>NC_143052.1:212307500-213557500 GCF_052426305.1 Pelodiscus sinensis
TTACAAAATATAAGTAAAGGTTAAAATGCAACAAAACAAAACAAGCCTGGAAAGGTAGAGTTGGTTTACTTTAGATTTTACTATAATTAAAATATAAATTAAAATATAATTTTAATAAAATTTTAAAAGCTTGATAAATATTGGTACTGAAATATTCATACACTGCACCTCTCACATTTGTCATAACCATTCTTCTGTATTCTCTCTACAATATTTAGCTAGAAAGTTTTTTAGGACAGAATGACACATATCTGCCAAGTGCCTAGCTTGCTCTGAGTGTTACATACATAATAGAGAGTTTAAAGAGAAAAGAGAATTCAGCCAAAATTAGATATACTGTATTTCACAGCAATGGACCAAGTAAAAAGCAATAATATATGCCACAGAAATATAGACACATTTTCTCTCTGTCACATACATACACACATTTAGAAGGTGCTAGAAAATTCCAGACAAAGAAGTAACATGAATAGCATAAAATGTAATAGCCTAAAACTATGTGTGCTTTCACAACTACCTGGTATGCAACACATCTCAGAGCACCCATTACAGGTCACACTCCCAGAAAACAGAGCCTGAACTCTAAACAGGTAATGTTTTTTAATCACGAGATTTCACCAAGTCAGTAACAAATGTATGCTTCAATATAAAGTGACAGACAGTCCCCTTCTGGCCCTCTAGCCCCTTGTGCTCCATCCAGAAAAAACAGACTTCTGTGATAAACAATTATTAAAACCAGATACCACCTATATTGGGTTCTTCCATTTCCACAGAACCAGACACACAGACCCCTCCAGGTAAAGATATACTTCAGATTTTACCCCAAAACCTTGCTGGTAGACAATCCTTTAGTAACTAAGGGCATGTCTACGCAGCACGCCTAAAGCTGTGCAACTTCAACTACGTCAATTGTGTAGCTTATTTCGTCTTTTGGCTCTGTCTACACAGCAGGAAGACCAAGAAAGAGCACTCTTCCTCTGACTCCCTTACTCCCTACACTGCTATGTAGACATATCCTCAAACTAAAGGTTTATTAATGTGTTTTAAAAGGAAGAAGTGAAAATGTATCAAACAGTTGATTTCAGCATTTGTAGATCAGGATGATAAAAATTATGTAAAATCTGCCACCCTTGTTCATCCAAAAGATTGGAATCTAAATGACAACTTAGATGTAACGTCTATTAGACTCTTTTTATTACTCTTTTAGGGCCACACAAGTAATTACTTTGGAATTTATATCCAATAGTTCAAACTTTCCTTGTTAAACTTCAGTAGACCAGAGATGCCCGAGGTTTTTCTTTTATAGCTGAAACAAGCTGCCAAGTGTTTTGATTCCTCACTGTGGAGCCCACAATGACTCACCTTTTCAAGTTAAGATTCTATTTCCTATGCATACAAAGGAAATCCAGGTATACTGATTTACATAAAGCGATGGTCGGTCATTCATTGTAATAGGGATAGATAAGCTGAAGACACATATGTAAATAAGTAATATTTATTTGGTTCATGCAGTATATATACATCTTGTGAATATACAACCAAATAATAAATATAGGTCTTTAATCTAATGACAGTTACGTACAGTTGCATATTTAAGATAATTAGAGTTACAGGCCACAGACAGACAAACAGACATAGCATTTTCCTTGGTTTCTTTTCAACATAAGTGAATGGGCCTATTCTATTAACCCCTTTTAACATTTCTTCCATACCACACACAAGTGAATTATTCTGATTCCAATTGCAATGTCTCTTGACATACCTTTAAAATTCATACACAGACTACTTGGCCCATTGATCCTAACCTGACTGTTGGTTTGACAGCAATACATTTGCATTTACTGTAGTTTCCATTTTCTTCTCCATTACTAACATTTATGATCTGATATGTTTCTAATGTCTTCTTCACTTACCTATGCTGTATCTGTTTATTATTTTCCTGTTTTTTCCCCAATTCTTGGGGAAAAAATAACTACAGCAGTACCTTTTTTCTCTGTTCTCCATGCCATAGGTTGTAGCTGGTAGCAAGTCAACTCACAATGAAGTGATGGGATTTTAACGAACCACCAGACCAAATAATATCTTGTTGCTCCAATACACCATACAAATAACACTCTCACTGAATTTTAACTTTCACTGAATTAACAGTGGGCAATGTTCAACAAAAACCCAAAGCTCTACAGGTAGAATCTTGCAAAGGCTAGCAGAATCCAGATTTAGTAGCCAATATTATTTTTATTAAATTGATCAGCATATTATGGACAGTCTCCCAATTTATCAATACATGGAAGTTGGCCAAGCCAGATTACATGAATTGATAATGAACGAATTGGGTATACATGTAAGGTTCAATGCTGCATGATGCTTAATACTCTGGCCCTGATCCAGCACAACAGTTCAGCACATACTCTACTTTAAATGTGAGTAGTCCGTGGGACTCTTTATGTCAAGCAGATGAAGGTCTTTGCTAAATCTGGGTGATAATGCTGAGCACCAACCTGCAACAGAACAATTATATCAATATGTGGAAACATTACCTGATAGGCTGAAAATAACTTGGACTATGACCAGTACCAAAAAAATTGTACTCTAGGAAACGTTATGGAACAGAAGAATAATAATCTTGATTTCTTATTTCTAAATGAAATAGATACATTTAATATAGTGGCTTGCGTTGGCAATCTGCAATTATCTGCAGGGATGTAAAAGCGTAACCGTTTAAACCGTTAACCCATAAGCATCAGCTTATCAGTTTCTGGTACGGTTATACACTAGCTCACCAGGAGCAGGGATGGCAGCCCTGGGGAGTCGGCTTCACTGTGGGCTCTGAAGTATAACTTTTATATAGCAGAACACACAGCGTAGTCCCCATGGGTGTGGGCCAGCAGGGGCTGCCGGTCCCATTCCTGGGGAGACTTCGCTGAAGGCTCTGCAGTATAAAGCTTATATATAAAGCACATGTAACCACTAGGATTTTTAGCAGTTACGTGGTTACATTTTTAAATGACTTTTTTACATCCCTAATTGTATGTCACAGATTAAACTTCTCCGAATGCCAATGGGCTATGGTCTTTTGTCTCAATATTGTCATTGCTCTTATTGTTACAGTCACAATTTCAAGCTTAACCACACCTGCACTTCCCATCCTCATTTTCTAAACCAGGAGTGCCCAGTCAGGTCTCAAGTCTCCAGCTGTCACCCAACTCTGGACAGGAACGCCTATCCTTTTCCTGCTGATGGAGCTGCTTATACTGGCATATCCGCAGCAAGCCAATCTGCCGAAGAGTCATTCCTGCACGTGACTTTCTCTCCCAGGGCTATGTCCCAGGGTATTCCCAGGAGTTACAAGTTACCGCACATTTCTTTTAATCAAGAACATTTATTGTTAAAGTAAAAGCATCAGAGATAAAACATAATAAAAACAACAACCAGATTTAAACCAGTACTAAATATACTAGCAGTCACTCATCAGTCTTATGAGATCTTAATAGACTAAAGTCACTCTGACCCTCTCGCAAAGGTTGAGGTCCCCGTCCCCCTACCCGGACAGAAAGCCTGCCAGTTTGCTGGCTCAAAGAAATCAGAAGCCTGTGTAAACTCAATCATTTACATCAAAATCCCTTTGTCTGTTAGTCTCTAGAAAACCCAGTTTGAATAGCAACTGAAGCCACCTTAGAGTCGTTTGTCTCAGTGACTAAATTTAATCCCCACTCTTCTTTTTTTGTTCTTGTGGGAGCTGTGATAACTCTCCTGCACACAATCTTATGTAAACATTAACAAATGTAATATGATGCTCCCCGAAGATACTTGATGAGGCTGCAATATCCATCATACTTATCACATTTGCAAGGCACTAACTTCTTTAGAATCTGTTTGGCGGTCTCAAGTACTTGTGAACCCTATGGTTTTATTCCCATCACTGTAAAATTGTGCTAATTAAAAAATAAGATGCCATCACTTACAGCTATGGGATATCAGAAATGAGAAAACTCACAGATAAATAATAAACTTCCATTTTGTTAAATTAAACTAAAAATTCAGCCACATTACTCCCTCTTAGATGAGGGAGTGCCAGAGGCAATAAATACTTCTAACATTTTTTAAGGACTCCATATGTTTCTGCAAAAGCAGCGAGGAGTCCTGCGGCACCTTATAGACTATCCGAAGTGTTGGAGCATAAGCTTTTGTGGGCAAACACTCACTTTGTCAGATGCATGTGAGTCTTTGCCCACGAAAGCTTATGCTCCAACACTTCGATTAGTCTATAAGGTGCCACAGGACTCCTTGCCGCTTTTGCAGTTTCAGACTAACACGGCTACCCCTCTGATATATGTTTCTGGCCATCCAACTCCCTTATTCATTAATTTATTTAGTTATTCCAGCAATACCTAAGTGAGTCAAGGCAAACTTTTAGATGGAGAGCTGAGAAACAGATAGATTAAATGATTTACCAGAAACAAAATCCAGGTCTTCTAATTTATTCCTAGTCTAGTGACTTAAGCATAAAACGATTCCTTCTTCTCTATTTCTTGGGGCCACATGAAGTCAGGGATGTTCAGCCAGATTGCATGACTCTCAGGAAGTAGAATCAAATGGAATAGGGAGTTGCAGAGCATAGAAAGTCTTCACTCAAAAGCAGCTCTTGAATTAAATAAATTTCAGCTTCTTCACTACAGGTTGTACCTCCAAAATCTGGGATTCTCTAGTCTGGCAATAGTTGTGGTCCAACAGGATGCTCCTGAAGCAGAGCCTGGAAGTATAAGGGCAGAAGGACCAGCCGGGTGGGACATCAGAGTCGGTAGCCTGGTTGGAAGCAGCACAGGGATGGGGATGGAGCCCGCCTGTGGCTTTCCCCAGTTGCACAGGGACGGGGATGGATCCCCATGGCTTTTCCCCAGCTGCGCAGGGCCAGGGTTGGGGTTACTCGGGGCCGGGGTCGGAGCCTCAGCCCCATGGTTGGTCCCAGCTACACAGGAGTCTCATGGCAGGAGCCGGAGCCCATGCTGCTCAGGGAGCCAGCAGTAGCTGGGCAAGTCTCCCAGATAGGTTGGGATGGGTGGGAAGGACGAGGGTTGCTTTCTGTAGCAGCCTGCCATCAGTGGATGATGGGTTTGGGAGCCAGTGGCAGGAGACCCCTCCCCTGTACAGCAAGTTCTCTTGTTTGGGACTGGTCAAGTCCCAGGGATGCCAGACCAGAGAGGTCCAACCTGTATGGGTTAATTCGCTGCCTTTCACAGCCTTCCAGAGCTTGCACAGACTAAGGGAGCCATGTAGATATCTTTCATTATGTCAGATCATGTCACTGAAACACACACGGGATTATGAAGATAATTAGAGAATAGTGATAAGTCACTTGGGAAATACAAATGTCATGAGCAATTCAGTCTCTCCTCCACACATAGTAATATGAGGGCCGCAACTAATGTTTGTTTACTGCTTAAAAACTGTTGGTTGATAAAACAGCTTTTGCTTTTTATTTAAAAGTCGCATCAGAAGTTCTAAAGTACATTACTATAACTCTGTCTCTTTCTTCATCCACCAACAAAAAAAATGAATGAGGGGTCAAAATGGTCAGGGACACAACCCAAATCTCCCAGTGTCCCTGAATCACCAACAGTAAGAAGCTATGCCCGGATGACAGAGGATGGAGCGCTCAGAATGGTCTTATTTTGTTCATTCTCGGAAGCTTCTGGGTCTGATCACTTTCTGAGATAAGATGCTGAATTATATCAACCATTGATCTGACTGTTTTTATGTTCTAAATGATCCCTTCAAGAATAAAAGTAAAGAAAACTAGCTATAAAAACATCAAAAATTATTTCACTCTGTATGAACGCTATCACTGTAACTTTAATAACTACAGGGATTAAAATTAGTGGGGGACTGGGGCTACAATTTATATATAAAAAAAAAAGCCAGATTATATCAAGGTATCATGGCAGTCAATTTCAAGGTGATACTGCAGTAAATCAGAGCAATTATTGCAATAAATACATGTACTTCACTAGAAGATGAACATTTAATATTGAGACAGCATATACTAAAAAGCTTATTTTCCTGTTTCTCTCTACACCATCTCCACAAAAAAAATAACTGGGAAAAGATTAGTAAACAGTTACAGAATACTGAAGTCTTTAGCTCAAGTAGAAGGAAATAGGTTTGAAATGCTTTAATACTGTGTTTTCTTTCAAGTAACTGTTCAGTACCTATTCTTCAAATTCTTGTTTTTACAGTGTATTATAAAATCTCTTTAAAAATTCTATAATAGTTTTAAAACCTGCCTATGCAAATATGTAAAAAATGCAAACCATCATTTCTTTGTACTATTTAAGTTCACGTGCCTACTATAAATAAATTGCCCTAGGTGAAGAGAGTATATATGTGATTATATCCATCTTCTATGTGAAAGGAGGGGAGATCAAGAAATGGATATAGAATTACTCCCACGTTACTTTTACAAATAACACAAGACAAGTGAGATCTGACAGATTAAATTATTTAATGTTCCTTTAATTATACCCAGAGGCAGTTCTCTGGGCCCTTCTGCTCCTCTAGTTACAAAGTCTATTATTCATGTGATGTTACAGGAATGCATAGTGACAATCCTAGCTGCATCTGTGGGATATTTATACACTCACCTAAACATATAAGGTATATAGAGAAATCTCCATGAAATAAAATGAAATGAATCTGACAAGCTATTTGTCTCACACACAATTTTAAATTATACAGTAACAAATATATTTCAATGTAATTCTTTTCAAACAAGTGACTCTAAACATGGGTTCTATTTTTCTTTTCCTTTAATGATTTCCAGACTAAGTGTTTTCAATTTACAAATAAAATATACTTTTTCCAACTATCTGTCCTGCCCACACAATCTTGAATATAAATGTCTAGCTGTGTCTTTTCCTGATTATGCATCACCTCAAACTCTAAAGGTTCCATGGGTCTAATAAGGACTTTCATTATGCCTGTGACAACCCCATTGTACTCAGCAGGTGTGCTCAGGTATAGCTGACTGTAATTGTATTTGCTATCAGAGTTTAGCAGACAATTCTGTTGCTGATATACAAGGAATAGACTCAGTTTCTCTTTTCAGCAGTTTGCTTTGTTGTGCTGTAAAAACTAATATGGTCATACAAATCCACACTTAACAGTAGCAGTATCATCTGTAAGGACCTCTGATAGAGGGTAACATCCAGACCTCCCTACCCCCTAATGATCCATTATAGTTATGGAAAGGGCTTTATTTAGCTTTTCTAAAATCCTATACATCTATGGAGCATCACAGCTCTTTTCTCCTTCAAATCGCAACTGAATACTTCCCCAATGAGGATCAGGCACATGCCACCTTTGGATTTTCTGTTTAGTAATTTTTGTATTAATTTCAAGGTATGTGTGTTATTCACCTCCTCCTTCACCCCAGCTAAACATTTGCAGGTTGCTTTGATTTCCTCCATCTATGACTTCTTTATCTACAACCCTCTCACCAAGATATTTAAACAGATGCCCCAACCCGAGTAATAGCAGCCAATCTTTAATGTGATGTCAACTGTCTATTTGCCAATTCCATTCAAGACTGAACTTGAAGCTTTTGATAAGCAGCTCTAGGTTTTAATTTTTCTAGCATGATTTTTACAGTTCACTTTTTCAGAAGTTCATTTGAAAGTATATACACCACACAACTTAACAGTGCTTCCTGCATGTGCCCTACCTTATTTCATCCCTAGTGCAACTGCCATTGGGTTACCGCCTTTTAAAATGTCTCATATATCTAGAGTAATGTTGTATTTTGGAGTCAGCTCTTTAAAGAGACATTCATCTAATATTTCAGTATCTTCATTTTAAGATTTCTTCTAATCTTTGTAAAATAAATTATTGACACTTTAAGTTGATCTGTCACAGGAATCATCATTTGTATATTAAAAAGCAATGTACAAAAACTTTTCCGATAAGGCACAAATCTAAATCAAAATATCCTGCCACTGAAGGCAACCAAATTTTGTTCCCACTGACTTAAGTCACAGAATCAGGCCTTTGTTGAGCACTTTGTGTTTTTAAATGGCTTTTAAGGTAAGTTTTTCAAACATAAATAGAGATAAGAATGAAAGTGGCTGCAGTGCCAAATAATTTACATAGACTCTGCAGCTCATTAACTCTTTTAAACTCCTTCACTTCAAAGTTGGTTATAACTGAAATGGAACCCTTTTATTAGTAGGATATCCAACAGTAAAATACTGTCTGTATTGCTACTTAGCAAAAATAAACTTTTTGGCATAAATATTATCCTCTGATTTTTCATAAATCAGTGCTGCATAGGACAAAAGAACATTGTTTTGACCTCAAAATTATTCTTATCCAATAAATTAATTTAAGGCTTGATCCTGCACCCAAATTCAATGGAACTTAACTGTTTATATCAGTAAGCAACTTAATTCATTTAAAACTATATTACATAAAGTATTAGTCATGAAAGTAACTCCCAAGAAGTTTAATTAGTAGCAAGCAAAATTTGACCAACAATCGGGGATTTAATTGGAATCCTTATTGACAACTATAACAAGAGCTTTATAAAAATAGACTAAAACTTAGAAAGAAGAGCAGCAGGTGGAAGACACTGTGCAGATATATTTATCATTGCTATTTATTGTTTGTATAGTGATAACAATGAGCTAGATACTTGACAGAGACCTACAAAAACATGGTAGATGCAATCTATTTAGCCTGTCATTCTTGAAAATAGCAAGTGTATGAAAAATCTGATTAATGAAACTGGGTGAGAACTGCATTACTCCAGAGAGGTTCTGAAACAGTAAATTAGGTCAAAATAATGTATGGAAAAAATTGAAGCACATGCCGTTTTAAGCACACTTTATTAAACAACAGCTCTTGCATAATTAGGAAGCTACAGTTACTTAAAGAGCTATACTGCCAAAACCATGATTTACAGGTATGCAATCAATTAACATGCACAGCTCCTGATTGTTTTATGATGAAAATTCAAATGTGATGTGTGAATGACATACATGAGTGTATTTCCCAAAGAACTACACAAAACATTTTAACACAAAATGCCTCTTCAAAATATATGCTTTAAATTAGAAAATAAAAGAGGTAAGGGAAAAATGTTCATTAGCAGAGAGGTGAACTTTATGACGACTATTTTTTATATATATTTTAAATTTTTTTATGAACGTGTGTGTGTAAAATCCTCTCTAATCTCACCCTCCCCCCCCAAAAAAATATACATGCAGCAAGTGTGAGCCCTCATTTCGGTGTAGGTTTTTTTAGACTATTTCCTGTTCGTAATAACTTTGGTGGCAGGGTTTTGCTAGCAGCTTCTTAGTGCCTTCCAAATCATGATTCTTGTGCTCATTAGCACACAGAAAAACCCCAAACAAACAAAAATGCATGCACAGAAGATCTAGTCACTGCTCTCGAAACTGGACTCTTGTTTGGAATGTGCACACCTCTCCGACACAAGAGCATTTATTTTCTATCTGAACATTCTACCATGAACTGGTTACATGGTATGCTGGTAGCCAGCTCAGCTCACAGCTAGCAGTATCTGTGGCAGTTTGTCCTGCCAGAAAGAGTCTAAGAATTACTGCAGATGGTAATTGCTGTCACAGTTTCAGAATAAGAGCATCCCGGCTGTGACTAGCCAGGTCCCTAGCCATCACCTGTCTCTGGGTAGGGACCGTTGTCCCACTACCTTCTGACTAAGGGTATTTAAGACTGCACAGCTCTCTGCCTTACACTCTACAGATCACCAGCAAGCCAAATTGCTTAAAACATTATGTATTGCTTTCTCTCCAAGGGCTATGAACAATGTTTTGCCAGCACTGACAGGTTACCACAAAGCTTCTTCTAAGCAAGAACCTTTATTCTTGAGGTAAAAGCATTACAGAAATATTGTAAAGAAAACAAATAAATTAAAACATACTAAAGATAAGAGTTTCCAATCACTCTTATCATACTCTAGTAGCCAAAAGCGTTTCCAACCGTACACAAGGGTGGGGTCCTCCTTAGACAGAAGAGCCTGTCCCTTTGTTGGATCAGAAAGAAGGCATCAAGTCAGTCCAAGCTCATCCTTGTATACCAAAAGCTCAATCTCCTAGTCTGAGAAACCCCGCTTGAACCAGAATATGCAAACAACTACTTCTATTCTCTCTCTAGAACTGCTTAGTCTCAGTGATGCACCTTAATCAACTCCCACTGTGTCCTGAAGAAGCTATGATAACTAGGGATGAAAGCGAGTAGGGAAAGCGAGAGGCTTATCAGGGAGTCGAGTCAAGTACTTGACTACTCACATTCCCTTCCCTTGCTATATCAGAGGCAGCAAGGGAGGGTGCAGGATCTGGTGCTGGGGGGGGGGGCTATTAGAGCAGCAGGGGAGGAGGGCACGGGAGGCTGCCGTGCAGCAGCTTCTGTCCTTAGCGGGCCCAGGCGCACCATGAGCAGAGGCTGCTTCACATCCCACAGAGCAATCCCTGTCCATGGGGGGGGGTCCCAACTTTCCACTGGGAACCCCTGTGGACAGGGACTGCTGGACCAAGCATGAGCGAGGACTGAGCAAGCCTGGCCTGGCTCCTACGACATTTAAACTGCAGAGGCACAGCA
The DNA here is from genome assembly GCF_052426305.1 of Pelodiscus sinensis. Classification (NCBI taxonomy): domain Eukaryota; kingdom Metazoa; phylum Chordata; order Testudines; family Trionychidae; genus Pelodiscus; species Pelodiscus sinensis. The sequence continues at coordinate 212,318,127 of NC_143052.1, forward strand.
GGGGTAAGTCCTGGACCCAGCGTGACCCAGGACTGAGAGCCCTCTCTTATTGACTAATCGTGTAGTCGATACAAATTGTATCGACTACATGATTAGCCAATTACCTCTTAGCATCCTTAATGACAACCCTCTCCCATGGAGTAGAACACATACATAAATCATATATAAATCATTCACACATTTAAAACACTGTGGTCTCCAAAGCTATTTCATGAGATTGCAATATCTGTCACAATTGGAACTCCGAACTTTACAGAATTAGGCAGATGAGGTAATAATCTTTTCTGCCAATAGGAAATGGATTAGGGGTTAGGCATTTCCTTCTGCTGCAGTACGAAACACCTTTGAATAGAGCAGGCCTACAGTAAATTCCTTTAACATTCGGAAACAATTTTTTTTTAAAGTGAAAGCTTTGGATGAAAATGGGTTAGTCACTGGACATTTTAGAAGTTTCAAATTCTAAATTTGAACATGTAAGCGAGGGAGAAGATGAGGCTGGTGAATGCCAAGAGCAGATATTGCCGCCAATATTTCCACTGCACGAGAGTCGATTTTTTATTTTTTCATATTAGCTCTTAATAAATGTATCTCTAATGACTGTCTCTCTCCTCATTGGTTCCCTACAATGCATTTACCCAGTGTTGCTTAGGTTCTTCAGAACAAGGGGCTGGAGGTGTGAGGGGTGCAGGAGTCAGGATAGGGACTTGAGGAAGTAGAGGACTCAGGGCAGGAAGCTGGGAGTGTGAGGTGATGCAGAAGTCAAGGTTGGGAAGTGAGCAGGGGCCCAGGGTAGAGGGTTGGGGGACAAGAATCAGGTAAGGGGAAGGGGTGGGAGAGCCAGGGCCTGGGGGGAGGAGGTGGCTGGCAGCTGCTCCACAAGGCTGTCCCAGGGCTGAGGGAGCTGCACAGCTTACCTGCCAGCTTGTCCCCAAAGCCAGGCTTCAGTGATGGATGTTGTGCTGCCCGGCCAGCAGCTGCTCCCTGGGGCCAAGTGCTTGCTGCCCCCTGTGGTCATTTGGGGGTATAACTGTCCCTGCTATCACACCCCTCCTTTTCCATTTGATGAGAAACAGTCACTTTCCAGGCACATCCTACTGTCGTGACACAATCAAACCCTGACCTGGCTTTAAGTTATGATAAAAGAAAGCTGCCTACCAAATTTGGTGGTCCTAGCTCTTATCATTAGGAAGAATTCTTGAACAGACTCTCAGACAGATGGACGGATAGACAAATGCACATACTCTCTCAACTATTTAGTAGATTTAGCCACTGACAAACAAAGATTAAAATTATATAGGATACAATTGGGCTTCACAGTTTCTGTAGCTTCCTGATTCTCTTCCTAGCTCTAACTATTCCCTAAGGGTATGTCTACACCACAGTGTTATTTTGAAATATATCCCCTGGACAGCCGGTTCTAAGGTTTCCCTGCTTGCTTGCATACCTCGCTGAGGGACAGCAAAGCATTTTTTTCTGTGTGCGCTCTGGTTGCCCTTACACAGGACACCACAGGACTCTGCAACATGGAGCCAGAGCTGCCCCTGGGAACTCTGGTGCTTCTCCTGGATGTGTTGCTGCGAGCCTGGCAGTACATTCTGCAGGCAGTAACAGTCTCCCTGGTTTGCCCCACTGGGGGCTTGTGCCTCATTCCTCCCTCACGTCCTTCCACTTACATCTCCCTAACCCCCTTTCCTGCTGTACAGTAAAAGACATGTGTTCATTACAATAAATCCACTTTATTGAACAAAACTGGGGTGAGGTGGGGAATGAAACTGAGGTGAGTCTGGGGAAAGAATGTGGGAGAGGGGAGGGGGGAACCTGGGAGGAGGGAGCTGGCAGGGGGAGGCAAGGGGAGGAAGGGGGAGAAGAAGCTCAGGGCTCAGGGTTAGGTGTCTTGCCGACCCAACTGTCTCCCAGCACTGTGGGTGCGGGGGCCTCGGCATCCCTGGGAGTGTGGGGAAGAAGAAATGGGAGCGGGAGGAGGAGCGGTAGCTGGGGAAGCAGCAGACACTGGAGCAGCAGGAGACCGCAAGCTCTGCCCCAGGGTCGATGACCACCTGGGGGGCACGGACCATCCTGTCCCACGGAATGCAGTCCATGGCATCAAAATAGGGGCAGGGGTCTAGATCTGCCCCTGGTTGAGAGCTTCCCCTGTGGCTCTGGCATAGGCCTGTCGCAGCTCCTTTATTTTCATGCAAACCTGCTTCTGGGTTCACATGTGGCCTTTGGTAGCCAGGCTGGCAGCCATCCGCCTGTAGACGGTTGTGTTCCTCCATTTAGTGCAGAGATCATGGACGTTGGAGGCATCCTCCTAAACCTGAATTAGGTCCCTGATCTCCCCACTGGACCATGTAGGCGCCCACCTTTTCCGGCCCCTGGCAAGTTCCTGGGAGCTGGTAGACTGGTCCTAGGGAGCAGTAGAGGGCTGGCTGGCACTGGCTGCCTGGCTCATGCTGGAGCCAGTGGGTCAGGTGCAGCGACTGCTGGCTCTGGGCTGGCAGGCTTGGAGCTGGAACAGGCACTGTGGCCAGAATTTACCCTTTAAGGGCTCCAGGGAGCAGGGGAGGGAAAGGAGTTTTCTTGGTTGTGCCCAAAGTGGCCACCAGGGCACCCTGGGAAGGGCTGGAGGCCTCCTATTTTGAAATGAGCGTCTATACAGCGCTTATTTCGAAATAGCAATTTCGAAATTGGTGCTATTATTTGTGAAATGAGGTTTACCAATTTCGAAATAAGCCCTCTGCTATTTTGATTTAATTTTGAAATAGTGGTTTGCTGTGTAGATGCTGGTAAAGTTATTTCAAAATAACGGTTGTTATTTTGAAATAACTTTGCTGTGTAGACATACCCTTTGGCTACGTCTACATTGGCATCCCGTTCCAGAAAAGGGATGCTAATGAGACGAGTCGGAATTGCAAATCCGCGGGGGATTTAAATATCCCCCACGGCATTTGCATTTACATGGCTGCCGCTTTTTTCCGGCTTGGGGATAAGCCCGAGAAAAGCGCCAGTCTAGACTTCAAAGGCTTACTTGAAAGTAGGAATAAGAAATCCTCCGGAAAAGGGCTTATTTTCCGGAGAATCGCGTCTAGACAGGCGCTTTTCTCCGGCTTATCCCCAAGCCAGAAAAAAGCGGCAGCCATGTAAATGCAAATGCTGCGGGGGATATTTAAATCCCCCGCGGATTTGCAATTCCGAAGTGTCTAATCTGCATCCCTTTTCCGGAAAAGGAGTGCAGTATAGACACAGACTAAGGGTCTCCCATATTGGCTTGTCCTTCTCCATCTCATTTTGTCAGTGTCCTAAAGAGCTCAGGTTTCAACTCTCTGCTTTTCTACATCTGCTCACTGTTGTTGGGCAGCATTTTAAATTCATGCTGCTTTAATTACCATCTCCGTGCTGATGATTCACAGATCTCTCTCCCCTTCTGTTCAGATTTCACAGCTTCGACTCTCCTCCTGGATATCTGTCATCAACTCTAATGCTACATGACTAAAAAAAATGAACTCATGTTCCTCCTAAATCCTGCTCCTCCCTTCTTTCTCCAACCCTGTCAACAACTCTACCACCTTTGTCCCACAGGCTCATAACCTGGATGCCATTTTAAATCTTTTCCCTTTCCCACATACAGTCTGTTGATTCTCTCCCTGCAGCATTTCAGAAATCTTTTCAGACCCCTCAATTTAAGTTACAGAAATTCCTGTCCTCTCTTTCACATTTCAGTGCTTCAGTGGCCATAATCATCTCCTCTGTAACCTTGTTGGCCCTCATCTTCTCCCCTGTCCCAGCTCACTTTATCCAGAAGTCAACTTTGTAAAATTATCCATCTTATTCATCACTAATCAGGAACATCATGTTTAAGCACATTTGTGTGGGAGAAGAGAATATATTGTATACAACCAATTCAGGGAAATGTAAGTTATTAAAAGAAATCATTATATAAAAGTAATTGCATATAAAACAATTAAAATGTTTAAAAACTGTAGGATTTTTTCTTGAATATTCTGTGAAACTGCAATTTCCTTTAAGGTCTTCTATTCTTAACTATAATGCAAATGAAAAGTAGTCATTACCCAGGTAGATGAACACAAAAAGAATTGCCTTCACATTATTTATTTTAACAATTTATATACAGTGGTACCTTGTATTACCATGGTAACTAGACATTTCATGCAAAAACTCAACACAGAACTTAAATAAATCACCCAAAATGGGTAGCATTAAATCAAGCCTCTGCTGTTATAGCTAGAACAAAAGAAATCAATACCCACAATTAAGAAAGGGTTATATTATGTAAGAGAAGGCTCTTTCTTTCACCTTCCTAAACTGAATTATTTTTCTCCGTTTCATAAAAAAACCTGTTCTTTTGTTTTCCCTTAATATTTGGTCACATTTTTTCTGCACTTTACATATGCTGTGAAGACAGTAAAATACTTTCCTGATGTAATAATTCTGAGGTGAGTTGATACACTGAGGGTAGAAATCATGACAATTATTTCAGCACTGACAGGAGGTGCATGGATCTCTACTTATACATCTCGCAGGCTCTAGCTGCTGACAGTACTTTGAGTGAAATTTCAGTTCTAAGGTTGGTTTCTCCAGCAAAAGCATTTTCAATCAGTAGGTGAAAATCTCCATTAAAATTACGAATAGATGAGATGCTGAAAATGATAGTGTATCCAAAATGTTCTACAATGACATTAGTTTCTCTTTTTTAAAAAGATCAGAAAAAGGCAACCCATAAATATTGATTTAATAATTTCATAAAGGGAGGGGTCATGAATCATAAAATAAAGCTTTTTGAAATGAGAAAATTTCATTCCTCTAATGAAAACATTCAATTTCACATGCCATATTCAAATGCTGAAGAGTTTAGGATCAAGTGACTTTCTAGCTGCCTTTTACGTATATTTTCTTACATACTATACATACACTAATTGCTCTTGGGTATCAAAATCATTTGTAGCAAGATATATTTTTAGATACATATGATCTTCAGATGCTCACCTTGCCACAGAGGGAATAAAATTAATTGAATTTCAGCAAAATAAAAAAAAATAGGGTATTTCCAACTCAACTATCACCTTAACATTCATATCAAGAACTTCAGATAATCTCATCTGAAATGTTTCTCTTAATAAAAAAAAAACCTCTGATATGCACATTGACTGTATCAATTTAATGAGACTGGGCTTGACCATTTCTTGCACGTCTAAAGCTTCCATTTCCAAGTGGCTCACCACAGTAAAGTTAAAGTGTCATCCCAGTTCTCTCATTCCTCTGACTAACCACAGGACCTGCCTTTTATCTCTTGCTTCTCTTCCCAGCATTTGCTCAATCTTGCCAATCCTAAATATTCAAAAACCAAGAGGCACTCGCAAATATCTTGATATTGGCTTAGAAATCTCATGGTTGGCCTTTATTTTAATTAAAAAAACATTTTGGGTTCTTTTATTTGCTTTTTAGTTATTGCATCTTTAAGGTGCACTGAGATAATATTTTTTATGTTTTTTTCCAATTGTGAGGACTAGTAACTTTTTTTACGTGAAAACTGAAAGCTCACATATTCACATATTCTGACAGCTGGAGATTTACCGTATTACTATTGTGTAAGATTTTTAAAAGCACCTCAGTGAGTTAGGAAAGTAGAGGTACATTTTTCAAAGAATCTGTATGGGATTTAGGAGTCTAAGTCCCATTTTAAACAGTGATTCAGAATCTTCAAAGCCTAAGTTTCACTTAAAGTCAATTAAGCTTTAGATATTTTTCTAATAGTGGATCACTGGTGGGTAAACTACGGCTACACTACCGTAATTACACCATATTCCTCATAAATCGAGGTTTACAGGGTCTTGCAAAAGAGGGTTTTTTTCCCCAACAAATGGCCCTGTCTACACGGGGCTTTTTATTGGAAAAACCTCTTCCACAGAAAGAATCGGAGGAAGATATGCAAATGCAAGAGCGATTTGCATATTCTCTTCTCCCAAAAAACAGCAGTGTAGCCATAGCTGTCTTCACACTTGGGTTCTGGAGTGCCCAAATCATTTTTAAAAGTTAAACTTAGGCTCACAAGAGCCCATTTCTCAAATTATTAACAAATACATTATTAGAAAGCACCAACATTTGATACAAATTATAATAAAATTTACAAAACTTATAAACACCTTGTAAATTCACTGATGCTCAGACACAGACTGCAACTTATTCAAACTAATGCATATTCCTTGAGGTCTGCAATTTTAAAAACTGTGTTATGCAGAAATAAGCTATATTAATTTCACCAAGGTCATTCCTATCCATGACTGTCTCTACCCCAGTGAATGATTTGAAGCTACTATTTTATCACTTTTCCTAAATAGAAACAGGTTTTACATTTCCAGTGTTACTTTAACCAACATTTCACCGTATCACTAACCATTACATTCTTTGAATTATAAATGGGATGAAAATGACATCCAGGATAATGTGTACCTTGGAACAATTCTAATAATCAATGCCATTTTAAAATTTTCTTTAGATCTTGGACAATAAAGAAGATCTTAACATATTATACAATATAACCCTCTGCTTCCAGTCAATTATAACATTCCAAAACATCCATCATTTGGACTGTATTTACTATACAGGCAGTCCCCGAGTTACGCGGATCCGACTTATTTTGGATCCGCAGTTACGAACGGGGATTTTCTCGCCCTGGAGGACTGGAGCGGCGGGACACCTGGTCCCGCTGCCCGCCTCCTCCGGGGCGAGAAAAGCTGCTCCCCGTCTCCCTGGTCTGCTGGGGGAGCCAGCAACCAGGGAGACGGGGAGCAAAGCGGCGGAGGACCCGAGCCGGACCCGCGGCGCTTCCAGATCAGCTGGAAGCGCCGTGGTCCGGCCCGGGTCCTCCGCCGCTTTGCTCCACGGCTCCCTGGTCTGCTGGGGGGGGACGCAGCTAGTGCCTCCCCCCAGCAGACCAGGGAGACGTGGAGCAAAGCCCGGGGCCTGTGGTAGAGCAGGTGAGGCGCTGCCGGTTGGTCCCGCAGCACTGCTCCTTGGCGCTACTGGACCAACCCGGCAGCACCCCAGCTGCTCTGCCCCAGGAGTCCTGATTCAGCTGCTGCTGATCAGTTTCAGCAGCGGCTGAATCAGGATGCCTGGGGCACTGCAGCTGGGGTGCTGCTGGGTTGGTCCAGTAGCACCGAGGAGCGGCCGCACTACTGGACCAACCCAGCAGCACCCGAGCTGCTCTGCCCCAGGCGTCCCCAAGTCAGCCGCTGCTGAAACTGACCAGCGGCTGACTACAGGAAGCCCGAGGCAGAGTTGCTCTGCCCCGGGCTTCCTGGAATCAGCTGCTGATCAGTTTCAGCAGCAGCTGACTTGGGGACGCCTGGGGTTCTTAAGTTGAATCTGTATGTAAGTCGGAACTGGTGTCCAGATTCAGCCACTGTTGAAACTGATCAGTTTCAGCAGTGGCTGAATCTGGATACCAGTTCTGACTTACATACAGATTCAACTTAAGAACAAACCTACAGTGCCTATCTTGTACGTAACCCGGGGACTGCCTGTACTTAGTTTGTGCGTGAAGGTTTGAGTACATGTTCTCTAAAACTTTTAACCAAACCTTGTACCAAATACTTACAGAGAGGTTGTGAATAAGTGGATTTCCCTGTCCCCTCTCCAATTTTTTTATAATGTACTTTGTTTTCAAGCTGGATTTTCCTGCAAATATGTGATGATGTATTTGGAGGCTTAAGTGTATACAGGCAGTCCCCGGGTTACGTACAAGATAGGGACTGTAGGTTTGTTCTTAAATTGAATTTGTATGTACGTCGGAACTGGTACATATTATTGTAGGGGAAACTCTAGCCAAACATTTCTCCAGAGCTCAGTTTTATTCTCCCACACCTCACTTCCCTTAGCCCTTTATTCTCAAGCTGAGGTGTCTGCTGAGAAAAGCCGCTCCGCATCTCCCTGGTCTGCTGGGGGGAGGAGGGGGCGCTAGCTTTGTGTCTCCCTGGTCTGCTGGGGGGAAGCAGCTAGTGCGGGGTTGCCTCACCCCGTTTGTAAGTAGGGATCCGATGTAAGTCGGATCCATGTAACCCAGGGACTGCCTGTACTTTGAAAATGGTGTTATCCAACTGTCTTCATATTCCTCAGACCTGACCTGTTTTGTAGATCTTACTGATGCTGGAAATGTAAAGCCTCTAAAGAGAAACCAATTAGTAGTTTTAATGGCATGAATATTTAAAGACAGATCATTAGAGAAGAGTAGCTGACACAGATAACTATCTAGCTGAGCTGAGCTTACCAATTAGCACTTAAAAGGTTTTTAAATAAGAAGTACAAAATATTAACAGATTTTTACATTTATATGTATTTTAAGTTTCCTCAGTACAAAAAATGAAGAGGACAATTCTGTATATTTCACATAAAACTAATACTATGTTATTTCTGAAGTAGTATGCAAACATATTTGTCTAAATTATAGATAACTTCCCCACTATTGTTAGTTGCTGAGCATAAGAGATCCTGCCCTAAAGAATATATAATGTAAATAAACCAAAAGTGGGAGAAAAATTATCCACATTTTACAATTGAGAAACTGTGCCACAGAGAAATTAAAAGATTTGACCAAGGTCATACAAATACTCTGACAGAACTCTGAACTAGGGGCAGATCTTCCAAGCTCCAGTCACATGCAACCACGACAGCACCCTGCCCTTCCATGACCCCTATTCAGTAACGGTACATCTGCATGTGGGCTAAAGTCAAGTTAAGATATGCAACTTCAGCTACATTAATTGCAAAGCTGAGTCAAAGTACCTTCATTCAGCTTTTTGTGCTATCTACACAGCAGGAAGTCGAACACTCTTCCTTCGACTTCCCTTACTCCTCATGAAATAAGGCTTACAGAAGGCAGAGCAAGAAGCCATTATTTTGAAATTATTTCTAAATAACGGGCTTGCTGTGTAGATGCGCACTCTTATGTCGAAATAACATGAATTATTCCAAAATAAGTGTGCAGTGTAGACATAGCCTAAGATACTTAAGCACAGGTATAATTTTAAGCACAAGTAAATCCCATTAAAGCTTTTAGTGTGACCATTCACATGTTTAAAGTTATACATGTGCTCAAGGACGGGGCGGATATAGGGCAGGGCAAACGGGGCGACTGCCCCGGGCCCCGCGCTTCAGAAAGCCCTGCGCATGCGCCGTGGCAAAGGGGGGACCCCGCGGAATTATGCTGCCCAGGGCCCTGCAAAACGGTCATCTGCCCCTGCTCAAGGTTCTTGCTAAATCAGATCCCACGTTACAGACATTCATTTTGATATACAAGTACAAGAGGGAAAGATTAATATTGTGAGTCAAATCTCAGCTTTTCTTATGTTAAAAATCACAGAGGCTAATTAAAGAAAGGTGAAAAGAATCTCTTTTGGAGAACAGCATAACACTCACAAAATTGAAATAAAGCATTTCCCATTTTCAGTAAATAATTCTTCTGCTCCTTCCAGTAACATCTTAGCCTTTCTACTGCTTTACATGGGGATGTGATTCAGATGCAACTAGGGCTATGGACAGCCTGAACCTAGAGGATGAAATTCAGGCTCTATTGAAATCAATGGAAAATCTTCCATTAAATCCAACAGAAGGATTTCTCCCAAGGACTGTGATTTTGACTCACTTAAACTAGTTATACATGGGTACTATTCTACTGATACCAACATAGGTGCAAACTTAGGTGTACTTCAGGAGTAGTAATGGATGAAAAACTTTTAAAACCCCCACTTATCATGAGAGCACCTAAATGCCAGCTAAGAGGCATTCTGCAATCCTCTGCCAAAGGTTTCTTGGGAGGGCCACACCAATCAGCAAATACTTCTGTAACCTCCAAAGCAGCACATAGACAAGCAGTATATAGACCCAGTGGGCGGCTACACACATCCTGTTACCTCACGAGTGAGATATCATCCATCCCCCCAGCCTGTGAAAAATGGAGCCAGTATTCAGAACAGTGTTGTCAGGCACTGGTAGGGGCACCCCCCCTGAAAGCCACAACACTTTGTCCTATCTTCCTCTTCTCCTCGCCCCGTCAACCTCGAACATATGGGCTGAACACACCATGGTGCAGGTTCTCACCGTGTTGTGAGAAAGTAATGTAAGTAAGTTGTATGAATCAAGGCTGGGATTGCACTCACAATAATGCCTCTGACATTCCTTTAGTTTTTGCAGATGTGCCTTTCTGGGTCTCTTCCTGCACACTTGTCTGATGAGGAAGAGGAGTAAGGAAAACATGGTCTGGGAGGTGCTGCAATTGTCTGATGCTGCTGATAGCAAATAGAGAACATGGAGAGAGTCTATCAAAGAAAAACTGAGAATGGAGAGCCAGGAGAAGAAACAGAGGCAGGAGTAGATGGATAAACTGCTTGAGGACCAAACATGCTGAAAGGTTTCTGTGCTGACAGCTGAACACATCTGTACTTACTTCGTCTGCAGCCCATACAGAACCATTTTTTGTGCTCTCCTCAAATTCCCTACACACATTTCTCAGATGCTGTCACAATACCCTCTGCACTCCATCGCAAGTGACATGTTTCACAATGACACCTGGACATACACTTATTTGTGAAAGCCTCATTTCAAAAATGCTCTTCACGGTCACATCCCTTGTAAGAAATAGAAATGTTTGCGGAGCTATAGAATAAAAATGAATTTATAAACATGAACCTTTAATTGAATCTCCTATGCACTGTGGTTGCTAATGAAATTCATAGGCAGTGGCAACAGTAATTTTACAAAGTAAAATTAATGCACTCATGGCAACTCATTACAAGGATCAAAGTCAGGTGCAAGAAAATAATGCCTGGCTCAGTGTATTACAGAAAGACACAATAATAGGTCTCATGGTCAAAATACTTCTTTAAAGCCTCTCTGATTTGAATAACCGCCATTGAGTCACTCCAGCAGCCCTGCATCTGGCCACACACAAGCTAATCTACTGCAATGTTCCATCCCGGCATAAACTTTTCTCCCTTAGCTTAAAAAATGTTATAGAGGTCAGAGGCTATAAAATGAGAATGAAAGTAGAAGTCCAGCAACAGAGTGGGGGCTATTCAGTTTGCTGCACTAAAAGCAGCATGTCTGATTACCCACACTATGGGCAGATGGCACGTGTTTGCATTTGGTGCAAAAGGTTTCTGGTCCTCAGAGACAGTACACAGTTTTTGAGACCAGAATGGCTGGAGGAGCTAAGGAAGAAAGAGGGGTACATAGACGAGCCTTTCCTGGGAGATCATCCAACTGGAGCAGAGGGAACAATCCCATAGTTGGGATCATCCTTCTAGATGATGACATGGTATCCTCTCAGACTTAGGATAATTCCCTGGGGGAGGGAACTCTAGTTATTAGGAAGAGGCAGGTAATAGTAGTGAAAGATTTGATCATTTAGAAACAGATCGGTTTGTGATGACTAGAAGAACCACACAGTGACATACGTGCTTGGTGCAAAGGTTACTTTTCTCTCAAGACATCTACAGAGACTTACTTGTCATGCTGAAGAGGAGCCATTGACTGTGGTCAAGAAGGGCTTGACCATTCAAGAAAGAGATCTTGAAGTCATTATGGATAGTTCTCTGAAAACATCCACTTAAGGTGCAGTGGCAGTCAAAAAAGCAAACAAAGTTGGAAATCATTAGGAAAGGAACAGATAACATCATACTACCCTTATATAAATCCATAGTACACTCACATCTTGAATATTAAATGCAGATGTGGTTGCCCCATCTCAAAAGAGACATATTGGAATTGGAAAAAAATTAAAAATGGGCAACAAAACTGATTAGGGGTATGTAACTGATTCAGTATGGAGCGAGATTAATAACACTGAGACTTTCTGAAAAAGAGATGACTAAGGGTGGATAAGATAGAGGTCTATAAAATTATGACTGGCGTGGAGAAAGTAAACAAGGAAGTGTTATTTATGCCTTCTCATAACACAAGAACTAGTGGTCACCAAATGAAATTAATAGGCAGCAGACTTAAAACAAACAAACAAAAGGAAGTTTTTTTTCATACAGTAAACCTGTGCAACTCTATAAAAAATATTGTGAAGGCCACGACTATAACAGTGTTCAAAAAATATTTGGGTGGGTCAATCACTGGTATTAACCAGGATGGGTAGGGATGGCGTTCCTAGCCTTTGCTTGCCAGAAGCTGGGAATGGGCAACAGGGGATGGATTATTTGATGGTTATCTGTTCTGTTCACTCCCTCTGAGGCACCTGGCATTGGCCACTGTCAGAAGACAGGGTACTGAGCTAGATGACCTTTGGTCTGCCCCACTATGGCCATTCTTAAGTTTCTTAAGATACCCTCACTCCGATTGCAACAGTTCTAATCAAGTACAGTCTGAGGTGTGAGAACTAACCTGTAAACACACAACGTTCCCACCACATTCTCTCAAAACATCATGCACCTCAGCAAAGAATAGTCACATTTATGTAGGCTTTGCTTTTATATATGGAACAAAACATTAGCCTTAGACCAAACAAACTTAGCTTTTCCTAGGCATTCTCCCTGAAAGAAAGGAAGTGCTTACCAATGAGATGAGGATCCCATGATGGAAAACATTTTCAGTAAGATGTTCAACAATATTATAACAGGTTCTCTTATTGCATTTCTACATGTGTATTTTAAGTTCCCCAAGTACAAAAATTACTAGGATTCTTCTACTGAATATGTACAAAACATTACAGAAGTAAACTCTCTTAGTCCCTGTGATGGGGCTTCAGGCTCGCACTGGCCCTTAAGGCTAAAACCCAGTCCTGGGAGAGGACCGAGAGTGAAGATCACAGCTGAGGCTGATATTGTCAATTAGGGCCCATTTGGGGGCTGTATAAATAAGGGTTCCAGGAGGCGGAACAGAGAGACTCTTGCTCTAGGTGGGGAGCAGGAGGAACCTGGCTGCCAGGGAAGCCGGAGGCTTCCTACGACAGAGCAGTGCTGGGGAAAGGCAGTCTGAGCTGGGAAGCTCTGGCCTGACTTCACTCCCAGGCTGCAGGGTTTGACACAAGGTCTGAGTGTACTAAGGCTGTAGGGGAACAGCCAGGATAGGAAAAGGCAGCAGGTCCACACTCCCTTGCCAATGATGAATGGCCATTTCAGACTGTACTTTGCCCTATGGCAGGAACCAGATGACGACTGCCGGTGGATCACTGAGGCAAAGTGGGTATAGGGGAACTGGGGGTTCCCTGGGAGGGGAGAACACCAGAGGGCAGAGACACAAGACTGATAACTCCCCTTGCGACCCTGGAAGGGGTCTGAGAGACACTGAAGCGGGCAGAAAGCAGTGTTCTGAAAAGGACACCACAGTCTGGGAATGACATGGGTCCAGAGTCTGACCTGAAACCGAGCAGAGTGATGGGGGAGATGCCAGCCACAGTGAGGCTCTCTGTTGATGAGCTAATTTCCAGTGATACTGGCAGGAGGTGCGGTTTCTGTGAGTCCCGCCCCGGGACAGTCCCTATTTCCTGTGCTCCACAGATAGGTATCAAAAGTGGAAACAATGTATCCCAGCAACTGAGTTAGCAGAAATGTTTCTGCATCTTTATGCAGTGTGGTAGCATCTAACAGGATGACTCAGCGCAACAGCCCTTAACACCTCTATTCAGGGCTTTAGATTTTGATGTCGTGCTGAACAGCCTGCCCAGCAGAAGCTCAGTCTTACAAAAACCTTGGGAAAGCTGAACAAAATATTACAGTTCTTTTTTCAGAAGTTTACAACTGAACTTTAACCTAAAGCAGCTTTGGAACTTTACTGTGCAGAAGAAAAATGCTGCTTTAAATCATCTTAATTTAAATGAAAAGCACAGAAACTGTTTCCTTACCCTGTCAAATCTTTTTTATTTAACTTTCTATTTTTTTAAAGGAATTTGCAGTTAATACAGAACTGTACTATGTTTTTCTTTCCTGTTTCTGTTGCTGCCTGATTGCATTCTTCCTGTTCCAAAGCAGGGACGTAAACAACTCATCAGTTACCTGATAAGCCTAGGCTTATCGGGTAGTTGAGTCACTATTTGACTAGTCGCTTGCCCCCACCCCCACTTGACTAGTCGTTTCCCCCCTTCTGCTGTATCAGAGGTGGGGGGAGCAGGAGCCAGTGCTGAGGTAAGCCAGCTTAAAAGCTGGTTCCCCCCAGCACTGTCTCCGCAGGAGTGCAAGGGAGGAAGAGGTGCAGCAGGGGACATAGCGGAAGCAGGTACTGAAACAGTCTCCACTCGCATGGGGTCCTGACTGCTGCGTCTCTGCCTTTTAAATGTAGTAAGAGCCCTGCGGGGACCTTGCTACATTTAAAAGGCAGAAGTACAGCAGTCAGGACCCTGTGTGAGCAGGGACTGCTTGAATCCCCGGGTTTCCTGCTGCGTCCCACCCCTTATGAAGTAGTCAATAGAAATTCCATCGACTACTCGATTAACTGATTAATTGAAATTTAACATCCCTATTCCACAGGAGATGTTTGGTTGACTAGTCAGGTTATAACTCTTGTGTTCATAACTCTGAGGTTCTATGGTATCTACTAATATTGTATCCAGCTTAATTCTGCCAGAAAATGTAGCTTTGCTTCCTTCTTTTAAGAGCAAAAAGGAAACTTCATTTTCTGTGGCAAACAAGAAGCCTAAGAGGGAGATGAATATAGAAACTGCTGCACTGGACAATTCAGACTATAATCAACTTCTAGAATCCTATCTATAGAGATGTTTTTCTTTCTGATTCAACCAATTGCAATTTCATGTTTGGTACATTAAAAGGGTTGCTATTATTTGTACTTTTTATTGAATTAGCACTTCAGCGGCTCCAATCCTGAATGCTGCTGTACAAATACATAGGAAGACACCAGTTCCTACCTCAAAAACCTTACAATTTAATATCACACAGGATGTTTTTATTTTGTTTTCATGAACATGGAGGCAGCCTCATAAAACATGTCATTCTCCATCTAGTAAATAATGATTTCCTGCTTTAGGTAATCCAGTATCAAAGGGCCTAATCTTTATGCTCAGAAAGTAAACAGAAGAGAGTCAAAATTTTCTGTTCTGCATTGGTTAGCTTATTATTGTTAGGACTGTATAACTATAAATGGATAACACTTTAAAGGCACAGTGCTTTTTCTCATCAGCCAGGGTGAAATTATAGGCTTGATTGTTTTAAAGGAGTACCAAATTAGGCTCAAATCATATCACTGTTGAATTCTAAACACTTCATACAATGCTTGGTATTATGGTTTGGTTGTTTGGGGGGCAGGGAGGGGGGAGAAAGGTTTAGATATTCTTAGTCACGTGATGCTTTATTTCTTCTGGTTGAATTTACTGTTAATTCTGCAGCAATTCATACAGGCTCCCCAACCAGGATCAGATCTCCATTTCACTATGCACTATTCAAAACACATTGGAGACAGTTCTTGCCCAATATACAAACTAACAAGGCTTTTCATTTTGAATAACTATGACTCTCCTCCAGAAAAAACCCAATACCACAGAACCTTATTTTCATGGTTTCTGTTGAGGAAAAAGGATTTTTTCCAAACCCGTTTTTACTGTCTAGTCACTTCTAAATTATCTTCTGAAAACTTGTTTAAAGAGTTAAAAAAAAAAAGTAATTTCCCATCCTTGTAAAATTTTGTTATGAGACTGACAGTAGGAATAAAAGATCCTCTGGAAAAGGGTTTATTTTCCGGAGAATCACGTCTAAACTGGCGCTTTTCTCCAGCTTATCCCCAAGCCGGAAAAAAGCGGCAGCCATGTAAATGCAAATGCCGCGGGGGATATTTAAATCCCCCGCAGATTTGCAATTGCGATGTGTCTAATTAGCATCCCTTTTCCAGAAAAGGGTGCCAATGTAGACACAGCCCCACTGTTTACAATGCCTCTGCAATCTAAGGGTTTCCTTTAGGTTTGAGATTATTTTTTTTAATAAAGATAGCCTTTAAAGTGTAAGCAGGGTCAGGATAAGCTCTACCCTGACATCTGGGGATGAACTGTGGCAAGTGATGCAAAAAGACTTCAGGGGCTGATTCATTTGCATAGGCACGCCCACCCTGCCTAGTATGTGCTCTCAGCAGCCAAATGGTCACTTTGGCCACTGTGGGATCTCAAGTTTCTGTGTTATTGAGGCAGGGGGGATAAAGTGTTGTTACCCTGATTATGTGACTCAAATAGTGGAACTGTTTCACCATAAACTAAGTAGCACTCGCTAGACAAGGGGCATGGGCTCCAAACCCAGTCAGACTGAGAAAGGCTGGGAACAGGTCTTTGTTCCTGGTGGAGGGGGCCCAAAACACACTAATTGCACCTTCTCCTCTCTTGTTGGCTTCGCTGTGGTCCAATGGTGCACTTGCACAGAAGCTCTTCTACTGGAGCTGAAATCACTGTGTACTGAGGGGAGCCTGGTGCCATACTGTTGAAGAACTGAAATCTACTGAGAGCTGAAATCACTGTTGCTGAGCTACTAGCAAAGCAGATCATGGGACGGCTAGCAGAGAAGTTTGCGGGGGCAACTCGTGGATGCAGGCGAGCGGCTGGTGGGGATGACTGATGGGCGGCCGGTGGAGCAGCTGCAGGACCTACCAGCTGGTGGCCGGGGAGCGTGGACTGAAGCAGGCTGGCAGAGCAGACACTGCTCTGTGGAATGGCTGGAGCGGCTCACAGGACAACAGGTGGAGTGTGGCGGAGTGATTTGCATCAATGGTGGCAGCAGAAACCTACGGAGATGCGGAGCCGCCGGTGGACTGCGTAAAGTGTATCAACCCCCGCTCCCCTCCATTGCACCCAGGTTGGGATGGTAAAACCCTGCCAGGTGAACTTTTGTACCCTGGGGCAGCACTGACCCGGGGCAGAGACTTTTGGGGTGTCGGACTTTGGGTGATTTGTGGCTGGGGGGGGTGGGTCTTTTCTCACGTCTGGTTTATGAATCTGAGTTGTGGTGTTTTCCCACTTCAATGCTGATGTCGGTTACCTTGTGTTATTAAAGATTTGCTGCTATACCAAGGCTCTGTGCTTGCGAGAGGGGAAGAATTGCCTCTGAGGCACGCAGGGGTATGTGTAAGATTTCCCAGGTCACTGGGTGGGGGCTCAAGCCGGCACTGTATTATGTTCTTGGGAGGAGACCCCTAGATATTGAACCCGGCCCTTGCTGCAATTAACTTGTCCTGGCAGAAGGGTTACAGAAGCATTAATAGAAGAGTATCAGTAAAATTGACTTGCATCACAGTTCAAAAATCATCTACTAGTAAGGAGTTGTTTCAACTATTCCACAGTTCCCAAGATGAAATTTATAAGATAAAGCTACTACTGAATAACACCCCAAAGTCCCAAAATGAAAAAAAATTAGGCCAAATAGCACAGCGGCAATAAAGTAGATGGTTAGTATGAATGCAATCTTCTTCAGGTTACAACAACAGTCTACAATGCCCTAAGGAATTTATTTTGTCAGTGGCAGGCATCCATTTTCATGGCAGACAAACACAGAATACAGTAGTTACTTGGCTCCAGATTGTGTGCAATTAAAATAGCAAATGAACTAGTTAATATAACATTTAACATATTAGATTGCATTGTTTACAATGGTCTGTGTTACACTTCATACACACGTATGATGAATTTTCCTAGACTTCATGCATCCAAAATTCTGCCAATTTCTTTATTATCCTAACAACGGGAAAGTGTAATCCTCTTTATGCCAAACACTGCCCCTTCAATTAACCTCAAACCAGCACAATTATTTAAATACACCAGCTTAATTGTACCCATTTCAGCCAAAGTACAATGTTTTTGTTAATAATTCTGAAGACTTTTCAGCTGTAAGTAAGTGATATAAAAATTAGGTTTGAATCCTCATAGGCCTCATTCAATGCATGCTGAATCTCAGGATGCTATTTTTAAACCGTATATGAAATAGCTGACCTACAATTTGCAAGAGCCAAAAACAGAACTTAAGCAAATACACACCTTATGTGCAGGCATTTAAAAACACTACTAGTCTTTTTTGAAAGCCTCATGATAGATAAGATCAGGTATAGGGTTTTGTGAACTCACAATGAAGTATTTTAAATATAAAAGAAATGGGGATCAGAGATTAAAAAGATAATGCAACATTTATACATTCAGTTTATAGCCGTAAGCAGTAGTAGATAGAGAATTTAACTATATTCACTTTGAATGCTCAAATACTATGTACAATTCTGGTCATTCATATTCAAGAAAAATGAATTTAAACTGAAAGATGCAGAGAAGAGCTACTCAGAAGATCAGCTATTGTATGAGCTTGGCTTATTTAGTCTAGCAAAAAGAAGCCTGGGAGAGGACACAATTATTCTCCATGAATACAGTAAGGATGTCTACACAGCAGCATTATTTCAGAATAATGGCATCTACACAGAAAACCCGATATTTTGAAATAATTTTGAAATACCAGACGGCTTATTCCGGATTCTGTAACCCTCATTCTATGAGGAATAATGACTAGTGTGTATAGACAGGGCGGCTGGAGTTATTTCAAAACAAGAAGCCTCCAGTCCTTCCCCCAAGTGCCCAGCTGGCTGCTCTGACCACACTCTTCAAAACTCTATAGCTTCCCTTCCCCTGCAGCTCTTAAAGATTCAGGCAGAAGGGAAAGGGCTTGTGGCCCCCAAGCTCCCAACAGCTGCCAGCACTGCCTTAGCCAGCTCGCAGGACCCTGCCCGGGGCCAAAAGAGATGAGCACCTTCCTGGTCTGCTGCGGAGATCCTAGACCTCATTGAGATCTGGGGCAAGGAGGCAAACCTCCAGAAACTCTGCACCAGATGCAGGAATGCAGACGTATATGGCCAGATAGCCAATAGCCTGGCCACCAAGGTCACAGCCGCACCCAAAAGCAGGTCAGGATGAAAGTGAAGGAGCTGAGGCAAGCCTATGTCTCCCCATAGTGGATTCAGGGCTGGGGCGCCCATCATGGCTCTCCCGGGGGGCACAGCCAGTGAGTAGGAAGAGGAGATAGATGAGTCCAGCACCATCTCTATGCCCACAAGTCAGGGCTTCATGCTAACCCAAGAACCAGTACCCCATGCACTGGATGTCTCCCAGGCATCGTCAGAAGCTGGGGAAGGCCCATCAGATGAGTGCCATTTCTTTCCCTATACATGCACACGGGTCAAGGCAGTGGACAGCAAGGGACAGCTCCTCGCTCGGCCTGGGGATTGCACTGCAGCCTGTGCATGTGGGACACCCACCCTCCACAAGCCACCACTAGACGGAAGCTGGGAACAGAGAGACAGAAACTCAGGAGTGCCACACATGGGCATGCCTGCATACTTGGGGAAGCACCCGCTCCTGGGGACAGTGTGCCAAATCACAGGAGCATCTGCCACTCACAAACACCTCCCACCCAACACCCTACTCCTTCTCTTACAGCGGGCAGGGATACAAGTCCTCTTCCTGTGGGACACCGCCACTGCCGGACCCAGCGTGGGCCTGGCATGGAAGGAAGTTCAAACGGCCCATGATCCCCCACCTGCCCACAGGATCCCAGTTTGGCCAGCACCTTCCCAGGCCTGCTTGTCCCTGGGATGTCGAGGTAGTGAGGCTCCCCCCGGGACATCTGTGCCCCTGCAGGAAAGGGCCCACTGTCTAGGCCACAGATGGCCTTGCTCCAAGCACATCGCCTTTGTCTGATCTGAAACTTTCGGTCTCGGCTCAGAGATGAGGGCTAGGCTTCAGGCACAGTGTCTCCAGGGATGACTGCCCTTCTATACAGCTGGACCAGCTGCGAGAGGGGCACGGTCAACAGCTCCCCTGGCTTCCTCCCAAACCTGTGTGATCTGCCGGCACAGGAGACTACACAAGCACCAACAGAGGGAGCATATAGCCGCCCTGAAAGCCCTGCATGGAATAGCAGGACCGCAAAATGGAGGAGGACCTGCAGTTGCGCAGTGACACCTAGAAGGAGATGAGGGAGCAGGGCGGGGACATCTGTGTTGCTCTACAGGCAGTGATCACCACCATGGTACCTGCTCTTGCTACTGTTCCCACACCAGCTCCTTCCCAAGCTCCTGACCCTCCTACTTCTCCCCCTAGTTCCACCCCCATGGCTGCTGAGGGCCCTGCACACAAGGGGGAGGAACTAGGTGGGACCACCAGAGCCAGGCGCCACTCCCAGTCCCAGCCCTGAGCCTCTCCTGCCCCTCTCGTCTCTCTTCTAGATCCCTCCACCCTCACCCAAGGTTCTTTTCCCATTCCCTCCCCAGTTATATTTACCCCAATTAAAAAGAAAGTTTATTTTTCGGAAAACAATGTCGTTTATTGTCTTGTAGTTTATTGTCTCTGCAGGGGAGGGGGAAGGAGGAAAGGGAAGGTGTGGGAGGACAGGCAAAGAGGGGTAACGCACAGGTATCTTGTGGGGAGGCCCAGGGGAGAGTGTCACTGGGGTCTTTGTGTAAAACACTCCCTCAGTGCATCCAGGGTGCCCTCAGTTCCCTGATGGACCTGCCAGATGGCAGCCGGATGGCAGCCGTGCACTGCTGCTCAAAGGCCCTGATGATCCAGTCAGCCTCTGTTCCCCACCTTGGGAGGAATGTCTCCCCCTTCCGCTCACAAATATTGTGAAGGGCGCAGCATGCAGCCACCACTTGGGGGTTGTTCTGCTCCCTGACATCCAGTTGGCAGAGGAGGCAGCCGAATCTTCCCTTCACCGACCCTTGCTCTGGTCCAGGAGTCCAGTGTAGGGTTTCATTAGCCAGGGGAGCAGAGGGTAGGCTGCATCCTCTACAATAGACCTGCATATCCACATCCATGACCCTGATGGTGAGGTTGGGGAAAAGGTGCTGGACTGCAGCTTCTGGAAGAGGCTGAAGTTGCAGAAGATGCAGGCATCGTGTGCCTTCCCCGACTACCCAATGTAGATGACCATGAACTACCCGTGGTGGTCCATGACAGCCTGCAGGACCATCGGAAAGCATCCCTTGCGGTTGGGTGTATTCAGCTGCCCAGTGGTCAGAGGCCCCAATTCGTTTGTGGGTACTGTCAATAGCCCCCCTTCAGTTGGCGAAGCCCACGGTGGCAAAGCCAGCAATGATGGGGTCCATGTCACCCAGGTTGATGACCCAATGCAGTAGCTGGTGTTGATAGCCTGCACCACCTGTAGAAGCAAACAAACAGAGAATCACAGGGTGACAGGACCTTCAGAAGGTCCACAAGCCCTGCCCCTCCCCCCCACACACATCTGGAGCAACCCCAGACTTACCCCATCCCACATTAGGGCTTTATGAAGGTGGGACTGAAAAACTTCCTGGGGAGGGGGCTTCCACCACTACCACGCTTCCCCCCCCCTTCCTTAGAGAACCTCATTCCAGAAGTTCTCCCTTCTCCTAGGACAACAGCACGAAAGCATGATACCTGCATGACCACGGCTTCCTGATGGTCGATTTCCTCATGCCGAACTGGTTCCTAATGGATCAGTAGCTGTCCAGCATGGCGAGCTTCCAGATGGCGATGGCGACTTGCTTCTGGAGAGGGTTGGCGGGTCTCCTGTGGGTGTCCCATTGCCTGAGGGCAGAGGTGAGCCACTCACACAACTCCAGAAAGGTGTCCTTCCACATGTGGAAATTCTGGAGCCACTGCTGGTTGTCCCACCACTCCATAATGATCCAATCCCACCACTCGGAATTGGTATCCATAAACCAGAAGCAGAGGTGCACTGTGTATAGGGGAGGGTGGATGGAGTCGTGCATGAGCAGTGCCCACAGAGAGATGAGGGATTGTCCTGCAATGAGCTGAGGATTGTGTTCTCTGCAGGACTTGGAAGGCATACCGCAAAACAAGCTGCAAGAGGTGCGGCACAACCTGTAAAAGTCGTCGACTGTTGGGAGGCAGATCCAGCTCCATGGCTAGAGAGCTGAGATGTCCGCAAGGGCAACCACAGCAGGCAAAGGAAAGGCTTTGCTGTCCCTTGAGGAGGTAGGCAAAGGTGAAGAACCTGAGACACGGCTGTACAGGGGGTCCCTTTAAGATCGAGCCTCAGATAGCTTTAGGCAGCAGCTCCAGGAAGTAACTGCTGTCCTGATGCCCTGCCCGAAGTGCTTCCAGGTGGCCTTAAATGCCATTCAGCATCCAATGAGTGTGGACACTCTACTTTGAAATAGCTGAGCGCTATTTCGACTGGCATTTGCTGTGTAGAGGTGCTACTTCGAAATAAGCTATTTCCAAGTTTTTCTTATGGAATAGCTTATTCCAAAATAAGCGTGCAGTGTGGACATACCCTAATAGTTTAAACACTAGAAAGAGGAGTGGAGAGCCATTTAAGCTGAAGGATAATATTGGCATAAGAAAAAGGGATAAAAACTGGCCATAAACAAATTCAGACTGGAAATTTAGAAGAAAGTTTCTAACCATCGGGGGGGGGGGGGGGGGAAAGGTTCTGGAACAGCCTTCCAATAGGACCTGTGGGGACAAACAGCTTGCTTAATTTTAAAAGAGAGCACTAGAAAATGTGTGAGGGTAACACAAGATATGTCTACACTAGCCCCCTAGTTCGAACTAGGGAGGCTAATGTAGGCATTCGAAGTTGCAAATGAAGCCCGGGATTTAAATATCCTGGGCTTTATTTGCATCTTCCCGTCCGGGCGCCATGTTTAAATCCCCTTAGTCCGAACTAACTGCCCGCGGCTACCCGCGGCAGTCAAACGTTAATTCGAACTAAGTCTTTAGTTTGAGTTAACTGTTATACCTCATTCCACGAGGTGTAACAGTTAACTCAAACTAAGGACTTAGTTCGAGTTAACGTTTGACTGCCGCGTGTAGCCGCGGGCAGTTAGTTCGGACTAAGGGGATTTAAAAATGGCGCCCGGACGGGAAGATGCAAATAAAGCCCGGGATATTTAAATCCCGGGCTTCATTTGCAACTTCGAATGCCTACATTAGCCTCCCTAGTTCGAACTAGGGGGCTAGTGTAGACATATCTTGTGTTACCCTCACACATTTTCTAGTGCTCTCTTTTAAAATTAAGCAAGCTGTTTGTCCCCACAGGTCCTATTGGAAGGCTGTTCCAGAACCTTTCCCCCCCCCCCCCCCCGATGGTTAGAAACTTTCTTCTAAATTTCCAGTCTGAATTTGTTTATGGCCAGTTTTTATCCCTTTTTCTTATGCCAATATTATCCTTCAGCTTAAATGGCTCTCCACTAGGGGGCTAGTGTAGACATACCCACAGTTATTTGTGACACTTGTGGGCAGGGATCAACAGCCCTGGGCCTCATTTCCAGTTTATGTTCCTAAAGTTCATGCTTCAGGGTTTCATCTGGCCACTAAAAGGTGGAAGAAAGAGATTTTTCTCACCACCACCAATGTATTCTGGGATTTTTCTTTTAATTTCCTTCCTTCCTCTGAACCAGGAAGGATGGCTAAGGCTGTAGATGGGATGCTGGAGAAAGTGAGCCAAGACTATGAAGTGGCATCAACTATTCTCTCTCAGATGTTTTTATGGCTAGTTCTTGCCTACATGCTTGGGGTCCAACTGATTGCCACACATGGGGTAGGGAAGGAATTTCCCTCAAAGCCAGATTGGCAGAGACTTTGACATTTTTTTCACCTTCCTCAACAGCATGAGGATGCAGATGCCCTGCCAGAATTATCTGCATATATCTCATTTAATCATTTCTCTGCCATGGAGGGGGGCCTTGAGCACTAGTACAACTCAGCCACCCCTACTGTCTGCCTGTGACTCATAATAGTCACATAATAGTTTCCTGGAAGTCTCATTTACTTTGGTCTAATTACCATTGTTGAGTGTGGTGTGCTGGTGTTGGGTGTTGCCGATAGCCTGTCAAGTACAGGAGATCAGACTAGATGATCTAGTAGTTTCTTGTGGCCTTAACCTCTGTCATCATACGAAACAGAATCAAGCTACAGGTTTGCAGAGCTCTAATAAAAAAGCAAATTCCACAGAAATGAGTAACAACTCACAAGGAATAAAATATCCATAAGCAAACTAAACCATTCTTCACAAAAATCATCCATAACACTGAAATTTATGATTTATTCCCTAACTAGCCAATTAGCCCGTCATAAGACGGGGATTTTTCAGGTCTCTCCTGAGCCTCCGGTGTGTGTGTGTGTGTGTGTCTCTCTCTCTCTCTCTCTCTCTCTCTCTCTCTTTCTTCCTCCGACTCCCCCCCCCCGAATCGGGGGACCGCGGAGCCCAAATGGCCGTTTGGGTGCCGCATTCTTCGTGGGTGTGGAGCCCAAACGGTCGCTTGCACCACTTGCTCCCACACGGCAGCCGCGCAGAAGTCAGCCGAGCACCATGGCAGGAGGCGAAGGGGGGCAGGGCGGTGACGTTCACGGCCGGGGGCAGAGCCTGGAGCCACTGTCATGCCGCACATCACTGCCCTGCCCCCCTTCACCTCCCACCGTGGCACTCGGCTGACTTCTGCGCCACTCAGCCAGGCCACAGTGAGGGAGCAAGCGGCGCAAGTGGCCATTTGGGCCCCGCAATCCCCATGCAGCACAGGCCGCCTAGAGGGAACAGCCAGCATTTCAGGTAACAGTGCCCCCCCCCCCCCGAGGGAACAGCCAGCATTTCAGCATTACAGACTCTCAGACATTGGGCTACTATATATATGATGCCAGCTATCTTCCGGGTAGTCCTTCAACTTTTTATTTTTAAGAAACAAAAACATCATTAGATAAAAAAGGAGTAAACTTTCTGGATCGCCTATAAAATTAATTCATTGTCAAATGGGAAATCATAGCTGGTTCCTCAAAAATTAGATAACAAACAGGGGCATTAACTACACTGACATAATCAACAACTTTTAAAGACAATTGATTACAGCTATGCTAATCATAGGGCACTGGAAAATACTAGGACAGATCTTTGGGCTGTTTCCATCAAGAGTATAAGAGACCTACTTTAATTACTGGCATTAATTCATTTAATGTAGCAGGTACCAATATTAGTTTGGACCTAAGTCATTTTTCACTTTTACTGGAAGGAGAATAGCCAAGACTGGGGACCGGTCTAAAATACAGACACAAAACAGTATTACTGTTGTTGCATTTTTTCATCAGTAAATCTAAAAAAAAATTATGGAAACTGGGGAAGGTTCTAGGTTTTATACTCTCTCAGGGTATGTCTACATTACCACCCTAGTTCGAACTAGGGTGGTTAATGTAGTCATACGAACTTGCAAATGAAGCCCGGGATTTGAATTTCCCGGGCTTCATTTGCGTCTTGCCTCGTTCCATGAGGCGTACAGATAGTTCAGAATAGGAAGCGTAGTCCGAACTATCTAGTTCGTGCCGCATGTAGCCGCGGGCATGGAGTCCGCACTAGCGGACATTTAAAAATGGCGGTGCCCGGCAACATGCAAATGAAGCCCGGGAAATTCAAATCCCGGGCTTCATTTGCAAGTTAGTATGACTACATTAACCACCCTAGTTCGAACTAGGGTGGTAGTGTAGACATACCCTCAGAATATAAGCAATTTTACCTTCTATTTCAGGGAAGTGAAGTCTAAACTTTAAAACAAAATACTAAGTAATGGACTGTAGGTCTCTTGACAGAATTTGAAAAACCAAATATACATTTTAGACACATCAGAAAACATACAATATCTGCAGAAAATTCTAGATATGAATTCTGCAAAAAAGGAAGGTGACTGAACAAATGTAGAGTAAAATGAAAAAAAAATCTTATGAACTAGTCCATTTAATTTAATCTACTATATATTTGACAGTTTGTCTGTTGGTGAGTGAGCAAGTCTATCTGTCCATTTGTTCAAGAACTCCTACTAAATGGTAAGAGCTAGGACCACCAAATTTAGGACACAACTTCCTCTTATGATGACTTAAAATAAAGTAAGGGTTTGATTGTATGGGGGTGGGAGTGTGAAGTTCCCCTCCAAGCTCAATCTGGCTGGGGAGGACAGGGGGCAGAAAAACCTGGACCTGCCCAAGCCAGGGGACTTGAACCCTTCCCACAGCTGTACCCACTGCAGTTGCAGCAGCCATGGAGAGGTGCTTCTCACTTGACTCCAAGCGACTGCAGTGAGAGAGGGATGGGATAGTCCTCTCTCCCTGAGGCAATCTGCATACTGAACTCGTCACCCCCTGCCCCACCCCAGATCAACGGTTTAAATGAAGAAAAACAAAAATTGAGTTAGGACTCGAGCAACGCTGCATAAGTGGTGAGGTAACTGGCTCTGTGGACATGGAGAAGTTGGTGTATGTGATATACCTTGACTTTAGCAAAGTTTTGATATGGTCTCTCACAAACAAGTCAAGGAAGTATGGATTGGATGAATGGACTATAAGGTGGATAGGAATCTGGCTAGATTGTTGGGTCCAACGGGTAGTGATCAACTACTCGATGTCTGGCTGGCAGTCAGTTTCTAGCAGAGTGCCCCAAGGATCAGTTCTAGGGCTAGTTTTGTTCGACATCTTTATTAATAACCTGGATGAGGGGATGGATTGCACCCTCAGCATGTTTGCGGATGACACTAAACTAGGGGGAGAGGTAGATACGATGAAGGGCAGGGATAGGGTCCAGAGTGACCTAGACAGATTAGAAGATTGGGCCAAAAGAAATCTGATGTGGTTCAACAAGGAAAAGTGCAGAGTCCTGCACTTGGGACAGAAGAATCCCAAGCCTTGTTACAGGCTGGGGACTGATTGGCTAAGTAGCAGTTTTGCAGAAAAGGACCTGAGGATTACAGTGGATCAGAAGCCCTTGTAGTCAAGAAGGCTAATGGCATATTGGGGTGCATTAGCAGGAGCATTTCCAGCAGATCTAGAGACATTATTATTCCCCTTTATTCAGCATTGGTTAGGCCACATCTGGAGTACTGCGTACAGTTCTCAGCTCCCAACTATAGAAAGGATGTGAACACACTGGAAAGGATCCAGTGGAGGGCAACCAAAATGATTAGGAGGCTGAGGAACATGACCTCTGAGGAGAGGCTGAGGGATTTGGGCTTATTTAATCTGCAAAAGAGAAGAGTGAGGGGGGATTTGATAGTCTTCAACTTTCTGAAGGGAGAGAGGCTGTTCTCAGTAGTGACAGATGGCAGAACAAGGAGCAATGGTCTCAAGTTACAGTGGGGGAGGTCTAGGTTGGATATTAGGAAAAACTATTTCACTAGGAGGGTGGTGAAGCACTGGAATGGGTTACCTAGGGAGGTGGTGGAATCTCCATCCCTAGAGGTTTTTAAGTCCCAGCTTGACAAAGCCCTGGCTGGGATGATTTAGTTGGGGTTGGTCCTGCTTTGGGCAGGGGCTGGACTCGATGACCTCCTGAGGTCTCTTCCAGCCCTAGGATTCTATGATTCTACAAAATCTTCCAGTAATGGTTTCTCACTTAATTTTTACCAGTGAAATGCAATAAAAATATCAAATAGGAATTTTCAACTTGATTCTTGTATAGACTAAAAAATTCAAAATAAAGCTCACCATTGCAACACAGAAGAAAAGTACGTGCATAGCATACCCCACATGAAAAATATGTGGATATTGAAACAGACATTTCTAAAAAGCATTTTACTAAACAGTACAGTTTTCCTTTTATGGTATAACTAGACCCAGAAAAATGAGTGACACAAAATGATTCAAGTTGTAAATGGCCAGTTACCATTAAATAGGCAACAAATCCAAAGGAGGATAAGTGTATAGTCTCTTACCTGTTGTACAATTGTTGTTAATTCCAGACAGAGCTGTATGACATTATTTCTTGTTACTGAGTAATCCGTAACAGCAGCAAAAGGTGATCTAAAATGAAGAAAAAGAATGTTTTTGGGGGATGATGATTTTTTCCCATTTCAGTGGCGCATAATGCACTTTAAACCCCAATTGGTTTGATGCTAACTCTTAACAGGACTGAGTAGTACATCAGAAATATTTTAAATCCACTGTTAGCATTTTCTAAAACTGTCACAGTACCTATAATGTTATGTCACCTCACTTCTTGGCTTTTCACGATTCAGTAAATCACTCTGAGAAGTTCTAATCATAAAGGCATCTCAAAACCCAGCAACTTCTTTCTGAAACTGCCTCCAATTCACCTCCACTTCACCATATGAGACTTATATATACACAGGTAGCCTTGGCACACACTTACTAAGAAAAAAAAGCTATTGTTTTCATCTGTTGTACAGCTGGTGCCCAGGTATGAATCCAGTCATTAATGAATTTAGCTAATGCACTGAGCCCTGGTCTACACGAGGAAGATACTTCGAAATAACCCCCTTATTTTGAAATAATAAGTGGAGTGTCTGCACTACCAAGCCCGTTATTTTGAAATAATGGGCAGGTTATTTCAAAATCTGTACTCCTGCTTTCTTCCAGGAATAACGCTTATTTCACAATAGCTTTAGTGTGTATGAGCCGGTGCTGTTAATTCAAAATAATTGGCCTTCAGGGTGCCTCTCACTTGTGACTGCTCTAGCCACACCTGCCACTTCCACTTCTCCCTTTCTCCTGCAGAGCTTTATACTCCAGACTGCATGAGAAGAGCTTGTGGCATGTGGCCTGCTTGGCAAGCCCTGTGCTACACAGCAGGAGCTGACGCAGCCATGACAGACCCCAACGCTCCCTCAGAGTCTCCCATGACTGCCAGCTCTCCTGCAGCACCCTCAGCTTCAACTGGCCAGGGACGCAGGAGAGCTCCTGTCTGGTCTCGAGCAAAGATCCTGGACCTCATCAAGGTCTGAGGGGAGGCGACCAACATCCAGTATCTCTGCACCAGAAACTGGACTGCCGATATCTGCAGATGGATCTCCACCAGCCTGGCCGAGGGGCCAGTCACCTCTCCCACCACCACCATTTCGTCGCGTCCAGCTAGGATATGACTGGTGTCAGCCTCCATAAAAGCAAGGTTGCAGATGAGGAAGTGGAGGAGGCCAGCCAGGCGACCTGCCTGCCAGCCAGGACTTGCTCCTCTCCCTGGAGTCAGTTCCCCCGCTCCCAGGATGTCTCCCAGGCCTTGGATGATCCCAGGGAAGGCACTTTAGGTAAGTTCTATAACTTTCCCTATCTATACATGGGGGAGGGGGGGCAGATGGCAGGCTGTGTGATCCTCACTCAGTCTACTCAGACTGGGGATTGCAAAACAGCTTGTGCATGTGGGTGCACATGGAGCACCAGTCCAGAGCACTCAGCCCCATGATGCTTTTACAAAGGAACCCCTCGATCCTTCTCACAAGGTTCCTAGAGAGGCCTGCCTTACTCTGACTTCCGTGGTGGGACACCTTCCCAAAACAAGACACCACTAAGTAGTCTGGGATCATGGTACCACACAGCCGTGCCTTACATGGAACAGGGTCATGCTCACACTCAGGCAGCATCTGCTCACAGTCAAGCAGAAGAGACTGTTGGAGAAGGAGGGAAGAAGTGGGGAACCCAGTAGCATTCTCTGCCACTTATACACACCTCCCCTTCCACCAGTGGGCAGGAACTGGAGTTCCCTCTTGGTGGGATGGAGCCACTGCTGGACCCAGTGTGGGCAAGATGCAGAAGGACACCGAGCCACCCTGTCTTGCCTTCCCATGCACAGGCTCCTGGACTTGTCCCCAGGCAGTGGGTGTAGTGATACTCCCATGGGACTTAATAAGGGACAGATGGCCAGCCTGCAGTCCTTCATCTGGGACTTGGAGAGGAGCACCAGGAGTGGGCCACTGACTGGCATGCCAGCACGAGGGCAGCTGCTCCTCCCTCACCTTGGTGATGGAACACATGGCCTCGTGCACTGTGCGGGGCCACCAGCCACCTCTCGGCCCCCCATGGCTTCCCCTTCTAGCCCCCCCGTTGGAGTGCAGGGGCCCCAGAACACAAGGCCTCCCAAACTACCTGAGGCAGGCGCCAGTCCCAGCCTCATCCCTGAGACCCTCTCTCTCCTCCTCATCCCTCCCCCATTTCAGGTTCCTTCCCCAGTCCCTGCCCTATTGTATATCCCCCCAATAAACAGTCTTGTTTTTTCAACAAAGGCGGCTTTTTTATTTGCTCTGCAGGGGAGAGGGGGAAGGTGGGATGGGAGGGCAGGGAAAGGGAGGGGTGGGGGAAGAAAGGCACACAGAGGAAATGCAGGGTCCCCTTGTAGAAAATCACAGGGGAGAATCTCACACCTAGCCTTGCTTGAAACTCTCCCTCAAGGCTCCTCTGATGAAGACAGCTCCTTGATGTGCTTGCCAAATGGCACTGGTGTCCGCTGCTCATATGCCCTGGCCAGCCATTCAACTTCTGCTGTCAACCCTGGCAGAAAAGTCTCTCCCTGCTCTCACACAGGTTGTGGAGCACACACCATGTCACCACCACAAAGGGGATGTTACACTTGCTGAGGTCTAGGTGGGTGAGGAGACTCCTGAACCTCCCCTTTAAATGGCCAAACGCACACTCCATCACCATGCAGCACTTGCTCAACCTGGCACTGAAATGTTCTGTGGTGGGGTCCAGGCTGCCCATGTAGGGCTACATGAGCCAAGGGAGCAAGAAGTAGGTTGTGTCACCCACGATGCAGATGAGCATGTCCACCTTCCCAACTCTGATCATGAGATGGGGGGGAAAACATGCAGGGAGCGTTGAATAACATTACTTCCTGCATGTCCTGATCAACTGACATTGAGTGAACAAGTATAGAAAACACATGGTGCGGGATATAAAGATATTATTGGCACTCATTAGAAATAAGTTCAGATCCCACTCATGTAAGAAAAGTTGAGAGAGTTTTGCAATTTTTGTTGATTTTTTCCTTTAAATCAGAGGACAGTAAACATGAGTTCAGTGATCAAAAGCTCCCTAGACAAGGGCAATCATAACTAGCATGTGTTACATAGTTTTGATAGATTTCTACAATAATTTCTCCATATGCAGTAATGAAGTTTTTAAGCCAGCTATCTTAGAACTGTTCAATGAACTAGTTGTGTTTCCCAATACAAAATCAGGAATCCCCTCCCCTTTCTATTAATTTAAAACTCCCATCTTAACCCTGTTTCACCATAGCATGAGGGAGTCACAGGGCTCTGCACCCCCAAATGCAGACAGATGTGACTCTCAGCCAGCAGGTAGATCAGGAGGTTTATTAGTTGACAGGGGCATAGCATAGAACAGACTTGTTAGCAAAGAAACCAGAAGCAGTCAGTACAATCCCTCCCAAGCTCAGGTTACGAAGAGCACTGGCCATTGTGTATGCGGCAGGGACCTATCACACTGAAATTCCCATAACCATCTAGGTATTAGTACCATGGCCAAGGAAACTGAGGCACACATATAAGGTTACTATAGGAAAGTAGAACTCACATGCAACATAACAAGAGGAACGAAATCCCCACTTAGTTACACTCTGATAGAGTCACGAGATTCAAGTACAGATTGAACCTCTCCAGTGCGGCACTCAGGTCCGGCAACAACTGCGGCTGGCAAGATTTCAGTGAGCCGAATGTCTGCTTATCACGGGTGCGGCCAAGTTTCCTGCAGTCCCATAAAGTTTGCTTACAGCCAGTCCTGGCTCTCTGTGTTCTATGCAGTTATAAAGCTCTAAATTTACCCCTAAAAGTCTTCTAAGAGCCCAGTAGGCAGTGGAAGTGTTGGTATTGCTGAAGGTGCTGGACTAAGAGAGGTTCAACCTGTACCTTTAAACTTGCCGTAATTGAATATGCACTTCAATTTGAAGTAATTTTGAGGGAGCAAACTCCATATATTAGATGGAAGATGATATTTTTATAATAGAAGTATAGCTGGTGCAAGATGTGCAGAGGCTAAGACAACTAGAAGCAGTCCTAACAGTGCAGGATTAGTTAACATTGCAAATCAGGACTTCAAGAGTGCTTGACAAAATGAACTTGTCAAATGCTACAATCACTACTTAGGTGCAATTTTTATATATCTACAACAAGTGTATGGTATACTAAGTGTACCCATAAAAATACATCTTAACCAAATTACTATAAAATATGCACTTATAGGTTTAAAACTAGAATGAACTCTTCAATTATGAACTATAATCTTTAAAACCAGACTACAGTATACTAAAAGGTCAGAAATATTTGTATTTTTCATGCACATTTGCCACAGTTAAAAGGACAAACCCCTTCTAAAGCCATGATTTAAAAAGATGATATTCACTTATGAACTCTCATCTTTGTTTGGAACAAATGAGTTCAAGCCACAAATGGTATTATTTTACTTTATGTTTGGATGTTAATACAATTTGATCTTCAAATTACACAGCTGGAATCTATTTGATGGTTCAAAGCCTCTAGCATTTTTTCAAACAAAATTCTATGGTAGGCTTTTGGTTCTAATACAGCATGATCTTCTCATACTTTTACTATTCATTGGGTTACACAGTTCATAAAGACAATAATGAAGCTTTTATTAGCACTGTTCTTAATGAAGAACATTCAAAATACCCAAATAAATTTGATTTAACTCAAATTAAAGAACACAAAAATGGCACACAGACTGCAAATATAACTTAACATAAAAATATAACATAAAAACAAAAATGAGAAAATGGACATTGAAAATAAAAAGTGAAACTAGTAACATTGGTGATAAGCGGATGGGAAAGAGGGGAGTCAGAAAACTTGCAAGCAATTATCTCATTCCAGTAGCTAAAATGAACAACAAATAGTGAGAAACAAGGTAAGTAAGGCTAATCTCAATTTCAAATACTGAGTTTCAATGAGATGTCCACTCCTAAATCAACTCTGCAAAATTTTAACTAGGATGTTCCATATAGGATCACCGGCTAGCTTCCATAATAGTCACAATTTGAAGCCTCAGTGTGACACAAAATCCTGTTTTCATTAATAAAACATACGCCACAACAGTAAGGTGTGTAACATTTTACACTATATTAAAATTATCTGTCTGTTTCCAGACCGATCAGACCAAACATAAAAAGCAGCACATACATGTTACACCTTGATAATCTTGTGTATTGACTATCACAAAAACCTCCTTCTTACACATGTGCTAATACCATTTTAATACATGAAAAACGCAATTGGTAAAATGGCTTTCCACACCCACTCAGAATACATCCTTCCCATACTTCTTTTAAGTCCCCAGCCAACCGTATCAAGTTACAACTTATAACACCTTCCTTCAAAATCAGACATCTCTCCATCCCTCTGACCTGCCACTCTCTGCTAGCATTTAAGGCCCCAATCCAGGAGAGCACTTAATCAGGAATATAATTTCAAGGATGTGACTAGTCTTACTTGTCATATCTTTAAAGTTATACACACATTTAAATGCTGTGCTGGATGAGAGCCCCATTTCATTCACTGACTTCTACAAATGATGTCAGCCAGCCTCAATTTCCCATTTACCCACCTTTTGCATAACCACCCTTAGGACTTTTTCCATGTTTGTCACTATCTGTGGAAACTCTTTATTTTCCAACCTGTCATATGGTTAAGCTTTGTCCATTCAAAACCTCCTTGAAGTCTCCCTCCCTCCCACCCTTCCTCTGCAACAGCCACAAGAAGTGAGGCAATAATTCAAGCAGAAGTTCTATAT
Source organism: Pelodiscus sinensis (assembly GCF_052426305.1). Taxonomy (NCBI): domain Eukaryota; kingdom Metazoa; phylum Chordata; order Testudines; family Trionychidae; genus Pelodiscus; species Pelodiscus sinensis. The sequence continues at coordinate 212,351,638 of NC_143052.1, forward strand.
AGGCTATTATTCCCTACCACAGGCCTTGCTGTATGTCCTACCTACTTTCTCTGTTGTCCTCTTCAGATTAATAGCTTTTCCTAACTGCTATTTGACAAAGTAAATAATTACAAAAGCCATGGAGTTTTTGGGGAGTTTTCGGGGTTTTATTTGGGTTTTGTTCTGTTGTTTTTTAAATTGGGACTTTCACTAAATCATTTAGTGGTATCACAACCTCTTAGGAATTTTAAAAAGTTGATAAATTCACTTCACTGTTAAAATCACACTGCAGAACTGGAAGATCCAGTTAGCTAAAAGAATGCATCTTAGTTATGGTTTAGTCTCCATGTTAGAGTACTCTGTGATAGATTGTTCTTTTCAACAGCCATACATAACCTATGATTGCAAACAAGTGAAAATTATAGTTCAAGGTTACATTAAAACTAAAAGACAGAACACTACCAAAAAAATCCCTGTTCCTTTAGCATACATGAGTATGCTTCCAGACCATGCATCTTTCAATGTCACAATCAACCATCTCCACATTTATTCTTTACCTGTTTGATTTGACTTTGCTAGTAACTCCTACTCGGAGCTATAGTTTTGAAAATAAAAGTGTTTGTAAATAAATGCATCAACACAGCTGGTATTTGCATGATCTAAATGTCTTAATAAAAATGTTACCAAATGCAGTAACCAAGTTCCATTGCTAATAGAAAAACATTTTTATCACAGAAGTCATGCGATACCTAAAGATAACCTCATTCTTATCCTATCATTAGCACAAAGAGATAAGTGTGCAAAAAAATTAATCTTAATAACCAGAACCCATTTTGAGTTTCTTCAAGAATAAAACAATTTCAGGATAATCCAGTCTGTAGCATAATTCAACTCTCAGAGAGGACAGGCAGAACCACCCCCAAACAAATGAAGCAAAACACTAAGGCTATGTCTACACTCGCGGCTTCTTGCACGAGTAATATGCAAATGAGGCTATGCATGGAATATCGCCAAGCCTCATTTGCATAACTAATGAGCCACCATTTTTTTCAGAAGAGGCTCTTGCACAAGAAGGAGCGACTACCCTGCCCCTTCTTGCACAAGAAAAACCCTCTTGCGCAATGCCATTACACCTACTACTTTTCAGGAAGAACGGCACTGCGCAAGAGGGTTTTTCTTGTGCACGAAGGGGCAGTGTAGGTGCTCCTTCTTGCGCAAGAGCCTCTTCTGAAAAAAAGTGTCTCATTAGGTATGCAAATGAGTCTCGGCAATATTCCACGCTTAGCCTCATTTGCATATTACTCGCTCAAGAAGCCGCGAGAGTAGACATAGCCTAAAGGTTTGCATTATAGTACACATAACTGTGCCAGTACTCCATCTAAGAATCATGGTATTAGCCTTTCATGTACCATGTTTACTTGTACTTGGACTTGGACTGTTTAATTCACTGTAAGTAGGAAATGCATTGACCTTTGTATGGAATAAGAAAGACTTTTAAATGACTGCTTTGTTAAACATTTGCAGCTGTTCCTGTGACACTAATAGATGTAAGTGCCATAGTAATTTTAGGTAATATTTACTGACATGTTCATTACCCACATTCAAACAAACAAAGCAGAGTCTACAAAAAGGGAAGATAAGGCTCATGAACAACAAACTAATAACCAAGAAAGAAGTGCATAGATTCATTTTTTTGTCTGTCTATAAAGATACGATGAATTGTATTTTCAGATCATGGAATATTAAAACTGCCAACAAACCAACAATGGCTCACAAGACAGCATGATATCGCAGCACATAATGAAAGGAATTGTTACTTTTAAAGTATGAGTTATTGTTTTAACACATTTTGGTGACTAGGAACACTTTAGACACAATGGTTGCAGGCAACACAGACTTGCTAATTCCCCTTTTATCAGCAACTAAAAACCAGCCACATTGTGGGCAAGGCTCATTGACTAAAAACAATGAAGGAAAGAAATCCATCACTTTCTAAGTTCTATAAAATGTACAGAAGAGTCTTACTAAACATACCATGGAAATACAAGACCTATTTCTTAGTGGAAGTTGAATTCTACAGTGAAATTACTGTAATCAAAAGTATTCAAAGAACATAAGAAAGCTGAATACTAAGACCAGCACGTGTTGTACTGAACTCAGGAATCCTGAATTGTGTTCCAGGGCACCAGCATAGACAGCTAAGAGCAAGAAGATTGACGGGTCCTGGCTATTAGGTCCTATTAGCCAGGTTGTATAGAAATGGTGTCGCTAGCCTCTGTTTCTCAGAGGCTGGAGATGGATGACAGGAGAGGGATCACGTGATGGTTACCTGTTTCTGTTCACTCCCCCTGGGGCATTTGGCATTGGCCATTGTTGAAAGACAGGCTACTGGGCTAGATGGACCTTAGCTCTGACCCAGTATGGCCATTCTTCTGTTCCTGATTCAGATGTCCATATCTATTCAGTAAAATGCTTAATTTTAGGCATATATTTACACCGTATTGCAAGTAGGGACATTAAATAGTGGTTAGTAAGCTAATCAAGTAGCCAATGGAATTTCCATAAACTACTTGATTAGTTGATAATGGGGTTCACCGTGACTCTGCTTTTTGAATGTAAGAGCTGCCAAGTTGTTACTACATTTAAAAAGCAGAAGCGCAGTGTCTGGGACCTGGCACAAGATGGGACTGCTCAGTCCCAGCTCACACTAGGGCCCCTGCTGCACCTTTGCCTCCCCTGCCACCACACGGAGATGGTGCTAGGGAAAGACAGCTTTTAAGCCAGCTCCCCCCAGCACTGGCTCCTATTTCCCCGTCCTTGCTGTCTCTCATACAAAGGTAGCAAAGGGATGGGAAGCAACTATTCTAGTAGTTATTTAATACACTGAAGTGCTTAAATACATTGCAACAAGACTTAAATACACTTAAGTGCTTTGAGAAATAGTTTTGTTCAGTTGAGATCATAGTCTCGTGCACTTCAAAAGGAATTAATTTCCTTAATCTACTTTCTTGGTGTGAAATTTAAGAAGTCCTACTTTTTACTGAGGAGAACATTTGTCATAAGAATATAAGAACGGCCATATTGGGACTGACCAAAGGTCATCTATCCCAGTATACTGTCTGCCGACAGTGGCCAATGCCAGGTGCCCCAGAGGTAGTGAACAGAACAGGGAATCTTCAAGCAATCCCTCTCCCATCATCCATTCCCAGCCTCTGACAGAGGCTAGGGACACCATTCCTACCCATACTGGCTAATAGCCATTGATGGACCTAACCTCCATGAGTTTATTTAGTTCTTTCTTGAACCCTGTTAAAGTCCTAGTCTCCAGAACCTCCTCTGGCAAGGAGTTCCGCAGGCCAACCACCATGCGCTATGTGAAGAAAAACTTCTGTTTGTTTTAAACCTGCTTCCTATTAATTTAATTTGTTATTGTTTCCTAGTTCTTATGTTATGGGAACAAGCAAATAACTTTTCTTTATTCACTTTTTCCACACCAGTCATGATTTCATAGGCCTCTATCATATCCCCTCCTTAGTCTCCTCTTTTTAAGATGAAAAGTCCCAGCCTTTTTAATCTCTCCTCATATGGAACCCATTCCAAAGTAGATTACCTACTTTTTCTTCTTATTAAACATAGGTAGAAAGAATAGGGCTTCTAATTCACTTTTTTACTCTATTTCACATACAAGACACCAGAATGGCAAATTATCAAGATGGTATGTATTGCAGACAGTTAATTCTTCTCTATGTATCAGACTGACAGATTGGAAAATATAATCTCACTACCACATGATGCTTTTGTTCCCATTTCCTAATGTTTAAGTCGATTGTAGCAATAGTTTAAGGGGTTTTTTATATGTAAAATGTGGATAGTAATAGGGAGAAAACAGATCATGTTACAGTATAGAAGCTGTGAAAGACAGATTGATTAATCTATCCACATGTGGCTAGGACAAACAACACAGTAAAAAATCCAATGTTCCCTCATAGAAATACCTAGTACACAAATTAACAGCCTGTGGATGTTACTGTACAAAATACTGTGGATGTTACTGTACAAAATATCAACTAAATTTTCCTTCAGTTCTTAATTGAACATTTCTCAGCTATATTATGGTAAATGAGACACAACCCTCACTGACATGGACCCCGACTGAGAAGAAGAAAGACACTCCCCATATTTCCCTCACACATCAGAGCCTAGAGGGCCCCAGACTAGTAGGGTGGAGGAGCGGGGGGAGGGGCTGGAGTGCCAGTGCAGGCTCCCCAATGCTGGGGGGGGGGGGACCCTGAGCCTCAAGGGCCAGATCCAGGTAAACTGGAAGCTGCATCCAACTCTCCAAATACACACACATTTTATGGAATACACAGACATCACTATTATTATTTATTAAGAACCAATAACATTTCTCTCGTTACTGTATAACATACAACATACGGATGACTCATGCCCCCCCAACATTTACAACCTAAACAAGGGAGACTAGAGGAACGTATTGGGAAGCTCAGACAACAGTATTAATTAGGAATTTTCTTTACAGCTTATTATATTGACTCATTCTGGATCACAGAAAATAAGTGAGACACTAGGTGGGAGATGTAGTCTCTTTCATTGGACCACCTTCTATTGTGAGCCACATGAATAAAGATTTACAAAGTGTTTTGTTTGCCAGAAAAACAGCAGCTTGGTGAACTAGGAAGGCATTCTAAACCAAGTGCCATGTGGGAAAACATAGATGGATGCAGGAAAAGAGGATAAACTGAGCATCAAAATTAATATAATTGGTGGAACAAAAGAGGCAGGTGGTGAGAGACCATGTATACGTAGTCTATTGTAGTGTTACTACATGTCACAAAAAGGCCATTCTCCTCTAAGAGTGTTCATGAAACAGTGGCATTATAATGTAGAACATGAGCATCTCTTCTGGAAGCTAAAACGGTGAATATTGCCTTTACAATCTAGTCTGCCCATGCAAGAACCATACAATCAAAGTTATTATGCTGGGATGTGATCAGAAGAAATAAGTCCTCTCAACTGAAACTTGAAAGGTCCTTGCTTTTGCAGGAGTTAGTGCATAGGCATAACTGAGGAACTGGAAGTTCCTTGCCCAATTTTAGGTGAAGATAAAGACAACATTTTTGTCTAGAAGGTAAACATACAGCTAAGCCTTAAACCAGGCAGCATGGTGTTCTTGTGTTCTGAACTGGACTAAATTGGGACTCATTTCAGGTTTCAGATCCTGGCTCTGATGTACACTTCCTGTGCTACATTTGCAAAGTCACTTAAGCTCTCTGTGCCTCAGTTCACCACCTTCAAACTGGGCTTAATTTTTTTTCCCCTCACAGACTGCTGTGTGGATGAGTAAATTAATGTTTGAAAAGTCCTCAGATTCACCAGTCAAGAGTTCATTTTAGAACTTTAGATGGGCCCACAAAGATATGGATAATAGAAAGTAGTGGGGCAACCGCTTGGAAACAGCGTGAGGAATAAACAAGAGACCAAAAGTCCCAGCTGAAGAAAAGATGACCAACAAACTCTGCTGCACTGCTCTACAGTCAGGGCTTCTGTGGTGTTCTCTCAGGTGGCACCACTATGATGTCACTGTTCTGCAATTTTTTTTAACGGGACAAAGTGACAAAGGCACACAACTGAGAGGAATGCATGGGTTTTAGAACCTTAACAATGATGCTGGAGATGGAAACAATAGCTTGAGCCCTAGAGTCTGATTGAGTTTACAATGCTCGCAGAAAGAAAAAAAAACAACTGATTAAATGCATACTTTGATATGGAACGCCTCATTTACAATTAATGATTACAGAGAAATTTTAATGGGGCTGTGCAAGAGTGCGCCTGTGCAAAATTTTGTAAACAACTGCTGAGGATCCAAAAGATGAAAGAGCTGAAATGAACTGGCAAGGCTAATAGGAATAAAAAAATATTTTTTCAATAAAGGCATCAAATATGATCAGATAACATCATACTCAGCAGAGTAGTACATCTCTTTTAAAAAGTGGATATACACCATAGAATTGCTAGACTTCAATGGTCTTTTGCTCCCTAACCCAGTGTGCTGCCTAATCCAGTGTTCCTTAATGTTGGGTGCGTCTACACTGCAGCATTTTTCCAGGAAAATGTGGACGCTTTCTTTCTAAAAAGTACATTGCTTTTTCATTGCACTTTTGCTGTGTGGATGCTTTCTTTCAAAATAAGCTTTTCTGGAAAATCTCTTTCGGAAAAGCTTTTTCCGAAAGAAGCTTGCAGTCTAGACATAGCCATTACGTTTCTATCCAGTCCATGCACAATTTTTAACCTCAGCTTTATTTTCCATTTAATTTATCATCTCATATTTAAACTGTCTCAGTCATCGCCGTGCTTTCTGCAATTCATTTTCAAAGGTGAGTGTTTTATTGTCTTTTTTCATCCCCTTTCGCAGTTTTTTTCTATTCATTCAGTTTGTTTTCCTTTTAACAGAGCTTTTTTATTGCCATTGTTCCAATTTTCCTAGATCTTTTGTCTGTCTATTTGTTCCTTTGAACATCTTAATAAAAACATGTAAAACAGCACTCTGTTAATTACAGTAGCTATTTCACCTGTCTTCAGTTCTGTGTTATCAATAACTTAGTGCTTCATGGCCAGAAAAAAAAAGCAGTGCTTTGCCAATGTGATTAGAGTGCTTAGTTGTTTTTTCCCCTCCTCTCCTATTTCAGAGAGGATTTTAATTTTAAAAAGTGCCCCCATTTTTGAAGGGTATGTGTTATGGCTAATAGATAGCCATTCAATAGAGATACTGAGAAATACATTCCATGGGACTATTACACGTGATCTTTAGAGAGAAAATGAATGTGAGGCAATATCTTTATTGTACAAACTTCTGTTTGTTAGAGAAACAAGTTTTTGAGTTTACACACTGCTTTTCTTCGAGTCTAGAAATACTCAGTTTTGTACATACTGTTTAACATATGTACTTAATAAATATTTCAAAAGATGCAAACAATTGATCTTTGTAGTTAGGTACGAAACAGACACGGCATAGTAGAGTCCCCTTTATAGGACAGAATGCATGAGTTTTATAAGAAAGAAGAACAAGGAATCAATAGCATAGGAAAAGAAGAATTTATAAAGAAGCCACATATTGATAATTTCATGAAAAAAATTTCCGTAAATGCAGAAACAATGGCTCACAGTAACTTTGAGAAAGGTTTTAATAGTAATTGTATAGGATACCCCGAAGGGCTCAACGTAATTCTGTAATACCCAAAACTTATTTCTTTAAAAAAAAAATACATCCATAAATAGGGGTCAGTCTGATGTAAGCCAACAGAAAGCTGTGATTCTGTTTGGTTGCCAAGGCCAGTATTCCAGACCAGCAGTATCTAAATATACCCAAAGATGAGGTAAGAAAACAAAGATCTAACAGGCAAATATCAGAGGAACAGAGAAGAAAGAGTATAAAAATATGATTATAAAACATTAGGACAATTTCCTTTCTAACAGTAAAGGAGATTCTATGGCTTAGATTCAGAGGCTATGTCTACATTGCACTCTCTTGCGCAAGAACATATGCAAATGAGGTGCAGCGATATTCATTATTTTCAGGCAAAATGGCTCTTGCTCAAGAGGGGTTTTTTGCGCAAGATGGAGCAGTGTAGACTGTTCCTTCTTGAGCATAAGTTCCTTGCACAAAATGGCACCTCATTTGCATATGTTCTTGCACAAGAAAGTGAAATATAGAGGTAGCCAGAAAGAAGGAGGTCAAAGTGCTCGTGGCAAGCAATCCCCCCTTAATCTTCTGACCCTGATACTTTCCAAGGTGTTTGGATCAGATGGCACCTGAAATAACCAGAGTGACCCATCTAGAAATGCAGGTTTTGAATCCTTCTGCAAAAATTCCCAATCCCTACTATTAAATTAAGCCAAAAGACTTTTAAAACGTGGCAAAAATAGATATTGTAAACTATCTCCTGATGCTCATTGATTTCTGGTTCTGATCAGTCACTGGAAAAAGATAATTCCAGAGGAATGGACCCTCCACAAAGAATGAAACTGATACCAGCTATAGCTCATTTAATCCTGGAAACCAACTATGAGAATAACTCAACAGATCACAAGTCTCAACAGATCATGGGGAAAAAACCAATCTCACAGATAGCTGGACCCAACTCATTCAGGTCTTTATAGGCTGTAACCAATAAGTTCAGAAATGAAAAAAATGCTAGTGAGCAGATGTGCTCTCCACCCCAGAAGCAAACTGGTGCTTTTAGGTTCAGCTGGAACCACTAGTTTTGTTTTGTTTTTTTCAAGCAGCCCAGGTAGATGCATCTCAGTTATCCACCGTGGATGTTACAATGGCATGTATCATTGTGTTAATGTCCACATTATTCCTTTTAGTTTATTGCTCTCCCACAGATGAAAATAGGTGTTATCAGCCATAGCTGTAACCTGAGGGTACGTCTAGACTACATGCCTCTGTCACCAGAGGCATGTAGATTAGGCTACCAGACATAGGAAAATGAAGCGGCAATTTAAATAATCACCACTTCATTTAAAATTTACATGGCTGCCGCGCTGAGCCGACAAACAGCTGATCAGCTGTTTGTCAGCTCAGCCTGATAGTCTGGATGTGCGGGTGTTGACATCAAAGGTATTTGTCGACCACCCAGGTAAACCTCATCCCAGGAGGCATACCAGGGTGGTCGACAAATACCTTTGATGTCAACACCCGCGCATCCAGACTACTGCGCTGAGCCGACAAACAGCTGATCAGCTCAGCGCGGCAGCCATGTAAATTTAAATGAAGCGGCGATTATTTAAATCGCTGCTTCATTTTCCTATGTCTGGTAGCCTAATCTACATGCCTCTGGCGACAGAGGCATGTAGTCTAGACGTACCCTTAGAGTCCAAGGACAGAAATATATCAAATCACTCCAAGGCTGCAAACTACTGTCAGACAGGAAGCATGCTAATTACCCTCCTCCTTTCACATAGCCCTGGTCTACACTAAAGAGCGTTCATATTAACAAGCCCATTATTTTGAAATAACTAGCTGGGTTTTTTTAAATCTGTATGCCTGCTTTCCTTGGGGAATAACATTATTTCAGTTTTGTTATTTTGGGAGTTATTATTTCGAATTAAGTTATTTCAAAATAATTTCCTAGTGTAGACATGCCCTTACATGACTCCCTTTCATTTTATAGGTGGCAAGTCTATGCCCAATTAATCACATATGTCCACCCACCTCTTGCTGGAACTGAGAGCACAGTAGTGAAGCTACATGAAAAATAAGCTTTGATATAAAATGCAGATTTCCCCAGGGCTAGTTCTGAGAAGCAGTAAGACACTTCAGCCTGACTGGCTATAAAAGCATCATGTAGAAACCGTCTTCCAGACTTCAAGGCCATAAAGAAACACTAGAAAACATTCTCACTGAGAGAAATCTATCAAAAATTACTGCAAACATTCAGCCCATTTTATCTTGGGTTGCACCAACCATTATAACATTTCTGCAAAAGCAAAGTGTGGGGCTCAGCTTTGACTGTCAGGACTAATAGAAACAAAACCATATCCATATAAAAGGGAAAAAAAAAATCTCACTCTCCCCGCCAGAGGCTCCAGTAGCTATTTAACAGGAAATGTCAGACTCCTATGGATCCACAGATGTTTATGCTCTTAAGGAGAAAGAATACATAGACATTCAACGCCTGCCCCCTTTGAACATCTGAATGAGGAAAAATGGGCCCACTGAATCAAAAATATTATATACTAGAAGAAAATCTAAAAAATTCAAAAAAATGTACACAAGAATGTTTAAATTACACGTCTCTTCAAAATACCTGTTTACTGTATGTCTAAGTGAAATTAAAATATTGTTTCTAGAAAGTTCCATACAGGTACTAAAGACTACATTTTCAAAAGTAGCTTCTTATTTTGGCTACCATAATTTCCGAGTGCCTGAAATCTGATACACCTTGAGATTCTGTTTTCAGAAGTGCAGAGCACCCTCAGTTCCAGATGAGCTCAAAAGGGCAAGTAACAGAAAGTAAAACGGAGATGCATGTTTTATTAATGATCTCTTAATTTTTTGTTTGGCTGTTGTTTACTATAAACTTTGTTTAATATAATGTAGCTCCCTTTATAAATACCCTTACGATTTCAGTAAGGCGTGACAGGGCATGCATTACTGCACCGCAGCTACACTTATCGGAGGCTTTTGGCTGTTGTGTCTAATTCCAAACCATTGGCACAACTTTGGACATCATGTCACACATTAGCTCTGACATGCAACAACTATTGTGTTTCACTTGGAATACTGAAACTGATTATTCCTCAAGAAAAAGCATGAGGGCATGTGTGTTTTCCTCTGGAGTTTATGTTTACAGAGGTGGAGAAATCAATTATCAGCTGACCCCATCACCTTCTAAGAGTCTCTTGCCGTCAGTAAGTGAAGCACATCTATTTTATAAACTAAAATCAATAGCACTACAAGTGTAATGGACACTTTACAATAGCTAGGACAATTATATTTTAGAAATAATAAAACAATGTATTTAATTGTTAATTTATTTTAAGATGTTTTCAGTTTAAAATCCCTATATTTCATACAACACAGCAATTTTTTTTAGCCAAAAATTGTGTCGTGCATTTTTAGTGGCAGGAGTGGTGCAACTATATGTATAATTATACACGTTGTAATGTGCTGCAGCAAGTAGGCACGAAACCATAGCCTTATGTTTATTGGCATCATTGACGATTAAGACAGCTAGGTCTTAAAGTATTTATGATTTACCCTTAAAGAAGAGCTAAAGTATTAAGGCAAGTTAAAACTAGAGAAACTGCAGGTCAGTTTGAAATGTAACTTTTAAAAATCAAGTTGTCTTTAATGATGTTGTACTTAGCAGAGACTTAACTAAAGGTTGACATTTTCTTCACCAGGACTCTCTGGTCTGGCAACATCTGTGGTCAGGCAGGACCATGGATGTTCCAGGACCAGAAAGTCCTAGTGGAGGGCTAGCACCAGAGCACAGGCAGTCAGGCACTGCAGCAGAAGGCTTGTATGCACACACAGGCAATGGAGATGCCTTGCGCGGCAGTGAGAGCCCGGCGAGGAGAGGCAGCAGATCTGCCAGGCACAACAGCGGGAGGTAGGAGCGATAGCAGGAGCCCAGTGTGCAGAGGCAGCAGGGCTTCCCGTTAGAGCAGCCGGGGGGGACAGGGCAGCAGGCCCAGTGAGGCAGGGAGCCAGCTGAGAGGGTAATGGTTGGGCCGGGGCTAGCGGCAGGGAGGCCAGAAATGACTACCCCAGTCGGCAAAAGCCCTCATCTGGGATGGGTCAGGTCCCAAGGGTGCTGGACCAGGAAAGTCCAACTGTATTAGTGTCCTTTGTAAGCACAGATATCTGAAATCAGAAAACATTTCAAACAATATTTTAAACAAAAAATGGGCTTAAGGGGAAAAAACTACTATTTTTTAAATGCGACAAGGAGTCCCGTAGCACCTTATAGACTAACAGATGGATTGGAGCATAAGCTTTCGTGGGCAAAGACCCACTTCGTCAGATGCATGCATCTAACGAAGTGGGTCTTTGCCCACGAAAGCTTATGCTCCAATCCATCTGTTAGCCTATAAGGTGCTACGGGACTCCTTGTCGCTTTTGCAGATCCAGAGTAACAAGGCTACCCCTCTGATTTTTTTAAATGGTGTCTAAGTTTGGCTCCTGAGTACATATTTAGGCATTTAAGTAAACAATGAGCTATTCAAAAATGCAGAACTGGTAGGTCAGTGGAAACTTCCACATGCTCTGCCTTTTGGAACACCAGATTATACCTGCTAATAAGTAAATAATAATACCCATCTCTTACCCAAGGCTTTTAATCAGGAGAGCTCAAAGTGCTTTACAAAGCTGGTAAGTATGATTCCTCTTTTATATGGAAGCAGAGGCATGCTGACTTGCCCAAAGTCACCCAGTAGGCTAGGAGCAGAGCCAGGATTACAATCCAGATCTCCCAAATCCTCTTCAATGCTAAATATGGCTTTAGAAGTCCAATAGTAGGGCACCCATTTTTTTTTACAAATCCTGGTTGAAAGTGTCCTGGAGCCTGGTGGGACAAGAGAGCCTTGAGCTCCCAGCCACTGCCGCTGTTACTGCAGTAGAAAAAAAAACCCCAGACCCTTTAAATCACTGCCAGAACATCCCACTGCATGTTCTGGGTAGCACTAAAGGCTGCCTAACCCCAGCCCCACGCCTTCTGGAGGCCTGCAGCAGGGTCCCCACCTGCATCTTGCCCAGGATCCTGGATAGACTATCAACCCTGTGGCCTGGTTATATTGCTATTGCCAAACTTAGAGCAAAACCTAGTATCTATATTATTTATGCCATAACCAACAAATTATTTCTTAAACTGTGAGTTTAACCCAATCTTTTCAAACTTCTAGAACAACAGTCAATGTTACAGTTCCTACAGCAAAAGCAGGACTTTGAAGAATACATTCTTAAAAGCTGGACAGCTGCAACAAACCACTTATGTCCAGAGAGTTTCTTTCAGGGGACAGAGGGAATTTTCAAAAGAAAATGACAAAAAAAAAGTGTCTGGATTCTCAGAATTTCCTACTCCCGCAACTTCTTTTTGCTTAATATCCAGTATTATCATAGCTTCAATGGACGAATAAGGACTGCCCTTTACCAACTGCATTTTCAAATCAAGACAAGACAAGACAAGCAGCCTATTTATGGCTGACTATAAAACGACTGTTTTTTACAGAGCCATATCCTTACAAGCAAAATAATTTTACTACTTAAGAAATCACAATAATCATCTTTGCTACCTGGAAAGTCTCAGTGCCATTAGGAGTAAAATTTCAACATACAAATGAGGTAAGGAGATCACGCCTAGTCCTGGACATTTGCAAAATATTGTAAGGGCATGATTCAGCTTCCATTGATTTCAATGGAATCTTTCCATCAAGTCACTGGAGTTTGATCAGGCCCTATGAGCATAATAATATCAAAAACAGTTGTTCAGAAAAGTTCTATTTGTGTCTAGAGCTTCAAAGACATTCTGTAACAGCATGTAAATCCTGAACTGCAACCATGGAACCATGGAACAAAGTATTAATGTTGGTACAATGACCAATAGGTTCAAAAATTTTACCAGCTCAATAAACACCAAAAGAACTTGTTTGAATTAAGCCATACATTTAAAAGTGTTTGTTCCTGCACAAATACAAAAATTCATTCATTTTCCTTATCCATTTTAGCCACAATATTCAATTCCAAATGAGCCTAGTTTTACAGTATATTTAAATATATGATACAGAGTGCAGTCCAAACTGCATGTTAAAACCTCATCTTTTTAAAAAGTCAATTTAAATTTCCATTCTTTAAAGTCAAATGGTAGATTTAGGTTACACTTTAAAGTCAATATAAAATTATAAAAAAATTTCTTTTGGGTGTGTGCATGAACTGGTTACCTGGGAAACATTTGGGAGATTTTACCTGTCCAACCAAGCCAGCAGACTTTTAGCTGCTCCAATAAGATCCACCACAGAGGTCAGGAAGTCATTTGGTAATTTTCGGCTGGTCCTGCCATCATAGTGACCGCTCCTCCTCCTCCCAGTTATAAAGTTCTGCAGATTTTTGGCAGATGCATTTAGCTTGTGAGAGAGGGTTTTTAGATTTTCTGTTTCCAAACCATAGTTCTGCATTGAAAAGAAATAAAATTAAAAGAAAGTTACCTCTACATCTTGGCAAAAAGTACTGAGAAACAATAATAATGCTCTTATGCTTGGAAATTTGGCCATTCCTAGTAATTAAGGTAGGAACATGTCTATTCATGAATCTTTTTTTTCTTTTGTTTCTGGCATATTCTGTTTCTAAAGGTACAAAACAGAAATGAACCTCACCCCTGCCCCAATTCATCTTTTTTAACTATTTTAAAGAAAATATCAGAACTATCATTGAAAAAGTAATTTAAAAAGTTATTCTGCCCTGAAAAGTGACCATGTAACAGTACTGCATTACTACTCCACACATCGGATGATGCCTATATTTACTTGCCTTCAGCTCCTTACTTTACGGTTAGTCCTACTGATTTTCAGTGGGACCACTTCTTTAGAAAGATACTACTCAGCATACAAACTTAACCTGCTATACTCTAAGTCACATTTGTTGACTTGAGTTTTTTACTCCTTCTTACCCTTTTAGCAGTACAGCAGACCTATGGAAGAGTGAGTATACTACAATTCTGACTCATTCAACAGTATTGTTAATTTTAATGCCAAATTCTGTACTGTAGTCCTTTTACTCTGCAACACTTGTGACTTAAAATATGGACCCCTCCCATATGCAGCAAATGCTCACCAAACAGAGCAATATTATCTGATTATAAATATGTGATCATCCATTTTATGGAAGTATTTCTGAAAAATGCATCATGAAATGAAACAATTTTCATATATAATACTCATATTATTAGCTGTACTTATACCTCAGAATCCAGGAATGATTGAGAGGTCTTTTTGTTCAAAGTATTGCACAGGATATGAATTCTTATCAGTTACAATTAACTGGCAGCCCAGCCATGCTGAAGCAGCCCTATGTCTGAGGTGGACGGGGGTAGGGTAAGAGATGCTCCATCCTGACTGGGCCTACAACACAGTGTGGTAGGCCTGTCCATGATGGAGCAGCCTGCCCACTCATAGCTGGTGGCCGCTCCTGCCACGCCCCTCCCATTTAAGTGGTTAACAGACAGTTAAACATAATATTTTATCAGTTAACAGATTAAACAGGATTTTACATCCCTACGTATCACCAGGCTAAATCAACATTGGGTTTTCCAAGTTTCTTACCATTCAATTTTCAAGTTTTCAGCCATTTTGACTTTACAAATTTTACCCATATGGTATATAGCTATAGTAAGGAATGTACCTATGTCTTGCTAAGAGCCCAAGATCATTGAGATAGCAGAGCTAACTCAACGAATCACCACTCTTACTCTACAGCTAATTTGTATGGAACAGTTTCAATAGCTGTATGACAGAGATTGCATAGACCGTGCATTATTTGATCCAGCTACCACATCTGTGTGCCTATGTGCCACAGCCATGCAGCACACACAAGAGTTGCCCAGTGCAACTCAATCACCTACACAACAAAACCAGCATACACAATAACCCCCAAGCACAACCACTTCTTCCACTAGCTTCTTCTTCTAGCTTCTTCTTCCACTCCACTTCTTCCACATAGCTTCTTCCACTATTTGATCTGAGGAAGTGGGTCTGGCCCACGAAAGCTCATCATCTAATAAACCATCTTGTTAGTCTTTAAAGTGCTACATTGTCCTGCATTTTGCTTCAAGAGTTGCCCAGTGCAACTCAATCACCTACACAACAAAACCAGCATACACAATAACCCCCAAGCACAACCTAAATGAAAATCAAACACACACACATCATCACCACAATCAGCACACACAGTAACACCAAAACTCACACGGAAGCCTATGATGTTTGTAGAGTCATTGTGAAGCAGTGGCCACAGCTACAAATATGTTTGAGTGCGCTTATCCTTCAGAACGTCACCAAGTTCAATCACTAGGTTCTATGATCTCTTACCATCCAATTTTTAAGTTCTCACCTGTTTTCGGTTTTTTTTACCCACACTGCACCAATGCAACTGCAGAGGCTTTCAGCAACTATTTAACAGAGCAATGTCACCCAACCATTTCTGCAACTTCCCCCACACCCTGACAAAAATAATGATGAAGAACCAGTTATCGCACAACTTTATTTCTTAGCCTTGTGTGTGAAGTGTACTACAAATTATATTATTTTTGGTGGAATTCTGTGCCGCAGTGCAAGGAAGAATTTATACAGAAGTTAATGCTCTACCTAAGTCCTCTCATGGATTAATAACTCATTAAAAGATGGGAAACAAATTGTAGGAATAAATGGTCAGTTTTCAGAATGGAGAGAGGTAACTAATGGTATCTTGCAGGGGTCTATACTGGGACCAATACTATGCAACCTATTCGTGAATGATCTGGAGAAATAAGGGAAATGGTGAGGTTGTAAAATTTGCAGATGATACTAAACTGCTCAAGGTAATTAAGTACAAAGCATACTGTGAAGAGCTTCAAAAGGATCTCAAAAAGCTAGGTGAGTAGCAACAAAATGGCAAATGAATGTTAATGTTGATAAATGCAAAGTAATGCACATTGGAAAACATATTGAAAAACATAATCCCAGCTATACAGATAGAATGATGGGGACTGAATTAGCTGTTACCACTCAAGAGAGAGATCATGGAGTCACTGTAGATAGTTCTCGGAAAACATCCATCCAATGAGCAGCAACAGTCAAAAATGCAAACAATGTTAGGAATCATTTAAAAAGGGACAGGGAATAAGACAGATAATATCTGCCTCTATATAAATTTGGAATACTATATGCAGATTTGGTTTCCTTAACTCAAAACAGATATCTTGGCACTAGAAAAAGTTCAGAAAAGGGCACAAAAAGGGATTAGGGGTTTGGAATGGATGCCATATGAGGAAAGAAATAATCCTGGGACTTTTCATCTTAGAAAGGAGGAGACTAAGGGGGAACTTGATAGAAATCTATAAAATCATGACCAGTTTGGAGAAAGTAAATAAGGAAAAGTTATGTACTTGTTTCCTTAGCATAAGAACTAGGGGTCACCTACTGACATTCATAGATAGAAAGTTTAAAACAAAAGAAAGTATTTTGCACACAACAAAGTCAACCTGTGGAATTCCTTGCCAGAGGATGTTGTAAAGACCAGGAGTTTAACAGGGTTAAAGAACTAGATAAATTCATGGAGGATATGTCCATCAATGGCTATTAGCCAGGATGGGCAAGAATGTGTCCCCTAGCCTCTGTCAGAAGCAGGGAATAGGCAACAGGGTGATCACTTGATGATTACCTGTTCTTTTCATTCCCTTTGGGGCAGCTGGTATTGGCCACTGTTGGCAAACAGTATACTGGGCTGGATGGACCTTTGGTTTGGCTGTTCTTACATTCCAATTTCCTTCGCCCCACCCCAGAGAAATGGGCTGCATAGCAGTTGGCTGCCATCAGGAGACATTGGACCCAATAGAGTCTAGCTTGCAAACAGAAGACATGACTGGGTAGTGGAAAGGAAGTTGGAGGACTCCCAGTATCAGCAGTTCCTGGCAATCCCTGAAGGAAACAGGCTGTGTGCTGGGAAATCCTTACAAAAACTTGAGACCCAACACCAGAATGTTTCTCCTTCTGGATCCTTTGGCAGAGAAACAGACTGGATTGTCATGGGGCAAAGGGTTACTGACAGGTATCTTGAAATAAATTACTAAAATAGCTGAATCTCGCATGATTTCATAGTGTTATTTTGACAAATAAAACACGCAATATTTTTCAGAATTTTAAATATTGTGTGCAGATTTCTTGATACAGAATCCCTCCAGGAGTATTTTTAACTATCTTGTGAGTGAGAGCAGAGATGGATCGGCTGCGTATAATTTGTGCCTAAGGATAACTTCAGAGGAGAACTTCATTAAAATGAACAGGTCTTAATAAATCATCCAGGTGATAATGGAAGGAAAGGGGAGTTCACATTTGCAGCTGCTGATTAGCAGAGCCGTCTTCTATTTGGTACCTCTGATGGAGAGGTAGAATAGAAAGCAGTCAACTCCACTAGGGCTATCTACGTGGAAGAAACTGCCTCCTGCAACCATTACATGATCATATAAATACTACGGCACCCTTCACCACTGGATGCCTCCTCTATCCTACAACTTTGGCTTGTCACATGGTACCTGATTTTAGAGAAGCAACCTAAGAGACTGTGCATGTCTCCCATCATCCTGGACAAAGCCTCTTTTTACTTGGCATCATTCAGAAACTAAACATTCACTTTTCAGAGCAGAGCTGCACTTTAAGACTATCTGAATAATATAGGGGGATTTAAAATTTAAAGTAAATAAAAATAAATCATTGTCCCTCCCCCCCTCCTCCCCACACACACACACCTCTGACAATTCAGAGGTTTCAAATCAATCTTATACAGGTTGAACTTCTCTAGTCCAGCTCCCTCGATATCTGACCAGTGCCAAACTAGAGAATTTGCCAGACTACAGTAGTTCAGCATTACCAACAGTTCCACTATTTACTGTGCTCTTAGAAGACATTTAGGGGCAAACTGGAGCTTTATAACTGCACAGAAACCTAGAGCCAGGACTGGTAGCTGTAAACAAACTTTATGGGATCCCGGGAAACTTGATCACAGCCATGATAAGTGAACATTCAGCTAACTAAAATCATGCCAGACCATGGACGCTACTGGACCACAGAGGTTTAATCTGTATATTGATCCACCACATATTTTCTAGGCACAGAAGATTTAATACTTTATTCTTAATTGTACAGTTGCTGGTTATTCTTCCTAATCATACACAAGCCCTTGGAAAGAGACATAATTGCTGATTAAACATATGGCAATGCCTTATACTCAGGACAATCGTTTTCTCTGCTATTAAAGATTCTATGCCAATTATATGATAGACCGATTTAGAGTAAAAGTACAAAAACTTTCTAAGCTGGTCGACATTTTGGAAGAAAAAATTAGAGGGCTGGAGGCCCAAGTGTCGACCCTACGCTTGATCAGAGAGGATGAAGACTTCCTCGATAGAAGGCAGCATTTAATCCTTCAAGCACGGCAGGCAGAAGAGCCAGAGAGGGCAGTACGTGACCAAGAAGAGAACTGGCAGCATGTAACTTCTAGAAGGGGAAAAAGGCCAGCACGGGAATCCCCCGATGCTATAGAGGTAAGCAATCGCTTTCAAGCTCTCTCCACAGGCTCTGCAGTGCTGAAAGCTCTGGAAGGGACCTCACAAGGAAGAAACCAGAAGGAAACACCATCTACTGGAAGGCATGGGATGCGTAGTCCTACGGATGGGGGTTCCACGGCCACCACGCCCAAAAGGAAATGACGGGTGGTGGTGGTCGGGGACTCCCTCCTAAGAGGGACTGAGCCATCCCTCTGCTGTCTGGACCTGGAATCTCGAGAGGTGTGCTGCTTACCAGGAGCTCGCATTCAGGATGTCACTGAGAGGCTTACCAAGCTGATCAAACCTTCGGATCGCTACCCCTTCCTGCTTCTCCACGTGGGAACTAATGATACGGCCAAGAACGATCTTGAGCGTGTTACTGCGGATTATGTAGCGCTAGGAAGAAGGATCCAAAAATTTGGAGCGCAAGTGGTATTCTCCTCCATCCTCCCTGTTGAAGGGAAAGGACTGGGCAGGGATCGTCGAATTGAGGACGTAAATGCGTGGTTGCGCAGATGGTGTCGCAGAGAGGGCTTTGGTTTCTTCGACCATGGGACTCTGTTCTGGGCACAAGGATTGTTAGGAAGAGATGGGATCCACCTAACGAAGAGAGGAAGGAGCATCTTCGCGGGCAGGCTTTAAACTAGGGCTTTAAACTAGGTTTGTCGGGGGACAGTGACCAAAACCCTGAGGGAAGTGGGGAAGTCGGATACCAGGAAGAAATGCAAGAAAGGAGGACCCATGTTTCGAATGGAAAGATAGGACGATCAACTGGTTACCTGAAGTGTTTGTACACTAATGCGAGAAGCCTGGGCAACAAACAGGAAGAACTGGAGGCCCTGGCCCAGACCAAGAAATATGATTTAATTGGGATAACAGAGACTTGGTGGGATGACTCGCATGACTGGAGCGCTGTCATGGAAGGGTATAGACTGTTCAGGAACAACAGGCAAGGGAGAAAAGGAGGAGGAGTTGCACTATATGTGAGGGTATGTCTACACTACCCCCCTAGTTCGAACTAGGAGGGTAATGTAGGCATACCGCACTTGCAAATGAAGCCTGGGATTTGAATTTCCCGGGCTTCATTTGCATAAGCGGGGAGCCGCCATTTTTAAAACCCCGCTGGTTCGAACCCCGTGCAGCGCAGCTACACGGGGCTCGAACTAGGTAGTTCGGACTAGGCTAATGATACACGAAGTGTACCGGTAGTTCGGAATAGGAAGCCTAGTCCGAACTACCTAGTTCGAGCCCCGTGTAGCCGCGCTGCACGGGGTTCGAACCAGCGGGGTTTTAAAAATGGCGGCTCCCCGCTCATGCAAATGAAGCCCGGGAAATTCAAATCCCAGGCTTCATTTGCAAGTGCGGTATGCCTACATTACCCTCCTAGTTCGAACTAGGGGGGTAGTGTAGACATACCCTAAGAGAGTACTATGATTGCTCTGAACTCCAGTATAAAGAGGGAGAAAAACCTGTTGAAAGTCTATGAGTTAAGTTTAAAGGAGCAAACAACAGCATTGATGTTTGGTTGATGTTTGCTACAGGCCACCGAATCAGGTGGATGAGGTACATGAGGCTTTCTTCGGACAACTGAGCAAAGCTTCCAGATCGCAGGCCCTGGTTCTCGTGGGGGACTTTAATCACCCTCACATCTGCTGGGAAACCTATACGGCAGTACACAGGCAATCCAGGAAGTTTTTGGAGAATGTTCGGGATAACTTCTTGACACAGGTGCTGAAGGATCCGACCAGGGGCCGTGCACAGCTTGACCTTCTGCTCACAAACAGGGAGGAACTAATAGGGGAAGTGGAGGTGGGTGACAACCTGGGAAGCAGTGATCATGAGATGGTAGATTTCAGGATCCTGACCAAAGGAAGAAGAGAGAGTAGTAAAATACACACCTTGGTCTTCAAAAAAGCAGATTTTGACTCCCTCCGAGATCTGATGGACAGAATCCCCTGGGATGTTAACATGAAGGGGAAAGGAGTCCAGGACAGCTGGCAGTATTTTAAAGAAGCCTTATTGAAGGCACAGAAAGAAACCATCCCGACACGTAGCAAGAGAGGCAAACATGGTAGGAGACCGGACTGGCTTACAGGGGAAATCCTTGGTGAACTTAAGCACAAAAAGGAAGCTTACAAAGAGTGGAAACTTGGACAAATGACCAGGGAGGAGTTTAAAGGTATAGCTCGAGAATGCCGGGGGGTTATCAGGAAGGCGAAAGTGCAAATGGAATTGCGACTGGCTAAGGATGTGAAGGATAACAAGAAAGGTTTCTACAGGCATGTTAACAAGAAGAAGGTGATCAGAGAGGGTGTGCGACCCCTAATGGATGAAGGAGGTAACCTAGTGACAGATGATGTGGGGAAAGCTGAAGTACTCAATGCTTTCTTTGCCTCTGTATTCACGGACAAGGTCGGCTCCTGGACTTCTGCGCCAAGTGATGCAAGATGGGATGAAGATGGACAGCCCGTGGTGGGTAAAGAACAGGTTAGGAACTATTTAGAAAAGCTAAACGTACATAAATCCATGGGTCCAGACTTAGTGCATCCGAGGATACCAAGGGAGTTGGCAAATGTCATTGTGGAGCCTTTGGCTATTATCTTTGAAAAGTCGTGGAGATCGGGAGAAATCCCGGATGACTGGAAAAAGGCAAATATAGTGCCCATCTTCAAAAAAGGGAAGAAGGATGATCCAGGGAATTATTGGCCGGTTAGTCTTACCTCGGTTCCTGGAAAAATCATGGAAGGGATCCTTAAGGAATCCATATTGAGGCACTTGGATGAGAGGAAAGTGATTAGGAATAGTCAGCATGGATTCACAAAGGGCAAGTCGTGCCTGACCAATCTGATTAGCTTCTATGATGAGGTAACTGGCTCGGTGGACATGAGGAAGTCAGTGGATGTTATATACCTTGACTTTAGCAAGGCTTTTGATACAGTCTCCCACAATATTCTTGCCAGCAAGTTAAGGGATTGTGGATTGGATAAATGGACGGTAAGATGGATAGAAAGATGGCTAGAAGGCCGGGCCCAGCGGCTCGATGTCAGCATGGCGGTCGGTTTCTAGCAGAGTGCCCCAAGGTTCGGTTCTAGGACCGTTTTTGTTCAATATCTTTATTAATGATCTGGATGAGGGGATGGATTGCACCCTCAGCAAGTTTGCGGATGACACTAAGCTGGGGGGAGGGGTAGACACGTTTAAGGGCAGAGATAGGGTACAGAATGACTTAGACAAATTGGAGGATTGGGCCACAAGAAATCTGATGAGGTTCAACAAGGACAAGTGTAGAGTCCTGCACTTGGGACGGAAGAATCCCAAGCATAGTTACAAGCTGGGGACCAACCGGTTAAGTAATAGTTCTGCAGAAAAGGACCTGGGGGTTACAGTGGATGAGAAGCTAGATATGAGTCAACAGTGTGCCCTTGTAGCCAAGAAGGCTAATTGCATATTAGGTTGCATTAAGAGGAGCACTGCCAGCAGATCCAGAGATGTCATCATTCCCCTTTATTCGGCTTTGGTGAGGCCGCATCTGGAGTACTGTGTCCAGTTCTAGTCCCCCCACTACAAAAAGGATGTGGACGCATTGGAGAGGGTCCAGCGGAGGGCAACCAAAATGATTAGGGGGCTGGAGCATATGACTTATGAGGAGAGGCTGAGGGACTTGGGTCTGTTTAGTCTGCAGAAGAGAAGAGTGAGGGGGGATTTGATAGCAGCCTTCAACCTCCTGAAGGGAGGTTCCAAAGAGGATGGAGAGAGGCTGTTCTCAGTAGTGACAGATGGCAGAACAAGGAGCAATGGTCTCAAGTTGTGGTGGGAGAGGTCCAGGTTGGATATTAGGAAGAACTATTTCACTAGGAGGGTGGTGAAGCACTGGAATGGGTTGCCTAGGGAAGTAGTGGAGTCTCCATCCCTAGAGGTGTTTAAGTCTCAGCTTGACAAAGCCCTGGCCGGGTTGATTTAGTTGGAATTGGTCCTGCCTAGAGCAGGGGGCTGGACTTGATGACCTTCTGAGGTCTCTTCCAGCTCTATGGTTCTATGATTCTATGACATTAAAATTAACAAGGAAAAAAATCAAAGCATGCTTTATAATGCAGTGAAATAACTGAAAGTAATTAATCACCTCACCAAACCTACTAAATTAAATACACAAATTCTCACTACAATACAATTAAAAAAAAGGGGGGGTATGATGAGCATAATACTAGAAGTATGAGAAAAAAATTCAGCGAATAGTAAGTTTGCTGATAAATGTGTTTTTCCAACACATGACAAATTCAGGTCCAATTCAGCTAACATATTTAATCTTTTTTTTTTTTTTAAGTCAAAACAATTTGTTTTGATGATTTTGAAGTGAAAGATTTCACACGCAAATGTAGTTCTGTTTCAAATTTTATGTAATGTCTTTAAAAAGATGAAACACCTGAAAATGCTCCCAAATTAACAAAAAAATAAAAAATAATTTCTACTTCAATTGTTTTGTTTGACCTGAAAGAAAAGCATTTTAGTTATTTTGTTTCAGCTTAAAAAAAACTGAAAAAAATCAACTTCCATTCAAACTAAGCCATTTTCCCCTGAATTATTTGGTTCAGCCTCCAACCAAAAATTCACTCAGCTCTCTTAAGAGACATAAGGAAAAGGCTGAAGAACTGAACACCCCTCTTTCTTGTCTGATCATCTCGCCCAAGTGTCTATATGAATTCAACATAATCAATGCAGGGGGGAAAAAAACAGTTACACCGGACTAAGACCTGGCATGTGAAATTCTATTCAGATCATACAGGTCTGGGTTTGGCAAAATTAAAGGAAGGGAATCATGCTTATGCTGGTAAGCAGAATTACTGAAACTACAGAAGGACAGCTAACTCCTTAAGTAATGATTAATGTTTAGAAATCATTTAAAATTATATTTCAAAGATACACATTTTACAGTTTGTGTGATGTTGACAAGCAGCTGAATGTGATTATCAACTCACCTTCTAGTCACCTGCATACTAGCTGTACAGCTTTACATTTTCTTACCAATTCTTCAGACATTGCATCTCTAATTTTACAAACGCTTAATTCCTTTTGCTTTAGAGAAATATTTTTTAAAATAGAATTTGCACTTGAAGACTGACCATAAATAACATTACTTTTATTATGCTGCCTTAAGTGCTCAGGGTGAGAGTTCTAAGTGTAATCACAGCAATGCTATAGTTCCATGATCTATCAGATTAAACCTTTTTTATAGAAATCAAGACAAAGTGTCTATAGCCACAATCTTATATTCATGTTTTGTTCACCATCACAAATAATTTCCTTCACATTTCTCTTCCTCTAATATATATATATATATATATATATATATATATATATATATATATAGAGAGAGAGAGAGAGAGAGAGAGAGAGAGAGAGAGAGAGAGAGAGAGAGAGAGAGAGGATTATTATTGCACAAATTTCACTTTTATTTATTCAAAAATGTAATCTCACTTTGTTAATTTCTGCTCATTTTCCAAATTTCTCTTATATATGTTAATACTTCAGCTAAAAACCCAACCGAGGACAGAGATAACTAATTATATTCCAAGGATTTTGACATTGTCTTTTTCACCTCTTCCTCTAGAGTATTACATCTTTAATGCACCCCACTCACATGTTATTTTAGCACATGGAATTTGTAAAGGATCAAGTCAATGCATGGAAACTGACAAACTTTACGAGTAACAACAAAAATATTAAGATGCAACCACAAACAAATCTATTTTGCTCTTGAAATTTGTTTTTAAACCAGCTAGCAGAACTTTAAAAAAAATGCAAATTAAAAAATGTATGTTGTTGTTGTTTGGGGGGGAGGGGAGAAGAGAAGATAAAAGATTATGTGATTTTGGCAGAGTGCCATATGGGCATGCTTACCTGGGTAACTGGATAGCCAGCAGGGACCAGTGCAGCGTAGCAGGCTCCGCCTGGCTGAAACAACCCTATGCTCATGGCACGCCCTACCCAGCCAGTGCAGCCTGCCACAGGATGGGCTCAGCTGAGCTGTTCCAACCCAGCTGGTCCTGCTGCCCTCTGCTGCAGTTAACTAGTTAAACACTTTGTTTAATCAGTTAACAACCCAACTGGGATTTTGCATCCAGAGTATACTTTAGTTCTGTTTATGGCTCTGCCACTGAACTACTAAGTCAATCTGGACAAGTCTCTTCCTCTCCGTTATATGCTTCTACAATGCCTAGTACAATGGCACTAAACCCAAGCTTTAGGCCTTGAGTTCTACTGTAATGCAAATAATTAAACTAATAATATGCATGGTTGCTCAATTCTTCACTTATACATCAAGGCATACAGGCTTAGAATAATATTCTAAATACACTTTTCCTACATCTGAATGATAAGGTAAAAAAGTCCATAAAGATTTATTTTAAAAAATTAGAAAATTAACTATTATGGAAGCTTAGGTCCATAAACTGAAGTTTCACATTATGACTATTTAAAGACTGTCCGTCTTTTTTTTTTGGATGTCTTCCTTCATTGGCACAGGTGAGGGAAGGTAAATAAAGATAAGAACAATAGATTTTATTGCTCTTACAGTGCCATCACCTACTACCATTTTTAAAATAAATCTGTCCAGAGCACAAACTACTGTCTGAAACTGACATATTTTAGAATTTTATATCAGTAGTGGAGCCTATTTCAATCAAGTATCTCCCCAAAATAAAATAGAGTTCTAGAAAGAGTGTGAATAGATCTATTAAGTTTCTGCAATAATATCTGTTTGCATATCTGGGTTCATTAAAACCCCCTTTAAAATACCTTTAAACAGTGGCCAAACAACTTCCTTTCCCTCCGATTCGACTAAATTTAAAAAACAACAACAACAAGTTGCACGTTAAGCTTTCAAAAGCTTGCCCAAGTAGTAATTCCCAAGTCTGATCATAATTTAAATTTGGAAATGCATCACCAGTGTGGTTTACTAAGCAAAACTGTGCATTTATTTTCAAGCAATATAAGAAAAAACATAATTACGTGCCATGGAAAATATCATGCTTCTATAATCCAAAATAAAAACCAACCATTGAAGAATTACCAGAGATTAAACAAGTTCAGAAATCTCTTTTCATAACTGAAGGACACGAATGACTGAACTGCATGGCAACTGGAGTTACCCTAATCAGACCACAGCAGCAATGGCTCTAATGGAGTCTTCTGTTAGAATCAGAAAACAAGAACCTGAGGAAACTAAACTATAACAGAAAGCTGTGTAGCTTAGTAGCAGGTGTTTGATCTAAAGTTTGTGGGGGTCTATTAACAGAGGTTTTAACTAATTGCTTTTCTATATATTCATATGAGAGTCTCTGAGTGATAAACTGCAGCTCTTCTCAAGTTGACAAGAATTAGCACCACTTACCAACAATTATTTCAGGGTGGGGGGGGGGAGAGAGGGGAGCAGCCTACCCATCTGTCTGCAAATGCCTTGTGCTATTTTATACCAAGAGAGGGAAAGCAGAACGAAACCACTTTGGTCTATCTTGAGCACAGCTGCTTAATTAGCAACATAAAACCAAAAAGCCCATTTCATAAACATAAACTTAAGAAAAACTAGTCAAACATTTGCTAATAGGCTAAAGCACTTCACTATCATACCATAAACAATAAACAAACAAAAAAAGCTGCATGTTCCAAACTAGTGTACAAATACAGCGTTATCCCTATTGTGTCTGCTCTATCAGCATCAAAGCTGCTGGGATCCAAACCACTGGCCCAGTAGTGATTTTCTCAGACCTTCAAAATAGATGGGGGGGGGGGGCGTCATAGTTTCTTACAGCGGCACTATTGCCTTGATGTCTTTGAGCACATCTGAAATCAAAACCATTGAAAACAAGGAGGCATGGCCACCTTGCATTATTCTCTCAATCATTGCTTCCCCCCTTTCATCATGGAAAGCTGCTGCAATCCAAGTGGAGCAAGTTTACATATTTACTGAACAGAGTGGCTCTGTTGCTACATAGATTCAATTGTGCTCTCTAGCAAAGACAACTGGTAGTCCCATTCTGTGTCCACTAAGAAACCTGCAGAAATGTTTTGCCCTTATAATAGATATCAAAAAAGGGATACCATCTGCCCAAGAGGCCAAAATCCAGAAATGCCTGAGAAATTATTGGATTTAGGTGAAAAAAATGCACTACCCAAACCACAAAAGATATAACTACTCTACAGAACAAGAGAAGTCAATGTTACTGCAAACATCTCTGCTTAAAACAAAAGAAAAAAGAGGAACAGAACCAGGACAGGAATATACAGAAGAACCCTAATGATAGTGATTTATTGAGCTGCGGTCTCCCACTTGGAGGAAGTGGCAGCAGCAGCAGAAGGGTTGCTTGGTATCTGGTTTTCAGCCAGAACACCCAAGCTGCGTCTAGACTGCCATGATTTTCCGGAAATACTTTTAACGGAAAAGTTTTTCCGTTAAAAGTATTTCCGCAAAAGCGTGTCTAGATTGGTCCTAGAGTTATCGTTATAACGATGCACTTTTGGGCAAAAGCACGTGTACATTGGCGGGACGCTTTTGTGCAAAAGCAGAAGCCCGGAACCATTTTGCAGAGGGCAAAAGGGCACAAGTCCTTTCCGGGGGCGGGGGCTGGAGCTCCTTTGAGACACGTACTTAAAGGGATCTCCCTGGACAGCCGTTTCTTTCCTACTGCGTGCTTTGGGACCTCTTGCAGGGACTGTCAGCCGTAGCAGTTTTGGTGGTTGCCCTCTGCCTTTTTGGTTACCACTGCCTTTTGCCTTTTAGTGCCTTTGACTGTTTTTTTTTCATCTCCCTTGGTTTTTCTGCCATGGAGCCAGGGGCGGCCATGTACCTGCTCAGGCCCCTGCCGGCCATTTTGGAAGGCCTGCAGCTGATGCTCCAGGCTGCTGCCCTCCTGTTCCAGGACCTGGAGGCGCAGATCACTTTGGACTCCCTCACCACGGAGGCCATGGCATCCCTGTGGCATCCCCACCCCAGTGTGGAGAGGCCACTGTGGAGACTGGACACCAGTACGGACTGGTGGGACCGGCTGGTCCTGGGGCAATGGGACGACCAGCAATGGCTCCAGAACTTTTGCATGTGAAAGCGGATGTTCCTGGAGCTGTGTGCCTGGCTCGCCCCTGCGCTCCAGAGAGCCACCACCCGGCTGCAGGCACCCGTCCCTGTCGACAAGAGGGTCGCCATCGCATTATGGAAGCTGGCCACCCCGGACAGCTACAGATCAGTGGCACACCAGTTCGGGGTGGGCAGATCCACTGTTGGTGTCATTGTGATGGTGGTAAGTCCCAGGGGGAGTGGGGAGGGTGCTGCATCCATGCACAGGGGCAGCCAAGACTCCAGGCTGGGTCACCCAGGAGTTTGGGCCATCCCTCCCTTGCACAGACCCGCTGGGGCGGGGGGCCGTGGGGGCCCTGGTGTGTGTGTGTGTGTGTGTGTGTGTGTGTGTGTGTGTGTGTGTGTGAGTGAGAGAGAGAGAGAGAGAGAGAGAGAGAGAGAGCACAGAGGGCATCACGGGGGGGGCCTAAGGGAGCACACACTCACCCTGCCTTATGTGATGTGTTCCCCTGTGTTTCTCTGCACCCTTCTGCAGGTTGTCCACACCATCAATGACGTCCTGCTCCCAAGAGTCATCCGCCTGCGTGATGTGGATGCTACGGTGGCCGGCTTCGCTGCCCTCGGGTTCCCCATCTGCAGGGGAGCCCTGGATGCAACCCACATCCCCGCCCCGGCCCCGGAGCATCAAGCGGCCCATTTTATGAAGAGGAAGGGGTACTGCTCGATTGTACTCTAGGCCCTCGTGGACCACCGTGGCCGCTTCTTAGATGTTTATGAGGGCTGGTCCGGCAGGGCACACGACTCCTGCATCCTCCGGAACTCTGGACTGTATCGCAGGTTGGAGGCGGGCACCTACTTCCCCCGGCGGGAGTTGACTGTTGGGGATGTGCCTATGCCCATCTATGTCGTCGGAGACGCGGCCTACCCCCTGCTGCCCTGGCTAATGCGGCCCTACACAGGGCGGCCAGACCAGAACTGGGCCCGATTCAACGACCGTCTCAACCGGGCCCGCAATCAAGTGGAGTGCGCCTTCAGCTGATTGAAAGCCCGCTTCCCGTGTTTGCTCACCCGTCTCAAGATGGGTGAGTGGAATGCCACGGAGGTAGTGGCTGCGTGCTGCATGCTCCACAATGTTGTGGAGTGGAGTGGAGAGGCCTTCCTCCCCGCATGGATGGCAGCCGAGGGCCAGGCCTATGAACAGCCCCACACAGCTGCCATCCGCCAGGTGCACCAGGATGAGGTGTGCATCCGGGAGGCCCTGACAGACAACACAGTTTTGTTTTGAACAGAAAAAACTTGTATTTTTTTATTTACAAGGGGGAGAGGTGGACAAGATCTTGAACTGGGAGGCGGAGGAGCTACTCCTGGGAGGGGTGGCCCCTGTGAGCGTGGAACTGCACATGGGGGGCAGGCCGCATCAGGGCAGGCTGCACGGGGAAGTGGGCAGGAGGGGCAGGAGCAGGAGGGGCAGGGACAGGAGCAGGAGCAGGAGCAGGAGGGGCCATTGCAGGAGGGGGCAAGGGCAGTGCTAGGGGAGGGATGGCGGGGGCATGGGGCAAGCCCATGCCATAATGAATGGCATGGCCAATGTAGGCGGTGTGGGTGGCGATCGAATCTGCCATGCGAACGCACTGGGCCTGGAAGGCACCCCAGGCCTCCTGGCACCACTGCAGGTCTGTCTCCACGCGCTGAGTGATGGCTGCCTCGACGCGCTCAACGGCCTGCACGTGGTGCCGAAGGAGCTGGTCCTGGTGGCAGAGCCGCTGCCTCGATGGTTGGGCGGCTGGGGGTGCTGCTGCTGCTGCCGCTGCTGCTGCAAGACTAGAGGGTCCCCGGCTTGTGCTTGGTCCTGCTGCAGGGAAGAGAAGAAAGGATGGGTCAGTCAGGCAGCCCGGCCACTGTCCCCACACCTCATGCCCTCCACATGAGCCCAGGTGACACCACAGTAGTGTGGCTTGGGCCCACTTGGTTACCCCCTCCTCCCGTGTTGTATGTTTCCATACAGGACTGTCCCTGGAGTAGGGTCCTCCTCCATGTATTGTAACCACCAGTCTGTGTCCTGGCCCCATGGAGGGTGGGAGGGCGCTTGTGTTGTGTTCACCTGTGGAACTCCCTGCGGTGGAGGCTGTGAAGCTTTGGGCTAATCAATTGTTTTTGACAGGGAGCAAGATGAATCCCCACACAGTGCCTGGGAGCACATCTGGCAGACGTGGTCTGGGCTCTCAGATCCCCATCACATGGGATGTCTCCTGGAAGGAACCAGGGGTGACTGGGGAGTGTCCCATCCTTGCAGCAAAACTCAGGTGGCCCTAGGGCCAGCCCAAGCGCTTATCCCGTCCCTCTCCTGCTAGCCCTCACACACGTAGCCCAGGGACATGCGTGGCCGCAGTGGGGACTTCCCTCGGGAGGCCAGCCAAGGCACCGGGAGCAGGCGAGGGGCTCAGTGGGGGCCACGCTCATGGGCTGTGACGTTGCGGTTTTCCCAGGAGCAGCTGGCTGTGCCTCACAGCCAGGCATGGGACAGTGTGCTGGTCTGTGTGCTGCACCCTTGCGGAGGCGCGGGCTCTGGCCTGAGTTTCTGGGGCCCTGGCTGGTTCCAGCCGGTATCCACCCTTCCCCCCGGTCCTGCCAGATGTGTGAGAGCAGCACGGTCCCAGGCATGCCCAGCAGCTGCCTGCCGCGGCCACATCCCACTCGGTCACCAGGCTGCACGTGCTGCTTACTGCCTAATGATACACAGCGTGCAGCTCACGTGGCCTGAGTGACGTGCTCTCCCCCTCCCCACTCCGGGCGCCTGGTTCCCCCCGCCCTTGTGAGTGCAAAGTGTAACACTCACCGGTGGATCCGTCCCCAGCCTCTGAGGATGCACAGGAGACTTTGGGGCTGCCAGAGGGAGCCTGCAGGGTGGCAGTGCTGGCCTAATCCTCTGACGCACTGCTGATGTCTCCTTCCCCCACCTCGGTGGTTCTGGTGATGGGGTGGGGGCACATGCTGCTGTACACGGGGATGTCCGGTGCCTGTCGTGCTGACTGGCCCAGGATGGTGTGGAGCCATTGGTAATGGGGGCAGGTGTCGGCTCCTGCCCGGACGTAGCCCAGGCACAGCTCCTTTACTTTAGCCCAGACTTGCTCCAGGGTCCGGGCTTGATGGCCCTGCTGGGCGAGCGCCTGGGCCATGCGGGAAAAAATGTCCGTGTTCCGGTGCCAGGAGCGGGTCTCGTGCAGGGCCTCTTCCTCCTGCCAGAAGTCCAGGAGGGCTTCCAGCTCCCCCGGGGACCAGGATGGGGCCCTTCTTTTTCTGGCCCTTGGGCCTCCTGTGTGGGGGGTGCGGGTGGCTGATCCCCACCTGGAGCTGTCATCGTGCTTGGGGGGTGTCTGCTGGATGGCAGGGGCCACGCGGCAGGCCTCTGGCCAGAGGTCAGAGAAGGGCTCCTGCCTCGTAACCTCAGCAGCCTGAGTCTACTTTAAGGGGGCTCGGGTTACCAGGCAGTCTGAGAGCTGACTGTGGCTATGGAGCCTCTGAGCGTCCACTAGGGCTTTTTTCCATTTAGCCTGCTTTTGCGCAAAACTTCTTAGCTGCCTGTCTACACTGGCCCTTTTGCACAAAAACATTTCTGCAAGAGGGCTTTTTCCCGAACGGGAGCGTCAAAGCATTTGCACAAGAAGCGCTGATTTCGGACAGTAGAACGTCAGCGCTCTTGCTCAAATTCAAGCGGCCAGTGTAGACAGCTGGCAAGTTTTTGCGCAAAATCTTGCCAGTCTAGGTGCACCCCCAGAGAACTGCTGATCAAGCAACTGGTCAGGTGTTCCGCAGGACTAAGGCAAGTTCCCTGACTGGCCAGGATCATGCAGCACCAGGAACTGGCTGGTACATCTGGCTCCTTGGCACAGCAGCAGACACGAGGGCGAGGGCTCTGCGTGCTGCCTCTGTCACAAGTGCCAGCTTTGCAGCTTCATTGGTGGGAACCACGGCTAAGAAGAACTGTGGGGACAGTGTCTGTGGGCAGCCCCTGACCCCTCCGCTTAAAAACTGGACATGCCATCCTCTTCTGGCAGCCACCCGAGATGAGCGCCACCTACTGGAGCCCACACCCACCCTCCCACACAAAACCCCTAGGCCCAACCCTGAGCTCTCTCCCACCACAGAGCCCACATCCCCTTCCATACCCAAAACTTCCTACTCCAGCCTGGTGAAAACGAGAGAGTGAGCAACAGAGGGAGGCGGGATGGAGTGAGCATGGAGTGGGGCCTCAGGGAAGGGGCAGGGCAAGAGTGGGTCTATGGGTAAGGGTGGGGCAGGGCAAGAGTGTTCAGTTTTGTGCAATTAGAAAGCTGGCAGCTCTAAGCAGCAGCTGCTGCCAAATGAACAACAGACAAAGAATATTTTTTCCCTCTGACACGTATTTGTCATTGCACCTAAAACATTTTTAAAGATAAGGATAATTGAGGATCTTTTGAAAAAGTGTTTTTAATTTAAATCACCAAGACAGCCTTTTGAAAATATAAATGCTGAAGTCTCCAGGATAACTGCTCTACACCCTAATTAATAATTGCATATTTAGGAATGTAACTCATTGATTATGCCTGACATTTCTCAACGATGAAGTTACACATTTTCTTTCCTCTGAATTATTTTATCCATTCTTTGAATGAGGTAATTTCTTGTGAAAAACATTCTGGCTGTGTCTACATTGGCATCCCTTTCCAGAAAAGGGATGCTAATGAGACACTTCGGAATTGCAAATTCGCAGGGGATTTAAATATCCCCCGCGGCATTTGCATTTACATGGCTGCCGCTTTTTTCCGGCTCGGGGTTTTTGCCGGAGAAAAGTGCCAGTCTAGACGCGATTCTCCGGAAAATAAGCCCTTTTCTGGAGGATCCCTTATTCCTATTTTCAAGGAAGGGCTTATTTTCCGGAAAATCGCGTCTAGACTGGCGCTTTTCTCCGGCAAAAACCGCGAGCCGGAAAAAAGCGGCAGTCATGTAAATGCAAATGCCACAGGGGATATTTAAATCCCCCGCGGATATGCAATTCCGAAGTGTCTCATTAGCATCCCTTTTCTGGAAAGGGATGCCAATGTAGACACAGCCTCTGTGTAATCGTATAATTAAAGACTCCATTATGATCAAATGTATACCGGGCTGCATTAAGGAGTCACGGGCAACCTTAATACTGGCATTCCAGTCTGTCTCCCTGCCTCCTACTTTTCAGCCTCCCTGTCTGGGGGCTAGAATGGGATAACTGAAATCACAGAAAAGACAGTTTGCCTACTCTCAGTTCCTGTGTCACAGAGAACCCAGACAGCCAGGAGAAGAAACTGCAGGGAAAGTTCTGGTCAGGCCCTGGAAACCTAGGCTGGAGAATGTTTGGTTCCTTGATGAATATTAGCATGCTTAATACAGACAAATTTTTTTGAAGAATTTAGCTGCCAAACTGAAAGCGTCTCTACTGAGCATGTGTAAACAGATTTTCAAAGACTTAAACCTTTGGCCAAAGTTACATCAGTTTTTACAAGGACCATGCCGTGACACTAGGGCAACCAGCTAGGCAAATTTTAAGTCTGCTGCAAAGCAAGGCGATGTTTAATGAAATGATTGCACAATTTGTGTGGGTGTGTTTTAACCTAGGCAAACAATATTCTTCTCACGTTTTGTTCTCAGAAATGGCCAAACTATTTTAGCTGAATCAAAAAACAAAAACAAAAGAAAGCCTGAGGCAAACAGCCAGAACTGAAAATTTCAGCCCAAATGGTTAGATATTGGGAAAGTTAAAAACATAAACAACTGAAAAAGGGCTCTTAAAATGCGAAGTGTTGGGCATCCTTAACCACAGTCATTGATACCAGCTCCCTCTACAATAGTGTTTCTCAAAGTGAACTGCGAAACCACTTAGACAAGCATGCTAACTATATGTGCCAGTGTGTTTACTTATAGGTGCCATGGCCATGGAGGCTTGTGGCTCCCATTGACTCCAGTTCACTGTTTGCAGCCAAGAGGAGCTGTGGAAAGTGACGTGGGCCAGGCCACCACTTCTGTGACTCCCCATGGCTGCAAACAGTGAACTGGAGCCATTGGAAGCCATGATGCTCCATGGCCATGGCACCTATAAGCACTGCTCTGCATATGGAATTCTCAGCCCCTTCAACCTCTCCCAGGGTCTTTAAATGCCAACACAAAACCCTGGCAAGCAGGTCTATCTACTGTATTTAAATTATGCTGTTTTATAAGTGCTCTCCTCGCACTTTATTTTCATTACTACAAAACAATAAGATGACAAGCTTTGTTTCAGTCATTCTTTATTCCAGCTGACGGCTTTTATTACTGAGCGTTACAAGGCAGTTGAGGTAAAATCTTTTATTGGACCAAGTTCTGATGAGAAAAGAAACAAACTTTGAAGCTTCATGGAACTCTTCTTCAGATAATCAGAATGTCACAGAGTGAGACAGCTAAATACAAGTTGGAACAGTTTGTTAAGCATAATGGGTAAACACATGTTGCAAGACACCTAAAATGAAGCGGGCAATTAACACCTCTACAGATGCAAAACAAAGAAGGGTTAGGTTACAAATTATTGTAATGAATCATAAAGCCAGACTTGGGAAACTGTGTCTCTTAAAAAAAGGAATAAGGGATCTTTCAGAAAAGGCTTTATTTTTAGTGTCGAGCAGAAGTTATACATTTAAAGTGTCCTGGCTCATATTTTGAAAGTGATGTACAGATTTCCTCTGAGGACAAGTGCTAAGAGGTCAGATATGGAGTGATAATTTTTTGAAAAGTATTTGATCATGACTAACAGTGTTTTTGTCCTCTATCTTTTTTCCCTTTGAGTTCACTTGAGAGCATGATTTTTGGTTCGCCCTACATAACCATAAGTTGGAGTATTTCTTGCATTGACTGAGGCAAATCACATGTTTTAATAGGCACATGCAGGACCTGTGAATCCTGAAAGATGTGCTGTAGAGCTGTGGCTCCCAACCACCAGTCTGTAGACCAGTACTAGTCCCCGAACCTCTGGCTGCTGGGCCACAGCAGCTGCCAGAGCTGAACGGTGGCTTAGCTCCAGCAGCCACGATGGCTTATTTTGCTGGATGGCAGCACTGGGGCTGAGGTGGTGACAGAAGGGCTGTGTCTAGACTGCATCCCTTTTCTGTAAAAGGGATGCAAATTAGACCCATCGCAATTGCAAACGAAGCGGGGATTTAAATCCCCCCCGCTTCATTTGCATAAGCATGGCTGCTGCTTTTTTCCGGCTCGGAGCTTTGCCGGAAAAAAGTGCCAGTCTAGGCGGGGATCTTTCGGAAAATAAAGCCTTTTCCGAAAGATCCCTTATTCCTTTTTTTAAGAGGAATAAGGGATCTTTCGGAAAAGGCTTTATTTTCCAAAAGATCCCCGTCTAGACTGGCGCTTTTTTCCGGCAAACCTCCGAGCCGGAAAAAAGCGGCAGCCATGTTTATGCAAATGAAGCGGGGGGGATTGAAATCCCCGCTTCATTTGCAATTGCGATGGGTCTAATTTGCATTCCTTTTACGGAAAAGGGATGCAGTCTAGACACAGCCAAGGAGAAAGAGCAGAAGACACCTTTCTCTCTCATCCCGCCTCCCCTAGATAAAATGTCGGCCCAGCTGAGGCTCCACGCTTGCCCCCTACCCATAGGGGCATGAGACATGCTTGGGAAGGGAGAAGCGTGAAGGAGGAGGGAATGCATGCACCACCAATGGCCACTCCCCCTGCCACACTCCTTAGAGGAGGCAGCCTCACTCTGGGAAGTGCAAGGTTGGGGACAAAGGGTAAAGGGTTGAGGTGAGGGAATGGTGGGATCATAGGACAAGAGGGTGTTGGCATCAGCTGTAGGGGTCAGATGTTAAAGGGTCAAAGGGCATGGGGCTCAGGGACGGGGTCAAAGGGTGTTAGGCACTAGGAAGCAAGGGTCTGGGTTGGGGGTAGGTAACATTTTATTTACGTTTGCATATTCATTATTTGCATCATGAATATACAAATGTGCAAATAAAATGTTACAGGTCTGCCAAAAGTTTGTAAATGGGTTTGCCAATCTGGGCATGTCTAGACTACGTTTTACGTTCAAAAGACGATATGCAAATTCAGTGGGAATATCTTTTTCGGATCACTTTTTTCGATTTTTTTTTTTCAAAAACGCAAGCAATCTAGATGCGATTCTTTCAAAAAAAGATTGATGTTTACAGGTTCTTTCCAAATAAATTTTTTTTTCCAAAAGAACTGTGTCTAGACTGCTTGCTTTTTTGAAAAAAACTCTTTAGAAAAAGCGATTGGAAGAAGATATGCAAATTCCCACCGAATCTGCATATCTTCTCTCGAAAGTAAAACGTAGTCTGGACTTGCCCTCTGCAGTATAAAAAAGGTTGGGGACCATTGTTGTAGAGGACATGGATGGATTATTATAGCAGTGGAGATTGTCTGCGGGGCGAGTTTTGCAACTCCTTTTGGTAGAGACAAATGTTGGTCAGTAGGGAACTCACTTCTGACAGTGACATTGCTGAGTTTGGTGGGGTTGTTTGAAGGCCAAAAGATAAGGTTTGGGAAAGACACCTTTCAGAATGTTGAACATAGATTATAATTGTTTGATGATACTCCACATGATATTTGTTATGCTTATCAGACTGTCGCAACTTGTAGTTTAGCTGTGATACCTCTGGATAACTTTTCCAGATCCAAAGAACTCTATGAAGCGCCAAAGCTGGTCTCTTCCACCAACAGAAATTAGACCAATAAAAGATAATATCTTGCCCATCTTTTGTCCCTTCTCCCCTCAGACCAACATAGCTACATCAACATTTCTCTTATTACTAATATTTACAGTGAGATTTTGCTGCTGAAAAGCAAACTACGTTCAAGGGATTGCAATAGTTATCAATACTATCATTCTAAAGTAAGTGCTAAAGTGAGGGAAAGCAATTCTGAACAACTGCTTGGCATTTAAGAGTCTCACATAAGTGATGCTCTTGGTCCCAGTGATCCCCTCTGCTTTTCAGATAACAATTTCTTATCGCAGTACTATCTACTGGGGCATCAGAAAGGCTGATGATGTTGAAGATTATCACTAATAATATATGTATACAATTATTTCATTAGTCCAATTCAGAGTCCATAAAAAGCACTAATTTTCCCTATTTTTCTTTATGTTTTCTCAAATAGATCACTTGGGTCCTAGTTAGCCAATTGCTCTCATTCCTCTATAATTTAGTATGTCAGAATGCACAGTACAGTAGTAAATATCACACCCAGTTCTCAAACTGATATTTTAAAAGAAGCATTGAAACCACCAGCGTTGCCATAAATGTAATAGCAGTTTAAAATTTGTTATTCCATAATGGACGTCTTTAAGCACCAATTCCTTTGACTGGATGTTCAGCTTTTAAAAACCACCTCAGTTCTCAGAAGCAACCTACATCAAAAGCAGCTATCATAAGTAAATAAATAAAATTCAGATCCACAATACATACTGTAAACCCCTTAACTTTTACATGGAAGGTGGAAGAGGCAGGTTTGTGCACAGACCTATTTCTCCACAAAAAAGAAAAGCAGATAATATCACAGTGCTATCCTCCTCCCTCTTACATAGGTCTGAGGCATGCGTGTGGGGAAGGAATGGAGATTGGGCAAACCAGGGGAAAACTGAACAAACCAAAAGCAAAAGGGAAACATCATCCCAACCAGGTCTATTCAAAAGGTTAGAACTGTGTTGTCTTCCTCTACCCTCACCGCACCTTCCAACCTCCTCTCAAGAGTTCTGGTGCCAGGATTTCCTAGTAACACAGCTCCAATGGCACCAACACACAAAAACCCCTGCTTGAACACAGCCACTCTACCCCAAGGAGAAGAAGGCCCCAGAAAAATGTGTACTAGCAATATCTCTGCAAATGAATCCTCTCCTCACTGAGGTTCTCAATTCTTAAGGCCCCCACTCACGGTTTCTCTGTCCAGCTACAACAATAAAAACTTTCAAAGTGACCTGTGTGGGCAGTTATGCGCTGTGACAGAGTCTGGCCAGGGAGCTGCTGCAGAGAGGGGAAAAGGCAGCCCGAAAGGGTAAAAAACGCTGTAAGGAGAAGCAGAGAGCTGCAGGCCAATTAGATGCAGCTGGAGGGAACTGGCTCAGGCTGATTGGTGCCAGCTGACTTCTCTGCTGGCTGACTGAGGGCCTTTAAAAGCTTGATCAGTTACAAGCTGGGGAGAGAAGATGGAAGGGAGGAGGTGGAGAAAGACAAGGAGAATGAGAACAAACCCACAACAGCGTTAAGTGGAGGCAGCTAGGGAGGGAGTCTAAGGAGGTATGGCTGGGCTCCCTACCACAGAGACCTGCTGTGAACCCCAAACTCTGGGGTTAGGAATGAGAGACCAGCCCAGTGGTGGCCGGAGTAAGAGGGGGCCCTTGCCACAGCACTTTTGATGCTACTTAGTCCTTGACAAGAAGGAAGCTCAGCCAAAGATAGGAAAGGAACAGCCACATGAATGCAATGGTCACTCACAAAGGTCAATG
Source organism: Pelodiscus sinensis (assembly GCF_052426305.1). NCBI lineage: Eukaryota > Metazoa > Chordata > Testudines > Trionychidae > Pelodiscus > Pelodiscus sinensis. The sequence continues at coordinate 212,390,015 of NC_143052.1, forward strand.
ATAAAGGGATAAAAAACTTTTTACTCCTGTGAACAAGATGATATTGTCAATAAATCTTAGCTTCAGAACATATGAACTTTCATTCCTAAATTGGATCTTTTTCTCTATACCACAGGGGTGATTAAGTTTAATGTTCACCATTACTGACCGATATAATTTTGGTACCAAGTACAAAAGCAGTTTCTCCTCTCTTGGGCTGTGTCTAGACTGGCCATTTTTTCCCGGAAAATCAGCCGCTTTTCTGGAAAAACTTGCCAGCTGCCTACACTGGCCGCTTGAATTTCCGCAAGAGCACTGACTTCCTACTGTAAGAAATCAGTGCTTTTTGCGGAAATACTATGCTGCTCCCATTCGGGCAAACGTCCCTTTTGCTCAAAACTTTTGCGCAAAAGGGCCAGCATAGACAGCTGAGATTTGTTTTGCGCAAAAAAGCCCTGATCGCGAAAATGGAGATCGGGGCTTTTTTGCGCAAAAGCGCATCTAGATTGGCCATAGATGCTTTTCCACAAAAAGTGCTTTTGCAGAAAAGCGTCCGTGCCAATCTAGATGCTCTTTTCTGAAAATGCTTTTAACGGAAAAGTTTTCCGTTAAAAGCATTTCTGGAAAATCATGCCAGTCTAGACATAGCCTGGGTGTTCACACCTCCACATCAGCTGCTAGAAGTGGGCCTCACCCTCCCTGACTGAATTAACCTCGTTATCTCTAGCCTTATTCTGGCCTGCATATTTATACCTGCCTCTGGAAATTTCCACTACATGCATCTGACGAAGTGGGTCTTTGCCCATGAAAGCTTATGCTCCAATACATCTGTTAGTCTATAAGGTGCCACAGGACTCCTTGTCACTTTTGCACATGTAATTTTGATATCTAACTAGTGATAAAGGCAGGGGAAAGAATTTCTGTCTAAAAATGGTTTTGGAAGTTGAGTTTAAGACAAAAAGGACTCATTCTTGGGTAAAGTAGCTATATTTTCCCATGTACTTGCATATAAATCATGTTAGTCATAATTAATTTTATGAGTGCACATCAATATTTTCTGACAAATCATACAGATGCTTTGTCTGCAGTAATCCTCAAGCTAGACAACTCTAAATTCACAGAATACAACAGAGTTCTAGTACCAGCCATAGAAATGTCAGCATCTGACACTGAGTTGCTAAGACTCTGCTACTTCCCCTATCACCTACACAAGACTCAAAGTAAAAAAAAAAAAAAAAAAAAAAAAAGTATTATTTCCTTCTTTTAGAGGGGGTTTCCATTCCCCATCACCATATTTTCTATGAGTAGATTACACTTCAAGGATGGTTTCATTAGGTTGCTGATCTTCAAGGCCAAATCTTCAGCTGGTGTAAATCGGTGAAGCTATCTACTTATGACCAATAGTTTAAAAAAAATACTGTCATGAAACAGCCTCCTAAACCCCAGTTCACTGGACTCAAATTGAAGAATGGCTATGCCAGGTCAGACCCATGCTCCAGTAGCCAGTAACAAGTGCTTCAGAAGGAATAAACAGAACAGGGAAATTATCAGGTGATCCAACCCTATGTTGTCCACACCCAACTTCTGGCAGTCTGAGGTCTAGGGACATGCAGAGCATTACATTGTATCTCTGATTATCTTGTTTTACAGCCATTGAGAAACACATCCTCCTTGAATTTATATAATTCATTTTGAATCCAGTTATATTTTTGTCCTTTAAACTGGGGGCCTATTAACTTATCTTCAGTGCTCCCTAATACTTGTGTTATACGAAAAGGTAACTTTTCCTTAGTCACTTTCTTCACACCAATCATGATTTATAGACCATCTCTTTTTGTAATAAGATGAACAGTCTTCTTTTAATCTCTTCTTACATGAAAGATGTTCCATAACTCTAATTATTTCTGTTGCCCTTCTTTCTACTTTTTTCATTTTCTTATATTCTTCCCCTTTCTTAATGATTTCTAAGATTCTGTTAGCGTTCTGACTGCTGTTGCACATTCAGTAGATTCTCAAAAAATTACCCATGATGACACCAAGATCTCTTTCTTGGCTGATGACAGCTTATGTAGACCCCTATCATTTTGTATGTATAATTGGAATTGTGTTTTCTAATGTGCACTACTTTGCATTTATCAACATGGAATTTCATCTGCCATTTTGTTGCCCAGTCATCCAGCTTTGTGAGAACACTTTGTAGTGCTTTGTAGTCTGCTGCTGGACTTAACAACATTGAGTATTTTTGTATCACTAGTAAATTTTGCCACCTCATTTATCCCTTTTCCAGATCATTCATGAATATATTGAACAGTACTGGTCTCAGTACAGATGCTTGGAGATCACACTATTTAACTCGCTACATAAAACTGACCATTTATTGATACCCCTTGTTACTTACTTCTTACCAAAATACTGATAAATGAGAGGACCTTTCTTATCTCATGACTGCTAAGTTTGCTTAAGATTATTTGGTGAGGGACCTTGTCAAAGGTTTTCTGAATGTCCATATACACTATACCCACTGGATCATCTTTGTTTACATTTCTTAAGAATACTAACAGATTGGTGAAATATGATTTCCCTTTTCACAAGTCATGTTGTATCTTCCCCAACCTGTTATGCTCACTGATGTGTCCAGTCATTCTGTTTTTTACTGTAACTTTAACCAATTTGTCTTGTACAGGCAGTCCCCGGGTTACGTACAAGATAGGGACTGTAAGTTTGTTCTTAAGTTGAATTTGTATGTAAGTCGGAACTGGTACATATTGTAGGGGAAACTCTAGCCAAACATTTCTCCAGAGCTCAGTTTTATTCTCCCACACCTCACTTCCCTCAGTCCTTTATTCTCAAGCTGAGATGTCTGCTGAGAAAAGCCGCTCCGCGTCTCCCTGGTCTGCTGGGGGGAAGCAGCTAGTGCGGGGTTGCCTCACCCCGTTTGTAAGTAGGGATCTGATGTAAGTCAGATCCACGTAACCCGGGGACTGCCTGTACTGAAGTTAGATTTACCCAACCTGAAATTGCCAGGATCGCCTCTGGAGCCTTTTAAAAAAATCACATTACATTAGTTATCCTTCAGTCATCTGGTGCAGAGAGAGATTTCAGTTAGAGGTTACATATCATAATTAGTAGTTCTGCAATTTCATGTCTGAGTTCCGAACTCTTGGGTCAAAACCATTCGATACTGGTGACTTATTACTGTTTAATTTCTCAGTTTATTCCAAACCCTCCTTTACTGATACATCAGTCTGGGATAGGTGACAAATCCTGAGGAGCTAACAAAACAGCTGAGGTGTGGGAACCTTCTTCACATCCTCTGCAGAAAAGACTAACACAAATAATTTATTTAGCTTCTTCAGAATGGCCTTGATCTTGTCAGTAGCGAAACTGACTGTTTGGCAAGCTTCCTTGTTCTTATGTACTTAATTGTTTTGCCCTAAATTTCCTTGTCTTGTGCCTTTCTCTTCAATTCCTTTGTTATCCTCCCTAATTATACTCTGACTTGACTTGTCAGAGACTATGCTCCCTTTCAATTTTCCCCTGTAGGATTTGACTTCCAATTTTAAAAGATCCCTTTTTGCCATTAATCACCTCTTTAACTATACTGTTTAGCCATGGTGGCTCTGTTGTTCCTGTTGTTGCTGTTTTTTATGTGGGGGTATACATTTAGTTTAACCTCTCTTATGGTGTTTTTTAAAAGCTTTCATGTAACTTGTAGGCATTTCATTCTGGCAATTGTTCTTTTTAAATTTCCATTTAACTACCATTCCCATTTTTGTGTAGTTAAAAGCCTCTGTGATGGGTTATTTTAGTATTTCTCTCTTCCCTCAACAGTGTTAAATTTAGTTATATTGTGAATGCTATTGCCAAATGCTTCTGCTGTATTCGCCCTGCAGACCATGTCCTGTGATCTACTTAGGATCTTTTGATTTAGGATAAAAGTCAAGAATTACCTCTCCCCTTGTGGGTTCCAAGACAAGCTACTCCATGAGGCAGATTATTAATGGGATCTAAAAATTTCATATCCTCATCCTGTCCTGAAGTAGCATGTTCCCAGTCAGTATGAGGTTAGTGGAAATAATCCATTATCGCTGGATTTTATGTTTTTCTAGCCTCTTTAATCTCCCTGAACATTTCATAATCACTATCACCATTCTTACTGCTCTTATTATTTAAGTACAGAATTAATATCCATATCAATTGAATGATACAGTCAGATTCATTTAAGATTCTCACTATATCATAAGCTTTCTGTCACATTGGGTGCATCTACACTTCAGGGCTTAACTCAAAATAAGCGACGCAAATTGAGCGACGTCAATTGCATATCTTATTTCGAAATAGGAAGTGTCTACACAGCACTTATTTCAAAACAGATCACTCTTCCTCCAACTTCCCTTATTCCTCGTACAATGAGGGGTACAGGAGTCAGAGTAAGAAGTCCTCCAATTTGACAGTATTTTGACACTATTTGGAAATAACTGCCTGCTGTGTAGCTGCGGACTAAGTTATTTCAGAATAGCGTTAGTCATTTTGAAATAGTATTGCAGTGTAAATGTACCCATAACGTACCACTCCCCATCCCAGCATGACCTGCTTGTCCATTTCTATCTATTGAGAACTATGGGACTACCATGCCCTGTTATCTTCTGCACTTGTCAACTTTTTTCCAGCCTATGGAAAACTCCTTTTTGCCCTTTTTAATTTTAAATACTGCCAATGAAACTCTCTATTTAGGTTTATGTGCTTCCTATATAGCCCCTCCTTTTCCAAAATGTCCCTCAGTTCCTAGTAAACCTAAATCTCTCACCCGAACACCATCATTGTACCAATCCATTGAGACTCTCCAGTTCTGCCGCTCTAACTGGACCTTTGCATAGAACTAAAAGCATTTCAGAGAATTCTATAGTGGAGATCTTGGGCTTTAACCTCTTATTTTACAGCCTACATTTAGAATCCAGGACCTCACTAATCTTTCCACATGTCAGCAATATCTAAATGTCCCACAACTATTGGGTAGTCCCCAACACTGCACATACATCTATTTAATGTACTAATAGGTTTAAAACCTTTGCACCCAGCAGGCAATTCCACCTGTAGTCTCGCTCTCGGTCAACAAAAATCCAACTATCTGCATTCCCAACGGGGATCACCTTACCCGATAGTTAATGTGGAATCATGGTTCATTACCATGGTTACTTAATATTTCAAAAATGTATGTGAACATCAGAATATTTCTGGGGAAACTGAGTTTAAACACAAGTAATTGCAGTGGTTTTAATCAAAGTAGTGAGTCTTTCATTATGCTTTGATTGTACTGAGGTCATTCCACTGTCTTCCAGACATGAGGTTCACAATCATGAATCAGTTGTAGAGGAAGTTATGTCTCCTGTGCATAAGGAGATTGGCATAGTTCCAATGAAAAGTAGCTGTTAGGTAATGAGAGCGGTGTTTCCTCATTTAATTTAGGTCAATTCCTTGACGGCGGATGGACGAGAAGGATCAAAACCTTGAACGTGATCCCATGGTACGTAATCAGCCAATAAAGAAGGAACAGAACTAGATGATGTGCTCTTTGAGAATGATGTTACTAAACAGATGAGTTTCTATTTTTCAACCCAACTGAAGTTAAGACAGGTTTTTAGTTTCACTCTTAGATAGAGAGAATTGAAAGACATAATTTAGCGGTCATGAATTCTTATCTCACTGTGGCCACATATGAATCCAACAAGAATGAAAGAGCCTCCTGAGCAACAGTAAATGGTATGGGTGCTTTTGGCAGCTCAGTTATTCAGAAGCAGTTATTCAAGTATTCAGAAGCAGTATAGGCTCCAGGTGAATGCTAAGACCGCAGACATGCTTAGCAAGATGAAGTGGTGTTATAGAATTCATGAATTCTTCAAAGTGCTTCCCTACCACCACCAGCATCACCTCAGACTTTCCTGCATTCTGATTCTCTTGAGTAGCTCAAGATTTCAGCTAAGTCCTTGAAGAACTGGGAGATGATGCAGGTTGCATTTTATGGGCAGGGAATATTTATACAATACTGACATTTTAGTATGCATAATCTCCAACTCCCCTAACAGTTTCACAAAGATTTTGAAAAAGATTAGGAAAATGATGGATCACTGTGAGAAAGCAGAGGTGAGAGCTCTGGTACCTGAGAGGGAAGTAAACCTCACACTTCTTTAGATGCAGTCTGACAAAGCACAACTGAAACCATGTCAATATGATACCACTAACCCATACTGCACCTCTGCAGCATGACAACAGAATTCCATGTCAATTAGTGTACCCATATGACTATGGATGTACAGCTCATACACAAAAGAAGGTGATCCAAGAATGTAAACTGTACTTCCATGTACCAACCTGATTGGGAGTAGTACATGAAATAAGCAGTGGTGGCCCATCCATAGGCGCACACTAGGTGGTCGCCTAGGGTACAAAATTAGGCAGCCATTGAGGGGTTTAGAGGCGGGGAAAGTGGCACTGATTTTTTTCTGCAATTTACCCTTTTTACATCACTGGCTATTTCTTTCCCTTTTTAAGCTACTGGAGCCAAAACTATGCCCAGTGTAATGGGACTCCCCAATTATATGTGGAAATGGAACACCCCCATACCCAACCACTCCCTCACCTACTCACAAGCAGCTCCTGGGATAGGAGCTGAGCTCAAACACTATGCTCAAACACTATTCTCAGCTAGTGTAAAGGCCCATAAAAGACTGATAGGAGTTGGGCAAAATGTATTGAAGCCAACTTTCTTCCCTTTCCTGAACCAAGCACGAGGAAGGAATGATGGAACATCTGACCTAAAGTGTTTGCTGTCTAGGACAAGAGCATCATCTCAGTTAAAATCCCATTGTCAATGGATCAAAATGAAAATTAGTCTTCTAAATCAGTTAAGCATTGCAACACTGAGCACAGCAATGCCAGTAAGTAAACAAACCAGTCTAGCCCATTAGCAGCACTCTCCAAGTAGGCCCATGGCCCACTTGAGAAACACTAGTCTAAAGCCTTTTGAAAACCTGGCTTTTAATCCCTTAGACTATATCTGTCTTATCCTTATTATATATATATATATCAATTAGAGAATGTACCTGGCACTGCTTGGGTCCTTGAGACCGGCTGAGAGTAGAGGGTGGGGGTGGGGGGTGCAGGAGTTAGGGCTGGGAGATTTGGAGGGGCTCACCAGGGCCAACGGTTGCAGTGAAGGCGGCGCTGCTCTGGTGACGGCACCCAGGATCATGCTATGTGGCCAGTGGCATTTCCAGCGAGAGGGAAGCAGAAGCTGTTCTGGCAGGTGACTGGAACTGAGTTGCCTGGCCATGGCTGGTGGCTCCTCTGGATGTGGGGGTAGGGAGAAGAGAGCAAAGCAGCAGCTCTTCTGGGTGAGAAGGGGGGTACTAAGGGCTGCACTGCTCACCCCCAGCCCACATCTCCTTTGCGGAGGCACAGGACTGTGCTGGCCAATGCAGCTCCTCCCCCAGCCCCACACCACCACTTTGGCCAAGACCTAGTGGGGAGATGTTTGGGGCAGGGAGGCCACTTACCCTTGGCTTGTGGACAGCAATATGGAGAGTCCTGGGTCCAGCTGGCCACTCTCCTCCTGGTGCAGCTGCCTCCCCATGTTCACTCCCTGTCCCCCACACTCATTGCCTCCAATAGTCATTCTCTCAGGGCCCTCCCTCTCCATGTTATTGAAAACAATTGCATACAAGGCACTTCCCATTTTCCTGGAACAACTATACACTGACCTTGCTTTAAGTTAGGATAAGAGGAAGCTGCCTACCAAATTTGATGATCCTAGATCTTATCCTTTAGGAAGCATTCTTGAACAAATGGACTCATAGGCTGTGTCTAGACTACATGCCTCTGTCGGCAGAGGCATGTAGATTAGACAGATCAGCAAAGGCAAATGAAGCCGGGATTTAAATGATCGCGGCTTCATTTACATTTACGTGGCTGCCGCGCTGAGCCAACAAACAGCTAATCAGCTGTTTGTCGGCTCAGCGCGGCAGCCATGTAAATGTAAATGAAGCTGCGATCATTTAAATCGCGGCTTCATTTACCTTTGCTGAACAAACAAATCTACATGCCTCTGCCGACAGAGGCATGTAGTGTAGACGTACCCATAGACGGATGGATGGATGGATTCACAGACAGATGCACAAATTCTCTAAAATACATATGTAGATAATTATGTTTTGTAGTCTAGGTATATGTTCTCTCCTAGGGCTCAAAGGACTGTGGAAGAATACATACATCCGTAGTAACCAAAATATGAGTTATTACTATCTAAGAATTGGCCAGACATTGTTAGAAAATATAGAATAAAGGGCTGAATGAATAAAACCCAAAGTCCAATGGGCTGGATCTCTTCAGTAGTCTTTGGAAACCCAGAGTTATTGCAGACATCGACAAGAGAGCATCCATGATGCAGTTAAAGAACTTCTCCTTTCCTCAGTATGTAAATAAATAAATGAATTAAAAATTAAATTTATATCAAAACACTAAACTATGATGTGCCAGATGTGTAGTAAAATGAGGAACTTGATGGAATCTAATCTAATATATAAAGTTTGTGTACTAATAACTTGGACACTATAAGAGCTACCGCAACCAAACTTTGCATGGGATGACCTTTCCTCCAGGAGAAAGTTTTAAAGTACTTTTGGACCCAATTGGGCCCGAGCTCAAGCTGTAAAAATCAAAAAGTAACCTGCCGCGCTGCGCTGCAGGGGCTGCCCCACCCACCCTACGTCCCGTGCCCACTGCCTGCATCCCCCAGCGCTATCCAGGATTCTGCCCCTCCCACCCGTGAGGTTACATAAGTGACCCTTTTTCCCACCACTCCCCGCGCCAGTACGCAGTGCCCCGTCCTCCACACGCACCTGCCCTGCCCCCTGCGGCACCTGCAGCCCCGGGTGCGAGCTGGGGCGCCCCTCCTGCATGTAACCTCCCCTCCACCCGGGGTCGCACCGCCCCTGGGGATGATGCAGACCTATATTTTAATTCCTATAGAAATCAGTGCAACTTTTCTACCATTCAAGAAAAGATAATAGACTACTGTTTTTGCTACATTTTGTTCTTCCGGTTTCCCGAGCAACACTGGGTAACTCCAGCTAGTATTTTAATAAGTATAAAAGGGCAGCTGAATATAAATGATACAACGTAGGACAAAATACTGTACTCTTAATGACAGGGTTCATTATTATTGATTTCTTCAGTTTAAGTATCAAAGTGAAGTAGTAAGTCTAATGTTAGCATACACTTCTTGACTGCAATCGAGTTACTGAAATAAGCAGTAAATAAAAGGACTTAAAACAAATAGTATGTATATCGGGATGCTTGACCACATAGTGGAATAATTAGAACTGTAACAGTTTAGTTAATGCCCAGACTTAGCTGGGATATATATCTCTATATATAGATATATACGATGATATATACATTCACACATGCACATATACACCTCACACTCCCACTACTGCCGTTAAAACAAGAAGAACAGAAAAGAAAGAATTATAGAGCCGTTCCAGCCTGCTGGAGAACAAGTTCTTGAATGGTGACAAGTATCAAAGGGATAGCCATGTTGTTATTCTTGCAGATTCAGACTGAGAAGTCCTGTTGCACCTTATAGACTAACAGAGTTATTGGAGCATAAGCTTTCATGGGCAAAGACCCATTTCGTCAGATGCAACTGATGAAGTGGGTCTTTGTCCACGAAAGCTTATGCTCCAATATATCTAGTAGTCTATAAGGGTACGTCTACACTTGCTACCTAGTTTGAGCTAGGGATGCAAATGTAGGTGACCAAAATTGCTAATGAAGTGGGGATTTAACTATCCTGCGCTTCATTAGCATGATCTCGCCAGCGCATTACTCTGCTCAACAGCTGTTTCGAAAGTGAAAGTGAGCGCCGGAATGTGTTTGTTCGAACCAAACTCCTTGGTTTGAACTAATGTTACTCCTAATTTGTAATGAGTAATGTTAGTTCGAACCAAGGGGTTTGGTTCGAATAAACGCGTCCCGGTGCGCACTTTCACTTTCAAAACAGCTGTTGAGCGGCGTAACGCGCCAGCGAGATCATGCTAATGAAGCATGGGATAGTTAAATGCCTGCTTCATTGGCAATTTCGGTTGCCTACATTTGCATCCCTAGCTCGAACTAGGGAGCAAGTGTAGACGTACCCTAAGGTACCACAGGACTTCTCGAAGTTCTTGAAGTAACTGCATTGCGCAGTGGACTCTTTAAGTTAGTTTGCAGAACATCAGTGATTAGAGAGGGACATGGTATAAATGATATGAACTTCTCAGCAGCTAGTACATTGTTGATAGAAAAACTGGAACTTGAGTAAATATCACCGCAAAATTGTCCAAGGGGCCCATAGAAAACAACTTGCAGAGGTAAATTGCTCAGTGGCACAAGCCAGCTGGCATTCATGCTCATCTCTTCTGAAGAAGTGGGTTTTGCCCACAAAAGCTCACGATACTATATGTATATTTTTGTTAGTCTCTAAGGGCATGTGCTACACAGCAAAGTTATTTCGAAATAACAGCCCTTATTTCGAAATAACTTTCCCAGCATCTACACAGCCAAACCGCTATTTTGAAATAAATTCGAAATAGCAGAGTGCTTATTTCGAATTTGATAAACCTCATTCTATGAGGAATAACACCAAATTCGAAATAGCTATTTCGAAATAAGTTCTGTCTAGACACTTATTTCAAAATAGGGGTCCTCCAGCCTTTCCAGGGTGCCCTGGTGGCCACTCCAGCCTCAACCAAGAACACTCCACTCCCTCCCACCCCATCTCCGGAGCCCTTAAAGGGGTAGACTCTGGCCACAGGGCCTGTGCCAGCTCCAAGCCTGCCAGCCCAGAGCCAGCAGTCACTGCCCCTGACCCAGTGGCCCCAAAACATGAGCCAGGCAGCCAGTGCCAGCCAGCCCTCCACTGCTCCCCAGGAGCAGTCTTCCAGTTCCCAGGAGCCTGCCAGGGCCCGGAGAAGGCGGGTGCCTTCCTCGTCTATGGTGGAGATCATGGACCTTATTCAGGTTTTGGAGGGGGATTCCCCCAATATCCATGATCTCCACAGTAGATGGAGGAATGCGGCCATCTATGGCAGGATAGCTGCCAGCCTGACCATCAAAGGCCACATGCGAAACCAGGAGCAGGTTTGCATGACAATCAAGTTGGTCCGGCAAGACCCCCAACACTGAGCCCTGAGCTTCCCCTCTCACTTCTTCCCCCCTCGCTTCTTCCCGCCTCCTTTCCCCAGTCTCACCAGAGTTTCATTCCCTTCCCCCCCCCCAGTTTTGTTAAATAAAGAGAGTTTGTGTGCATGAAAATATGTGTATTTTATTTGACATCAGGAAAGGGAGTTAGGGAGGGGTAAGTGAAAGGACGTGAGGGAAGAATGAGGCACAAGCCCCCAGTGGGGCAGACCAGGGAGGCTCTTAGTGCTCCTCAGGGTGGAAGCTCTCCCACAGGGCCTCCTGGATACTGACAGCCCCACGATGGACCTCCTGGATGGCAGCCTGCAGAAAATGCAGCCAGGCTCGCAGCAACACATCCAAGAGAAGCACCAGAGTGCCCAGGGGCAGCTCTGTCTCCATGTTGCCGAGTGCTGTGGTGTCCCAACTGAGGGCAACCAGAGCATGCAGAGACAAAATGCTTTGCTGTCCCTCATCGAGCTAGACAATCAAGCAGGGAAACCTGAGAACTGGCTGTCCAGGGGGGTCCCTTGAAGCACAGACCTCAGGCAGCAGCCCCATACAGTAAGTCTTGACCTGGTGCCCTGCCGGAACTGGTTCCAGCTGGCCTTAACTGTGATTCAGAGTCCACTCAGTGTGGACGCACTATTTCGAAATAGCCAAATGCTATTTCGAAATGCATTTTGTGTGTCGACGCGTTATTTTGAAAAAAGCTATTTCGAAATAACTATTTCGAAATAAGCTATTTTGAAACAACACTGTAGTGTAGACATACCTTAAGGTACCACAGGACTCCTCACTGTTTTTAAGGTATTACTCAAGATAATTGTACCAATAGTTATTGCCTAACTTGTCTTACACAAGCTAATGTGCAAAAAGAGACTGGAAAATTCTAGCCCCAGTCCCCTCAAATCAAGAGCTATCCTTTTTGTACAACAGACCTGAAGTACTATCTTGTTACTGATTAATTTATCAATCTGTTCTTGTAGGGGAGCCTGGACTATTCTGCTGTGACTATAAATGGTGATGTCTGCCTTGTCCACAGTGCAGATCCTTAAAAGCAAAACCCAGGCCTGTCTCAAGTCTGATGCATATAAGCGTGCAGGCATGATTTGGGAGAGAGAAGCTGTGAGAGGAACGAATGTTTTGAATAACAATGCAGATTAAGAATGGTACGTGAGACCATGTCAACAACACATGACAAGCAACCTTGTACTGGTACTTCTGTTTCTGATAAAACAAATGCACCCATACAACTATCAACTACGCACATAGCAGCAACATCCTGAGCAAGATATACTCCAGATATAGGCATTGGACAATTTACATATCCTACACAATACATGATCAATTGGTAAATATTACTAGAATGACCAACTCTTGCTTTGCTATAAAATGGGCTTAGTAGGAACAATCAATAGGAGGGAATGGGCAGGACTGACCCACAGGTCCTGCTTCATATAACTAGAAGTAATTAGGGCCTTCACACTGGCGACCTAGTGCATGGTGTTCCGACGCGTGGGAATCAAGAGAAGCACGACCTTCTCCCTGGTATTGCAGGTAGCATACGGGTGAAGAAGAAGTGAATTAGGCTTTATTATTGCATTATAATACATCTTCTATTAATTGCTTTTGCATTGCTTTTCACTATATTAATTGCTTTAGAATTTATAGTATTTAAAGCAGGCCTGCACAACATACGGCCCAAGGACTGCATGAGGCCCACAGGGGCTCACTGTGCAGCCCGTGCTGACTACGGGCAGTGCGGCCCCATCCAATCCGCCGGCCGGGTGGAGGAGCAGAGCGCCGCCGGGGAGGAAAAAGTGCGGTGATTCTCACTGCCAGGCTGACTGCATGCAGCTCTGGCGCGAGAAGGCATGGGCGGGACACCGGCAGATGCCAGGACGCTGGCGTGACATGGCGTCGTGACGTCAAAAAGGCTTAAAAAAGGATTAAAAAAGGCTCCGGCAGCCCCACAACCTGGAAGGCAGAAGCCAGGTAGGGGAGGGGAAGGGCTTGTGCTGAGGAGCGGGGGGCAGGTCAGGAGAAAGCATCAAGGGGCAGGGTGAAGGAGACACAAATGCCAGGGGGCCAAGTAGACATATGTGGGGGGGTTTTGTTTTTTTGTTCGACAAAAATTTTTAGCCCGCATGTTCGGTATTTTTTGGGAGAGCATCCCTACTTGCGGACCGCAGCTGTTTTCTTTGGAGTAATATGGCCCTCGCTGCTTTCCGAGTTGTGCAGGCCTGATGTACAGTTTAAATTGTATAGCAATTGTTTTTAAGGCTTGTAAAACAAACAACTGTATTAACTGCTTAAAGCTTGCAATAAATAAGGAAGTGGTTGAGTAGCCCGGGAGTGTCCTGGTTTCCCTTGGATATAAAATAAATCTAACCACGTGACAGTTCTAAAATGTCTTCTATTTATTATGTTGACATGTCTACAGAAGAGATTTTAGAACAAAATGATAAATTAATCAGTAATAGATCACCAGAACTGAATGATTTTCACCAATGAGTACTAAAAGAACTTCAGATATGAAACTGTAATTCTGATCTGTGATATATAACCAGGTTTCCAAAATTGCAAGCCACGTGCAGCTTTTTTATCATTAAAGTGCAGCTACCAAGCCACCTCTGTTCTGGACGCCCATTCCTGATCTACTAGACTGTGGGGTGAGAGAGCTCAGAAGCTCTATCTTGCAGTGACATGGTGGGATAGGAGCTTCTGTTGAGCAGTGAGGAGAAGGGTCTCGAGACATCAGCATCGCAGAGCTTCAGTAGGAGTTGGGCTAAAACCCCAAGCCTTGGTTTCTGTGCTCCAACTCTCAAACTTCAGAAGATTTTCAAATGTGGCTTGGAGGGCCAGTAAGGTTATACAGTCCTCTTAAAATAAGGGATAAGGGATCTTTCGGAAAAGGCTTTATTTTCCAAAAGATCCGCATCTAGACTGGCGCTTTTTTCCAGCAAAGCTCCAAGCCAGAAAAAAGCAGCAGCCATTTTCATGCAAATGAAGTGGGGGGATTTAAATCCCCGCTTAATTTGCAATTGTGATGTGTCTAATTTGCATCCCTTTTACAGAAAAGGAATGCAGTCTAGACACAGCCTGGGGGTGACCAAACTATCACTGAAACAACCCTTTCTGCTGGGCAAAAACCCAAAACAAATCAACTGACCACATTTTGAAACTGGGTACTTAATTAGTAATGAAGTGTATATGTTATAAACACAGCCAGAGTTAGACTGTGTCTTTGTTTTGTAACAGATTCCAAACAAGACTTATGTGTAGTATTAAAACTGAACAAGTTACTGTTCCCAAGACTGAAGAAAAGTATCTCTTTACCAGAGTTAGGGTCCTACCAATTTCACATTCCGTATTGATCAGTTTCACAGCCTTAGTGTGTTAAAAATAGTCAGTTTCAAGTTTTCCGATGTTTATATGTGAAATGTCACAGGGTTTTAACCATGAGGGGTGTCATGGGGCAGACTCACCACCATAGTGCACCTCCAGTCCAAGGAATTAGCTTGTTGGATACCTCCCTCTAGCTGGTGTCTCCTCATGTTTCTCATCCCAGGGAGCACCCAGTTCCCCTGTACCCACCATGTCTCAGTGACCCACTGTCAGTCTCCATCTACAGCAGTCTGTAATGGCCACTCATCACTGGCAAAGGGGTATGAACCTGCTGCCCCTGCCTACCATGGCAGCCCCGTAGCTTGGTTTACCAGAGCCTCCCCAGCTCTGCCTGTCTTCCCAAGCACTGCTCTACCTCCAGGAAGCCTCCTGCTTTCCTGGCAGTGAGAGCCCTACTGCTCTCTATCTAGAGCAGCAGTCAGTTCTCCCTCTTCCTTCTTTATAGTGCCCCCAGCTGGGCCCTCATTAGCAGAACTGCCTCAGCTGGGGCTTCGCTCTCAGCCCTCACTCAGGGCTGGGGTTTTGCCCTTAAAAGGCCAGTGCAGGGCAAGTGCCCTGTCACAAGGGGTCCTGACCCAAAAGGCAGTCATGGGTGGATACAGGATTGCTACTCTTACTTTTGCACTGCTGTTAGTGGGGGTTGCTGCCTTCAGAACTGGGTAGCCAGAGAGCAGCAACTGCTGGCCTGATGTCCAGATCTGAAGTCAATATTGTCTCCAGAATATGGGGAAGCCTTACAGGGGGGTGACCACCCAGGGCCCCATGATCACTGGTCCCCCCCCCCCCCCAACTCTCACAGCCAGTCCAAGCCCAGTTTCATCCCTAAGTGCTAGGCCCAGAGCAGGGGAGGGGCAGGGCTGGGGAAGCTGAAGCTGGGAGCTCCTACCAAGCATCAGGCTCCAACTGTTAGTACTGGAGGGGTTGGGAAAGAACAGATTTCTTCTTCCCCTGCATGGGCCATGACTATCAGGGCTGGGTCAGACCCACCTCTGGGAACTTGCCCCAGCTGCAGGAAGTACCGTGACTGCCATCCTCACTTCTGTGCTGCCTTCAGAGATGGTTCCCAGCCAGCCACCACTGAGGTTCCACTGCATCTTTCAGCTGGGCTCTGAAGGCAGCACACCCCTGAAGCTTCCTGCAGCTGGGGGAATTCCTGAAGGTGAGTCTAGAACCATGTTCATTTCATTAACAGCTTTACACAGCCTTTCAAGTTCCAAGCGTATATAGACATAAATGAAGTCAAGTGCAAACTTCTGGAACTGCACTTAGTCTAAGCAATCTGTCATAAATGTAGGAGGTGACCGACATTAGTTAGGAGTATTAAACAAATCCTGGGGCTAATATAATTCTTTGGCAAATAGGTTAAAAGGGCTGACTGCTAAAAACCCATTGGGAAGGAGACCAAGGTGAATTGGCATGTAAGTAACAGACCAAAATATCTTGTGTTCTAACTTTGGATTGTTTTTCCTCTTTTGCATCAGCAATATATTAATAACCAGTTGACACTTGTGACACACTATTCTGAAGAACTCAGTCACAAATTAAGGAGTGATTAATGTAAGTATTGTTTCCTATTGCAATTGTCTGAAAAATGTAAATGGTAAAACTAGCCAATTGTCTAGTTTGTGCTAAACAAATCATAGTTCAATTTTATTTTTGTTTTCTTATATCCTTGTACTATTTGTTGCTACCGTTAAGGATATGTAATAAACTCAAAATTAAATTCAACTAGGATTATTTTTTTTAAACAATTGAAATTGGAAGAACTCTAGGAAGGGTGACACAGGTCTCAGTTAAGTCCTTGTTTAAATGAAATTTAGTTACCTTTCTTACATACCTATAAAATAACACTGGTCACTAATGTCTAAACAATAGCACAAACTAAGCATGCTATTTAACCTTCAGTACAAATTCCTCATATTCTGTGCATGTAATCCAATTCCATTATATTATTTTATTTGTGTAGTAACTACAAATGTATGGTGCACCTATTTCTCAAAAATAAGTTATGGTAACTGGGCTTGAGGAAACAAAAATATTTCAGCTATGACAAACAATGCTGAATCAATGTAACTAAATGCTTTTATGAAAAAGATACTTTCTCTGTCATGTGCATGCTATTGTGCAGGAACTCCAGACACACTAATTTCAATTTTGTTTCTTCTGAGAATTAAAATTTGTTTTTTTTACATTTTCATCGCAGTTTATAGTTTCTAAAAATATTCTATAGCAGATAACCTACGTTACATTCCTCTGCACACTTGCTGTAGTTCTGAGAAGATTCCCTTCCATGCACATAAAGAGATATATGTACACACACGCACAATTTTAAACATGTGCAGATATCCCAGAGGTAAATTCTCCTGTTGCACTCAAGCGCTGTGTGGAATTGTCATTAATGGTACAACTTGACAGAATGTTCTTAGGGAAAAGAATGTTCAAAACCAAACCTCTATTTTATTTTTTGTCTTACTGTATTTCCCTCTTCTTTCTAATTTTCTCCCATCTCTGCTCCAAACCCGCACCAAATACATGATAATATGATGTACAGACTTGTGACATGGATAAACACGTCTGGCAGACACCCGAGACCACAAAGCCCTCCCAAAAAAGTATTCGAACCCTTCGTTTTGTATTCATTCCATTAGGATTTGGCTTCCCTACAGATGCTTTTGAAGTCCTGAAAGCTAGCTCTTATTAAAAACCGCAGTAATTTGGAAAATCAAGAACATCATCCACTGTCTTCTCATTTTATAATCCCATGCCTAGTAGTAGCACCTATCCCTCAGCTGAAAGTGCAGACAATCTTCTTAGTGAGTGTTATACCATTCATGTCTGTAACCAGATGTCAGGAAGCATACACATTATTTACACATTAGATAATTATTTCAATGGTTAATCCTTTTTACTGTGAAATAAAAGCAACTATGTTTTAACAAACTGGAATAATCATCCAACATGGAATTTATAATACTCTAAGGGAGTGCATGAAAGGGACACTGGAAACTGACTTGATTAATGTCAGGACCTTTTGTTTTTAAAGGGCAACCAAAACCCAATTATTGAACTCCCATAGAACACTTTCACATTACAATTTGAATAGAAACTAGCATTTGAGAAGAGAAAGATGATCTAGCATGGGTTGATTTCTTTGTTAAAGCTGATGTGCAGGCCTCTCTGTTAGCTGATTAATTTAATAAACTGGTGCCACAGATTTGATGCTTTCTAATTAGCTACTCAGCATGATGGCATGCACTACTTGCATTTTACATATATAAGCAATTTCATATTTTGTGTCAAGAATTTGTTGAACTATTCAGCAATTTCTCAATAATATACAACTCCCATTTTTCTTTCATCCCCTCATTCCCAGGAAGTTTACCAGTGCACAGAGCAAGTCAACGGCTTCCAAGATAAGTTCCTGGTGGCCAATTCGGGTGACTCCTAGATCCTCCAGTTCTTGGTGAGTAATACGTAGTAGCTGGTCCCCACTAATCTTCTCTCTCTCAAAGTTCTTAATATACTGCTGCAGGCAATCATCAAGACCTACAAGAACAAAAGTGGAGAAAGGAGGAAAAGTCAACAACATTCTGGACTCCACAAATAAAAAGCCAAACTACAAATGGACTAAACAAACAAAAGATCACGAGGGATATTTGCAAGAACACCAGGCAAAATGTTTAAGCATTAAAAAATATCAAGGGATCTAATTCTATGCTGCACAGAGAGGAGAGACGGGACAGACTACTCCTCGGGCGAAAAAGGTAGTTCTGTTTCCACCATTTATGGCAGTCCTGAATTCTTTTCTGTGCTACACATGTGAATCTGATACCTCTCCCATGATAGGTCTTCCAAGGACAACATCCTTAGGTCACTTATGGCAAACCAATGCTTCTGGGAATCTCCTGTCAGCTGCAGTGTGTTAATAGCTGCCATATACTAACAGAATAGTATATGGGATTTGGATTAGGGGAAAGAATCTGTCCCAAAGAGTGGGAGAGACTATGTGGTACACAAGGTCCAAGACTTAGAGCTTACTTCTGTACACATTTTTGCCTGAAGGAAAATACAAATTACTTGACATAACTTGTTAATGGTTTTTTGGACTAGCAGTATTTACTGGAGAGGCCTGGACAAACTTATGGTGAAACTTGCAGTGCATGTGCCCATACTATGTGAATTGTCATTAATCTCTGAATTGCATGAAGTCAATGACCGACACTAGAGTTTTATTAAGAGGCTGTTTATCCATCTAGAAATTCACTGTTTAAGATTTAATAAAACTTCTACACATACTATATTGAAAGTTACCCAGAGCCATTTAATAGCATTACTTAACAGAAAGCAATATCCATAACTAATTTGAAATGGACTATCTTTACTACAGAGACAAAGTAAGGGAGGTAATATTTTTTAGTAGATCAACTTCTGTTGGTGAGAGAGCCAAGTTTTCAAATCACACATAGCTCTTCCTCAGGTCATACACCACCCATCTTGTTTCTCAGGTGTCCTGGGAGCTATACTTGCGTACCTTTACTATAGACATTTTTACAAACAAACAAATCACAACTAGTAACAGGCATTTCTGCCACCCGTAACTTGATATCAAGGTAATAAGCTATCTACTCTTTAAAAATTGTTATCTTATTTGTGAATGAAAAACAGCACTTTTGCTGAATAATTAGAAAGCCCTAAAAATCTATCTAAAGCAGCATGAGTGCAAGAGCCCATATGTCTGCTGAATAGGAAATTGACAAGAGTCCCAGGCTATGCAGAAAATGCTGTGGGGTTTTGTTTTCGTTTGATATCCCCTCCCTCCCCTGTCCCAATCTCTTCATGCATCTTGCATCCTTATATTTCCAACTGCAAAAACAAACCATACATAATCATACCATATAAATACAAAAAACTTTGTCTTACTGCTCTGATTTCTAGACAGCAAATCCCATTCGCTTTCCCAAATGAAACTAGTCTGGGTCCATTTAAGGTTCTGGGCATAACTTGGTGCAGATGCATCTAATTACCTCAGCTCAGTGAGGCCTTCAAATGAAGCTCTGAATGGTCTTGCCAGCATTCAGTCCCGAAACTTACGCCACTATGGGCATGTCTACACTAGGAAATTATTTTGAAATAACTTAGTTTAAAATAATAACTCCTGAAATAACTCTTTCAAAATAGCATGTCCACACTACAGGAAAGCCTCAAAATTAGTCCAAGGCAGGCTCCCTTAATGTGGATATGCTACTTAAACTTAAAGCCCCTGGAAGCTTTGGGGAGTAATTACTTAGAATGACTCTGCGGCATAGTTATTTCAAAATAGCAGCAGTGGAGTGTCCACACTACCCTTATTTTGAAATAACTATTTCAAAAACATTACTCGTGGAAAGCAGGAGTTATTATTTTGAAATAACCAGCCTTTATTTCAAAATAACAGGCTTGGTAGTGTGCATGCTCCGCTTGTTATTTCAAAATAAAGGGTGTTATTTTGAAATAACTACCTAGTGTAGACCAGGGTTATGAGGTCTCACTACATAGCACCAGGGTCATGACTGCGGGTCCCAAAGCAATAAGTCTGCATCCCAGCACAAGTACATTTACATCAGGGAAGCTGTCAGTCCAGCCTGACAAGGTTCTTCTGTAGAGCAATGGGGTTAGAACAGTTTTTACAGTGGGGGTGCTGAGTACCATTGAATCAAACTATAAATCCCGTATATAATGGAAACCACTTCAAGGTGGCGCACCCTCCACACTCTTACTCCATGCTGCGGAGAACATCAGATGGCTTATTTATATTACAATACTAGAGGTCCCAATCATGTACAAACATGCAGTTCAACTCCAGGCTACTCTACAGTTTAATTCAAACTGCTGATCCAAGTTGCCATGTTTTCACTGCTATTTTTTGCCCAAGTTAGCCAATGCAGGTTAAGTAGCCTGGTATAAGAAAACACTTTTCTCCTCTTCCTCCATCAGCATAAACAAACTCACAGAGGTCCCAATTTAAATTTCAGATTTAAACATCTGAAAATGTTAAATTTACCAGTTTTCAAATCCTATGGCCATGAAATTGACCATAATGAACTGTGAACTTGGTAGGACCCTATATGTTACATATATGCCAGTGCTTCCTCCTGTCACCACCACTGCAAAAAAGGCCACTTTCCATTCCTATACTCCAATTTGTGCAGTGCTACCTGCCTTTGCTCTAAAGCTTAAACTATCACTAATGCTGAGAAAAGAATTGATCTACTTTATTCAAATATTATTGGCTACAAAAGAGCATTTATTCAGACTCACACATGCACCATTCTCCCAAACATATGAAACCAGTTTATACAATCTTTTTTTGAATAATCCATATTCATATACTTTCCCAGAAAGTTGTTAGGGGCCTTGTTAGGCTTTTGAAATTTGAGAGTCTCATTTTACAAGTTATTTCACATTTGAAAGCTTTCATATAACGACACATGTATTTTTGAAAAGAACTAAATATAGTACTTTATACTTAGTTGGCAGAACATTTTTTCCTGATGATACTACATGAATTATATATGTTAAAAAGTGTGTGAAAACAGAACAGAGACATTTGATGTCTTTTTCATAGTAGAGGCCAGTACATACTTTTGATATTTCTTCATTTAACAGTTCCCACACTGCTTACATAGACTGTGTGGGAATCATCAAATGAAACACTGATGTAATCAGCAAAACTAGTTTCCTATCACTACTAGCTAATAATACAAATTAAGAATGAGTCATTATAGTGTCAGTCAATACATGAATAGTATATGTCAGTTATAAAGAAAGCTACATTTAAATAGCCTTGGATTTTTTTAAGAGGGGCTTCTTGTATAGTTTTTAATTGTCGCTCAGGTATAAAAGAGACTGATGCAGACCATCTGGAGGAACAGAAATGCAGGCAACTGCCTGCATCACCAATTTCATAAAAACCAAGAAAGAGCAAAGCCATAATTTAAATGCAAACTCCAGGACATCTTGAGAATAGCTTGCCACAATAATGAATGAGCTGCTTTACTTCCTGTTATCCCAAATTAGAACATCCATTCTAAATAGCTTATTTTTGCCATTCTATTGCTTACTTAAAGAGCAATAGAAAACCAGGACCAGATTTAGGAGCAGGTGACTGCCTAGTGATGGAATTGGAGGGAATGGGGAGATGGCACCAGGCTCAGGGTGCTGTTTTTGTTGTTAGCAACAAAAGGGGAAAGAGAATATTTGAAGTACAATGTTTCAGGTATTCTGTATGTGGATTCATTCTTCACTAACCTCCTAAAATGGTCTGAACCTCTGTAGAATCCCATAGAAACTTCATTCAAGTTTCTTGGAAGTGTAAAGAAAAGTGATGATAAAGAAGAATATGACTCATGAAAAGAACAGTAATAACAAAGAAAGATCTAGTTTACATGAAAAGCAGAGAACTGAAGAATTAGCCTTGCTGATGATAGAAACAGCAGAGAGAAGAAATACACACCACAAATCGATACATCAGATCCTATGTTATGGCAAGAAATCTTAACTTTGCTGATATTGATTCCACAATTTTGAATGCGCCAGGAAAAATCAGGGGTATGACATTGTCAGTAAATGAACAGAACTGACACTTCTCAATTACAGGGTGAAAGCATGCTTGAGAAAAGTGAAAAATGGAATAAGCATTGGCAAGTTTACTTGAAATCAATTAATAAAGTGTTCTGGTTTTGTTGAAAATATTTGACAAGAATGAAAAATCATCGCTTGCGCTTTCTGGGTACAATCACTGGCATAACTTAACTGTCACTCTGAATCAACATGAAAAGTCACCTGGCCATTTCATGGCCAACTCCAAATGGATGGTGGTTGAGTCTAGGTGCAAACTAAATAAATGCACAGATGCAGAAAACCAGCACATTATAAATGTAAAAACTCAGCACTGGAGGAATGTACTCCAGCATGTGATTTCAATTAGCCTCTTCCGTGCAAAGAATAATTTGGCTTTCTGGAGCTCTTTGGCTACGTTGTTCACTGAACATAACGGTAATTTTCTTGGTTTAGTAGAGCTCACAGGGAAACATGATGTCATGTGTGAGCACCTACATTGAATATTTCATAAAGAAGTTATAGACCGTCACTGCCACAAAATAATTTAAAATAAACTGACTGACATTATGATAAGAAAGGTGCTTAACAGATTGATGCAGCTCAGCAAAAAAGAAGCACTACACCATAATAACAGATTACAATCCCAAAATTAGTCAAAATGAAAATATGTCATTTATCTTAAGATTTGTTGATGGCGAGTATCGCTGTATCCAACTAAAGGAGCACTTTATCTGATTCTAAGCAGTGGACAACATTACAGGAAAAGACCTAACAGAACCGTTTATGAACATTTTGAATAAAAATAAAGATTCAGGAATGGTGTGGCCTATGCTACAACAGCAAAAACACGAAGAAAGGAAAGTCTGAGAAGTGTAGCCATGTTAGGTTATGTCTACACTACACTGCTCTTCCGGAAAAAAATATGCAAATTGCAATTTGCGTAGCTTTTTACTCTTTTTTGGGGGGGTGAAGACGCTTTTCTGACATTTGGCCTGTCTTCACTGGGCCAAAAGTAAAGGAAAAAACCCTTTTTTGGAACATCCCTTCTTCCTCGTAAAATGAGGCTTACAGGGATGCCAAAAAAGCGCATCTGCTCTTCTGAAAAAATTTCGGAAGAGCAGATGAGTTTCCTGGATGCAGCAGAGCTTTCCCAAGATACTCTGTAGTGTAAACATAGCCTGAGTCTGTAACTTTAAAAACAATGAGTAGTCCTGTGGCATCTTAGGGGCTAGCAAAAATATACATATAGTATCATGAGCTTTAATTTGGTCTTTTTTCTCCACTTCTTCAGGTGAGCTTGAGTGGAGAAAAAAGGACTTTTTCGCCCCACTGAAGCAGGTTTTGACCATAAAAGCTTGTTATATATATTTTTGTTTGTCTCTAAGGAAATTCTTTTGAAATAACTACATTTGAAATAATAACACCCAAAAGAACTATTTCAAAATAAGCTTATTCCCCAAGGAAAACAGGAGTTATTTCAAAATAACCAGCCCCTTATTTCAAAATAATGGGCTTGGTAGTGTGGATGGTCCACTTATTATTTTGAAATAAGGGAGTTATTTTGAAGTAACTCTCTAGTGTAGACCAGGGCTAAGGTGCCACAGGACTCCTCATTGTTTATGAAGAGAAGAAATAGCGATGTCCAGGCAAGGATCTTTGCACTGAATCCAAGAATTTTCTTTGCACCTTGTGGACTACCATTCCCTCAGTGGTTATGCCAGATGTAGCAGCATCTTCTTTAGATTCAGTATCTCTCTTCAGAGAATTACAAAGGATATTTGTCTTTTGTAACATCCTGTACCTCAAAAGAACATCCTTCATACAAAATACGCCTTGCAAGGTATCACTCCAGTAGTCTTGATCTGTTGAACATTTATATTCTGTTGGATTATATGTGCTGATCACTGTATCTGAAGTTATGAATATTCACTGTGTATCAATATTTCAAATGTTTGTTCTTGGAGTGGCACCTGGCGCACTGTGATAGAACCATTCAAGGTAATGGCCAATTAAGAAACACAATAGGCCAAGAAAGAAGCAAAATGGGGAAGCAACGTTACCACTTGGCCTCACTCCCCCCACAATTGAACACCTGGAACAAAACCTGGGGATATGGTCCCAGGCTGAAGGGATTTCTTACCTGTTCATGGAAGATTGATGGACTGTTTGTACCATCAGTGTAAGACACTACTTGATTCAGATCCTGTCTAGCATGTAGAACACTGCTTGCAATTTTATTTCTTAGGTAACCAACTTTGATCTGTACACTGTCACTTACATTCACTTAAAATCTCTCTTTCTATAGTTAATAAAATCTGTTTTATACTTTTTAACTTAAAGCAGTGTGTTTGAAATGCAAAGGGAAATCTGCTCAGGTTCAGGAGCTGAGGCACCGTCTCCTCTACATTGAGGGAGAAGCAGTCTGGATAATATATTTACACTGGTCAGGCTTTTGACCAGGGCAAGACCAGGGCTCTGAGGTCCTAGGCTGGGCAGCTGAGGGGAAATGGCTGAAACTTCTCTGTTGTTGGTTCATAAATGGCTAGTAAAGGCATACATGTAATAGCAGCTAGATGTGTCCATGCTTGTGTACTATGGCTGCATAAGTGGAGAGGACTGCAATTTGTCACATCCTCATAGTGAGAAAGGAGGCCCAATCTGATATGCCAGAGTACTCAGCAGTACCCTGTTGCAGGTTGCAATCCTGTTTTTAGCATTATGACGTAGAAGATCCTCCCGGACAATGCTAGAACTAGCGCAAGCCAGTGAAGCCAAGTCTAGAATCCCACATAAAAACCAGATCACTGACTTCAATTTCTGGTCCAAGTAAACTTTGTAAGCAAGGCATTACAAACAAACTCAATCGATGCACAAAACAAATGTTACAACTTTGATTAGAAGCTGCTTTGATTTCATTGTGGCCTAGAGAGAGAAGAGATTCGAAGATGCCATTATTGTTGCCAAAGAAATGGTGGATTACTTAAGAATAGATCCTGTTTTCAAGGAAACTTGTAATCATCAGAAAAGAGACAGTTCAGTTCTGTGAGAAGAGATGAGATTATGGGAAGCTCAGAAGAAAAATTCAAGAGTGAGGGTTTTTTTACACATTCATTGACACTGCTCAAGTGTCTACCAAAGAGCAAAGTTTGGATATATGAATCAACATGAAAAGACCGGGGCAGTTTTGTATGCTCTTAGTAAGCTGCCAGTGAATAAAAAAAGACTCTTGAATAATTGTACAGACCTTCAGCGGATACTGACACATGGTGAATGTTCAGACACCAGTGATAAGTCTCTATATTCATTGGACAACTTCACTCACATTTTGCAAAGCAGGAAGCACTCTTTACTCCCAGTTCTCTCATTCATTCATGATGCAGAATTAAAGGACAGTTCTCCTAATGTGTGAATAGCTTTGTGAGTGGTGAACAGAGCTTTTCGAAGCTCAGGCCAATTAAAATACATCTTCAATCAATGAGAGCTGACAAGAGACTGACATTGCTTCCTATTTTATTGCTTGAAAATGCCATTGGCCAGTCTTTGCCTCTCTCTGATGCTGTGCTTCAGTTCATGGTGGTAAAGGTGAGAAAAGCAACCTTTTGAACTAGAAGACTAGGATGAACATCCAAAAATTGTCACTACAATAGAACTATTTAATACTGGTCTTCCCAAATGTTGGTGCACAGTTCAATTGCTTGATATTTGTACATTTCATTTATTCAAATTAAAAGGTTTCTATAAGCTTATCAACACATTTATTTGCTTATATGTGGTATAAATAAATACAGATTTAGAGATGCTTATATGACAGGGTTAAATCATTCATGCAAATCATGCGTCAAGTCATGAGATGGGTGGTAAATGAAAAAAAAATAGAGTATTCAAAAGTTTAAGAATAGGGAGGGGACCACAAAGGTTTTCAGTTGCTATAGCCTCTTTTTGGTCCAGTCAATTGGTATTCCAGTGGTCCTTTTAACAGAAACTGGGCATTGCCATTGTTCTCCATGTGTAGAGGCTTTTGTTGTCGGAGCCTGACATTAACACCTAGCAGTGAGAGCCCAGGAACATGTTACCCAGCAACAAATCTGTGGCCAGAGGTAGAAAACATGAGACCTCTGTGCACTACTGAGTTCCCTCTCGGGCAGAATAAATATTAATTCATATTGTGCATCCTAAGGGGCAGGAACTTGCGATGCAAGGTGGGTGACATAATACCCTTTATTGGACAAATTACTATTGGTGAGAGCAACAAGCTTTCAAGTCATGTGGAGCTCTTCTTTAAGCGTCTGTGTGTCTCAAAAGCTTATCTCTTTCATCAACAGAAGTTATTCCAATGAAAGATATTCCCTCACCCACTTGATTTCTCTAATACCCTGGGACTAACATGGCTACAACTACACTACATATAGTGTTAAGGTTGTCAGGACAATCTTTGGCTCCATTCTGTATATGTACTATGCCTGTACGTTTTTTTCATTCTAGAAGAAATAGCATGCATGTAGTAGCAAGCTAATTTAGCAAAGTAACACAAATTCACAAGGAGGCAAAGGAATAGGATTTTTTTTCATTTTCCATTTTGTTCTATTCTTTACCAGGAGAAGGAAAGTAACATCCTGTAGGAGCTAAAAGGAATAACAGAGGAAGTGTTGGGATATTCAGATTAGACTGGATCTAGAAAGCAAAGAAATGTAATTGGGGCAATGGGAACGGTTCCAGTAGCAAGGTCAGATGAAATAGGCATTCCCCCCATGTCTGCTACTACTACTCTAAATTAAATTAAAGTTTTATCCTGCCGTTGTGATAAAACTTTCTTCTATTTTATGCCTGCAGTTTTTGCCATTGACAAACTTGAAACTCATGCTCTTCTTTTTGCTATTTGTTTCAATATACTCATCTGCCAACTCAGAATGATAATTTCAACATTGCAAGGTCAAAAGTTCACAGAAGAACTCATTTTCTTTTTTTCTTTTTAAATTAAAGCTTAAAATATGGAGAATATTGCTAACTGCACAACAAGCTCCATCTAGCTAGAGACATAAAGGACAACAAGAAAACACTCCACAAATATATTAGAAGCAAGAAAACAACCAAGGTCAGGATAGACCCACTGCTCAATGAAGAGAGAAAAACAATAATAGAAAATGTTCAAATGGCAGAGGTGCGTAAAGACTTCTTTGTTTTGGTTTTCTCCAAGAATGTTGGTAGTGATTGGATGCCTACAATACTGAATGCTGGAGAAAAGGAGGTAGGTTCAGAAATTAAAACAGGGAGAAAACAAAGTTAAAAATTACTTAGAAAAATTAGATGTAATCAAATCACCATGGCCTAATGAAATGCATCCTAGAATAGGGATGTTAAATTTTGATTAATTAACAAATCAGATAGTCCATCAACAATTTGACTAGTCAATAAGAACTAGTGTGTTCCGCCTTTGAAATGTACAAGAGCCCCAGTGCAGGCTCTTGTACATTTCAAAGTCTGAAATGCCATGTGGAGCCTGGGGCCAGAGGGGAGTCCCCCACTGACCCCGGGCTCCATGCATGCACTTCCACTTTGAAATGTACAAGAGCTGGAGGTTTTGTACATTTCAAAGATTGAAACACAACGTGGAGCCCAGGGTCAGCGTAGGACTCCCCACCGGCCCCGGGCTCTACACAACATTCCAACTTTGAAACTGGGGACTCTTGTACATGTCAAAGTTGGCTGCCACTGTGCCCCTGCCTCCTCCCACAGAGCTGGAGGTAGGGGGCACCGGCTTTTAGGCTGGATCCTTCTAGCTCCCCCTTCTTTCCTTGCCTTACTGCCTCTTTGTGATAGAGGCAGCAAGAGGGGGGGAAGCGACTAGTCAACTAGTGTGATGACTATTCTATAAGATTTTGTTTATCAGATAGTCGACTAGTTGATTAGTCGCTTACCTCCTTAACCAGCTCCTTGAGTATTCTAGGATAGGGATGTAACTGAGCCCTTAGTTATCATCTTTGAAAAGTCATGGAAGACAGGAGAAATTCCAGAAGACTGGAAAAGAGCAAATATAGTGTCCATCTATAAAAACAAATAAGGACAACTGAGGAAACTACAGACCAATCTTCTTAACTTCTATATCAGGAAAGATAATGGAGCAGATAATTAAGAAATCCATCCACAAACATCTGGAAGATAATGAGGTAATAAATAACAGTCAGCATAGATTTGTCAAGATCAAATCATATCAAAACAACCTGATAGCATAACAAGCCCTGCGTAAAAGGGGGAAGCAGCAGACGTGGTTTACCTAGACTTTAGTAAAGCATTTGATATAGTCTCAATACACTAAGGAAATAAAATGTAGGTGGGGCTGTTATAAAGTGGGTGCATAACTGGTTGGATAACCATTCTCAGAGAGTAGTTATCAATGGTTCATAGTCATGCTGGAAGGGCATAACTAGTGGGGTTCTGCGGGGATCAGTTCTGGGATGAGTTCTGTTCAATATCGTCATGAATGATTTAGATAATGGCATAGAGAGTACACTTACAAAGTCTGCAGATAATACCAATCTGGGAGAGGTTGCAAGCACTTTGGAGAATAGGATTATAATTAGGGGTGTTAAAATTCATTTAATTTAAAAATTATGTAACCACTGAAATTTTCAGTTGTCACACTGTTACATGTGGTGTGCTGGTGCGTGCAGAGAGCTGGCTTTCTATGAAAACCAAGTATCAATGTACCTGATTATTCTTCTCAATGGAAGAAATTGTCATTGTTTTATATAGGGCTATTTTTGTGGCTTATAAATGATATATTGTTCCAAGTGTAGCTGTGGCCTTTGCACACCAAAAATGCTGAAGCATGCTGAAAGTTTGTGTGGTTGTCAATGGGAATAGAAATGTCTTGGAGGTAAAGGGAGAGGGAGGGGGTGCCTGCCAAACAACCCACAGCTGCAGCAAAAGTCAGGAATCCCTTGAATGAAGCCAACACTAATACATCAAATGCAGACATTTACTCAAAATAGTTTGCTATGACTGGCTCCAAGGGGGAAGAAGATGATATGCATTCAACATGGTATTTGATACTTTAATTTAAACAACCTTCTTTGCCTTGTGTTGGAATGGTTTAAAGCTTCAAAGTTCAGCACAATTTGAGAGTCTTAGTTGTAAACTAGAGATAGACCAGAAACTACATTAAACGTCTATTTACACCTTAATTTTGAGGAAGTTTAGATCTGGATCCAAATTTTGCAAATTAAGCACATATTTACTAATAAAAAATATAAAAGTATTTTAGGTATTACATTACATTAAAAAAATCCTCCAGTAACATGTCCAAGTATTATCTAACATTCTTAGCACAAAGTGAAAATATCTACAGATAGTTTATTGCAGTGAAGCTTTCCATCACGCCCTCAAACCTTTCCTTTATAAAAATTGTTTTCATAAAGAATGATACTCAACTTGGCACAGTAGCAAGTGAATTTATATTTGCAGCCTTTGACCATTGCAACTTCTGAAGAAGCTGGACAAAATGGTTGTTAAAACCATAAAAACAGTAGGCAGTTTGACACCTCAGGTTAAGGTTATATTTAATAATAAATTATTTGAGATACGTATGTAGAGGCTCCAATCCAAACCAGGCTCCCAAGGTACTAAGTGCTGTACAAACACAAGCAAACATGGCCCTAGCCTGAGATGCTTAAAAAATAATTTAAAAAGTTAACCTCTGTCTGTTACAAGCTGGGGCTGAACGACAGGGGATGAATCATTTGATAATTGGCCCATTCTGTTCCTTCCCTCTGAAACACCTGGCACTGATCGCTGCTGGAACACAGGATACTGCCCTCTGCATACCATTGCTCTGACTCAGGAAAGTGGTTATGTTCTTTAATAATTAAAACTTCTAATATATCTAATACAATTTCTGTCATTTACAGGTTACTCTTTGCAATAATCAAAACTAAATAGTCAATCAGCACTTTTCCTTCTAGTCAGATTTATTTTTTGGTTTTATTTCACTAATATGCTAGTTCTCCCTTCACCTCTCTCAATTTATTGTGCCAATCATTTAATAAAACAAAAACCTTCTTTCTGGCCAACCCATCCTCCAGTTGCAAATCAATTCAAAGTAGCATTTTATCTCTGTCTTGATTGTCCTGGAGACCGGGGGTGTGGTGGGGAAACAACTAGAAAACTCATTGTTTGAGGGCTGTGATTTGAGTTTACTGCATTAAACACAATGCTGAAACATATGGGCTACAAATATTACAGAAATAATGTCTACAAACTCAACACTTTTTTAAAGTTCTTAGTACTTTTCTGTTAAAAAGAGAATTTGTAAAACCTTTCATTCAAAACCTAAATGATGGACCTAGAAACTACATGACAATGTCTTTTTATACTATAAAAATATAACCTTATGAATATGTTAATTATGTATGCAGGTATAAACTTTCATAATTTGTATTTGCCATCTATAAAAGATCCATTTATATTTGGTCAAGCTCATCTTATTATTTGTGTATTTATATTGTTCAAATCCCAAAAATGGTAACCATATATTTTAAAGTGTCCTTTATCCTTATATAAGGCTGCCTTTAATTTTTCCATTGAACAGATTTCTCATACTTTCTGCTCCCTGCATGTACCTAATACTGTAGGATCTGTAGATTCTCCCCAAAATGGAATATTATGCATTTGGCTGCAAGTAATAATTGTGCTATAAATAGGAAATTTGTAAAATATAATCCATTCTTTTAAAAATAAGATATTTATAAAATACTTGAAGATTTCTTCACTGTGTTTCCTTCCAGCTTCTAGTCTCCCTTTTCACTAGTGGGAGGCAACTGGATAAGCATTTATGAAAGTATAATCTATACTTTATATCTCTTTACTATTTAGTTATCTTTTTACCCTTCTGAAACTTAAGAAAATTAAAGCAGCTTCTACACTGCCATTCTATAAATCTCTTTCACTCTATGCCTCTCTCTTTACCAAAAGGATCCCCATTCTGAGTGATTAGAAAATTTTGCACACTTGCCAAGAATAAGTGTCTACAAGTCAAAAGGTCAGTTCAAGAGTCCATCAGACAACACCATGTCATTTTACTCATACTGTGGACGCTTCTCTCAAGCAAAGAGCAAGCAAAAACAAAAATCTAAATTGACAGAACATATATAATTTGGGTTCAAAGGCAGCACTGGTATAATAGTGCCTGAAGACAAACTTAGAAATTGTTCTAACCTTACACAATGTGTATTCTAGGGCACTGCAACTCAGACATTTATGTAATACACAGGGCATACTTTGTATTAATAATTTTGCACTTCAAATATTTCCCACACGATGATTAAATCACTGCAATCCCAAAACATAATTCTAAGAGTAAGTATAGTCTGAATGAGCTCTCCCCTTACATCTACTGATGAACTGTGGAAGAAGACTTCAGGAGCTGATCTCGTTTTCATGGGCAGACCCACCTTGCCTAGATGTTTGGCACGAAGGGATTGCTTGCCCAAATGGTCACTTTTGGCTGGTGTGGTTTCCCTAGTGTCTTTGTTATTGGGGCAGGTATAATAAAAGGTTGTTATTCTTGTTGTGTGAATCAAGGGCAGCAGAACTGTACCTGGCATATCCCGATAGAGGGACTCACCCTCAACCCAATGGCGCTCACTAGCCAGGAGACAGGGGTTCCAAAGCCCAGTGAGATGAGAGAGGGTGGAGAGAGATACTTATATGTGATGACACCATTTGACCTTTCCTCTCTTCACTGTGTAATAACTGATTTAGATTCAGGTGAAAGTCTTGCTACTCCCTGCTCAGCTGAAATCCCTAATACCTTGATGTAAGCAATAGACCTTCTTTGGGACAGTGTTTCTGATGCAAGAAACTGCCCAATGTGCACCAGCAGCGAGGCTCCCCCACACGATTAGCTGAAATCACTGAGAAATGTGTTAAGTGGTGGGATCTGAAGACATCCTAATGGATTAGTGAAAAAATAAACTACCAACATTAAAAAGGTTCAACATATAAATAACCCCATTTTAGTTTTCATTTTGCTTTCCCACCGCCACACATAGTAACCCAACCAGTCATAGTTTCAGCCAAGAATAAATGTTTCTTTGAACTAAATTGTTCTAAGAATGTAACTATCATAACCCTTTAAATTTAAAAGATGGGATTTGTTATAGGGAATACTTTTTATATAGCTAAAACTTCTAATAGTTTCACCTTGTCTAGAAACCCGTCTCAATCACAGCATATTAGACCAAAAGACAAATAGACAAATAGCTCTCAAGAGCTAGACAAATTGGGCCTAGTTCCCTGCTCTCTTTTCACCGCATATAATCATTTGCAGCTGGGCAAACCAAACATAAAACAGATCATCGGAATGGTAGTACTTAACATCGGTACCAATGACTACACAAGGTGCCGGCTAATGATAATCAGGGCTAATCTACACAGGTAGAGTGCAAACTTCTTCAAACTGCAAGCCAGCCCTCCTTAATACTTCCTTGCAATGCCCATGAAATTCCTAGTCTTCAGTCTTTCATAAACAGAAATCTGCTCAACATGGCATAATTTGTGCCTGTTGATGGTTTTGCAATTTGGACCAGAGTTCTGCATCATGATGAAATTGTTATTTAATCTCATTGAAGAGACTTTTTGTAATTTAAAACCATTGATCAAATATATTGGTATATGTATTAATGCTTCAGAATGTTAATATTTTGTTCTTAATACCCTTAATCATTTTATCAAAAATTGTACTAATAGACAGTTACACCTCAGATTTTACAACCTAACCTAAAAATTAGATGTTAAAAACCATTATTATATCTACAGAATTCCCAAAACTTTATGCACATATGCAACTTAAGCACTTACACTGATTGATCATGTGTTTCAAAATAAGGCACTATTCCATCAAATCCCTTAACCCTCGTGGAACGGGAGCTAGAAGGATGTCTGAATAGAGTGCCCATTATTTCAGGAAATAGGAGGCGCATTTAAAGACGCAGCATTTCTATTTTGGAATACTTCTGGTATGCCAAAATAGCTCTGAAGTATAGATGTATCCTTCGATGCGAAAGACAGATCTGCAATCTTTGATGGGGAAAAAGGGAGTATTTTGAAAAGCCCATACTTTACTTCAGTGTTATTAGCTACTTAGTGTCCTAATTTAAACATCTTACTAAATCATTTCATTTTGTATATATGGGATTGCCCTTTGATTTGTCTCTAATGAGCCAAAGTGACCAATATTTTAATGTTGCACCCATTTTTTGACACAACGTGATGCTTTAGTCATATGTTAAACTCTGAAGCATCTGTTCAATAATAAACCATTAAACACTTGTCAGGAACCTCAGGATTGCCTCTTGAATGACGATTGCTAAATTGCAAGCCATAATTTAATACTCATCTGTTATGATGGTGACCCAATGTTTAATCGAGCTTAATGCTCTTCTGATGCTACTGAGTAAATTATTATGCGGTAGCCCAATTTCATAATCTACAGTTTGCAAGGAGACAAGACAGATATCCAGACATTGGCTTCACTCATGTCAGTGAATCATTTAGCTATCAGGAAAAAGGTTCTTAATTTAAGTTATGTTTAAGATACAATGAATGTATCATTCACTGGAATAGTTATGTTTTGGTTTAAAAGCCATTCATCTCATTCTGAAAAAGCAAATAAATTGTTAATGAATGCAAAGAGGGGGTGGAAGTAGAAAGAGAGGTGAAAGAAGGGCAGGGAGAATGGGTAAGGGCACTCACCCAGCATGGGCAATGAATTCCTAACATGCAGAGAGCACTGCCCAGGAAATTTAATGTTCCAGCCAACAAGCGTCTCTTATTCATTTTGCACCACTAGGTTGTTTAATGGTTTGGTCACTGCCTAGATGCAGCTGTGCAAACAATCTTTCAATGTCTGGCCAGCAATCACTGGATTTTAGTCCAAGCCTGCCTCTTTCTTTTTCAGTTAGGATGAGGAAGGCTAATAAGCAAATCAAGGTTTGCAAATACAGGATTATAGGAAAACACTAGCAGATTTTAAAAGCATTTTATAAAGTGGTAAAAATCCCAAAAGTACAGAAACATTTAATTAATGGTTTCAGTTATTTGGCAATTAAAAATAAGTTTACAGAGGAGAATGACATTCTGTTTATTCAAGCCAGTAGTCAAAACATTGTACAAGGTAAACATTAATATGTATGTGACACTGGTAGCCCAGATGCCAACTTCCCCAGCCTCAACACTGCACATTGACAAATGTGTAACTGGAAACCAGTCTTGTTTATCTGTGTGTTAGCCTTATCAAAATAAATATGAGATGATAAATAGATAAGAATGTGTTTAGAATTTTATAAAATACTTGAAGGATGCTGCATGTCTTGTTGTAATATAACAGCAAACATTTGCATTGTACATGCACCTGCAAGTGACCCACATAACTCAAAAGCAGTGGTTTATTGGAAGAAATGATGGTTTATTGGAAGAAAATGTTAAATTATGTTAATTAAACACAAATGAGCCATTATGCAAATCAAGGATCAAATACTTCCTCCCCACTTCTCCTTTCATATACGGGGGCCTATGTCGGGACTGTTGTTATCAGTTTGGTTTCCCAGAAGAAAAAGCTATAAATATGGACCCAAGGAAAAATTATTCATCTCTGGACTGTTTGGATTCTAACAGTATGGAATAATCTAATGAGAAGATGGAGATCCCCACAATTGCTCAGGATAGTAAAGTTGCTGATGAATGATCATTGCCTTGATACTGGTGGTCTTTCCAGAACACTGATGCCTGTCTTCCCATTTGATCTTCAAGATCTTGCAGAGGCAGCATTGGTGATACCTCTCAAGGACTTTCAAGTCATGTCTGTAGGTTGTCCGGGTTTCAGACCCATACAATAGTGTTGGCAGAATGATGGCTTAATAGACAAGAACTTTGGTGTCTGTTCAAATGTCATGCTCTTCAAAAACACTGTGCCATAAACGAGCAAAGGCTGCACTTGCACAGCTCAGACAATGTTGGATTTCTACATCAATATCTGCCTTGGATGAAAGAAAACTTCCAAGGTAGAGAAAATGATCAACATTCTCTATCAGGGTTGCCAGATACTTTCACAAAAAATTCCGAACACGGTGGGGAAAAAAATTGGTTGAGCAAAAAAATCTGAGGGACCAAAGTTGTTGAGCAAAAAGTTGTCACTGTGCTTTAAATCCCTACACTCCCTATTCCCCACACTCCCAACTCCCCGCTTCCGGTATTTTCTGGGGTTTTTTTTAACCAAGCAGGGTCCACAAATACCGGACTGTCTGGGCAAAAACCGAACACCTGGAAACCCTATTCTCTAGTGCCTCTCCATTGATTTTAATAAATGAGGCACATGGTACCCCATTTGGAGTGGGCTGATGGTGAACTTTGATCTTCGTGATGTTAAGGGTGAGAACAAGACATGCTTAAGCATCAGCAAACACTTTCAAGGTACTCTGAAGATCTCTCTCACAGTGGGCAAAAAACTTCACTGTCATCAGCATACGGAAGTTCCACAATAGATGTGGTGGAAATCTTACTCTTAGTTTTCAGCCTGCTGAGCCTAAAAAGCTTTCTATCCATTCTGTAGAGGATTTCAATGCCAGCTTGGAGCTTCCCAGCAATTAGGTAGAAAATGACCCTGATAGAGACCTGTTTGACTCCTGTTTGTACTTGGAAAGGTTCACTCTGGGAGTTAGTGCTGCTCATAGCAGTGGCTTTCATGTTGTTATGAATCAACTTGAGGACATTGATGTATTTATCAGGACAGCCAATCCTTGAAAGTACAATCCAAAGGGCACAGTGATTCACTGAGTCAAAGGCTTTAGTTAGATCAGCAATGGCCAACACGAGGCTTGCGAGCCCCATGTGGCTCTTTCCCTCCCCCCTCCTGGGTGCAGCTCGTGAAGCCCCTCTCCCTCCCCCCCCCCCCCCCCCGTGGCTTGTAAGCCACCCTCAAACCCCCAAAACTGGCTCTCTCCTCCTCGCTCCCTGTGCAGACCTGGGAAGGGGAGCCGTCTGGCGCGGCCATGAAAGATGTAGAATTAAAGATGGTGCTGGCCGGCGGGAGCCTGATGTGACCAAAAACATGTTTAACTGCACTTTCTTAAAAGGGCAGAGGTTTTTTTTTTCCTTTTTTTTTTTTTTTTCCCCCTCGACAACTGCTGTAGTGCTTTAGGAGTTCACATTGTCCCTGGGCTGGTGAAATCTAATTACAGAAAATAGATTGGGGTGTCTATCCTGCTTTTGGCAGTCTGGCTTGAGGCAGGTAATCATGATCATGCAAAGACCTGGAAGGCAGACCCAGAAGAATGAGCTTCAGCAAGGGATACCAACAAAGTGTAAAAGAACTATGACCCAGATCTGGGAAGGAGAGCTCCAGCCCACAATGCCAGGGCACAGGGACACTCACCTACAGCAGCATCAGGAGCATCAATGTGTGTCAAGAAATTAGACTCCCAGAAGAAGAGTTGTTTTAATTACCTTTGATCTGTCATCTCAAATTTTTTAAGGGAAATTGAGGCAGGGAACTGCAAAGTGACCCCAAAGGGGCACTCAACAGGCAGTGGCCCTGTTAGATACAATGTTACAAAAATGGTGCATAGTACATTGAAAACATTTTGCATTATTTATTCATTTTAATTAGCAGGATAAATTTTTGCACCATATTTTCTACAGAAATTGGAAATTATTCTTATTATTTTGTACTAGCGTCACAGTAGTTTTTCCTTAGTCTCAAACTATACAATGACTTCACCTCAAAATCCCCTTTAAAATGTTTTCTGAGTCTGCCAGTAAATGCTTTACCCTAGAAAATGTTCCTTTTAAGAGCTGTACTGATCATCAAAAACAAAAGCTGAAACTAAGAAGGCTTCCATTACTGAAATATCAAAATCCACTGAAAGCTTACTAGTGAGCATATTAAAGGATGCTGTTCCATATTTTATATTATTCTTTGGCATATACATATACTGCATAGACTCAAAGGATCCTTTAAATACATTTGTAAAGGTTTTTTAATCTTTATTTATATATGGTTATGCTCAAAGGTACTGGTGACTGCTTGGATCACAAACTTCGAGACTGGGTGCGAATGCATCCTTCAATTAACATAAATATCAGTATAAATTACTGAGAAGCTGCTCTGTTATGACAAAGGGGGATTATGAACCCACCCCGGACTTTGGATTGAGCAGGCAGATGGGTTTGCAGGGTATTGGGAAGCATAGGGTATATACAACACAGCACAAAGATAGAATCTGGGAGAAACAGAAACAGGAAGCCAGCCAGAAGGAGCAGCAAATGCATGTGTGTAACCCTAAAAAGCTTTTTGGCTTAGTGGGTGGAGGCTGAAATGAATGTTCTTAGTACTGTGAGCAAAAGAATCGGTTTCCTGCTATACGGATTTAGAGGCACTGAGGACTTTGTATATTAATTGCATATAAACCAGATTACATCAAAGAAAATTCCAGACTTCACCAATTTCTGCTTCCAACTGCAACGTCTCCAAAACCCCAAACTTTGACTAACAAACTTAGGTCAAAAGAGGGCAATATTATGTGAACTACATAAAACTCATGTTTTCTCTTGTCACACATACTTCAAGCCCTGTGCACTCTGCAGCAAGCAAGATATAAATTCAATAGCTAGAAATCCCATCTCTCTCCAAGAGGGAAAAAGACATTTTTAATTACAGCTTCCTATGAATTTTGAAATAGGTTTATGTTTATTTATCAGTACAAATTTGTCCAGGAACAAACTTTAGAATCCAATGGACCTACTCCAGTTTATATCAAGTGATATTTTATATCTAGTGGCATTTTCTGAGTACCAATTGTTCACAGAGCTCATCTATGAGGGAAAAAACCACTTATCACCTTTACCTTCTCTTCCTACCTTTATTGATTTTACCCATTTGTTATGTACTGACGTAATTAGATCATAAGGGGCTATCTTTAGATCATAAGGAGCTATCTTTTACTACATACCTGCACATCACGTAACACGGGGCGGGGAGGGTCCCAGAGTGTGCCTCCACAATACAAAAATTATGAATAAGCATTTTCTCTCATATTAAACTCAGGATAACAAATCAGCAGGTGGCAAGCTGCAATGACTCCTGCTTTGCCAAGGAATATGCACACCTATTGTTTTGTGACCTAACCTCCCCCATTTATCACCTTAGCTGCCTGTTTGTCTCATTTATCTGTTCTGTCCTGCCTTTTAGGCTTCAAGCTCTTTAAGCAAGGGATATTTCTTATAATATTGATACAGTACCTCTCACAATGGAGCCTCAACATATCTTAGTGCAGAGAGATCAAATAACGTATTACATATAAAATACAAATAAATGAGCCTCAGTTTTAGATCCTTTATCAATTGATTTTACTCAAATTTTCTGTTTTCAGCATATAGCAGAATTATGTGTCTGCAGGTAAGAAGATGCTAGGGGAGAGCTAGAGATTTTGACAGCTGGGGCAGAAAGAAGCATGGGGTTTTTGGTGCTTAAGCCCCAATTGCAGCTTTTGACACTGGAAAGGAATATGCCTCCAGTTCTCCCTTCAGCTCAGACCACAGGAGAAAGGGGCTTGAGTTTTAGTTAAGTGGAAGAAGAAAGCCTGATTCTCTAGTTTCCTGTACCCATAACCATTTAACATTTTGACATTGCCCCTCCATTGAATACGTATATGGCTACCCACCATTCCGACAACCAGTTAGAATGCTCTTTTAGAGATGGGCAGTGTCATCTGGAGTGCCAAAGCTCCAGAGAAGTTGTATGAAGGAAAAGTGCCCTGCCAATCCTCAAGCTCCTCCAGTGCATGCTTACCTCAGTTCTGAAGAAATACAAAAGTGCAGCAAGTGAAGTTGTGACTCGATTAGTATAAAGATTTCAAATAATTCAAAAGGGTTGCACCTAACATGGAGCACTTAGGAAAGAACTGTTTTGCCTCTTCACTTTAAAAGAAACACCTTTCTTCCCAGTCTGACAAATTTTAGAAAAGTTGCTAGTTAAGGCACATGGTGTGTTATAATGATCTTTATTTAAAGAAATTCCTAGTTTAAATGTATCAAATTAAATTTTCTCTCAATTTAGCCTTGTCATAAGGCAAAGCCTCTTATGCATGTGGAACTAATAATCTCTTATAACAAAGATCACTGAAAATGCTATTATTATTAATAGCTTTTGTATTTTCAAATGTACAAAAATGTTTAAATGCCTTATTTGTTTGTTCATACAAATTCAGTACAGTGGAGTCCAATTATACTAACATAAACAAGAAATAAATCTGCCAAGGAGGATATAATTTTTGCATACCAAATAAGATATATGTAGAATAATATATTGGAATGTTCTTAATTAGATAGCCATATGAAGAACTTACTAGAATAGCTTATTTTCAATAAAAAGAAAGGTAGACTATTAAGAGCATTTCCAGTACATCTATAAATCTTTTATAGACAAAGTTTTAGACCAGAGAACTCTGACCATTCTCTTGAAACATAATACATAGTGAGGAATCACTTCACCAATCACAACAATGCTGCAATTCTGAAACCCTGCATGAGCAGAGATGAGGAACACATCAATAGCAAAAATAAAGCATTACACAAATAGGACTTTGGCTAAAACAGAGTATACCCTTATTCTTCCAGAAAAAATATTAGAGGGTCT
Source organism: Pelodiscus sinensis (assembly GCF_052426305.1). Classification (NCBI taxonomy): domain Eukaryota; kingdom Metazoa; phylum Chordata; order Testudines; family Trionychidae; genus Pelodiscus; species Pelodiscus sinensis. The sequence continues at coordinate 212,429,907 of NC_143052.1, forward strand.
TTAATAACCCAGAGCAATTGGGACCTAAATTGCATGTGAGCCAAAAAAGAAAAAAAAAAAAGGACTTCTGGTGGCACTGTACTCCATAGCAATACACCCAGGAAAAAATAACACCTACACCATCACCTCATGTCGCATTACGTTGTTTTTTAGAAATCTACTACATGACTGAATAGACTATAAAGCAATTTCTGCTTTACCAAAAATTTAGATTTTTAATGTTTGTTCCTTAGCAATGGCTAAAATTCTTTATATATTCTCTTAGGGGAATTCTGCACCACTGCATGGGCGCAGAATTCAGATCTCTCTGCAGATTTATTTGCCCCACTGCAGAAAATGACAGGGAAGCAAAGGGTAGCTGAAAAAGCAATCACATGCCCATGTGGTTTCTAGCACCCAGAGTAGCGGGATCAGGATGCTAACAGGCATAATTTGGGGGGGCTTCCCCCCAATGCAGGTGAGGCACAGAAGGCATGCAGGATCATGTGCCACTGCCCCCTGACCATTTCTGTAATTGCAGAGCTGCCCAGCTGAAAGATTAGTTAGCTCTAAGACTCTGCAGCTGAATGCCTCCTAGTGGGCCCTAGTCCTAGTCTAGTCATGTTGCCCTTTGTGTGCTGGCAGCCTTCCTGTTTTCTGTACAAGGGTGAGTGCTCACTGTAGAGCAGGGTAGTATGGGGCAGGAGAAATGGAGGAAGGGGGATCAGGGCACATAACACTGGGGAGTTGAAAGTCGAGGGGAGGGGAGGAGACAGGAGGTGGTGTGGAAGAGAAGGGATATGGGATTGGAAAGAGGCAGTGAGAAAAGGCAATGGGATGGGAAGGGGTTAGAGGAAATATGGGGAAGTGGAAACGTGTCATGCAGCATCCCCTCAGCAGTAGCTGGGACTCCCCATTAAGCAGACCCATAAAATCCTCACCCCAGCAAGCCCCTACTTCACCTGGATGAGACCAATGAGCCCCACTTAGCTCTACCCCACTGAGCACCACCCAGTTGAAAGTGGACTCCCACCCACCCCACCAAGCCCCCAGCAAACAATTCCCCCCCCCAAACCCAACACACTCATACTCCCCACATCCTGCTAAGTCCCCTACACCCCACCCTTCCTTTCACCTTTTCCCATTGGGGAGGATGAACTAAAAATAGTTTCTGTGACTGCAGCTCACCCATTGTTCCCCCATGTTTGCACTAGAATATAAATGTTGAGTCCTACACATCATCCCATTGTATGTGCAACAGGACCTGTCAGGAATGGTAGTTCCACATCCCTATAAGCACTCATAAGAATTCCATTATAAGATAGCCCCTGTTTATCACAGTACTAAAGAGGGATCCATAAGAGGAAAACATATGAAATATATGTATTGTTGTCCCTCTTTACAGGGGCTAATGTTTTGCAACACACCTTTAAAACGTTAAGATTATTAATTTCTAGCTCCTAACCAGGATGACTTCATTTCCAAAGACGGCGCATGCCCCAGTATGAACATTTACATTTTTAATAACTTATTATAAGCTATATGAACATTTAAACCAAAATTGAATTCAAATATAATATGTTAAAGATTAGTGAAGACTATAAAAAGCTAAAAAAATAATTTTATTAGACAAAGCAACTGGATTAGGAAAGTACAGAGAACACTTTTGTAAAAAGTCACATATGCAACAGTGAAATGGCTCTAAAAAAAGGCAGGCAACAGTTTTTAAGATGACATTACAATCTGTCTCTGAATGCTAATTTACTTCCCATCTGCCCCATTAGAATAGCTTAAGGGACCACATTAGGGCCTCATCCAAGCTCACTAATGTCAAAGATCCTTAGAGCAATTGTTTACATGAACTCTGTACACACAAACAATCATGCTGCTATTTTATACCCACCTTAAAGTGCTAACTAATCTATGATATTATCAATTTACTATATACGTTAGAGAGTTTGTCTCTCAGTGAGTGTTTCTGTCTGTCTGTCTTTCTGCTCAAGAATTACAATGGTAAGAGCTAGGATCAGTATACAGCTTCTTATAACTTGAAGCCTAGGATGGGATTACTTTAGTAAAATCATGCAGAAAAGAGATGGTAGAATCACCAATCAGTGAAAGAGGCTGGTTGGGGGTGTACCCCCAACCCATCTACAACTGTCCCTACCCCAAGCCTCTCACCTCCCCGACACCATTTTAAGGTTTTTAGCAGTTATTTTATTTAGTTCTGTCTTAGTATTGAAACCAATACAACTTTTCAGCTCAATTAAATTGTATGTAGGTTTGCAATTAAAATTCTGAGAATGTTTATTTTTTTCATTTGTAATTTGGAAAAAATATCTGTCTTCTCTACATAATCCACAATAATAATATTTTAAATTGAACAGGACTGGTAGATTGCAGTATAAAATATTTCCAGTATAAAAGCAAATATTCCTATCTTTTTTATAGGCTGGGTATTGTTTTACTTTTTATATTATATACTAATAAAGGACTGGACCAGGCTTGTATTGTTATTCTATTTTATTAGTCATCTGTATTTTGAGTAAGAAAGATTCCTTTCAGCTACCTTTTTCCTCAGACTGTCCTTTTAAAAATGTCTCGTTTCTAAATGAAATTTTCAGTTATTCTATTATACATCATATGTCTGATCTTGCAAAGTGCAGAATGCCCTGAACTCATATTGCTAGGAAGTCAGAGTTCATGGCACACAGCATCTTGCAGAATCAAGCCTCTTAACCAAAATTTGTCATAATTCAGATGCACAGGGTTCCCTCTAACATATTCCACCATCACAGGAATCACATTCTTCATCAACAATAATGCCAGCCACTCATGGGTCATATAACTGCATAGTTGTCATTTTTTTCCACCCAAATCATCCAGGCTTACAGATACAGAGGCCATCCGTGTCATCTGTGCCTAAGCCTGGGATAGAACTAGCAACTCCACAGTTCACTTTGTCATATAGTGATCTCATAAGGAATAGTTTGGATGACAAGGACAAAAACTTAATTGAAGCTGAAGTAAGTGAAGACAATTAATAAAACTTATTTCTAAGGCAGAATGACCAAAAACCAAACAAAAAAAACCCAACCCCTCACTGATGAGATTACCATATCCTAACTTTCAACATTTTAGCAACTAACTAGAATCTCTCCATTTTCCTTACCAAACCCCACCTGCTATTTTCTAGTGAACAATAGATGCTAATTTGGATATATTTTTATAGAAAATAAAAATGTTCTTTTGCTCAAAATGTTTCATTGTCATCTACAATGCTCCTGTAATTACTGCAATTTTAAATGAATTTCCAAATGCTAATGTTTCAAGGAAGGTGATGAATTGCACACCTTTACAGAATTGGCATGACTCTTCCAGCAATCTCATCTAAAACAAGAGAATTGTTATGAACTCTCCTGCTAAAAAATCACTTTAGAGAAAGCACTAATTTTCAGAATGACTGAAAGTTTCATGATTACAAAAGCTTTGTTTTCTTTTATTATGTTGCTTATTATGGTTTCACAACAACTTCCGTACATATATAGACATCACCCTAACACACAATTTTTCTAAATCATTTGCATAAAGCTGTAAAAGAGTATTTCCTTTAAAAAAATTAGCCCATCATCAAGAAGTACTACATTTAACCTTTATTTATAAAGGGATGGTAAACTATCCCTCTTCTAAGGTTTCACAGATTGGTATTTAAATGGAAAGAACTACATGGTGATTGGTATAATGATTAGTCTATAAGGCTGAATCATACATACACAGAGCACAATTTAAATTATTTCACATTATTACCCTTTGCTTTTGGAAACACTGATCAGAGCTTCCAAAATTACTGCGATCACATATTTCTTTGAATGTCTAAGATCTAATGGTTTATATGTAAAATGAGGGCAAGTAAAAATTCCATCTGAATGTTAAAACTATTGTGGATACAGCTAAGACTAAATTTAGAAGTAATTTTCAAAGGATAACAAGGAAAGATCATCAAACTATCAGGGATACATTACCAAAAAAAAAAAAAAAAAACAGACTTTGGAGGACAAAAGCAAAAACATAAAACAGAAAGGTCCACAACCTCCACTAGGTTAAATTAACAGCAAATTAATAGATTGTACTACTTAGGCAAAGCCAAGCCATGAAGGACGTGGATCCCAAATTGTCTATGGATCAATAGTCATCTGCGAAGCACTTTGAGATGGATATTGGAGCTGCACAGCGATGAAGCATCTGGTTTTAAATACCTTCTTGTTCAAGGCTCCAACAGTTCAAGGCTCTATAGATGGTTTTGGAACAGAAAAGCCACTACACACACAAAAATTCCAGCAGTCAATTGTCCAGTTGCTCTACATCTTATCTTGACATATGTGCAATCAATATAGCTGATGATATAAAAATTAGAGGGATAATGTACACAAAGGTGGAACAAAAAAAACTTCTAAGTAACATGGAGAGATAGGGTCAATGGAAGCTGCAAGCAATGAAGGAAGATTCGATACTAGAGCTGGTGGAAGGATGACAATTCTGTTTAGTGACAACTTTTTTAAATGGTTAACTGGTTAAATGATAGCTCTTAACTGTTAACCATTTTAACTCAGGGCCTGCCACTCAGCCTGCCACTGCTGTGGGTCCAGCCAGGGTTATGTGGTACCAACTCCCAGACCACCAGCCCCTCTGCAGCTGGGGCTGCTCTGAATCCAACGTGGCTAGACGGTGCTAGAGTTCATTGTCAAAGGCCGGTTAACTGGTAAGTATAATGGTAAGCCTCACACTTACTATTGGTATGCTTACTAGTTAACCAGTTAACATCCCACATTTTCAACACATTCATTTTCATTCCACATATATACAAGTGCTCAAATCTAACTATTCCTAAATACAAATACCATTGGAGAGCCAAAAAGGCTCATTTATTGCAATCATTTCAAAAAGCAACTTTCCTGGTTTTTCTCTCCTCCCCCGCTTACAATAACCTTCCAAAACCTTTATCCGAGCTGAACAACCATTTTTGCTGATGGTATGATTTCTTGAGATATGTGTATGTGCTGCTGCATGCCTGTTAACTAATTTTATAGTAATTTAATAACAAAAACTTTGGGAACTAACTTCACTCATAGAGAGTAGCAGATGTCCTTCCTAATGCTGATCAGACATATTCTCCTCCGACAGGAGGACTTTTTACAAGACATTAGGTTCAAAGAAGAGCTCTTGGTTTCTGGATTAACCGAATGCTGTTTCTCCATTCCTTTGAAATTTGTTCTCATGAATTCACATAAAAGAAGCTCATGCTTGTCTTCAGATATATCCCACAATGACGCCTACACTACATGCATAGTATACCTAACTTATTCTGGACTGAAATCAAGTAGATTTTATTCTCCCAAGCAAACTTCATTTTAGAGATACAACTACCTTATTTTAGAGGGACAGGGAGCACATACACAATAGTTCTATTGCCAAAACTCATCTTGCGCATGCCAAAGCTACAGAGAACTTTCTGAAGATCCATTATGGTTGAGGACAGTATTGATGTACTTACAAAGAATTAAGAGATTAAAAGGGAAATTGTTGTTGTCAGAGTAGTTGTTCTGAAAATAGGGATAAGTCAAAAAGATTTGTAGATTTTGTTTTTTAACTGGGACTAATATAAACCAGGTTTGTTTTTTTTTAAAGGAAACAGTCCTCAATAAATGAAATAAAGAATCCAGAAGCCATCAAAGTTGAAAGCACAACAACTTAGGTAAGAAACATTAATTCATTTATGTAGTGTACTCTGCTCTTGTCACTTCAACTCCTATTGCCATATGAAAAGGAAATGAAATATTTGTTTTTAGATCTGTATGTAGCAAGCCAAAAAGGATACAAATAAATATTATCTATTAAACTATAGATTAATCATTTCTTGATTAAACTTCTTGTAAGTTGACTGTATCTATACAGCAGTACCCCACCATTATTAAAAATAGCATCAAACAAGGAGGACAAATATTCCAGTCCAAAAATTTTAATACAACAATATTTTGTTTCTACAGCTTGAACTAAACAGAGGAATCTCTTCACCCACCAAATAAATCTTACTGGGTTAAAAATTGCAGCTATTTAACTGCAAGTAACAATTTACTACACAACAATGTAAGACAGTAAGTGAAAGACAATCTACTCATAGAAACTGCAAAGATAATTTAATTATGCAGAATTTAATTAGAGCACCATGTTTAACATTTCTACTTTTCTACATTTACAAAGTGTGCCATGGTGATCAGGACTTCTGTTTAGTCTATCTTTTTAGTAAAATGCTTTTTGGCAGTATTCCATTTTACCATCATGTGAGGAAATGGATTCAGTACAGGCTCAGAGGCAAGAATGCCTCCTAGTGATTCACCAGCTCAGTCTACAACTCCTCCTCTCCCCTAGAAATCTCTCACTGAAAAAAACTGAACTTCAGGGGGTAGCCGAGTTAGTCCATACAAAAACTGATCTGGCCCATGCCCAATGATGGCATCACAGCACTAGATGATATGGGAGAAAACTTTGTTTGTCTTTATTAACTGCATGCAGATTATGAGGGTGAAAAGGAGGGACAGGGAGAGAAGGACTTGTTTTACAATAGCTCATTAACAACAATGACAATTATTAACTACTGAATCATGTTTTGAGTAAAAATAACATGAACAATACAACTGAAGACATACAGTAATACTTAAGAGTGCGTCTATATACCAGCATTATTTTGGAATAATGGCCGTTATTCCAAAATAATAGTGTGAGTGTCTACACAGCAATTCCGTTATTTTGAAATAAATTTGAAATAATGGATGGCTTATTCCGACTTCTGTAAACCTCATTCCATGAGGAATAATGCAATGGGGACACTCCACTTCTGCTATTTCAAAATAGCTCCTCCCCAGGGCCATTCAAACTAATTACTCTCCAGTGCCTCCTGGGGTTCTAAATCAAGGTAGCGCATCCACATTAGGGAAGCCTGCCTCAGACTAATTTTGAGGCTTCTCTGTAGTGTAAATCTGTTATTTCAAAATAAGCTATTTTGGAGTATTTCTTCCAGAATAAGGGTATGTCTACACTGCCACCCTAGTTCGAACTAGGGTGGCTAATGTAGGCATTCGAAGTTGTAAATGAAGCCCAGGATTTAAATATCCCGGGCTTCATTTGCATCTTGCCAGGCGCCGCCATTTTTAAAACCCCCTTAGTGCGGACTCCGTGCCCGTGGTTACACGAGGAGTAATGGTAGTTCGAATTAGAGAGCCTAATTCGAACTACCTACACAGTGCCGCATGTAGCTGCGGGCACGGAGTCTGCACTAAGGGGAATTTAAAAATGGCGGCGCCCGGCAAGATGCAAATGAAGCCCGGGATATTTAAATCCCGGGCTTCATTTGCAACTTCGAATGCCTACATTAGCCAGCCTAGTTCGAACTAGGGTGGCAGTGTAGACATACCCTAACTTATTTCGAAATAAGTGTATAGTGTAGACGTACCGAGTTTTGCATTGTAATCAGTCTTATTTGTGTGAAACTCATTGCATGAGCTGAGCCCTTCGGAGACAGCCTGGCTAGTAATCTTAATAGATCTGATCTCCAATCCAGAGGATCTCTGGCTAGAATTGGTAAAATATTAGCAAGTGATTTTGTATGGAAGGCAAGATATGAAGATAGCTAATACGTTTCATATGCATCTCTTAGGGAAATTTATTCAGATCTTCTGTGCTTTAGCGCTTTTATAGGCCAGGATGAAAAATATTTTGAGAACATACTCTCAAATATATATATACTCCCAGCTTCCAAACAAACAAACAAAAATAGCCAGCCAACCAGTGGGAGTGGGAAGGACCAGCCAATCAATGTGGGAGAAAAAAAACCCAAGAGGTCTGATTCCCGCCCCCCCAGGAACTTATGCCCAGAATAAGTGCCCTGTTTGCCCACCCCTAGAACTAACCCTGAAAGCCCCTGAGAACCTTAAGTTACAGTTGTACACTGAAGTCAATAGAATTTTGCCAGTGACTTCAATGCAGCTGCAAAATCATCAAAATCATTTATTCACATTACAACACTGAGACTTTGACTTAAAGTCTGAATAAGTTCTTAGTAGATTTACTATTTTATTTTATGAAGCCAATCTACTTCGCTTAAACATAGAGAAATAACATGGCAACCCATAGCATTAAAATAACCTACTTTAGTAGTTTGCAGCTTAACTAAAGAGTAATCTGGTGCACTCTTTTATATTAATTAACAGGTTGCTTGGAAATCACTGCCATATGGTACTGTGGCATATGTTAATTACATAAAGCCTAATACTACAAGGATGTTGGGCACTTTCTGTGAGATGCAGAGCTCCATGAACTCCCACTAAAGTGAACATGGTAGAGGATACTTAGCACCCTGCTGGATCAGGCCCATACTTATTTTCAAAGAGTATGTTCTGTGAAGGCAGACAGAACATGAAGGTCTGGAGTCTCTGGCCCCCTAAGCACTTAGCATAGCTGGACTGAGCCAGTGAAGAAGTCCCTTTGTGTAGGGATCCCTCCTCTCAGGTTGGGACCCTGGAGCTTGCTTTCCTCACCTCCAGACATCTTCATAAGCCAGCTATGTGGGGAGAGAGGGATGTGGGTGGGGGCATTCCAGAGTAGAGGTGAAGAAGTGTGGTAGAGTAGAGCTTCACAGTGGCGGCCCATCAATACAGGTGAACTAGGCGGTCGTCTAGGGCGCCAAGATAATTGGCCGTTGAGGGCTTTGGAGGCAGGGGCGCTGATTGCATGTTTCGCCTACGGCGCCAGTTGCCGGCAGCTTGTCTAGGGCCGCTCCTGGAGCTTCACTACACCTCATACCCTATTGGTATAAGTGCCACAGAGGAAAGCAGAAGCTCCAAAAAGCTGCTCCATGCCCTCAGCAACAGATGTTACAGCAGGACCCCCTGCTGATCCTATTTACATCACTGGAGCAAGTTACAACTGGCTCTTTGGGGCTGCAATGCCAAGGATAAGGGAAATGAAAGCAGCTTCCTGAGACTACCCTTCTCCTCTACATATGAGCACAGCTTCAACCTAGTGAAGTAGCAGGACCAAAAAAAATCTCCTTTTTTTTCAAATTACAACTGAGCAAATACCATTTTCAAACTCTCTCTTTAAAAAAAGTTCATCTGAAATTGAACAGAAGAATGAAGTAACAGGATACTGTGAAAGATCTTGAACTTTTTTGAATTAATTTTAAATATTCAAACAGCTATTTTATCATATCTTTTAGAACAAAAACAGGCATTTACAGACATGTACAACTGCATTTTTTCTTGTTAGCCATTAAACTTTTGGTTGTGATAGTTTGCCTTTAGAAAAAAAAAGCTAGAAGGATTCAGTTTGGCTAATAAGTACCATACTAGTACCATTCTTTGATTTGGGCCTAATACATTTTCGTTCTAAAGCTAAAATTAACCTGGCAAAAAAAAATGGTAGATTAAATCTTCTGTTGATGAGAGACATGCTTTTGCAGTCTCAGAAATGTACTCAGTGTCACAGCTAAATACAAAGTGGAAAGACTGTACAACGTAAGTAACACGTATTGCAAGGGACAGAAATTGGTTCAATAAAAGATATTATTCCACCCACCTTGTCTCTTAAAAAAAACTATAGACAAATTTTGAAGAACTAGCTGGAGACAGCTCTGCTTGTGATACACTTTATTTTCCTCCTGGCTACATACAATCAGATGCATGTCTGAAAATGATGAATTCTCACACAACAATAGAATCTTACTTCTTTTGAAATCAATAACAAAAACATGCATGGATTCAATCAGACCAGAACTGAGTTGAATAGAACGTCCATCCCTGAGACATATAGACAAGCATCCAGAATGACAATGGGATGTCAGTGAGATTTTGTAATGATCAATGCTTCTTGGAAACAGGCACTAAGTTTGGAGCACTCAGCATTTGGGAATTTACACAGTGAACATACACAATTCATTACTGGTGAACTAATATTAAAAAGCATGCGGCCAAAATCCCTATAAAACAGACATTTCTAAACACTATTTTGAAAAAAAAATAGGGTTTATGTTACATCTACATTTTGCAAGCTTTGCATGAACCATTAAAGCCTGTCAAGAATGCTCCATGACCATTTGTATATTATTTGGCATAAGTGGCAATGTTGTGATATGTAACAGAACCTAAAATAACTGAAAGATCAGAATCTAGCACGGCTATGAACATAGCATATAACTGCTGTGGAAATCACTTGAGAAAGCATATTGTGAGGTTATGTTTAAACTGACAGATGTTTTAGAAACAGAACAATATGTTCAAACAAAATAAAGGTGTAACAGGAAGTATTAAAAGATCGCTGTAATTAGCACATTGACTTTCATGCTGAACAAAATTGCCTCATCCAACAAAGCTACCTGCCTAGAAGATTAACAACCTACACCTAATGTATGTGCTTTATGTAATGTTTATTTTTTATTAATTATTATGTTTGCAAAGTAGCTGATTGCTATCATCAGGGCAATGTTACCCAACCTAGGGACTTTTAAGCAGTGTCCTATATATTAATTTCAGCTCAAGTTTTGGTTTCAGTTCATAAATCTTGTCGCTTATAAACATATCTCAGCCTGACTAGAATATCTGACTAGATAGCCATAACTGATGACAGTTATCAACATTAAAATTCATAATGATGAGCAAAAATATTAAATATATTCTCAAAGTAAGAAGAAACTTTCACTGATCATCCCTCACTGCAGTTTTTAAAATGGAATCCTTTAAAAATGAAATTTGATACAGTAAATTAAACTAAAAAAGATATGCCTTTTCACTACTGTGCGAAAGAACTCAATGTTACTCTGAAATTTTCATTAATACATTTTTCAGAATATTATCAGAACTATGAAAGAAAAAACTTCCAACATAATAAAAAGTCTGAAGTAGAACTCTATTCCATTGTTTCTCAGCAACAGCTTTCCTAGTTATACTTTAAAATCTAATGACATCACTTCAAAAGTGTTGGAGTGGAGAGTTGTATACACCCCAGATTTGGCAGAATTTCAGTTTGTTTTTCTGAAGGAAACTTTATATTTTAAAGCTGACATCATGTAAAAATCTGGACTGTTCCACACCGGACAATTAGAAATGACCAAATTCATTTGCACATTGTTGTACAATGTTTGGACTACCTGCACAGTCTCACCAATGAATACAGTATTGCAGATCATGTGTATTTTTCATGCCCTTTATATAGGCAGCCCTATTTCCAAAAGAAAACAAATGCAGATGACAATTATTTCTGGTGAACATGTTTTGCAAATTATGAATAATCTATTATAATACAAAAAGCAATGCTGACAACAGTACTCTACTGTAAGCACTTTTTCATATAAAAATGGCATTACATACAAGCGCTCAAAACTGTTTTTAAGTCAAAGAGCAAAAAACAAATTTTAACCTAATAAACTATCGGAGGGTATTTGGAAAGAAGTAATATTGAAAGGCCTGTCCGTGGACCAGATTGATATCTGAGCATGTCCCTCTTTCCTTCGGCACCCTTCCAACATGGAAGCACAATGAAAACTTTGTGACTTCCTCACCAGGGAACACCACAGCTGCAGGGGCAGGATATGGAAATGGAGCCATTCTGGTGGGTGAGTGTGAAGTGATACAGACATTAACAGCATCATAGCAAGGTACAGGCTCTCCACATGGATGATGCAGGGTTTTTCCAGGTATAGCAAACACTTCTCAGACAATATAGGTTAGTCTATTGAAGAAAGTCCTCCTGAAGGTTCACAGTAAAATATCTCTACCCATAAGAAGGGATGATCTGCTCTAAACATTGAAAGATGAAGCTCCTCAAGATAGTTTGCTATTTTAAAAAAAGTTGATACAAGACAATGTATTTATTTCAAATCAAATTTCAAATGCCTAGTATATCTTGATCACACTATGCCTATTTATTTGGGATGGACGATGCCATACATGACAACCTAAAGATCAAAAAGTGTGACAAGCACCTACTAGCAGAACAAATCTCTTCCACAAAAGGAGAAAGGAGAACAAAAAAGCAGCAGCAAGCAACGTAAGAATTTTCCACGGGTCTAATGGGCTTTCCAGTTACAATAGACCTTTCGTACTAAGCTTTTGTTCCTGCAGTCTAACCGATGTGCCTATGATTTTCTCATAGTAGTGACTGAGCATCTCACAAGTATTTAAATGTATGAACAATCATCCTCCTTCCTTCCCAATTTACAAGAAAGACAGTTTGACTAAATTTTAGTTTTACTGTGCTTTGATTTACCAACGTGTTTGCATGTCAAAGGAACTTTATTCAGGCAAAGCCAAGTCAAAAAATGAGTTTGGCAAGAACTTCTGAAACTGGCTATATCTGTGGTCCTTCTTAGTGCTTGTAACAGTGAATTTCATACTCTATGTCCTGCTCCTGTGAACATTCTCTCTCTTTCACTCATAAGCCTCCTCATTATTGCTTGACAGTAGAAAGCAGCTATTATTATTTGTAATGGTCAAAAAGGGTAAGTGATCTCACTCAGATACCATGAAACTGTCCACTGAGATTTCTGAATATCAGGACAAGGTCCTTCAACTGAGCTGACTATATTTGGTGGATAGCTGATACAGAGAAATCTTGGGTGGTATGTTCACAGTGAATGGTGTTGCTAAGTAGACAGTGGCCATATTTTTGCAAATTAGAATATTTTCAGAGTGTGAGGCTTCATGCCTAGATGTAGCCACTTGCAATGATCTAGCCTGGAGATTGCAAATGTGTGTTTCAACATAACGATATCTGCATTCATTAGAATGGAGCATATTTTCTGCCTCCATGGCTATAGGGATTTTCAAATATAAGAAAGATTCTAAAAGAGCCTGAAAGGTAAAGAAATCCTAACGATGTAGACCATTCTTAAAAGAGCTTCTCTCTTTCTACCAGTCTCCTCCAAGTTCAAATTCAGACTTCATTTTTCTTCAGGTTGGGTGCTGAGCCTGGCCAAGTATTGAGAAAACTAGGAAATATGAGGTAAATAGCTGTGTCTCTGTGCTGGTGTACCTCTGTCAGTATAAGGTAAATAGCTGTGTAACTGTAGCTATGTCTCTTCCCCCCTTATTGTCTAAACAAACTTCCCATAGGCATTTGCACATATTTTGAATAATCAGATGAAGGAACTCTGTAGGGGAGGGATCTAGATTTGGATGAATAGTTGCATATAACAACACTCTGATTTCATCTGAAAGGAAAGACCAGAGCCATTCAAGTAATTTCTATACAGCTCTTCAATTTCTTGGGCCAAGAAATAGGTTTTCTGATAAGCAGAAAACATATAACACTGAAATGCAGTGACTCCAAAGGAGAAAACCATCTGTCAATTAAAACACAGGGAGGTATAATACCAGAATCCATATTTTAATGAAAAAAATCAAAATGATCTGGACAAACTAAAGAAATGGTCTGAGGTAAACAGGATGAAGTTTAAGAAAGACAAATGCAAAGGACTCCACTTTGGAAGGAACAATCAGTTTCACACATACAGAATGGAAAGCAACTGTCTAGGAAGGAATACTGCTGAAAGTGATTTAGGGGTCATAGTGGACCACAAGTTAAACATGAATCAACAATGTGACACTGCTGCAAAGAAAGCAAACACGATTCTGGGATGCATTAAACAGGTGTGTTGTGAGCAAAACATGAGAATGCATTCTTCTGCTCTACTCTGCACTGATTAGGCTACATTTGGAGAGTTGTGTCCAGTTCTGGGCACAACATTTCAAAAAAGATGTGGAAACAATGCAGAAGGTCCAGAGAAGAACAACAAAAATGATTTAAGGTCTAGAGAACATGAGCTATGAGGGAAGACTGAAATAATTGGGCTTGTTTAGTTTAGAAAAGAGAAGACTGAGAAGAGACATGATAGCAGTTTTCAAGTATCTAAAAGCGTGTTACAACGAAGAGGGAGATAATAGAACAAAAAGCAATGGGCTTAAATTGCAGCAAGGGAGGTTTAGGTTGGACATCAGAAAAAGCTTCCAAACTGTCAGGGTGGCTAAGCATTGGAATAAATTGCTTAGGTGGGTTGTGGAATTTCCATCACTGGAGATATTTAAGAGCAGGTTTGACAGACACCTGTCAGGGATGATCTAGACAATGCTTGATCCTGCCTTGGGGTCAGGGGACTGAACTCAACGTATGTCTAGAAACTCTAGACTACATGGCTCTGACAACAGAGCCATGTAGATTAGTTTACTAGACATTCCCAAATGAAGCGGCGATTTAAATAATTGCCACTTCATTTAAATTAAAATGGCTGCCGCGCTGAGTCGATCAGCTGTTTGTCTCCTCAGGGCGCTAGTCTGGACGCTCCGCGGTTGACATCAAAGGCATTTGTCAACCGCCCCGATAAACCTCATCCCACGAGACATAAGGAAATTAACAGCATCTAATATTAAAGTAAAATTAAGAATCTTCTTCATTACTTCCTTTTTTTATTTTGTTAGCACTGCCAGGCTACTTGTCTGCCCACATGCACAGCTCTTAATAAAATATATTATGGATGGAAAAGTTAAGCATTAAATGTCATGAGTGAAACTCAACACATCAGATTTCAGTTTCTGTTTACGACAAGCACAGCTACATTCTAGTCTATTGTGTTCTCTAATTTGATATTAAGTTAGCTCTTTGGTAAAATATCACAGGGTACAGTTAAAGATTTAAGCTTCATTAGATTATTTAATTTGGATTTTCAAATTTAATTATTTTTTCCCCAGCATGGCATTCTTCTCTGGTGATCATGGTCTGGGAGCATTGTATTAATACTAACTAGCACATTTTGGAAACTAATGGGTCACTTTATCATTCAAATAAATCAAGCTATTATCAGCAAACTACAGCTATTATAAATATTCTTATGAGGAATGTAGTAATAAAAATATAAGACTCTGCAAAGTGTATCTTGGTGTTTGGAGAGTAATCATAAATCTTGCCTCAACATTTCCCCATGCTTCAAAAATCTGAAGTGTATCTGACAGCTCCACTTCTTGAAGAAGTGCATACCATGACTCCCAATAACAATCATCCATGGAATATGTCAATGTCTCACAATTCCTCAGTGAAATCCACATCTGTCCTCATAGGAAAAGGCAGAGGAGTTGATTGACATCAACTTAGTTCAGTGATCCATGAAGGGCCTTTAAAGAATAGTTATTAAACATATAAAAAAGCAGAAGAGCAGTTTTAAGACACTACACATATTCCTTTCTTCCCACCTCACCATACAAGAAAACATACTATATGTTGTAGACAGGGAAAAAGCCAATTCTGCTGGTGATCTGATAGCTCTATGTCAATTCAATTATTGTACATGGGTTAATTTAAAGTTTGCAAAATGTTAATGTTGACACAAAATGAGTTTTGACTAACTTATATGGATTCTTCCACTTTTATAGATTTTCACTGGTCATTTGAATATTGATGAACTAAGTGCTAAGCCGATACAATACTCACTATGTCCATTTCAGTACTGGAATCTATATATCTTTTGATAACTATTGGGCCACATTGTCTATATTGGAATCAGTGAAAGTTTAAAATCTTAAAGAGATTATTATCCCATGAAATAACCACAGGCTTCATTCCTATTCCGTGCTCATCCAGATCAGCTCCTAAAAATGCATATATGTTATATGCTATTTCTGAGCTTATATTGCTTTGCTTACATTAGTTTATCTCCATTTATAATATAGGGCTCAATTCTTTCTTCCTTGCTCTAGCAAAATATCCCTCTTTTGCCCGAAAAAAAATAATTTCAGACTAGGCCATTTATTGCAAGTGTTCAGTTTGTACCAGTAAGATTATCATCACATAAATATCAAAAAGCAATCATCTGAAGTGTTGCATTCTCACCCCCTGCCCTTCCAGATAATAGTAATCTATACTATTTTTTTTCTTTTTTAAAAAAATTTGTGCTTTGAACACTGAAAGCTGATCTAAAGAACAATATTTTAAACAAACTGTTGGTTGTTTGTTGTTTGATATACCCTTAGCAGACACCTTCTATAATGGAACACCTATGTAAAGCAAATTGTTATAAAGGAATTCAGTGTTTACGGTTTAACAAAAATAAACTAATTTGTAAAAAGCATTGAAACAGCACTTGATAACTAACAATGAAGATTCAGTGCAATGGATGCAAACCAGGATGGACCTCCATTATTATGTAAATCATTAATGCATTTTCCTCAGCATTCCACTGAAGTTCTAATGAAACAAGACAGATGTACTAATTACACATTTTATTTCTTTACCTTTTTATAGCTACAAATTAGTCTCTATTAAGAATATGAAAATGCTATTGACTTGAGATCCTCTACAATACTGTTAGAAATAAATGATTTAAAGAATTAGGAAAACAAAAAGTGATTGAAGTTGATATAAAATATCATTGTCAGATAATTTGTAAAAGTTTGCACTAGTTTTCAGCAATAATGATTGGAGGTGGTCACAATGACCTCACTCCATTTAACCTTTTCCATTACAGCTCCCAACTTTGTCATGTCTTTATTCACCAACAGCTGGAGGAGTACCAAACAACTATTTATGTTGATAATTTCTAAAACAAGAGTAATAAAATTATGCTTGTTATTTACATTCTTCTGCTTATAGCATTCTAGTCAAATGTTGAAGCTTTTTTCACAATGAGATGCAATGAACATGAATTTTCACCTTGGATGCCAAGTACAAGTAGAAAGGAATAGAAGCTTAGAAGTTCTCTGTGTCTGTTCATTGAGAATGAGGTTACTTGCATAACTTGGCAGTATCACCACCTCTTCAATCTCCAAGAAAACCCCAAAATTGTTTCTTACATTCCTTTAGTATTAACACTACAGAGGCCACACTATCCTCTTCTAAGAAAATTATTTCACTGTCACCTCCTTGAGTAATTTGAATCTTCACATAATTCCTGCGTGATTAAGAACAATTTAACATTACTTTTAAGTATGTCATCAGTATTACTTGCTCTTCTGTTACAGTATCATTGCTAAACCAAACTAAATTTTTAGTTTAGATACATTTAAAACAAGTTTTGCAATGCAAAATAAAAACCTAATCTGTGTTAACCACGTTTCTCCGATAAGCTTGTATTTTTTTCTAAACAGATAACACAGTGATCTCTAGACATAGGCTTCAGGCTGCAAGTATTTAAATAGGGATATTGTGAATACTAGCTTTCATTATTGTAATGACTGATGTAAGTGCAGTATTTTCAGGGAAAATATGCAACTGATACATCTTGCCAAAATATTTTTCTACGAAAAAAAATTGTATTACATTTCTAGGACAATATTAGAAAATATAGCATAATTACAAACATGCTAAGACCCTACTCTTCCCAAATCTATTAAGGCAAGAAGGGAGGGAGTGTAGTTTATTTAAAAATCAATAGGGGAAGAGGTATCAATTGAGAAAGCTTCCAAATATTTTATAAAATTTTACTGGAGTTGAAGATTTAAATTAAAATATAAAATGTTTTACAGTTATAAGGTATATGCTCTCAATATTGACAACTTACAGCTTGTTCCAATAGCTATGTAAAATTTCATTACTCTGGAATTTCTTAGATGATAAATGACCATGTTATGCATGTTTGTTTGGTTGGTTGGTTGGTTGGTTAAGTTCTGTGGATGGAGAGGACTTCAGCAGCAGTAAGAAATGTTACTGAAAATTGTAACTCTATTTATGGCTATAAATGCCAGGATGGAATAACTGAAAACATATGCTTCAAATTTTAAGGGTGATGATGCTGTTACATTAGTAGTGCACCATGTTATGAAGAATGTATCCTACAATGTAGCAGTTGCTCAAATGTCATATTCACCTTATTGTGCTGTCTTTATTAAAGGATACATAATATGAGATGTGTTTTGTTCAAATCACAGCTGCAGCCTAGATTAGCAATACTAAAAATTCTATTTTAAATGAGAGCTTTAAAATTTTATCTGCATATAAATAACATGAACACATGTCAAAGCTCTCAATTCCTATCTGGATAAGATTTTTAAGAGTTGAACTGTGTGGTGCTTAAATGCAGTTCAATAAAGAGTTTCAGGTCAATATGTAAATAATAATCTTAGATCATGACCAGAAAGCTTTAAAACTTTTACTAGCATCTAGGGTTTAGGTAGACATTGTTTCACATAGAGAAATACATTTTATAACAAGATATTGATTTCCAATGCTTCTTTCAAGGAGGGAAGGCTTCTTAATGGTACTGGCAAGAGATGAAACTCCAGACTAAAAATGGACTGATTACATCGCTCTCATATTGTAGATCTTGCTTAAAGTTTTAATCCTTTGAAGACAAAATACGATTAAAGCATGCATTTAAATGTCATCTCTCTTAACTACCAGACTTTGTTAAACTTTTATTTTTTCATCTCCTATCTGCCAAGAATAGTCTGAGCTCAAATGTGAGTGTGTGTTAATTGGACCAGCTAAGCTATTAAAAACAGAACCATTTTCATGTTAAAGTGCTGAAAGCTAATTTTTCAAACAATCCACCCAGTTTCCTCCCGAACACAGGCACTGAATCTTAAAGGATGTGAATTACAGTGTATGAAATACATGATCAGTTAGCCTTGGGCGATGGGAGTTAAACCACACTCATTGCGTTCCTACACAACCAACACGGAGCAGGCAAACACTGCGTTAGTGCACTGAGGCGTCACGCAGTGTTGCCACATAGATAAGAACCTTATAAAGAGGAGAGCAGGGTGCAAATGACATTCAGCCTCGATAAAAAAAGGGGGGGGGGAGGAAGCGCCTTAAAAAGACTGGAAGGACTTGGCATCCCCACTGAAACCGGCAAGCGGATGAAATGTTGTTGGGCTAGAGATAGCTAAGGGAACTGTTGCGCTCCCCAGCAGTACGGCCACCACACACCGGCGGTCTATCCAAATACACAAATACTCCCCCGGCGGCCAGGCTAGCTGGAGGCGCCCGATCGCTCTGCCGGGTCAGTCTGTGCGCTCGGGGAGAGCAGAGGGAAGCCCTCACCTAGCCACGCCAAGGCGCTAGCGCCACAGCTGGACCCGGACCGGCGGGGGAGAGCCAGGGGGCGCTCAGAGCGGCCGGCAGAAGTTGCGAAGGGGAAAGCAGCAAGCCCCGCTCCCTTCCGGAGAGCAGAGCCGGGAAGGGCAGCTCCCGCGGGCTGGCGGGGCCCGATGCCGGGGGGCGAGCGACAGAGAACTGGGTCCGACAAAACGGGGCAGCGGCAGCAGGGTGCAGCCCCGGCCAGCGCGCAGCTCCCCAGGGGGAGCGGCACCTGCCCAGCTGCCACCGGGGGCAGCGGAGCGGCCGGGCGCGGAGAAATGTCCCTCCCGGGGTGCAGCCACGGGCTCGACCCAGAGCGATAGCGGGACCGAGCCCACCTCCCCCCACCACTCACTGAGGCTGGGCCCCAAGGGCAGGTGGCTTCTCCATCGCCCCACACGCCGCAAAGACCCGCGGCTCAGGCTCGGGCACTCGCCGGCTGCCCAGCCCACAGCCGGGGAGGAGAGAGGGCGACACGCTAGTTACCTTTCATCCAGTCCACCACTTGGCTCGGGGACCATTTACTCACGGGCTCCATGATGAGAGCCATCGGGAAAACTTGGCCGCTTCACGGGCCGGAGGGGAAGTGCTGACCCGGTCTCCTTGTCCCGCCGGGCGATGGAAGGGGCGGGGGTTGCTTTTTTTGCTGGAGCAGGTTTCCCCGCAGCCCGCTCGCAGCCCAGTCTGTGCGCCGGAGCCCGCAAGTGCAGGGGACGCCCGCAACCCCCCGCGCTCCTCTCCCGCTCGCTGGCTCTGCCGCGGCGCCTCACTCGGGGGGCTTCAGTTCATGGTGCTGGCGCGGCCAGGAGGAGGCTGTTGCTGCTGCTGCTGTTGCACGCTCCGCCGCCTCGGGCCTCCCGCCCCCGCGGCTCCCCCGGGCTGCTCGGGAGGCGGAGGTCGTGCGGGGCTGGGCGGCTCAGCAGGCAGCCGCGGCGTGGCTGGGGCACAGCCGCGGTCTCCCCCGCAGCTCCGCGCCCGGCTCGCTCTGGGAGCCTGGCGGAAATGACGAGCTGCGGAGCGCTGAAGGAAAAAAGGGCGAAGCCGCCCGAGAAGAAGATGCTGCTCCGCCAGGCGCCAGGGGAAGGCGCGATCTCAGGCGCGTGGGGCGAGCTGCAGCCTCGCGGCCCTTGTCCCCTCGCCGCCCGCCCGGGCTGCCCCGGCGCTGGGGGCGGGAGCCGGTGTGAGCGAAAGGCGCGGGAGGCGGCCGCTCAGGGCTGGCACCTGTGTCCCTTAGTCCAACTTCGGAGTAGTGCGAAGCGCCGGGCGCGCACGAGCGGCTCGCTAGCTGAAAGGTAAACCCCCGTCTGTGGGGGGAGCGGGAGGGGAAGGCGCCGCTGCTGCTGCTGCTGATGCATCAGGGGGAGGAGGAGGTAGAGGAGGAGGAGATCAAGCCGGGAGGCATCGTGTTCCTTTTGAAAGCGTTTCTGAGTGGGCTCGGGGAGGTAATCGCTGAGAAAAGCCCCGCTGGAAAATGGCTGTGGTGTCTAATCTGTTCACATGCCTAAAACCCGCGTGATTGGGCCAGCAGAATGAATGGAACTTCAAGTGGATGGTGGTGTTCGCTCCCTCATGCATATTCAACACGTAATTCACCTGCTACGCCTATAGAAGGATGGAGGATTTAACTTTAGAGCCGAAAGCCTCAACCCAGTTCTGCAGACCTCACGCTTGCGTAATGCCCCTTCGCCGCTCCTGTTCCAGTGGTTTTAAGGAGATTGCTGCGGGAGTACGGGGCTATTCAGTGTGAATGCAATTGGCAGAGTCAGGGACAGGTTAAGGCAACCTCCAGACTCATTACCACATGGGATCCCTTTTGCAGGGTCCCCTGACATAGTTGTTCTCCACACCATCACAACACTGGGGCACTGGTGACTAGCAGCCAGGGGCCTCCACAAATGCAGTTTCCTGGACTGGTGGCAGTCTGCCTCCATTTCCTTTTGGACACTCTGAGCCACCTCCTCTTTATCAAGACCAGACTAAGAAAGGGGCCTTCAGGGCTGCAGCTGGGAGGCCAGGGACATTTAGCCCAAGGGCTTCTGTGTGTTGCCATCCAGGAGGGTGGTATGTACGTAGGCTCTGCCTGGTGAGGGGAGAGGCAGCTCTGTGTGCTGCTCTTTCTCCTGCTTGCTCCATTCACATTGTTGTGATGAGCACCACACCAGGAAGCTCTGTCCCTGTGCTGCGCTCACCTGCAGGCTTCACTCCTCACAGCTCCCTTTGGCTGCTATTCCTAGCCAATAGGAGCTGCAGGGGGTGATGCCTGCAAGTGAGCACACTGTGCCAAGCCACCTGTTCCCCCTCCACCAAACAGGAGCTGTCCGAGTTAAGCGCCCGCACCCCAACACCAGGCCACAATGGCAGCCCCCTCCTGTTCCCTAATTCCCTTCCAGCCTTGCACCCAAACCTCTTCCTTTACTCTAAGTCCCTAACTCCTTCCCAGAGCCTGCACCCCCAACCAACCTCCTGCCCTGAGAGCCCCTTCCCACACTGCAAACTGGAGCCCCCTGCACTTCAAAAGCCTCATTCCCAGCCCCACCCCAGAGCGTGCACCTCAAGTTGAAGTCCTCATCTACCTGCACCCCACACACTCTCCTTCCTCAACCCACAGCCCTTCCCCCCCCCACACTGAATCCTTCATTTTTGGCCCACCCCAGAGCCTAGAGGACCTCACCAAATGTAATAGTCTTGGGTTCCCAAAAGAGTTAATCTGTCCCTATCTTCAGGAGATCTTGTGTCCATCCAGGAGGAGAAAGGACTCATCCTTTGCCCACCTAAGTGCAAGACTACTTATGTAGCCAGAACACACACACACACACACAACCACATGAGCAGTGGATGGCAGAAAGAGACATCTACTCCAGTGTCAGGGTGGTGTCAAGTATCCACTCATCTGCAGGAACCCCAGCTCCAAGGAGGTAGTAATTTTCCCAACCAGTCCTGGATGCCAAGGGATGATGGGAGGACCAATGTTTCCTCGTGGCTGTGTGCAGAACAAATGGCTACCTAAGCTGAAATGTAACACCTCTGAATGAAGACTCCTCTATTGTTTCCCCCTCCTCATTCATTCCATAGCTCACATTTGCCTATTTTCCATCACTCAGTCTTCTCTTCCCCTCACTCTGGAAAGTAAGGGACAAGTCAAAAGAATGACAGAGTTAGCTGTGAAGAGAATTTCAACCTGACAAGGAGTAGCATCAGTCAAGTCCCCTACCCTTGTGAGCCAAGTGCCCTGTCCAGGGGTGACAGCAGAGGGCTCTCAGACACACACACAGAGGAATATGACATCTTGAGTCCCTTTCCCTAGAGAATGGCAGAGATTACAGGACAAAATCCACACCAGAAGGGTCACCTCTGTCTAGAGATCCAGGGGGCAACCTACTGCTACTCAGAACAGTACTGATTATATTACATCTGGGCCACTTGCAAAGTTTTATTTGCCAATAACAAAGCTAGAAACTCTTTTTTAAAATTAGGTTTGAGATTCTGATATCATTATTTGGCTGCAGAAGCATGACTCTAGATTTCCGTACAGTGCATAGGCTGTAATGCAGCCCAGTCCATTGGCAAATCTGTTTTATTTTAAGGATGGTTTCTTTACTGAATGTCACTGAAACCTGTAGAATTCTGGATCTAAGGGTTCCATTTGCAAAGTCTGGTTTTAGTCGTTTTCCCCTGTGAAAGGGTCAAAAGATGAAAATCCTTACAAAATTAAAGAAAACAGTAGGCTGTTGCTCTTGTTAAGAATGGTTTCTATTAGCAACCTTTATTCTGAAACTCTGAGAAATGGATATCCAAGTTAAGTCCAGACAGAAACATGATTTGTAATTCATACCACTAATGTATAATTTACAACATTGGGACTGAGGAGGGGGCAATAGTTTGCATGTCTGGTGAAAAAGTTTAAAAACAAATACAAGTTTTAAATATTTCAATCTTTCTGTGGCTTTCCTGCCCATTTTTTCAATGCCTACATGCAAGAATGATTAAAAACTGTAGTTACTCTAGGCAAAATGTTTGCAACACTAGCAAAGACAGTATTTCCATCTCTGGCCGTTTACCTCCAACAGTAGTCAGTATCTGTTGCTTAGAAATGCTTCTATCTAAGTATGAAATGGAAAATCCTTCCTTACTAACCTCAGAAATAAACAACTTATGCCTTAAGCAAAAGACTTGATTACCTTTGTTATTTTATCTGGCATAGCTATCAAACAACTATTCTGTTGTATGCTACTGTCTCTCACAAGCAACTACTTTTAATGAAGTCAAAAGAACTACAGGTTGGACATCCCTGGTCCAGCACTCTCAGGACCTGACTGGTCCCGAATGAGGGAGTTTGCCAGACCATAGAAAGTCAATTCCATCCCTCTGCTGATGGAACTCCAGGCTCTCCCAGGTCTGTCAGCAGACCTAGTGGAGCTCCCTTGCCCCCAGGCGGCCAGCTCCCAGCTCCGTTGGCTAGTCCCCGCTGCCACAGTTCTTTGACACAGCTCTGCTGCAAAGAAAGTATTTTGTTTCCAAATGTGTTCTAAATTCATTGCTTGGTTGATTTTATTCTTGTTCTTTTAATAGGGTAAGAAGTCAAAAGGTGAGGCTGATGACTTTTACATTGACTTTTCCAATCTTAAAATATCTCAATCAAATTATTTTTTATTTTTTCCTTTCCAGAAAATGGCCCTGACCCCGCTATCCAATCTACATGCACCGTCTTTTTGCCTATGCAGAGCCTTCTTCAAATGAGATTCTGCCCAGGAACAAGGATCCATTCAAGTGCATCAAAGTGCAGATTGTATAATCCTAGTTCGTTTGTTTTTTTACTAACTCATCCTCTGCAATTGATCTGATACACACAATGCTTTAAAAATGTTAACCTGTATTCCTAAAAGTGTCTAACTTTGTATTTGTGCAATCACACATGTCAATTAAATACCTTTCCATTTTTAGAGTAGTGAAAATAAAGGTAAAAGTAAATCCATTGTTTAAAAAATGGGGAGGAGGGAGAGAGATTAGTTCAGTGCTGTACTACAAGTCTGAAATCAGAAGCAAATATGTCTTTTTAGGCCCCGATACTGCATACACTTATGTACATGCTTAATTTTACTACCATAAGTGACTTCAGTGGAACTATATTCCGAGTAGTAAATTTCAGTAGTAAAATAGAATTGTTTGTTAGGTCACATCTATACTTACCAGCGGATCGAGGCTCTGGAAGTCGATCTCTTGGTATTCAATTTTAGCGGGTCTAGTAAAGACCCACTAATTCAAACGCTGAGGGTGCTTCCGTTGATGTTGGTATTCCTACTCCTTGCAAGTGTTTTTCCCATTAACCTTCCCCAATGGGACCTTTTTGGTGCTACTGCAATACAAATGATTAATAATACCAAAAGAGAAGACTTTAGATCTACTGGATCAATCTGACACACAGCTTTAGTAAAGGTGTCAGAATTAGGCTTTCTGTAAGCACTGCCTGACTAGTCTGTTCAGGTCCTTAGTGACTTTTCAGACAAACATTGTCTTTTGGTTTTTTTCTGCTTGAATGCACTTTTTATACCTTAACTGTTTGTTTTCCCAAGTGAAGCAATAAAAATAGAGGCTATTACTGAGTATCTGTATTATTTACATGGCACCAGACAGCACACTGGCACTGACTGATGGATTGCTGAATATCTGTTGATTTCCCAGAAATTCCAGAGAACCCCCTAATGGAGTATACAGGCAGTCCACGAGTTACGCGGATCCGACTTACGTTGCATTCCGCAGTTACGAACGGGGTTTGCAGGAGACCAGCAGACCAGGGAGATGGGAAGCAAAGCCTCTGAGTACGCCAGCAGCGGGACAGCCGCGGCGCGTCTGGGCTGTCCGCTGCCCGCATGCTCCGCAGCTTTGCTCCACGTCTCCCCCAACCAGGGAGACGGGGAGCAAAGCCGGGGAGCACGCGGGCAGCGGACAGCCCAGATGCGCCACGGCTGTCCCGCTGCCGGCGTCCTCAGAGGCTTTGCTCCCCGTCTCCCTGGTCTGCTGGAGACCAACAGACCAGGGAGACGGGGAGCAAAGCGGAGCAAAGCCGCGGAGCACACGGGCAGTGGACAGCCCAGACGCGCCGCGGCTGTCCCGCTGCCGGCGTGCTCCGTGGCTTTGCTCCGCTTTGCTCCCTGTCTCCCTGGTCTTCTGGAGACCAGCAGACCAGGGAGACGAGGAGCAAAGCCACGGAGCACACGGGCAGCAGGACAGCCGCGGCGCGTCTGGGCTGTCCCGCTGCCCCCGTGCTCCGCGGCTTTGCTCCGGACGCCTGTGGTACAGCAGCTGGGGCGCTGCCGGTTGGTCCCATAGCGCCACTCAGGGCGCTACTGGACCAACCCGGCAGCACCCCAGCTGCTCTGCCCCAAGCGTTCTGATTCAGCCACTGCTGGTCAGTTTCAGCAGCGGCTGACTCGGACGCCTGGGGCAGAGCAGCTTGGGTGCTGCTGGGTTGGTCCAGTAGCGCCGAGGAGCGGCACTACTGGAGCAACCCAGCAGCACCCAAGCTGCTCTGCCCCAGGCGTCCGCAAGTCAGCCGCTGCTGAAACTGACCAGCGCTGACTACAGGAAGCCCGAGGCAGAGTTGCTCTGCCCCGGGCTTCCTGGAATCAGCCGCTGATCAGTTTCAGCAGCAGCTGACTTGGGGATGCCTGGGGTTCTTAAGTTGAATCTGTATGTAAGTCGGAACTGGCGTCCAGATTCAGCCTGTTGAAACTGATCAGCGGCTGATTCCAGGAAGCCCTGGGCAGAGCAACTCTGCCTCGGGCTTCCTGTAGTCAGCCACTGTAGTTTCAGCAGTGGCTGAATCTGGATGCCAGTTCCGACTTACATACAGATTCAACTTAAGAACAAACCTACAGTCCCTATCTTGTACGTAACCCGGGGACTGCCTGTATAAGCCCTGCACATTGTTAAATGACAAGTTAAAATCTTGCCCTAGTGTAAGGGAAGGATCTTGTTCTTCGAAAGGTATTGTTTCAGATTCCAGCAACAGAAACAAATTCTTCTAGAAGTAGTAAAAAGGATAATGGAAGAAGCCCAGCAACAAGCAAATTTGCTGAGATCTATAAATACCCATATCAAAGCTGTAAAAAGGGTAATATTTCTTTTAAGCAAGGAAAACTAGCCCATATTTTGTCAAGATTCAGTTAGGAATTTACTTCAAGGATTACTTCAAGAATATATTTCTTACACTCTTTCCTTCAAATATCCGAGAATCGGATTCTATAATCCATACATGCATTAAGTGATAACTTGCTCTGCAAAGTTTATGGGTCAGATTTTAATGTCCTAGTTTGGGTAGCACCGTAGTCTCCATGTCCAGTAGATCTAGCATGAATAACAATGCTGAAATCTACCAGCAAATTGATCTTGCACATGGGATTATTTGTGTAGTAAACTACCAGTTAGTATAAGTACTGTGTAGCAGAATCTTCCCATAAATAGAGAGGCTCAAACATTCAATGACATTTCTGATTTAATTCTTAACTTCAGTTTTTCTGTTCTCTCCCCTTTTGTTCCCTCCCATCACCACTGAATTCATTTTCTCCTCCTTCAATGTATTTTAAAGTATTATTTTATGGCAAATGTCATTTTATCCTTAGAAATACCTTAAATCTAGCATCATTTAATATGATATGAACACATTTTTGAGAATTGAATATTTTAATCTTGATTGCCTAATAACTACTTGATGTTATATTTATTGTGTAATCAAAAATACAAATCATAATCCCCCAAAAAACATTTAATCCACTTAGGACTCACTTACTAGTCTTAGATGAGAAAAGTGGCCGAGGAGTAAAAATTCAAAGACTTCAAACACCTTTTATAAAACAAAAGATCATGGTTTTTAAAAGGATTTAAAAATTAATGACCTGAATATTTCCCCAAGATATCCCTATCATTTTAATAAGGTTTCATCATTTAAAAAAATCCTGCCTTTGAATCTATTTTACATATAATTCAAGTCCAATTACATCTCTTAAATGGGCAATCAAGTAAATTGTGCACAGGGACTTACAAGAAATAAACAGGTTTAATAGATTTTAGGATCAAGATGAATGACTGTGGACATCTCAGAACAACCTTATCTTTAACACGGGCCATACCATTTCACCCAGTCATACCCACAAGGAAAGGAGGGTGGAGGGAGAAATTATCATTTCCCATTATTATACTTTTGTTTGTACCAAAATATATCCATTACTAATTCCTTTCCATATGGAGTTAAGTAGTAGCTGGTACATTTTGCCCCGCTCAGGAGAACAAGTAGTAATTTAATACTCTGGAGCCACTAGTATTATATATATATATATATATATATATATATATATATATATATATATATCTCCATTGTCTGTAGTATTTATAACTAATCTGAAATACTCATGTGTAACTAACTACAAAAGGACAGAATTCAACCCAGGGATGGTAGGAAGACATTCTGAACTGAAGAGCAATTTTCAAGATAAAAAACTGTTGTCCCAGGGAGTAACTGGAAGTTGACAGACAGTGACATTGATGTCCTCCACTTCATTTTTAGGTAAACTAGTTAAATAACAAAATCAAGTACTGAGCACATACAGAATTTTTAGGCAAATCACTGTTTGAATCATTTTTAAGTTCCACATTCTCTTTGGAGTTATGTACTACTTCTCTTTAAGCTAAAGAGAAGCTTAATTTGTAGCTAAATCTTGCCCATGACAGAATTATTTGAATTGCATACATAGTAAGCAGCATATGACAGATTAGGAGCCACAGCAGTGGGTTGGGGCTTATAGACTCACAGACTTTAAGGTCAGAAGGAACCATTGTGATCATTCAGTCTGAACTATACATTGCAGGCCACAGAATCTCACTAACTCCTGAAATAGACCCCTAACCTCTGGCTGAGTTACTCAAGTCCTCAAATAATTGTTTAAAGATTTCAAGTTACAGAGGAATCAGCATTTACATTAGTTTAAACCTGCAAGGGACACTTGCCTCACGCTGCAGAGGATAGAGAAAACCACCCAGGGTCTTGGTCAGTCTGACCTGGGTGAAAATTCCTTCCTGATTGCCAAGTATGGCGATCAGTTAGACCCTGAGCAAGGGCAAGACCCACAAGGCAGGTACCTAGGGACAGTGGCTTCATGGCTCTGGGAATACGGAGCCAAGGAGCCTGCACTGTGCAGGGGGTCAGACTAGATGATCATAATGGTCCCTTCTGACCTTAAAGTCTATGAGTCTATGAGAATATGCTTCCCTTGAAATCCCCTTGGAAGCTTTTTCTGGTTATAGCAGTAATTCCAATTTACACAACTGAAGGATTGGTACTAGTGCTTTGCTGTAACATCAGCAAGGAACTTCATGACAACACAGCTCATGTGGGATGGTCAATGTTGCCATAGAGAAGAAAGAGATAAGTGAGTAGTGTGGAGGCTGTGGGGTTCCATACAAATGATACCGCATATATGAACAGCCCAAGATATGCAGGTTTGGAGAACATGGCCACAGTGCTAGCTCCACTGCAGAGTAGGGCAAGGGGAAAATCCTGCTCCTCTTTGAAAGAGGAAATGGGAGCTCATGGAGTTTCCTATCCCTAGGGGACAAAAACTCTTAGGCCAGGTCTATACTACAGCTGAAGGTTGGCTTTAGGTACACAATTCCAGGTACATAAAAAATGTAGCTGGAGTCAATCAATGTACCTTAAGTTGAGCTTTGGTGCCATCCTCACAGCAGGAGGATGAAAGCAGAAATGTTTCCGTTGACTTCTTTTCCTCCTTGTGAGGAGTAGGAATTCCAGCATCAATGGGGGCACTCTCAACATTCCAGTTTAGTGGCTCTTTATTAGACCTGCTAAATCAAACACAATAAATTCAACCACCGCAGAGTCGATCTTCTCCTTAGTCTAGATGTGGCCTGACGTAGCAAGGGACCATATATGTTTGTTTGTTCGTTAGGAAGTGGAGAGGAGGCTATGTGTTCAACTACCTTCATAGAATAAGAGTACATTTATACTACAACTACAAAAGCCCTACTTCAAACAATAAAAATCCCAAGGCAAATATTGATAAAAGTTCTTCTGTGTGAAAAGACTATGAAAGAAGATTACGAATGAAAACAGCTACTAATTAATAACATTGGGTTCCCTCATATTAGCATCACAAATGTAAAATGTCAGGCCACAAGAGACAGCTCCAAAATCTGATTAAAAATGTAACAAAAATGTTGCAATATATTTGTGAGTGTACATACTGTTTTATTAACTTTTGAATGTTCATAATGCTTGCCTAAGCACAATGAGTGATATCCCTTTAAAGTATATTTTTAATGATAAATGTATATATGTGAGAGGATAATAAACATCTGATCATTTTCTAAACCATTCCAAATTTTTAATTTTTTTTTCTAAAACTGACATATAATGCAGTGATCCAAATTACATAGTGCAGGAAAAAGGGAAAAGAATAATGATATAGTAATATAAAAAGGGCAAAAACAAAGTAAGAAGGGACATTTGTCAGTATACTCAGAAAAGTACAATCTGTCTTCCTGGCAATTTAGTGGAATATGAGAAGTACTCTATGTGCCAATTCTTTTTCTTCTTTCTAACTTCAAGAGTTGCCATATGTCTTCAGAGTCAGAAACCTCCTCTTAAATATAGTATACTATTTGCTTATATTGTATGTAGCTGTAGCAGGGATGGGTGGCATTCACACTGACTAAATTGGAGTGGTTATAAATCTTCTAGTGCCATAAAATAATGTGTCAATCCAGTTTTGTGGGGTTTGGATATCTGAAATAGAAAGAAGCAATCTGGCTGCTAACAAATAAAGAAACTTAACAGTTTTACTTTGTCTCCCACATCTAACAATTTCTCTAAAAATACTTTTTATGGAAAAATCCCAACATTTCTCGAGATGAAGGCAATTTTAGTATTTTCGGATGTATATCACATTATTATAATTAATTACATGCATTTGCAAATACTGCATTTCCATGCAATAGTTACATGTTTTTATGT
Source organism: Pelodiscus sinensis (assembly GCF_052426305.1). Classification (NCBI taxonomy): domain Eukaryota; kingdom Metazoa; phylum Chordata; order Testudines; family Trionychidae; genus Pelodiscus; species Pelodiscus sinensis. The sequence continues at coordinate 212,460,022 of NC_143052.1, forward strand.
TTCTTAATATTACTATGATTAAATATTATTTATAAAGTATCTTACATGTATATGGTGCTTTGTACATAATGCATCATAGATTAAGTAGAAGGAACTGTTGATCACGGAAGAGTGTGACTGATGATGAATTTTGACCACCTTTCCCCTGTGACTAACAAATTACTTTTTACTGGATGGTTGACTGCAATCTAGTTATGGGGATGAGATTTCCACCTGGGAAATAGACACTCTCCTTTTCAGATTCCCAGCAATGACACTAAGCTGATCTCCTTTCCTGGGCTGACTCCGGGCTTGTCTTCATTACGTGGAAGATTGACACTGCTGTGGTCAATGTAATAGAGTTTTACTATTAAAGACCCACTAAATCAAACTCAGAGGGTGCCCCCATCAGAACTCATGAGGCGTAACTTGCTCCTGTCAACCTCCCACTGTGGAGATGACGCAGAAACTTACATTAAGGTACATTGACTCCAGCTACATGTAATTAAAATAGCCAGAGTTGCATATCTTAATTTGACCTTCCCTAGTAGTGTAGACCTGGCCTTAGACCAGCACTTAAAACTGGAGCAAATAGGGAACATACGAAGTTCTAGATGAGGCTTTGGCAAAGTTGAGTAAAGCCTCTCAGCTTTGTTCTTTGAATAATAATTATTTGTGAGCAAAGCTGCAAGCAACTGAATCCTTTCAGAAAACCCTTAACCTTTTTAATTTTAAAAGTCCTGTTGATGGCTGGTATCACACCTATCTAATCTATCTGGACATTTTGATTGTGCTCCTCAATGTGGTGTCTGAGCACTTTATGGAATTAAATGGGTTCACTATATAGTCAAATTAATATCTATGTTTGGTTCTTTGTTGTCTCCACCTTCTCAGGAAAGAAGGGAGATATATTATATTACTAAGGTTATTATTGTGAGAAAGCTAAGAAGAGTGGAATCTTGAGTTTTGTCCAGAAGGCAGTGAGATTCATGATAATACTAAACTCTTGAGGGAAAGAGTTCCAAGAGCTGTTGCTCACCCATTACAGAAAGCTATGACTCATAGGGCCTGTTTACATTAAGGAAATTTGCACTGATATATTGATATTGACCATTTAAATGTAGATAAACTGCGTAAGTGCAGTTTAATCTGGTAACATACCAAAATAAACTGTACAAATGCAAGACCTGGTTTCCATCATTTCAGAATTTTTATATTCAGGCTTACACATTGATGCAAATCTCATCCATGAAGATAGAGTACTTGCTTCTGACAAATGCAGCTATCATGAAAAGTCATAGTTACATAGAAAGAATGGAGTTCCTGAAGTAGCCTTATGGGGGTTCTGAAGGACCAGAATCCTGAATTTGATCTGGCACTTCTTGGATGGTGAATGTAACATTTGGATGTACTTGCATTGTGTGTGTTTCTTAATAGGTGGGCTATTGTGTTTTGAACCATCTTGAAGTTTTCTTGTTCCCCCAGAGAAGATGATGTTATTTCCAAATGCAGCAGACTGCATTGGTGGAACCTGAAAGTCACATATACCTGGATCCACATAGCCAAGTTAGTATATGGTAGGATAGGGGTTAGTCTCTTAGACCCATGGTGTCCAACACACTAAACACAAGCCACATGTGGCTATTTGGCTGGTTGAATGTGGCTATTTCACTATAGTGGCAACTCTTCAGAACTAGTTGGACACTCTGCAGAACGAGTTGGGTACGTCTACACTAGCCCCCTAGATCGATCTAGGGAGGCGAATGAGAGCGACCGGAATTGCAAATCAAGCCCAGGATTTAAATATCCCGTGCTTGATTTTAAATATCCCGTGCTTGATTTGCATGTTCCCGGCCAGTCGCCATTTTAGAAATTGACTAGCCCGAAGTAACTGCCCGCGTCTACACGCGGCAGTGAAACAGGATTCCGGAATAAAGCCCTCAATCAGATTAGGTGGTATTCCTCATGTGAAGAATACATCCATGAACATTTACTGTGAAGGATAAGTAAAGATGTTTGGAGCCAGAACGTTGCTTGATCTCCTTTAAGGTTGTAGAACATGCTAGATGTTGCAGGGCCGAATGAAGGATGAAGCTGGGTGGAGTGGTAAGAGGCAATTTATTTGGTTACAGCATCTAGACCATTCGTTCCCCTCTGCCTCGTGACCAACAGAGTGAGCCCTGAGTTATGGTTACAGCATCTTTTATCCCTACCCTTCTGCCCTATCCCTTTCCGAATCATCCTTTTGTTTCCTAATGTGGTGAGGCTCACTCCTTCCCAGACACAACTTCTTTGCTTCCTAATATGGGGAGGCTACCTTTCCCCAGATCCTACCTATTGATTCCTTATATGGTGCATTTTAAAGCCTCATTTTACTGGCAGCAGATTGGGTAATTGGATGGTCTAACTTATGGTAAACCCCAAATTAGGGAACTTTGTGGCTTAATTTACGAGAGGACGCTATCCTGAGGCAATCCTTGTATTGCCCTTTTTCCTGTTACACAGGGGCCCCCATGCAGCTGAGGGTCATCTTGCTTCCAAGCTGGGTTTCTGCAGAGAATTATGAAGGCAGGCTCTTATGCCTGGATCATGCCTTCAGCTCCCTGTAGGCCAGATCCAGCACTGAGACACCCTTTATTCCTGCACCCACACTGGAGAGAATAAGAACGTGGACAGAGGATTATATAACTTCACAAGTGAGGTCTCTAGCGGTGGAGCTGCAGATGCCCATTACAAACTGCTGAGATTGTTCTAAGAGGAAGGATGTGAAACAGAGATGCACATGTTCATTTTCACCGCCAGAGCTTTGAGGTATAGCAGCAGCATCCCCTGGGTGATAACATGCAACACTTTTGTGAGGTCCAGCAGTACGGAAGTGAGTGTTTATCCATGGCCCATGCCAAAAGAAAATAATAGCTTTTGCTGCCAGCTCCATTCATGGACCTAAAATGAACTTGCCTCAATAGGCTATATCTGGAAAATTGCACTAAATCATTTTGGTTTTTTCTATCAATTCAACAGCGATAAAGTGACAGTTCAAAAGGAGAAAATCTTGAGAAGACTTCATGCCTGACACATCCTACTACACTCTGCAAAAATTACCATAACTACCTCCAATAATTATAGGCTATATTCTACATAAATGTATAAAGCAACATGAAGATATCCCGATTTCCATGACACCTGTCTCATCATTAGCAGCAAAAATATCTTCTATGTAACTACCAATAATCCTAGAAAAACTAGAAGGGCTATGTGGTATGCATATGTCATTTACAAAGTTATCCTTTGCTGAAGGAAGAATTAAATCAATTTGTGACAGACATAACTTTGTAGGCTCATATAAATATATTTGAAAGATAAAAAATCTTGTAGTCATCTTTTGGATATTTTATATGAGCTGAGGTCATTGCACATTGTATTGTAAACACAGCTACAACACAAATGTACGCAATGGGAGTAAACAGATTTTAGAGAATAACTGATGGCATTATACCTTATATGAGATCTTAATTAAACCATTAGCTTGACCAGATGATCTGCTATTATGATGAGAAATGAGATTAGAGCCTGATGTAATCCATTCAAGTGGAAAGAGTTTGTTAAACTGGTTGCAGTAAAATAAGGAATTTTTTTTGGCTGTTTTTTTGTGTGGAGTTGGACATATGGATTTCAGGAGATAGATGTGGCTAATACATTTTCATCTCGGCATGTTTAGTGTCAGATCTGCAAAGATGGGAACTGTTGTGATAATTGATCCTACAAATTTACTTTAGTTGTGAGATCAATATGAAAATTCATAAAACATTAAAATAACCTCAAAAAAACAAATAAATGTTAACAGAAGGTAATCCAAGTTGCTTTCAATAATGAATGTTATAAACAGATGCAAAAAGAACCAGACAGAGGGACTAATAATCCAAACAAAAACTTCAAATTGATATAATTTAAGGACTATGTTGAAATCATGCATGGTAAAAATAGAAAATGTGGAGTCAGAAATTAATTAACCAAAGTGTTTTGGATATTAGGCTAAACTGGTGGACAAAATATTGAGGGGAGTTAATTATTCCAGCCTCCATTCCCTTTGTGGGACCTTAAGGAAGAACAGACAGAAGAGAAATACATATGGAAGATACGAGAATAAGTTTAAATAACATGGCTTCTGCCTTGACTTTCTATTAGGGTACGTCTACAATGCAGAGGTTTTTTTTGAAAAAAGGCTTCACTTATGTCCACACTGCAATCATGTTCTTTCAGGGGGAAAAATAAAAAAAAACAGAGGGGTTTTTCTGACTTTGGTAAACCTCTTTCTGTGAGGAAGAAGCCTTTTTCCAAAAGAGCTCTTTCGGAAAAAGGCGTGTGTGGACCAGGAAGAGGGAATTCTTTCACAAGAAGAGGAAGAGGAAAAAGCACAGGTGCCCGGGTGGCCATTCGGCCCATAGTAATCACAGCTATACTTACATGCGAGTCCATTCAGTGTGGATGCTATCTGTTGAAAAAACAGATCGCTTTTTCAATGCGCTTTCGCAGTGTGGACGCTCTCTTTTGGAAGAAGTTTTTTTGGAAGATCTCTTTTGGAAAAGCTTCTTCTGAAAGAAGCCTGCAGTCTAGACATAGCCTTAGACACTAGGGCCCAAACCAGTGCCAGACTGAGGCATAAGCTAACAAAGCTACATCTTAGGGTCTCACAATATGAGGGCCCTCTAAAAGAGAAAATTTCAAATTTTATCAAAATTGGCAAGTAAAGGATGTATAGGAGAAAGAAGATTGTCTTTAAATGTTGGCATTTACATTCAAATATAACATAAATATACACATCTGGCTACATAAATACACTTACCCTCCCCTTACCTTTCATTAATTGTTCACTATTGACAGACAGGAGGCCAGGGCTGAGGAAAAAAATGATAATCGCATTGTAAAATTAGTATTTCTTCCAGTAAATCTGCCCTCAGTCTCCTAAGGCACTAGTTGATTGGCCAGCTGCTATTAGTAAAATTCTGACTGTGCCTTCATAACTTATTTAAATAAATAAATATAATCTCGCTGATGATAAGATCAGGGAAAATTTCAGCTTTTGTCTTCCTACCTTTCTAAAATGTCCTTTGAGTCTATGTGCTATTAATCTTCTTGACCAACAGCATACTGAACTACTCTACTGGTTCAAATTCTGCTCTGAGTTACATCTGTGTAAATACAAAGTAACGCCATTAACATCTGTGGAATTACACTGGTATAAATACAGAATATCTAAATGCGGAAACTGGCATATTGACTGAAACAGAATTATGCTCAAATAGCATCAGAATAACAACAGAATTAGGACCCCATTGGGCATCAGTAACTGTTAATACCAAATGTCTTGAAGTTTGTTTTAGAGACTTTAGTTAGTGCTGTAGCATCTATTAAGCAGCACAGTAGCCTGTAATATTTTTTAGAAACTGTTTTTCAATTTTGAAACTTTGATATTTCTGTACAAGAGAGAGATAGCAGAAGGATAAATTGTTCTGTGCTTTTTTTCCTGAAAGTCAGTTATTTAGGTTTATCACACTGTATCACATTTCTGTCTCAATCAGGTCAAGTCTTTTCGCAGAAACCATCCCACTGCTGAAAAAAATGTGTTGAAATATTTTGCAAATAAACTGGTATAACAGTAATGCATATTTTTCCTTTAGTTTTATTTATGCGATGAGAACAAAAAAAAATTAAAAAAGAGAAGAAAGCAGTTAATCTAAATACTGGACAATATATTTATTTTCATCTATACTAAACCCACAGGTTGCCAATTTTTTTTGTATTGCTTCAAGATGTTTTGGCTTCATAGTAAGAAACTCATTCCTCTTACATGAAAAGTCAATATTATTTTAATTTGAAATCACACAGCTATTAAAGAAGCAATAGAGCATATTCTGTCAAACCGTAAGAATTGTTTCAGTAAATTTTCATCTAATTCATACAGGGCCTAATATCTTAGAATATTTAAAAGTTTGATGGAATCTTAATCTACAGTTTATGTCTTTCAAGAAAAGTGAATAGTAAGAGTGTTTTGGTTTGTTTTGGTTTTCCTTTATTGAGGAAGTATTAACAATCGAAGATCTAACTTGTGTATCTCAGAAATTCTTCCACTGTAGGTCCAACATTACACACAGCCTAATTAACATGATATTTAAGGTAGAGAGTATATAGTTTATTTCTAGTCATGGAATGGTGTAGGCAGACACATTGTACTATTTCCCGTTTCTGATGCTTCTCAATATTCATAATTAGCTATTTGTCTGTTTGCGTTTGCTTCTAAACTACCAGCACTTTGTCCCAGAACCAGATTAATCATTACACCACCTAACCCCAGACAACTGATCCAAATCATAAATATGCTTTGTCCCCTGATATAGGTTGTTTATTGTCTATAGCTAATCAACATATATCAATGGTTTGTATGAATGTCTGTGCAGCAGAAAAGAAATTAGGTTGTCAATGAAAAGCGACACAGCATTCTCAGCACTAGAGATCGAGTTCAGATAATGGAAGTTAGACCATATTACCAATTCGTAAGATAGTCTAAGCACACACAATGCATATACAGTAAACTTCTGATAATCCGGCATCTTTAGGACCCAGAGGGTGCTGGATTATCAAATATGCTGGACTATTGGAAAGGGGGGGCTATGAGGGGTCTGGGGTGGAGTTGGGGGGATGTGCCCCTTGGTGCTGCAGGACCAGCCCGGCAGCACCCCAGCTGCTCTACCTCAGACTTCCCCAAGTCACCCGCTGCTGAAACTGACCAGTGGCTGACTCCGGGAAGCCCAGGACAAAGCCGCTGGGGTGCTCTGCCCCAGGCTTCCCGGAGTCAGCTGCTGGTCAGTTTCAACAGTGGCTGACTTGGGGATGCCTGGAGCAGAGCAGCTGGGGTGCTGTCGGGTTGTTCTGGTAGCGCCGCCCCTTGGCGCTGTGGGACCAACCCGGCAGCACCCCAGCTGCTCTGCCCCAGTCTTCCCCAAGTCAGCTGCTGCTGAAACTGACCAGTGGCTGACTCTGGGTCAGAGCAGCTCCAATTGTCCGGCTGCCCGGAACACTTCCAGGTTCCAGGTGGTGCCGGACCATCAAGACCATCATTTGATGCCAGACCACTGGAGGTTATGCCTGAACTGAGTTCACACATACACACACGCACACAATAATATTATTGTTTCAATGCTCTAACAAGCACCCTACCATAAACTCACTGAAAACTAATGAGTCCTGAGAAGATATGAATAAAAGATTATTACAATGGACAGTTCTAAGGGATTGATCTTTCCCCAGCTCCACAATTTTACACTAAGTATATTTATGATTGTAATAAATCTGACTGAAATTATTTTTTTCCTGAAATTCAGTTTTCATTTGAAACTCTGACATTTCCCTACTAAAACTATAAGTTTTGTGGGGAAAAAATTAATTTAGCTGGAAAAGCCATTTTCCATTGAAAAAAAAAGTTGCAACAGAATCTTTTGACCAGGCCTAAACTGTGTTATTTATCCTTAAAATAAACTGTTCTAAAAGCTCATCTATTATATATTTTGAAGTTTGTTTGTTTGTGGATTTGTTTGTGCAAAATAAAGTCATACTTCACAATTACCTACTGATACCAAATTTTGCATAAACAGTCCTGCCACTTAAATTAGCTAAATGCACTACTTTTTACACCAGAATATGCTGGGTGAAAGATTGAAATCAATGTTCCTCAAATGGCAAACCACAGCCAATGGGAGCCAGCCACAAGGCTCTGTGGCTGTGGAGTCAGTAAGTAAACAAACCAGAGTGGCCCAGTAGCAGCTTTCTCAGAGTGGATCCATGGGCCATTTTGAGAAACAGAGCTATAAATAATTATTTTTGTTTTTCATCTGACAAAAAGTTGTATTATGATTAGAATTCATAAAAATATTTGCTAACAAAATTAAAATTGAGTCACTTATTCAACTGTCATTTTAGTGAAAAGAAAAAATTTTCTGTTACAAATCACAAAATAATTCAAATTAGTTATGGAAAGACTAATGGAAGCTTTAAAAAGTTTCTGTTTCAAATTTGCAGTGTATGGTAATTATTTAATAAAATGAATAATGTTTGAAGTTGAAATCCTACAAATTTAAAACCATTCTTTTACTTCCCTTTTGCAAGCACATTAATAAAAAATTATATTACATATATTTTATTTCTTGAACTTTTCTATACGTGTAATCTATGCAAAATGACTTTGCCCAGTCAGCAGTGGGCCTTACCTGCTAGTTTGTCAAATTTACATTTTTCTCATATGATCAAGACTGGATTAATGGGTAACATTTATTGATAATATTACAAAGTAGCATATTCATTTACACACACACACCATGCTAATGGAATAGTTACCAGTCTGTTGCTCAGCCCAACCTATTGGCCAAATAGATCGTGTGCAAGGAAGAAGCCAGGTTCTCGTCCCGCTAAGACTATGGAGACTCAGTCCGGACTGACAAGAACCCGTCTCCTTCCTCGCACCTTACCTATCTGGCCAATAGGTTGGGCCAAGCAACAGACTGGTAACTATTCCATCCCCAGGGTGTGTATTTGTGTAAATGCATATTGTACTCTGTTATATTATCAATAAATGCGGCATGTTGCCTTATCCCCCCTGAAAAAGATCCCGCATGCTTCTTTTAAGCATAACAATCTTGTTTATTTTGGGAGACTTGATTTATATTATTTGAGTCACTGAATAGTTTCATGGATCACTTTAGAAATTATTAGACTGGAGTTATATTAATATATTTTGTGTATTTTATATATATTTGTGTATCTTGTAAATGTAAACAATATTTTGTATTCTCATTTAAACAAACAGAAATTATTTTGTGGAAGACAAATAGCTAAATTTGACTAACATTTCCTTTACTCAAAACCTCTTTTTCTGCTGAAAAATAATTTTGACAAACAGTTTATGACTGGCCCCGCTTATCAATTCCTGAGAAATTTAGGACCTTATTCAGATTAATCATATAGAGATTGTCTACACTACAGCGAAGATTGAAGCAGCAACAGTCGATCTTCTGGAGTTCGAATGAGCAGGTCTAGTGAAGACTCACTGATTTAAACTGAGAGGGCGCTCCTGTCGGTGCCAGAGGTCCTGCTCCTCACCAGGGGTAAGGGAAGTCAATGGAAGCATATGCTCCTGTCGACCTCACACTGGGTGTGTATGGCACCAAAACATGATACAAGATACTTTAGCTCCAGCTATGTAATTAATGTAGCTGGAGTGACATATCTTAAGTTGACTTTCCCCGTTAGTGTAGATCTGGCCATAGGGATTACTTTCCTTTACAGCTATCTTTATGGCCAAAAGCAATACAAATTCTTAACTAGACAATTAGTATATTGAATAGCATCACTGTTCATTAAAGGCCCAATCTTGCAAGGGCAATCAGCACCTCATGGGAAGAGGAGCTGCTTTACAAGAGGCACTTTACAGGATAAAGTGTGGCAGCAGGCAAGCCCCTACGAGGTGTCATTAACATGTCTCTAAATTCAAACCTCATATGCCCAGGCCATGAAATTAGAGCACATAAATGAAATATAAACAATAGCTAATGTGGTAACAAAGTATTACATTTAGTATTAGATACATGTATGTTTGAAATTATTTATAAAAACAATGTACTGCTTTGCATATGTCTAATACTCTCTACATGCAAAAAGGGAAGATATGTGGTTGCTTTCAGGCAGACACAGGGGATTTGGATGTCTTGCTTGAGAATTGCATCCATAATTCCTTCATTTCTTGGGTTCCTTGAGCAGTAACGTTAACTTAAACCATTGACAGGATCTTACTACTTTACTTCACCATACTATTTATGTATGGAAATTTGCATATTACATACATGCTAAAAAGATACTGTAAACGATCATTCCTTGTTTATCTATAGATCAAGTGGAATCTTTTAAAAAATCATAATTATCCATACACTTCGCATTTTCAGGCACTCCAATTATTTTCACATTTCACACATGAAGATGGTTTTCTAGCATAGATATTTTTGGGTGTAGAGCCTTCTTTTTAATCACAGCTGTGCATGATGCATTAATTTTTTTGCTTCTCTTCCATTTCTAATCTGGTCTGCGTCATCAACTAATCTATTGTATTCATGTAAGGCTTTGTGCTACAGCTGGAAACTCCCAAAGACAACAGTTCAAACATATTGTGCACTATAATAATACTTTCATGGACAATGTCCATCTTTTTACTTAGAGCATTTCATAGAGCACTTCACTGAAAGGTACTCAAGTACAAACAGTATAAGTGTGTGCCATGTCCCCTTCTTGTCCTATAGGGGAATTCTTGGCTTAATGGAAGTCAGTGGAAAATTCCGACTGACTTCTACAATGGCTGAATTTAAACTAAGTTTTGACTCTTAAAGCCAGATCCTCAACTGTAAATCAGTGTAGCTGCATTTACTCCCCTGAAATCAAAGGAATAGTTTATAGGTTGGCGCCCAAGTTTGTTTATGCCTAGAGATTGTAATGTCTTCAGAAACTAGATTCTGCTAACTAGTCCTCCCAGCTCTCCCATTATAAACTACAGTATATGTTTATATGGGCCTACATTTTATGGAATGAAATAATGTTGGTGTTGTGGCATGGTTCTTGAAAAAAAATCTTACAATTACTTAAGATTAAAAAATGATCTTTCACTGTAATAAAAGTTGTTCTTTACATTTTTTTTATAACTCAATGAGCTGAAGTTCTAATAACCAGGCTGCCTTCCTAATTAACTTTGAGTATATATCTAAGTCTAAGAAACTTTCTTAAATGAAAAACAGAAAGGATAAAGATGACTTATAAATACATTATTAAATATTATCAGATTAAAGAGCAAGACCATCTTTATTTACTTGCTCCTTAATTAACACTGAGCACATTTTGCAGAAAATACATGTCTATGTAGCCAGAGTTCGTATGCAGTAGGATCTGCTAGGACTGGCTTAGCAGGAGAGTTCCAGGTTAGGACCAAGGTACATTGGTACATTAAACATATTATGCTGTGCTTTTATTATATCTTTGGCCTTTATAAGCACCATGGTTTCACAAATTTAAGACAAAAAATCAGACCGACACACGTACACTCGGAGCAAACCCAGGAAATTCATGTTTATACTTGAGGGAAAGAAGTGTGCTTAGGCAATCACTAAGTGGTGTATCCTGGGTCATCCACTCCGTGGCTACGTCTACGCTGGCATGAATTTCCAAAAATGCTTTTAACGGAAAAGTTTTCCGTTAAAAGCATTTTCGGAAAAGCGCGTCTAGATTGGCAGGATGCTTTTCCGCAAAAGCACTTTTTGCGGAAAAGCGCCCATGGCCAATCTAGACACGGTTTTCCGCAAAAAAGCCCTGATCGCCTTTTTCACGATTGGGGCTTTTTTGCAGAACACAGTACTATGCTGTCTACACTGGCCCTTTTGCGCAAAAGTCTTTCGGAAAAAGCCTTTTGCCCAAATGGGAGCAGCATAGTTTTTCCGGAAAAGCACTGATGTTTTTACATGAGATCATCAGTGCTTTTCCGGAAATCCAAGCGGCCAGTGTAGACAGCTGGCAAGTTTTTCCAGAAAAGCAGATGATTTTCCGGAAAAACTTGCCAGTCTAGACACAGCCCAGGAGTTAATTGAAACCATTATTTTTATCACAAAGGTCAAAAAGCCTTCATCAGAACAACACAGGTCATTTGGTTTAATAAGCAAATGGGATAAAATATGAATGTTTTTCTGCACAGTAGTTTTGTTCTCTCATGTAAATACCTAATCACAAAATATGATCCAGATTGATTATCAGAGATATCATCTGTTCTGGTCTTTTGGACAGGCTGCATGGTTTGATTACTTATTATCAGCAGTAATATATACCTAATATGTGATAGAAAGAGTCTAGTGGAGCTGTCCAGTCTGATAATTAATATAAGCATTTTGCATAGATGTAGCATAATGTGTGAAATCAAAGGTATACTCCAAGTCCATTAAATATTTTGTCTTTCTTTAATATTAAATTATACAAACTCAAAGAAAATTAATTTAAATTTCACTCTTTGCCATGACTACCACTCTTATGTTGAATTCAACCTTCTGTACATATATGTGGGCAGGCTACCTGTAAGTAATATTAACCTTACATTCAAATCATACTGCACCCTCTGTTCTTCGAGCATAAGATTGCTTCTCTTAGGTTTTGTACAACCAGATTCTCTGTTCTTGACATATTTACTTAGATTAGATTAATTTCATTAATCTAGAATGAAAGGAAATTGTTAAAACCTAAGAGAGTATGAACTTTATTTAGTAGAATCCCAGGCGGAAAATTTTCCCTCTCTTTTGAGATGTACAAAGAAACAAAGCTGCTTACTAAAGATGCTGCTATTTAAAGTGATTTTCACATTAGCAGCACTAGAATATGATTGACACCTACTGAAGTTAGATTGCATGTATTTATACTGCATTAAACTAAGTGACCTTTTCAGTACCCGTTTACACGCCTAATATGTGCAGGAAAAGAACCATGAATATGATTAATGAACTATTCACTTCAACCCATGATAATTAAATCTTCAAAGACTTTCTGTGGATGTCCTTTGCACGTCCCCCTCCATAAGCGTTGTTAGAATTCACTTATGGTGATTTTGGGGATAATGCAATATTCCATATCCATTTTACTTGCCTAAGGTGCTCAATACCACATAGACTCCATATTGTAATTACCATTAATAGGAGATAAATCAGGGGTTTCTTGTTTGGGAAAATCAGAATACTTATACCTGAGCATGAGACTTTTCTACTGCAGGTAGTTATATTTTGTTTATGCAAATGCACATACACTGTAATGAAACAATGCTCCAGCATGATTTCAGTAACCACTGTCATGCAGCACGTGCAGTCTTTTGAATGTAAAGTTAGAAATTTTGGCTGATCAAGCTCAATGGCAAAATTCCCATTAAGTTCAACAGAGCTAGGATGTCCCTCCAACTCTTCGTCAATTATAGACTTTAATGATCACATGGCAATTTTGCATGAGCAGTAGCTGTTAGTTTTTCAGTCGTGGCCAACTTGTTTTCCATATACCTGAATTTCTCTGCAGCTTCAACTGGAGACAGTATTCTTTATTTAGTATTCTAATCAATTTAGTTTTCCTGTGCTCTGCTAAACCACCACCTCATTTTACTTCCTCTGTACCTGTGTTTCACTGTGTATATATTATTTGCGCTATATATTATTTGAACATCAGTTTGGTAAATTTGTAGAGCTTTGAGATACTTTGGAATGACAAACGCTATATGAATGCAAATGATCCTTTTTTAACTATTGTAATTTCAGTATGCATACCTATATTTTCCTTCTTTTCAAATTAATTCACTATTTCCAATGCATGGAACTAGCAACATGCAAGAGAAATATGTTGTTACTTTTTTTGCTGCACATGCCTAAAACTCTATTTCTGTTTCAGTGTCTGACCACGCTGTCTGTCATCCTTAGACAGCAATTGAGACATTGTCTATTCCAGGGATTCTCAAACCTCACTGCACCTTGACCCATTTCTGACAACAAATAGGAGGTCCCAGGAGAGGGGACTGAAGCTGGAGCTCATCTGAGCTATGCTGCACCGTGTGTGTGTGTGTGCGTGCGCGTGCACTTGTGCAAAGCTCAGGGGCTTTAGCCCTAAGTAGGGCACCTATAACCTGAGCCCTGCACCCTAAGGCTAAAGCAGCCTTCAGTTTTGGCCTTGTATGGTGGGCCTTCAACTCTGGCCCCTGATGGTGGGGCTCAGATTTAGGCCCTGGGACCAAATAAGTTTGTCAGCACTAGTGATGCCCGGGTGTCACAATTTGAGAACTGCTGGTCTAGTCTAATTTAATTTGCTCAGTATAAGTTATATTAAACACCACCCTTCTGAACTTAAAGGGGTGAGTGGATGATATCTGTCAAATTCTTTTTGCATTGAGGTATTAGTACATAATACATGGGTTGATAGCAGCCCAGTTGCAATAGGACTGAACCACAGCTATATCCCTCATTGTCCCCAGTAAAGAAAAGCACTTAAAAACATAGTTCATTTTAATTCATTGAGACTACTCATATGCTTAAATATTTTGCTGGATTGGGGCCATTTCCTTTAAGGTTAGGATACATCCTTCATATTGGAATATTATTCCAAAAGTTAGATAGCGATATTCTGTTTGTATTGTCAGAAACAATTCGCATAAAGGGTATATCTACACAGCACCCTAACCTCGAAGAAAACCACACATTTTGCATATCTTATTTCAAAAGAATTTTGAAATACCAAATTTCAAAATAAGCTATTTCAAACCATCCCTTACTGCTTGTGCAACGAGGTTTTCCGGGATGGCACAATAGCACACTCCCTTACTTTTGAAAGATATTTTGAAATAATAGGCAGATTGTGTAGTCACAGGGTAGCTATTTTGGGATACCTCCAGTATCCTGAAATAGCCATGCAGTGTAGACATCCCAAAATGAGACTGCTTGTATGTGTGCAGTATGTTTTCCCTTTAGTTGAGGTCTACATGAAGAAATGCCTCATCTTACATTCAGGCATATGCTGCTTTACATTTCTTAACACAAATTTACATGCAACATTTCATTTGAAGAAAGTTCTAAGAAATACCATGGCTTTTAAACAAAGCAAATGTTAACATTGTCACTGACATTGAAGTACTTTGGGGTGCTAATATTTTTAGGTGGGATTATGTTCTATTGTAATTTGTATCTGATGGAAAAACTTAGGTGCAGGGACTTGTTAAAAAGAAAATGGTCATTCTGGAATCACCATGCTACATAATTTATAGTCTAACCTCACAAAAACATGAAAAAGAACCCTCCTAATAAGATTTATCTTATTTGATAAAGACAAAAAGCAAATTCCTCAATGCCAAATTAGAGCAAAGAAACAAATCATGCCCTATGTGGAAGAAGGTAAAATGATTTCCTGAAAATATGCATTGTTTTGCAATATGTACTGATAGCAGAAATGATGAGATAGAATTACATACACATGATCAAAGAATGAGCAAGAAGGCACAAAATTCAATAAAATATCTTGATGGAAAAATACTGTTCAGTAAAGACAGGGAAAAAGTTAACTTCGGACATTTCAGTCCTGTGACCATTTTGCTTGCTGATTAGAAGAGAGTCAGCACGTCTGTTGTCTAGATGTAGATGTACAATATCATCCAAATATAAGTGTCTCAGCTTAGTCAGTGAATCTCAGGAAGAACTGTGTCCTGTTATTAAGAAGTCCATTATGGAACACTTAAACACCACTCCACCTACAGCAAAATGAAGAAAAATACAGTTGAACTGCCATAGTTAGTAATGTGATCCTTTAGGGTCCTGTTCGAGGATGTTTGCAGTGCTTATGCTTGTTACTTATTTATTCACTCAAAATATTGTGCTGTGCCTCTTCCATGTAAATAACGGAAGATCAATATATTTAATACAATTTAAAATGTGTTACTGTGCCTAATGGGAGACATTACTGGTATAATGCTGAGAGGTGTTTGCAAATTATAAAGAAGACAAAGGGCAAGATTACATGAACAACCTTGACTCAGCACAAATTACAATGGCATCTGAGAAGCCTAAATTGCACACTGTCCATTTGTTCAATTATTTAACATGGAGCAATATTCAGCAAATCATATTACCAAGCTAGATTCTTGCAATGGCTTACATTTCTTCTGTACAGTAGGTAATGCTGTCTTGCAGTCCTAGGCTAAGTCTGGACTGCAGGCTTCTTTCGGAAGAAGCATTTCCGGGAGAGATCTTCCAAAAAAAACTTCTTCCAAAAGTGAGCGTCCACACACAAAAGCGCATCAAAAAAGCGATCTGCTTTTTCGAAAGATAGCGTCCAGACTGAATGGCTGCTCTCTCACATGTAAGCTGTGATTACTATGGACAGAATGGCCACCAGGTCACCTGTGCTTTTTCCTCTTTCCTCTTCTTGTGAAAGAATTCCCTCTTCGGGGTCCACACATGCCTTTTTCCAAAAGAGCTCTTTCGTTAAAAGGCTTCTTCCTCGTAGAAAGAGGTTTACCAATGTCAGAAAAACCCCTCTGTTCTTTCGATTTTCTTTTGAAAGAATGTGATTGCAGTGTGAATGTAATTGAAGTTTTTTTGGAAAAATGTCCGTTTTTCCCAAAAAAACCTCTGTAGTTTAGACATACCCCTATGCTCTACCTTTAGCCTGACCCCTACAGTCTTCTTTACTTATCATATATATAGTAGCCCAATGTCTGTGACTCTAATGCTGTAGCATTACAGAGTCACCTCTGGGGGCGCTGTTGCCTCACACCGTGGCACTCTGCTGAGTTCTGCACCGCTCAGCTGGGTCGCTGAGGGGGAGCAAGCGGGGCAAGCGGCTGTTTGGGCCCCATGGTCCCCATGCAGCCTCTTGCTCCCCTTGCTCCCCTGCAGTGACCTGGCGGAGTGGCACAGAACTCAGCTGAACGCCATGGCAGGAGGGGAAAGGGGCGGGGTGGTGACGTATATGGCCAGGGGAGCATGGAGCCCAAACAGCCGCTTGCACTGCTTGCCCCCGCCCCGGGAGCGCGGAGCCCAAACAGCCGTTTGGGCTCCATGGTCCCCCGAATGAGAGGCAGGAGGGGGAGGAGAGCTGAGAGGGGGGGGGGAGGCAGGAGGAGGAGGAGGAGGAGGAGGAGGAGGAGGAGAAGAGAGAGAGAGACACGGACATGGAGGAGAGTCCTGAAAAATCCCGTTGTATGACGGGTTATTGGCTAGTTGTAAAGACCACCAAAAGCCATTGACTGAGTTCAGGGCCTTGATCTACACTTGTGTTCTCTAGGTATGTATACACACACACACACACACAATATCAGGTTTGCGAGATCCTAATTTGATTCAGAATCTAAGAGTAGTTAAGAGAGTTCTGTAATTTTCTGTATCAATAGGTCCTTTTCTTAGTGACTAGAAATGGGGATTGTTTTCCTTAGTATCTCTTGAACTATAAACAGTGTTTACAGCAATACTGCCATCAGAACATTTTGAAAGAGCACTTTGTCCGTGGGTTTTAGTGTTGTATATTTTGGGCAAAGTAACTGAAGTAGGAGCAGCAGTACCAAAATAGACTTTAGTAAAATATTTCTCTTGACAATCTTGCAATACAGTTGCTGCAGGCTACCAGACATAGTACCCACAGAATCTGAGATTGAAGAATGAAATTACATTTCCCACTTCCTACAAGGAATTACACTCTACTGATATACTTAGAGGTGAGGTGCTTGGGGTAGGAACCATGTCTTCCCATGTGTTTGTACAATACTACAAGGACTTGATCCTGATTGAAGTCTATGAGGGCTTTTACAAATAGATAACAATATAGTAGTTGGGAGAAATGTAAAACTAAGCTTTCAACCATTTGTGATCATTCAAATCTCATAGTATTTTAATAATAAAGTATGAAAATATAATTTGTTTAATAAGTGTTATTGATTTGTATTAGTATACCCACTAGCAGACCTAGTCATGGACCAGGATCCCATTGTACCAGGGATGAACAGACAAAAAGACAGATCCTGCCCAAGGGACTTGCTAAGTACAACACAAGAGACAACACATATACAGGCACATGGAGGAATACAAGGACACAGTGAAGTAGTATCCATTGGCATGATAGGCAGAGGTCTCTCCACACTAGCTGCTACCATCAACTACTTTGCAGGCATCATGGCAAAGAAGAGTTTTGAGAAGGAATCTGAAGGTGGATGTTAATGAGTGCTGTGGATGTTTACAAGGAATGCCTCTTAAGTGTCTGAGGTTGCAGGAGACGCATGAAGATGTTTGTTTGAAAACTGAACAAGCACATAGTTAATAAGAGCTGCCGTTAGCCTTAATGTCCTGGCCTAATTGCAATTCAGATCATTACTTTTACCTACTTTAATTTCCCCTGTGATTTTAAGAGGATATAGTATGCTCGCATCCTATGCTATACTGTTGTGGGATACTAGGCTGCTTCTGCATTCCATTAAACTAATAGTGATGGGTGAACTGACAGAGCAAAATATGGCCCATGGACTGCATCTAGCCCACCAAGTTGCCGGATCCTGCTCGTGGGAGCTTCGGCCAGCTCCCTGCCTGCCTCACCCAGCACTCTGTGAATGCTGTGAGCCCATGGGGGAAGGGAAAATGCTCCCTATGCTGCCCCTGCCCCCAGCACAATCTTGCACCTCTGGCCAATAGGAGTGGACTTATTTGCAGGCTAGGCAGCATGTGAGGTACACCTCTCCCAGGCTTGCAGCATTCCGAGCAGCTTTGAGCATGTGTGGGGGCATGGAAAGCAAGGACCCTGGCTAAAGAACCTGCTAGGCTGCTGGCCGGGAGCCATCCAGGTAAGTGCCTCCCAGCCAGAGCCTGCCTTTGGCATCCCAGTTACTCTCTCACTCCCTCCAAGCCTCTGCCCCTCCCCCCCATGCACCTCTACCCTACCTAAGCCAAATCCTCTGCTCTCGTCCTCCTACATTTCTCCTCCAGGCCATGACTCCCTATCAGACCTTGCACCCTATTACCCTACCTCTGGATACAACCCAGATCCCTGCACCCCCTCCTGCACTTGTGCCCCAGGTTACAACCCCCTCCCAGAACCCCCCTCCTACACTCTTCCTCTAGGTCACAACCCCTTCCCAGACCCTGCACTTCCTCCTATTTCCCTCCTCCAGGCCAGAATCCTCTCCTGCATCAATACTGTCTTCTGGACCAATGCCCCTCTCCCCACATACACACTCCAGGAAATGATGGAAAAACTTCCTTTTTGACAAAGTTATTAGTAGGCTTATAATTTGAACATGTCTCTTATCCCTAAACCCCTATCAGCTCCCCTGCCTCTAATAAAAAAAGAGCAACAAAAAAACTCCCCCCAAAACCCTGTTACATGCAAACTTCTGATCCTAAAGTGAGATGTGCTAGATACATGAAGGACTTCACTTTTGCTATTAATTTTATGTGAAAGGAGCTCAAATGCTAGAGTATAAAACTAACAAACAGGCATATATGTAGTCATTTGTGCAACTTTTAAAAAGATAATACATTGGCTTCTTGGTACCTGAGTAAATGGGAGATAAAATAGTACAACCTCTTCAAAGTTTTGACTGGGATGTGATAGGCCCTAAATGTCCACACATGATCATAATGATCAAATTGTAGAATGATCCACAAGTGATATAGTATAGTAGAAGACCTCTTGACATGCCTAGCAGTAGGGTATTATGGAACACATGATAATGTTGCTATGGTGTTTTTAGGCAGTTAATATAGAAAGAACACTGAGAAAATTACACCTCTTACCTAGAAAATTCAGACCTGTCAATTTTCTGGACTGAAAAATGGAAGACAAATCTGAGAGAAACACTTAATAAAGATTCGGTCTTCCTTACATAGCATTGCATGACTGATATCTGGAACAATTCCTAGAGTCAACACCAAGATAAATATCTAGCATTTCCCTGATCCTACATTTCTTATTCTGCATATTATTTAACCTTTGTTTCCAACTTGGTCTGTCTGACATTTCTACCAATTAAAACCAATAATTGTAATTGGAAAGACGAGAGAGGAAGTAATGGATGTGAAGGTGAAGCTGCATTGTAAAGCACATTGTAATAAATTTAGCACACAAAAAGAACTCAGGTGCCACAGGACTACTCATTGTTTTTCAAGAACTCCTATGACACACAATTATACTCAGTTCAGAATCTCAGTGCCAGATTCCCTCCTGTGTTTGTGCTACATTGATTGCAAAAAACTACCTTAAAGCTGGCTGACTCAGCCAGGACAGGATAACTCCTGTGCAGGGAGGTCCTTGGGTGGTGTGGGAGCTGGCATGTTGCTCTTCTCCCTGCAGCTAGCACAGGGGGGCATAGCCATGTCTCACTCCCAGCAATTCCTATCTGATATCTTGGCTCCTGGGGACACAATAGTTGGTGCAAGGTGGAAGTGCCCTTGACCTATTTTAACTTGTCCCTGAGGACTGGCCTAATGCACAGCAGTTCTAGGATCACAGGAGGACAAAGGCAGCTTAAAGCCACCATTATGCACCCTCCCCCCTTTTGTTCCCTGCTAAGCAGCTAAAGTATCCCAGGTCAGATGGAGCCTGTGGGTGGAAGGCACAAGCAGTGTCCTTTTGTACTCCTTACACAGCTTCTGTCCATAGCTGAAGTCTCAGTGCTTTCCATTAACACAAGGTTAATCATTGAAGCTGGCTAGTAGTATGAATTCTCCCAAAGGGGCAGGGAGGAAGGTAGGGCTATAGACCCATTGATTCTGTACCAGTCCAGCCCCAGAGGAAGACACCCCCCGATAGGGCAGCTGTGCTCCTGACAGCTCCAAGAAGGGAATGATGATTGCTGGAATGTCTGCTGGTGAAGTTAATTCCTACAGTGCCCGCCAATGCAAGTCTTTGGCTATAATGCCCCAATGCTGGTCTTTTTGACTAGTTTGTTATCACAACAAGTTTTTAAACACTTTTGACTACCCTGGACCTCCTTGATCCTGAACCCTGTTATAGTGAAACACCACATGTAGGTCTGTCTTAGAAGTGAGGAAATTTAGTCAGAAATTTCTCCATCAGTTCTCAAACAATGGGAGTCCTTATGTAGTCAAGGCCTTGGAGGCTAGCACTATTTAGACCACCATTTTGAAATGACTCGCCTTTCCATAGGTGGACAAAATGGTTCCGGCTACTGGAGATCTGTTTATATTAGAACTTCCACTCTTTTAGTATTTATAGAATGTGGGGGTAAAAATTCATCTAGCATAGATTTGGCCATAAGTCCCATATTCCTTTTCTGCCTTTTAATGGATTTTGCCCCTATAAAATGAGTGCCTCCTTTTTAGTAAGATATCTATCTCCATCTAGTTTAACTGGGAATGACTGTGCCAAAAACCTTTGGAATTCAACTCTCCTTATTTATCAGTTCTCCTTTACTCTGAGGAAGCAGGGGAGATGAACAATTGCCAATGTCCCTTGTGCAGAGGGAAATAGATGAATCTGTGGTTGTCCTGCTTCAACTATTCCATGCTAGCGGTGAAAACATGGACTTTTCAATATAACATCTCTCACACTTGGTAGTGGCCTGCAATTGCACATAGTGAAGAGGCTTCTAGCCACTTGTCTTGGGAGAAAACCATTTTTCCCCAGAAGGCCCTCTCCTTGCCATACAGTGAAATTCCATACATATTGAAGATTTGTGGGGTTAAAAATGAAGCACTTCACTGAAAGATGATTACATTCTTGTACTATGCATCATCTTTGGCTATGATTCAGGCATTATGCTTAACTTATGACATTTCAGATGTGTTTGAAAAGAGATGAAGACTAGTTCTACAAAAAACAGAAAAAGAAATTGTTCACATCTTTTTAGCAAGCTGATTAGTGGCACTGCAGCATTCATTTAAAAATGCTAAATATGATTAAAACAAATCATTACATTTTTATATCATTATACACACTTATTCTACTTCCTTTGACTCACTCGTTTTGGAAAAAATTAAACCAGGTGACAGCTCTAATTCTTTCTTCAAAGGGATTTTTTGTATGGGGGTATAACCATATGCTTGAACCAGGGTCTAAAATGGTGAAGAATCAGATGAACATCATAGTATAATTACATAGGATGTGTTATTAGATTCTGAAATGTGATATAATAGGACCTCAGGACAATTCTCGCTCATCTTACATACCTCATTTGGTAGAGTTGGCAGTCCTGAATGCAGATGTCAAAGCTTGATGTCTAGGTTCTGTAACCAGAGGAGAATCCCTGTATCTAGATAGGATAGGCAATGTAAACAGGCCTTCAGGTGTCAGGTAGAGCACTCTTCCCCACATGCATTATTGTCTGCGGTGGTTACACAAGTAGTTGCATGGGGAGGAAACCACACCAAGTTGCTTCCGATTAATAACAGAGGCACTAAGGCAGAAAATAGTTGTTGAAACTGGTCCAGAATCTTCAATAAAGTGGACAAGCTGGCAGTTGCAGCTCTGGACTCCTGAGTTTAATTAGTGTGTGTCTGCATAGAAGCGTTATTTTGGAAAACTTGACATTATTTTGAAACAACAATGTGAGCATCTACACAGCAATTCTGTTATTTCAAAATTATTTTGAAATAACAGAGGGCTTATTCAACTTCTGTAACCATCATTCCAAGAGGAATAATGCCTATTCCAAAATAGCTGTAGTGTGGATACTCCACTGCTGCTATTTCAAAATAGCTCCTCCCCAGAGCCATTCAGAGTAATTATTCCCCTGTGCTTTCTGGTTCTCTAAATCGAGGTAGCACATCCACATTAGGGGAGCCTGCCTCAGACTAATTTCAAGACTTTCCTGTAGTGTAGACACACTATTTCAAAATGAAGCTATTTCGGAATATTTCTTCTGGAATAGCTAATCCCGGAATTCATGCAGTGTAAACGTACCCTTTGGATACATCTAGAGTGCATCCCTCTGTCGGCAGAGGGATGAAGATTAGGCAGGTTGACATTTCAAATGAAGCGGGGATTTAAATATCCCACACTTAATTTGCATAAAAGTGGCCACCATTTTTGCTGACTCAGCACTTTGTTGGCAAAAAGCAGCAGTCTAGAGGGAGATCTGTCGAGAAAGAAAGACTTTTTTGACAAATCCTATAAACCTCCTTGCAGGAGGCATAAGGGATCTGTCGAAAAGGGTTTCTTTCTCTACAGATCCCCTCTAGAATGCCACTTTTTGCCAACAAAGTGCCGAGTTGGCAAAAACAGCGGCCATTTTAATGCAAATTAAGCATGGGATATTTAAATCCCCACTTCTTTTGCAATGTCAACCTGCCTAATCTGCATCCTTCTACCAACAGAGGGATGCAGTCTAGACATACCCTTAGTGTGCTAGACTCTAAGCCACCAATGCATCCATCTGCAAGGATGTAGTTTTCATCTCAGAAATAAACCTTCAGGCTGGCAATGCATGGTGTCTGATTTCTGGAAAATAGAGCATCAGTCAATTGAAGATTTAATTGGTCATTTTCACCTGTTTCAGCTCTCCAGGCATTAGTAGTAATGGTATCTCATCATAGGTCCGATGAGAAACACACAGATAGAAGGTTGGTATATAATTCAAGAAACAAATAGTACTACTAGTAGCCAAATGCAACTCTGTGTTGACAACAAATGTGGATGCTGGACTCTCAGACCACAAAGCAATGTTCACTTGAAGCAGACACTAGAGCTAATACAGAGTACCAAAGGGTCTGCTCTCTAGGAGGTTCTGAATCGTAGTCATATCAAGGCAGCATGGGAAGAGATCTTCATTTTCAGGTGTTCCAGATAAGGCCATGATGTTAAGGCAGTGGTTACATTTTATGCTAAAAACAGACCCTTATGGAAAGCCATTTGTCATGGGGCCAACTCACCAGCATAGCGCCTCCAACTGGTTGCTCTGGGAATTAGTTTCTTGTTTCGCTGGACACCTCCCTCGAGCTGGTGTCTCCCTGTGTTCCTCTTTGGCCACAGTGTCCTTTTCCAGACACTGCCCTCCCGCAGTGCCCACTCCAGTCTCTCTGTGTCCCCTTCCAGGGGAGGGGATATTGTTTACTCCACTGCACACTCCAGAGTCTCCCATCCTCAGGGGCCCCCAGCTCTTCTCCCAGGGAACACCCAATGCCCACCTTGTCTCAGTGACCCACTACCACTTTTCATCTAGCCCTTGCCTCAGGGGCAAACTGCAGTCTGTAATGGCCACTCATCACTGGCAAAGGGGTGTGGACCTGCTGCCCCTGCCTACGATGGCTGCCTCTCTACAGCCCTAGTAGCCTCAGGCTTTGCTTCAGGCCCTGCAGTCTGGGAGCTTGCTTGGCCAGAGCTTCCCCAGCTCTGCCTTCCTTCCCCACCACTTGTCTACCCCCTAGCAGTCAGGTCCCTACTACTCTCTCCAGAGCAGCAGTCAGTTCTTTCTCCCTCCAGGAGTCCTTCTTTATATAGCCCCCAGCTGGGCACTCATTAGTAGAACTGTCTCAGCTGGCACTTTGCTCTCATCTCTTGCTCAGGGCTGGGGTTTTTCCTTTAAAGGGCCAGTGCAGGGCAAACGCCCTGTCACACCATTGCAGAGATGTTTAAAGCAATTGATTTTTTCTCTCCCACTTTCAGGATCAAGCTTTGGTTGCTAATCATTTGTTGAATGACTCTCAATGTCAACCTACAAAGAATAATTTTCAGAAGCCCGGTAATCATCTCAGCCTGTTATACTATGTCACAGGTTGTTGTCAGATCAGTATGGACTACAGCAACTTTCTTTCCCGACTCAAATATGTTCCATGTCTTGAAACCAACAGAGTACCTGATCAGTTTGAGTAAAATACACTGGAGGTTTCATTTTCCAGTAGGAAAACATACTTGGAATTTCCATACATTATAGATGACCATTTCCTAACTCAAGAAGTGTCACAGCCAAGCACAAGGAATTCTATATTACATCTTGTGCTACCAGATAAAGAAAAACTGATCACAAAACTAAAAGTTAATAGTAGCTAAGGTACAAGTGATCATGACTTGATCACAGATATAGTGCATGTGCAAAATAAATTCTAAACCAGTATTAAATATACTTGGTGGTTTAATAGGACCAGTTTCACAAAACTGAAATGACTGAGCCAAACCAGCTAGGAGGAAGAATTTAATCAGAAAAATATGAATAATAACTGGTAATCATTTAAGAATACCCTACTAGATGCCTGGTAAAGCCATAATCCCGCAAGTGAGAAAGAAAGCTGTGCTGGTTAAAAAAATCTATTTGTCTTAGAGGAGAAGTGAAAGCAGCTGATAGATATAGATATAGATATAGATAGGGCTCGACAAATAGTGTAATCTACTCGCCACAGGTGAGTAGATTACACCCCGGAAGAGCTGGCGCAGAGCGATCTGCGCATGCACAGAATGATCTGTACATGCACAGAGCACAGAACCACGCAGCTGGTATAGATATAGATATAGATATAGATATAGATATAGATATAGATATAGATATAGATATAGATATAGATATAGATATAGGCTACGTCTAGACTACATCCTTTTGTCAGCAGAAGGATGTAAAATGAAGCAGTTCGAAAGTGCAAATGAAGCGGGGATTTAAATATCCCACACTTCATTTGCATAATCACGTAATGGCGCTCTTTTGAAAAAGTGCTATTTTGAAATTGAAACCGCAGTCTAGAAGGATTCTGACCTGTATTTGGAGAAAATCAGATGATGCATTGATCATATGGTCATGATAACACTCTTTCCATTCAACTAACATTTATAAATGAGTTATAAATTACAGATCTTAAAATGTAACTGTAAATGGGGAATCCAGTATGGTCATTGGCTCTCATGGGTTCCTCGCCCTATGCTGTTAGATATTTTTATCAATGACCTGGAACAAAAAAAAATATTACTGCAGATGACACAAGTTGGGGAGTAGTAAATAACGAAGGGGACAGATCACTGATTCAGAGAGATCTAAAACACGTTGTAAACTGGGCAGAAACTGAGTGTTTAATATGGCTAAGTGTAAATGTATACTCCTGAGAACAAAGATGGTAGGCCACAAGGTGGGGAACTCTATTTTGTGAAGCAATGACTCTGAAAAGGATTTGGGAATCATGGTGGATCATCAAGCTGAACACAATCTCCCGGTATGACACTGTGACCAAAAGAGCAAAATACAATCAATGCTGGAATACTGTGTCCAGTTCTGATGCTCACAATTCAAGAAGGATGTTAACAAGTTAAAGAGGGTTCAGAGAAGAGCCATGAGAATGATTAAAACATTAAAAAACATGCCTTAGAGAGAGAGATTTAAGGAACCCAGTCTCTTTAGATTAACAAAAATAAGATTAAGGAGTGATTTGACAGTCTATATGTACCTACACGAGGAACAATGATTTATTAATGGTCTTTTCGATCCAGCAGAGGAAGGTACAACATGATCCACTGGCTAGAGGTTGCTGATAGACACACTGACACTGTAAATAAGAGGCATTTTTTTAAACTCTGTGAGTAGTTAACCATTGTTATGATTTCAGAGGTCATGATGGATTCTTCATCACCGCCAATATTTAAAGGATGATTGAATGTTTTTCTAGACGATCTGCTCTAGAAATTATTTGAAGGAAGTTCATTGGCCTGTGCTATACAGGAGGACAGACTAGATGATCACAATAGTCCTTTCTGACCTTAGAAACTATCAGTCCTAGGTACAATATCCACTCCTGAATCTGGCCTGAATATGAGGCAGCTGACAATCTGCATCAGGACTGGTTTCTTTATCAGATGTACATAACAGATAGGCCCCCCCCCCCCAAAAAAAAACCCCACCTGATCAATGGCTCTTTGGCTCTATCAATGGCTTCCCTGGCTTGGGCCCAGCTACTACTTTTGATCTGCTCCAGAACTTTGGGATATTTCAGACTTGACTACAATGAAATGATCCAGATTTCAATGACCCAAAAGTAAGAGAAACACACTTGCAGTAGATGTTAGCTAGACCAAGACTCTTGTGATGCTGTGACGGATGTGTAGCTAAGCTGAGCTCTTTGATCGGTAAAAGGAGTCATCAGGTCCATGTCTAGAGAACCTGCCATCTCTCAGCAATCACGGCTTTAATGCACAGCTGAAAGCTTTTGTCTCAATTAGGAGATCTGCAATTGGTCACCAGCTGGGATATGATGGAATTTGCTGTGACTGGGTATTCTCTCTTGCCCAGACTAGATTTTCTCCTTAGTCTCTGAACAGTTTGCCAGGTTTTGCAAATGAAATGCCTGAAATTCAATTTAGAAACAATCTCTTACCATAGCTCTTGCCTGATTTGATCTAGAACAATAAAAAAATGGCAGCCTTCAGGGTTAGTTCCTGATGGGCTGTCATTGCTATGTTTACCTGTGCCCCCACATGTATCAGAGGATCGCAGCTTTTGTTGCCTGTGAATCACTGTTCACAGTCAATGCAAGTGGAGGGAAGCGTCACAGACTGGGTTGCTACTTCGCAGTGGCCAGGAACAGCGATTCGTGGACAACAAGACCTGCGATCCTTCAATACCTGAGGAGGCACAGGTAAACATGGAGGTGTGAGCCTGCCAGGGACTAACCCTGTGGACTGGATCTAGCCCGCAGGTTGAAATTTGCCTACCCCTTAACTAAAAGGTGAAAAAGATCTTTAATAAAAAACAGCTGACTGTTATTGGCAGAGATAAGAACCTAATGTAGTCTGGCAATACTATATAATATTATATATTATATATTACATAATATTCCCCTCTGTAATTCATTGTTGATGAAAAACCACACAGTGTAGATTTCATTGTGGCAGCCAGGACTTTATGACAGAAAGGTAAATGGCATTGACATTCAAACTATCTGTTTTAAAAAAAAGAACTTGCCCATAAGAGACTTCAACTCAGTTTGGAACAGATTCTACTTTGTGTTCCAGAAATTCCACCAATGTTTCTTGAGGCCACTTGTAGTTGGAATTTGGATGCCTATTGTGACCAGGCACGGCTGCTGCTGGGATCAAGGAATCATTAAGCACTTTATGCTCTATGGCTACCAGAGAGTGTTGTCCACATATAGAAAAGGCTTGATCAGGAAAAGAATTCAAGGTGCATCTTTTGATGTGGAAAGTGGGTAACTGTTTAGGATCATATAAAAGCTGTAGATTGGCCTTTGTCACTCAGCTTCCTGTCTTACTCCATCCACATCTTCATCAGGATATCCCCAGGGAGAATGGTGTACATTAAAATCACTCCAATAGATGGCAGGTCCTGAGAAGAATAAGACAGAAGGAGGCAAGTTGACAGATGGAGATTTGTAGACACTGAGGGTATGGCTACACCGTGTATGTGTGCAGGGGGAGGGGGCGTTTCAAAGAAGGTATGCAAACTGCGCTTGCATTTGCATATCTTCTTCCATTATTTTTTCTGGAAGAGGATATTCCAATATTTGGCCCGTCTATACAGGGCCAAATGTTGGAAAAATCCCTCTTTTGGAAGCCCCTTTATTCCTCATAAAACGAGATATACAGGGGACTTCCGAAAGAGGGTTTTTTTCTGACATTTGGCGCCGTGTAGATGGGCCAAATATCGGAAAATCCTCTTCTGGAAAAAAACACGGAAGATGATATGCAAATGCGAGCGCAATTTGTATACCTTCTTCGAAAAAAACCCTGAGAATCGGAGCCTTCTCTTTTATAGCCTGCCATTCAATGACATAATTTGGACCAAATAATGAAACTGGAGTTACTGGAATACCTTCCCGGACATATAATGCGACTTGAAGGTATTTTACAATGCCTGCCAATGTTCCAACTTACTTTTACTAGAACATTTTACTTTCACTGTTCTAAGAACTAGAATTCGCCACACCCACTCAACACATTTTAAAATGAAAAGAGCATACATAATCACATGCACCATCTGGAGCAATGGTTGCTATTTCTAGTATTTTACCCACTATAACTTATCCCAAAAAGTATGTCTCTCTCACAAACAGATGTTGATCCAATAAAAGATATTACCTCATTCACTTTTTCTCTCTGATATCTATGGGTCTGCATAGTTTCATTATCCTAGTAAAGATCTTTCACTGATTTTCTTTTCACTGGTTTTAGCACCTTTTGGATGAAATTCATGTCGTTCATCAAGCTCACACACCTTTGCTGGTTGTTAACATTGTTGAAAACTAGGTAATATCAATCAACTTTTATTTCAGAGGTTCATATTCTTGAGACTGTTACATTTGCATTACCCAGTGATACTCAAGGAAGCTGTTTTGCATATGTTGAGAGTAAATGAATGATGGAAATGATAAATTCTCAAATTAGTTATCATTTATGGTACTGCAAATGATTAATCTAATGCAAGAAAAGTCTCCAAGGGAGCATTATGGTCATTTCCACAAGCAAAAGGTGTCACTTTCCAAAACTTGGCCTTTTCACACATAAGGCTCGTAGGACTTTTTATGGTGAATCCCAAGTCTGCATTACTTTCAATGTAGTGCTGAGATTTAAAATCACAATTCAGCCCTTTTCAGCTTCTTAAATTGCTATAACATCACTTTTTAACTGAAACATACTGAAAGTAAAACTCAGTAAGCATTATATCAGCAAGTGCGAATGGAATAGTCATAAATGGTTTCTTAAAACATCAAACAAATAGCAGTTGGAGACACTTGTTTTATGTTGCCAAATGAGATACCTATCTAACTGATAGCATTAGTTTACTATTTACAAAAAGATGTCACAATATGATTTCTACTCTTTTCATGTACCACTATATTTGTTTACTTATCTCTTCCTTCATCAGTATTGCATTTTTTGCCACAAGGTGATTTTTATCAAAACATTCTCTGTGGTAATTAAATTGCTGATATTTAAATGTTGCTCTACAAAATGAAGACAAAGACATTTGTACAAAAGAAGAAAAGTAAAAATAGTGGAGTGAATTGCTTGTTTCTCTCCATCTTTGGATCTTAGTATATCAGTATCAGCACTACTATATTCTATAACTCAGTTATTTGCTTCATAGGTATTACTGAACTGATTCATCCAGTATACAAAGACACATACATATTCACACTCTCTCACACAGATTGTCATGATAACCTTGACAGAAATTTCTACATTTCACAACAGTGATATAAATTAACTTTATACTGCACATGTGGATGTCACCAAACTCCTTTCACACAAATGACTACATTGTTTCCATAGTAACTAATGCACTTCACACAGGCAAAGTGGGATGAGATTTATAAAAATGAAAAAGGCAAAAAAATTCAGTGCCTCAAGACATATTTAACATTAAAAAAGCCAGTGGTGTGAGGTATCAGAAATATTGCAATGTCCACATTGCTCTATTGCCATATCATTCATTACCGTAGATGTATCATAGCCTGCAAAATACTATGTTTGCTGAAAATAAGCTATATGAGTGAAATTCACCATTGTGCAGAAGGCTCTATTGACCATTTAAGATACATTTCACCCTTTATATGAACAGTAATTTAAAATTTTGATGCTAATAAGAGCTACTAATTGATGCATGTGACAAAGTGGAGTTTTTTCCACCAAAGCTTATGTCCACATAAATCTGTTAGGGTGCAACTACACAGCACAGTTATTGCAAAATAACTGAAATAACAATGTGAGCATCTACATAGCAACTCCATTATTTCAAAATAATTTTGAAATAATAGACAGCTGATTTTGAAATCTGTAACCCTCATTCCACAAGGAATAATGCTTATTCCAAAAGCTATTTCAGTACTGTGGGCATTTCACTGCTGCTATTTCAAAATAGCTCCTCCCCAGGACCATTCAAAGTAGTTACTCCCCAATGCCTCCTGGGGCTCTAATTCAAGGTAGCACATCCGTATTAAGGAAGCCTGCCTTGGACTAATTTTGAGGCTTTCCTGCAATGTAGATGTACTATTTTGAAATAAGCTATTTTGTAAAAAAATTCCAAAATAGCTTATTTCAAAATAAGCGTGCAGTGTAGACATACCCTTAGTCTTTAAGGGTATGTCTACACTACAGCATTACTTTGAAATATCTTATTTTGAAATAGTTATTGTGAAATAGCTTATTTCGAAATAACACGTCTAGATACCAAATACATTTTGAAATAGCGTTTTGCTATTTCGAAATAGCGTGTCCACACTGATAGGATACTGAATCGCATTTAAGGCTGGCAGGAACCGGTTCTGGCAGGGCATCAGGTCAGAAGTTACCTTGTGTGGCTGCTGCCTGAGGCGATCTGAGACCTGTGCTTAAAGGGACCCCCCCAAACATCTAGTTCTAAGGTTTCCCTGCTTGCTTGCCTACCTCGCTGAGGGACAGCAAAGCATTTTTTTCTCTGCGTGCTCTGAGTGCCCTCATTTGGGATACCACAGGACTCTGCAGTATAGAGCTGGAGCCGCCCCTGGGAACTCTGGTGCTTCCCCTGGACATGTTGCTGCAAGCCTGGCAGCACGTTCTGCAGGCAGTAACAGTCTCCCTGGTGTGCCCCACTGGGGGCTTGTGCCTCATTCCTTCCTCATGTCTTTCCACTTACCCCTCCCTAACCCCCCTTCCTGCTGTAAGATAAAAGACATGAGTTCATTACAACAAAGCCTCTTTATTGAACAAAACTGGGATGGGAGGGGAATGAAACTGAGGTGAGACTGGGGAAAGAAGGTGGGTGAGGGGAGGAGGGAAGGTGGGAGAGGGAAGGGGGAAACCTGGGAGTAGGGAGCTGGCAGGGGGAGGCAAGGAGAAGGGGGAGAAGAAGCTCAGGGTTCAGGGTTGGGTGTCTCACCATCCTGACTGTCTTCCAGCACCACGCATGTGGGGGCCTCAGCATTCCAGGGGGTGTGGAGAGGGTGGGGAGGAAGAAGTGGGAGGGGGAGAAGGAGTGGGAGGAGGAGTGGTAGCTGGAGAGGCAGCAGGGGCTGGAGCAGCAGGTGACAGCAAGCTCTGCCCCAGGGTTGATGACCACCTGGGGGGCACGGACCATCTTGCTGCCCAGGATACGGTCCACGGCATCAAAATAGATGCCCACTGTGGCCCTGGCATACACCTGCCACAGCTCCTTTATTTTCATGCGAACCTGCTCCTGGGTTCACATGTGGCCTTTGGTTGCCAGGCTGGCAGCCATCCGCCTATAGATGGTTGTGTTCCTCCATTTAGTGCGGAGATCATGGACGTTGGAAGCATCCACCCAAACCTGAATTAGGTCCCTGATCTCCACACTGGACCAGGCAGGTGCCCACTTTTTCTGGTCACTGGCAGGCTCCTGGGAGTTGGCAGACTGGTCCTGGGGAGCAATGGAGGGCTGGCTGCCATTGGCTGCCTGGCTCAAGCTGGGGCCACTGGGTCAGGTGCAGTGACTGCTGGCTCTGGGCTGGCAGGCTTGGAGCTGGAATAGGCACTGTGGCCAGAGTCTATGCCTTTAAAGGCTCCAGGGAGGGTGGGGAGGGAGAGGAGTTTTCTTGGTTTTGCCCAGAGTGGTCACCAGGGCACCCTGGGAAGGGCTGGAGGCCCCCTGTTTCGAAATAAGCGTCTACACAGCGCTTATTTCGAAATAGCTATTTCAAAATTTGTGCTATTCCTCATGGAATGAGGTTTACCAATTTCAAAATAAGCCCTCTGCTATTTTGATTTAATTTCGAAATAGTTGTTTGGCTGTGTAGATGCTGGTAAAGTTATTACGAAATAACGGCTGTTATTTTGAAATAACTTTGCTGTGTAGACATACCGAAAGGGCATATCTACACTGGGTCATTATTTCAAAATAAATCCCCTTATTTTGAAATAACAAGGTGAGCATCTACACGATCAAGCCTGTTATTTCAAAATAAGGGACTTGTTATTTTGAAATGATAACTCCTGCTTCTGAAGAGGAATAAGCTTATTTTGAAATACTTATTTTGGGAGTTACTATTTTGAAATAACCTGGTAGTATAGACATACTCTAAGGTGCTACAGGACTTCTCATTGTTTTAATAAGAGCAAAAAATCCCTTTGTTTATCAGCAGTTTTAGATACCGTTGGATCCTTTTCTTGGAAGAAAGACAACCGCTATATTATTCATTGGCTAGCTTGACCTGGTTTTCATACTTCGATCTTGGTGTCCCTATTGCATTACATTGTCCAGATTTTCTAACTCAGCTTTGCTGACTCTTGTAGTAGTGAATCTGGCACATATACTATGTTTGTGCTCAGTGCTGTGCTGGCTGCTGTATTTATACCTGGTTCCAACTGGCTGCTATGTCACTCGAGAAGCAGGGTGGCAGCTTCAACTCTGAAATATTTTTACATGGAGTTTTTGTATCATCTACAAATTTGAAAGGGCTACTGCATCAAAAACAGAGAAACATCAAACAACACAAGATTGTATTTCTTTTATTTGCTTTGAAAGCTTGGAAACAATTTAGTCTTGCATGGCTTATCATCAAAACGAGATTACCAACACTGCCTGAAGTCTGAGAGCAGGATAAGATAGATGTGGCTATATTTTTTTAAAGCAATCTTCCTAGCCCAGTCTCTTGGTGCTTCTTTCTATGATTCTTGCATAACTCAGGTTATTTTAAAAGGCCTATTTCCTTTTGTTTGTTTGCCCTCCTCTTTGCTATTGGCTAAATTCAAAAGATCATACCACTATTCTAGTGAATGTCATAGAGCTTGCTGTGATGAGGTGTTTAGCAAGTAACTGGAACAATTGTGAGGAATCTGCTTTTCCATGGAGACTTAAACCCAAAACAGAGATTCTGGTAGCAGCAGTTTTTAGCAGTGGTGCTAATAAAGGATCTACACTTTCTTCTATAAGTAGCACTTATAGCTTCTTTCCAGGACTCCAGCCATGAAGGGTGAGTGGGTAACATCAGCCCCCATCCCACCTCTTCCTGTCTCTGATGCACTCTTCCCTCAAGCACACTCTGTACACGTCCTCGCCCCCCCAACTCCGCCCCGGAGCTTGAATACCATGAATCTGTTGTTTGTGACACTCTGGGTGCTGTTAGGGAGGAGAAGGAATTAGTAAGCACGGAGCAGTGGGGGCACAGCTTGGTACATGTGAGTGCTCTGCACCCACTAATTTTTCCTCATCCCTGGAGCACCCACAGAGTAGGCACCTATGTGTACTTGTAACAAAAATCAGCACCCCAACACTTCTGCCCTCTGCTGGCAGCCACAGGAGCAAACCGGTATGAAGACTGAATGACCCTCATGTTTAGAAGTGGGCATTCTAGATCAGGACTAGAATGCATTGGTGAGGTTCTAACAAAGAATGGTGAAGAGATATGAAAGCTAATTAAGTTTGCCCTCAAATTACAGTTACAAATATATTAGAAGCAAGAGAAAGACCAAGGACAGGGTAGAACCATTGCTCAGTAAAAAGGAGAAACAATAATAGGAAACTTGGAAATGGCAGAGGTGCTTAATGACTTCTTTGTTTCAGTTTTCAAGAAGATAGATGGTGATGGGATGCCTAACATAGTAAATGCTAGTGGAAATGTGGTAGGTTTAGAAGTTAAAATAAAAGAACAAGTTTAAAATAACTTGGAAAAGTTAGATGTCTGCAAGTCACCAGTATCTGACAAAATGTATCTTAGAATACTCAAGGAGCTGATAGGAGAGGTATCAGAGCCTTTAGCTAACATCTTTGAAAAGTCATGGAAGTCAGGAGAGATACCAGAAGACTGAAAAAGGGCAAATATAGTGCCCATCTACAGAAAGGGAAATAAGAACAACCCAGAAAACTACAGACCTGTCAGCTTAACTTCTGTGCCAGGGAAGATAATGGAGCAAGTAATTAAGGAATTCATCTGCAAACATCTGGAAGAAAATAAGGTGATAGGGAACAGCTAGCATAGCTTTGTAAAGAACAAATCATGTCAGACCAATCTGACAGTTTTCTTTGATAGGATAACAAGTCTTGTGGATAAGGGAGAAGCGGCTGATGTGGTATACCTAGACTTTAGTAAAGCATTTGATACGCTCTCCCAATAAACTAGGGAAATACAACCTAGATGGAGTTACTATAAGATGGGTACATAATTGGCTGTATAACCATTCTCAGAGACTAGTTATTAATGGTTCACACTCATGCTGGAAGGGCATAACAAGTGGGGCTCTGCAGAGGTCTGTTTTGAGACCAGTTCTTTTCAATATTTTCATCAATAATTTAGTTATTGGCATAGAGAGTACACTTATTATGTTTACTGATAATACCAAGCTGAGAGGGGTTGCAAGTGCTTTGGAGGACAGGGTCATAATTCAAAATGATCTGGACCAGTGGTCCCGCCGGGGCATTTGTGTGCGCCCGCCGACAACCTGGGCCAGCCCCGCCCCCGATGCGTGGCGCACTGGAGGCACCGGCCCCAGGCGCGCGACACGCACCGATGCCTGGTGCGCGGCGCTCGGGCGGTCCCAGCCCCTGGGCACATGCGGGCGTGCAGCGCCGGTGCCGGCCCCAGGCGCGCGGCTCGGGCAGCGGCGCCGGCCCTGGGTCCACGGCTCAAGGTGCTCGGGCGGCCCCAGCCCCAGCCCCGGCCCTGGGGCACATGCCGGCGCCAGGTGCAAGGGCAACCCCGCCCCTGGAGTGCCCCAGGACGCGCGGCCCCGCCCCCAGGCGCCCGGTGCATGAGTGGCCCCACCCCCCGGGCGCCCGGCGTGTGAGTGGCCCCGCTCCCCGGGCGCCAAGGAACCTCTAAAGGTTGGGGACCACTGATCTGGACAAACTGAAGAAACGATCTGAGGTAAATAGGATGAAGTTTAATAATACAAATGCAAAGTACTCCACTTAAGAAGGAGCAATCAGTTTCACACATACAGATTGGGAAGCGACTGACTAGGAAGGAGTACTGCAGAAAGGGATCTAGGGGTCATAGTGGACCACAAGCTAAATATGAGTCAGCAGTATGATGCTG
Source organism: Pelodiscus sinensis (assembly GCF_052426305.1). Lineage (NCBI taxonomy): Eukaryota > Metazoa > Chordata > Testudines > Trionychidae > Pelodiscus > Pelodiscus sinensis. The sequence continues at coordinate 212,495,490 of NC_143052.1, forward strand.
TTGCAAAAAAAAGCAAACATGATACTGGGATGCATTAATAGGAGCATTGTGAGCAAGACACAAGGGCTGTGTTTAGACTGGCATGATTTTGCGGAAATACTTTTAACAAATACTTTTGCGGAAATACTTTTAAAAGTATATCCGCAAAAGTGCATCTAGATTGGCATAGATGCTTTTGCGCAAAAAGTGCTTTTGCGCCAAAGCATCCGTGGGCAGTCTAGACGTGATTTTGCACAAGAAAGCCCCGATCACCATTTTAGCCATCGGGGCTTTTTTGCACAAAACAGTTCTTCCTTGTCTACACTGGCCCTCTTGTGCAAGTATTCTTGAGCAAGAGGGCTTTTTCCCGAGTGGGAGCAGGAAAGTGTTTGCGCAAGAAGCACTGATTTTGTACATTACAATTCAGTGATCTTGCGCAAATTCAAGCGGCTAGTGTAGACAGCTGGCAAGTTTTTGCGCAAAAGTGGCTGCTTTTGCGCAAAATCTTGCCAGTCTGGACACACCCAAGAAATCATTTTTCCACTCTACTCTGCGCTGACTAAGCCTCAGTTGGAGTACTGTGTCCAGTTCTGGACACCACATTTCAAGAAAGATGTGAAGAAATTGGAGAGGGTCTGGAGAAGGGCAGCAAAAAAGGTCTAGAAAACAAGACCTATGAGGGAAGACTGACAGAACTGGGCTTGCTTAGTTTAGAAAAGAGAAGACTACAAGGGGTCATGATAGCAGTTTTTAAATATCAACAAAGGTATTACAGGAGGAGGGAGAAAAAATGTTTCCCTTGGGCTCTGATGATAAGACAAGAAGCAATGGGCTTAAACTGCAGCAAGGGAGGTTTAAGTTGGACATTAACCACCCTGACAATTAGGAAGTTTTTCCTAAACACTAGAATAAATTGCTTAGGGAGGTTGTGGAATGTCCATCACTGGAGATATTTAAGAGCAGGTTGGATAGACATCTATCAGGGATGCTTGAGGATAGGGGACTAGACTTGATGACCTCTTGAGGACCCTTCCAGTTCTAGTGTTCTATGATTCTACATTAGCCAGTTAGGTGTCCATACATTGTATAACACATTAGGAAATCAATGGTCCTTAACTGTGTGTGTTTGGGTGTTACAAAGAGTGGGTGAGTCTTGAAAAATCACCAAAAAATGTATTACATAATATATGACAGCCCTGTGGACCCAAATCCTAAAAAGTATTTAGGTTCCTTAATCAATTGGAGTTAAGAAACTTAATACGTCTGAAGATGTGGCTTCGGGGTCTGATTCTCCCCAACACCCTGTTACAACATTTTGGCCATGTAAAGGAGTCTCTCAAAGTGGATGTTAATGTAATTTTCACCCACTTAACTTCTACACTGACAGATTGGTATAATGGGTAAAAGAGGGTAAAAGAGATTTAAGCCTCTTTGAGTACATCTACACTGCACACTTATTTCAAAATAAGTTATTCCAGAAGAAATAATCTGAAATAGCTTATTTTGAAATAATGCATCTACACTACAGGGAAACCTCCAAATTAGTCTGAGGCAGGCTCCCCTAATATGGATGCTCTACCTCGAATTAGAGCCCCAGTAGGCACTGGGGAGTAATTACTTTGAATGGCCCTGGGGACGATCTTTAAAATAGCAGCAGTGGAGCATCCACACTACAGTTATTTCAGAATAAGCGTTATTCCTCATGGAATAAGGTTTACAGAAGTTGGAAGAAGCCATTTGTTATTTTGAAATAACGTCAGTTATTTTGAAATAACTGTGCTGTGTAGACACACCCCCAGTTCCCATTTACAACAAAGATATCTGCATCTGACGAAGTGGGTCTTTGCCCACAAAAGCTTATGATCCAATACATCTGTTAGTCTATAAGGTGCCACAGGTCTCCTTATAGCTTTTAAAGATATCTTTGTTAACCATGTTACCATCTCAAACTTTTAGTGCTGCTCAACAATGCATTGTGATTAATATGCAGCTCCTCATATCAGTTTTAAATCAGTTTGTATAAGAAGCTTCACACAGACTTACCTCACCATCACCATTCCCAGAGGTGCTACATATTCCTAAAACAAAGCTAGGGTTTTTGTTTTTTAAAATCAGAGGCCTTTCAGATTAAATCACATAAAAAAAAATCCAATTGAACCATTTGTCAATGGCATCATCCAGAAAATAGTCTGCACACAGGAGAGAGCTAATCTAGAAGTATAGCTCACCTTTGCAGACCGAACTGATAATGTTAGGTGCCTGCATTTTCTATTTTCCAATTTAAGATGCTTTAAAAGGACCTAATTTTCAGAAAGTGCTGAACAACTGCCTGTTGCAAATCAGGCTGCTTTCAAACCTATCAAACTGAGCCCCCAAAATCACCAGTCCGTTTTGAAACACCTTGCACCTAGTCTCCAAGGAGGGTTTTCTTGGTATTACCTTTCTATTGCATCCCTCCTGGCTACTGCATTCAATTCTGTTAATATTGCTGTCAAATCAAGTGGCAGGTGTTTCCCTCTCTCTTAGATTCCTAGGTTTTCCTGGCAGGGACTGGATCTTCATATATTTATAGCAAGTGCTTAGCACATGTGGATTCTCCCATAATCCAAACAAAATCAATCAGATTCTTATAGAACACAGGTCTGCAGCAAAAAACAGAGTAAAGTGAGAGGCCTACATGCTGGAAAAATCAGAATGTTTTCTGAATGTACCTCTGTACTGCCTAAAATATGCAAATTTTAGATCTTTAGCAACAAGATAGACTGTTTCTTCATCTAATTAAATGTGTGAATTCCTAGTAAAGATATCAAAGCTTTAAGTGTTTCATTACAGCAGTTTTATCAAAATGTGCTATTGTTGCAGCAGGATAGCAGTTTGTATCATGGCTAACTATTATATTGGCAGATTAGCTGTTAACACTTGTTAAATAGCCACAAGCCTTCTCTATAGCTTAGAGTCTTAGACCATATATTTGGAAAAAAACTTCAGCAATCATCTTTTAAAAATTCTCAGTTAAATTGTAAAGGCAACAAAGCTAAGCTTTTGGTACACTGACTACTCAAGTGACTGTGAAGTGTGCTGACTTTGTGACAGATTCTGATGCCTTTATTCCTGTTAAATAATTCCTAACACCAGATGTGGGCCCAATGAGGCTAATAGGATCTCTCTTAAAGTAAGGGTAAGGGAATAAGATTCTATCCCTTTGTGTGTTGGAGGGATTGACATCACCCACAGAGGAGAAAATACCTGTTATGACAGGCAGCTAGCTATAAGCTCAAATCCTGTGTTTTTGGATCTGACGTACAAGGCTTCTAGTCCTAGTTCTTCCCTTTGTGCTTGATTTATGTAATAACCGAGTTTGTTCTATGCAATGTATGTACTTATTACAATCTCCAACATCCTTGAATTGTGAGTAGTTTCCCTTCCATGTCTTCCTCCTCTGCATCAAGTTAAAGAACATCTATTTCTCTCTTGTCTTTTGGATGCCTGCACTCAGACTCATCTGTTAAAATAGGCTGATGTTGCTTTTAAATTGGACTCTAGCTGAGGCATAGATCTCAGATGAAGATATGATTACATGAGCAATCCGCTTAACATTGGAAGTATCGTCTCTTAAACAGGAACTATTCATTTGAGCTAGCTTCAAAGAACTAGTAATACAGGTTTCTGCACTTAATCCCACCTGGTACCATTTAGGATATTGTACATATACATCATACAAATCTTAAACAGCAGAATGTGCTTTCTAGTAGAAAGGAAGGCAAAATTACAGAGGTCAGGAGCATTTCCAGTGTCTAACACAAGGGTTTTTTTAGCTGCTGATACCCTGTAGATCTCCTGAGTTGGTCAAATGTTAAAATACAAGTATCCTGCTCACTGCCTCATTTCTGCCCGCAGAGCCTGTAGCTACCCGCTGCCCATGAGGAGTGGAAGGGAAGGAGCAGACAGGTCAGTGTGGCGTTTCCCCCGGCCGACTCAGGGTTGCTCTGACAGCAGCGGTAAGTGCAGCCACTGCGGAAAGGGGGTGAGTCTCCACACAGGCAGCTGGACTTAGATAGTCAGGCCCCACACTCTGGCTCCCCAAGAGCCTGGCAGTGGGGGAGTCCCCAAGAGGCCACTGCTGGCACATAAGCCTGGCTGGAAACCTTGCTCCTAGCTCCTGTCCCCGGGATGCTGTCCCAAGCACCATAACTCCCCTTCCCCCACCCCTCGATTGTCATGGCTGCGATGTGGGGGTCTACCAGCTACTGTGCCATGTTTCTTGGCATTGAAAGCCCTGTAGGGTGCGTGTGGAGGGAGGACAGTAGAGGCTTGGTTTAAAATAGCAATTCCAAATGGCAAGGGGAAGCAGCGAGGTCGTGCTTGAGCTGGGGGATTTTGCTTCCTGCTGCACCTGGGAGGGAGGGAGGAGGCAGGCGGGACACAAAGTGATGTGATGATGTCACTGTGTCGTCCTGCAGGAAAAGTGTTTTTTATATAGAGAGAGACAAATCAAGCAGGCTAAGAATTCTAACTCACTTTGTGCGTAGTAAGAGGTACTGGTACTTGCTTCCATGAGGCAAAGGCAAAAACATTTATATTTAAGTGAATATTACCCTTAAATGTACAGAGCATGTGTTAAAAAATATTGGTGCAAGTAAGGCAATACTTTACTACTGCTTTCAGAAGGAAAAGAATATATTCACATTCCAGCAAATGTCCATTGTCAAAGCAAAGGAACAGAGATACAGGCAAAATCTCCAGAGAGCATGGGCAGCAGCTTACAGTACATAAATGCATAGCAATTGTGTGTATACAGTAGAGAAAAACATGTCATTGCTGAAGTTTCCTGCTATGTGAAATGAAATATGAATTAAACTGCTTTGCAAAAACTTGCAATTTAGATACACATACCAACAAAAAAAGCAAGTATATGACAAATAGGTTCCTACTAAATTCACAGCCATAAAAAAAAGCCATCACAGCCATGAAAGCTGCTCTCCCCCGGCCCCCACCTTGAAATCTGCTCTTTTGTGTACTTTTACCCTATACTATATAGATTTCACCAGTGTTTTTCAAACTGGGAGTCCTGTTCCCAAAAGGGCTCACATAGGTTTGCAAGGCTATGGTGGGGGACCACAGTATTGCCACCCCTTATTCTGCACTTCCTTCAAAGCTGCACTGCTAGAGAGTAGTGGCTGCTGGCTAAGGGCCCAGCTCTGGAGGCAGCAGCGCAGAAGTCACATCATACCATGCCATTCTGATATCTGCCTTTAGAGCTGCCTGCCGGGCCAACTGCCACCGTTCTCTGGCCTCCCAACTCTGAAGGCAACGCCTCCATCAGCAGCAAAGTACAGGTAGCAATGCCATGACCTTGGGACAGAGAGTGTCAGGTGCATAGACTTCTGGCTGCACTAGGACTAAAGAGAACAGATAAACACCCTCCCCTGAATGCTATGTTTCATGTGTTTCTCAAAATCTAAGGTCCCAATGGCTCAAGTGTAACCTTATTATTAGAATTCCTTTGTTTGTATGCAGTCAAAAAATGATGAAGTGTGACATCCTGGACTTTGACCATATATAGCCAAGAGTAGCATTCATCATGTATATTTTGGGGCGGGGACAGTTTATTGTTTTGTTTTTGCTGAGCCATGTATAGTGAGAGTGTTAACAATATGGCAGTCACCAGTGCTTATCTTCACTCCCACTCCCATGCTTGATATTTCAAGGATGGTATTTTAGGGGAAAAAGTTAGTTCAAAGATGCCAGCATGAGAAGGGAAGAAATAGGGGGACAGAACATGGGACAGAGGGGAGTGAGAGCTGGTGACTGAGGGTGAGAAATGGAAAACACTGTCACAGTGTAAAAATGTTTTGATAAACATGTTTCCTTGAGAATGACTGGAATGTTTATCGCTCTGCTAAATCTAACCAGGCCTGACAGCTGCAAGGAAGCTGCAGGAGGGAAGCTAGGATTCCAACTGAGGTTTATAGAAAAGCAAGAGAACAGGTTATCCAAAATGTCACACAGATGCTGTTGTTTTGAGACCAGCTTTGACAAAAATACCCTCTAAGACAGATTTATGGTCCACATTCTTTACTAGTTCTTTGGATATTTGGACACTACACATGCAGAACTCATCTTACAGATATATGCAGTCCTTCCAAATGAGGCATTCTCTATTTCACAGTTAATAATTACAATGTCCTGTAACATTGGACATATATCCTTTCATCCTATAAACTGAAGCAATTATGTAGGCTAGTCATGCTGGCTTTATGGAGAGAGTGGACTGACTTTGTTAAAAACTAAGTACAGGGGATATAAAATAAGTCAGTCAACCAATGGGCCTAAGGACATAAGAATTGCCATAATGGGTGAGACCAAAGGTTCATCTTTCCCAATATCCTGTCTTCTGACAGTGGCCAATGCCAGATGCCCCAGAGAAAAAGAACAGAACAGGTAATCATCAAGTGATCAATCCCCTGACACCCATTCCCAGCCTCTGACAAAATGGGATTTCACCCATTATTCTTTATCTATTTTCACCCTTTTCTCCTATTATTTCATCATTTCAACCCCATCCTGTTATCTTTGCTCTCAGCACTCCCTTTTTGTTGCCATAATCATCTTTCCAAAATATAAAAGCCTTTCATTTTCCCCTCCTGACTTCTATTTCTTTTAAAAAACCAAGATCTCTGCTGTTGTCAATTGGCTGCAATGGAGTTTTGTTGATTCGCATTGGCTTTGGATCTGGCCCAAAGATTTGAAAAGTTTCTGCCTTGCTGATGCTATGCTTTTTCAGGTACTTCACTGTGAAAACTGGTATGCCAGTTCCTAGAGAAGGCATTTACATAATGAGAGATTTTTAAAATCCACAAGATGACCCATGGATTCCTGGTATATATGAGGAATATATGAGAGAGAGAAGTGAACTGATTAGATTTCCTCCTGCTAGTTCTTAATCAGCTTCAAACAGCTTGTCTATGTGGTTAGTGTTCTGCCTTCATATGGAACTTGAATGCAATGAGGCTACACTTACAGGTGCAAAGTGAGAAGAGAATTTGGAGCGTAGAATTAATCACATGAGTCTGTATGATGTCATAAACAGAGCTGAGTGAATAATTTGCAATGAATAATTTCAATATAGACAACAAATTGTATCACTTTTTCTGTCCCCTAGTTGGCCACTAGAAGAGAACATTCCCAAATATAGTATTTGCAAAACCGTTCATTGGGAGATCAATAACAAAGTATCTTTGGGAATATTAAAAATTTTCAATTCACAAGTTATACTCTTTTGATTAGTCACATAGTAATTTATCTGTGCCCTGGTTGAACAATGATTTTGTATTCTGTTTAGGTAACACCTCCTATACTTAATCTAAAAGCAACATCAGGACAAACTTGCATATGTGACCAAATAGTTATACAATGAAACCAGCTTTAGTCTTGTAGTCCTTGTTTCCAGTACTTAGTTTGTGAAAGCAGTGGGGAAATCCTATCAATCAGACACAGTTCAGTCAAGTACAGGAATTTGGGTGGCTGTAAGAAGCCTGTAAGCAGGAGCAAACTCAGCATCATCAACATCATTATTCTCCTTAAGAGGGTGGACAGAATCATTATTGGCCCATCTTCAGGGCTTAGATTTTGGGCTTCAGCTGTGGAGTGCACAGCACATCAGAAGGTGGAAGGAGGGCGGGAAGGAGGGAAAGCAAAGAATGGCTTTTGCAGACCCACAAATCTGTGGCCTCTGATCCAGTCCCCTGCTCAAGTTAAAGTAACCCGAAGGCCTTGGTAACTTGTGCTGGCTGCTCATGATCCCAAGGGGTAATTTCCTAGCTAAGGATTCCTGTGATCTGAGGGAGCCCTAGATTTCACCCCATGCCAGCTGTGGAGTCAAATATCTATGTTCCAATGGAGGAAGATATCCAGGCTGAGTCCTATAACTAAATGACAGAATACACTCAGAAACTGCAATAATGGAAGTAACAGAGAAGTGTAAGTTGCGGTGTCAGAGACCCCACTGCTCACAGAGTTGACTCTTCCTTGGTACCAGTCTTAATGTGACCTGTTACCATAAGCAGATATGCTTCCTTTTCCACAGAAGAATGCAGATAATCAAGTGAACATGCAGCAGTTTTCTACTACAAGACTGTACATGCTGTCACATCCGCAAAGCAAACCAGCTAAGGATTAAAAAAATAAGATGGAAAATAAGACTTCTCCCACCCTATTTGCCAATCACATGCAAAAAGGATTTTGTATTTTAGGTTAGTGCCCTATTACTACGGCACGGCATTTTTTCAGTATCAACTAAGGGAAAGTGACCCACTAAATCAGCGGCTCCACTTACGACAACCCACCTGCATTTTCCCCCAGAGTTTTCTCATCCAGATGTTGAGACCTGACAAGTTTGCCATAGGATAGCCAAAGACATGCAACCCAGGGATGCCCTACCAAGCTCTAGAAATGTTACTCTGGGACTGCAGAACATTCTGATTACTCCCCTCTCATCCATAGATCTCTGTGGCATGGATAATACTACAATTGTAGGACATGGACATTGTACCCCCTGAAAATACATAATTCATGCTGGCTTCGGCATAGGCTTTGCTCAACTTCAGGGAGAATGTTAATTTCAAACAAGGGAATTCCTTATTTAGCCACACCAAAAAATAATGTAGATGTCAGCACTGAGCACAATTTGCATGTTATGGATCAACAAAGGAGTAAGTGTCAGGCTGATAGTGTGCACTGCACAGAGCTGAGGGTTTGTTCGTGTCATGGGAAATACGTTGTGCTTGATTAATCTCATGTTGCCATCTTCACACTGATGGTATAGAGTCTTTATTGTACCACCCAAAATTATGCAGTGGCACCAAGAGCAGAAACTCTGTGAAAACAACAGCTCATTAAAGCATCAGAAGCAGCAGATTGAAGTGAACGGAATGCTATGTTGGTATATTAATTGAGGGTTGGATACCTTCTCCTTTTGCCCCATTATGCCCCTATTAAGTAAGATTTGCAAGCTATTTCTCGATGATATTGATTCATAAAGATTAGATTTGTGGTCAACTCAGAAATGGAGCATTGTAATTTCTGGTAGACTGAATTTGTCACAAACACACAAAGGAACCAAGCATTAAAATGTTCTTATAATAGGCTGTAAAAATAAACTATAAGATAAAGTTCTGGAAATATGTTCGTTCATATCTCTTGTTTTCAGCATCTCCACTTTAACTTTGTATTTATTTCCTTTCTTTGAAATATAGCAGCTTTGTAAGTATAATTAAGAACGGGTCTGTGTGTGCTCTGTACTTTGCAAACATGTGAATGCTGCCATGGCAACAGCACAGGCACACAGAAGAGAAGCTCTTGCTGATTAATGTAATTACACAGCAAGCATGTATAATGCCTTTAAATGCAGCTTACTTCTGCATGAAGGAGACATGAAAAATGGATTATATGTTGTATGTGTGTTAGCTTTCTAAAAATGGTCTTTGAATATATTTATATATTATCAGTTGTTGCAGATTCTGTTTACTTCATCGGGGGTTTCATTGTGGCATGGTAAGATCTCCAGGGAAGGAATTTGATTAAAAAGCCTAAAACTTTTATTAAGAAGATACATTGGAACATAAAGCAGAGAGGCAAATAAAGGATTTTCTACACCTGGTTATTTTTGGTAACATTTTAAGATGTTTTCCAAATGTGGAGATTTCTCAGTGCAATTCATTTTATAGGCTTAGTGTTGAAACTGTATATCCTTATGGACACAAGTAACATATTTCTTATCTGAAGTCTTGTTTCAGGTAAATGGGGATACTCATATGAGTAACATTTCCCTGGTATTTAAATGTTTGCAGTGTCAGGACAGCCGAAGTATTGTTGCAATTCTCATTAGCAACTAGTGGCACATGCATTTCTCCCAAACCTACATTCCTTCAATATTCACCCACTTAATAGGTATGTTTGGTATGTAAGGAATGGAGAATTGGGCTACCTGAAGGAATAATAAATCCCTAGGATGCTAATCAAATAAGGTGGGAATTAACCTTTTAAATAGCTTATTAAGAAGCTCATACCACCACCATTCAGACACTGTCTGTATGAGATTTTTAGAAAAGAAAAGGGGAGAACACTATTTTCCCTTTAGGTGTATTCTTTAAACATGAAAATTTATGGAATTAGTACAATGATGGATGTGACTGAATGGCAGGTTATGTGAGTAAAGTCTACACACACAAAACAGGGACCACCCTTCTAAAAATGTACTTTGTATCAAGTGGACATTCCTCAGTAGATTAGAGCAATTATAACAAATTTGTGGTGCAAACTTCTGGGCAATGTATAAGAAAATACATAACTACTGTAAATTATCTTCAAATTGTACCAAAAAGCTGAAACTTAGCATTTGATAGTACCAATATACCCTCTTGATCCAAGAATTGCCTTTTAAAAGGTGAATTAGAATGAATCCTATTTAGCACAATCAGTGTGGTATTTTTAGATTATCTTTCCTAACATTTATAAGACAAAATTCAGTATATGCAAACTTATGTCAGATGAGAATATTAGTCTTACATAGTCTTATTTGGAATTGATTTTTTTTAATTGGGATGAATACAAAGTAGGGATATTAGATAATGTTTTATTGAATAGTTGTGTAACTACATGAAATCTTAGCAGTTACATGACTATTCGATAGTTCCTGGAGGCAGGGATGGCATTCAGTGCACTCCTGGTCCCACTCCCAGGGAGCCCCTGCCGCCTCACACAGCTGCTTCTGATACTGAGGCAACAGTGCAGGGTGGAAGCAGCCCTTGCGTGAGGGGGACCCGAGCTCCCCATGGCCCCCTGTAGACAAGGGTCTGCTGCTGTGGAGCAGCCTCTGACCACAGTGGTCCCAGGCTTGGCATGGACAGAAGCTGCTTCATGGCAGTCTACCCAGCCCACCCCTGCACTGCTGCCTCTAACCCCCTCTTTACCGGCAGTGGGTCCCTTACCCAGCTTTCCTAATGCCAGGGCCAGGTCTATCCCTGGAGTGGCCTGTGTTGGCTGTATGGCCTGAGGTGGGAGGGGGCCTGACTCAAGCCCCTAACCCTGCATTCTCCAGGCAAATGTCCTATTCCTTGGGCTACTACAGAACCCACCCCACCTCCTGAGGGTCCCTTATCCAATGTTGGCTGCCTGGTTGCTCCCAGTGTGGGCAGAGGGGGGACCATATCGCCTAGGCCACTGCAGAACCCACCCATCTCCCTACCTTCAGAGGGTCCCTTATCCTGCTTTCCTAACACGGGAGCCAGGTGCTAATGCAGGGAGCCCAGGGTGGTGGGTTCAATTCTCGCCCATCCTAAGGGTGGCTGGACAGCTGGCTCCTTGGCTGTAGGGAGGTGGTGTGGGTTCTTGAGTGGACTAGGAGATATGGCATTTGGGTGGGGAGCACAGGGTGGTGGACTCAAAGTTCCCCACTCTACCCACCAAAGCAGTGGCCTAGTAGCCAACACTGGTTGCCCCAGGGATAGGAGGGGGGTTGCACCAGGGGATGGTGCTGGAGGGAACCAGCTCTTAAGCCGGCTCCTGCCAGCACCAGCTCCTGCCTGCCCCTTACAGCAAGGGAGGGGCAAGCAGGTCTGCAGGAGCCGATACGCACAGGAAGCTTGTTTGAAAGCCGGCTCCCTGCACATATTGGCTACGTCTACACTGGCCCCATAAAACGGAAGAGGCATGCAAAGCAGGTAAGTCAGAATAGGGAAATCCGCGGGGGATTTAGATATCCCCCGCGGATTTAAATAAACATGTCCGCCGCTTTTTTTCTGGCTTGGGGAAAAGCCAGAAAAAAGCGTCTAGACTGCCGCGATCCTCCGGAATAAAGCCCTTTTCCGGAGGATCTCTTATTCCTACTTTCAATAAGAGATCCTCCAGAAAAGGGCTTTATTCCGGAGGATCACGCCAGTCTAGACGCTTTTTTCCGGCTTTTCCCCAAGCCAGAAAAAAAGCGGTGGACATGTTTATTTAAATCCGCGGGGGATATCTAAATCCCCCACGGATTTCCCTATTCTGACTTACCTGCTTTGCATGCCTCTTCCGTTTTATGGGGCCAGTGTAGATGTAGCCATTGGCTCCTGCATGCTCCCCTGACCCTCCATGCTACTGCTTCTCTCTATCAGAGGTAGCAGCGCGGGGAAGGAGGAAGTAGGCAGACCCGATGCTTGTGGGGAGCCTGCTTTTAAGCCAGCTCATCACATGCACTGGCTTCCCCTCCCTCCCCACTTATTGTCTCTGATACAGGGGCAGCAAGAGGAATGGGAATGCATGTAGTTGACAAGATTAACAGTTAAGTCCAGGTTTATTGGTTAATCGTGTAGTTGTCCACAAATTGACACCCCTAATACAAAGGTGCCAATTATTGGGTCAACAAACCTTTATCACAGGACCCAAGGAGTCTTTATGCCATCTTTCTATTTCCTCAATTTTGGTGCCTGCCTAAGATTTTTACAGCCCACAGAATAAGTTAGAGCATCTTCAGGGCTGCTCTAAACTGTGTATGATTTTCTTCGGTTCCAAGGATCCATTCTGGCACCCAGAAATAGCTAGACCACAGCCATAAACTGTATTATGTCTCCTGCTAGTATGAAAACCAATTTTTATGAATCTCATATGCATTTAACTGTAGCTTACCTTCCCATTATTTCCCAAAACTTCCCTATCTTATTGTTTGTGTCGTCTGCCTAGTACATTTTGTCAGTTTTAAATTGTAAGAGCTCTCTGGGTCAAGAAATGTTTGTTTTGGGAACTAAGGGACCAATGAGGGTTTGGTACATTGGAGTCTCAATTCTGATTGTTGTCTCTAGGAATTACTGATAACTATAATAACAAACCTGATTTAGAGGAGTACCAGCAAGTAAGAACCACTTTTTTAAATTGGTTCTTTTTTTAATTGGATGAACCAGTAGTTTCATCCAGAACTTACTGTTTAGAACCCAGCTCATGTATCCCTTTCTTGTAGACCTGTTCAGTAAACAGACTAAAAATAAGATTTTGCATTTCATTCCAGTGTCTTTTAACATTTGTGTAAATGTTAGTAGTGAGTTATTGGATTTTTTTTCCCCTCAGAAAATAAAATCTTTCACATAATGATCCAATATATCACCGAAGTGATTTGAATTTATGGTTTGAATTTCACATTAGGTATATAAAGAAGGTAGAATAAGCCTTGTGCAAATGGATTGCATTTTGAAAGAGATTTTGTGCAGAGATGCCTCCTCCCCTCAAAAAGGATTCATGAACCACTATACCTGAAAGAAGGTGTGACTGACTACACCACACACCTGTAAATTTATCTGGTGATATACCTCAAGTAATGAGTCAACACTAAGTAAGAGTTTCTATTTTCCTTTGAAAGTTGCACATATAGATGTAGCTTTTCAAGCCACGCTGTGGGAAGTATTCGAACTGCAAATTTCAAAGCAATCTAAGTTAACAGAAAAAATGTGGTTCTTAGTTGCCTGGTACTCCTCTAATCATATTGAACGAAGGTTGAACTTCAAACTATGTAGCATTACTATAAACTCCCTTTGGTAAGTGACTAATTTTAGAAATCATTCTGCACTAAAGCTAGGAATGACAGATATTTACTATTGACAAATTATTTTTTTTAAGTTTAAACAATCCATACTTCAATTTTAAATCATAAGAAGGCACAAATAGAGAGTTTTAATATTTTTAACATCAGCTGACTTGTGAGACACAGGCTATGTCTAGACTGCAGAGTTTTTCTGGAATACCAGAGGTATCCTGGAAAAGCTCTGCCGTGTCCAGGGAACACATCTGCTTTTTTGGAACAGTTTCCAAAAAACTGGGTGCATTCTTTCGGCATCCTTGTATTCCTCTCAGTAACTAAGGGATATTTTGAAAGAGAAGTTTTTTCCAAAATTTGGCCCCGTGTAGACAGAAAATTTCGGAAAAGACTCTTTTGGGGAAAAAAGGGGAAAAAGATACATAAAAGATATGCAAATTCCAATAAAACTCTGCAGTCTACATGTAGCCCCATACATTTGAGAAAGTGGCCCCTGCTTAACAAACTTTGTTCCCCCCATATAGGGCCATTTTTACACTGCAGAGAAGATTGAAGCAGCTGCTGTCAATCTTCTAAGGTTTGAATTAGCAGGTCTAGTGAAGACATGCTAATTCGCAATGAGAGGGTGCTCCTGTAGATGCTAGTAGTCCTGCTTCTATGCGGAGTAAGGGAAGTCGAAGAGAGAGCATGCTCCCTTCGACTTCCTGCAGTGTGGACAGCACCAAAAGTCAAGTTAAGATACTTTGACTTCAGCTATGCACTTAATATAGCTGAAGTTGCGTACCTTAATTCAAACTTATTCCCTTGTGTAGACCAGGAGTAGGATGATATGAGAGGGAATGATCTTGCCCTTAGAAGCCACTCTCATTGTTTTATCACTGATTAGTTCAACACCGATTATAACTGTACATTTCTGAGTTCTCAGCAGATATTTACCTATTGCCTGATCCTCTCCCACTGAATGTAAGAGCAGTTTTTTCCTTGAGTTGTGTAAGTGCAGAATCAAATGCCTTGCTTCCATTTCTGTGTTCTAGATATTAGTTTGCATGCCTTCACTGGGCAAATTTCAAAAGGTTCAGAGCAATGGCATAGCCACAAGTGGGCCTTGGTGAGCTGCAGCCCACCCATATAGCATATAGACCCACCTAAATACAGGTCCTTTTGGCCCATGTTGGACTGGCTTTGGGGGTGCTCTGGGACCAGTGCCTGACTCCCTATGCCCGTGTTGGGTCAGTTCAGTGCAAAGTTCAAGCACATTTATACCAGGATTTTTAAAATTTTGCATCCAATGAGAGACAGAGACAATTTTTGAAGCGACTTTAGCCAAACCGAATCAAAAAAGGAAATGTGTGGGTGGGATATTGCTTATTTGGAATCATTTGCAGCCCACCCAAACTTACATTCACATCTAGGCTGCTGGTTCAGAGATTTGGGACCAGCGGCACAGAGTAGACTTAGCTGAGAAACGCTCCGCTGACTCTTAGGCACTCTGCCACATCAGGCACCCAGGCTCCCTATATAGAGTATGTGCAGAGTTGGGCACCTAAAAATTCCCACAAGTCAGCAAGCTGAGCAAGGGACCACCTAAATCAGCCATTAGGAGATCCTGAGGAGAAGGGCTTGGACTAAATCTTGTCCCATCAAAGCTAGTTAGGTGCCTACCTCGAGGTTTGAAGAAAGAATTTCTTCCTACTCAGGGTTCACAGTTGTGAATGCTGTCTTGGGGAGTATGTGCATAAATGAAGTAACTCCTTTCTTAAGGGGTAGGAGGGAGGAAAGAGAACACATCACTCCATTATAGGCAGCAGCCCACTGGGTAGAGTCCTCACCTAGGATATGAGAGATGTTTTCAAATCCTTGTTCTATTTGATTGGGAAGAATTACTTGAAGCTAGGTCTTCCACGTCCCTAATCACAAGGCTGTTGGCTATTCTGGGGCAAGGTTCTCAGGCTCTCCTGCTGAAGCTGTTCCATTTTGTATAAATAATTACATATTCATTAGATCAGGTTTCCACATCTGCCTGGAAAGCACCCTTGCCACTGAACCATGAAGAGAGCCTTTTTCTTTCTCATACCCAGTGACTATTTAACACGAAGTAGAACAGCTTCTACAGGAGAAATTTAGAGTAACTCACCCAGAATATCTGATAGCCTTGTGGATGGGAGAGGCAGATGCCAAGTCCCTGCTTTAGTGCAGGGATTGAAATATGAGTCTCCCACATCTCAGAGCTCTAACCACTGTGCTACATTGGATAGGCACCCCCTGCCCTCCTGTGAGGGTTAGTTGTGCTCTGAGACTGCCTACTGAATCAGGACCCACAGGCAAAATAGGTGGGGTAATGCCCCTTTTGTGAATCATCTCAGGGGTGAGTAAGTGAGGACTCTGTATAGCTTGACGTCATCTGGACTTACATGGCTTCGTGTTTGGCCCTTAACAGAAATTAAGGAATACAGGGTATTTAGGCACCTACAAAGCATCTCTGTGGGGATTTGGAAGTCTCAGTGACGCCTAGATGTTGGACTCTGGTATCTAAGTGCTTTTGTTCTAAATAAAAAGTTTGGTGGGTGAGCCAAACTTTGTTTTAATTTTTTAGACCTACTTTAAGTAGATACCCTTAGATAAATGTTAGGAAAATTCTGGTATGGCATAAGAGACAGCATCCAGGAAGCATAAATTCTCATGGCTTTCTGATATTAGGCAGAACCCCCTGCAGTTTCAGGTTTCCCTCTTTGCGCCAGCTATTTTTTTTTTCAGATCCCTGCTCTGAACCAGGCGGATTTATTACCTTAATCAAGACATTTGGTTATTCTGGGGTAGGTTTCCCTCCTCTTAACAGATGTTTCTTTGAAAAATTTTGTTTTGAATGCATTGGCATTTTCTGATGACAGTGTTTCATCAAAAAATTCCTGCTCAGCTATATTTGTATTAGTTTCATAAAAGGGCCCAAGGTTCTACCATGACAGATGCTGTGTTGACGCGTAGTACAAGGAAATCTCTGACTTAAAGAGCCGACAATCTTAGTTTGTGACAAGGCATAATAGTAGGTGAAACAAACGGTGGGGGAGATGGGTAATGGTTATGTGAGTATGCATTTTCACAGACTGTCTAGATCACCATCAGCTTAGCTGGTATCAGCCAGAAGCATTTTATAGAGTCCTCCTAGAAGGTAGGGATAGGGATGGAGACACTGCCTGCATGTGTGGGTCAAGTCAGGTGATATCTACCTGAAAAAGAGATTCTAAATGAATACCTGCTACTATTTGTACTTTTCCTTTGTTCTTTTTTTAAAGACTGGAGATATAATTTGTGTTTGGTATAATAAAAAGAGCAACATTATTTATGACAAAGATGCTGAGAAATGTAAAAGATGCAGAGGAGAATATACCTGTCTGATGAATGGTAAGTTGAAAACAGCACCTAGTCATGTGATCTTTCTGAACTCCACTCTATTTTAAAATTTCTTGATTCTCCAGTGGCATTAACCAGAATAACTGCATTACACTAGGTCCATTATGTTAAACATTTGCATCTGTTTGGTGTTTGATACAATCTGGTGTTTTCTCAGTTCCTCTCTAAATATACCCTTTTGTCTGAAATGCCAAATAGATCCTGGAGTGGATTTGTCTAACTTCCTGTCAAATCAATGGTTATTCAGAGAAATCTCTTTTGTTGTTTTGTCACAGAAAGTTAAATGGCATACTTCACTATGACAATTTAGCTAATTGGTATTAGCATGAAGTGCATGCTAGTTTAGCTAATAACATGGTATCCTATGACTTCTTGCTGGACAATGAGACCCAAGAACTTGTTTTACTATCTTGAAGCTGAAGTTCCTTTTAGTTAGGTAAAGGATTTTTGAACGTGTCTTTTCCACAGTCTGCATCCAGCTTGTTGCCTACTAATAAGAATATGGCAAGGGGTTAATTTTAGTGTATTTGAATGAACAGTGGCTAACATTAACTGTTTTGAATGGGAAGAATCAAATTTAAAAGATGGGGTAGATGGCAATTCTGATTATAATTTAATCTCATGTCAGTAAACATATACCTCTGAATACAGACCATGTACTCTGCTTAACCCATATTCCACTGCAATCAGTAACAGTCTTCCCCTTTACTTCAGTGGGAGCTGAATCAACTCCATTGTGCCTTTCTGTTGTGATGAGAGCAACAGGAAAGGGGCTTCCTTATTTATGACCTGACTCTTATTTACTGATTTTGGTGAGCACCAAATGTGGAACAAATCTAATGAAATAGACCTTTACCAAAGCAAAACAAAAGCTTGATAGTGTCTAGCTAGTGTATATGCACTAAGTTTGGCTCTGAAAGAGAATGACAGACAGCATGTGAAAGACCCCACAATGGTATATTTAAGTTGAATTATAAATATAATAACAATAGAAACCATGATACTAGCTTGTTTGTAAAGAGGTGGCAAATCAGAGACCTCGTCAACAGTAATTCTACCCCATGATTGGCATACTGCCTTGTCTTCATGAAAATGAGTAGTTATTTATCTACTTGGGACCACCCTTACAAAGACTTATATTAGCTTCTTTATGGATTTGTAATAAACTGGGAGCATAGCACATTTGGGACACCCCCCCCCCAAATAGCCCAGCACAATAACTTTCTTTCACAAAGGTAAACTGGCATAATTAATACGAACATTTAGGCCAAAAGTAAAAATGTATTACAGGTTGCACCTCCCTTAACCTGGACTCTGTGGTCCAGCAACATCCATAGTCCAGCAAGACCATGGATGGTCTGGACCACAGAGTCCAGGTATAAGGAGGTCGGGCCACAGGAGTGCGGAAGGAGGGGTGACACTCAGCCAGGAGCCCCATGTTGAGGGAGGAGAGTGCAGCAGGGAGTTCTGGATCCTGATACCGGGCGGTAGCGACGGGCCAGCAGCAGCCACAGAGTCCCAGTAGCCACAGAGCTTTGGCGCTGCAGCCTGGAGAGCCATGGCCAGGCTTGTAGCAGCAGAGCTTGGCTGGAATTCTAGCCGGGGGCAGCACTGGTTGTGTTGGGAGGGAACTCCCCTCATTCAGCCAGTCAGGTCCTGAGGGTGCCAGACAAGGGAGGTACAACCTGTACTACTTATTTGTATTTTCAATAGCCTTTCAGATCACAACAAGATTGAGCTTCATTGTGCCTGCTATTGTACCTGTGCAAAGTATTAGAATCTCTGCTCCCCAAGATCTTACAGTATCAATGGAATAGGCAGACAATGGGCAGGAAGGGAAAGAGAAATGTGAAATGACTTAGCTGTGGTCACATACCATGTTGGGGGCAGAGACAGGAGTAGAATTCATCATTCCTGACCCCCCCTCCCCAACTCTAGCAGCCTAGCCATTACCATAAAATGCCATCCAGTAATATTTTCTTGAGTACACACTAGTGAACTGAGGGAAGTGTATGCTGCTTGTCTGCTATTCTAGAAAAACCTCACGGAATGCTTAAAGGGCTCAATTCTGACTTCAAATATATGGATGCAGCTTCCACTAAAATCAGTAAGTTGGCAGAGTTTGCCCTAGTTTATATAGCTTTAATTAATTAACTTTTAATGATGAATTTAAATAAACACACCTCCAGTCACAAAGCACTGGCCCCATTTAAGTCAAGGGCAGGTTTTGGCATTGACTTCAGCAGAGGCAGGATTTCACCCATTTGGTTTGCAGTGAAGGAGACTAAGACTTGTTGACAAACTAGCAAAACCTAGGGTGTGAATTTAAGCAGAGACAGTTGAACCAAATCCCATGTGGGCATTCTTATTTCTTGGGTTAGCTGTAGTTGACCAGAAATAATTTCCACCCATTATAGAAAAATGAATGCTTCATCTGTAAAGCAGTTAGCCTGTTCCCATCCAAAATGATTTGTCAGTGTTGACAGTGTTGTTGAAAGGTTGTGGCTACAATCAGTGCTTTACAAAATACATCTGTTCATCCGGAGATTTAGGTTCTGATCTAAAGCCCAATTAAGACAATAAGTCTTTCTGATAACTTGAAGGGGCTTTGGATCGAGTACATAAAAAAGAGTGTCATAGAATCAGCCAGTTGTGTTTTTAATCATCTGTGTCACCCAGGACAAATATTTTTCACTGACATAGACATTATGAGGGAGTGAAGAAAAGAGGGCCCACTATCCCAGGGGTTAAAAAAAGCTTCTGGGCCTAATGAGGAGAGAAAAGGAAGGAGCCTGCCTCAGTTTGGGGCTGACAAGCAAGGAGGCAGGAGCATGGTCTAAAGGTCCAAACCAGAACCTGTCCACCTAGCAGCCAAAGGAGCAGGTAAGCCCACTCTGGACAAAAAGGGGAAGGGAGATAAACCTATTCAGAAACCCCAACTAAGGGGGATATGGGCTCTTGGGGTCATGCCCCAAATTTAAGGACTTGCACAGGGAGTCCTGAGTTCCTGGCTCTGAGTTCCTTGGCCAGGAGCAGAGGGGAAAAAGAGGGCCAGGTTCTCCCCCATTCTGCCCACCTCCTCAGTGACGTAGCCACTAGGCTATTATGCATCCAGGATCAGGACCAGGCCACAGACATATTTTTATATATTTTAACTTAGCAATAGCCATAATTAATGTTGCATATCTATACCTCCAATTAATTTTTAACTTTTTTGGAGGAAGTATCTTAATTTCTCCGGGAACTCTTCAAAAGTTAAAACTTAATATAAAGCTGTACTTAATGGCTCAGAAATACATAACTGTGCTTCTAATAGAAGAAAATAAAGGGTGGAAAAACACAGCTGCCATCTTGATATTACGGTATAATCATGCATGTGAAATGTCCACTCCTAGAAATCCAAGAATTTTCTGGACTTCATGCTGCTAAACAAAGATCTCCTTACATTAAAACAAGCCTTAGATTTTTTTTCTCTCTTGCTATACCTTTGATGTCTTCTGTATTTTAACAATCATTTGAGTGGAGTTTTGGTTTATGTCTTGAGTTTAATCAAAATCCTATGGGAAGATAATTTTTTACTACCTATTTTTTATCACCACTCTGCAGGCAGATTTATCTGACTAAGACCTTGAAATGGTTATTCATGTTTTTTTTACTTTAAGATTAGACTATTCAGACTTCTTTCTGGTTAGCTTCTCTGATAAGGCCCTCTATAAACTGCAACTCTTGCAGAACGTGCAATGCACTGCTTGCAAAATCATTGCAGAACCTATTGATTGGATCCTGCATTTATTAATTTTACATTAACCATTAACCTATTAAACTCTGAATGGCCTTAATTGAGCATATCCCTAGATATTTTAACTTTTTATTTAGTAATTATATAGGGACAGCGTCTTTTTTTCCTGACATAGAATAATACCTTATTCTGTAAGTAGTCTCCATTTATGTCAGTGGGACACATTCCAGAGTAAGGTACCAGATCAGTGTAAATAAGGCTACATCTATACTGTACCTCTTTTCCGCAAAAGCTTATACAAATTAATTGTGCATTAGGACATTGCTGCACTTCCACTGAATAATTAATTAGGGGCCATTTTTGCACAAGAGACTTTTGCACAAAACCTCCCTCTTGCGCAAGAGCCGTTCTTCCTGAAAAAATGAGGAACAACGGTTTTTGCGCAGGAGGGGTTTTTTGTGCAAAAAGGAGCCGTCTACACAGCTCCTTTTTGCACAAAAGCCTCTTGCACAAAAAACGACCCTAATTAATTATGCAAATGAAGTGTGGCAATATCCTAATCCATGCTTCATTTGCATAAGCTTTTTCAGAAGAGAGGTGCAGTATAGACGTAGCCATGGAGTAGTAAACCTGGTCCATAGTATAGCAAAGCTGTTGAATGTCGCTAAGGTGGCTTTTAAGAATGATATGAGTTACCGTATTTTAATTATTATTTACTTTAAAGTTTAGAATATGCTTTAACTAAAATATAGAAGTTTTTTCATTTTCCTCTTTAACATTCAGTGCCTACAAGTTAGATTATATATATGGAGGAAGAGAGGGACAAAAAAGACAGTATAACCTCTTTATTGTTCCTAGGTCCAACTCAGAAATGACTACAAATAAGTTTGAACTTAAATCCCATATCCTCAACTTAGTGTGCATGTGAGGGGGATGCAGAATCTGAGCTCAGATTTGAATCCAAAATTTGCACCTGCCAGCTAGTTCTGTGATTGTCTGAAACAACAGGGGTGTGTCTAGACTACATGCCTCCTTCGACGGAGGCATGTAGATTAGCCAGATCGGAAGAGGGAAATGAAGCCGCGATTAAAATAATCGCGGCTTCATTTAAATTTAAATGGCTGCCCCGATCTGCCGATCAGCTGTTTGTCGGCAGATCGGGGGAGTCTGGACGCGATGCCCCGACAAAGAAGCCTTTCTTCATCGACACAGGTAAACCTGGTTTCACGAGGCTTACCTGTGTCGATGAAGAAAGGCTTCTTTGTCGGGGCATCGCGTCCAGACTCCCCCGATCTGCCGACAAACAGCTGATCGGCAGATCGGGGCAGCCATTTAAATTTAAATGAAGCCGCGATTATTTTAATCGCGGCTTCATTTCCCTCTTCCGATCTGGCTAATCTACATGCCTCCGTCGAAGGAGGCATGTAGTCTAGACACACCCCAGGATTCCAAAACCAGGTATTCCAAACTTTATTCTGTTTGCAATCTGGACATAAATCATGGATCAGCAGCATCTCAAGGAAGCATTTACATTTACTATGTCTGTATTAACTGAAAGTCCCAGGGTTCACTTTTATTTAAACTCCCTTTATGAATTTAGCATATATTGGCATTGACTGAGGGCAAGACCTTGATTCACAGTCATGTATTTTTACCAGATTCTTTTCATGGTTCCTGTCTGCTAAGATACCTGATATTGTTTTCTGTGAGTAGTTCCAATATTGTGAACTGAAATTGGGTCGCTCTGCTTGCCATATGAGCATCTGCAGGGTGTCCTTTGACCTATCACCCAAGCATGTGCAATTGAACAAATAGCACATTTTAAGACAGGAGAACTGGCAGTAGGAATACACTCCATTTGGACAGTTCTTTTGCACAACATACATGAAGCTAAGCTGTTCCTGTCTACTACCCTCAGACAAAGACTATTTTAATATTGAGAAATATGTATCCCAGCATCTCTTGTCTGTAATGATAAGCAATGCTACCTGCTTTTCTAGAAGGGTACATCTACACAGCAGCGTTATTTTGGTATAACGTTCGTTATTCCAAAATAACTATTCAAGCATCTACACGGCTAGCCCATTATTTCGAAATAATTTCAAAATAACATGCAGCTTATTTCAACATTTGTAAAGCTCATTCCATGAAGAATAATGCCTCTTCTGAAATAGCTATTTTGGAATAGCAGTAGTGTGAACATTCCACTGCTGCTATTTTGAAATAGTTCTTCTCCCAAGCCATTCAAAGTAATTACTCCACAGTGCTTTCTGGGGCTATAAATCGAGGTAGCACATCCACATTAGGGGAGACTGCCTTGGACTAATTTCCAGGCTTTCCTGTAATGTAGATGTACTATTTAAAAATAAGCTATTTTGGAGTATTTTTTCCTGAATAATTTATTCTGACATAATCGTGCAGAGTAAACATAGAAGAAAAGGCGCATTTAAATGATACAGGTGGCCGTGCTTTTATATATTTTAGTGAGTCGTGTGAATATGAATAAGCACATACTCTTTTTTTTGCACTTGATGGTCTCAGAATTTATTTTAATTCCCAATCTTTAAAATGCCTTTGTCTGATCAGCTATGTGTACTTGGACAAAAAATACAAAACAAGCTGATTAACGACATTATAACTAAACAGACTCCCACACAAAAATAGTTCATTACACTCCCTGCAATGAATGCTCCAAAGCAAGTGTGGATGAATGAATAGAAGAGCTTTGTAATGTTCCCTGAAGGTCAAAAGACTCTGCCAGTGATAAAACAATGAGGGGATCAAATTCCAGCATAGATGCACCGCTTCTGAGAATTCTTTGCTTGCAATCTCCTCAGATGAACAAGGATAGACACTATTGACAAAAATGCCTCTGTTGAGTTCTACTGTTGAAATGTTTAATGGAGAAAGAAGCAACCTCAAAGCTAGCCAGAACCTAAAATATGTAGCATGTTATATATTCAAATCAGTATCTCAAATTTTACTCAAAAGCAGACCGAAAAAAAGTCTCTGAAAGACAGATTTTATATATATTTATATTATTGATACCTGTACAAAAGCAAGTAACTGCATTCTATGAAATCCAACAATTCAGTAGGCCAGTAATGACACATCATAAAGGCATAAAGGACTGTGCTGAGGAAGTCATTGGAGAGAAGTAGGTGCAATCATCTAGCTAAATGTAGGTGGAAAAAATACTTTAGCTACCATTGCCACTTGAGAGCCCAGAAAGAACTGGTGATCTACATTCCAACTCAGACTGTGAATATAGATTCTTAAAATATTTTTTATTAAAACTTGTTTTTATCAGTAAATGCTATTTTGTTGAAACCCAACTCTTGAACAGAAACATTGATTTCAACCAAAAAAAAATGCTATGAAAATGTCTCAGGTCCAGGATGAAATCTGAGAAAGGGAGGCTGAGTAGAGTTGAATCTGTACATCCCAGCGAATATCTCTTACCACTGATTTATAGGCAGTTCTGAGGCCTGGTTCTCACACCTTTTTTTTTATTCGTTTCTCTTTGCAACATAACAAAAACAAATTCTGAAAACTTAATATTTTTTGCCAAAACAGAATTGTCCTTTTCCAGCCAGCCCTGACTGTGTATTGCTAGTGTTTATCATCCTGTCTACCACTCAAGATGCTTCCCTGTACCTATCCATACCACTTCCACCTTGATTGAAATATTATTCAGCCCACTAGGTTTCATTATCCCTTTCAAACTGCCAAGGCCTAGTGTAAGGTCAAAGACCCAAAATACAATGCACACATAATTATTCTTCCAAGAGACTTAAATTACTGTGGGATTTACTGGTGTAAATAACTATGTATAGTATTGATTTCATGTTATTTTATTTGTGATGCAAACAAGTTTCAGGACTAAAAGTGAAGGGATACCAAATTGTTTTGGAACATAGGGAATTTTAGGAATTGAATAAGTGACCTCCCTCAAAGTTTGAAACATTTGAGTTATTGGCCACATACAACCCCTGATCTGCACTAGGAAAGCATTTGAGATTTTGCCAGGACAGAGAATTGAATGTCATCTGCATACTAATGACATCACTGCCCCATACATCTCAGTATCTCAACTACCCACCCATCCTTCTACAAACAGGAAGAGGTAGAAGAATATACTCGTGCATAAGTGGAGTAGAAACATCTCTACCTCAGACAAATCTCAATGGAAAAGATGAAAGCACTCGAGTGAACTTGTCTATTTCAGCCAGGGGCAATACACAGGTCAACAGAACTTCATTTCTTGTTCAGTGGTATCAAAGACTTGTGACAAAGTCAACATCTGACATTTATTCATTGCTGGGAATTTATCATTATCCAATGAGACCTAAAGACAGTTTGAAAGGCTGAATCTTGAAGCCAACAGAGGACATCAGAGTTGCATTATCAAAAACTTGACAAGCATATTCATTCATAAAAAAGATAAAAAGAGTGAAAGTTGGCAAGACTGTCAATGCTCAAGATGGTTTCTTGAGTAGAGGGCCTTACAGCCACTCACTGAAGGTATGACTACACAGCAAAGTTATTTAGAAATAACAGCAGTTATTTCGAAATAACTTTACCAGCATCTACACAGCCAAACAGCTATTTCGAAATTAAATTGAAATAGCAGAGGGCTTATTTCAAAATTGGTAAACCTCATTCTACAAGGAATAGCAACAATTTCGAAATTGCTATTTTGAAATAAGCATTGTGTAGACGCTTATTTCGAAATAGGAGGTCTCCAGCCCTTCCTAGGGTGCCCTGGTGGCCACTCTGGGCACAACCAAGAAAACTCCTCTCCCTCCCCCACTCCCCATAGCCCTTAAAGGGTAGACTCTAGCCACAGTGCCTGTGCCAGCTCCAAGCCTACCAGCCCAGAGCTAGCAGTTGCTGCACCTGACCCAGTGGCCGCAGCATGAGCCAGGCAGCCATTGCCAGCCGGCCTTCCCCCCTGCTCCCAAGGACATGTCTGCCAGCTCCCAGGAGCCTGCCAGGGGCCGGAAAAGGCAGGAGCCTGCCTGGTCTAATGCGGAGATCAGGGACCTCATTCGGGTATGGGGGGGATGCCTCCAACGTCCATGATTTCTGCACTAAAGAGAGGAACGCAACCATCTACAGGCAGATGGCTACCAGCCTGGCCACCAAAGGCCACATGCGAACCCAGGAGCAGGTTCACATGAAAATAAAGGAGCTGCGGCAGGCCTATGTCAGGGCCACAGGGGACAGCTCCCAACCAGGGGCAGACCCAGAGGCCTACCCCTATTTTGATACCATGGACCGCATCCTGGGGGGCAGGACGGTCCATGCCCCCCAGGTGGTCATCGACCCTGGGGCAGAGCTTGCTGCCTCCTGCTGCTCCAGCCTCTGCTGCCTCCCCAGGATGTGAGGGAGGAATGAGGCACAAGCTCCCAGTGGGGCACACCAGGGAGACTGTTACTGCCTGCAGAACGTACTGCCAGGCTCACAACAACACATCCAGGAGAAGCACCAGAGTGCCCAGGGGTGGCTCCAGCTCCATGCTGCAGAGTGCTGTGGTGTCCTCAGTGAGGGCAACCAGAGCATGCAGAGAAAAAAATGCTTTGCTATTCCTCAGTGAGGTAGGCAAGCAAGCAGGGAAACCTTAGAACCGACTGTCTGGGGGGGTCAATTTAAGCACAGGTCTCAGATAGCCTCAGGCAGCAGCCACACATGGTAACTCCTGACCTGATGCCCTGCCAGAACTGGTTCCGGCTGGTCTTAAATGCGATTCAGCATCCTATCAGTGTGGACACGCTATTTTGAAATAGCAAAACGCTATTTCGAAATGCATTTTGTGCCTAGACGTGTTATTTTGAAATAAGATATTTCGAAATAACGCTATAGTGTAGACAGACCCTGAGAGAAACTTGCTCACCTAACTTCCCATAGAAAGGAATTTGATTTCTTCCATCCAGTAGATCTTCACTCGATTTTAAACAGATTAATCTGTAACCTGTGAATATGATTACAGTTCCACAGTCATATCCAGAACTTGAAACATATGCTATATTTATAGTATACATAGTATGGAAAAATTATTAAATTTGATATTTCAAATAGCTTGACAATGCATACAAAAAGACAAAAACAAGAGATGGAATGGAAGCAACAGGTAAGCATGTTATATCTGAAGCAAATATATATTATAGCGGGATATCATAAAATGTTTGTGATACCCTGAAAGTATAAATGGCACTACATAAAAGCAATTTTATTACTATGGTCTGTTAGACATTCTGGGTATGTCTACACTACAGCACTAATTCGAACTAACTTAGTTAATTAGTTAATTCGAACTAACTTAGTGAATTAGTTAATTCGAACTAAGCTAATTCGAATTAACACATCTAGACTTAAAAACTAGTTCGAATTAGCATTTTGCTAATTCGAACTAGCATGTCCACACTGAGTGGACCCTGAACTGAGGTTAAGGATGGCCGGAAGCAGTGCCGGCAGGGCATCGGATTAGGACTTAGAGTGTGGAGCTGCTGCCTCAGGCTAGCCGAGGGCTGTGCTTAAAGGGACCCGACACCCACCCTGGACAGACAGTTCTCAGGGGTTCCC
Organism: Pelodiscus sinensis; assembly: GCF_052426305.1. Taxonomy (NCBI): domain Eukaryota; kingdom Metazoa; phylum Chordata; order Testudines; family Trionychidae; genus Pelodiscus; species Pelodiscus sinensis. Next base: position 212,522,762 of record NC_143052.1, read on the forward strand.
CACTTGCAAAGCAGTCCTGGCTTGGAGTGCCCACACTCGGCACATCACAGCACTCAGCCATCAGCCAGGCTGCACGTGCCGCAGGCTGCCATCCGGTGGGGGGGGGGGGGTCAATCAAAGGGCTTCAGGAGAGTTTCCACCCCAAGGAGCCCACAGAGCCAGTCCAGTCCTCCCCATCGGGGGCTTGTACCCCATTCCTCCCTCACCTTCTTCCACTTACCCCTCCCTAACCCCCCTTCCTGATGTACAAAATAAAGGACACGTGTGTTCAAAAATAGAAACTCTCTTTATTGAACAAAACTCGGGGAAACTGGGAAAAGAAGGTGGGAGAGGGGAGGGCAACTAAAATGATCAGGGGTTTGGAACAGGTCCCATATGAAGAGAGGCTAAAAAGACTGGGACTTTTCAGCTTAGAAAAGAGGAGACGGAGGGGAGATATGATAGAGGTCTATAAAAGCATGAGTGGTGTGGAGAGGGTGCATAAAGAAAAGTTCTTCATTAGTTCCCATAATAGAAGGACTAGAGGACACCAAATGAAATGAATAGGTAGCAGGCTTCAAACTAACAACAGAAAGTTCTTCTTCACAAAGCAAATAGTCAACCTGTGGAACTCCTTGCTGCAGGAGGCTGTGAAGGCTACAACTAGAACAGAGTTTAAAGAAAAGTGAGATCAAGTCATGGAGGTTGGGTCCATGGAGCGGTATTAGCCAGGGGGTAGGAATGGTGTCCCTGGCCTCTGTTTGTGGAAGGCTGGAGAGGGATGGCACGAGACAAATGGCTTGGTCATTGTCTTCGGTCCATCCTCTCCAGGGTACCTAGTGTTGGCCGCTGTCGGCAGACAGGCTACTGGGCTAGATGGACCTTTGGTCTGACCCAGTACGGCCATTCTAAGCTCAGGGCTCAGGGTCAGGGGTCTCAGTGGACCACCTTGATTTTCATGCCAACCTGCTCTTGGGTGACCAGGCTGGCAGCTATGCTGCCCTAGACGGCCACTTTCCTGTGCCTAGTGCGGTGGTCGTGGATGAGGTCCACGATGTCTGCACTAGACCAGGCGGGCGCCCGCCTCTTGTGGACCTGGGCAGGCTCCCGGGAGCCACCAGCCTGGTCCTGGGAAGAGGCGGAGGGCTGGGTGGCAGCGGGTGGCCGGCTCGAGCCGTGCCAGGTGCAGGGTCTGCTGGCTGGGTGCTGGCAGGCTTGCACCTGGCATGGGCACCGTAGCCAGCCCGTGCCCCTTTAAGGGCTCCGGGGCCGGGAGGGGGGCAGAAGAGTTTCCCTGGTGGTGCCTAGAGTGGCCACCAGGGAAAGCTTGGGAGGGCTAGCCTCCCACTAGTTCGAATTAAGTGGCTACACAGCCCTTAATTCGAACCACTTAATTCGAACTAGGCGTTAGTCCTCGTAGAATGAGGTTTACCTAGTTCGAATTAAGCGCACCGCTAGTTCGAATTAAGTTCGAACTAGCGGTTTGCATGTGTAGCGCCTATCAAAGTTAATTCGAACTAACGGCTGTTAGTTCGAATTAGCTTTGTAGTGTAGACATACCCTCTGTCTCTTTGGACTGTGGCTGAGGATAAAAAAAAAAGTGTGCTGGGAAGATTCTTAGTGGAAGTGTATAAAAAAGCCAGAATATTGATCATGTGAGAATTTTAAATTACTCAGATATTGACTGAAAGGGTTTTAATGCTAAATCTAATAAAGTAGTATATTCTTAGAGGTAGCACAGAATTACTTTCTAATACAATTTGTTGAACTGACAACATGCTTGGGAACTGTTGTGGTCATATATCTTGGAAACTCTCTCAGTTAAATAGATAATACATAAGACTGAGTTGTATCCAGAAGCTAACAATAATTACAATACATTAAAAGTGTTCAATACAGATAGACACTGTGTAAATTAGAAAATAAAGTGAGAAAGTGATATTGGCTGTTCAGTAGTTTAGCAGAATGGATTTTGAGCCAGTGCCCCAGTTTGGTACAGGCGGATATTATACTGCTAGGGCATGTCTAGACTACATCCTCTTTCGAAAAATGGGTGTAAATTAGGCAGGTTGAAAGTACAAATGAAGCGGGGATTTAAATGTCCCATGCTTCATTTGCATAATTGCATCACAGTGTTCTTTTGAAAAAGGGTAATTCAAGAGTGAAACTGCCATCTAAGTGCAGTTCTTTCAGAAAAAAAAATCCCTTTTCCAAAGATCCTATACTCCTCATTTTTAGTATTCCTCATTTACTGCAGTTTCACTTTCGAAATACCCTTTCTCGAAAGAACGCTGTGACGCGATTATGAAAATGAAGCGAGGGATATTTAAATCCCCGCTTCATTTGCACTTTCGATCTGCCTAATTTACATCCCTCTTTTGAAAGAGGGATGTAGTCTAGACATGCCCCTAGATATGAGGGAGATTTATAACCTCAAGTAGTCAGAATATCAAAGATACTAAGGCATTTGTTCCCTATGCTGTCAAAACCAGCTGGGACTGTACTTGTTTTAAAGAAAGTATAGTAGTGAATTCTTCTCTTATTGCTGACGAATAGCAATTGGGCAAGGTAGCACTAGTCTTCTGAAATACAACCATATAAGTTGGCAGCTAATTTAACAGTGTTGGAGAAAATATTGGAAACAATTTAAGGGATTTATTGAGAGCACACTGAAACAACTCTAATGAGATTGTAAAGGGAAAATCAAGCTGACTATAATGAACTCACTGGAAGTATTTTTTTTTAATAGAGATTTAGCTATATATACAAAAGAATTCCAGGTCAGGAGATGGAAATCCTACGAGAGAAGAGTGGCTGGATCAAAACCAGAAAAAAAATGAGTAGTTTTGCAAACTGGAAACAGTTTCCATACTACATGAGGGTCATTCATCAAAATCCTCCTCTTAATGATATATACAATCTATATAATTTGTCTCAGATTCTTAGAAGTTCTATGGAATTCTCTGCAATTAGAGACTACATCCTAATCAGACAGAAGTGGAATATATTTTCAAAGAATGACATGGCCTGAAGTAATTCTCTATGGCTGACAGCTCTAAGATGTCTTGGACACATCAAGAACAAATCTTTATTGCCTTGCTACAGTGACAACTGCTACACAGGAAAAGAACCTCCCCTCAAATAAGCAGGTAAAAGTTACAGCAAACAGAGAAATAGTTCTTCAGACGTGTAGGTCCAGTATAGGAGTTCATTGGCACAGGAGGTCAGCCAGGCAAACCTTTTTTTGCAAAAAAAATTTTTTACAATTTTATTTGTAAAAAAAAATTAAAAAACAAATAGTCTAGTAGCACCTTAAAGACTAACAAAACATGTAGAAGGTATTGTGAGCTTTCGTGGGCAAAACCCACTTCTTCAGATGACTGGAGTATTAGGCCATGGGCAGTCAGCTCTAGCGGTGAAGGCAAAAGTTCAGCCTACCAGCTTAGCTGAGTCCAGGGTGGGCAGTTTGTTTAAGTTTTGTGGGCCACCATGGAAAAAAACATTTAAAAACATGGAGACCCTCGCACAATTTTTCTTAGCTCTGACCATCCCGATACTAAGGTACTTTCAGCAGAATGTTGGAAGGTCACCCTCACCTTGGCTGTGTGTGACTAATGCTTTCTGCTCAACCACACATACAGATGTATTTTATTGATTACAGGATACAATGGTACATATTACCTACCATTCATAAAATCAAGCTTTTACTGTATTACATATGGCCACTCGCAGAAGCAGAAGCACAAGCACCAGATTTGATCACTATTTTAGCATGACAAATCCTATATCTTTATATTTTCTTATTCAATATTGGCCTGATTTTCTATGCACTATAGTTTTTCTTCAATGAGGCATTTTTCTCTTTCCTGTTTGTGGCCTACTCAGTACCTATTATGCAATAAGCTGCACTTAAATGACAGGTTCTAATGACTGGACCCGATTCAGAACGGATATATTTGTCAGATTGCTATGGATTTTGTTCTTTGACTTTGGTGTGCTGTAGGATTAGTTCAAGTGGCAAAAGTTTCTAACTCAGACTGTAATAGAACTTATCATACAGTATGAAGAAGGAAGTTCCAGGGAAAATTAGCCATCAATAGTGAAGTTCTGACATAATTAAGTTTCCTAGGAGAAATCACTTCAATACAGAAATAGTTTAGATTGATAGTGCAGATAACAAATGGCAATAAAGTTATAGTGTGCCATTCACCTTGAATGGTCCCTTAGAATATGTGTTGACTACTTATTCTAAACAAACTGTTCAATTCTGTATTTAGCTGTGACACTCTGAGTACTTTCCCCAGACCTGAAGAAGAGCTCAGTCAGATCGAAAAATTGTTTCTTCTGCCTCAGATATTACTTCACCCACCTTATCTCTTTTAGTGAGGTAATCTTCACAATTACCCCAGGAAAGATTTGAAGTGAAGTTTAGATCAATAAATTAGTAGTATTGGCACTGGCACAAAATAAAAATTATGTCTTAATGGTGCTGTATCATGCCTCCCTATATTTTTAGAAATAAGTTAAGGCTTGATCATGCTGTCACTGAAGACAATGGGAACAAAACTGTGTCGTCTATTTGTAGTATGCTACCAGTATTGCAGTTTCCCTGAGATTAAAGGTGAATTCAATTTAAGTACTTGTTTGAGCAGCTAGCAAAGATGGACTGGATTTTCATTTATGGCATCCTACTACGCTGTACCTTCTCACACAGACTGTATACTTTAAACAACATGGATACTTTATTGCACTTGAAGTAGTACCATGGCTATTTTCATATATTAATTTTGTTATAGAAACGTCTACATTTTTTTGCTATTATTGGGCTAATGCTGAGACTGAAGTGGCATAGTTCTTTGATGGGAGAGGGGTTGGACTACTTTTCAGGGGTTTTTTTAACATCACAAATCTTTCCTGAGGTAATTGTGAGGATTACCTCACCAAAATTCCAAATGCATTTTAAGAGAGTCTTCTAATGTTCTGACATCTACTTTTTCTATTGAGAGAGTAAAGATGGTCTTGTGCTTAGAGCACTGGCTTCACACTCACAATATCTGAGTTGTTCTCCTGACTCTGCCATCCAGTCCCTGTACGTCTTTGGGCAATTCACCTACTCTCTGTGTGGGTCAGTTCCCCATCTATGATATGGAAATCTGCCTTTGTCCTTCCTAAAGAGATAAGGTGGGTGAGGTAATATCTGAAGCAGAGGAGACAAGCTTTCAAGCTGACTGAGCTCTTCTTCAGGTCTGGGGAAAGTACTCAGAGTGTCACAGCTAAATACAGAATTGAACAGTTTGTTTAGTATACGTAGTCAACACGTATTCTAAAGGACCATTCAAGAGGAAGTAGACCATTAATACATCTGCCATCATAGGACAAAATAAAAGGGGGTGTGGGCCACTTGCACTTTACAAGTTGTTGTAAGAAGCTATAAATTTAATCTTTTTATTAAGATTATGAATTTTAGTGTCTAGCATGGTTATGAATTTAAGCTTCCAGGCTCACCTTTTGAAGGGACTGAGCAGGTTTTCCCTTGAGGATGAGGACTGATACATATCACCAGGCTGCCAAGCTACAGACTCTATCAAAGGGGAGATAAAACAGTCATTTCACAGTGTATTAACTATAGTATTTCATGTATATTATATTCTTGGGGCCAAATCTTGTGGCCCACAGAGCAGTGAGAGAAGGACAGAAAAATGTGTTGCATGGGGGAAAGGAAAATGAAGATGCTTTTCAAAGTCTATTCTCTACTATGGAGTGTAGCTCACAGGAAGACTGTGCTGAGGTGGCCAAGTTAGGGAAGTAAGAGGGGTATGCTGAGTGTGTCTGCAGTTCAACATATCACTACATTTTGCAATGCTGAAGAGAGGTATAGCCTTCCAATAAAGTTGTGGCAGTGACTAAGTATCCTGCATAGGAAGAAGTAGGATTCCATATAGCCATGTTGGATTCCATGTAAAGTACCTTTGCTCAGGCTCTGAACAGTGGAGCAGAACTTCACTGCTGACAAATAATTAGTTCTGCATATTAGTTTTCCTGAGGAACCCAAAGTTGCAAACAAAAGCCATTGATTGTGTGCCATGGCAATGTTCTTCTGGGAGCAGTGCACTCTGTACATGTGTCTGTTAGTGTGTCACTTTGTAATGAAGCCAGCTTCAGAAACCCACCATTTTTTCATGTCCCTCAATATGCAGGTGGTGTGTGGAGCAGCAAGGCATATAATTTCTGATGTAGTTGCTGAGTTCCCAGGATGGAGCAATGATTCATTTGTTTTAAGATTCTAATCTTGCCAAGCCTTCCCAGACTTGTAATATTGAGGACAGCCTGCTGTTCAGTTAAGTTTTAATCTTTTTCTCTATTTTTCTATTGATTTAGAGGTTTTAATTTTATTTGCATTAACATTATTTATTTGTCACTAGCACCCTCAATACTCTAGTCACTGTCTTCACATGAAGGAATGTTTGACCCTTGTCATAATGAGATTTTTCTGTTTGCAAAATTCATTTTTGCAGTTGCTTAAAACGTTTCCTGTCCTATCAGCTTCCCATTCAAATTTTCAGTCATTTATTAGCGTTAAATGACACTACAGGCAGTCCCCGGGTTACGTACAAGATAGGGACTGTAGGTTTGTTCTTAAGTTGAATTTGTATGTAAGTCGGAACTGGTACATATTGTAGGGGAAACTCTAGCCAAACATTTCTCCAGAGCTCAGTTTTATTCTCCCACACCTCACTTCCCTCAGTCCTTTATTCTCAAGCTGAGGTGTCTGCTGAGAAAAGCCGCTCCGCGTCTCCCTGGTCTGCTGGGGAGGGACGCTAGCTTCGCGTCTCCCTAGTCTGCTGGGGGGAAGCAGCTAGTGCAAGGTTGCCTCACCCCGTTTGTAAGTAGGGATCCGATGTAAGTCGGATCCATGTAACCCGAGGACTGCCTGTATACCCAATCTTAAAAAATATTTCTGGCATCTTAATACATGCCTTGAACAACTGATACTTCTCTACATAACATATTGCCCTTCCAACTATGTCAGATATTCCTAATGTTGCATATTACATAACTTTGCCATGAATCTTAAAATTCTTTTTACATAGAGAAACTGAGAAAAAAATTTTGGAAGCAGCTCATGAATCTGACATTGAACATCTCAGCCTTAATTATGACCTTGCCACTTTTCTCCAAGAAAGGCCAGAACTATAATAAATGAGCTCATATAACAAGTGTCTTGAAGTGTTGTAAGCGAACTTGAGCCCATAGCAAACATGGCTATTGTTTAATACTTGTATTAGCACCTAGGAGTTATAGTTTTAGTTATGAACTTACGAGAGAGTATTTTTATTTGGGGAGAATACTGTATAATGCCCTAACTTTAACATTTTTCAAGTTGGTTATTTAACAATATATATAACAACTCCATAGATAAGCATGACATGTGTGCAGAGTCTAAGTAAACAGATGAACCCTGACCCTCAACTCTTGATTAATATTGTATGAATACTAGATATTGTATGAATACTAATTATTTCTGAATACCAAAGTGTGCTAATTGTCTCAGAAAAACAAAACAGAGCTGCACCCGAAGAGCTCACAATCTAAATGTTCTATATGATAAATCACACAACTCAGAGACAGACTGCATGGCTGTGTCTAGACTACATGCCTCTGTCGGCAGAGGCATGTAGATTAGACAGATCAGCAGAGGGAAATGAAGCCGAGATTTAAATAATCGCGGCTTCATTTACATTTAAATGGCTGCCCCGCTCTGCCGATGAGCTGTTTGTCGGCAGAGCGGGGCAGTCTAGACGTTCCCCTGTCTACAGAAAACCCTTTTGTCGACCGCCCCGGTAAACCTCATCCCACGAGGCATAATGGGGCGGACGACAAAAGGGTTTTCTGTCGACAGGGGAACGTCTAGACTGCCCCGCTCTGCCAACAAACAGCTGATCGGCAGAGCGGGGCAGCCGTTTAAATTTAAATAAAGCCGCGATTATTTAAATCGCGGTTTCATTTCCCTCTGACGATCTGTCTAATCTACATGCTTCTGCCGACAGAGGCATGTAGTCTAGACACAGCCCATGAGACAAGGGATGATTTAGACTTTCACAAAGTAAGTCCAGGAGGCTGCTTATTTTGCAAGTTACACTTCATGCTATTTCACTATTTAACTTAGAGTTGGGGCTTGAGGGTAATCTGAAGGCATTTGCATGGCACTTAGGATGAAAGTGGACCTCTGGAATGGGAGGAAGCAAAGGATATAGTTGTGGGAGAAAACTGAAAAGAGGACATTAATGGCTTTTTAGTTGTGTTAGCATATACGCCATTATGCCCTGGTGGTGTTGTGTTTACATCTATTAAATAGCAACTATTCTTTTTATTTTGTTAGGATAAAGCAGTGAAAAATGTGAAAGGTTTAGGTTTAATTGCTTTTGTACCTTGTTTTACTGAAAGTGTTATCCAGGCAGTCATCTTATAGTCTGTGAATTTGTTTATGTGAGGCTAAGTAATCTTTTCCAGCTTTCTTTATCCTTCTTCAGTATGTTCCACATGTAGGCATGACATATTTCCACTGAGGAAGCTTCTAATTTTTATGTAGATGCTACCACATGTTCCTGTGGACAGCAAATGAAATATGTGGTGGCCATTACAAAATCCATAGTTGTGCTACTGGAAACTCTGGGGAATGGAAATGGACTAGAAGATTAGCCTCCTTCCATATTTAATTTAAATGCATTTAGCACTGGTGAAGAGGAGGCACCTCAGAATCTGGCTTTCTGAATGATATCATGTGAGGAAGGAGACAATGCAGCACTGGGTGACTTTTTGGTTTTAATTTGTTTACAATGAAGTCCTTACCAATACAAGAAGCCATATAAATCCTTGATACAATATATTACTGGATACCGAAGGACAGAGAGATTATTAACTGTGCTTGTTCTTTCTTTGGATATGCTTGCGGCTGCCTTTAGTTACAATATATTTCTAATATCAAAGAGGAGTAAATCAAACTGAGCAGTCACATTTCGAACACATTTTTTCCTGTGGGCATGCGGTGCGTGTTTCCTTTGAACTACAGTCCAGTCTTTTGATAGATTTTCAATACATTTTGTTGTGACAGGATGGCTGACAGGACAGTGGGAGTATAAGGGTTTAGGGCCTGATCAAAAGCTCATAGAAATCAGGGGCCAGAGTAGGGAGAGAGGAAGACTTTCCTCTGACTTGCACAGGTTTTAGATTAAGCCTTTAACATGTTTCCCTTTGCAGTTGTGGGATTTGCTTATACATCTCTTGCGTGTTTGGTACTTTTAGTTCTTCTTTGGGCTGTCTCTCTTAACCGTTTCCATTATTGTTCTTATTTGATAATGTGAAGGACAGACAGCTTTCTTGTGCTGGAAGCCTGAAACTTTATATAATGAACAACCCACTGCTAATTTTGAATTGGATACACAGATTTTTTTTTAAAAAAAGCAAGGTGTCTATGAAAACACAATGGGTACATTCTCAAATGTGTGCAGGTGCAGAACTAATCAAGTGAAGTGAGTTGTGCTGACTTAGTCCAAAAATAAATTTGCCATAAGAAGTTAACATCCTAGACAAAAAGCATGGTAGAAACTGTGATAGGTCTCGGGCCAAAACAGACCATGCAAGTGTTGTGCCACCACTGTCCTTTAACCCTGCCTGATACAACAGTGTCATGTAAACACACCTGTCTCAATTTAGGTGATGTTTTAAACAAGAATTAGGCAGCATTATTTCGTTTGTCTGACTGGGTAAACAAGTAGTAGTACTAAGTGGACTTGTAGGCTCTCAGGTTTTACATTATTTTGTTTTTAAATGCAGTTATTTTTTCTACATAAGTCTTTAATCAAATGATTAACACCATTTATCAATTGATAGCCCTAGTAACAACACATCTCTCTCCTTAGATATTACAGATAAGACAAAAATGTACCATTGTTCTTCTCAATATAACCTTAGTTTAAGAATAAGTGATCTATTTTTATATGATGAAGAATGCCATATTATTTTACATGAATGGGATTTACCAGCTGCTATTTGACACTTACCATGGCATGTTTGTACATGGTTACTGAAGTCTATCAAATGAAATCTTCAATGAAATCTAAACATCAGACTAATGAGCTCAGGGTAAAAATGTGGATTTGGCACATCCCTTCCCAGCTGCTGCTGAAACTGCACTTGTCACAGAGTAGGCACTGTATGTTGGTGCTTCTATATTTTGAGCTTGCATTAGGAATTTTATCAAAACCAATACAGTGTTAGTTTTTACTAGCATTCAGGGACTTTCTTCAATGACAAAGTAGTGAAGCAGAATAACTCCACTTTTAAGGGCACAGATCCAGGAATCAGAAAACTTGGGTTCCATGTCCAGCTTTGCCAGAGACTTTCTGCATAAATAACTCAACCTCTCTTCTCTTCATTTCTTCTGTCTGTGGTACTTAGTGACATAACACTAGGGCTGTGTCCAGACTCAGGGTTTTTTTCGAAAAAAGTAGCCTTTTTTCGATAAAACTTCCCCTGCGTCCAGACTCAAGCCGCGTTCTTTCGAAATTAATTCGAAAGAATGCGGCTTTTCTTTCGATGGCGGTAAACCTCATTTCACGAGGAAGAACGCCTTCTTTCGAAAGTTCCTCTTTCGAAAGAAGGCGTTCTTCAATGTAAATAGGGCTTCTTCAAAAGAGAGCATCCAGACTCACTGGATGCTTTCTTTCGAAAAAGCAATCCGCTTTTTCGAAATTTCTCCGTGCAGTCTAGACGCTCTCTTTCGAAAGAGGCTCTTTCGAAAGATGCTTTCGAAAGAGCCTCTTTCAAAAGAAGCCTGCAGTCTAGACATAGCCTAGTAGAAGAGAAGAGATGAAGAGCTCACAAGTCAGAAGAACTAAAACTATTTCATTTCCAACCCAGCACAAGAGGACACATCACATACAGCCACTCCCCGAGTTACGACCACTTCCACTTACGACCATCCGCACTTATGAACAAAGTGGTCATAAATGCAGATCCGAGTTACAAACAGCGATCCGCGCTTACGAACAACGCAGTCACCATGTAACTCTATGGGATCCAAATTATGAACACTTCGAGTTACGGACCAAGTGTTGGTCCGTAACTTGTTTGTAACTTGGGGAGCAGCTGTATATGTAGTACCATAATCACCTTAGACTAGTAAAGCAGTACAGTCTCTCAATATGACATGAGGTAGGTGTTCAAGCCATGATTAATCCAGCTCTAAATGCTACTAGAGTACTGTAATATTACACATCCTACTCTTCTGAAGCAATAGTCCACACAACTTCTCTGCTGCACCCTGGAACTAAAAAACCTGAAATAAATTTGACATTTAACTCCATTCACATAAATAAACAATAGAAATGTACATTACTGTCCCCTGACATTTAAGTCCTACAGTAAAACAATGACAGTTTACACCTACTGTGATAAATGGATCATCAAAATAAAACTGACTACCTCCCCCCCCCCACACTGAATCAGTCGGGGTTTTGGCATTGACTTCAGTATAGTAAAGATTTTGAAGAGTATTATCATATGCATGTCCATGTGTTTTGTATGTATGTATACATATAAAACATGCCCAAGATTTTCAAGAGTGATTAGTGATTTGTGTTTCATTGTCTAGGTGCCCAACTGGAGATACCCCCAAGGGGACTGAATTTTAGAGAGTCGATGATTGAACCAATAAAAAAGTCTCTAGTCACTTAAAAAATTCACGGCCAGTCCATAGATCTTCAGAGAATTTGACAAGGAACAAACATCAAATAAAAAAAAACCAACCCTTTGAAAATACAGTAATATTCTCACACTAAAAATAAGCATCCCACCATGTAGTTTAAATTTAACACCACTGCCCTATTATCTCCCGTGAGTTTTTTAAAATTAAACTGCACTGAGAATTAAATTAGCACACTATGAAGTGCCTGTTTCATTCCAACTTGTTGATCTCTGGTGTGGTTTCCTCATTTTTTTGCTTATGAAGATTATGGCTTTGTTATTTGTTATTTGTTCTACAAATTCAGGTCTGTTCCAGACTGCAAATAAGACAATAAGGGAGAGACTCATATTTCAGAATAATTGCTTCAGCCTGGCAAACACTAGCCTTTGAATTTTCTTTAAAGAAATACAGTGTAAACCAGGTACGTGCTGATACTTTTTTTGCCTTGGAATTTAAATATGACATCTGTGTTGGCTGCCTTATTCTGCATCCATAAAGACTTTGAATTTAAGGTGCTTCAGCAGTGTGAAAGACTGATTCATGACATACAATAATATTCTTGTAAAAGTAGAGAGTAATTCTGTTAAATTAGGTCCTACGAGGATAGCTTACCCATAAATTAAGAATCTGAAGAAGTGGGTTGTGCCCAAGAAAGCTCATGATACCATCTACATGTTCTGTTAACCTTTAAGGGTATGTCTAGACTACATGGCTCCATCAACGGAGCCATGTACATTAAGTTTCTAGACATAGGGAAATGAAGCGGCGATTTAAATAATCACTGATTCATTTACATCAAAATGGCTGCTGCTCTGTGCCGATCAGTTGTTTGGCGGCACAGCGCAGTAGTCTGGACGCTTTGCAGTCGACAAGGAAAGCCCTTGCTGACCGCCCTGTTATGCCTCGTGGAATGAGGTCAACCACGGAGCATCCAGACTACTGCGTTGTGCCACCAAACAGCTGATCAGCACAGCGTAGCAGCCATTTTGATGTAAATGAATCAGTGATTATTTAAATTGATGCTTCATTTCCCTTTTTCGAGTACACTAATCTACATGGTTCCGTCAACAGAGCCATGTAGTTTAGACATACCCTATGATGCTACTAGACTATTCTTTGTTTAAGTTTTTCCTGCTACAGACTAACCTGGCTACCCCTCTGAAACTTTCATAAATTAAAAGTTGGGGGAAGAGTAGCAAAATGGTCATTTGTTTTCTAAATCTGGTTTAAAGACTAGCCTAAAGAAAAGAAAAAGAAGCAATTCAACATTCTAAAAATTGCCTTAATCTTTAATATGACTCACATAAGACTAAGTAGTCAATATTTAGAATTTGAAGGAGAGATACATCTCAGTTTCAAAAGTTACCAAATAGTAGCGACATTAATTTCCCTGATTCCAAAGATATACTGTCATTTGTTGTTTTTTGCTTTTGACAAATTGTGAGTTTCTTAATAAGTTTACTGATCCAGGGAGCACAGAAACACAGCCGCAAGAGGAATTTAGGTTTGCCACATCAACTTCCATTTGCTTCAGTTTGCCTGAAATGCCTTTTAGCTTTCAATCCAGTTATTGATTCCCATGGAATGCTGAATTTCTTGTACAGTAACTCAGTGCTTTTGATCACAGTAGTTTAATTCCACTTGAACAGGCACTTGGGCAATAAATGGAGTTCTGCTGGGTGAGGTCTTGGCCTGCAATGTAGATGATTTACCTTCCTCTGTTTCGGGATTAAAAATCTCACAGCCTCTTTAACCCCTTCTTTTTCTCCATGTATTCTCCCCCTGAGCAATATCACCCTTTCACACAACTTCAACTGATTTGTTTATGCTGCAGACTCACATATCTTCCTCACAGCTGCTGGCCTGTTAGCCAAACCCATACCTCAATCTGCATCTGACATTTCCTCTGGGATGTCCTGCTGACAATGTAAATTTTAAAAGAATGGAATTAAAAATAATTTCTGAAGCCCTCCAAGAGGTGGTAAGTTAAGCAATGAGTAATGTGGCCTTTAAGCAGCATTTCACTTGGAATACAAAATGGCGAAGCCAGCATGGAGCTGAAGAAGGGCATCTATTATTACCTAATCCCCTCAATCAGCAGCTTCTTCACTTACTTGGTTTGGTTAGGGATTGTGGAAGAATGGGTCTTCAGAAGTACATGAGGGCTTTGTAGATCAGGTAAGGAAAGGTATTACATGTCTACAAATAGCATGGAAGACTGTGAATATGGTTGTGCTGTTGAAAGGAAGGGATTGTAAAGGTTCTCCTTCTTTTCCCTTATTCCTCCTGTGTCAGGGGCTTTGCCATTATTGTCTCATATCTATTGTGCTCACTGGAGGGTCATGATTTCCACTAAGTCAAGGAAAAAAGATAGCTAAAAATTCAGTGGTAATTGTTTGGCCAGTATTGAAATTCACCCACGGTGTTAGCCTTTTGGTTTTTTTTTTTTTCATGTTAATTGAAATCATTAGTGAAAAAAATTCCTTCAGTAAGTGAAAAATATTATCTGATTTTCACATTTTAGATATTTAAAGAAAAACATCAAATCATTTATTTTTCAAATAATTTTTGACCTGTTCTTCCTATGCATCTATTTCAGAAATGCAGCATTAGGTCATCAGACCAGTGCAAACATAGTATCTAATGGATTAGACATGAGTATGGTGGTCCCGATACATGGGTTCAAGTCTTGGCACTGATACTGACTTCATGTGGTCTTTGGCAAATAAACTATTCTGTTTCAGTGACTGTAAAATGTATATAGTGATACACAAACAGTTGTTTTGAGGTATCAATAAATGATGCCTATCAAATGCAATCTAAAGAATAAAGTATTTTAAAGCCAGTCATTAGAAGGAGTAGGACGATAACTCATAAGTGATAGACTTCAGTCCTGTATCCCTCACTTCCTAAATTTTTTTTGGAATTTTTTTGTGAGGCTTTTTACATTTCTCCCCATGTGGCATAAATTCAACCCTCTAACATTTTGCAAAGGTTTGGTGTATGGGCATGCATTTTTTTCTGAGATGATCCTCTCAGATCTCTTCATTAGCTCTTATTTCATCCCCATCATTCTAGAAGCCCACATTTTCCCTGTCACCGTCTTCACCTTTGATCCGTCCCTGAAGGATGAGCACATCCCCCAGTAAAGGAGAAAGCATTGCTCAAAGTGTTCAATCAAGAGCCTTCTAGTAACTTTTCTGAAGAGCATGTTCCTTTGTTTGCTTTATAAGCTTCTTGAAACAGCTATAGTATGTAGAAGAAAAACTCTAATATTCCTCCTCTTCAGCTCAAACCAAATTTGCCCTCAAACTCAAGCAAGTGATTTGGATGATTTCCCTATGCCATAAAGGCTTAGTCCTCTGAGTGATTTCCCTATGCCATAAAGAACCCTGGCTCATTAGCATGATTTGCAGAAGAGAAAGCACTTGCCACAAGCATATGCTTTTACTTAAACCTTAGACAGGTAACAGTTGTTATATACTCATTTTCCTTTGCCTCACTTCCAAAACAAAACAAACATATAAATCCCTGAACAAATATATGAATGTGTTGACTTCATGTGTTTAAAAGTATATTTTTAAAGAATTTATACTGGTGGAAATTATTCAAATACATTTGGATTTGACACTGCACCACATATTAGCAGTAGTTAATACCAAACCAGGATGTCCAAACTCACTAAATACAGTAAAGTTTCTAGGTAGCAGATCTAGGAATAGTTAACCCATTTTCCCATGTCTCAGCTGTTCTTCATTATGTAGGGCAAACCTACATGTTGGGTTCTAATTTATTCATCCTACACAGTCCTTGTCTTGTTTTCTCCCCCTCTTTATTTTATATTTTATCACAAAGATGTTATGACATTAGATAGTATATTTAAACTGAGAGATGATCTAGTGAACCTGAGGAATTTACTGATGTAGTGCTTTTAATGATTTTTATTATGGAGCAGCAACCTCACATTTTCCCTTGCAACTCAATTCCCTCTCCCACTTCGAGAGTCTTTCTTGGCAAAGTAATATCCATCTTAAAAGCTGTATGTTATCAGTGGGGCTGAAATATGAAGTGAATTGGATAAAGGATGCATAAAGTAGGAGGTGTTCACCTGAGTTCAAAACGTCTTCTACTTCTGCTTAATCATCCAAAGGAGAGGAGAGGACTTATTTTATTAAATTCCCTCTAGCTTGGATGTAGGGTCTGAGACAAAGCCCACTGACTTTTGATCTGGACCTTAGTGCAGGAGACCAAAGATGACTTGATTACAATCACACCTGAAAAGTTCTTAACATTTTTATATAAGCTGTCTCTGTGGTTCACCATTTCCACAGAGCTTAACATAGGGCTTCTAATACTACAGGAGACTTAAGTTTTCATAAGAAAAATACATGACTGTAGATGATTTCCTTACCAAGTCTGACTTGAGCATGTGAGCCAGTCACTGGAGGCATGTCTACACAGCAGCATTATTTTGAAATAACTAAGTGACCATCTACACAGCAAGCCCATGATTTCAAAATAATTTCAAAATAATGGGCTTCTTATTTCAAAATCTGTAGCCCTTTTTTTCATGAGGAATAATGCAATTGAGGCTCCAATCAGTGTAGACGCTCTATTTTGAAATAGCTCAGTGCTATTTTGATGGGCATTTGCAGTGCAGAGGTGCTATTTCAAAATAAGCTATTTAGGAGTTTTTCTTCCAAAATAACTTATTTTGAAATAATGCTGCTGTATAGAAATAACCTGGGGGTGGAGGGAAACAAGAAGGACTTCAATGGGAACAGGAAAAAAAATTCCCACTTGAATTTAAGCTAATCAGACAATTTGCACGAAGTTGTCAAGCAAGTGATGGACACAGGAGCTAGACTGTATTCCTCCAAAATTTCTTGACTAAATCATTGTTTGAGAATAGAGGCTGGGAATAAATTAAAGTTATGCTATTTGCAATAATTTGGCAGGGGAATGTGTCTCAGTTCCCGTGAAACCCTCCCAAGGACCCTTCTCTCTCCAGCCATGTTCCCAGCATGCTTATATGCCCCCTGACACCTCCAAGTAGCTATAGGAAAGGAGCTCTGTTTCTGCAAGCATTAAGAAATCTCTGATAGGAGAAGGGGGACTAGAGCAGGAATTTTTGGGGAGAGGGCAGAGGGGTTAACATCATTAACTCAAATGTTCTTCTAAACATGTATACTGAAAACATTAATGTAAGTCTGTAGCCTTAACTTCTCCTTAGCAAGGATGTGTATGTGTTGGAGAAAGAGATTAGAAATTGACTTCCATTGGTTTTAAATTTTAAAAGTAATTTGTTCAAATATGTCTTTTGATATATTTTTAAATGTTTTAGGTCACAAATACCAGAGTGTTTAAATCACACACTGATGTAGTTACTCAAGAGCAGAGAATTCCAGACATGTTTGGAACTTAAAACAACAACCAACTGCCAAAAACATGGTCAAACCGAAGAGGAAGCAGCATCCTTTCAAAAACAAAGACTGGTATTAAAGCAGGAGATACTAATGAGAGATTCAAATTCTAATGGACAAGCCCTTTATACTATACGGGCATAAAAGCAGCCAAGTACAGTAGCTTTCTTTGATTCTTTGCATTGCGTTTTCCTGGTTGTTACATGTAAGTTCTACAGCAACCATTGGAGCAGCAGGTGTTGAATTAATTTAGATAAAATAAATGGGCCCAAAGAGGCAAAGGTTTGCCTGTAACTGTCCAGCTTTAAACAGTTTTAAGCAAATTCAAAGTTTGGAATACAGAGATCTCAGCCAGCTTAGCAGTATGGTGAATAAATCATTTTTTTCAAATTTTCATTACAGATGAAGAAAAAGAAAGAAAAGCAGTGAAGGATCTAAAATGTAAAGTATTAAATAATGCTTTCACTTTAACATCCATTGTTCCCGTTCCCTTTATCTTGATCTGTAAAGATATTTTCAAAGAAAAATTCCTAGTCATTGAGATACTATTAAAGATGGCAATAAGTGACCTTTTCTGGGAGGAGAGAAGAAGTTAGTTGAGATGGGTTGGAGCTGTTATTACCAGTCCAATCTCATTTCCTAACAAATAACACAAGACAAACACACACGAGAAGCAAAAAAAAAAAAAAAAAAAAAAGCAAAGAAAAAAAATGCAACTTCTGTATCAAATGTTGACTCTTTCTTTGGAAAAACACAGGCACTGCATATGGACTTCCAGACCTGGCAAATTTATACCATCGGCAATCTCTTTAGACTATTGCCCCTCTGGTCACGAGCTTATGGCAATAATGCAAAATAGAGTCTTGGCTGGCTACGTTCAACTGTTTATGTGAGCAAAAAGAAAATAAAAGGGTTGGAAAAAAGGAGAAATGATGGAGGGGAGGGAAAGGACTCACGTTGGGGAGTGACAAAGTTTCCCATGCCAGGTGGTATTGAGGATTTTGCTGAAGCTGGTGGAAGTAGGGACCCACTTTCTTGGGCCAATCTGGTCAGGAGTTGGAAATCACAAGATTGGTGTGCGCTGGCTATTAGGCATTAAAATATTATAACTAGTGTAATTACAAAGTCCCATTTTCCAAAACAATGAAGGTACTTAGGAGCCTAAGTGTAACATTTTCAAAAGCACCTAAATGACTACTCTCATTTTTAAATGTGGATTTTAAAAATATTTTATGTCCCTTTCAAAGTGGGATTAATGTATAAAAATATTCAAAAAGCACCCGAGTGACTATGTTTTACTATCAGATTACTTTAAAACTGTAATAGTAGCTATTGGAAACTGATCCTTATCATGTGACAAACATGATAACTTAGGTAACCCTGGCAAATATCAAGTGACTGGGACTTAGAAATTAAGGTGAGTCTCTGATCAGCATGTGTGTACTATAGCTGGTTTAACTAAGAGATCAGACTAGATGATTACAAAAGTCCTTTTTTGCCTTTTAATCTAAGACATTGAAAGGGATTGCTTGAATGTCAGGGATTGGGGCACAGAAAACTGTCAACCAAGGCCTGTATGAAGTGTGGTCTATGCCAAAGGGCAGTGCATGTTGCCTCTGCCACTGAACCGTTATGTTTTTTGGTTTAAGTACATTTATTAGATCCTCATGGCTCAAATCACATGTGAACCAGAGTGGGCTATTTCACCTGGGAAAGAGAGTGGAAGTGGAAAGTGGTATGCTTTTTTCAGCAGTTTTAATGCATCCTTAGGCTAATTGACAGGAGCAGAGTCATAGGAAGGAGAGTCAAAGCAATGGAGAAATTCTTTAAAAATAGAGGCAAATTCAGTTTATTTAAATTGAATGCTCTTTGAACTTACAGGTTATTGAAATTCATAAAGGAAAAAAACTTGCTCACAGGTATAGGTTCTCTAAAGTCATATAGCACTACTTAGTAGAGCCGTACCATTCCAGAGTTATCGGCTTTATATACACAGATATCAACATCTGCGGATGTGAATGCAGATATCTATGGCTCATTTTGAGGATACAGATGCAAATGCAGATACAAATTTTTTATCTAGAACCCTGCAAATTTGCAGATATTTGCTTTATATCCATAGACGTGGATGCGGATATCCATGGATCATTTTTGCAGATGTAGATGTGGATACCAATTTTATATCTTCACAGTGCTCTACTAATTAGAATTCCTCCAAGCATAATGCTGATTGTGGATAGGTAGGTGTTATATCGTACCACTGATCGAATAGTCAGAGCTCATTCAGTAGTACATGACTCACCCCACTATTCAAGAAATGTAAAATTAACTTAGTTACAGTAGTAGACAAATGTTTAACAGCACCAAACTGTGCATTTTAAAGCCTCGCCTATTCTTAATTTTTACCTTAGAGGTGTTACATTATACAGGAACTGAATAGAAGCATAAGATCAGGAAAACTTTTAATAAGTTTTTTTTTCCACTGTATTTCTGCAATTTACATGCTGACATAAGTGAAATGCATATTGACTGTCATGTTCCACTCAATAAACTTTAGAAAAGTTAAAAGGGATAAATACATGTTTCTTCAAATCAGATAAGATGAAAAAGGGAACCCTAAGAAAGGACACAATGTATATTCCTACTTCAGCATGTTGGATTGGGTTACATGAGGACCTTGGGTGTTTATAAACATTGAGTGTAAGATATTTAGGGCAGGGACAGTCTGTACAGGACCTAGCCCAACCCACCCAATCTCCAAATGCAACCACAATACACATTTTGAATTAAAATAATGACAATCAACTTTATGGGGAAAATATTGGACAAAAAAGGGAGACATGAGGAGAATAATGAAAGGAAAAGTATATCCCTCACATATTCTACCCTTGATTACTTCCCTAAAGACTTCCTGTTTCTCTATAGGCTTTTTCTCTCTTTTTCTTCTTATACAAGGGATTCTCTCTTTCCAGGGAAACCCTAAGGGGAAAATAGATCCTAAAATCATCACAATAAGCTGCATTAATTCTTTGTTCATCTGTTCCCATCCCAAATGTGATTAGTTATTAAGATTATCAAGGGTGGAGTGATGCTTTACTACCCAAGCTCTAGCTGCAAGGCACTCAAAAACCAGAGCTGTTCTGCTAAAGTGATGATTTATCAATATTTCACAAATTATATTGCTATTACTTGGTTGCAGAGTAAATGCCCTATAGGACAAATCTAGCTGCTTGCTCATCTTTGATTACTCTTGTCTGTAATTTGGGAAGATAGCACTACATTGGGTTACATGAGCAAGGTTCCCTTTGCCACCTTGAGGGTTAGAAATATAATTAGCTTAAAAAACCCCAGCAGAACAAGTACAGAAGTGCTAGTATTGAATACAGGCATCAGGCCCATGGAAAGACAGGGGGTAAGCACTGAGGGCTGTCTAGCCCCAACTATACCCCACCCTTTCCACCTAAGGCCCTGGCCCTTTCAGGGTCATGGAGCAGCCTCCCCACCTTGCCAAGGAGGCCAGCAAGGCTATTGGCCTTGTCCACTTCCCTTAATGAAATCTAATAACGTCACTTGGGGTATGTCTACACTACCACCCTAGTTCGAACTAGGGTGGTAGTGTAGACATACCCTTTGATAGTGAAAACAAGCAAGTCTTCCACGTTCATACACAAGTAAATGACTTAAAATTTTGCTTCTGTCACTTCTTAGAACCAGGGCAAAGGCAAATTTTGTGGCTTTTGTCAGGTTCTGTCAATTCCTTTTAGACTTCTGTGTGCCTTTTCCCACTAATTTAGCTGTTTTATTCTTTCCTTACCACCAGTTTTCATTGTCCAAGTTCCTATCAATATTTCATGCCATGTTAATTGCCCCAGGTTAAAGATCACTTTTTTCTTGATAAATTATTTATTTCAAAAGGCAGCTGTCCCCTAAATCAGACAAATAGAAAACCTTCGTCTTTGCAACTTCTCTTCTTTTACTGACTTTTATTTAACATTGAGATGGGAGTGGTAAAATGCAATCTGTTAATTTTGCATAAAAGATACCAAAATGTTACTCTCCTCTCCTGAGTGATACAGCCTGCCAAATGCATATTAAAATTGGGACCAGGCATTTCTTGCACACCAAAGGGCTGGCAGGGTTTTGGAAGCAGAATGCTATCCAAGATGGCAGCCTTGATTTCAGGACTGCTGCAATATCCTATACAATCTTGTCTTAAAGGGTTGCAACACTTTAACGGTGACAGCATCGAGCAACTTTGCATTAAAAATGAGTCACTTCTCCAGATTTGGCAGACTCCTACGGGAACAGCATGGAGTCTGTGTTCAAAATAGCAGTGATAGTGACAACACAAAATATGCCTAGCGCTGTTTTAAAACCTTCCTTTTTTGTCTAAAAAATATGCACAACTGACTTTAAAAACACATGCCCTTAACAGAAATGTCACTACACGGATTAGATTTCTGTAGGTGAAGAACGGGTGATATTGAATGGAAAAAACATGACCATATAAAGAGAGTGTTGGATTTTTCTGGATAGTTACAGTGGCTGAGGACTTCCTTATAGCTTATAGACAACATTCATTTTAGTGACAGACAGAACAGCTCAGGTTATCCTGACTAAAATCCTTCTGAAAAGTAAATGTCTTATAGAGACCACATATCCATGTAGCAACTCTGCAGCTTTATTTTGCCAACAACATTATATATTATAGCACTGTGCTGTATGCCTCATGCAATCCCAAGATAACTATCAGGCAAAATTCATCCTCTAAATTCAGTAGGTCCAATTCTGTGAGACATTAGAATCTTTGAAACCTGACTGCAGATTTCATGTGGCATAAATTGCTACCGACAGCATTTTCCAAAGTCTGTAGCCAGAACATTAAGTAATAGCACGCTTCAAGCATACCTTTTTCAAATCACTTGTAAACTTTATACCAAATTCATAAATTCCTACTGATAAATGCCATGGTGTCACTCACTGCCACAGTGCCTCCTGCTTGTAGCACTGGGAATTAGCTTGGAAGCAGGGTGCCTCCCTCTGGCAGGTGTCCCTCCGTGTCCTCACTTCATGCTCCTGCTCCAGACCCGCATCATTCTTGCCCACTCCAGTGTCTCTTGGCCCCCTTCTGCAGGGCATGGGCATGTTATCAACAGTCCTGTATCTCTGCACTCCGGGGTGCTCTCCTCCCAGGGAACCCTCTAACCCCCTGTATCCACCTTGACTCAGTGACCAGTTGTCATCTAGCCTCTCACCTCAGGGGCAAACTGCAGTCTGAAATGGCCACTTATCATTGGCAAGGGTGTGTGGGACCTGCTTCCTTCGCCTATCTCTGACTGTGACCCTGCTGCCCTAGTACCCTCAGGCCTTGCCTCAGGCCCTGCAGCCTGGGAGTGAGGTCAGCCCAGAGCTCCCCAGCTCTGCCTGCCTTTCCCCAGTCCTGCCCTATCTCAGGAAGCTGATAGCGTCCCTGGCAGCCAGGTCCCGCCTGCTCCCCAGCTAGGGCAAGTGTGTGTCCTCACCTTCCCCCCCAGAGTCCTTATTTATATATAGGCCCAAGCAGGACCCTAATTGGAAGTATCTGCCTCAGCTGTGGGCTTTACTCTCGGCCCTCTTCCAGGGCCAGTGTGAGGCAGATGCCCCTTCACACATGGATTTAATGTTTCCTTTTCCAGACCAGAAAAGAAAACTCAAACTGTTGCTAATAATGTCAGAAGCTAAAGTTTTCTGTGTTTTAAAGTACCCCAAGATACTGATATTGTGTGGTGTATACAATACCCATAATTATCCAAAAGGTGACATTTTCTGAATTAGTATCAGAGACTGTTATGTCATGTGGAGTTTCACAGTATAGGAAGAAATCAGTGGAAATACAGAGAGCTTGAATAGTTGCAAGTGTCCATTTTATTGCCTAGCACAGAACTAACTAGAACAAGCCTAAATCAGCTGGGCTGACCCCAGGGACCTAACTCAGTTAATATAACAACAAGATCTATATCTACAACCCAATATACAACATATTCCTCCCCCCTTAATAAAAATGTCCCTTTAAGAAAACAAAAACTAACTGTGAAATGAGGGCAGACTGCCTCAAGTTGCCAGCTAACCCTGGGAATTATTTTGACCCATCTGTGAGTTAATCTCAACTAAAGGTCCAGTCGTTGAGGAGGCCTCCTTTCTCTAGATGGATTACGGCGGACGTCTGGCTTTCTTGCACCCGAAGGTGTTATGGGTGCGGGCCTGACACTTCAGGCTGGAAACCTGAAGTGTGAACAGGTGAGGCTGTTGGATCAGCCTGCTCAGGGCAAGGGTTAATGTTTGCCGCAGGTGGTGATCGAAGAGGAGAGTCAGGAGCAGGTGATTCTTGACACGGTAGCTCACCAGCAGTGGGAAGAACGGGCAATTCAACTGGAGATGTGTCTTGGGGGCAGGCATAACCTGTCAATAACTGATCTATATGCCGTCGCCAGTTGAGATCCTTCGCAGTCTGGACAGTATAGGAAACAGGTCCTGTTTGAGCAATAATAATGGCAGGGACCCATTTAGCTCCAGGAGCATAGTTCTAAGCCAAAACTGGCTGTCCAAGACTAAAGGTTCAGTCTTTTGCTCTGGATGCACGCCTGATGACTTGACCTTGCTGCTGATGTTGCACAATTTGTCGCGGTTCCAAAGGATTCAGCAAATCAAAGCAAGTACGCAGCTGACGTCCCATCATTAGAAAAGCCAGGGACATTTTAGTTGTAGCATGAGGAGTGTTTCTTCAGGATAGTAAGGTGTCCAGACTCTTTTGTATGAGTGAATGTCCTCTAGTCGATTTCAAAACTTGTTTCATTGTCTGGACAAATCTTCCAGCTAATCTATTCGTGGCTGTGTGATACGGTGCTGAAGTGATGCGATGGATCCCGTTTGCTTTCATAAAGTTTTCAAACTCCTGAGAGACAAACTGTGGACTGTTGTCACTCACAAGTTGTTCTGAAGACCAAAACAACAAAAGATTCCCCGTAGTTTTTGAATAGTACTCTCAGCAGTAGCGGAAGGCATTATACAGACTTCTGGCCATTTGGAATGAGCATCTACCACCACCAATAACATGGCCTTCAAATGGGCCAGAAAAATCAACATGAATACGTTGCCATGTTTTTTCAGGCCAGTCCCATGGGTGTAGAGATGACAATTGAGGTGCATGCCTCACACCCTGGCAAAAAATACAAGCTCTTGCCTTCTCTTCAATGTAACTGTTCAAGTCAGGCCACCAAAAATAGCTTCGTGCTATTTCTTTCATGTGCACCATTCCACAGTGACCTGAATGCAGCTGCTCTAACATCTGTTATCTCAGTATTTTTGGAATAATGACATGCTCAATGTGTCCTTTTTTTCCACACTGTCAACACACTAGGTTCTTACACCAGCATTTTGATGCATGGTGACCTGGCTTTCCACAGCGATAACATTTCTGGCTTCCCACTATTTTGTGGGTAGGTTCTTGGGACACTTTATGCACCCTAGGGGGTGCACTAAGGTATTGTGTCTCCCATGTGGCCAGTTCCATGGAGACTGCAATATCAATGGCCTTCTGTAGGGTGAGCTGAGCTTCTGTTAACAGATGCCTCCATATAGTTTCACTGTGCAGGCCACACACTAAGCTGTCACGTATGGCATCATTTAACATCTCCTTAAATTCACAATGTTCAGCAAGCTTTTTCAAATTTGCTATAAATTGTACAATTGTTTCACTTTCTTTTTGGTCTCTGTTATGGAACTTATACCTTTCTGCAATTATCAATGGTTTTGGAGAATAATGTGACCCCAGGATTTCCACAAATTCGAATAGAACTGTCTTGCTTCAATATTGGATCTATTGGAGTTGCCCATTGACTATGGGTAACTGGTTTTAGGACTCCATTTTTGACTAGGCGCTCCAGGTCTGCTTCAACTTTTGGCTAGATAGCATATGGCACAGTTCTGGCCTTCAGATAATTTGGTTGGCTACCAGGTTTAATGTTCAGTTTCACGGTGATTCCCCTCATACTTCCCAGATCCTCTCCAAAAACAGCAGCAATATATTGGTCAGACTTGTTTCTTCTTTAGTCATCTGGTGCACTTCTGCCCAGTCCAGCGGGATCTCCCCATTAAGGCTGGCTAATGCCCTTTCACCAAAACAGTGGTAATTCCGCAGTCTGCTCATTTAATTCCACCTTAACATCAGTAGTGCCCAATAGGGGTACTGCTTCTCCCGTATATGTCTTCAGAACAACTTTTGTTGCCTTAAGTGGAAGATGCTTCAGCTTTTCCTTATACACTGTGTCTGAGACCAATGAAACTGCTGCACCAGTGTCCACTTACATGCGTACAGGTTTGCCATCCAACAGTGGGGTTACCCAGTGTTCATGGGATCCCCCTTCCAAAGACAAAACAAAGCATGGCCGTGACAGGGCACCTCCTCCCTGTACTAAGAGCCATCCCGAACCCCAAGCCGGGGAGCCTGGAGGAGGGCTGAGCAGGGATAGAGACCCACCAGAAAACCCCAGCCAGAGAACGGATGAGGGGGGGCACAGAAGGCAAAGCGGGGAATGCAGTGCATCCGCCGCTGCAGGTGCCCGTGGATGACATCATCCGTGACGTCACGCGGCGGACGCTGGAGGGTGAGGGAGCGGACGTCAGGGGAGGGACATCCCTGGACACCATGGCGGGGAGTTTAAAAGGATGTGGGAAAGCTGGGGAGGGTGGAAAAGGAAGATGAAGAGGGCTAGGGGAAGGGACAGCCAGGAAGGAGCGGAGACTAGCACATGGAGAGCTTTACAAAAGGACACGGGACGGGGGACAGCAGCAATGAGTCCTGTCCCCGGCCCAACTGGCCAGAATTAAGCCTGTAGCTGGGGAAGCAGAGGCCCAGGGCAGGGTCGTGGACCCTGTGAGTGGGGGAATTTAGGGGCCACAGCCCCCTCCACTGAGCAGGGACTAAGGTCCCAGGCTTAGGGCCCTGGGCTGGGGCTCGGAGAGAGGGAGGGCCCGAGCCCCCTTCCCCGACGCTAAGGGCATGAGTCCTGGTGCAGTACGGCTGCATTGCCTTACTTGTTAAAAATAGAGCCATAGTCGGCGGTGCCGAGAAGTAGTGGTAACTTTGCGGAGTGGGGGGACGTAAGCCCCCCGGGGAGAACATATAACAATGGCACTTCTTCTTCAAACAGGGTGTCAACTTGATCATCAGGCATCTGCTCGATGGTATGCGGATTTTCTTTTTTGTTCTGCCAGACCACAGGCCTCTTTTGTTGCTGGAGGCAGCACAGGTATCCCATCCTCGTCGCCACTTGTTATGTCGTGTGAAATTCCACAGTATGGGAAAAAATCAGTGGAAATACAGAGAGCTTGAGTAGTTGCAAGTGTCCATTTTATTGCCTAGCAGAAAACTAACTCGAACAAGCCCAAACCAGCTGGGCTGACCCCAGTGACCTAATTCAGTTACTATAACAACAAGATCTATCTCTACAGCCCAATACACAACAGAGACATTGGCAGCTGTAGTGGTTGAAGCAAAAGTTGGTAGGCAGGAAAAGCAGTCCAGAGTCAGAGTCCACAGGCTGGAACCAGAGGTTAGGAATTGGAGCCAAGGGTCACCCCTGAGTCAGAGGGCAGAGGCCAAAAGCAGGAGCTTTTACGGGGCTGGGAAAATTACTTGAGCAGCCACCAAATGTTTTTGTCACCCTCTTTCTTTTTTTGTTTCCTGGCAATGCAGACTTGACTGTGTAGCCTACAGTCACCACCAACTATAATTCCTAAGTAGCTAGCAGTATATGAGTATGTCTACACAGCAGCGTTATTTCAGAATAATTGATGTTGTTCCAAAATAACATAATGCGCATCTACACTAAAAGCCTTTATTTTAAAATAATGTCAGGCTGGAGGACTTCTTACTCTGACTCATGATAACCCTCGTTTCACAAAGAATAAGGGAAGTCTAAAGAAGCTATTTCACCAAAAAGCTGAATTAAGTTATTTTGACTACACAATTGACACAACTGAAGTTACATAGCTTAATTTGACTTTAGCCCTGATGTGTAGACATACCCTATATTCACTCATTGTGCTTTTTTCAGGCAAAGTAACAACACCTTACTAATACACCCTATTTCCTCACTATGTTTATTATATTAAATAACATAATATAACTTAAAAATCTCAGAGGGATAGCTATGTTAGTATGTAACTGAAAAAAAACTTAACAATTAATGGTCCTGCAGCACCAAAGGGTATGTCTACACTACAGCGCTAATTCGAACTAACTTAGTTCGAATTAGTTAATTCGAACTAAGCTAATTCGAACTAACGCGTCTAGAACTAAAAACTAGTTCAAATTAGCGTTTTGCTAATTCGAACTAGCATGTCCACATTAAGTGGACCCTGAACAGGGCTTAAGGATGGCCGGAAGCAGTGCCGGCAGGGCATCAGAGGAGGACTTAGAGCGTGGAGATGCTGTCTCAGGCTAGCCGAGGGCTGTGCTTAAAGGGTCCCGACCCCCACCCCGGACAGACAGTTCTCAGGGGTGCCCCGCTTGAAAACCAGTCCTGGCTTGGAGTGCCCGGAGTGCCCACACTGGGCACATCACAGCACTCGGCCATCAGACCGGCTGCACTTGCCACAGGCTGCCATCTGGAGAGAGAGAGCAATTGGGGGGCTGCAGGAGAGCTTACACTCCTAGAAGCCCGCAGAGCAAGGCCAGTCCTCCCCATCTGGGGCTCGTACCCCATTCCTCCCTCACCTCCTTCCACTTACCCTTCCCTAGCCCCCCTTCCTGATGTACAAAATAAAGAAAATGTGTGGTCAAAAATAGAATCTCTCTTTATTGAACAAAACTCGGGGAGACTGGGAAAAGGAGGTGGGAGAGGGGAAGAGAGAGGCTGGGAGAGGGGAGGGCAACTACAATGATCAGGGGTTGGGAACAGGTCCCATATGAAGAGAGGCTAAAGAGACTGGGACTTTTCAGCTTAGAAAAGAGGAGACGGAGGGGGGACAGGATAGAGGTCTCTAAAAGCAGGAGTTGGGTGGAGAGGGTGCATACAGAAAAGTTCTTCATTAGTTCCCATAAAGAAGGACTAGAGGACACCAAAGGAAAGGAATGGGTAGCAGGCTTCAAACTAGTAACAGAAAGTTGTTCTCCACAAAGCAAAGAGTCAGCCTGTGGAACTCCTTGCTGCAGGAGGCTGTGAAGGCTAGAACTAGAACAGAGTTTAAAGGGAAGTGAGATCAAGTCATGGAGGTTGGGTCCATGGAGTGGTATTAGCCAGGGGGTAGGAGTGGTGTCCCTGCCCAAGGTTTGTGGAAGGCTGGAGAGGGATGGCACGAGACAAATGGCTTGGTCACTGTCTCCGGTCCATCCCCTCCAGGGTCCCTAGGGTTGGCCGCTGTCGGCAGACAGGCTACTGGGCTAGATGGACCTTTGGTCTGACCCAGGACGGCCATTGTAAGCTCAGGGCTCAGGGTCGGGGGTCTCAGTGGACCCCCTTGATTTTCATGCACACCTGCTCCTGGGTGGCCAGGCTGGCAGCTCTCCTGCCCTAGTCGGCCACCTTCCTGTGCCTAGTGCGGAGATCGTGGACGAGGTCCACGATGTGCGCACTAGCCCAGGCGGGTGCCTGCCTCTTGCAGTCCCGGGCAAGCTCCCGGGAGCCGCCAGCCTGGTCCCGGGAAGAGGGGGAGGGCTGGGGGGCATCGGGTGGCTGGCTCGATCCGTGCCAGGTGCAGGGTCTGCTGGCTGGGTGCTGGCAGGCTTGCACCTGGCACGGGCACCGTAGCCAGCCCGTGCCCCTTTAAGGTGTCCGGGGCCGGGAGGGGGGCATAGAGTTTCCCTGGTGTTGGCCAGAGTGGCCACCAGGGAAACCTGGGAAGCCTTAGCCTCCCACTAGTTCGAATTAAGGGTCTACACAGCCCTTAATTAGAACTAGCTAGTTCGAACTAGGCTTAATCCTCGTAAAATGAGGTTTACCTAGTTCGAACTAAGCGCTCCACTAGTTCGAATTAAATTCGAACTAGCGGAGCGCTAGTGTAGCGCCTATTAAAGTTAGTTCGAACTAACGTCCGTTAGTTCGAACTAACTCTGTACTGTGGACATACCCTTAGAGACTAACAAAAATGTAGATGGTATCATGAGGTTTCGTAAAGAAGTGGGTTGTGCCCATAAAGCTCATAACGTAATTTGTTATCTTAAGTGATTTCAATTACTCAAAAAAAGATTTTCACTGTCTTTATCAAAGCTCATGCATACCCATAAATAGGGAGCAAGTGCTTCTTTCACCTTATAAAGTGCATGTAGTTCATCTTTTGTTTGTTTGTTTGTTTATTCATAACAGATTTTTGTGTAAGCCACAATGGCCAGTTAGTACTCTAAACTAAGTCACTTTATTTTTTCCAATCTGGACCCTGAAGTAGGTGATTATCCTCAGTCTTAGGACACAATTAAAACCCTTCTTCCTCTCCTTTTGATTACTCTATTTTGTTTTGGCCACTCCTCTTTTACATTTTTCTGTACTAGACTTTTGAATTCCCCTTTATCCAGGAGTATTTGTTCATTAGTCCTTCCATTTCTTATAGTGCTTTTAGCAGCTTTAACTATCATTTTGTTACCCCACTATACCCTGCTATCCAGGCTAGTGCTGCATGTACCTCCTTCTATACTAGCTCTCTTATTACACACATAATTTCATTGATTAAATCATTTGTATATAGGAAACACCCTTTATTACTATCATAAAGCCTGATACTGAGTCCAAGCAAAATGTCCTCCACTGCTGAGTGTAGGTCCCAGATACAGTTTAATGCTAACAGATTTGCTATTAGTTCAGTTGTCATGACAGCTGCCAAATAGGATATGCTTTTAGACATGATAAATCCTAATTTTGGTATACAGTGTACCACAGATATTCTTTTTTATTGGACCCATCTGTATATATTTGATAAAAATAACTCCCTTACTCACCTATGCATTGATACACTTCATGTCTCCCCTTCAGTTGTCTCCTTTTTAACCCTTTGATACATATATTAGAAACTTGTGCATCTGCCCGTTTGGGCCTAGCCCTCAAAGTACAATGCCCCTCTCGTAGGGGAAATACAGCCCCCCGGCCTAGTCCACAGTTTACAGGCCCAGAGGCCTAGTCCACAGTTCAGTCCACTTGCCAGGGTCTCGGGCAGCAGGGGTAGGGGGGCCCGGGCCCTCCCTCTCCACCGGGCCCTGACCCAGGGCCCTAGTAGTGGCGGGCTCCTCCCCGCAATGCACCGAGCCCTCAGGGGTACTTCCCCTGGCAGCCTCAGAGTTGGCCGAGTCCAGTCCGGTGCTCGGGTCACGGGGGGTCGGTCGGGGTCTCCGGCGTTGGGGCCGAGCCCGGCTGAGGCTCAGCTCCCTTGGCGACTCCCTCTCTGGCCAGTGGTTGCTAGCTCCAGCTCAGGTCCCAGTCTGCCCCTTCTGAGCAGGCCAGCAGCCTTTTGTACCTTGGCTCCCTTTGGAGCATGCCCAGTAGGGCTGTGGGGGTGGGGCCTTCTCTGCCCCCGGCCCCCGGTGGTTTCCCTGGGCTTGAGTGCGGGGCGGGGCAGCCCCATCACACATGGAAAGAGAGGGGCACAGAGAAGAGGGATACAATACTCACAGTCACTACTTGGGGGAGCGAGCACAGGGGAGAGCTATACTACAAACAGACCACTCAGGGCAACTGCACCACCAAGGGAATGGCCAGTGGGGGGGTGGGATTTGCCATCTTGTCTGCCACCAGCCCAAGTAAGTGGTCCCCCTACCCCAAATCCCTTCACCCAGCCCTTAGCCCCAGTGTCGGCCAAGGAGGAACCCTGCTGGCCCCACCACTGTGCCTTCCTGGGAGCACCACTGTAGCAGGGCAGTGCAGCCCTGCCATCCCCACTGATGGCCCCCTCTGCCAGCATAGCCATGTTGCCCAGTGTGACAACAGCAAGCCAGCTTGTGGGCCTTGCCCCCAGGCCAGGCCCAGGGAGCGACAGCGGGGGGACCTGCATGCCTGCCCTTCATCATCCCCCACCACTGGCCCAGATCTGGGAAGCGCCAGAAGCACAGGTCGGTGCAGCCCCACTCCTTCACCCCCAGCCCTGGCCGCTCTTGGGCTGGGCCTGGGGCAGGGTTTGTGGCCCCAGCCCCAGACTGGGCCCTACCTCCCAACCCCTGGCCTCAGGCTGGCCTATCTCCCCAGCCCTGATGGACCAACCTCCATCCTCTGGACCAGGCCTCCCTTCTGCCCCAGGCACCCCTCCAGACCTAAGCTGAGCTTCCCCACTCTGTCCTTGGGCCTGCCTGGGGACAGCCAGCAGGTGGCCTACACAGCCCTCTTCACCCCTCACTCCCAGGCTGGACCTGAGTAACACCAGGTAAGTTCTAGTAAACTGACAAAACTTTGCTACATTTGGATATATCAGCCACAAACTGCTGCTGCTGCTGCTGCTTTTAAGAGCAAGTGTGCCAATTCTTCTTATCAATCAGGTTGCGTAGTTAAATCAGGCAGTCTATTATAGACAAGCTGCACTTGTTAGGTTACCCAGTGACTGCACACTTGCTCACAGCACACTTGCTCACAGCATGTGTTTGGTCCTTTGTATATCCTTTCTTTGAAGGAAATGGGAGTTTTGCCTATTGAAAGGTTTCTAGATCAGGCTTATTGTGGTTGTTCCTCAGCATTATTACCTTAGGGTATGTCTACACTTGCACCCTAGTTCAAACTAGGGATGCAAATATAGGCATTCAAAATAGTCAATTTTTTGAGGAGTAATGTTAATTTGAACCAAAGGGTTTGGTTCGAACTAACACGTCCTGGCACGCACTTTCACTTTCGAAACAGCTGTTGATCAGGGTAGCGTGCTGGTGAGATCATGCTAATGAAGTGCGGGATATTTAAATCCCCGCTTCATTGACTATTTTGAATGCCTACATTTGCATCACTAGTTTGAACTAGGGTGCAAGTGTAGACATACCCTTACTTTGGCATCTATATGGGGCTAAGACTGACTATTTTTAAAATAGTAACTATGCATCAAAGTCTCTAGAAGTTGGATGAATAATGGAGTATAACTCCCTTTCTGTGACACTGTTTATTTGGATTCCAATATGCTTTGTCACGCTGTAATGCCCCCCTCATGTTTGCATAAGCAAGAGCTGAATGCTCTTGCCTCAGTTCACAGCAGTAAGATTAACCAAAAGGCTTAGGAGCACGATAATGTAACTAATGTAGGTTGGGTAATACATTTCTTGGGCTCCTGCCACTAAGTTTTATCTGATTAAAATAAATGATAAAAACCATATTTCCTGCAAAATCATAAAATCAACTACTTCAGTCTGTAGAACCCTCAGGGGATTAAGATTAATTCAGTGTGATACAGGCATAATAGTTAAGAGATCATCGAATTTACTGCCATCCTAAAAATCTTGAAATAGTCAATAGAAATTTATTTCAGTTGCAACCATAGTTTTCCTACATCAGCAGTGGCCATAGAACAGGCAAATAAGAACTTACTTGGATCAAGACTGACCTATGCAAAGCAGATATTAAGACTGAAATTATAGCTTCCTATATATATATACAGGCAGTCCCCGGGTTACGTACAAGATAGGAACTGTAGGTTTGTTCTTAAGTCGAATTTGTATGTAAGTTGGAACTGGCGTCCAGATTCAGCCACTGCTGAAACTGACCAGCGGCTGACTACAGGAAGCCTGAGGCAGAGTTGCTCTGCCCTGGGCTTCCTGGAATCAGCCGCTGATCAGTTTCAACAGCGGCTGAATCTGGACACCTGGGACAGAGCAGCTGGGGTGCTGCCGGGTACGTCCCCGCAGTGCCGCACTTCGGCGCTGCGGGGACCAACCCGGCAGCACCCCAGCTGCTCTGCCCCAGGTGTCCCCAAGTCAACTGCTGCTGAAACTGATCAGTGGCTGATTCCAGGAAGCCTGGGCTTCCTGTAGTCAGCCGCTGGTCAGTTTCAGCAGCGGCTGACTTGGGGACACCTGGGGCAGAGCAGCTGGGGTGCTGCCAGGTTGGTCCAGTAGCGCCGCTCCTCGCCGCTACTGGACCAACCCAGCAGCACCCCAGCTGCTCTGCCCCAGGCGTCCTGATTCAGCCGCTGCTGAAACTGACCAGTGGCGGCTGAATCAGGACGCCTGGGGCAGAGCAGCTGGGGTGCTGCCGGGTTGGTCTAATAGCGTCAAGGAGCTGCACTGCGGGACCAACCCGGCAGCGCCCCAGCTGCTCTACCCCAGGCATCGGCGGCGAGAAAAGCCTGGTCTGCTGGGGGGGTGCACTAGCTACGCCCCACCAGCAGACCAGGGAGACGCGGGCGGCGGGACCGCCGAGACGTTCCGTGGTCCCACTCGCATCCTCCACTGCTTTGCTCTGCGTCTCCCTAGTCTGCTGGGGGCTCCTCCCCCCCCAGCAGACCAGGGAGACGTGGAGCAAAGCCACAGAGGATGCGGGCAGCGGGACCGCCGCGCGTCTGGGCTGTCCCACTGCTGGTGTCCTCCGAGGCTTTGCTCCGCGTCTCCCTGGTCTTCTGGAGCCCTCCCCCCCAGCAGACCAGGGAGACGCGGAGCAGCTTTTCTCGCCCCGGAGGACGCGGGCGGCGGGACCGCGGCACGTCTGGGCAGTCCCGCCGCCTGTGTCCTCCGGGGCGAGAAAAGCCCCATTCGTAACTGCGGATCCGACATAAGTCGGATCCGCATAACTCGGGGACTGCCTGTATATACAAGCACCTATACTTTATACCACAGAAGACCAGAACCTGTAACAACTAACATGAGTAAAAAGGAAATACAAATAAAAAATTACTTTTCAAACCCCAAAGTCAGAATGTTCTGAACTCAAAATGAAATAACCACATATTATATATTTCCAACCTCAAAATCATCTGAACTGGCCCCTTGAGAATACCCAAGCACTGAAGAATCTGTGGATAGCCCACAACAATCTTTTGGCACAAGAGTCATGTTTGTAGGAGAGGTGATTTCTGGCTGTTGCAATGATGAGTTATGAGCTGTGGGCAACTGGTGTAAATTGGACAGCCCCCATGGGATCAGGCTGGCAAAGACTTATACCAGGATGTGGGGCTGTGAAGGTGGCCTACATTCATCCTAATTCCCAATTCCAGGCTTGTGCCTTCTGCAGATCAATAAAACCAGATCTACAGATAGTGCTGAAGGGATGAAGTCAACATGGTTAGAAATGGAGCCACACTAACTTTAGGGATCTGGAAAGATTTAATTTGTAAAGTCCGTAGAATAAATTCCAGGACTCCTCTCCTCCACTGATTTCCGCTTTATATGATCAAAAAAGAGAACCGGTCCCCAATATATGTATCATTTCACATAGCTCTAACATTTTCATTTGGAGGATACTGTTGTGTGTGGCTCACATTTAAATTGCCATTAAAACCAAGTGGTTCAATGTCTGCATAGAAGGTGAAGTAGTGCAGGTTCAGTTGGAAAACATTGCCCTGTATTTAAAGTCAACAGCTTGACTCTTGATGTTGGCCATGTTTCTAAAACTGCATTGCAAGCAAAATTCATTAATTCAGATCATTACCTGGTAATAGATGCCACAAATTTCCCAATCCAGCCTTTCTTAAGTAGCTTCTCCATTCCTCTACTCAGCCTATGCATTCGGAATTACAAATAGTCCTTTCTGGTCAATGCAGAAATAGGATTTTGCTGTTCAAAAATATAGTGTATTGTTCTTTTTATATTGCCATCAAAGACGGGCAATAGACATGTAAATTAGGGTTGCATGTACAAAGCCAGAAACTGTTCTTTAATGACTATATTGTGTGCAATATAATGAATAAAATAATGCAAAGAGAAGCATAAAATAGCTGATATAAATGCAGTCACTTGTCTAAATGTAATCAAAGAAGGGAACTTGAATAAAAAGGGGGGCATCAATCTATTTAACTTTTATTACTCAAGTAGGGTCTAAACTGTCATTACCCTAATTTCAAGGGTAACACTAGTGGACCTATGTTTTTCAGTAGGATTGGACCTGGGCTCTTACAGGTAAAGCCTATGAACCACTACTGCATGAACTAAAAGCCAACTGCCTCTTAGCTAAGGCTTCATTCTCCCTAGTGGTCTCAGAGCCTATGGGTTACATAAGGAAGTAACACCTTCCCCTGTAAGTCAACTTGTTTTTAGACCTGTCTGTAAAGCACCTTACATAATAGTTTATGTAATATTTTTTTGTTATTCATAATTATGCGTGTTTAAGCAATACCATTTTATTAGAATTCTGTTTCATCTCCAGGGTATGTAGACACATCTGGTGAAACTTAATCACTCACAAAATATTAGAATCTAATTGCTGGGGGTAATCTACACTGTTTGTCCCCTTTTTTATGAATACCGTATTTGAATACAATTGTTTTCAGTAAGTCCAAGAGGTAATTACTAAGCAACCATTATACAATCATTGTTCTCCTGACACACTACAGGATTATTTTAATTTCTTAACAAATGAAAGTGCCCTTATAGTAGTTGATATGGAAAGATATAAGTGGAAGCCAAAATTTTAAAAATGGGTATCTAAATTTAATCTAATTAATCCTTATGCAGGCACCTAAATAATTGTTTTTATTTGCAAGAGTGTGGATTACCTAGCAGCTTGTAATGAAGTGAAGGAGAACATCTGGGTGCTTGACACAGTGGGTGTTTTGAAAATCAGATTTTGTATTAGGTGCCTGAATATGGATTTAAAGCTAGTATGATAGGTAATGATCAGAATTCTAGACATGTTAGGTAAATGTGCAGTCAGCTCAGGAAGGGGATGGTTTTTTTGTTTTTTTGTTTTGTTTTTTCATTTTAAGCAATTAAACCAAAAGACGAAGACATTAATGTTAGATAGTTGACTGAATTATAATTTAAGTAATTAAGGGCATCATCTAAGGGTATGCCTACACTACAGAGTTTTGTCAGATAAATGTCCGTTTTTCCAACAAAACTTGAGGAATGTCCACATTGCAATCATGTTCTTTCTATAGAAAATCAAAAGAATGGAGGGCTTTTTCCAACAGTGGTAATCCTAATTCTATGAGGAAGAAGCTTTTTTGCGAAAGAGCTCTTTCGCAAAAAGGCATGTGTGAACGGGGAGGAGGGTTTTTTTTTTCAAAAGAAGAGGCTTCCAGGAAAAAGCACAGGCGTCCTGGTGTCCACTCCATACAAAGTAATCACAACTCTATTGTTCCTGCCTCCTGGCCCCTCTTAAAGCTTCAGCCACCCTGGACAAGCCTTGTGGCAGAAAGCTGACCAGATAGCAGCACCCTGACCACGCGGCTTTCCCTGCCACATGCCTTGCAAGCCATGTCCGCACCTCAAGCCCCCATCAACGCCTCTGGCTCTCACTGGGAGCAGCCCCAGAGGTCCCAGGACACACCCAGGGGGAGCAAGAGGTGCGCACGCTCCTGGTCAGATATCGAGTCCCTCCAGGCACACAGCTCCAAAAAGTTGGCCTTCCTCATGCGGAAGTTTTGAAGCCACTGCTGGTTATCCCACCACTCCAGGACTAGCCGGTCTCATCAGTCCAAACTCGTGTCAAGCCTCAAAAAGTGCCTCTCTACTGTGGGAAAGGAGCAGAGTGGAGCAGCCGCAGCCACAGAGAGGGTCACCAGAATGAGACTGGGGTCTTGGTCATGCATGCAGGACCAGGAAGACAGCTGGCAAAAAGTGCTGCAAAAACTGTGGGGCCATTGCATGCCAAGGGCAGCTCCGGCTCCATGGCTCAAAGGAAAAGGCTGTGGCATCCAAAAATGAACAGGGCAACCACTGCAGGCACTGCAAGAGCTTTGCTGTCCCTCAAAGAGGCAGGCAAGCACGCAGCAGAAGCAGAGAAACAGCTATCCAGGGGGGTCCCTTTTAGTGTGTGTCTTTGCAAATCTCTGGCACCAGCACTCAGAAGCAACTGGTGACCTAAAGTCCTGCCTGAAGTGGTTCCAATCAGTCTGGATACTCTCTTTTGCAAAAGCACATTGCTTTTTTGATGTGCTTTTGTATGTGCACACGCTCTTCCAAAAAAAGCTTCTTGCAAAAGAAGCCTGCAGTCTATACATAGCCTATATCTAAAAATCTTTAATATACCAAAGAAGTCACTTACCTAATGAAAAACTATTAATTTACCAGCAGTTTCCTCTGCATTTGTTTTTTCAAATAGATTTTCATCATTGGAAAAAAAAATATCTTGGTATGCACCACACTCCCAGGTAAATTATACTTTCATTCAGCCAGATTCATCCCTGGTGCAACTCCCCTGACATCCATCCTATAAATCATTTTGTATTAATATGTCAGCATATTATCTATCACACATAAACAGCATAAACCTGCAATCATATACATGGCTGCAGACCCAAATCACATCTGGAGGCCTACCTAAGTCAATGGGTCTTCAGCTAAATGATGTAGTCCGCTTGTGCAGGTTAGACCACAGGACCTGGGCCATTCTTTGTGATCATCTAATGAAAGATTTTACTGTAATGGAAATAAGAAGAGAGGTGCTGTGGAAATATTTTTTTCTGACTTTTGTGGTTAAAAATTGAAATGACAGAAATATGGAAATAATTGTGTGAAAATACATATTTTTGAATTATTAATGATAATTTAAATCTTACATTTTTGGATAAGCTCAGTGCAAAAGACGAAGGTGTGTCAGGATAAGGTTATGAAAAGAGTTAATTTTGCTATACCTAGTCATTCTGTATGGATGAAAGCCAAGCTGGGTAGGAATGGTGTCCCTAGCCTCTGTTTGTCAAGAACTGGAACTGGATGACAAGAGAAGGATTACTTGATGATTACCTTTTTGTTCACTCCCTTTGGGGCACCTGGCATTGGCCACTGTCAGAAGATAGGATACCTGGCTAGATGGATTTTGGTCTGACCCAGTATGGCCGTTCTTATGACCTCGTGTAATTGTATGATACAATAGCTCCACACTCCAAAATTAGTATGTCTGTAGCAGTGTAAGTCCTCAAAGGAAATCTGTAGCTGTGCTCTGCAAAGCTGCTAAAGTGGCCTTTGGTTTAATGCAAATAAGCAACACATGCACACACACAGACATATAAGCATCCCCCTCCACAGAGGTCAGTCTCTTTCCATCAGGATACTGTCTATGTTTGCCATAAAAAAAAATCGATAGGCCGGATCTTGGGCAGTGGTACTACACTGACAACTTAAAGGGGACTGATATAGGGATGTTCTGGGTGACTTAACACCAAAATGTACCAAGCTTTCCAGTACAAATTCCCAACTTTCAGAAATAGGGGACATGAGGAGCCAGCAGAAAATGTAATGGGTATCACTGATAGCAGAAGGGCAGAATTTTTAGGAATCGATTCTGTTCTCTACTCTGTTTCTAAACATATTTGTTTCATTTGTTTCTATTTTGCAACAGGATTTCTCTGCCCATCCACCTTTCCTTCTAGACTTGTGTGAAATACATAGCAGCTCTCAACTATGCAAAAGTCATTTTCCTTTCCCCTTTTATTCCCAAGCAACTGGCCTGTAAACTATATTCTCTTCTCTGATTTGTAAAGTTAGCTCTCCCTTTTGGACTCTTAACTGCAGTTCTAACGGTTTTATGTTTAGATCAAAAAAATTATACATGCATATATACATATATACACATACTCATGCACTACCTTAGGACTGTCAAGCAATTAAAAATAATTGTGATTAATCATGCTGCTAAATAATAAAATATAACTTATTTATATATTTTAAGATGTTTCTATATTTTCAAATATATTGATTTGAATTATACAGAATACAAAGTGTACAGTAATAATCACTTTATGTTTATTTTTTATTACAAATATTTGCATTGTAAAATAACAAAATAGATTATATTTTTCAATTCACATAATATAAGTTGCAGTGCAATCTCTTTATAATGAAAGTTGAATTTACAAATGCAGAATTATGTACAAAAATTAATGCATCAAAAACATAAGTATAAAATGTTAGCGCTTACACATACATTCAGAACTATTGTTTGTTCAGAAAAATGCTCGGACAAACAAGTTTGTTTACATTTCAAGGAGATAACGTTGCCCACTTCTTGTTCACAACATCATCTGAAAATGAGAACAGGCAATCATTTGGTATCACAAAATATTTACATGCCAGATGGGCTAAAGATTTATATGTCCCTTCATGCTTCAACCACCATTCTGGAGGACGTGCATCCATGCTGATGATGGGTTCTACTCAATAACAAATCAAAGCAGTGCAGACTAACAAATTTTCATTTTCATCATCTGAATCAGATGCCACCAGCATATGACTGATTTTCTTTTCTGATGCTTTGTGTTCTGTAGTTTCTGCATCAGAATATTACTCCTTTAAGACTTCTGAAAGCATGCTCTATACATTGTCCCTCTCAGATTTTGGAAGACACTTCAGATTCTTAATCTTTGGGTGGAGTATTTTAGCTGTCTTTAGAAATTTCGCATTGGTACTTTCTTTGCATTTTGTCAAATCTGCAGTAAAAGTGTTCTTAATACAAATAACAGGTGCTGAGTCATTATCTGATACTACAATAATATGCAATATATGATGTCATGTGAGTAAAATTCTCCCCCAAGGAGTTCAGTCACAGATTTAATTAACATTTATTTAGTGATCATCATCAGCATGGAAGTATTTCCTTTGGAATGGTGGCTGAAGCATGTAGGGGCATACAAATGTTTATCATATTTGACACATAAATACCTTGCAATGCTGGCTAACAAAGTCCAATGCAAAGTTCTGTTATTTTCTGGTTACAAGAGTAATATGAATTGGGCAGCACTATTTCCTGTAAATGTTTACACATTTATTTCTCTTAGAAGCATAGAATCTTAGAATACCAAAACTGGAAGAGACCTCAAAAGGTCATCAAGTCCAGGCTCCTGCCCACACGGAGGACCAAACACCATCTAGATCATCCTGGATAGATTTTTATCTAACCTGCTCTTAAATATCTCCAATGATAGAGATTCCACATCCTCCCTAGGCAATTTATTTCAGTGTTTAACCACCTTGACAGTTAAGAAGTTTTCCCTAATATCCAACCTAAACCTCCCTTGATGCAATTTAAACTCATAGCTTCTTCTCCTATCACTAGGACAAGACTTCTAAGCACTACAGTTTTACATCCCGCCCATCCCCTGTCTGTGCTGTTTATTTGAAAACTGGACCCCTTAAATTCCATTCATCTGAAGAAGTGGGTTGTGCCCATGAAAGCTCATGATACCATCTACATGTTTTGTTAGTCTCTAAGGTGCTGCAAGACTATTTGTTGTTTTTTACCGGGTACATCCAGGACTGGCCCGAGCCATTTTGGCACCCTGGGCCCCAGGCACTTGGCACCACCCCCGGGGCACACGGCCCCACCTCCGGGCACACAGCGCATGCGGTGCCCAGTCGGCCTGGCCACCGCCAATGATGCACAGCTCGGGGCTGCCCGAGGCGGGCTGCGCCTGGCCATGTAGGGCCCTGTGGCCGTGGGGGGAAGGGCGCTGCTGGCCGGTGCTGTGGTGGTTAACATGGCCCCCGCCCTGGGCAGCCGTTGCAGCCTGCCGGGAGCTGGGTGCCCCCCATAGGTTGGCGTCCTGGGCAGCTGCCCGGCTAGCCCACCCCTTAGCCCTGGGTACATCTAGACTGCAAAATTTTTCCGGGATATCAGAGGTATCCCGGAAAAATTCTGCCACGTCCAAGGAACAAGTCTGCTCTTCCAAAATATTTGCAGTTCACAATTTGCATATCTTTTCCTGGAAGAACAGTGCAGTCTAGACACAGCCACAGACTAACACGGCTACCCCTATGAAATTGTTTTTGAGTGTAGTTATGTAACAAAATGTTCGTTTGTAAGTTGCAATTTCACAATATAAAGCTTGCCCTACAGTACTTGTATGAGGTAAATTGAAAATGACTTTATTTAGTTTGTCATTTTAGAGTGCAAGTATTTATAATAAATGATAATATAAAGTGGCAGTGCACACTTTGTATTCTGTATTGTAATTTAAATATATATGTTAGAAAATGTAGAAGAACATCCAGCAATATTTAATGAGCCTTGAAGAGAGGACAGTGCAGGTCTCCCTTTTCACCACACCAAATGGGGATGAACTTGTATTTTGAGACAGGGAATAAGACAGGACCTCCAAACAAAAAGTAACATGCATTCTGCCCAGCTTAGGGAGAGTGCAAGCTAAGGAAAGCTCATGAGCATAACCTTATTGAAAATCCACCATAAGTGGTTGGTGATGGAGCTTCCGTCACTACACTAGCACCTCCTGAGGGTTGTCTTAGGGATCAACTTTGCAAGGCAGTGTACTCACTCCTAATAGCGTCTTGCCCAGCACTACTTCTGGTCCTAGCCCCTTGTCACTTCAGTGACCATTGCATCCTTTTCATGACACAGCTCTCTGGCCAGGGCACATTCTATGCTCTTTCCTTTCCAATCTTAGCGGCCCACCAGGAGCTCCCTCTCATTCCCCAGTCCTTGCTAGTAGCACTGCTCAGTTCAGGTTGCTGACTCTCCTTCCTCTTGTTAGGAGCCTGGTTTTCCTTCCTTGTGCTGCTAGCAGCTACTGGCCATGCTATGCTTTGCAGTTCTTTTTATGTGGGCCTGCCAATCCCTGATTGGCTGCACCTTGTAGCCCCCTTCCTATTGGCTCCTTTCCATGCAGCCTCTTTAAGGCTTTATTGAATCTTTACAGGACAGTGTGGGGTTAATAATGCCTCATCACATGGTCTCAGAATCAGATAAAATGTGCTAATGTATGCTTTAAAATAAGCATGTCTCAAGCTACATCTACACTATGTAGACAGAAGACCCCATGAGTTGGGGCTTCAAGAAAACACCAAACATTGTAAGAACAGAGATAAAAATTGTAAGAGTGAGTACATTGAGGCTACGTCTACACTACGAGTTTTGCCGGAAGAGGCAAAGCAAATGAAGCACGGATTAGCATTTTCTCACGCTTTATTTGCATATGCTCTTCCGATCCGTTTTTGCGCTAAGGGTTTTTGCGTAAAAACAAGCAGTGTGGACATTTCCTTTTTGTGCAAAACTCCCTTTTTGCACAAGATCGGTATATCTCTTTTTTGAGGCATAAGGATCTTGTGCAAAAAGGGGTTTTTGTGCAAGAAAGAAACATTCACACTGCTTGTTTTTGTGCAAAAACCCCTAGTGCAAAAATGTATAGGAAAAGAGTATGCAAATGAAGTGGGAGAAAATGTTAATCTGCAATTGCATTGCCTCATTTGCATTGCCTCTTCCAGCAAAACTCATAGGCTGTGTCTACACTGGCATGAATTTCCGGAAATGCTTAAAACGGAATACTATTCTGTTTTCAGTTTTTCCGGAAAAGGAGCGTCTACATTGGCAGGCTGCTTTTCCGGAAAAGCCCTTTTTCCGGAAAAGCGTCTGTGGCCAATGTAGACGCGCTTTTCCGGAAAAGACTACTGGGCTGTCTACACTGGCCCTTTTCCGGAACAGTGTTCCGGAATAAGGACTTATGCCCAAGCAGGAGAAGAATAGTTTTTCCAGAATTGCGGCTGATTTTGTACAGTAGAGCATCGTTGCTTTTCCGGAAATTCAAGGGCCAGTGTAGACAGCTCGCAGCTTATTCCGGAAAAGCGGCTGATTTTCCGGAATAAGTGGCCCAGTGTAGACACAGCCTGTATGTCTACACTACAAAGTTAATTCGAACTAACACACGTTAGTTCGAATTAACTTTGATAGGCGCTAGACTAGCGCTCTTCTAGTTCGAACTTAATTCTAGCGGAGCGCTTAGTTCAAACTAGGTAAACCTCATTTTACGAGGACTAACGCCTAGTTCGAACTTACTAGTTCGAACTAAGGGCTGTGTAGCCCTTTAGTTCGAACTAGTGGGAGGCTAGCCCTTCCCAGGTTCCCTCTGGTGGCCTCTCTGGGCACAACCAGGAAAACTCCTCTCCTCTCCCCCAGCCCTGGGCCCTTAAAGGGGTAGACTCTGGCCAGATGGCACTTTGCAGAAACATCCCTGCCAGCAGTCTCTGCCCCTGACCCAGTGGCCGCAGGATGAGCCAGGCAGCCAGTGGCAGTGACGTGTCCCCCGCCCAGTCCCCCAGCACCAAGGAGCCAGCCAGGGGCTGTAGACGGCGCGTGGCCTCCTGGACTAGTGCGGAGGTCATGGACCTCATTGAGGTTTGGGGGCAGGCCCCCAATCTCCATGATCTCCGCACTAGGAGGAGGAACGCGGCTATCTACGGCCGCATAGCAGCCTCCATGGCCCGAAAGGGACACAGGTGCACCCAGGAGCAGGTGCGCCTGAAAGTCAAGCAGCTGCGTCAGGCGTACGCCAGGGCCACCAGCGGTGGCGCCACAGCAGAGGCTGCCACCTGCCCCTACTTCCCTGCCCTCAACCGACTCTTGGGGGGCGGGGCAGTCCGTGCCAGCCCGGGGGACAGCAAGCCAGGAGCGGAGGGCCCTGACCTGGGCACACCGGAGGGGCCACCACAGGATGTCCCAGCACCGGAGTCGGCAGGGTCGTCCAGGGAGACCGTACCGGGTAAGTAGTTTGAATTAAGTAGTGCGGGGGGGGAGGGGGAGGCGGGAGGGATACCAGAGACCACGCGCTTGGGCCATTCCTTCCACGGATCACGCAGACACCTGTGCACGTGCGAGCACGTGCCATGCCACCCTTGGGCAGGTGGCTCCAGCTGCGTGACACCCAGGGGCCATGGCCCACTAGGCACATGCTTGTGCGAAGAGACCTGACATGCTCCCGACCCCGGGGTGGGACCTAGCAGGATGCTTTCCCTTCACATGTCCCCTCTACACGGAGGCAGGGGACATCTCCCCCTCCCCCCCCCCGCTGCCCCGGCCCCACTATACATGGCACAGGGACATGGGTGCGGTCTTGGGGCAGCTCCCAGTCCCGGGGAGAGCCAGACATCCTGACCATGGCCTCTGTACAAGCACAGCGGCTCTGACGGTGCATGACACGGTCACCCTCACGTTGGGCATCATCCTCTGCGTCCACAGGGAGAACTGAACACTTCTCTTCTTTCTCTACAGCTGCATCAGCTGCTCGTGCAGGGCGCACCACCCCACCCGGGACAT
Organism: Pelodiscus sinensis; assembly: GCF_052426305.1. Lineage (NCBI taxonomy): Eukaryota > Metazoa > Chordata > Testudines > Trionychidae > Pelodiscus > Pelodiscus sinensis. Next base: position 212,567,035 of record NC_143052.1, read on the forward strand.
ACTCCCGCACCCGCGGCCTGCTTCGACCACCAGCACGGAGCAGGAGTACTGGGACCAGCACCTGGGGGCCCTGCGAGCCGTGCACCGCACACTGGAGGCCTGGATGTGGGCAGACCTCCAGCTCCGCCAGGAGCAGCTGGCTGAGGTCCGAGGGCTGAGCACAAACCTGGAGGTCCTGCTGCAGAGCATGGTGCCCCGTGCCAGTCCTGCGCCTGCTGCCCCCCCAACTGCTGTCCCTTCTCCCACTCCTGCCCCCCTCCCACCTCTTCCTCCTCAACCCCCACACCCTGTTCCTCAATGTCCACACCCCCCACCTCAACCTCCGCACCCTCCACCCCGCTAATTCAAACTAGTTTTTAAGTCTAGATGCGCTAATTCGAATGAGCTTAGTTCGAATTAACTAATTCAAACTAAGTTAGTTCGAATTAGTGCTGTAGTGTAGACATACCCCATGAGAATCTCAGCTTTGTTTTTTAAGTAGATTTCTAATATTCTTGGTTTTTGAGAAAAAGCTTGAAAATATTACCTTGAGTGTGCTTTACAGATTCAGAAAGAAAAGATCAATACAACATTTTTTAAAAACACTCATTATCTTTAAATTAATCTTATGATTTTTGTGGGGCAAGACCCATAATTGTTGAATATTTGGTGTTGGTGCTATCCTGGTGACATTATAACCAATATAATTCCATGACAGTGAAAATATTGTCTGGCATATCTTGTCAGTTCAGAATCGTATAAATGACTTGTATGCAAATATTTGTTTTTTCTTATAGTGGTTATGCTGGATAAGTTAGGTTATAGAATCATAGAATACTAGGACTGGAAGGGACCTCGAGAGGTTATCGAGTCCAGTCCCCTGCCCCCATGGCAGGACCAAATACTGTCTAGACCATCCCTCATAGACATTTATCTAACCTACTCTTAAATATCTCCAGAGATGGGGATTCCACAACCTCCATGGGCAATTTATTACAGTATTTGACTACCCTGACAGTTAGAAACTTTTTCCTAATGTCCAACCTAAACGTCCCTTGCTGCAGTTTAAGCCCATTGCTTCTTGTTCTATCCTCAGAGGCCAGGATGCATAAGTTTTCTCCCTCCTCCTTATGACACCCTTTTTAATATCTGAAAACTGCTATCATGTCCCCCCTCAATCTTCTCTTTTCTAAACTAAACAAACCCAATTCTTTCAGCCTTCCTTCATAGGTCATGTTCTCTAGACCTTTAATCATTCTTTTTGCTCTTTTCTGGATCCTCTCCAATTTCTCCACATCTTTCTTGAAATGCGGTGCCCAGAACTGGACACAATACTCCAACTGAGGCCTAACCAGTGCAGAGTAGAGCGGAAGAATGATGTCTCATGTCTTTCTCACAACACACCTGTTAATGCATCCCAGAATCATGTTTGCTTTTTTTTCAACAGCATCACACTGCTGACTCATATTCAGCTTGTGGTCCACTATAACCCCTAGATCCCTTTCTGCCGTACTCCTTCCTAGACAGTCACTTCCCATTCTGTATGTGTGAAACTGATTGTTCCTTCCTAAGTGGAGCACTTTCCATTTGTCTTTATTAAACTTCATCCTGTTTACCTCAGACCATTTCTCCTATTTGTCGAGATCATTTTGAATTATGACCCCATCCTCCAGAGCAGTTGCAACCCCTCCCAGCTTGGTATCATCTGCAAATTTAATAAGCATACTTTCTATGCCAATATCTTAATAGTTGATGAAGATATTGAACAGAGCCAGTCCCAAAACAGACCCCTGCGGAACCCCACTTGCTATACCTTTCCAGCAGGATTGTGAACCATTAATAACTACTCTCTGAGTACAGTTATCCAGCCAGTTATGCACCCACCTTATAGTAGCCCCATCTAAGTTGTATTTACCTAGTTTATTGATAAGAATATCATTCGAGACCATATCAAACGCCTTACTAAAATCTAGGTATACCACATCCACTGCTTCTCCCTTATCCACAAGACTCGTTATCCTATTAAAGAAAGCTATCAGATTGGTTTGATATGGTTTGTTCTTTACAAATCCATGCTGGCTGTTCCCTATCATCTTGCCACTTTCTAAGGGTATGTCTACACTACTACCCTAGTTCGAAGTAGGGTGGTAATGTAGGCAACCAGAGTTGCAAATGAAGCCCTGGATTTGAATTTCCCGGGCTTCATTTGCATCTCGCCGGGCGCCGCCATTTTTAAATGTCCGCTAGTGCAGACTCCGTTCCGCGCGGCTATACGCCGCATGGACTAGGTAGTTCGGACTATGCTTCCTATTCTGAACTACCGTTACTCCTCGTGAACACGCGGCACGGAGTCCGCACTAGCGGACATTTTAAAATGGCGGCGCCCGGCGAGATGCAAATGAAGCCCGGGAAATTCAAATCCCGGGCTTCATTTGCAACTCTGGTTGCCTACATTACCACCCTAGTTCGAACTAGGGTGGTAGTGTAGACATACCCTAAGTGTTTACAGACAATTTCCTTTCTAATCTTGCCCCTGCATTCCTGTGTTATTTGCCTATATTCATTCTTTGTAATTTGTCCTACTTTCCATTTTGTATATGACTCCTTTTTTAATTTTTAGATCATGCAAGATCTCGTGGTTAAGCCAAGGCGGTCTTTTGCCATATTTTCTATCTTTCCAACACAGCAGAATAGCTTGCTTTTGGGCCCTTAACAATGTCCCTTTGAAAAACTGTCAACTCTCCTCAGTTGTTTTTCCCCTCAGTCTTGATTTCCATAGGACGTTACCTATCAGCTCTCTGAGCTTACCAAAATCCGCCTTCCTGAAATCCATTGTCTCTATTTTGCTGTTCTCCCTTCTACCCTTCCTTAGAATTGTGAACTCTATGATTTCATGATCACTTTCACCCAAGCTGCCTTCCACTTTCAAATTCTCAACCAGTTCCTCCCTATTTGTAAGGATCAAATGTAGAACAGCTTCCTCCCGGTAGCTTTTTCAACCTTCTGAAATAAAAAGTTGTCCCCTATGCAGTCCAAGAACTTATTGGATAGTCTGTGCCCCGCTGTGTTATTTTCCCAACATATATCTGGATAGTTGAAGTCCTCCGTCACAACCAAATCTTGGGCTTTGGATGATATTGTTAGTTGTTTAAAAAAAGCTTCATCCACTTCTTCCACCTGGGTGGGTGGCCTGTAGTAGACTCCTAGCATGACATCACCTTTGTTTTTAACCCCTTTTAGCCTATCCCAGAGACTCTCAACACTTCTGTCTCTTATGTCCATCTCCATCTCACTCCAAGTGTGTTCATTTTTAATATATAAGGCAACACCTCCTCCCTTTTTTCCCTCTTTATCCTTCCTGAGCAAGCTGTACCCTTCCATACAAACATTCCAATGGTGTGTATTATCCCACCAAGTTTCTGTGATGCCAACAATGTCATAATTGTACTTATTTATTAGCACTTCCAGTTCCTCCTGCTTATTACCCATACTTCTCGCATTTGTATATAGGCATCTAAGATACTGATTTGACCTTGTCTCCCAGTTTTGCCCTGACCCTCCATTCTCTCTGCCATTATAGCCCACGCTCCCTCCCATTTCCGACCTATCTCCCAGGTCTCCATGTTCTCCACTTACCTGTGGGCTTTGCTTACCTGTCCCCGTCTTACCTAGTTTAAAGCCCTCCTCACTAGGTTAGTCAGTCTGTGTCCAAATAGGGTCTTCCCCCTTCTCGAAAGGTGAATGCCATCTCTGCCCAGCAGTCCTTCCTGGAATAGCATCCCATGGTAGAGGAAGCCAAAGCCCTCCTGGCAACACCATCCTCGCAGCCAGGCATTCACCTCCAGGATGCAGCTGTCTCTGCCCGGGCCCCTACCTTTGACAGCTGTCTTTGCCCGAGCCCCTACCTTTGACAGCGATCTCTGCCCGGGCCCCTACCTTTATGTAACAACTACTCTTCTAAATACAATTTTTTGTTTTTATATTTTCATGATTTCCTACAAAATATTTTGTGCTGAACTTTCCCAAGAGTGGTCATAGCTGGGAGGAAAATTGTGTTAAAAAGTGTGTACAACATTCCACCAGGCAATGAGTTATGCACAGATTAAAATAAGTTATTTGAAAGGAAAAATGTCATGTGAGGGGATTGGTTTCCCCCCATGCAAATAACTCAAACAGATCTTCCTAATCTGAAAATTTCTGAGTGGTTTGTTACTAATGAATACTTTTCACTTCTAACCTTCCTTCAGGTCAGAAAACAAACCACCACCACCACAAACATAAGTAACAGGATTCTGAGAGCTTCATTTTGTGTATACTTAGTAGTAATTTCTACTAATGATATGTGATGCTAAATTAAATGCACTGCTGAGTTAGCATCACAATAAAATTTATAGAGAAACTTTTCTATGTTGAAAACATTCTCTTAACAGATTTCAGTTCAGAATGTTACTCGCATTGAGAACTATAAGATCAACTGTAGTACTTACGGTAGACATAATATATCCAGGTCAAACTTGTACTAGAGACAGAGTTTAATACAGAAGCTCATTCTATTTTAAAATAATTTGGTCATATACTTCTGTGGAGTTCTTAAACTCAGAAGTCAGGCTGTTTCCTGGGAAATTTATATGCTCCCCTACAGAAAGTCTTATAAATGTATTAACAGGACTGGATTTTTCTTATTATTTTCTTTTCTCTCCTTGAAATAAAAATTAAAAAAAAATGTGCATCAAGGCATCCTAATATTTTCCTGGGCTCTCCTTTAGATGTATGTATGTATGTATTTTTGGTAAGCAGATACTCCATCGTTGAGATATAGGCCTTATTATGCAGTGCCTTCCAATCAACTTCAGCTATGCAAATAATATAGCTGAAGTCGACATACCAAAGCATCTTGTGTGTGGTAAGATTGGTTGGGGCTGCTCTCCAAGTGACACCAGCTACTCTTCTCATCTTGGTGAAATACCTGCATTGATGGGAGTATGCTCAGAGGTCAATTTATCATGTCTAAGCAAACCTGATAAATTGACGGCCAGTGGAGCAGTCGCTGCAGCGCTGATCCACCACATAGCATAGACAAGGCCATAGGCTCAGCAGTCATACATAAAGTTAATGAACTTTTTCTCCATGTAGTAAAACACATCTGTATATGCAATGTAGTGACCTGAGCATGGAATCAGATCCATGTGGGAGGACTTGATATCTCCATGAAGCCTGTTTGGATTTAGTGAGGCACCATATGAAATAAGAATAATTTCAATCCAAATACTTATAGTTTCCTGGCTCTTTGCTGATATCTGATATTATAAATTCATGTCTGAGTTGCTGTCCACTAGCAACCTCTTCCTTTCCTACTACTGTTGTCCAAACACGAGTTTCTCCTTGGACTGAGTATCCACGTTCTGATTATTTCCTGCCAGATATAGTAACTTACATTTTTCAAAGCTTAATCTCTTTTTGTCACTTTCTGAACATGCTCCCAATCACCTGGATCTTTATTTCTGTCCCCTCACAGTTCTTTGCAGTGCCTTCTAATTAACTAGCATCAGAGAATGTAATTAGTCTGTTTTCCATCTCTTCCAGATCATTAATTAAGATTTTTAAAGCATGTAAAATAACAGAATTAATTTGTTTACCAAAAACTAAGGGCCACACACACCCGCCCCCCAGTATTTAGTAGTGTTCAGAAATCAGCTAAACGGGCTTCTGGAGGTTGGAGGATGGGCTGATGGGAAGTACATAGAAGCTGCCATACTGAATCAAATCTTGACACCATTTAAATCCAGTTATCTTGTTTCTACCATGTTCTTGGGGGAGGGAAAAGATCAAGGTAAGTCTTCAAAAGTCAAGTGTCCTTTAGCTGATGGGCACTGTAAGGAAGCGCTCTCTGAAATTATCATGCTGTGGTTGTCCTTATTCCTTTAGCTTGCATAGCTACAAATGTGTTCAGGGTCTGTCCAAAAATTATGCAGCCCTTTAAACAAATCCAGTTACTGTGCTTGTCCTGGCCACCAGAGAACAGAATTCCACAAGTTTATGAAGCACTATGTAATATGTTATGTAGCCATATCACACAGCTAGCTCATCAGAAAGTGATCAAATGTAACTACTTTCAGCCATTACTAATTCAGGCTTTATTCAAACAGAGGATTTGTTTGACACAATCCCATTTCATCATGCCTCTCTTCTCCATAGTATTTACACCACCATTCAGGACATTTACTCTTTAATATAGTAATACGTTCAAAAAGTAATTGGAATTATTTCCTTTAGGCTCTTTGGTGCTATGAAAAATCATTGCAAACAAATCCTAAATTTTATGCTATATTAAGTAAACCAAATAATGAATTTAAAATAGGGGCAGTCAGAAAATCATTGTAAACCATTTTCTATTTGTTTGCTATAAATCATGGAAATAAGACTTTTATTGGAAGTATGAGAAACAGGTGAAAAAGACTTTAAGGGTTTAGAAATGTAATATTTCATTATTTATCATGTTAGAGAAATGTTTTGTAAGCACAGTATGATATATGACATAGCTCTATGTACATTATCTATGTTTTCTATACTATACAATCCCTAAATAATGAGTAGATCCTGAATAAACCTTATTCACCTTTAGATCATGGAAGTAGATATCTTTGGTTTCAGAGAAACTACTTACACATGACATTATTAGTTTCTTTACTGACTTTACACTGTGTACACAGTCTTTAATAGTCAACACACCAGTGCTCAGAAATGAAAAGGAACAACGCACCTCAGGGAGAAGTTTGAGAGTGGTGCTTCTAAAAGAGCAGAGTTATTTTGTGCTGAAAAAGAGAAGCATAGGGCTCAAAGGGAAAAAAAGTAGAGAAGTACGGTGTTTGTGACCTACTTGCATTCTGATACTTTTCTGTTCTGTAAAGTGCATTGATTTCTTGGGAGCAGTGTTCTAACTTAAATAGGGCAGCTGAAGACAAACTATTCCTTTTCTCAAATCAGAAATGGAATTTCTCAAAATCAAAAAGAAGAAAAGACTACACACCACATTCAGATTCCCACCTCACCAAAAGCAATTTGCATAGCTCTATCATTTTAAAAGGAGATAGGGACACACACTATACAGTGCAGGACAACATTTTTCATGCATTTTAACCTCCTTGTATGCAGACAAATCTATTTTTTTAATCATGTGCACATGAATGATAGTATTTCTTATAACTGAAAGGCAAAGGATTCTTAGCCACTATTGATATTTTAATATAGAAAAAAGTATCACACCAACGCTGACTCTTTTGTAGAATATTAAATTAGACAGCTGTCAGCTTCTTAAGCAAGGCACACATGAGGTGACATCCTGCTGTACCAGAGATTTTCTAGATATGTTCATGGTTGATAGATTCTTCCCACACAAAGATTAGGACTGTGAGTTAAGGTTAGGAAAGTCTATTGGGAGTCCATTCTTCCCCTCTCAAAACACAGCTAATCTCCTCTTTCAGGAAAATGACTCCCACCACCACCACTTCTACTATTTTAAACTCATTTTAAGTTGTTTTGTTGACTTTGGTGGATTTGCTGACTGTGTACTAAAAAGCATGTGTCTTGGCAGAGTTAGGCCCTGGGATTTTCCATACTATCAATTTGCATCCCTGGTAAATTAGATTTACATTAGTCTTTAAGGGCATGTCTACACAGCAGGGCTAAAGTAAAATTAAACTATGCAACTTCGTTTATGTGAATTGCATAGCTGAAGTAGAAATAGCTTGTCAGCTTTTGGCACTGTCTACACAGCAGGAAGTCGAAGGAAGAACACTCTTCCTTTGACTTCCCTTACTCCTCATGATATGAGGTTTACCATGAGTCAGAGTAAGAAGTCCTCCAGCTTGACATTATTTCGAAATAAAGGCTTGTAGTGTAGATGCGCACTGTTATTTCGGAATAATGTCAGTTTTTCTGAAATAGCACTGCTGTGTAGACATACTGTCAAGAACATAATAGATGAAATATTGGCACCACTGAAGTCAATTGCAGCAAAGTTTTCATCCCATGAGTCTTCAGTTTGTCTCCCTTTTCTAATAGAGAAGGGCTTTATGTACATTTGTTTCCCCTCACCGTTCTTTCTTTTCCCTCCCCAGCTCCATGGCTTGTTGATTTGGTTATGGTGCAAATGGTTTTTTATTTATTTTAGACTTTAATGCAGAGTTACAAATAAACATTAACTTACTGCATTGTATATTACTTATTATGGATCAATTTAATATCAGGCTAAAGAAACAAGCTAAAGATTCTGTCTTGCTGAGTAGGGAGCCCTCTTTCTCTGAGTATGCTAAAAAGAGCAAATGTTTTATACTGTGGCCTCTAAGGGTGTGTCTACACAGCAAAGTCATTCCAGAATAATGGCCGTTATTCCAAAATAATAATGTGAGCGTCTACACAGCAATAGCATTATTTCAAAATAATTTTTAAATAACAGGAGGCTTATTCCGACTTCCGTAAACCTTATTCTAGTTATTTCGAAATGGGAGCTGCGTAGACACTCAACTTCTGCTATTTCAAAATAGCCCCTTACCAGGCCCATTCTTACTTATTCCTCCCCAGTGCCTCCTGAGGCTCTAAAACAAAATAGCATGTCTACATTAGGGAAACCTGCCTGGGACTAATTTTGAGGCTTCCCAGCAGTGCAGACATACTATTTTGAAATGAGATATTTCAGAATAACTATTCCAGAATAGCTTATTCCGAAATAAATGTGTAGTGTAGACATAGCCTCAGTGGTCAGATTCTAGATTAGCCTCGCCTGTAGAACTGCTCACTGCTCTCTACTCCCACAGAGACACAGCCTATGTGTAACCCATACTGAGAACAGAATGTAAAGCTACTCAGTCTAATCCAGGGGTGAGCAGCAATTTTGGAAAGGGGGACACTTCACAAATTTCAGAAGTGGCCGTGGGCCAACCCGAAAGGGGTGGAGCCTCGGGCAGAAGGGGCGGGGGCTTGGGCAGAAGGGACAGGGCCTCAGGCAGAAGAGCCAGGGTTGAGAACTACTCTTCCGGGAGCTTTGCTTGGTCTGGAGTCCCTGCCCCCTGACTTCTGGACAATAGAAGGGACCTGGAACAGATGGGAGGGTGCTGGGGGCTAGCCTCCTCCCAGAGTTGTCTGGGGTGGAGGCTTAAAATTCATACAACACGGCTGGCAGCTGCTGGCCCCGCTGCTGACTTGTTGCCTGGCAGCCGCCAGGCAGGCACAAGCCCTTTGAATAGAAGCAGTTGACAAGGCTTGTGCATCTCCGGGTCCCAGGCAATGCGCTAGGGCAAGGGTCAGCAACCTTTCAGAGGTGGAGTGCCAAGATTTGACTTATTCACCTCTATGTACAGGTCCAAGTGTCGGTGATACTTTTTAAAGTCAATAGTAGTCCTACTTACAGCAGCTTCATTAATAAATAAATTAAGATGCAGATCTTATCTTTTAGTGCCGGGGTCGTCAACCTTTCCAAAGTGGCATACTGAGATTTAACTTATTCACAGATCTGTGTTCTGGGGGCAAAGGAAGGGGGAGGCAAGGGCAGGCTGGGTACAATGGCCTTATTTTCTGAACCAGCTGCTGCTAGTGAGAACTGTTTAATTTAAATTATGAAACAGATTAAGCATTTTAACTTTCTCATGTTAGTTTATCAAACTTCATTTTAAATAAAGTAAAATATTATGTCCAACACAAAAGGTTTCCATGTTTTCTTTATTTATGGCAGGGGTGGGGAACCTCCTTATGGACCCCCTTAGGCTCTGAGGTAAGGACAAAAAGGAGAGGTAGAGTGCATGAGACAGGGCAGCAAGTAGGAAAGGGATGGGGTGCAGGATCTAAAAGGGAGGTAGGATGCAGAAGCAGGCTGGGAGCAGGGTGTCTGGCCAGGTGGAGGCAGCAGGAGCAAGGGAGTGTGCAGTGTGTGGCCAGGGGAGAGGGTGCAGGAGCAACATGGATGAAAGAGCAGGGTGAGGTGTCTGGCCAGGAGAGAGGGTGCAGGAACAAGGGAGATGTCAGAGCAAGCTGGGGGTGCTGGGTCTTGGGGGGGAGGCATGTAAGGGGATTGATGTTGGGGGGGGGGGGTCTGGGCATGAGAGGGGACCTTACCTGTCTTTGTACTCCTTTGCAGCAACAGCCTCAGCCACGCTGTCCCAGCCACCCCAGAGGCAGGTCCTGCTGCCGGGGCCCATGTGGCCCAAGCCTGGCTCTGGCAGCCCCACAGCCACCTTTGACAGGGGCCCTGCTGTCACTGAGCCTGTGGTCCAGGAGGGCCAGATGTAGTGTTGCCATGGCCACATGGCCCCGGATGGAGTAGCTGTGGCAGCGGTGCCTCCAGCCTCTGGGGCCAGCACTGGATTGTGTAGCCACAGCAATGGCACCTCCAGTCCCGTCCTCAGACTATGTGGCTGCAGCAGCGGTGCCTCCAGCCTCTGGTGCTGGCCCTGGACCACATGGCCATGACAATGGCACCTCTAGTCCCTGCTGAGGCGCCACTGAAGAGCCTCAGCCCCAGTGCTGCCTCCTCCCACTGCAACCTAATCTGCTGCAGGGAGGAGGCAGCACTTTCCAGTGGCTGCACAGCGGAGGAGTGGTGGGGAGGGGCCGAGCTCTCTCCCATGTGCTGCTGAAAATTGGCATGCATGCCACACAAGCCTTAAGTTGCTGACCCTTGCATTAGGGGGCGGGGCCTGGAACTGCTTCATGGGCTGGATCAAAGCTCTGGGTGGGCTGGATCTGGCCCGTTGAAAGGCTCTTGCCCACCCTGGCCTAATCTTATGATGCCACTCTGCAGATCTTCCATGGTCAGAGTATCCAGGATGTGGTGAGAGGCCAGGCTAGAACATTGGCCATGTATTTTCTATCTTGTCTCTCTAATGTACTGGAACATAATTTTAAAATATTGTATGGTTTTTAAAATGTTCAATTAAAACTGAAAAAAACAGGTGTTTTCATGCATTTGTGCTGTTATCTCACCCTACAGGGCCCTGATTCTACAAGTAAGATCTGTTTGGTGAATGGGTTGATGTGTAAGGTGAATGGTGGCTTATATTAAACACTGCCTTGGTGACTTTCCTGTGGATCTGCTTGGGTATAATACTTCATCTGAATCAATTGTGTGGAAAGCCCTCTCCATTTTTGACTCCTGCTTTGGTAATTTTCTATTAATCTCAGTCACAAATTTCAGCATGAGACAAGGGACTGATGACAAATGTCCTCTTTGGAGTTACTTTGATAAGATGCAAGAGGTTGACACTAGCCCTGGTTGACATGTGTTTAACATGTTTTTGGTGGAAGTGTCCTTTTTTCCAAAAGAATTAACAGCTGCTGACAAATTTTTCATTATTCATAATATTTTGGTGAAAAGTTCATTGATTTTTTAAAAATCAGTTTTGAAATCTAAATGGTAAAGATACTCAAACCCTGGGTTTGGAACACAAATATATTTAGATAACCATTTGGATACTAAATTTTTATAATTTTGGTAAAAAACTCATTGATAATATAGGCTCTTTTATGAAGAGTGAACACTCATGTGAAATTGAAACAACTACAACTTTTTTTAGTGAACAATGTTTTTCATCTTTTAGCCAGGGGACGCTGAATAGGCTACTAAAGTGAAACACATTTTTTCTTTTTTAAAATTTTACTTTTAGGATATCTGATTGTCTCCAATTCTCTGGTTCTATGGGGTACTAGACACTATTCCATGTGTTAAATCTAGGTTAAAAACATGAAAGGATTACATGCTTGTAAAACCAAACTGATTCTTTCTTGAGAGAACTATTTATAGTAATGCTGCAACTGCAGCTAACATTCTAGGAATGTGCACACAGACTGACTTTTCCTGATATCACTTCAAACTCTTTCCTCCTGCAATCAATGTTTGCAGGTTGCTACAGACACATGCTATAATTCAATCATTTCATTACTGGGAAAAATAAAGCATAACAAAAACCTAATTGTTGTATCATTTTTAAAATTTCCAATTAACCTTTCACACATGAGCAAAGATCTTACCATCCCGGTTTTAGAACAGAAAGGAGTTGTTCACATTTGACTTCACTTTGCAGTCCATGTTTTGATGGAAATGGGACTTTCACTAGACTCCAAAGCCAACCCTATATATGCTCTCTGACATTGACCTTTTCTTCAGCTTACTGCCAACCTTTTCCTTTTCCCACTACCTGCACCTCCCTCCCAAAAATTTAGGAGTTTACTGCCTGACAGTAGATTAATCTTCTTCCCACTCATTACCTTTGGAATATTCTTTTAGGGTACGTCTATACAGCAACATTATTTCAAAATAACTAGTGTTATTTCAAAATAACTTAGTCCATGTCTACACAGCAGACAGTTATTTAAAAAAACTGTTGAAATACTGTCAATCTGAAAGACTTCTTACTCCGACTCCAGCAACCTTCATTGTATGAGGAGTACGGGGAATGAGAGGAAGAGTGCTCTATTTTGAAATAAGTGCTGTTGTAGATGCTCCAAATTTCTAAATAAACTATTTCAAAATAAGCTGTGCCATTGACGTAGCTCAATTTGCATAGCTTATTTTGAGTTAAGCCCTGTTGTGTGGATGCACCCTTAGGATATGTCTAGCCTACATGCCTCTGCTGGCAGATGCATGTAAATTAGACATACCGGCATAGTCAATGAAGCGGAGATTTAAATATCCTCCGCTTCATTAAAATAAAAATGGCCGCCAGATTGTGCCAACTCAGCTGATTGTCGGCACAATGCGGAAGTCAAGATGTGGATCGGTTGGCAAGGAAAGCCTTTGCCGACTGATCCTGTAAACTTCGTTTCACGGGGCATAAGGGATCGGTTGGCAAAGGCTTTCCTTGCTGACCAATCCACGTCTTGACTGCCACGTTGTGCCGACGATCAGCTGAGCCGGCATAATGCAGCGGCCATTTTTATTTTAATGAAGTGGGGGATATTTAAATCCCCGCTTCATTGACTATGTCGGTATGTATAATTTACATGCCTCTGCTGGCAGAGGCATGTAGTCTAGACATACCCTTAGAGAATGATTAAGAAATCACATTTTCATGAGCAGGTGATGTACTTTTCTCTGGAGTTTTGTGTGTAGAATCACAGCTATACACTAGTTGAATTACAAATCTGTTCAGAAGAGCTTGTGCACAACATTCCCATTGCTGCTATCCAGATGCAAAAGGTGTATCTGGATGCTATCTAGATGCAAAAGGTATATGTAATAGGTAGCTGTAAGGGACTATTCTGGTCTTTATTACTAACTGATGGCAGCATTGTCCTCTCAGAACTTAGCTGTGAACTTCCATTTCCCCTGCCACTTTTAGCAGAGGGCGGGTGGTTGTGTGAGGGCAGGGAAAACATAAACATGCCCACCATTAAATGCATGTGCTAGAAAATGACAAACAAAATAGTCATAAACACAGGCAATGTTGACTTTTTAAAGTGAATATTTGTGCATTATTTTTTAAGGCTGGAGCCTCTGCTCAAATTATTAGTATGCTGCACACATTTCACCGTCAGAACTTCACAGAGCAGCAGGGATAAAGCTTGTCTTCAAGCTTCAGGAGTACAGGCCCTGTACTTGTGTTTCAGCTACACAAAAATCTCCTTGAACCATCAGCAGCATAGGCCTGTGAGCATTTCTGACACCAGAAGGTAGTGCCATATATTAGCCAGTTCAAAACAATTCTATTAATTCTACTTATTATTTTGTTGCATAGTGACAACTCTGTGCTAGGCACTTTCCAGAGACAGAAATGAAGACAGAATAGCTGCCCTATAAGCTTATTATCTAAACAGGCAAACATTAATGAGAAAAAGAGGTAGGGTGCAGTAAAAGGCAAAGTGACAGATCTATGAATTTTAGCTCGTGTCATTTTAGTTCAATGTTTTCTAACTACTTTAATTTTGTATTAATGTTGTGATCAGATACCTGATTACTTGACACACATGAGGAAAAAACTAGTGTTAATTATTAGTTATTATGAGATTCTAATTCTATAGATAAGACAATGAATAAAAGGGATCAGGTAGAACTTTTTTAGAAATGTATCTGTAAAGTGATTGCTTTCTCTGCTTCTAGCATAGTGTTTATATATCTAATCTGTTGAAGTTTCTGTCATTAGTCTTTCATTAGAAGAGTCATTCTTTTGGTTTCTTGTGCTATCTTCAACAATTAAATCAAAAATAAACAGTTTGGGTGTGGATTGGGCCATTTAGAACAGAAAGATAAGATGAGTCTTTTGTGTGCGCAGCTCGTTGTTGACATATCTTTACAATAATGACACAGTCTTTCTGTTATTTAGAAGACAGTTCAGCCTACAAAGTGCCATTATGCAGATAGAAATCGTATAAAATATGAACTCTGTCTTTTTTATATAGCCAAAGTATTTTTCATTGTAGCGTTCCATGTATGCTTTAAAAATGAAAAAAGTGCTTGTCATCTATACTAAAATGCTACTGTGAATGTCATAAATTGATGTCCAAGTCATGAAATGAGACAGCTACTGGGGAAGGAAGTGAGAACTGCTTGTTCTAGCCTCAGACTCTTTTCTTGGTGTAATTTTCTTTGCTTTCATTACTTACAATTTGAGACTCATAAAATATCTTTTTATGACCCTTCTGTAATGTGGTCTAATGCAGCAAGTTTAAAAGTTGAGATTACAAATAGAGAATGAGGAAATGAGACAACTTCATCGTTAAAGTGGGCCTGATTCACCTCTTACTTATCCTCGTTTCACACTACAGATAGGGTGCATCTAGACTGGCAAGATTTTGCGCAAAAGCGGATGCCAGCTGTCTAAATTGGCCGCGAGAATTTGCGCAAGAACACTGACAATCTAATGTAAGATTGTTAGTCTTCTTGCGCAAGAACTCTGATGCTCCCGCTCGGGAAAAAGCCCTCTTGTGCAAGTGTTCTTGTGCAAGAGGGCCAGTGTAGACAGGGACAGGATTTTTTTGCGTAAGAAAGCCCCGATGGCGAAAATGGCCGCCGGAGCTTTCTTGCGCAAAACCGCGTCTATACTGCGCACAGATGCTTTTGTGCAAAAGCAAATCTTTTGTACAAAGGCACTTGCCAATATAGATGCTCTTTTGCGCAAATACTTTTAATGGAAAAACTTTTCCGTTAAAAGTATTGCCGCAAAATCATGCCAGTCTAGACAGCCATAGTGTAAACCCAATGTTCTAAGTGTGTTGAGACTAGCAGACAGGATGGGAGAAGAAGGCCCAATATGCTAAAGTAAAGGAAAACTTTAAAAACTATGAGATAAACAAATATAAAAAAATCACGGCCTCTTTGTCCATAGCTATGGTTACGTTTATATTCCCTTAAGGAATAAACCTTATGGAAATATACTAATGAGGTATTCCAGTCATACATACTAATAACCAGGTTTTACCTGCCCCTTAGATTAGACTAAAAATCTGGCATTCTTGATGTTAGAATAAATCACTAGGGCATTGTTTGCCCTCTGATTAGCTGTCCTTTTTACATTTTTGTTTGGAATTCATTTTTAAGATACCAGTTGTCTCAATGAGTATCTGTCAAGAAAATATTAACTAAAGCCACCAATTTCCTTTTTCTGTCATTCTTTCTATTGGCCTGCAATAGCTCTACTACTCTGTGTTGAACAGAGTGGCTTGAAAGACTTTAGCATCTAAATGGTTCAAGTTTATTCAGGTACCATTGTTTGTTCTGGATTTTTTGCCTTTCAGTAATGCGCACAGTTGAAAACAGACACATTTTAAAAAGGGGTGCAAACCAAAGTAGCATCACAGGAACAATAGATTCTGATTGATAGCACACATATCTCTTTGTGTTGAATGTGGTGGGACCTTGATTTGCCGTTCACTTGCTAGACTCACACAAGGTCATGTTCACCTTTTACATGTGAATCCAGACAGACTATATAGGAAGCTAATGGAATATAGTGTACTCGTTGTCATAATAATTGGCAACTCATGGCGCTGTGATATTGTGAATGAAAAGCATGTGCCTTACTGACAGAAATATAATGTTATAACCTTTCACATATTTAATTCCCATTCTAAGTTGGGATAGAATATATTTGTAATATGAACAGAGAATAAAAAACCTTTTGTTTTTCAACTATGGCATGTTATTAAGCATGGCATGACCATTTGCAAAGCAGAGAAGATGAAGCCAGTTTTGGATCATTGTGCTATTTTAGCTATGAGACTAGGAGAACTTTTACATTTATAGCCACTATGAATTTGGTGTGAAATTTTTGAACTTGAAAATTATCTTTACTATATTTTTTCTTATTAAACATTCAAGTCTTCCAGTTTGAATTTATGAAACAAGTGATGGTAAGTGTCTAACTCAGTTACCTCTCTAGCATTATAAAATAATTTTGTTTGTATTTTCAGACCATTTAAGGAATTTTGTTAAGTAAATAGTCCAAAAGCCAAAGTAGTCTCATGCCAATTGAATTTTATTGGGAAAATGATATAGGTAAATGCAAATGTCACAGCTAGCTTTTCCAAAGCATTTAAAAATAGATTTTTTAGAAAACCTACAAGGGTAAAAGAAAAGAGAATGATACATATTTTCCCTGTGCACTGATGGTTCTTTTACACTTGTCACTTTTGCAGTGGGTTTTGGTTTGCTATTTGGGCTCATTATAGCCAGTATTTATCATGTATTACTTAGGAGAAAAACAGATCAGTATTCCTGATCTTGTTACCTCCTATCAAATGTAGAAACACAATGGAAATATAGGTTTCATTTTACACAATGAATAATGAAAACAAGAAAAAAATAGCTAAATCATTATCAGAATAATAGATGACAAAACTAAAGTAAGGATGGCATTAAACAGATTGCTGTTGTGAGGAACATTCTATCCATACTTAAATTGTAGGTGCCAGAAAAAGAGAGGCTGACCTTTTTAAAATCCTGTCCTTAGAGTATGTGTGACAGAAAGTGTGATTTACATATTTTAATATTC
Source organism: Pelodiscus sinensis (assembly GCF_052426305.1). Classification (NCBI taxonomy): domain Eukaryota; kingdom Metazoa; phylum Chordata; order Testudines; family Trionychidae; genus Pelodiscus; species Pelodiscus sinensis. The sequence goes on from NC_143052.1 coordinate 212,583,990, forward strand.
ATTTCATATCTTGATTGAGATTTTACATCAATAACCCCTTTGCTCTGTTCTGATTTACAATGCTCCACCATCCTCTCATCAAGTTTACAACCCTTGCTTTAATGCTTTTGCTATTTTTCCTTTCTACCACTTTCCCAGCTCTGAGGAAAAATAAGGTGGAAGCCTCAAAGTCACGTTTCCCCCTTGTCCTGATTATCTCAATTTTTTTAGGAGAATGAAATTCTTAATTTGGTAAGATCCAACACATGCACATTGTTTGTCCTAAAAGATGAATGTCTGTTAATATGGAAACCTGAGGTCAAACTGGTAGATTAATTATAATTCATTATATTCGAACATGTTACAGCCTGCTGCAAATGCCACTCCCAATCTCTTGTTTCCATGGCTATCAAGAGCTAGTACTGCGTTGTTGCCTCACATCCCTTAAGAGTTTATTCCGATAGAGGGGGATAATGTCAGATTCTGTTTGGATTACAGAAGTGTCAGAAATGGAATGGAAATCATACTGAATTTGGGTTTAAATGGGTGACTTGGATACAACCCCTTCTCCCTCTCCACACAAGTATATACTCAGGATCAGATATAAAAGTGGGCTTTTAGCTCTGGTTCAGATCCAGTAAAATTATTATGAGAATAGTTTGAGATATTTGCATTGTCAAATGCAAACCATAATCCTCAAATTTACCCTTGAAAATGATTTTAATCTCTTACCAAAACCTAATCCAGATTCAAATACTACTTTCTCAACCCATCTCCTTTGAGTATGCAAGATATTAAGACTGGCAATATAAAACGAAGAAAATGGGTGCAAAAGGCAGACCTCAAAGCTCTAAGAAAGTAACTCCCAACTCTGGGGTAAAAGGGAAACAAAGTTCAAGGAAATACAGCATCAAAGAGAAATCATCAGGTTAAAAATGGTATTTCTTATTCAGAACTTCTTTACTTTCATAGGTATACTTGAACTCAATGACATTACACTAGAGATTAACATTTGGCTCAATGATTAATGTGAGATGTTCTGAGTCTGACCTTCCTTTCTGTCTTTGCTTTGGAACCAAGAGGGTCAAATAAATCTATGCATTCTCTGAAGTTCATAACAAGGCATCCAGAATATCTATAGTTCAACATCTGACTTGACAATAGATACCCTCTCCTAAAAACTTCCAGTTACTAGTAGTCACGTTTACAACTTTTAATCATGGGTTGGAATTTCATTTGCAATATTACAGTTGTTCTTATGTATTACTGATTAAACACAAGAGATTATTGGAGTTTACAATTTTTTTAAAAAAATTATTTTTAGGAGTGACTAATGCTCCTGGAGATGAAAGGGCTATTTGCGCTAAGTAGATGCTGCCATACAACACAAAGTCCAGAGTCCTTATTCAAATTTATTTAAGTAAAATTCTCACTGACTTTAAGAGGAATATCATGTGTAAAATTTCTGTGTAATTAGGCCTATATTGTGAGTAGGTTCCATGCAAGCTTGCCCAGGCTGTTCTGCTAATAATTCTCACACTTTCTCTGGAGTATCTTTTATAGTCTAATCCTGGCTCTGTGTGTGGCACAACCTGACCCTTTAGCCACACTGTAAGATAGTACACAAAATGAAGACTCTGGTGATAACATCTTACTCATTTTTTTGCTGTAACCTAAATTGACTTTACCTTGCTTCCTGAGGTAAAATGTTAATATGGCCACACTTTGGGGGCCTGAGCCAAAGCCCATTGATGTTAAACAGGACTTTGATCAGTCCCAGCACTTAATGCTCTTATGGAACAAAAATTATGAAACTTTAATTCTGTGAACTCAATTCCATTACTGCTGAAGAGCTATACTTGACACAACTGTCTGCCCTAGGTAAGAAGAGTCACAACTCCCTGATCCCGCCTATTCACCAGAGGAGAAATAATCTGCTATTGGTCTATATCTGTAGTAGATTACTGTTCCCTCAGTTGGTTCAGTTCAACAAGCTGCTGTAGTGAGGGCCAGAGCAAAGGCTACATCCATTCTGTGTCCCTGCTTGCCTACTTCTTGCCCATATGTATGTGGGAGGGGGTGGTAGCTACACCTCTGAGGTGGCCCTCACTGAGGCCTGTAATGTACACAGCCTGTTTATATAAGGGAGCAAATGAGTGCCTTATATTCTGGGCAGGCACATAGGTTAAAAGACTACTGTGCCCTAGGTAAACAGATATGGACTGGGCCCTATGAAATGCAGCTTGATTGATAAATGATTTAGAATAGGTCTACGCTTAAAATCCTGCAGCAGCACAGCTGTGCTGGTGTAGCACTCCAAGGAAGATGCTAATATGCAGATAGGAGAGCTTCTCCTGTCATCATAGTTAATCTACCTCTGTGAGAGGCAGTAGCTAGGGTGACAGTAGAAGCTCTCCCACTGACACGAGGTTGTCTTCACTGGGGTTAGCATTTATTAATAAAGGGTAGGTCATATTTAAGACATAGAGTCATTGTCATTCTGATATGTGACTTTTATCTACCCAGACTCAGGGAAAAAAATGCACATTTACCTTCATTAAAACAAATCTGATCCCCCTAAGTCATATCTCTTGACTTGTGCTGGAAAGCATAACAAAAATTTGTTGTCAAAGTGAATGTTAAACTAGATAATAAAATATCCAGGCATGAATTCATTTAGCATAAGGATCTCTTTGATCTATAAGGCAATGGAGTAAAATTGCTCTATGTGCTACAGTGAGAAACACATTTGTTTCTCCGCACATATGATATATGCTACTGATTTTCCTGATTATCATAGATTTTGGCTGGCTTTTTCCCTTCACAGTCACGACTCCTTGCCTCTTTTGTGTAATGCCATTGCTCAAATATTAATATAACCCTGGTGGCAAGCTTTCAGTAGTCCAAATGAAATGCCAAAGGTTACTAATGACTTTTGAACAAACACTGTTAAAATGGCAATACATACTTTGAAAAGACACATTTTTTCCTAACAGTTCAATATTTTACTTTAACATCACAGTTAGCCTGTGGGTGTCTTTTTCATTTGCCAACAATAAACAACAGAGCACTGTCATTTTGCACTATGTTTAGAGAATGTTACTTCAAGCTAATTGCTTCTTTTTACTGCATAAAACTTATTCACCTTGCAGCACTACAGAAGAGGGCTAAGTAGCATTCAATAAAAATAATTACTTAGGATTTTACGAAAGGATTAAGAAGTTGTGTTATAGCTGTAACAATCACTATTTTTAAGGTTAAAAGGCAACTACAATAAAACAAATTCCCTTTAGGTGGCTATTTTCCATGTATTGTTGTTGTAATAGTAGCAATGTAAGTGTGTGCACGAGAAAGGGGAAGTTTCAACCACATCCCTTTTACCATGTTTGAGTTATGCTGCAATCAATATTTTGGGCATGCATCACTGAACAACAACAGATATTTTGGATTCAGTCTGATTTGTTAGCTAGATCTCGTTGAGACTTAAAAGCCAAGTTTGAGATTGAAGGTATAATATGCATACTGTAACCTGCTCTACTGATGTCTCCATTATAGCTGGAAGGTATAGTTTCCAGCTCATGTAGACATACCGCTGCCAGCTCTGAGGGTACATCTACACTGCCGCACTATTTTGGGATTCTGGAGTATCCCAAAATAGCTATCCTGCATCTTCATACCAAGCCCGTTATTTCGGGCTCGCTATTCCAATGTCCCTGTAAACCTCATTCTACAAGGAGTAAGAAACATTTCGGGATAGTGCTTTATTTTGAAATTTGGCAGAGTAGACAGCGCCAAATGACAAAATAAGCAATTAAAATAGCATCGAAATAAAATATGCAATTTGCAAAGCTCTAATTGCATATCTTATGTTGCATTACAGTGCAGTGTAGACACACCCTGAGTGAGCAAGTTTACTAAAAACAGTTATGCAGGCATGACAGTACAAGTGTTGTATGGGCCAACTGCCCAAATATGTGCCTAGGGTTTAGGACAAGATTGTGTGTGAATCAGCTAGCTGCTTCTGCTGCTCACCTTGCCTCAGCTATTCTAATATATGTCACACTCTAGCTTTATCAGAGTAAGCTTGGGTAAGTCTACTTGGTCCAGCTTTTAGCAGGTGGTTGGACTCGATGACCACCTGAGGTCTTTTCCAACACTTTCATTCTATGATTCTCTGATGTTAGTGGACACACCCTATTTAAGGGTATGTCTACACTACCACCCTAGTTCAAACTAGGGTCGTTAATGTAGGCAACCGAAGTTGCAAATGAAGCCCGGGATTTAAATATCCCGGGCTTCATTTGCATCTTGCCGGGCGCCGCCATTTTTAAAGCCCCAGTAGTTCAGACTCCGTGCCCGCGGCTACACGGACTAGGTAGTTTGGATTAGGCTCTCTACTCCACGAGGAGTAACGGTAGTTCGGATTAGAGAGCCTAATCTGAACTACCTACTCTGTGCCGCGTGTAGCCGCGGGCACGTAGTCCAAACTACATGGGCTTTAAAAATGGCGGCGCCCGGCAAGTTGCAAATGAAGCCCGGGATATTTAAATCCCGGGCTTCATTTGCAACTTTGGTTGCCTACATTAACGACCCTAGTTCGAACTAGGGTGGTAGTGTAGACATACCCTAAGGTTGTACCACATAAGAAATTCCAGTTTATAATGTATAATGTATTCACTGATTAAAATGTATAACGACAAAAATCATACTTAAGCCTTAAGCACACAGAAGATTAAGCTTTCCACTTTAATTCTCTTACTTCCTGACTTTTTAGGAAGTAAGAGACTAGGCTTTTTAGTGTCATTAAGACTAGGTTGTTCACTTGTTTATTGACATAAAATTATAATAATTTATAGATAGTACCTGTAAATCTTTACACATTTAAAAGTACATCCTTATTCTCAGTTCCAATACACATGGGGAAACTGAGGCACAAATAAGTTACTCAAATTGCTGAAGTCCCTTGAACAAGTCAATGGCATAGCCAGGACTATTAACTCAAATATATAATTTTAAAATTATTTTTGGATTTTATAAGAGTCATTACAGCAGGGTATAAAAACCTTTTGAGGGTAGGGTGAGTTGGAATATTCTAACTGAACATCTCTGAGAAGTTCTAATAATGAAGTGAACATGTGATATTGCCTAATGAGGCCACTCCTTTAGCATTCCTGAAGGACAACAGGAATTTGTGGTGTGACTGAACGAGCTACTAAATTAACTTATGATACTGTGCTCTATATTTATCAAGCCGCATTCTGTTCTCACATATGTGAAAATCAGAAATAGCTTCATTGAATGTAATAGTTACTCCAGTGTGAACCTTAGCAGAGGAGAAAAATCAGACCCATGATTACTCTGAGAGTTGTCTTCCATACCATGTACTCTTCAAATTGACTTGCAGATCTAGCTAATGTTTCCTGTTGATTTATTTTTCTGAGTGACAATGTATAAGTATCAGCAGATTTGCAGCTCAGAGGAGATGCATCCAGCACATTCTGTATCTTAGCAAAAGAAGAACTGAAGATGTTTGTCTTTAGACATCATAAGAAAACTGCATCATCCCCCCCACACCCCTCTGCCCCAATCCCTTACCCCAAGCTCCCTTCAGTACCCAACCTCCATCCCAGACCACGCACCTCCTCCATTAATATCATGGAAGAGTGTGGCCCTTGATTGCTTACCAAATTATTGAAATGACTCCCTATCAAAATTACTGTCCACCTCAATATAATACATTTCTTTTTTTCTGCATGTTTACATATTATGCAATCTTACAATAATAAACTCATTTTTAGAACTTGTTGAAATTGTATGGTACTATGACAAAGTTCAGAGTACCAGACTCTTGTCTGCTGTAACTTTACTGACCTCAGCGCAGTATCTCAAGGAAAGATTTGGCCCCTATGTGTTTTAATAGGCTGTTTATACAATTACAATGAATAACTGTAACACAAATGAATCTAGATTTTCTGGCTGGCTGGCTAATACACATCCCCTGAAGCTTCCTACATTATAAATTCCTCTGGGCTGTTCTCCTGGAGATAATAATTCTGACAGTGAACTATGGATCCCCCAGCTCCTCCTCCAATGAGCTGATAATAACTGCAGCAGATGTGTCTATTTTTCAGGCCAACAAAAACCTGATGAGCTTCTTTACCACATTTCTAGAGTGAAACAGTCAGTTTATTTAAATTACTTTATTTCTGTGAGAGTTTCTGTTCATGCTGTATTGAAGGTCACTCACAAGGACAGCTAACTGAAATGTACACAGGGGCACATGCAAACTTTTATTTAAATGAGATAAATTTGGAGATACCAAGATAGTCTGGATGGAAGTGTCAGTTTTCCACATCCATTCCCACCCACAGATAGAGTCCGGATGCTGCCACTCTCCATTTACAGACACCTGTGGTGGGAGGGACCAGGGGTGACAGTAATTTAAATTTCATACAGGTGCTGCCATTATTGCAACTCCCCGTCGGGAGCTCAGGGGGGCGAGGGGGGCATGCAATAGGACAGATAGCTATAAGAAATAAAAGTGCATGATGGAGTGCTGCGGTGGGTCAAAGCAGGGAGCTGAGGTGTGTGGGCATCTGTGGCAGCTCAGGTCAGTGGCTGAGGAATGTGGGGGGGGTTCAGGGCAAGGACTGAGAATGTGGAGTGTAAGAGTCAAGGCAGGGGGCTGGGAGGTGTAGGTGGCTAGGGATGGGGTGGGAGGTGCAGGAGTCATGGCAGGGGTTGGGCTGTATTGGGGCTCAAGAGTTGGGGACTGGAGGACATGGGTGGAGCTTCGGATTGAGAGTGTGGCCACTATGCTGCCCGGTCATGTATATATCTTGCAACACCAGCTACAAAAGTGCCATGCGAATGCCTGTTCTCAGTTTTCAGGTGACATTCTAAATAAGAAACAGGCAACACTATCTCTCATAAATGTAAACAAACTTGTTTGTGCAAATGGCTGAACAAGAAGTAGGACTAGGTGGACTTATAGGCTCTAAAGTTTTACATTGTTTTGGTTTTGAGTGCAGTTATGTGACAAAATCCCCCCTGTGTTTGTAAGTTGCACTTTTATGATAAAAAGGTTGCAGTAGAGTATTATATCATGTGAACTACAAAATACTTTTTTGTTTATAATTTTTACAGTGCAAATATATGTAATAAAAATATAAAGTGAGCAATCTACAGTTGTATTCTGTACTGTGATTAAAATCAACATAATTAACATGTAGAAAAACATTTTAACCTCTCCTCCCCAGCTTTTCAATTTCAGTGGGCATTCTGTTATTTAATAGTGCTATTACAATGTGATTAATGGTAGTTAATTTTAAAATAATTCATTTTTGCATTAATTACAGGAGTTAACTATCATTGATAAATAGATCTAATTATAATACAAAGTTTCCAAATTTTGAAGCAAAACTGTCAAAATAGAGTGATTCGATCAGGTCATTCAAGTATTTCTGAACAGCAAATTGCTTAATTACTGTTCTGAGAAAATAAAACAAAATTTGAACTTTTCATTTTGATTGCAGATGAAAACAAATAACAAAATATCAGAATTTCCTAAGAAATAGAAATACAATTTTCTGCTCAGTTCTACATCTAAATATGATCTCTTTTCTACAATATTAGCTGGAGACATAAAACTTTGGCTTTACAAAAATGCAGGTCACATTTTTAAAAAATTAGACTTAGTAGTTAAGTGCAGTGTAGAAAAGAAGAAATTATTTGGGGGAAGAAATGTTGTTTCTAAGGAACATAGTAAATGGGTGATAATCTGGAAAGTTTTACTTTATTTTTACTAAGGTAATGCTGAATTATCAGTCTGTTCACTTAAACAGAACACATACACATTTGCATTAGCAACAATTTAAAAAGTGTGCATGAGCATTTAGAAGGTGAGGAATCTATGGAGTGTATGTTTGTCTATATAACTCTAAGACAGAGACACATGATGGAGACAGTAAGAAAATGAAGTTGCTATTTTATTTCAGCAATTTTTTTGGCACAAGACCATCTAGAAGACACAATCACTTGAGTATTAAAATGGTATTTAGCTGGTGTTCTGAGAGGGGAATTGTTGCCGAAGCTTTGTTGCTGCTTTTCTTTGTTCACAAATATAAACACTTTTGAATAAAACAGACTAGCATTCCTATATCTTTTGGGTTTTTTCTTTCTCTCTCTGCCAACAAGGAATCAACCCACTCCAGAAATACAAAACTTCTTCAGCCATTAATGAGACAGTATACTATGTCTTATTCTTGAATAAGGAAGAAAGCCAAATAAATCCAGTGCACAGAAAAACACTTCAGACTTTTATGAGAAATTTTGGACAGGAGATAGAACTATCATCTATGATTAATCTGAACAGATTTTTTTCCCCAAGAGCCTTGTGACTGGTAAAAATACACTACTTTCTGCCAGAAAGTCATAATCTGGAAAAACTATTTTTGAGATTATGTGATCTTGCTCTTCTGTCTCTTGCAGCTCTTTCTGTATAATTTCCTTCAGCTTTGTACTGATGCTGATTGCTCAGAAATCTACCTCCTTACTCCTAACTTTTCATCTGTTCCTTGGTCAGGCCTACATTTTAGCCTGCCACTCTGATATCTCTCCAGGCATTGAAGCTTCATGTGGCACCAAACTCCTTAATTTTCCACTCAAACCCTCTCCTTTTCCCTCTTCTTTTACTACTCATGACTATACTACTATTCTTTGATATTACCCAATTTTGATGTCATCTACTGTGCTTTTCTTTCATTCTCCTCTAATATCCAGCCCATTTCTAGTAAATGTCTAGAATTTCTAGTAAATTTCTAGAAATTTCTAGAATTTCCAGTAAATTTCTTTTACTTCTTCCATAATATTTCATTTCTCTTTGTCCTAACAACTAAAACTCTTGTCCATATTCTGATTATCACCTTTTGGATGACCACAATCTTCTCCTCTGTAGCCTCCCTGGCATTCGCATGACTGCTTTCTCCATGCTATACAAAGTAAGGCCTCTAAAATTACCTTCTTCACCTCATCTGAACATGACACCCACCTGTAACTTTGAATCTACTCTACTGGCGCTTGCTTTTTTGTCAGATCAATTTTTAACTTTTTGTCCTTGACCCTATCATAGCTGTCTCTTCCTGCCTCCCTAGTTTTTAATTTCACCACTAAGGGTAAGTCTAGACTGCAGGGGGTTTCCGGATAGCCCAGAAAAACTCTGCTACGTCCAGGGAATGCGTTTGCTCTTCCACTTTTTTTGAAGAAGAAGAGCAAACATGCTCTTTCAGGGAGCCCTGTACACCTTGTTCTACAAGGAATAAGGGCTCCTCTGAAAGAGGGGGCTTTTCCACCATTTGGCCCCATCTAGATCTAGATAGGGCCAAGTGGCAGAAAAGCCTCTTCCAGAAAAGTAATCGGAAAAAGCTATGCAAATTGCGGAGCTCAATTTGTGTAGCTTTTTCCGAAAAAAGGGTATGGTGTACACCTAGATTTAGTGCTCAGGTTAGTATTCTCTGCCTTCAACTACATGAGCCTTGATGACCCATTTGTCCATTGAGAAAGAGATCTGAGGACAGGAGGAGTCTGAATGTACCTGTTATGGTGAAAAGTCAGTAATGGAATCCAACATATTCTGTATTTATCAGTAATATGAAAAGAAATCATATCCTTACTATAAAATTTCATGAGAGGCTGATTGCAGCAGGTGGAGTTTCTATTTACATACCAACAATAAGGCTTTGTCTACACTGCACGGTTTTTGTGCAAGAAGCCTTTTGCGGAAGAGTTCTTGCTCAAAAACTTTTTGTGCAAAAGCACATCCAGACCTCAAAGTGCATCGCAAAAGCGATGTGCTTTTGCTCAAGAGAGCGTCCGCACTGCATGGACACTCTTGCACAAGAAAGCTCTGATTGCTATTCACAGAATGGCCATCAGAGCACCTGTGCTTTTGCCGATAGGGGTTTCTTGCGCAAAAACCCCTCCGGAGTGTCCACACTTGCCTTTTTGTGCAAGAGCTGTAGCGCAAAAAGGAGTTATTCCTCGTGGGGAGAGGAATAACTCTACCGGCAAAAGCCCTCTGTTCTGCCAATTTACTTGCACAAAAACACGCTTGAGGTGTGGACACTCCGCCGGTTTTTGTGCAAAAACAATTTTTTTTGGCCAAAAACCTTGTAGTGTAGATGTAGCCTAAGTGTCATAAAAGGAATTTCAGAGATGCAAATACTGTAGCATGCAAGCATCATGTAAGTTTCAATGTGTTACATATAAATGGCATTCCAAAGGATATTACAATGATTAATTTGATCAGTTTGATTAAAATGAATTGCCAAAAGAGAATAATTGAATCTAAACTTTCTATTAAATGAACAGAAGCACAAAGATCAAGTTTTTATACAAATGTCCTTAGTAATTAAGAGTGGGGAATGAGAAATATGGATTATATACAATATATATATATATATATATATATATATATATATATATATATATATAAAACTTGTCTCTATAGTCAATATTTTCCAAATATATTTTGAGGCAAGAGTGAGTTATTAAAAACATTTCCACAGCTGTTTTGACATATTGTCATTGTCAGGGATAATTATTGTTAGTGGTTTTCAGTGTAGCTTGTGGTATGGTTTATATTTTTACCAGTTTATAAATTGTGGAAAGGATGATTATTTATACATTGGTAAAATAGGGTACTTTATGTGTATTACAGTGGTATTCTGAGACTTAAGGCTTTCCTTTCACTTTTACCCTTGGGTTCCTCATGTGACAAAGTGACCTGGACTGGGAACCAGAACATTTGGGTTCTCATATAAGCGTAGAATAGAATCATAGAATACTAGAACTGAAAGGAACCACTACGGCTACGTCTACACTGGCCCCTTCTCCGGAAGAGGCATGCTAATTTCAAACTTTGGAATAGGGAAATCCGCAGGGGATTTAAATATCCTCCGCGGGATTTAAATAAACATGGCCGCCGCTTTTTTTCCGGCTTGTGGAAAAGCCGGAAAAAAGCGTCTAGACTGGCGCGATCCTCCGGAATAAAGCCCTTTTCCGGAGGATCTCTTATTCCTACTTTCCGGAGGATCTCTTATTCCTACTTTACCTACTTTCAGGTAAAGTAGGAATAAGAGATCCTCCGGAAAAGGGCTTTATTCCGGAGGATCGCGCCAGTCTAGACGCTTTTTTCCGGCTTTTCCCCAAGCCGGAAAAAAAGCGGCGGCCATGTTTATTTAAATCCCACGGGGGATATTTAAATCCCCCGCGGATTTCCCTATTCCAAAGTTGGAAATTAGCATGGCTATTTTGTAATAGGGGCCAGTCTAGACGTAGCCAAGAAGTCATCAAATCTAATGTCCTGCCCTCATGTCAGGACCAAGCACCATCTAGGCCATGCTTGACGGTTGTTTGTCTAACCTGCTCTTAAAAATCTCCAGTGCTTTACCACCCTGACAGGGAGTTTTTCCTAATGTCAAACCTAAACCTCCCTTGCTGCAATTTAAGCCCATTGCTTATTGTCCAGGAGTTAAAGAGAATAATTTTCCTCTCTCCTCCTTGTAACACCTTTTAGATACTTGAAAGCTGCTATCATGTTCCTTCTTAGGGTACATCAATACTGCAAGATGAGGTTGAATCAAATATGGTCGATTTCTGGGTAGCCAATTTTGTAAAGTTGAAAGTCTGTAGCCTCACTGCAGGGAAGAACTGAATGTATTCCAAAGTAGCACATCCCCATTAGGAGGCCTACTATCAACTCAGAATTTTTGTGTCTGATGATTTGCTGCAGATATGAACTAGAATAACTTGGTCAATTTAAAACAGAGAGGCTACGTCTACACTGGCCCCTTTTCCGGAAGGGGCATGTAAATTTCATGAGTCGTCGTAGGGAAATCCGCGGGGGATTTAAATATCCCCCGCGGCATTTAAATAAAAATGTCCGCCGCTTTTTTCCGGCTTTTAAAAAAGCTGGAAAAGAGCATCTACACTGGCCCCGATCCTCCGGAAAAAGCGCCCTTTTCCGGAGGCTCTTATTCCTACTTTGAATTCCTACTAGGAATAAGAGCCTCCGGAAAAGGGCGCTTTTTCCGGAGGATCGGGGCCAGTGTAGACGCTCTTTTCCGGCTTTTTTAAAAGCCGGAAAAAAGCGGCGGACATTTTTATTTAAATGCCGCGGGGGATATTTAAATCCCCCGCGGATTTCCCTACGACGACTCATGAAATTTACATGCCCCTTCCGGAAAAGGGGCCAGTGTAGACGAGCCCAGACAGTTTCTGGATGAACATCCTTACTTAGTTCTCAACTCCCTTGCTCTGCATAAAGCTGCAGTATCAATGGCTCAGTTTAGCTGCACTCAGTAGTCAATTATGCTTTTCCCCTTAGTCAGCAACTCACATAAAAATCTGCCAATGTCAGGGTCTTCAAATGAATCTAATTTAGAGAAAGAAGTAATCTTCACTTAATCCACAGCTATTTCTAAATTCTATTTCATTCCATTTCACACACTACATCTATTACCACAGTATTCAGAATAAGAAAATTAAACATGTCTGCCATACACTGTTCCTCTTCATCTCACCTCCCCACCCCCACCCCCACCCCCACCCTCCAGGAGAAAAATGCATGAGCAGCATGTATAGGTTTCTTTTTTAAAAAATTCTTATTTTGAATAGTTAACATATGATAAACTTCTCTGAGCAGGGAAGGTGGCCTTGGACTGGAATGTTTGTGGTAGTTCATAGTGCCTCTTGCAGAAGATCAATCATTCATGTGAATTTTATCTTCTATTGTAGGTGTCACAAATCATTCTTGTGTCAGCCCTTCCTTAAAAACACAGGACAGTTGTTATATTTAACTGCATGAATCACAAGCCACATTTATTGTTGATGGCTGATAGATTACTTTGAAAGCTTCTGTCTTGGTGTGTTTCATACTACTGGCAGCTCTTTAATCTCCTTTTCAATAGGTAGACTACCACATCATAGTCACACTAAAGATCAGTGTTTCTCAAAGTAGTCCGTGAAACCACTTTGAGAAAGCGGCTAACTGGCCATGCTGCTGTGTTTACCTATTGGCACCACGGCCATGGAGCATCACGGCTCCCATTGGCTCCGGTTCACCGTTTGCAGCCAAGGGGAGCCACTGAAGCAGCGTCAGCCAGGCCGCCACTTCCCACAACTCCCCTTGGCTGCAACAGCGGTGAGCTGGAACTAATGGGAGCCATGAGTCTCATTGGCTGCAGTACCGGTAAGTAAACACACTGGAGTGGCCAGTTAGCAGCTTTCTCAAAGTGGTTTGCTTTGTGGACCACTTTGGGAAGCACTGCTCTAGACTCCTGCTGCATGAGGTTGGTGGTCTGTCTCAGACCCTCAACCCTGCAGGCTGGGTGGGAGCCCCAGACACCAGAATCCAGCCTATGGTTGCCTCGGATCTCTGCCACGTGGAGGGGGGGCAATTGGCTGCCCCAAAGATTGTGGGGCAAGGTGTCAGTCCCAAGCCCCTGACCTCTCGGGGCCGGCGGGGAGTTCCAGATCCCAACTATGTGGGGATGGGAGGCTGCCCTGGAGCTTGCTGGGCCAGGTGGAAGCCCCAGACCTGGGACCTCCAACCATGTGGGGCTGGATGGAGATCCTGGACCCCCAATCCTGCAAAGCTGGCTAGAGCCCCAGACCTTGAATCCCTGCCATACAGCTTCCTGGACTCCCACCATGTAGGGCCACGTAGCGCTCTCATAACTTGTGGCAGCCTATCACAAACAGTCACATAAAATATAAGCTATTCCAATTTAGTGAACCCAAATACTGGAATTCCTGTAAAAAAGGAGACAGTGGCTTCATGCTCTGCAATATCATTAGAAGCAACATTTGTGTCTTTAAATCGATCATCTACAAGAGCGTATGTTGGCATCAGTTTTGACTTCTTCATGTGCTCTTACAAATGGAACAGTTCCCCAGACCTGTTTTTGTAAACGTAACAACCCCTCTGACAGGTGGAATCAGCAGCAACAAGAGCCAGCTTCAATAACAAGACAATATAGAACCTGTTCAAGCCTGCACCCGACGTGCCAAAACCAGCTGGGCCAGGGCCTTCCCACTTTTTGAAAGCTGGGAGACCTGTCCTGTTCACTTTTCACTGATACAGACTGTGCCCCCTCCCCTTTTCTTCCCCCCACATTCCCTCCCTGGCTGGCCGACATGGATCCCAGGTAGGCAGCCTGGGCACGCAGAGATTCTGCTGCAGCTTCCCAGCCAAGTTGTGGCTCTGAGGCCTGATCCCCCACAACCCTCCTGACTGGAGCCAGGTTGGGGAGAGCCACATGGGCAGCTGTGGGGAGCCTGGGTCCCTCCATCTGCCTTGAGGACACAGTCATGGGACTGTTTTTGCTCCCTGCTCCGGATTCCAGCTTGGCTGGACCTGGGGTCTGCAGGGGCTGGGCCTGGGGGTGGACCTCTGATCCCTCACTTTTGGTAAGGCTCCGGTGCCCCTGGCCACAACCCAGTATTCTGGGGAAATTAAACACCACTCCTGAGTGCCTGAAAGAGGCAAAACATCCCCTCTTACAAGCACTGAGTTGGTGTATAGTAGATAAAACTTTTGAGACAAAGGGGAACAGAAACTGGCATTAACTTGGGGAAACCAAAACTAGGATTCAGTGAAGACCCAGAGTGGAAGGGGGAAAGTAACATCAAGCAATGCAGCAGCAAAAGCAAAGGCAGATGGCTTACAGCTGCTGCTGCTGCTGCTGCTTACTCTGTGTTGCTGCCTGATGCTGCCGCTGCACCATTATTCACTCCCTGGTGCCATCTGCTGTGTCGCCAACAGCTCTGGTCTGTCACCATCTGCTGCCACCTGCCTCTCTACTGTGACTTGTGCAAGTTGGTCTCTTGAGGTTCCACCCAGCTGTCAGTGATTTCTGCTCCCAATGGGGAATCCTCTGCACTATCTCTTCCACAAAAATGGTGTCCCACAGAAAATTTAGGCAGCACTTAGACCTGATTATTGGTGATTTCAGCTCTAGTGATCCCTTAAATAAACAAAAGACTCTCAATGGAGCCTAATTAGCTCTATCTTTAAGCATTGGAGAAGGGCAGATTAAGTGGTACCTAGAACTCCTAGGCTGAGCCCACATGCCCAGGCAGGAACATCTGTTCTCACCCCCTCTTATTCTCCCCTGAAATGGGATCCCCTTGCTTAGTGAGTTAAGAGCAGTAGAGAGTGACATTCATCCTCCTCCCCCCCCCCCCCTCCAAACCAGGATAGGCGAAGTACAGGTCTGCTGCCCTTTACTCATACACTAAGGGCCACAGCATTTTATTTCCTCTGAATTCAATAGTAAAGCGCTTTGGTACCCAACTCCAGCCCAAACTGAACAGGTCTGTCTGTTGGCTACCTAGGCAGAGTATATGTGTTTATGTAAATACAGTTTTGTCTTGATTTATTCCCTCTACTCGTGCCCTGCTGATCATTAGTTGTCAGGAGAAAGTCCCTTAAGCTCTTACTTAAATCAGTAGTCGCTCCTGAGATTGGAAGAGTAAACTGGTTTTCCTTCCTGATCAGCCAGGTGTGATCACCACACAAACTAATATGCTGGGAAAGCTGTTTCAGAATCATTCAGCATGTTTGGATTGTAAAGTGCAATATGACAAGGAGACAATCAATGCTGTCATATCAGACAGTACTATCGGTTAAATCAAGTTGAGGAAGGACTGAGCAAGAACCACAGAACTCATTCTATGACATGCTCTGTAATCTCACAAGATACTGTCAAAGTCTGGATCATTCCATTTTAAAATGCAATAAATAATCTGACAACACAATAGATATGTCGTACCTGTTCTTTTGCTCCTATTCAGCAGCATTTTGAAAATGAAGCTATTTTTGGACTGATGGTCTTTCCAATAAGTATGTTCTTCCCACAGAGGACCATGGCTGATTTCATTGTCAAGCTACATTTAGTATGAGCATATACCTGTCCATGGTTTAAACATGAATTTATCTATGTGAACCATGGTCATTATCTCTCATTTTCCTTGAATGCATATCATTTCACACATAGCTCTACTATTATCCTGCAATGAGAACATTTCTGAGCAGGGTCATTTTAAAGACTAATTTAAAATATCTCAAAAGACTTCATTTTTATAGCATTGGATTGATTTATAAGTACGCTGAAAAGTTATTTACACTGAGGTATAATTAGATTAATAGCTAAGTCATAAAACTTGTAATCAAGTCACTCCATCATTTTTTAATATCTAACTATCCTTCACTGATGATTTCCTTCCCGACTGTAACTGTGTTTTCAGATGTATTTTTCTTACAGTGCTATGAAAATTTACTCCTTAGCTATTTTAGGGTTACTTGTCAATCATTCTCTTGATTCATATAGGATGGTGTAATTTCCAGATACTGAAAACATATCATGTATTACCACTTATTAGCAATTCTTAATTATATGCTTACAGCAATATTATTTTAAATTAAATAAATTTGATTTGACAAGATCAAGATGACAGTCAGAGGCCGGGTCATCTGTGAAAAGCAGGATTTTTAGCAGTTTCACTTCACTGAGTCTTAACAGTGTCCTACAAGTTTAAAAAGCTGTGAAAGAGCCATGTTATCAGCTAAAAAGTGCTAGCTACCTTTGTGTGGTTATTGTGATCAGATAGGATTTTGTAGGGTTCTAAAATATTACATAGTCAATGTGTAATGCTTTGCAGACCCTGTGGTTGGGACTGCCACAAATTTTATCAGCTCAGCAGCCTTTTAAGATGACAGCAATGTAAAACAAAGAGTGAAATATAAAATATCTAATAATTTTAGAAGTCAGTTATTTTGTTATAAGATTGCAGAAGTGTAATACAAAAGAGCTATGGAGCCAGGTTTAACTTTATTACATAGGCCTTGGTTATTAAAAGCCACTCATATCTTTTGAGCAGGAAGACTATCTGCAGACAAAGGATGAAGTTGTGGTTAAAAGGTTGAAATGAAACTCTGGAGATCTGGGTTCACCTGGCTCTGTTAAGGACTTCCTGTGTGTCTTGAGCAAGTCTTTTGACTACTCTGTGCCTAACTAAAGTAGGGAGGAAAACATTTATTTCTCCCCTACCCTTTCCTTGTCTTGTCCTGCTAGACTGTAAGCTTCTTGGAATAAGTCTTGTCTTTTACTATACATCTATGTACCCTGCCTAGCACAATGGGGCTCCAATCTTCATTGGAATATCTAGGCATTGCTGTAATTAAAAAAATCTGAATATGCAGATTACTATGTGAACAAATCAACGCATTCTCCTCTAATGGATTTTCTGATGCCAGACTCCTAATGATCTTCCTGAAAATGTACTTGTCCTTCTAAGATACACCAGGGCCATGCGTCATAGTGTAGCCTTCCCCAGCATGCTCCCTCATGGCCTCCAAGTAGCCCAACAAGCAGGCTGTGCTTCAATATCTTCCCTCAAGTGGTTTCTTCTTCAATAACTTGAGAATTCTTGCTCGTAGAGTGGACTGGAGAAAGCTTCGGGCACTCCCCCGCCCCCAGGCCCTAATTGGCCTGGGGGTGGAGGAACAGCAGGACCTCCACAGGCTGGATCCACTTGCTTGGCGGGCCGAATCCAGCCCATGAAGGCCCCTTTGCCCACCCCTGGGCTAGATGATGACTGGCAGTGGGTCACTGAGGCAAGGTGGGAATAGGGGGTTGGAAGTTCCCTGAGGACTAGGACCCCAGAGTGTGGGGACAGCCAGAAGAGGGTGCTCCAGTGCTAATTTAAGCTAACTAGAAATAGTAAATGAAGCCAGGATTTAAATATCCCGCACTTCATTAGCATAATCTTGGCCGCACGCTGATTCGAAACCCAGCTATTTCGAAAGTGAAAGTGCGCTCTGGTCCGCGTTAGTTCGAATCAAACCCCTTGGTTCGAACTAACGTTGCTGAAGCCTCTCCTCCCCGCTCCAGACAATTCATATGGGAACATTGTTGGCTGTTCCCTTTGTCACGGACCTAGGGGAAAGTATACAGTTTGCTGCATTCCTCACTCTGACTGGGAAGCACAAGAGGCAGACAAACCTGGACCTGCCACAAATGGGGGGCATGGACTCCTTCCCTGGCTGTGCCTGCTGGAGCTGCAGTGAATGCGGAGAGATGCTTCTCACCTGGCCCCTAGGGTGGAGAGGGAAAGCATGACTTTCCACAAGCATCACCCCTACAGCTCCCATTGACCGATTTCTAGCCAATGGGAGCCAATGGGAGCTGTGCAGATGGCGCTGAGTCTAGCATACTGAAAATAGTGTAATATTTCTTATTGCCAGTGAGTGGAGTTCAGGATCAGGTCCAGGATATAACCGTTACAGGACCGCTTGGGAATAGTGACCATAATATAACAACATTCAACATTCCTGTGGTGGGAAGAACACCTCAGCAGTCCAGCACCCTGGCATTTAATTTCAAAAAGGGGAATTACACAAAAATGAGGAGGTTTGTTAAACAGAAATTAAAAGGCACAGTGACTAGAGCCAAATCCCTGAAAGCTGCATGGAAACTTTTTAAAGACACCATAATAGAGGCCCAACTTAAATGTATACCCCAAATTAAAAAACATAGCAAGAGACCTAAAAAAGAGTCACCGTGGCTTAACCACCATGTAAAAGAAGCAGTGAGGGACAAAAAGGTATCTTTTAAGAAGTGGAAGTCCAATCCTCGTGAGATAAATAGAAAGGAACATAAACACTGTCAAATCAAGTGTAAACATGTAATAAGAAAAGCAAAAAAAGATTTTGAGGAACAGCTAGCCAAAAACTCAAAAAGAAATAACAAAATGTTTTTTAAGTACATTAGAAGCAGGAAGCCTGCTAAAAAGCCTGTGGGTCCCCTAGATGATCGAGCTATAAAAGGAGCAATCAAGGATGATAAAGCCATTGCGGAGAAACTAAATGATTTCTTTGCTTCAGTCTTCACGGCTGAGGACGTTGGGGAGATTCCTGAATCTGCACCGTCCTTTGTGGGTGATGAATCTGAGGAACTGTCCCGGATTGAAGTGTCATTAGAGGAGGTTTTGGAACAAATAGAAAAACTTAATGTTAACAAATCTCCGGGACCGGATGGCATTCATCCAAGGGTTCTAAAAGAACTTAAATGGGAAATTGCCGAGCTATTATCTGTGGTTTGTAACCTATCCTTTAAATCGGCTTCCGTACCTAATGACTGGAAGGTAGCCAACGTGACACCAATATTTAAAAAGGGCTCTAGAGGCGATCCTGGCAATTACAGACCGGTAAGTCTAACTTCAGTACTGGGCAAATTAGTCGAAACAATAGTAAAGAATAAAATTGTGAATCATGTAGAAGAACATAATTTGTTGTACAAAAGTCAACATGGTTTCTGTAAAGGGAAATTCTGTCTTACTAATCTATTAGAGTTCTTTGAAGGGGTTAACAAACATGCGGGCAAGGGGGATCCAGTAGATATAGTATACTTGGATTTTCAGAAAGCCTTTGACAAGGTCCCTCACCAAAGGCTCTTGTGTAAATTACATGGCCATGGGATAAGAGGGATGGTCCTTTCTTGGATTGAGAACTGGCTAAAAGACAGGAAACAAAGGGTAGGAATAAATGGTAAATTTTCAGATTGGAGAGGGGTAACTAGTGGTGTACCCCAAGGGTCAGTCCTGGGACCAATCCTTTTCAACTTATTCATAAATGATCTGGAGAAAGGGGTAAACAGTGAGGTAGTAAAGTTTGCAGATGATACCAAACTGTTTAGGATAGTCAAGACAGAAGCAGACTGTGAGGGACTCCAAGAAGATCTCACCAAACTGAGTGATCGGGCAACAAAATGTCAAATGAAATTTAATGTGGATAAGTGTAAAGTAATGCACATCGGGAAAAATAACCCCAACTATACGTACAGTATGATGGGGGCTAATTTGGCTACGACAAATCAGGAAAGAGATCTTGGAGTTATCGTGGACAGTTCTCTGAAAACTTCCACACAGTGTGCAGCGGCGGTCAAAAAGGCAAATAGGATGCTAGGAATTATTAGGAAAGGGATAGAAAATAAGACCCAGAACATCTTACTGCCCCTGTATAAAACTATGGTACGCCCTCATCTTGAATACTGTGTACAGCTGTGGTCTCCTCACCTCAAAAAAGATATTTTGGCCTTGGAAAGGGTTCAGAAAAGGGCAACTAAAATGATTAGGGGTTTGGAACGGGTCCCATATGAGGAGAGGCTAAAGAGACTGGGACTTTTCAGTTTAGAAAAGAGGAGACTGAGGGGGGATATGATAGAGGTCTATAAAATCATGAGTGGTGTAGAGAGGGCTGATAAAGAAAAGTTATTTATTAGTTCCCATAATAGAAGAACTAGAGGACACCAAATGAAATTAATGGGTAGCAGGTTTAAAACTAGTAAAAGCAAGTTCTTCTTCACACAGCGTGTTGTCAACCTGTGGAACTCCTTGCCAGAGGAGGCGGTGAAGGCTAGAACTATAATAGAGTTTAAAGAGAAGCTGGATAAATTCATGGAGGTTAGGTCCATAAAAGGCTATTAGCCAGGGGATAAAATGGTGTCCTTGGCCTCTGTTTGTCAGAGGCTGGAGAGGGATGGCAGGAGACAAATCGCTTGATCATTGTCTTCGGTCAACCCTCTCTGGGGTACCTGGTGCTGGCCACCGTCGGTAGACAGGATACTGGGCTAGATGGACCTTTGATCTGACCCAGTACGGCCGTTCTTATGTTCTTATGCCTATAGTGCTTGTATACAATGGAGTCTATACAACAATGTGATAAATTGACTGCCGAGGTAAGAACACCCATGTGACAAACTTGAAAGACAATGGCATCCTCTAGTCCAAAGTGACACAGCTGTACTGCCAGGCTACAGACCAGAATCAATAAACAGTTGAAAAGGACAGGATGCATGCCCTGGGGCTGTCCAGCATGTTGTCAGTGAGCTGTGACAGGGAAACAAGCTAACCTAGGGTATGTCTACACTACAGCACTAATTAGAACTACCTTAATTCGAATTAGTTAATTCGAATGAAGCTAATTCGAACTAGTGCATCTAGACCTAAAAACTAGTTCGAATTAGCGTTTTGCTAATTCGAACTAGCATGTCCACATCGAGTGGACCCTGAACCGAGGTTAAGGCTGGCCAGAAGCAGTGCCGGCAGGGCATCAGATTAGGACTTAGAGCGTGAAGCTGCTGTCTCAGGCTTGACGAGGACCGTGCTTAAAGGGACCCAACCCCCACCCCAGACAGTTCTCAGGGGTTCCCTGCTTGCAAAGCAGTCCTGGCTTGGAGTGCCCTGAGTGCCCACACTTGGCACATCACAGCACTCGGCCATCAGCCCGGCTGCACTTGCCGCAGGCTGCCATATGGGGGGGGGAGCACTCGGGGGGCTGCAGGAGAGCTTCCACCCCAAGGAGCCCCCAGAGCCACCCCAGTCCTCCCCATTGGTGGCTCGTCTCCCATTCCTCCCTCACCTCCTTCCACTTACCCCTCCCTAGCCCCCCTTCCTGATGTACAAAATAAAGGACACGTGTGTTCAAAAATAGAAACTCTCTTTATTGAACAAAACTGGGGGAGACTGGGAAAAGGAGGTGGGAGAGGAGAAGAGAGAGGGTGGGAGAGGGGAAGGCAACTAAAATGATCAGGGGTTTGGAACAGGTCCCATGTGAAGAGAGGCTAAAGAGACTGGGACTTTTCAGCTTAGAAAAGAGGAGACAGAGGGGGAGATATAATAGAGGGCTATAAAAGCATGAGTGGTGTGGAGAGGGTGCATAAAAAAAAGTTCTTCATTAGTTCCCATAATAGAAGGACTAGAGGACACCAAATGAAATGAATAGGTAGCAGGCTTCAAACTAACAACAGAAAGTTCTTCTTCACAAAGCAAATAGTCAACCTGTGGAACTCCTTGCTGCAGGAGGCTGTGAAGGCTAGAACTAGAACAGAATTTAAAGAGAAGTGAGATAAAGTCATGGAGGTTGGGTCCATGGAGTGCTATTAGCCAGGGGGTAGAAGTGGTGTCCCTGGCCTCTATTTGTGGAAGGCTGGAGATGGATGGCACGAGACAAATGGCTTGGTCATTGTCTTCGGTCCATCCCCTCCAGGGTACCTAGTGTTGGCCGCTGTCGGCAGGCAGGCTATTGGGCTAGATGGACCTTTGCTCTGACCCATTACGGCCATTCTAAGCTCAGGGCTCAGGGTCCGGGGTCTCAGTGGACCCCCTTGATTTTCATGCAAACCTGCTCCTGGATGGCCAGGCTGGCAGCGCTCCTGCCCTAGATGGCCGCTTTCCTGTGCCTAGTGCGGAGGTCGTGGATGAGGTCCACGATGTCCGCACTAGACCAGGCGGGCGCCCGCCTCTTGCGGACCCTAGCAGGCTCCCGGGAGCCGCCAGCCTGGTCCCGGCAAGAGGCGGAGGGCTGGGTGGCAGCAGGTGGCCGGCTCGAGCCGTGCCAGGTGCAGGGTCTGCTGGCTGGGTGCTGGCAGGCTTGCACCTGGCACGGGCACCGTAGCCAGCCCGTGCCCCTTTAAGGGCTCCGGGGCCGGGAGGGGTCCGAAGAGTTTCCCTGGTGGTGCCCAGAGTGGCCACCAGGGAAAGCTGGGGAGGGCTAGCCTTCCACTAGTTCAAATTAAGTGGCTACACAGCCCTTAATTTGAACTAGGCGTTAGTCCTCGTAGAATGAGGTTTACCTAGTTCGAATTAAGCGCTCCGCTAGTTCAAATTAAGTTCGAACTAGCGGTTCGCATGTGTAGCGCCTATCAAAGTTAATTCGAACTAACGTCTGTTAGTTCGAATTAACTTTGTAGTGTAGACATATTCCTAGATAGATGCTCTGCAGAAGAGTTGCCATGGACTTTTAATGGATTTCACAAGGTCCCTTGGTACTTACACCCCCAAACCTAAGAGTATGTCTAGACTACATGCCTCTGCCGACAGAGGCATGTAAAATAGGCTACCCGACATAGTCAATGAAGTGGGGATTTAAATATCCCCGGCTTCATTAAAATAAAAATGGCCACTGCGCTGTGCAGGCTCAGCTGATTGTCAGCACAGCATGCGAGTCAACTCGTGGCTCAGTCGACAAGGGAAGCCTTTGTCAACTGCTCCTGTAAATCTTGTTTCATGAGGCATAAGGGAGCGGTCGACAAAGGCTTCCCTTGTTGACCGAGCCGCGTCTTGACTTGCGCACTGTGCCGACGATCAGCTGAGCCGGCACAGTGCGGCGGCCATTTTTATTTTAATTAAGCCATGGATATTTAAATCTCTGCTTCATTGACTATGTCGGGTAGCCTATTTTATATGCCTCTGTCGGCAGAGGCATGTAGTCTAGACATACCCTAAGAGTCTAGGTCCCAGTTTTGACTTCACAAAACTCCTGCCAAACCCATTGCACAAACTTTCTCATCACCTAGGTTTTCAGGGCAAAATTTCCTAGTATTCTAGTGCACGTGCCTTTAGCTGTCTGGACACCTATTTCCCCTATGGTTGGCACAGTAGGCATGTTCAGAGGCTACCTACCAGATCAGGTCCAGTTCAAAATCAAGCTGGAAGAGGATATGGTGGTGTCTAGCTTGTAACCGTAGGCCAGTGTTTACAACATGCATCAGAAGTTGCAAGTTCGAAGGAGACAAAGAATATCAGGTGAGTGCTCTACCAACTAGGCTATCTTGCTGGGGATTCCTTACTCTTTCCTGGTGAAGCTGTTGTTTGTGGATAAATAATGAAACTGTTTGGTGCATGGGGAGTGGACTAGAGGTCTGTCACCTCCCAGGTGAATGCCCTAACCTCTGGGCTTCAGTCATTCCTCTTGTTCTCTGGCTCAATGACTTAAACAGTCATTTACCAGTTACTTGGTAAGCAGCAATATGAACAGGCATGTTTACTGTTTGCAATATATACTTTCCCTGCAATGCCTTTTGTCCTAAATAAATTATACTTTGCTTTGACCACTGATTACTGTTTTCATTGCCCTGGAGGTGAGAGAACTGCAGCATTTGAGCCTAAGTCAGCCTGTTAGACAAGGGCTTAATCTTGTATGTGTAAGTACAGGTTCACCTCCCTTGCCATATCTCTATCACCGGATTATTAGTCAAGTGCAACACAAAATGGTGGAAGTAACAACTTTATTAACACAACACCAAACTTAAAGAGCAAAACATGAAATCTGGATGTCACAACAAAACAATGGTATGAAACCAGAACCCAAAATACAAGTAACTAAAACTGGGACAACACAAATAATAGGGGATCATACGACCATCTTGGTGTTCAGAGACAAAGGCAAGTAGATGTCTCAGGATGGAGAAAGGAACTCAAAGAAGCAGGTTGTTGTAGAGGTGTTGTAGAGGCTCAGGCAAGTGAAGGATCTTCTCTCTTCTGCCTTGAATCTTCTTTTATTGACTCGTCATCCTGCATGTAGTATGCAGACAGAAAGACGACTGATGGTGCACCTGTGTATGAGTAGATCTTGAGAGATCCAGCTGCCTTGCCTTACTGCAGTCACCTTAACCTAACTCAAATAAACTCTATGCCAGCAATTGCTACAGATGTGGGACACAGGGTTGCTCCACCACAGAAAACTGTCCCAGACACACTCTCTGGTGGGAGATTTCCAGTCTCTGTGGTGGCAGCAAGCAGGCTCCAGTCCTGCCTGTGATGGCCTATCAAGCCAACAACCTGACCCAGCTACCTGAAGAGGACTACAAATAGCTGTCACTCCAGCACTGCAGAGTTGCACAGAAAGCGCACACAGAGAGCCCTGAGGGGTGGGTGAAAATCCCTTATTATCACTATTATCATTGGGCAGACTAGGATCAGTTGACCTCACTGTTCCCACCTTTTGCTTTTTCCCACCTTATCCCTTTTCATGCTCTTTTTCAGGCAGGGGAAGCTAACCAGTGTCTCAGAGAGGAAAACAAAATAGTGGACATAAAAACTAGTGCCCCTCGCCCAACAAGACCTGCCAATGTAAATCACTGTTAGCACAAGGAGATTGTCACCCAGGATCCTATGTGATTCCAACATGAGCCAGGTGGTGACTCAAGGCCTGAAACCTCCCTTAAGAATAAGGAAGGGTCAGAGCTTGGCTCACTAACTTAGACACCTGTAAGCAGACATTTAAAATAAAACAGTAGAATCATAGAATACTAGAACTGGAAGGGACCTTGAGAGGTCAGCATGTCCAGTCCCCTGCCCTCATAGCAGGACCAAACACCATCTAGATCATTTCTGATAGATGTTTATCTAACCTACTCTTAAATATCTCCAGTGATGGAGATTCCACAACCTCCCTTGGTAATTTATTCCAGTACTTAACCAAAATAGCCTAAATTATATTACTAAGGAGAGAAAAAAAGCAATACTAGCTTGGCAAGGATAAATCCCTGTGTGCCAGGTCATAAATAAACTTGATAGGGCTTAGAGATAAATTACCTTAGGGTAAATTATTCAATAATTGCCTAATGCTGGATTTCCTGAACTTGAACTCAGACCACCTGGTGCTGTCTGGCCACTGTTTGAAACAAGCTGTTAGATCAGATGGATCTTGTGCCTGATACAATCTGACATTTCCTGTATTCCTAAGAAAGTGTAATTCTCAAGAGGCACTGACAATTTAATATCTTCATTATATTTAGCAAATAAAATGAGCAAAGACCTTGTTTCCAGCTGAATCTGTAATCTACAATCCAGTACATCATCTCATCTAGGTGTAAAAGTGTATCCTATTCTTCTGCTGAAGGCTATCAGACAATCAAATTATTATGTTGTCCGAGCGCAAGTTAAAAAATAAAGAAGGAATCATGCAGAAAAAGCTCAGACATCTTATTTTTCAAGCCCTGTGATGACTCATAGTCACACATGTCTGAGTAATCAATTTTTTCTAGCACAGTTCCCAAGCTGTAACTAAGACAACGCTGTAAAAAACAATTCCTAATTTCTAGGGCTGCCTTTAGAATCAGTTAAATATAAGTAAGGACCTTTAATCATACTAGCAAAAAGTAAATCTTTGAGCACAGCAACAACCTCTGGAAAGAGCAACTGGGGCCATTGGGATAAAATATGTATCTTTTTGTCCACTCTATTGTTTCACCATATGTCCATAATTAGTGGATCTTTAAGAAACAATATTATGGGACTGCGTAATTAAAATACATGTCCCAGGGCAGATGCAGGGAGGTAGAATTAAGGTTGCTCAGGAAACCTCGATTCTGGTGTTTCTTCATTTGTGAGTGCTTGACTTTGCAACCTTAATAATATTTTTTATTTCAAAATAGAAGATTATATTGCAGTGTGGCAGTGTGTCAAAACAAAGAGTCCTTTTGTGGTTAAAATCCAGGATGGGAGTTTAGCTATCAATTTCTAGTGTAATCTTGGGAAATTCATTTCACCAGTCTATGCCTTATTTTCCCTAGCTGTAAAATGGGAATAATACTACCCTAAAAAGATTTATTTTCTCCCATTTTTGCCTATCTTGTCCTTTCAGATTGCGAGCTTTCTGTGCAAGCCCTGCATTTTATTATGGGTACATGTACAGTGCTTACAATGTGGTCCTTCTTTCAAGCACTACTGTAATATCAATAATAAACATGAAAATGGGAGATCGAGACAGGTAAGTACATGGACATACATAATTTTAGATTAGAAGAAAAAACCTAGTGTGTTTAGTTTACTTTCATACATACATAAACATAGAAAGTATTGGCAAACTCCATATCTAGATTTAGATAGCTTATAAATATACTCTGCCTGTTGGCATCTGCATTTGATTAGAGAACATCCATGTCTATGTGATGGTAGATAGTGTTATTATTTAACACTCTCTGCTAGAGAATTATTCATGGGAGTCCAAATTTATGTGGGCATTAAAATAAACCCAGATCCTGAAGAATATTTGTGACAAGCACTTGCACTTTCCAGATTTCATCAACAGTTATTTACCGGTGTCTGAAATAAAATATTGGAGGTCTACTAACTGTGCCAGACAAAATCTGATTAAAATACTTTGCAAATTATAGAATTGTCAACAAATGTATGAAGTCTTTTCACTTCTTTGCCCCACTCCTGAGAAAATCTAGCTATTTCAACTAAAAAGCACATCAGCATTTTTTACTGTATTCTGAAAGGATTTCAGTGCACAGATAAGTATTCCATCTAAAAAAGAAATTCTTCTCTCTACTGCTTTTCTCCTTTCCATTGTCTCCAATGTATGGTGGGTATTGCATGGAAATGTCCATAGTTCCAACATTTGACTCTCAGAAGTCAGATTGTCATTAATTTCACAACCTGAACATTTTTGTTGAAAACAGAAGGGCTAGTTTTATTTGTTTCTAATGAGAGCTTAAATCCCCCAGAGAAATTGGAGGGGGCTGCCAAAAGATCTGTTCAGCCAATTATTATTGTTTGAGTCTTCATTTAGACAGATAGAAACAATATCACTGAGCTAGCTATACAAGCCACCCTATCCACATCAGTAGGTGTTAATTCTAACACCTAACACAGATATTTTAGATATCATTAACCATTCCACTGGTGAGGCAAGGTGGGCGAAGTAATATCTTTTATTGGACCAATTTTTGTTGTTGAAAGAGAAGCTTTTTTGAGCTACTCAGAGCTCTTCTTCAGGTGATCATTTTAGCTGATACATCCAGCTCTGCTGGGACTATAGGTAGAGCTTTGTATGACTACAACTAATTTTCCCATCTCTGCCTCAGTTATAACTGTTTGCTTCCTCAGAGATAGCCAGGGACAAGAACATTGAGCTGAGCATGCTTGGTACAGGAAATCTTCTCTAGTCTGTATCATGCACCATGGACACTACTGAAGCAAAGGACACATGGCAAAAGGTATGAGCAGATCTGAATTGTTTAGTCTTCCAGTACTCATGACCCTACATGATAATTTTTCATGAGAGGCACAGAATCATAGATGGCTGAAAGATTACAATTTTTGGACAAAATAGGAATATATTCTTTAAAAAAAAAATCTCATTTTTAAATAGCTATAGAATTGATTGAAAAAATCAAAATTCCAAATCTGTCAATGAAAGAAGGGACACATTTTTAAATAAAAATTTTACTTTTTAAAATAACCCTGCACACCATATATCAGTTGTAGGGGCTGATCCAAAGTGTGTTAAAACAAATAGAAAGATTTGTATTTATTTCAGGAGGTTTTAAACCAGTTCCCTACAATAAAACAGATTTTTATCTTATTCTTTCCATTTTGTAGGCATATGTATTCTATAGTAAATACCTTGAGGGCTTTCATGATCTAAGTTTAGTTTAGTTAATTTAACTAAAGCAAAGAAAGATCTGATGTCAAGTATAATCATAGATCTGGAAGGGAACTTAATAGGTCATCTAGTCCCTCTCAGAAATTCTGAGGCCTCGGGCCATCTCTAGCCAGAGCAACTGTTCAATCCAGCCTGGGAGTCTCAGCAGGTGGATGGGAGGTAGGGAGCTGCCTCTCACTGTTCCCCAAATCCCACCTCTTCCTGCCATCATCCTGCCCTCTCCCTTCCATGGCACTTCATCCCAGAGGATGTGGCTTTGGAGATTATGAGGGGTGCAGATTGGTGCGGTGTGTCAGCCGTGGTCAAACCTGTTCTCTGCCCCACAATGGCAGGAGCCACAGGGAAGTGAAGCAAAGCGGAGTGTGTGCACCCACCAAATCCATAGATCTGTCTTTCTCAACAGGGCAGTGAGGCCTAGTGGCAAAAATCAGTAAATTCACCCTGGTTTGCAGGGCTGTGTGGTCCCCTGGCAGGGGAGCCAACAGTCACGGTGGGACCCTGGGCAGGGTGGGGGAGGGTCATCTCTGTGCTCCCGGAAAGGCCAGGGCTGAGGGTGGAGAGACAGGACCAAGAGCAGCCAGCCCTCAGTGCTGCCCGGACTGCAGCACACCACATCCCCCCCAGTGCTACCTGGAGTACACTGTGTGGCACCAGTGCCTTTTCAGGCACCCCTAAAAGTAACCCAGAGCATGCCACACCATGCTCCAATGGCAGTTTAAAGGGCTTGAGGATCCAGATCCAGATGCTGACGCTGCTCCAGCACTAGCAGCGAAAGCCCTGGGCCTCCTTGAATCACTGGGCTTTGGGGTAGTTGCCACATTGTCCTCCACGTTGAGGGCTTGTCAATAGAATTGCTCCCATCCATAAATTTTGCCCTTCTCAGTGGCTAGAGTCCTTGTATTTGCCCCTCAGCTGGAGCCAATGGGGTGTGCCCTTCCTCCCAGCGGTCAGCCTCAACTCAGTTTTTATATCCGTGCACCTGGAGCATGCCCAGCAGGGAAAAGGAGCCATGGCTTCTTCAACCCACAACTCAGGGTTAACTTTTCCCCATCTAGTGTAGGAAAAGTGCATCCCATCACGATAACTCATCTTCAAATAATTTTTCAACAAGCTGAGCATCCACCTTATAGGACTTTCATCTAGATGAGCTTTCACTAATTTATTGTGGGATTGTGTCAAAATATTTTATTAAAATCAAGATACATTATGTCTACTCTTTCCATCCTATTTACTAGACTGGAAACCCAGTCAAAGAGGAAAAATAAATTGGTCCAGCATGATTTGTTCTTAACAAATAAATTCTGGCTCTTATTTAGCACCTGATAACACTGTAGGTGCTTACAATTTGATTGTTTAATAATTTGTTCCAGTGTATTTCTAGATTCACAGTTAAGATGACTGGTCTGTAATTCCCCAGAACCTTGTTGTTCTGCTTCTTAAAGATATGTTTGTCCTTCTCCATTGTTATGGAACCTCACCCATCTGCCTGAGCTCTTGAAGATAATTGCAGATGGTTCCGAAAGGGCTTCAGCTGAGTCCTTAAATACTCTAGGATGAATTTCATTAGGTCCTGTTGGCTTGAATATATCTATCTAAATATTCTTTAATAACCTGATTCTTCTGTATTGCAGCTTGTGTTCCTTCCCCTTGTTAATATTGTGTTAAGCAACTGGTCACAAATAACCTTTTTAGTGAAGACCAAAGCAAAATAGACATTAAATATTTTAACCTTCTAATACACTTTAAAATTGGAAATATTGTATTAGCTATCCAATGCTAGTTAATCATAGGGGTGACTCATATTGACAACAGATGTGTATTTATTTGTAACATTTTTCACTTATTGTTCTTCACTAAATCAGAGGCAATGAGGTGACATTATGTCTGCCTTCTGTTTTTAACAAAGGATTGGATGAGTTATAAGTGGTTTATAACCAACAGGAAAGCCCTCTATAAATGTTTCAGTCAAATATATTAAGTAAAAAGCATGGTGAATAAAATAGATATAAAATATACAATCATATTTTATATAAATAGGATTTTAAACATAAATTAACATTTTAAAAACAATTTAAATGTAATTTTCAATTATGATAATATGTTACAGTCTAAACATACAAACATCTATTTAAATTATTTAAATAAACTAAGGAGTACATACTCCTTTTTATATTATAAAAAGTCCTTTTTATATTATTAAAATACATTATTTTATATTATAAAATGTCAAATCACTGAACTAGTGAAATCACTGTTAAGCAGCTGGAAACAATGTTTGTTGAAGTGCAAACCCAGCTTTTAACAGCTTTTTGCAGGTACGGAAAGAATATTTTCCTCATTTCAGTTTATTCCGTAGTTTAGTTCAATGATTATAGTTTAACCGATTCAGAACTGTAAAAGTAAGAAAACTTGACCAGAAATAATCCAATTCAATTGATTAATAAATGGAAAACATGTTTTGATAAATATGTATTCTTATGCATCCAGCATAATGTTGCAACCCACTGAGATGAAGGAGGGACTCTCACTGGCCTAGGTTAACCATTGCTGTCCTAACCTTTACGATAAGAAATCATGGTAGCCAACACAGCTTTCTTTTTGCTTTTAAATTACCAATACTCCTCTATCCACAAGTATTAAGAGGGTTTTTTTTCCTATTCAAAATGAAGAATTTAACTAACTTAAATGTCTATAACTATATAGACCAGGAAACTAATTTTTGATCCTTAATACAAAAAATCCCTTCAATGAAGGAGATCATTATTTAATTTAACGAATCACAATAATCATGCCTAAAACAAAATAGTCACACAGTCACTGAATTACATCCCCCAAAATGCCAGATGCTGAAGATCAACATTAATAATATCTTCCCAGATATCAAAAGCAGCAACTTCTGGATGTATTGTAGGAAGCTCCAAACTACAGAAGGATGAGGGGAGGACCATGGTATGTTGCATCTTTCTATTTAACTGACTATATAGTTGCCTCTACAAACCATCATTTTACAAACAAAAGGATAAAGTACTTTTAACAATATGAAGATCCCTCATTAAATAACAAACATTCCCTTGATTGCTTAATAAAACATTACATTTCAGCTCCTCCTCTTATCTACTCTACCCTAGAAATAACAACTAATTTTTAAGGTGAAAACTTGTAAGAATAAATGATTTACAGGGAGAAAATTAGACTTTCAAATAGATCGGTTGATCTCCTTTCAGATTCAGATTCTGAGTGGTTCTGGCCTATAGTACATCTGAAAGAAACACGACTTAAAATCCTGTTTCTACATTTTAGTAAAGTTAGTAAACATACAAAATCAAGAAAACATATCACTAAGGCTGAACTACTATAAACAGAATTAGGGTGTGTCTAGACAGCAGCACTATTTAGGGGTACTTCCAATATCCCGAAATAACATTTTCTGTGTCTTATCAGCATGCCCATTATTTTGAGGATTAAAATAGAGGTTTCAGAATAGCCCTTTATTTCCAAATTTGCCATAGTCTGCACAGCACCAAATTTCAAAATAAGCTACAAAATTTGCATACCTCAAATTGCATAGCTTGTTTCAAGATAAGGGTGCAGTGTAGACACTCCCTTAAAGACTAAGGACTAAGAAATAAAATTATCAAACTAAGGTGACACCAACAAATCAATGAATTAACAATGATACTCAGTTCCAATCATATCATCAATTAGCTAAATAATCAAATTAGTATAGTAGATACTGACTATAAATCCTAAAACAAAACTCTAGGTAAGTGACTGTCCACTTAGTTATAAACCCAAATTAAAAAATTTTACTCATGACAGAGTAGCAATTTAGCTACTTGAATATTTAATATTGAAACTAAATTATTGTGTTTGTTTAACCATAACCTCAAAGCCAATTGAAGCATCTTCCTTTAATTTTACTATTAAGTAAGGTAGCTAATTCTTCCTATTCCCCAAGAAAAATTTAGATCCTAAACATTCTAGTAAGTGGAATTTTAAAAATCTCTTAGGGTATGTCTACACTAGCTCGTTAATTCGAGCTAAGTAGGCAAATGAGGCGACCGGAGTTGCAAATGAAGCCCGGGATTTAAATATCCCGGGCTTTATTTGCATATTCCCGTCCAGTCGACATTTTGAAATTTGACTAGCCCGAACTCACTGCCGCGCGGCTTCACGCGGCAGTGAGTTCGGGCTAGTCAAATTTCAAAATGTCGACTGGACGGGAATATGCAAATAAAGCCCGGGATATTTAAAAACTGGGCTTCATTTGCAGCTCCGGTCGCCTCATTTGCCTACCTAGCTCAAATTAACGAGCTAGTGTAGACATACCCTTACTTAACAATTGATAGCTCAGAGCAGAGCTTGGCTGTGCACTTTCAAAGAACAAGTTCAATATTTTTACAAGGCAGAATTTTAGATTTATTCCGATTTGGGGACTTGTCTTTCTGGCACATCCTTGTGTGGTTTTTCCAGAGACTCACCTACCCATGTACATGCAGCCACACTATCATACCCTAAAAACAATAAAAGGAGGTGATGGAATTCCCCACTCCCATTTTTCTAGCCTGCCTTTTAAGTAGATGGATCAGTCCAAGTTCATGCACACACATCAACAAAAGAGAACAGAAAAAAGAAAATAAGAGACCAGAGGCCACACTCTTCAGCTCTTGAAGTCTTTGCATTCACAAGAAACAGGGGTTACAATTGTAGTCAAGGACCCTGGGTGATAAATAATGATGGGTGTGGAGAAAGTCAATAAAAAGTTTTATTTAATTCTTCTCATAAGAACTAAAGGTCACCAAATGAAATGAATAGATAGCAGGTTTAAAACAGAAAAAAAAGTATTTCTTCACACAGCACAGAGTTAACCTGTGGAACTCATCAGTGCCCCAACCTCTCCCATGGCAGAAGCCACAGGGTGGCAGAGGAAGCCCCAGCACCTGGACTCCCCTGGTATAGGGCTGAAGAATGATATCACCCTTCTAATGAATTATAGCTACCAATATAACATTATGTAACCTCACAATTAGTAGACCAATTTTTCCATTAATGTAATTTTATAAAAAAAAAATAGTGTTAACCACTTTTGGATGAATTTGTTAGTAACCTGCTAATATTTGCCTTTGAGGAATCTGTTGCTGTAACTTTTCTTATATTGTAACTAAAAATCAATTTTAAATTATTAATACATTTAACTAAAATGACTCTATGGGTACATCTAAACTAAAAAAGATCTTTCGTGGAAATTTGCATATCTTCTTCTGATCACATTTTCGAAAAATGATCAGTCCCCAATACCCAATCCATCTCAGGCTATGTCTACACTGCAGGCTTCTTGCGCAAGAAGCTTTTTGCAGAAGAGATCTATCACAAAAACTTTTTGTGCAAGAGCACATCCCAAGCAATGCACTTTTGTGCAAGAGAGCATTGAGCATCGAGATGCTCTCTCGAAAGGAAACTCTGATTGCTATTTACAGAATGGCCACCAGAGCACCTGGACTTTTTTCAATTGCCTCTTTTTTCACAAAAAAACCCCTGTTCCTCATCCCCACATACCTTTTTGTGCAAGAGCTCTTGCGCAAAAAGGAGTTATTCCTCGTAGGAAGAATACTTACACCAGAAAAACCCTTCTGTTCTTTCATTTTACCTGCGCAAAACATGCTTGAAGTGCGGACGTGCTGCGAGTTTTTGCGCAAAAACAGCTGTAGTGTAGACCTAGCCTCAGTGACCCACTGCCAGTACAACCTTGATGGCTGAAGAACAATGCTGGTAAGCCCTCCAGAAGAACCCACTCAAGAAAGAGACAAAAGCCCCATAAAGAAAAAATCAAAATCCCATCTGCCACTAACTGATGAGTCATGGTCACACAGTGCCCGGGGGCAGTGGGATAGAACAAGCTCTATGGACTAAAATATATAAAAAGATGAGTTAAAAACTAAAGAGTTGGGTCTTCCAGTTCTACTATCATTCTCCAGGAGTATTGGTGCGCATTGACATGACCCGGCTCCCCTCCTCATGTCTAGATTGCCTGGCCAGTGGACTAGCATGAGCAACTAAGGCTGATAATTATATCCCAATCTATAGAACTGTGTATATGAGCGTGTGTATGTGTGGTGGGTAATTTCAGTAAATAGGGACAGTAAATGACTTGAGTATTCACAATAAACATGTCATATTACCTTATCCCCCAAACAAGATTCTGCTAGTTCTTTTTCTCTAAGCCCTGGACCACCCAAAGATCAAATTTACAAGCAGAGCATCCACATTGCCAAGCCTATTATTTTTAAATAACAGGACATGGAATTCAAACTCTGTACTCCTGCTTTTCATCAGGAGTAACACTAATTCTGAAATAGTTATTTTGAAATAATGGTAATGTGGATGCTCCAGTGCCACTAATTCAAAATAATTAGCCTTTTGGGGCTTCTCGCAGCTGTTGGTCTGACCACACCTGTCATCCCCACTGCTCTTCTCCTCCTGCAGAGCTGTAAAAGTCCCAGGAGAAGAAGAAGGACTTATCCTACATGGCCAGCTTTGCAAACCCTATGTGAGTAGGCACCACAATGATACATGAGCAACCTCAACATCCCCTCAGACCCTCCCATGGTTGCCAGCACTTCTGCAGCTCCCACAGCCTCCACTGGCCAGGGACGCAGATGAGCTCTAGCCTGGACTGGTGTGGAGATCCTGGACCTCATCAAGGTATGGGGGAGGAGTCCATCCTCCAGGATCTCCACACCAAGAAGTTCAATGCCAACATCTATGGCAGGATCGCTACCCAGCATGGCTGAAAAAGGACACACCAGGACCCTCAGCCAGTGATAGATGAAAATCAAAGAGCTGCGCCAGGCCTACCACAAAGCCAAGGAGCAGAGCAGGTGCTCTGAGGTGGCACCACACACCTGCATCTACTATGAGCAGCTCAATGCCATGCTGGGAGTGGGGCTGTCACCTCCTCCCACTGTCGTCATCGAGTCCTGCCAGGACATGGCTGATGTCAGCCTGCAGGAGGGCAGGGTGGCAGAGGAAGACGACAGTGATGAGGAGGAGGAGGTCAGACAGGTGACCATGCCCGCCAGCCAGGAGCTCTTCCTCACCTTGGAACACCTCTTTCTTTCCCCCTTTCCTCCCCCCGACGTTTCCCAGGCTTCTGTGGAACCTGGGGAGGGTACTTCAGATGAGCTATCTAACTTTCTCTGTCTGCACATGGAGTCAATGGGCTGTCAAATGCTGCATGCTCCTCTCTTGGCCTACTCAGCCTCGGGGTCACACAACAGCTTATTCACATGTCTGCACATGAAGCCCCAGTCTGGTGCACTTAGCTCCATGACACTTTCATACAGGAATCCCTCGGTCCTTCTCACAAGGTTCCTGGATGGGCCTGCCTTACTCTGGCCTCCATGATGGGACACCTTCCCACTATAAGCTACCACTAAGTAGTCAGGAGTCATGGAATCACACAGCTGTGCGGCGCATAGCACAGGGTCATGGCTGCACTGAGGCAGCATTCAGTCCCGATCAAGCACAGTGATGCAGAGGAGACTGATCTCATGCATGGGAACCTGCCAAGAGAAGGAAGAGGAGGTAACCCCAGTGGCAGTCTCTCTGGCAAGAAATGTCAGCTACACACACACACACACACACACACACACACACACATGCACGCGCGCATGCACGCACACAAACAAACCAACCTTACCCCTCTGCTCCAGCAGGCAGATATAGAAGTTTTCTCTCTGCAGGATGCTGCCAATGCAGGACCCAATGTGCATGGGACACAGAAGGGATCTGAGTTACCCCATCTCCCCTACTACTGCCCACTGGGTACAGGCCTGGCCAACACCTTCCCATACCTGCTTGTCCCCAGGACAAGGGTGTAGTGATGCTCCCTTGGAATGACTGTGCCCCTACTGAAAAGTGCCCACTACTTAGGCAAGAGATGGCCTTGCTTGAAGCACATCACCATCATTTGAACCGAGACCGTGAGTGTCAGCTCAGAGATTGGGGTAGGGTTCATGCACAATGTCTCCTGTGATGAATGTTCTTACAACTTTTCTTCATAGCTGGGACAGCTGCGAGCTTGGTGCATCCCCCACTTCCCACTCCATCTATCTGACTGAGTGGGATCCGCAGGTGGAAACACACCCAGGAGCAGCTGATGAAGAAGCAGATGGTCTGCCCGCAGTCCCTCATTCAGGGACTCGAGGAAGTGCACTGGGCTGACTGGGAGGAGTGTCAGGTTGACCAAGAGCAGAGAAGGGCCACCTGGGAAGAGGAGGCATGCCAGCATGATGTTCTCCACCCTCACCTCAGTGATGGAGCACAAGGTGTTGTGCATGGAGCGGGCCACCAGCTCACCTGCCCAATGGCTTCCCTGCCAAGGATTTCCAGGGACCACTGCGGCACCAGAAATTGAGAGACTGGGCCCTCTAGTGCAGCTGGAGCCTCTAAGCCACCCAGAGGCAGGCACCACTCCCAACCCCATCTCTGAGCCCTCTCCCCCATTCCAGGTTCTTTTCCCAGTCTCTCCCCTGTTGTATGTCCCTCAAATAAAGATTCCTGTTTTTTTCAAGAACGAGGTCTTAGTTGTTTGCTCTATAGGAGAGGGGAGGGCAAGAGAAAGGAAAGGTGGAGAAAGAAAGGTTCACACAGGGAATGCAGGGGCCCCTTGTGGAGAGCCACTGGAGAGAGTCTCAGAACTGACCTTGCATGAAACTCTTCCTCAAGGCCTCTCTGTTGGCACTAGTATCCAGCTGCTCAAACTCTCTGGTCTGACTTTCTGCCTCAGCCCCCCACCCTGGCAGAAAAGTCTCCCCCTTGCTTTCACACAGGCTGTGGTGCACACAACAGGCCACCACCATGAAGGAGATGTTGCATTTTCTGAGATCCAAATGAGTGAGGAGACTCTTGAACGTCCCCTTTAAACATTTGATGCACATTTGATGACCATTCATCACGTACCCAGCCTGGTGTTGAACTTCTCCTTATTGGGGTCCAAGCTGCCCATGAAGGGCTTCATAAGTCAGGGGGGCAAGGGGTAGGCTGTGTTGCTCAGGATCGCTATGGGCATGTCCATCTCTTGGACTCTGATGGTGCGTTCAGAGAAAAAAGTACCAGTGTGCAACTTTTGGAAGAGGCAGCAGTTCTGGAAGATGCAGACGTCGAGTGCTTTTCCTGATCATCCCACACTGATGTCGGTGAAGTGTCCCTTCTGATCCACAAAGGCTTGCAGCACCATGGAGAAGTACCCCCTGTGGTTGATAAACTCCGAGGCCCCACGGTCAGGGACCAGAGTGGGGATATATGTTCCATCTATGGCCTCCCTGGCTTCCACAGGGTGATGGCCCCGTGCTTCTCCACAGGACTGGTGGGTCTGATGTGGATGTGCTGTTGCCTGAGGGCAGGGGTGAGTCACTCACAGAGCTCCAGGAAGGTGGCATCCTGCATATGGAAGTTCTGCAGCCACTGCTGGTCATCCCATCCTGCAGGATGATGTGATCCCACTAGTCCAAGCTCATCTCCCTCTACTAGAAGCAGCATTCCGTGGTGTCCAGGGGTTTAAGCAGGAGTGCCAGGACCTGTGTGAGCAGGGTCTGCAGACCACACTATGGGTTGTCCTCCTCATCCTCGTCCTGCTGGAGCAGCATTCGGGTATTTTGGAAGCTCTGCGCCATGAAGCGCAGCATGAGGGTTGTGAGCCTGGCACTACTATGCAGCAGCTCAGGCTCCATGGTGTCAGTGCGGTGGTATCCTCAAGGGCAACCAGAGCACAAGAGGGTGTGTGCCTATGGCATCCCTTTTCTGTCCCACAAGGCGGGAGGCAGTGGAGGAGTGGCTTGTGAGACGCAGCCATAAAGAGAAGCCACGTAAACATGTGTTGCAGCTTGCCAGACTAAGCAGCCACAGGAAGTATCCACCCAATATTTAAAAAAAAAACCAGGCTGTTTTTTTCAAAATCTGTACTGCTGCTTTCCCCAGGGAATAATACTTATTTCAAAATAGTGGTAGTCTGGACACTCAGCTGCTGCTATTTTGAAATAACTACTTCTCAGAGTGATTCGAAGTAATTACTCACCAGTATTCCTGGGACTCTAAATCAAGGTAGCTCATCCACAATAACAGAACCTGCCTCCAACTAATTTCAAGGCTCCCCCGTAGTGGGGACGCACTATTTCAATTTTGTTAGTTTGGAAGTTGTTATTTCAAATTTAGTTATTTTGAAATAATTTCCTAGTTTAGACATGCCCTACAAAAAAGGGGCTAAAAAGAGCTAGATAAGTTCCTGGAGGATAGGAGCATCAGTGGGAATTAGCCAGGATGGTCAGGGATGCTGTCTGTAGCCTCTGTTTGCCAGAATCTGGGAATGGGTGATGGGATGGATTACTTGATGATTCCCTGTTCTGTTCATTCCCTCTGGGAGCCTGGCATTGGCCACTATGAGAAGACAGGATACTGGGCTACATAGACCTTTGATCTGACATAGTGTAGCTGTTCTTATAATAATGTAGCTGCTATAGCACTTCATGCTAAAAGCTTTCTTTTGGAACAGAAAGATTAGTCGAAAATGCTCCCTTCAAACTCTCTGAGCAGGTCAAGTGTGAAGTATACCTTGGATACTCAGAACATATTCCAATCAAACTGCAGGTAAGATGACCCTCAAACTTTTATCATTTTAGAAGAACTATGCTTAAACAAGCAGTTTTCTTAAAATATCTGTTTGAACAGCATATCTGTTATGAGCCTGTAATAGCTTCCCAAAAATCAGAGAAGCACATGACTACGTTTGAGGAAGTTTACAGGGCCTCATCTAGATGACAATGGTCATTCTCTAACATCTGAACTCAAGGTCTGAAAGAGGGCCTCCGTAAGTCAATCAGAATATCTGATTTCAAAAGTTCCTCACAGAAGAAACCAAGCACTCAATCACATAGTCATCAGCATTCCTAAAACTATTCCATCCATGACAAAGATATGTCACAGCTTCCCTTTGCAAACAAGAGGGCAGAACAGCCACAGCTGCCCAACTCTAAGTGAAAGGTCACAGTTTGTCCCTTTTTCATAACTCACAGCAGAAAGTTATTTTACAGCTTATCAATATAAATCCCCTTTGAAATAAGAATGCTCAAAATGTATAATAGGGCTACATTTTCATATTGGCTATTTTTCTCATAGTCATCTTACAGTTACAAAGGCTTTCAAACATCAGTTGTACCAGAGATACTTCCTACCACATGAAAGCTCACGATTCTATATATTTTGATTAGTTTCTAAGGTCCCACGGTTACAGACTAACACAGCTACCCCTCTGAGATTTTTCCTACCAGGTGGTAAGACATGTATGTGTCAGGGTAACTGCA
Source organism: Pelodiscus sinensis (assembly GCF_052426305.1). NCBI lineage: Eukaryota > Metazoa > Chordata > Testudines > Trionychidae > Pelodiscus > Pelodiscus sinensis. The sequence continues at coordinate 212,623,623 of NC_143052.1, forward strand.
GCATGTACTAAAACAATAGAGAAAATCTGTTGACCAAAAAAAACCAATACAAAACAACCCCCTCTAACCCAACCCCACACAAATCTTTGTATACACTGTACAGTAGTGAACTACATTTCCTTTCACATACTTTTCCACCCAGTTATCAGACAACTTTTAAAGTTCAGACCAGAAATAACATATAAGATAGAGTTTGGGAAGTGGCTGCATCTCCAAAGCAACCTGATAGAACAATACTTTTTAAAGTACTGTAATACTATACTACATAGTGTGGGGATCCTGCTGTAACCGGAGTAACACATCTGGTAAACAAAATATTTACTAACATTATCAGTAGATTTTGCTTTTAGATAGTTCAGGAATCCAACTGGGTACGTCTACACTGAAGGACTATTTCATAGCTACCCCACGTCTACATAAGCCGCCCATTATCTCAAAATATTTTTCAAAATAATTGGTGCACTATTTCTCCATTCCAGTAAACCTCGTTGCATGAGGGTTAAAGGATGGCTCAGAATAGCATGTTATTTCAAAATTTGGCACTGTGTAGATGCACCAAATTTCAAAATAAGCTATTTTGAAATAGATTTGAAATAAGATACGCAATTTGTGTAGTGCAAATTGCATGTCTTATTTCAAATTTAGGATGCTGTTTCCTGAGATAGGATGTAGGATGTATGGTGACAGTCCTCTTGTTTCTATCTCTTCTGCTTCCTTCTCCTTTTATTAGTAACTAGCAGACAAGACACGACCTGTGTGTATTGTGTTGACTAGGCACAATTTCTTAAATTGAACTTTCTTTCAGTTATTCTGGCATGCCTTTTAACTAGACAGAGTTTATGAAGGACATGCAGATACAAAAGCAAATGTACAATTTCACGATAGGCTTCTCAATAAAATGAATCTTTTTGTTTAGCTGGCATTGAATGTTTCCAGCATTGATGCATATGATTATTCTTGACAACTTGATGCTACATTTTATGTGCCACACCTTTCTCATCATTCTGCTATTCATGAATAGATTTCAAGGCCAAAACAGTCTATTGTGGTCACCTAGCCTGACCTTCCTGAATAACACAGGCTATAGAACTTCCCAAAATATCTGTCAGAAAAATATCTGTTAAAGATTTACACCTCATTTCCAGTCTGAATTTGTCTAGCTTCAATATTCAGTCAGTGGTTTATGTTATAACTGTCTCTGCTAGACTAAAGAGCCCATTAGTAAATATTTGTTCCTTATGTAGATATTTACACACTGTAATCAAGTTACTCATTAACATTCTATGTTAAAGTACATAGATTGAGTTCTTTGAGCTTATCACTATAAAGCATGCTTTCTAACCTTTTAATCATTCTCATCATTCTTTAAACCCTCTCCAATCTGTCAACATCCTTCTTGAATTGCAGGAAAGAGGACTGGTCTTAGTATTCCAACTGCAATCACACCAATGCCAAATACAGAGATAAAATAACCTCTTTACTGCTACATATTATTAGCTTTTTTAGACTGCCATTGGAAGTTGAGCAGAGTTTTTCATAGAATCATCTACAATGACACCAAGATCTCTTTCTTGAGTGGTAACAGCTCATTTAAATCCCATTATTTTATATGTATAGTTATGCTTATGTTTTCCAGTGTCCATTCCTTTGCATTTATCAGTATCAAATTTCACCTAGAATTTTTTTGCATAATTTTTTTGCAACCCGTTTTGTGAAATTCCTTTGCAACCCTTCACAATCAACTTTGGACTTAACTATCCTGAATAATTTTGTAAGGTGTGCCAATTTTGCCACCTTATTATTTATCCCTTTTCCATTTCATTTATTAAAATAGTGAATACTCGGAGTTACAAACAGCTTTTAAATAGAGATTGTTTATAACTCTGAAATATTCATAACTGAACAAAACATTTTGGTTGTTTTCTCAAAATTAACAACTGGACATTGACTTAATACAGCTTTGAAACTTTACTATGCAGAATAAAAATGCTGGTTTTAAGCATCTTAATTTGAGTGAAAAAGGCAAAAGAAACAGTTTCCTTTCCTTGTCAATAATTTTTCTAATCTTTCCCTTTTTTGTTTTTACTTTTACCAAAATACTGTGCTCTCTTCTCTTCTCTTCTCTTCTCTTCTCTTCTCTTCTCTTCTCTTCTCTTCTCTTCGCTGCTACCTGATTACATACTTCCAGTTCCAAACAAGGTGTGAGAATGACTGGCCATTCCATAACTCTGAGGTTCTCTTGCATGTTGAACAGCATTGGTCAAAATCTTTCTGAATGTTTAAGTGCACTATATCCTTGTCCAAATTTGTCTGACAACTTCAGAGAATTCTAATAGATGGGTGAGGCATGATTTTTCTTTACAAAAGCCATGTTGACTCTTCCCCAAGAAATTGTGTTCATCTATGTGTCTGACAACTCTTTTCTTTACTGTAGTTTCAAATTTCCCACAACTGCATTTGGAGGCTGCTGTTGTGGTTTGGGTCAAATTCAGGCACTAGACCCCAAAACAAGGAACCTTTCCCTCCTGGGCTTTCAATGCTGCCCTGTTGGGCCCAGCCAGTGAGGATGCAGGAGCTTTCTCAACTGAATGCACAGACAGAAACATCATATCTATAGGTACCAAGACGGGGGGGAGGGTTAAATTAGGACAAGAAATTTATTATCATGCCCAGTGTAAATAATTGTTACTTAGAAGCAGGAAGCAACCACTGTGCATATCTCTCTTTCATTGCTAAAGGGGCTTGACCTTATGAGCTTTCTCTGTGTAAAACTTTTATGCATAATAAGACATATTTGTTTGGGATTTTGGTCTCTTTCGGGGATTAGTTTCCCGGCTGCTGAGCCCTTGTAGTTGAGCCCTTCAAAAATGGAACCTGTTCAGTGTCCATGTTGCTCTGCAAAGGGGTGGTAACTCCAACTCTGTGCCTTGGCTTGGGGAAACCAGAGGATCTCAGCCAGCCAGCCAGTGTGGTGGGGAGCCCCAGAGAATATAGGAGGGTATCAATGACATGATCAGCACACTAGGGGACAACTCCAAAAGGATTTCTGTGATTCAGCCCATCACCAACATGTTACTGAGGTTTCATTGTTAACACTAGACACAGCACTGTCCTGACCCATTTTAAACATAAGCGCTGTTCACATCCTAGCACTGGCTGGCTGCCCCAGAGTGAACACACATAAGATACAAGACCTCCGCAATGGTGAGTTATACACTGGGGAAGGGGACTTCACTAGGGCAGGGGGAAAAGGCAAATTCATTCGTGTATGGCCATCCTGTACTCTGGGCAGGTGTGTCAGGGGAAAGCCCTACACAGGGGCCCTATCAATAGTAATGGTCACTCGATTTTCACAGGCTCTGTTCATCCTGGAAGACATTTCGCTCTTTAGGGTGAGAAGAGAACCATAGGGAGGGTCTTTTAGTCAACTGCAGGTTCCATCTGGGCCCATATATGGCTTGTCTTTGTGCAGTGATGGTCCCCCCCACCCACACTAATGGCAGAGTAGGGAAGGAATGTTACATTTAATGGGACAGTGAACACAGCAGCCTTGCCAGAAAATGTATGTTGATGTGTGGCCCAGCAGCTGAATGACTCTTTTGATGAGACCTGTGAGACAGATTACCATAAAGTGAGAGATTTCATCAAGGCCCTGCTTTGCATCTGAGTAACCCTGAGTAGCAAAACACAGACACAAGCCTGCTTTCTGCAACCCTCCTGTTCCTGGCAACTCATTTGAATCTTCCAGAACTCAAACCCTCTTACCAGGCGGATTCTCCACAGGTTCTGATTGATGCAACTGGCTCGCCTCCTCAGGAGTTGAAAAGAGCTCTTTACTGCACACATCTGTTGATGCGGAGTTGTCCTCTCAGTCTGGGTACCCTTCCCCCTCAGCACACTTGGCCACAATTTCTTCCACAGGGGTCTTTGGAGTGCAGGTAGGGTCACCTCTAGCTCTTTGTAGAAACAGCAAGTCATGAGCACAGCACGGGAATGGTGGTTTGCTTCCAAAATTTTGTGGTAGGAATTTTGCAGCTCTTTCACTTTTGCCCTGCTCTGCAGTGCATCCCAGTGATGGCCCCTCATTCATGTTGAGCTCTTCCCCTAGATATCATAATTTCTATGGCTGTAGCACAGCTGGGACTGCACAGCTTCCTCTTCCCAAACATTCATGAGGTCCAGCACCTCAGCTTGGCTCCAAGCAAAGGATCTCCTGGTGCATGGAACATGTATGGTCAAGTAAGGAGATGAGCTGAGAACACACCACCACTCATTGCCAAGAAAACGGGAAGGGGATTTTCAAATTTCCGAAGGAATGCAAAGGACGGGCCTGAGAATTGGTCACCTGAAAGCAGGACAGTAAAGTTCAAACAGATGACCAGAGATGCCAGAACAGGCATTGTGGGAAGGGCATCAGGGGCCAGTGGGAACACAATTTCCACACCCAGAGCTGTAACCAGAGCGAAGCAAGTGCTACGCTTCTTGTTGAGGTGATTTATGTGGAGAGCACTGCATCTCTTGAGCTAGTGAGCACTAAGACTCTTGCCAGTGTGGACACTACAGGATTTACAGCACTGGGAGTTGATTTACTTTGTGCAATAACTTGCCAGTGTAGACTTAGCCATATATTAGAAGACAAAGACTGTGAAACATATCACTCATGCAATTAGCACTGAAAGGCTTGAATCTTGTTCCAACTAAATACTAACACTTTGAATTAAGTGAATCTTCCAGAACCATTTAAAATAGAAACAGTATGACAGATACCACTTAAGAAAATTTATGGCAATTAAATGGAGTAAATAACTTGTGCTTCATTGACTATGAGAAATATGGACTAGTTGATGAGCTGTTTTAAGACAAGGCTTTAAAGTAAGGACCCACTCCTGCAATTGAGTTCCATGTGAATCAGGAGTAGCTCCAACAATTTCTGCATTACATGATGTAAAATAAGTGGAGGAATAGGGAACCAGGCTCAGAGGCAGCTTTTAAAGTGCATTGCTTGTAATGCTTCTGTGGCAAATCAGAAATAAGTTGTTATAGCCAAAAGATTGAGCCTTTTGTGGGATGAGCCAATTGGCAACAGTCTACACTGAAGAGCATCAGCCTTCGCCATACTGCTGAGAAGAGCCTATGTGGTTTTATTCCAACAACAGCAGTGATAGCTGTGAGCAGATATGGTCAAACTGCAGGATCCTCGCAGAGCTTCGCTGACTCATCACCTTGCTCAGTATGACTGATGTGTAATATATTGATGCTACCCACCTCCGTGTGTTATGAAAAAAATTGTGTGAATTTCTGACAGAATTGCTGCCCTTGCCTGTGTTGCATTATTAGAAAATTAGTGGATTGTATTTTGGCAGCAGCAGATCTCGTCAGACCACAGGTATTAGTTGTGTATTAAATGTGGGCTACCAGTCATACTTCAGGAAGCAAACTCTCCTCAAATATCTATCCACATCGTAGGTTACAAATTGATCAGATTTTGCCTCCAAGTGAACAATGAATCAGAAAGTGTGCTAATCAGCCCATCCATGCAATTAGAAAATGTAAGCTGTTTTGAGCAGAGGAGACAATGGAGAACATGAAAACTGTTCAAACTTCAAAACGACAGATCATTTAAAATCCCACCCCATGCAAATCCCAGACATCTATTTGGAACATCCATTGAAGATTTGGTGATACATGTTCAATTCAGTGCAGAACAATTTAGCTAGGAAGCTTCCAATCAACAATTGAACATTAATAACTGTGCGGGGACTAAGTACTTTTCCAGTACCCAAGGGCAACTGGTGAAGGGGACCAGGAGGGCTACTAGCATGTGAACTCTCCCCGGCCCAGGGAAGGGCAAGGACAACCTCACCTCTCCTCATAGGCCACACTTCTCCCTATCCTGCTCCACGCCCTCCCCACCCTTGCTCCACCCTCTCCCTGCCTCTTCCCCACCCTGACTATAACATGCTGCCTCTTGCCCCAACTAAGGTGACCTGGGGAAATAGTGGGGTCGGGGGCCAGTGCCAGCAGGAGGGGTCTGGTCCCCCACACTCTCTGGCACCATCGGGGAAAAATGGATCTACGTGGCCACAGCTAGCTCTGTTCTTCCAGCTATGTTGCTCTGCTTCCCACTGGTGAGTGCAGGGGCAGTCCTACTCCTTTTCCAAGCAAAACAGCCAGAGAAGCAAAGAAAGCTGGGGCTGCCTTGCTGTGCTTTCCTCACCACTGCTGGTGAGTGCAGGGGGCTGGCCCTCTGTTGCAGGCACGAGGGCCCTCTGGTAGTCCTGCCCCTGGCTGCTGGCTAGGCCTTCGCCCCTCCCACCCATGTCTTTGGAGGCATTTGACTCCTTGTGTTCCACCACATGTTCCACCACATGTCGCTCCCACCAGTACCTAATCCAATGTCCACTGAAGTCAGTGGGAGTCTTTCCCTTGATTTCAGTGGACTTTGAATCAGGCCCCACAACTACAAAGTGTTACCCCAAAAATATTCTCACTGGAGACCACCCAAGGTTACACTAGTATGGGTTTATTTCCACTAGGTAAAACTAAAGAGGAGAAAGCAGCCACCAAAGCTTTAAACTAAAGAAAATAGAAATCTCTCTCTCTCTCTCTCTCTCACAGAGAGAGAGAGAGAGAGAGGCAAGCATACACCCCTCCATTCATTCACTCATTCACACCAATTCATTCCTGCTCTCAGGCACTCACACACTTACACAGGCATATGGGTTGCGGAAGGAGCCAAGGCATGTGGATCCTGGAGGGTCTGTCTGTTCATCATGGCTGGGGAAGCTGGTCAGGAGGAGAGACACTGGAGAGGAGCTTCTCAGGAGCAGGGGAAGGAAAAAGAGAGAGTCTCACATGTGCTCCCTCTCTTTATATAGTGTCTGAATGGCCCCTGTGACTCATTCACCTCGTCATCAGGGAGCATGCCCAGACTTCCCTTTATCCAGCAAGGAGCATGCCCAGACTGTGATGACTCATTGAAATGTGCTCCATTGTTCCAAGCCTTCTTCAAACACTCTTTCACACTCTCTCTCCATTCACCCAGTAAAGAATGCAGCTTCGGGAAAGTTACAAGCAAGGTGGCTGAGCGTTATAAAGATTATAAAGTTGCAGTTTACAGTAAATTTGAGATTTACACAGATTATAAAGTTTGACAAAGATCACAGTGAGTTGTAGTTTAAAACCTTAGACCCTTACAGTTTGGTGTGGTTTCAGAAAATCCATGTATATAAATCAAGTAAGCTCAGGCGGAGGCTTTTTTTATGCAACACAAAGAACTAAACATACAGGCCTTCTTAAAATTAATTTCAGGAAAAATATTCAGAAAGAGCTAGAAAACAGATAATCTGATTGAAATCTTGGATCGAAGAGCATTTTTGAAGGAGGTGAAGGAAGGGTGAATATCAACTAATTGTTTAGATAAGAATCTAAAAGTTTCCAGAAGCACTTATCACAAAAACTTATACAACAGTGGTTCCTGACAAATTCTTATTAAGACGCTTCAGAGCATTTGCATTTTAATTGCCTAGTTTGTTTTAATCTATAATAATTGTAACTGTGTTCTAATCTATCAAAACTCTATGTATTTCCACTCAGGTAGTTCTGCTCTTGGAGCTGAAAGATCAGGCAAATGGTTTCAAATCCCCTACCAATTTTACACTCCTCAAATTCTGTTGCATTATGAAATTCCCATCAATGCATTCCTTACACTGAATGTAACCAACTATATAAGTGTAATTTTCCTTTAATGTAATGTGGAGATAAGAATCTCTATAAGGCTTGTTTGTGCTTTTGTTAGCCTTTGTATAATGATTCCACATGTTATATATGAGCTACCTGAGTTCAAGGAAGGCCTTTCATAATTTCAGGACTGGAACCTACTGTGTTAAGTTCATGAAACTTAACTCACAGAATGTTTGTAATTTAACTTTGAGCAAGAGTAATATGGCCTATTATACAATTTAAAGGATTTCAACAGCTTCCATCCAACCATCAACCTCAGCCTAGACCAATCTACATGGGAGGTCCACTTCCTGGACACCATGGTCCAACTAATTGATGGTCACATAAACACCACCCTATACCAAAAACCTACCAATCGCTATGCCTCCAGCTTCCATCCTGGAGGAATACCAGCTAATTCGAGTTAGGGCTTTATTTCGGAATCCCGTTTCACTGCCACGTGTAATCCCGTGCTTCATTTGCAATTTCGGTTGCCCTCATTAGCCTCCCTAGATTGATCTAGGGGGCTAGTGTAGACATAAGCTTAGTCTGTAAGGTGCTACAGGACTCCTTGTCTCTTTTGCAGATCCAGACTAACATGGCTACCCCTCTGATAATTAAAAGGTAGTGTTTCCTTTCTTTATATCACATCAAAAAATGGGTCTCTAGATGAGTTGATTTCAAATTGAAGAATTGGAGAGAGGTGTCACCTATTTTGGAAGAGACTTCTTGGAAAGCAGGTTTGAGAGAAAAGAAAGACCTGAGAACAATCTCATACCCTGTGACTCAAGCTCTCACACACATCCTACCTATATATACAATTCTAGTGGATGGACAAGACCTTTATTTTCAAAGAAGTGTTTGCATGCTCTACTTGAGAAACCTTAAAAGAACTGGATTTTCGGAGGGCCAATGATCACTCTAAAACATATCTCAAACATTGGGCACTCAAAAATTGACCCAGTATGAGTTGCTTTTGAAAGTTCAGGTCAAGCAGTTGGGCTTTGAGACATTGCAAAATCAAAGTAGGGCAGGTAAGTATTTGACAGACTTATGCAGGACTTTGAAGAAGTGGCAAGAAACTTGAACTTTACATTAGTGGAGTTACTGTGGATTTACATAAATGGAAGTAAAAATAGAATCTGGCCCTTTCTCTTTTTGACTATCGTATTCCGGGGGAGACTTTCTTTACATTCTTGTTGAAGTCATGTTACCAGCCTATTGGAAAGATAATTTGATTTGTTTGCAAAAGCTGGAAGGGTCTACATTCATAGCTATAAACCTGGCTAATGTGTTTGAGGAGATGATCTTTATCTAGTCTCCTGTTTTTCCTTCTCTGCCTCAAGACTTTAATAACCCCTTTTGATTTACCTATGCACTTGGACAGGGTAATAACATGCAGTACACTACGGGTCATGATACTTATAAATAATATGAGTTGATCAAACTTTCTACTATTCATTATCCCAACTTAATGATGTATTGCATTTACAATGTTAATTCTTTTGGGGATAGGAAATGTATTTGTTTTCTGTGACTTCCTGGCATGGGTTGGGCTCCTATAAAACACTGTATTCTGAATTGCTGTCATTTATATCAATCCACACAGGCTGTTAATCCTAATTTCCTTTACATTTGGCTGCAAATGAGAACCACAGTCAAATTGAATATAAAAGGCCCCTTTCTAGACATATCAAACTTTGTTTCAAGAGCAAGTTTCAAACTTCAAAGCAAAAAATATTTAAAAATTCTCAGATCAATGGCTTCATACCTGCTTAATGTGTTCTTTTAGCATTAGATTAACTCATCCCTTCTCTCAAACAAAACATTGTACTTTTCCTCTTCTGCATGATAACTCTCATAGTTTGAATAAGAGCAAGTGTAACTGCCACAAGGTACATTTGAACCTGGGACCTCTGAAGCAGAGTATAGGAGCCTCTACCCTCTGAGCTAAAAGCCAGTGGCCTCCTTGCCCATGCTGTAGAGGTCTCTTGGTCTTAACTGTTGCTGTGGTCTAGGTACCACTTGCATTTCTCAGTAACCGCACGAGGTGTGTGGGTTATACAAGGAAAAGTAAAAAAGACGACTCACCAACTCACAATAACTAAGAGTGAGAAGAACACTACTGTGAACGTGGTGCATTATATTGCTGAATCTGATGCATGCTTCTTAAAGCTTAACCCATCTGTTCTTGATCCATCTGGATTTGCTTTGACTCCTGATGGGCAGATAACATTGCTGAAAGGAAGCATGTGTTAAAACAGAGCACACTGTATGTGTCCAGTCACAGCAGAGTTTTAAAAAGTCATCTTAAATATAACACATTGAAGGCTTAAAAGCTTGTTCTCATGCTGGTTAACAAGAAATGCTTGTTAGTTTCTGTGGACCTTTTCACGGTAAATTGAAGGTATTCAATGTGTTCCTTTCAACAATATGATGTAAAAACCTCAGCTTCTTCTAACCTTCAAACAGCACATCCATCATCTTTATTACAGCAGAAATTGACAAAGTAAAGCATGCTGTACTACTGTATCCTTTTGGTCCTTTTTCATCAATGAGCAAGAATTTTACAGAGACTGGACATAAGATTTTTTTTTTTAAATATGAACAGGTATGATTTAGAGGAATGGAAACATTAACAGAGAAACAGTTGGCAACCTTTTTCACAGAAGCCATTGCTTTCAAGTCATGTATTTATACCATGTGGGTTTGGTAGTTCTACATGGTGCAATCACAGGAGCCTTAAATGAAATTACAGAAACTGAAAGTGCAATTTAGTAGTCTAATGAAGTAGTGGTCAATATTGTATATGGTATGTTGCAGAGGATGACAGAATATGTATCGGGCCCCTAGGAAAACAAAGAATACAGCAATTTCAAAAGCCCCTATGGGTGATAGACAGCAACTGTGAAATCTTAAGTTGTTTATACAAACAATCATTCCTGATAGTGAATTGCCTTTGTAAAATGAAAGATGAATATAAGTGGTTAACATGAGTAGCAAGGCATAGGAAGAATGGACACATATGACAACATAAGAACAGCCATACTAGGTAAAACAAAAAAAGCAGTCATGTAGTACTTTAAAGACTAACAAGATAGTTTATTAGGTGATGAGCTTTCGTGGGGCAGACCCACTTCTTCAGATCATATTCTGAAAGTGAATTGGCATGACCATTATATAAAAGAGGGATACAATGAAAAAAGTAAACGAATTACAAACTAACAAATCAGCTACATAGAACAGGTCAGACCAAAGGTCCATCTAGCCCAGTATTCTGTCTTCTGACAGTGGCCAATGTAAAATGCCCCTGAGGAATTTACCTAGTCCTTATTTGAACCCTGTTGAAGTCCTGGTCTTCACAACATCCTCTGGCAAGAAGTTCTACGGGCTGATTATGCATTGTGTGAAGAAGTACTTCCTTTTATTTGTTTTAAATCTGCTGCCTTATTAATTTCATTTGGTGACCTCTAATTATTAAGAACATAAGAACATAAGAACGGCCATACTGGGTCAGACCAAAGGTCCATCTAGCCCAGTATCCTGTCTACCGACAGTGGCCAGCACCAGGTGCCCCAGAGAGGGTGGACCGAAGACAATGATTAAGCAATTTGTCTCCTGCCATCCCTCTCCAGCCTCTGACAGAAAAAGGCCAAGGACACCATTTTATCTCCTGGCTAATAGCCTTTTATGGACCTAATCTCCATGAAATTATCTAGCTTCTCTTTAAACTCTATTATAGTCCTAGCCTTCACAGCCTACTCTGGCAAGGAGTTCCACAGGTTGACTACACGCTATGTGAAGAAGAACTTTCTTTTATTAGTTTTAAACCTGCTACCCATTAATTTCATTTGGTGTCCTCTAGTTCTTCTATTTAGGGAACTAATAAATAACTTTTCTTTATCGGCCCTCTCCACACCACTCATGATTTTATATACCTCTATCATATCCCCCCTCAGTCTCCTCTTTTCTAAACTGAAAACTCCCAGTCACTTTAACCTCTCCTCATATGGGACCCGTTCCAAACCCCTAATCATTTTAGTTGCCCTTTTCTGAACCCTTTCCAAGGCCAAAATATCTTTTTTGAGGTGAGGAGACCACATCTGTACACAGTATTCAAGATGTGGGCGTACCATAGTTTTATACAGGGGCAGTAAGATGTTCTGGGTCTTATTTTCTATCCCTTTCCTAATAATTCCTAGCATCCTATTTGCCTTTTTGACCGCCGCTGCACACTGTGTGGAAGTTTTCAGAGAACTGTCCACGATAACTCCAAGATCTCTTTCCTGATTTGTCGTAGCCAAATTAGCCCCAATCATACTGCACGTATAGTTGGGGTTATTTTCCCGATGTGCATTACTTTACACTTATCCACATTAAATTTCATTTGTCATTTTGTTGCTCAATCACTCAGTTTGGTGAGATCTTCTTGGAGTCCCTTTAGTCTGCTTCTGTCTTGACTATCCTAAATAGTTTTGTATCATCTGCAAACTTTACTACCTCACTGCTTACCCCTTTCTCCAGATCATTTATGTTATCATATTGTTATTGGAGCAAGTAAATAACTTTTTCTAACTTATTTTCTCCATTCAGATCATGAAGGTATCTAGGTTGCAGAAATCTACTAGCCCCATCCCTTTTATATGGCCGTGCTCACTGCAGAAATAATCATCAGGGAGTGGAATCTGCTAATTTTCCTGCTAATTTTCAATACCACAGAAGTTCAAATCAGCCATGGACTAGAATCTGGTCCTAGGTCCAAACCCTTTGGTTCTCTTAACAATGCATTGATCTGAATCTCAACTTTGTCCCTCAAGATCTAGTTTTAAAGTTATTTTCTAGTAGAAATAAGCCTTTTCCTTTTTCTAGGTAGAACATGTAATTTGGGAGACTGGAAAGCATTGTTTCATGTTTTTAACAGTGTATGTTTCATGCTGAATACCACTTTTAGAAACTAGATGGATTTTCAGAAGCTAGGCGGATGGCATGTTACAAAATGATTATTTATTTAATGACTCATAATCCATGTGTCCTGGATTTCACTTCTGAGGAATTAGTCTTAAATGGTGTAACACTGTCAAGACAGGATGTTAGATGTCAAATCATTGTAATAGCTACTTTTGTGTGTGATCCAATATGAAATTTCAGCAGTCAGTAGCTGGAATGCATGCATCTATTTAATCACTGTTGGACTTGATTCATGATTGCAGAGAAAAAAAATCAGAAAGAACCTTTGAGTGCCAAGTATTACACTTCAATAAATTAAACATTAAACCAAATACTTATCTTTCCACTTTTTGAATATCCAATTCAAGTTAGCTCTTGCCAACAGAACTGGCCATATGCCTATCTATAATTGATATGAAATCACTACCTACTTTAAAATAACTTTTAAGTCTCATAGAAGAATATCATATTAAACTAGGTTCGACGGGGACAGGTGAGCAAAGCCCACAGGTAAGTGGAGAACATGGGGACCTGGGAGATGGGTCGGAAATGGGAGGGAGCGTGGGCTACAATGGCAGAGAGAAAGGAGGATCAGGGCAAAACTGGGAGGCAAGGTCAAATCAGGATATTAGATGCCTATATACAAATGCGAGAAGTATGGGAAATAAGCAGGAAGAACTGTACGTTCTAATAAATAAGTACAATTATGACATTGTTGGCATCACAGAAACTTGGTGGGATAATACACATAATTGGAATGTTTCTATAGAAGGGTACAGCTTGCTCAGGAAGGATAGACAGGGAAAAAAGGGAGGAGGTGTTGCCTTATACATTAAAAATGAACACACTTGGAGTGAGGTGGAGATGGACATAGGAGACGGAAGTGTTGAGAGTCTCTTGGTTAGGCTAAAAGGGATTAAAAACAAAGGTGATGTCATGCTAGCAGTCTACTACAGGCCACCTACCCAGGTGGAAGAAGTGGATGAGGCTTTTTTTAAAAAACTAACAAAATCATCCAAAGCCCAAGATTTGGTGGTGATGAGGGACTTAAACTATCCAGATATATGTTGGGAAAATAACACAGCGGGGCACAGACTATCCAATAAGTTCTTAGACTGCATTGGAGACAACTCTTTATTTCAGAAGATTGAAAAAGCTACCAGAGGGGAAGCAGTTCTAGATTTGATCCTAACAAATAGGGAGGAACAAGTAGAGAATTTGAAATTGGAAGGCAGCTTGGGTGAAAATGATCATGAAATCGTAAAGTTCACAATTCTAAGGAAGGGTAGAAGGGAGAACAGCAAAATGAAGACAATGGATTTTGGGAAGGTGGATTTTGGTAAGCTCAGAGAGCTGATAGGTAAGGTCCCATGGGAATTGAGACTGAGGGAAAAAACAACTGAGGAGAGTTGGCAGTTTTTCAAAGGGACATTGTAAAGGGCCCAAAAGCAAGCTATTCTGATGTGTCGGAAAGATAGAAAATATGGCAAAAGACCGCCTTGGCTTAACCACGAGATCTTGCATGATCTAAAAATAAAAAAGGAGTCATATAAAAAATGGAAAGTAGGACAAATTACAAAGAATGAATATAGACAAACAACACAGTAATGTAGGGGCAAGATTAGAAAAGCAAAGGCAAAAAATAAGCTCAAACTAGCTACCGTAATAAAGGGAAACAAGAAGACTTTCTATAAATACATTAGAAGCAAGAGAAAGACCAAGGAGAGGGTAGGCCCACTGGTCAGTGAGGAGGGAGAAACAGTAACAGGAAACTTGGAAATGGCAGAGATGCTCAATGACTTCTTTGTTTCAGTCTTCACCGAGAAGTCTGAAGGAATGCCTAACATAGTGAATGCTAGTGGGAAGGGGGTAGTTTTAGAAGGTAAAATAAAAAATGAACAAGTTAAAAATCACCTAGAAAAGTTAGATGCCTGCAAGTCACCAGGGCCTGATGAAATGCATCCTAGAATACTCAAGGAGTTGATAGAGGAGGTATCTGAGCCTCTAGCTATTATCTTTTGAAAATTATGGGAGACAGGAGAGATTCCAGAGGACTGGAAAAGGGAAAATATAGTGCCCATTTATAAAAAGGGTAATAAGAACATTCCAGGAAACTATAGACCAGTTAGTTTAACTTCTGTGCCAGGGAAGATAATGGAGCAAGTAATTAAGGAAATCGTCTGTAAACACTTGGAAAGTAGGAAGGTGATAGGGAACAGCCAGCATGGATTTGAAAAGAACAAATTGTGTCAAACCAATCTGATAGCTTTCTTTAATAGGATAACGAGTCTTGTGGATAAGGGAGAAGTGGTGGATGTGGTATACCTAGACTTTAGTAAAGCGTTTGATACGGTCTCGCATGATATTCTTATCAATAAATTAGGTAAATACAACTTAGATGGAGCTACTATAAGGTGGGTGCATAACTGGCTGGATAACCGT
This sequence comes from Pelodiscus sinensis, assembly GCF_052426305.1. NCBI lineage: Eukaryota > Metazoa > Chordata > Testudines > Trionychidae > Pelodiscus > Pelodiscus sinensis. The sequence goes on from NC_143052.1 coordinate 212,638,734, forward strand.
ACTCAGAGAGTAGTTATTAATGGTTCAAAATCCTGCTGGAAAGGCATAACAAGCAGGGTTCCACAGGGGTCTGTTTTGGGACCTGTACTGTTCAATATCTTCATCAATGATTTAGATATTGGTATATAAAGTACACTTAATAAGTTTGCAGATGATACCAAGCTGGGAGGGGTTGCGACTAATCTGCAGGATAGGGACAAAATTCAAAATGACCTGGACAAATTGGAGAAATGGTCTGAGGTAAATAGGATGAAGTTTAATAAAGACAAATGCCAAGTGCTCCACTTAGGAAGGAACAATCAGTTTTATACATACAGAATGGGAAGCGACTGTCTGGGAAGGAGTACGGCAGAAAGGGTTCTAGGTGTAATAGTGGATCACAAGCTGAATATGAGTCAGCAGTGTGATGCCATTGCAAAGAAAACAAACATGATTCTGGGATGCATTAACAGGTGTGTTGTGAGCAAGACACGAGAAGTCATTCTTCCGCTCTACCTGCGCTGGTTAGGCCTCAGTTGGAGTATTGTGTTCAGTTCTGGGCACCACATTTCAAGAAAGATGTGCAGAAATTGGAGAGGGTGCAGAGAAGAGCAACGAGAATGATTAAAGGTCTAGATAATATGACCTATGAGGGTAGGCTGAAGGAATTAGGTTTGTTTAGTTTAGAAAAGAGAAGATTGAGGGGGGACATGATAGCCGTTTTTAGATACCTAAAAGGGTGTCATAAGGAGGAGGGAGAAAACTTGTTCATCTTGGCCTCTGGGGATAGAACAAGATGCAATGGGCTTAAACTGCAGCAAAGGAGGTTGAGGTTGGACATTAGGAAAAAGTTCCTAACTGTCAGGGTAGTCAAACACTGGAATAAATTGCCCAGGGAGGTTGTGGAATCTCTATCTATGGAGATATTTAGGAGTAGGTTAGATAAATGTCTGTCAGGGATGGTCTAGACAGTATTTGGTCCTGCCATGAGGGCAGGGGACTGGACTAGATGACCACTTGAGGTCCCTTCCAGTCCTAGTATTCTATGATTCTATGTTATAGCTTTTACCTCCGACATACAAAACAATCTAGAGGCAGCAAGTCTTAAATGCAACATTTTATACGGTTTAAGTTTCAGGAATTGTTGAAATCCTATGTGATATATATGATATAACCAATTATTTATTGACTCTAGAAATACTTCTAGTGGAAAGCAATGTTTCCATTTACAAAGGCTATTATCTGAATATTTTGTTTTATTAATAATGACTGTAGAAAATAAATTGGATGAACAGCTAGTCTTTATGATTAGAGGTGTCCTACCAACACTTCTAATTACCTGAGTTTAACCCTTCAGTCACCAAATGCTGGCCAGCACTCCTCCTGTTCCATCACAGCAACAAATGATGATCTTACGGTACGTCTAGACTACAGGGTTTTGTCGACGGAAGTTTTGTCGACAGATACTGTCAACAAAACTTCTGTCGACATAGAGCGTCTAGACACATTCAGTTCTGTCGACAAAGCAAGCTGCTTTGTCGACAAAACCCTGTAGTCTAGACGCAACCCTACAGGCAATAACACCTTCTGTCGACAGAAGTCTGTCGACAGAAGGTGTTATGCCTCGTAAAATGAGGTTTACCAGCGTCAACAAAACTGCTGAGTTCTGTCGACGTTATGCCGACAGAACTCAGCGGTAGTGTAGACGCAGGTATAGTTTTGTCGACAAAAGTGGACTTTTGTCGACAAAACTCAGTAGTCTAGACACACCCTTACTCTGGTCCATGACCGTAAGTAGTGTTTCATTCAGCATGCTGAAATCACGACTACTGCTTAGATCTGTGATGGGTCACGCCAGTTGCCACTCAGCCAGAGCCAGCAGTGTGTACTGTAATTAATGATTTTCTACATAGCCAATATTGTCCATCATTGAATCACATGGGAATGTATCTTCTGATTATAAGGAATGTATTAAAGCTTAAGTGGAACTTCCAGAAGGCAGACTGAGGCTCCTTGAGAATACTTAGAGATTCATAGCCATCCCATTAAATATAATCTCCATGGGAGATGCAAGCCATCCTTTCTGTTGTGCCATTTTTAAAGCTTCAAGTACAATAATTCCACGTGCTTCCAACCATGCACATTCTGTATTTGAAGGAGGATTGTGCAGAACTGCTCAGGCAGTATCAGCAGTTAGGTGATCCAGAGATTGTAAATCATCTTATAGTATTATTGGGTGCCCTCACCAGGCTCAGTGGGAGGAAGCAAGAGTTTATACAGTCAAGCCAAAAAAGATGGAGCTTTTTTTGTCAACTAGGTGTGGCTCAGCCTCCATATGCACAAAGCAGGTTGGCAGCTACTCCAAACTGGATTGCTAGTCATTTGTTGAAGGTCATGCAAGTTCCTGTTGACAGATTTGTCAAAAAAGGGGTACAGGACAAGTGGCTGTGTTTCCTAAGGAGCAAGCCAGCTAACAGTAAGATGGACACATTTCTAAATCTGAAATTAGATAAAATGCTGAATGATTTAAAAATGGGTACCCGTTCCTGGATATGACTGGATTGCATGAAACATCTGGTCCTTGCATTCCAGAATGACTCATTCAGTTTTTCAACAGAGCTCTGCAAGAATCTAGAGTGCATAGAATCTGGTATCTAGGGAAGGTCATTCCATCGCTGAAACCTGGAAAAGACCTACATTTGACTTTGACCTACAGATGAATTTCACTTCTAACATCTGATTTAAGGAGCTTGAGCATCTGATTTACCAAAAAATTTACCAGATCAAGATGGTTTTCACTGTGGTACAGTATATGTGATCAAGTGCTGGCACTTAAAACTTTAAAAAAAAATGGATTTCAAGATAAGTAGAAAATTGGTTCCATTTTCCTTGACCTGTCTGTCTGTGGCATATAATATGATTTGGCATACAGGCCTCTGAGTGAAATTGTCTAAAATGATGCCACATATTGGTGATAGGACCAGTGAGTGACTGGAGACACCAGAAGATTGGCTGATACAATGATCACTATTATGTCCAACATTTTTCAACTTCTATTCAAATTACTTTCCAAATACTGGGTCTCGCAAGTCTGTTGATATGCCAACATCATATGCCTCGTCATTTAGTCACACTCCTTTGACATATTTGAGAATGTTCTAAAGAAAGATATGGAGGCTATGGCCAATTATTGCAATCAGTGGCTCCTGAGCCCAAGTAGAAGTAAGACCATATCAAGTGTTTCCACTTACAACATGCACAAGCAGGTGGAGAGTTGAAAATAGGTCTCAGTGGTTAGCAAATAAAGCATGATTCACACCTGGTCTATCTAGGCCTCATGTTGGATAGAACTCTCACGTATTGTGACCATCTTACAAAGACAGCAACTAAAATCAAAATGCACAACAACCTGTTTGGAAAACTGGAACAATGTGAGGTGCCCAAACAATACACACTTCAGCCTTGGCATTCTGTTATTCAGCAGCAGCAGAGTACTGCACTCTAGCATGGAGAAAAGTGATCAACATACAACATAATTCCACCATGCATATTATTTCAGGCACACTTAAGTCAACTTCTCTACCATGGTTACTACTTCTCTGAAATACTGTTCTGCCCCATGTTCACAGAGAGGAAAGCATAGCAAATCTTGTGAAATTGCATGATATGCTGCACCTACTGTTAATGCCCATTGTGGATAAGTTTACTGGGTGATAGAATTATACTAGAGGACATAGGGTAGGCTTCATGGTCTGCAGAGAAAGTGACAAGTCATTATATTGTCTCAATCCCACTTAATGTCAACCCAGGTTTAATTTACCATGAAGAGAATGGAGACTTCTGAACTGGTTTTGCACTTGACATGGAATTGGTGCTGTAATGGAATTTCAGTGACATATTAAAGACTGTCCACTATCTTAGTGTAGGCAGCCACAAATCATGGCATACCTCACTGAGTACTGTAAAATAACTCAGCTTTCTGGAGATCTTTGTGCCTTGAACGTCATGGATAAGAATGCTGAGGTTTGATTTGACTGGACTGCACACACCAAATAAATTCTGATGCCCACTGACATCTCCAAGTCTGGACTGTAATAAGGGAGAAAAGAAATTGAGAGTACTATGCGCAGAACAGAAATCTCAGTACTTGCTATGTGTGTGTTTAGCAGCCTTGGTCTATTCTTGCTGCTAATGCAGGAGAATGGCAATGCAAAGAGACTACTTTTTTTTCTCAAAATATTATTTTGATTAATTTAATTTAAAGTAGTGATAGACACAAAAATAATGAATACAAAGTCACTTGAGAAAAATGCAAGGACCACAGACCGAAGGAGAAGACAAATGTGGGTACTTAAATGCACCTATGCCAATTCAAGCATATAGTGAACTTTGATAAATATTTGGGCTATCAAATTAAATTCACAAAAGTTAAGGCTATGGATGTAGAGTGAGGTTGGATTCAGAGGTTTACATATCTGGAGTTCATTGCAGGAATACAATCCTAGGCTACGTCTACACTGCCTTTTTTGTGCCAATATGTAAATTGTGCTCTCATTTGCATATCGTCTGCAGATCCTTTTTGCAGAAGAGGCTTTGCCACTAAAAAGCCCCTTGTAAACTGGGCCATTTGTCGAAAAAAAAAAGTTTTGCAGAAGATCCTGTAAACCTAAGGGATCTTGCGCAAGAGGGTTTTTTTCCAACAAATGGCCCCATCTACACAGCACTTTTTAGCAACAAAACCTCTTCTGCAAAAAGGGTTGGCAGAAAATATGCAAATGAGAGCGCAGTTTGCATATTTTCTGCCGCAAAAAAATGGCATTTAGACGTAGCCTTAGCATCTGATCTGTGGTGGGTTTAAAACTATGTTTTGGGGTTATTTGGTTTTATTAATTGTAATTTTTCAAGGCGGAAATTATGACTTCATCTTTTTTGGGTTGCTACTGAAATATAAACATAATAATAAGGGTTTTTCTGGGCCCCAAATCACAGTATAAACAGTTTTCCTAGCTGAAACATGTTTTTTTAATGAGGGGACAAAATAGCCAAATTAAACTCAGAAAAGTTATGGGCCTGGCTTCTAAAAGAGATGGGATAGTTTTAGCATAAAGTTTGGCTACAGGAGGCAACAAATATTGTTGGGAAAGACTCAAAGGACAGATATTCCTTTCTGGTTTTTAAAATATAAAGAACACACACCATTTCTAATTGGTTTCTGAATGTAGTGAAATCTTCTAGTGGTAATTAATTAATTTGTATATTTAAACACTAAATAACAGTATACTCTGTTATTTTATGTTCCAGTTTGAGACTGAGATATAGAAATCTCTTAACCTTCCTGTTAATGATTATTAGTTAGCTTTTAGTTTTCTCTTACGTAGAAATATTGAAACTAGGGACAGAAGAAAACATAGGCCTGGAGTTTGTCTCCTGTCTTATAGCAGAATGTCAGCTTTTCAATAAGCCTGGCCCTGATTTAGGAAAGAATTGATTACTCACTAATTAAAGTTAGTCACATGTACATGCATCTAGCTCAGTGGTTCTCGAACTTTTTGGCCTATGTCCCACCCAGCTAAACACAAACCTTTCCATGGAGCACCAGCCAACCACCCATGATGACAAAATGGGTGCAGGGTGGGGTGAGTGTGTGGGGTCTGGCCAGGAGATTGGATGCAAGGGTGGGATGAGTGGGAGGTAGGGTGCAAGAGCAGGCTCAGGGTGGGGGTCTGGCCGGGAATGGGAGCAGCAGGGAATGCCTCCAGGTGTGTGGTTTCCTGTGCTGGTATTTCCCCAACCTGGGTGAGGGAGAGCAGCCACATATGCAGAGCCACTTCCTCCCCACGTGAGCTGGAACTGGCCTGTGAGCCTTGGGGCTTTCCCCCACCTGCAGTAGGAAGTCAGCCTCATGGGGTGAGGGGGAAACATGCGAGGCTAGAATTGCACTTTGGGATCCCTGCTGTGGGGAGGTGCAAGGAGTCTTGAGTCCGTGGACCACCTGCCAGGTTGTCACAGACCACTAGCGGTCCACAGACTTCACTTTGAGAACCGTTGATCTAGCTGAATCAGGGCCTATATCCAGAAATATGGCAAAATTAATAAAGGCTAAATTCTGCCCTCCACTACGCAAGTTGGGTTCCTCTTCAAGATGAAAAAAAAAAGTTCTAGTGCACACATCAACTACAGATTTTGTCTTCCTCTCGTCAGGCTGGATTTTCACTCTGCACTCATCACTGTAGCCTCATGAGTATTAGATGGCAAAAGCAGCACATTTCTCACAGCTACCAGGTTGGGAGGAGTTATTTGTTTTGTTTTGAAGTGAGTTCACATTTTTTTAAACAAGATTTGAGTTTAAAAAAAGCTGAAAATCAAATTTCTTGGTGTAGAACAATTGACTTTTCTGAATTATTTGGGGTTTTATGACGTGTTTAATATTGTATCAAAATATTACCAAAGTCGTTATCAGCGCTGCATTTACCAAAATACTATGTATATTTATATTGCATTTATATAGTCTCATTTATCCCAGAATCATTTGCAGAGGAAAGTACAGAGGAGAAGATACAGGAGGAAATGAGTACAATATAGGTGAAGTAGAATTGTACAGGGCATTGAAGGTGAAGATTAATTTTAACCTCTTAGTTTTAAAAAATCCACCTTTTTAGTGTTCCATTTTATATTGGTCAAGAGTGAGGTAAATCAAAACAGATCCATGTTATGAATTTTGCATCTTTGCTGACTTGGTACAGAACACAGAAGGATGCATCTCCTTGGAGTATATAGATGGATAATTTAAATACATCAGGTTTGGAATACTAAATCTCTGAAACCATAGATTCAAAGGACAGGAAAGTTGACTCATACAGTCATGCTTTCAAAACACATAAATATATTAGATACAGTTTGCTGAATCTGAATTTGTCATTAACAGACTCTTGGATCCCATACTGTTTTTTTTTTTCTATTAATAAAGTTTGGTCTTTGGTCAGAATTTTCCCTCATCCATGATGTTCTAGTCTATGAATTGCCACTCTCCATCCCAAAAGTGTTTGCATTTCATTTAGTTTGTATGTGTAGAATTCCTCAATTGGATTGAGGACAAAGATGATATGGACATGTAAATAATAACTGCATGGAGTTCTAGATCAAAAAGTCTTTATCTTGTTTTGTTTAGGTTACCAGTGAGTTTATCCAAGAATCTGGGTCAAACACTAGTGCTCATCTGAGGAAATGGGTTTTTCCCATGAAAGCTCACGATATTTTATATATATATATATATATATATATATATATATATATATATATATATATATATATATATATATATATAAGTCTCTACTGGCATGTCTACACTAGAAAATTATTTCAAAATTACTAATATCAAAATCATTACTCCTGAAATAACAAAATCAAAATAGCGCATCTCCACTACAGGGAAGCATTGAATTACTCAGAATTATTTTGAAATAGCACGTCCACACTGATTGGAGCCTACCTTGGACTTAGAGTGCCTGGGGGCACACTGGGGAGGGCACCAGGAGGGCAGATATTCCTGTGGCTTCTCGGTCAGGCAAGCTGTGACATGGGTTTTTAGGGGCTCCTCTCTATGGCCATGTCTCACACACCACTCCTACATTGCCTACACTCTCACAGGACACAAAAGGGATGCAGTGTGCTTTGGGTTGCCCTTGTGGATGCCACAGCACTCACAATATGGAGCCAGAACTGCTGCAAAGCAGTGCCAGGCCTCGTGATGCATCTCATGGTACAGTACTTCCACATTGCCCACATACTGCTCCTGCTGGATGAGGACCATCCCGGACCACAGGCCCTCATCACCCAGCCCCTGGCGCTATTGCTATTGTGCATGCCCCTCGTTCCCCTGGACACTGTGGAACACTGCTTCTGGCAGAGGGAGACCAGTTCAGACTGGTGGGACATCATTGTCCTGCAGTGATGGGACAACCAGCAGTGGCTCCAGAACTTCCGCATGCAGAAGGACACCTTCCTGGAGCTCTATAAGTGGCTCGCCCCTGCTCTCAGGGAATAGAACACTCAACTGAGACCCACCATTCCTCCACAGAAACTCGTCGCCATCACCTTCAGGAAGCTCACCACGCCAGTTAGCCACTGCTCAGTCGGGGACTAATTCAGCATGGAGAAATCCACAGTTGGGGCCGTGCTCCTTAAGTAGCCAAGACCATCAACCAGGTGCTGCTCTGGAGGGTCGTCACCCTGGATAATATGGACAGCATCCTTGATGGCTTTGCTGCCATGGGCTTCCCCAACTGCATGGGGGTCATAGATGGCACTCACATCCCCATTCTGGCCCCTGGCCACCAGGCCTTGGACTACATAAGCAGAAAGTGGTATTTCTCCTCAAGGGATACTTTACCAACATCAGTGTTGGTGGTTGGGAAAGGAGCATGATGCCCACATCTTTCGGAATTCCTGCCTGTTCTGAAAGATGCACCCTGGCACTTTTTTTCCTGACCGAAGCATCAGAGTTGGGGTGGTGGACATGACCATCTCCATCCTGGGCAGCACAGTCAACCCCTTGTTCCTCTGGCTCATGAAGCCCTACATTGGCAGCCTGGACTCCACCAAGGAGCACTTCAGTGCCAGGCTGAGCAGGTGACGCATGGTGGTGGAGTGTGCATTCAGCCACTTAAAGGGGAGGTTTCAGAGTCTCCTCATCTGTTGGGACCACAGTGAGCACAACGTCCCTTTCATGGTGGCAGCCTACTGTGTATACCTCAACCTGTGTGAGACCAAGGGGGAGACTTTCCTGCCAGGGTGGGGGACAGAGGCTAAACAGCTGGCCTGGGCACATGAGCAGCCAGACATCAAGGGGCTGTCCTCATCAGAGAGGTCTTGGGGGAAAGTTCTGTGTAAGGCCAGCTGTGAGACTCTCCCCTGTGCTTCTCCACAAGGAGCCCATGCATTCTCTCTGTGTGTCTTTCCTCCCCACTTCCTTCCCACCTCCCACCTCCCCCAGAGCAAATAAAAAAGACATGTTTGTTGAAAAATCAAGATTGTTTATTGGAAGGATATACAACAGCAGAGGGACTGGGGAAAAACCCTGGAATGGGGGAGGAGAGGGGAGGAGAGTTCAGAGATGGGGCTGGGACAGGTGCCTGCCTTGGGTAGCTCAGCAGGTGCCAGCTGCCCAAGAGGTCCCACTGCCCTACGTTCTGGGGCCCCAGCGACCCCCTGGAGGCCTAGGAAAGGAAGCTATGGTGAGGGTGGGGAGGTGGGTGGTGGCCCAGTCCATGTATAAGGCCATGTGTTCCATCACTAACCTGAGGAAGGGGCATATGGCCTCATGCTGGCACACCAGCTAGTTCCAGGCAGCTTTCCTCTGCTCCCAGTCAGCAGCCTGCTCCTCATGCTTCTCTTTGAGCCTTTGGACGAGGGACTATATAAGTAAATAATCTGTTCCCTCATTATGTCCTCCTGGGTTCTCCTCCTCTTCCTGCAGATCCTGTGGAGCTGGGCAAACAGTATGGGAGGTGAGGGATGCACCAAGCTTGCAGCTGGCCCTGCTGTGAAGAAAAGTTATAAGAGCAGTTATCTCAGGAGACACTGTGCATGAAGCCTAGCCCCAATCTCTGAGCTGACACCGAAGGTCTTGGTTCAGACAAAGGCGATGTGCTTCGAGCAAGGCTGTCTCTTGCCTAAATAGTGGGCACTTTCCAGCAGGGGCATGGACATCCAAGGGGAGCATCACTACACTCATGGCCCAGGGACAAGCAGGCATGGGAAGGTGCCGGACAGGCCAGGAGCCTGCAGGTGGGAAGAGGGATGAGGTGGCTCAACTTCCTCCTGTGTCCCACACACTCCGGGTCTGGCTCTAACGGCATCCTGCATAGAGAGAACCTCTATCCCTGGCCACTGGAGGAACCGGGGGAGCTGTTGGAGAAGGTGGGTGTGAGCAGCACACGCTGTTTGCCGGAGAGAGTGTTAATGGGGTCCCCTCCTCTTCCTCCCTCTATCAGGTTCCCATGCAGGGGATCAGTCTCCTCTGCATCCCTGCGCTTGACTGGGAGCGAATGCTGCCAAAGTGCAGGAGTGGCTCTGTGCTATGTGTGGCATGGCTGTGTGGTTCCATGATCCCAAACTCCTTAGTGATGGCTTGTCTTGGAAAGGTATCCCACCATGGAGGCCGGAGTAAGGCAGGCCTCGCAAGGAACCTTGTGAGAAGGACTAAGGGGTTCCTTTGTGAGAGCATCATGGGGCTGAGTGCTCTGGACTGGCGTTCCATGTGCACCCACATGCCCAGGCTGTTTTGCAATCCTCACGCTGAGCAGACTGAGTGAGGCGCGCCACCTGCTCTCATGAGTAGATAGGGAAAGTTATAGAACTCACCTGAAGTGCCTTTCCTGGGATCATCCAAGGCCTGGAAGACATCCTGGGGGTGGGGGACTGGCTCCAGGGTGGGGAGGAGGTCCTAGCTGGCAGACACGGTCACCTGGCTGGCCTCCTCCTCCTCGTCCTCTTCCGCAACCACACCTTTGTGGAGGCTGACACCAGGCATGTCCTGGCCAGACTCAGACAACAGGAAGGGAGGTGACTGGCTTCCCATCCAGGATGGCATCAAGCTATTCATAGAAGCAGCATGTGTGTGGTGCCACCCCGGAGCATCTGCTCTGCTCCCTGGCCTTGTTGTAGGCCTGCCAGAGCTCTTTGGTCTTTATCCGGACCTGGTCCATGGTCCTTGTGCAGCTTTTGTTGGCCAGGCTGGTGGCCATCCAGCCATAGACGTTGGCATTCTGCTTTTTGGTGCAGAGATCCTGGTGGTTGGTCTCCTCCCCTCAGACCTTAATGAGGTACAGGAGCACCGCACCAGTCCAGGTCGGAGCTCTCCTGTGTCCCTGGCCAGTGATGGCTGAGGGTGCTGCAGGAGTGCTGGCAGCCGTGGGAGGCTTTGAGGGATCATTGGGGTCTGCCATAGCTCCATTGGCTCCTTCTGTATGGCATGGGGCTCACCAAGCTGGCCATGTGCCACAAGCCCTTCTTGTGCGGTGTGGCCAGAGCAGCCAGAAGTACAACTGTACAATCTCTGGAGGCCAATTATTTTGAAGCACTAGACAGCAGCTCTAGATCATCTATACTAACACAATTTCGAAATAACAATTTTGAAATAAGCATTATTGCACAAGGAAAGCAGAAGTAGATTTTGAAATAACCAGTCCATTATTTCAAAATTACAGGCTTGGCAATGTGGTCACTCCACTTATTATTTCAAAATAAGGGGGATTATTTCAAAATAACTCCCTAGTGTAGACTAGGGCAAAGGTGCTACAGGACTACTTGTTTTTTAAAGTTTCAGACTAACATGGCTACTCCTCTGAATCTTTTAATTAGTGTTTATCATTATTAATCACCTGAATCTATATTTAGATACCTACATAAATGACATGATTTTCCAAGATTCTGAACTACCACGGTTCCTAGCGACTTCACTGTCCTCTGCAAAAATGATTCTGGAAAAGAAATCCTTATCATCCAACCACGTATGCATGAGTAAGGGTGTGCACGCACACACTAGAGCAAGCCAAGTTACAATGCTCCTAACCAAAAGTCAAAAATACAACTAGAGTTGATCTTTGTATCAGGGATAAACTTACTGGGGGGCAGGAGAATAGTATGGAGCCTATTAAGCAATATTTGCTCTTTTTCTAGAGGTTTTGCTGTACAAAACTGTTTCAAATAAACCAATACATAAACCCACACACCTCTCAGCCTGTCTAAACCCACTGTTTAGTGTATCAACTCTTTTCCATGTGAATTACATTCTTTTAGTTCCTCTTAGTTCAATGCCGATCATTGACATGAAACAGAATCTCCTTTCTCTCATACAATAGATGTCAGTCAGAGGCTGTATCTAGGTCATTCCTCTCGGGTATAGCTCTGCATCTCAGCAGACTAGCAGGAGAAACAACCCACCGCTATACTAGAAATAATTCATCTGACAACCTTATTCCAAAGATCCTCCGTCTGCTTCATTGTTTCCTAACTATTTACAGAAGTAAGTGTGGGAATAAAAATGTGAATGACCAGCTAGCAGATTTCATAGAATCTTTCTGACTATTAACTATGGACTTTAGATCCAAAGTATATGAACATTGTTTTTCTCTTTAATACTTAGAATCCACATCACAGAAAGACTGTCCTCATGATGGCAATTTGTTTTCTCTAATCTATAATCATGCATGTACTCCCAAGATTCTGAGATGCTCAAGGGCTTAAACATATGGACATAAAGGTAAACATCAAATTTGGAAGCAATAAAAACAACATTTTATACAGGTGCTGTCCTATTGCAATCCAGGTCCCTGCCAGCTCTTTTAAATAGCTCCCTACTGACTTTTGCCACAGCTCAGACAATTAGACTAGGCACTGCTTAGAGCAGAGACCAAGAAGAGGCCATGAACAGTGGATCCTGATCATAATATATAAGGGCATGTCTAGATTTCTTTTTCTTTTGAAAGAGATATGCAAATTCGGCACAAATTTGCATATCTTCTTCCGATCACTTTTTCAAAAGAGGTTTTTTTTTCAAAAAAGCAAGCAGTCTACATGTGGTTCTTTCAGGGGGAAAAACCCTTTTTTGAAAGAACCCTTCTTCCTCAAAAAATGAGGTTTACAGCATTCTTTCAGAAAAGGTTTTTTTTTTTTCGAAAGAACCATGTCGAATTTGCATATCTTCTTTCAAAAGAAAAATGTGGTCTAGACATGCCTAAAGATAATCTTAGTCAATACATTAGGCAGTATATTAGATTATCATAAGTATGCTTCTGTATGCAGTTAAATCTTGTTTTCATTTTCTGGTAGCAGTCTGGGTCTTAGTTCTGTTTATAATATTTAGTGCCCTGTTAACTGTCTTCTCAGTGCATACAATGTTGGTGGCAATTTGAAAGTTTAAGAACTAAATAGGCAAGAATATATTGAACAAGGTTGATTTAGTGCTTTTTTCTTTCTTTCCAGTTATCAAATGGGGTCTAATGAAGTCTCTTTGAAGGCAATGGAAAGATGCCTATTGACTTCAGTGACAGCTGGATCTGACCCTGAGTGAGGTTTTAAATATCCCTAACTGGTTCACAGGGGTGTCAGTGCACCACCACAAGGATGAATTGCTTTGCCCACAGAGGGATTGGCACAGAAGGAATCTGTGCCAGATTCTTCCTTGAGCTGAGGCTTTTGACATCTTGGAGCCCAGAACACAGCTGACAAACTTTCAGAGGAGCAAAATGGAAGTAGTTGGAATAGCTATTGCCTGTACTCTGCCTGACTAAGTTGAGGGTCTTGCCAAGTTAGCTGCTCTTCTAACCTTCCTATTTAATTGATACTCCCAAGGTATCCTGCATTACTACGTGACTTCTGCCAGATCATGTGGAAGATCTGAACAGTTGATATTTGTATCCATTAGCATTGCAGGCACATGTATCAATTTGAGTATCCATTGGCACTTTTCTTTGCTGTGAAACAGTAGCTCTGTAACATGATGGGCATTTCACATGCACTTTATCTCATTACAATGTTCTTTTGAACATTATGAATACTATATTATTGTCCTCTAGTACCTTGTCGCCTCTCTTCCTTCCATTCCTTCCTGAAAACCACCTATGCTGTGACACTTACAAGCAATCAGTCAACTAATGATGGGCATGCCAGAAGCAAGATGCCCAAGAAGACTTGTAATGATTTCCAAGCACCCAGCTGTGCACACCATCTGCCTGTATAAGTATCTAAACAGCCTTTTCCCTCTTCCATCCTGTGGCTTATCATGCTCACAGTCACATCTTGTGTTAAGTTAAACTGTAAGCTCTTCAGGGCAGGGATTATGTCTTTTGGGGTCTGTAACAGGGTGTCATCCCCCCTCCTGCTGTTTGCCTTGGCAATGAGCTCGGCAATGTAGTGCATTCTCTTTGGGTGGTATTTCACCAACGTCACTCCTACTTAATGACCCACATGCCTTCAAGGACCTCTACATCCTCTTTAGCCACACAGCCGTCCCTCCTTTCTGTGCTTCCTTCAGGGGGACCTGCAGTCCACTGTTCAGCCATTTCCTTTGAGTGGCCAACAGCAGTCCAATACTCTGAGGCCATCTCCCACTCTCTTTGGCCTTTTGTAAGGGCCTCAGTCTATAAACCTCAGCAGCAAGCCAGGAACGGTCTCCTTCCCTCTCAGTCCCTGCTGGAAGTTCTATTAGCTCTCCAGAGTGCTTCTTCCCCGGGCTGCCTTCCTCTGCCTTACAGCTCCCTTTTTATATGGTCTACTTAGCCCTGATTGGCTGCTTCTTTCAGCCCTTCTCTGATTGGCTACCATTGGTGCATCTTCTGTAGGGCTGCTTTTAACCTCTTTTCTGCAAGTGAGGCACAGCCACCCCAACACTGTGTCTTTGTGCAGCACTCAATTCTTATGGAAATCTTTGGACCGCTGAAATGTTAACAAGCTAGCTCAGGGTGGTTGACTCAGTATTCATCTCTTGTGGTGATTTCACATGGACTGGACTCAAGTATAACTACCTCATCCAAAGCCACTGACCTGGGAGTAAGGTGGATGATAATTCAAAGATTAGTTCTCTTCATGGAGACATGAAACATAAGTAAGGTAGAATTCTCTTTCATAGTGACATCCGATAGCGTGTTTTTTATAGTTTTCAAGTGAAAAATGAAAATATTCTCAGTCAAAGGGAATGAATACAATGTTTCAGTTTTTCCGGACATTGAAACCATTTTCTATATGTCCATTCTCTTCCCAGAAAGCTATGAACCTTAAGACTGAAACCTTCCACATTTGTAATATAACTCTGACTTACATTTGTGTATCTCAGGAATAACTTCCTGAAGTCAGTGGAGTTACACTAGTACAAAACCAGTGTGAAATTCAAGTCCACCATCCTTAAATACTTCGAGAACATTCAAGTCATTGTTAAATAGAACTGATACATAGCAAAAAAAATTCATGAATATTTTCATAAATAAAATCACTAAGTTGAGTTCCCAGTGATTAATATTATTCAGGCAAACACCAGGTGTTCATGAAAATGCTCACAAATTCCCAAAGGTTTCATGAACTTTAGTATGAATTATTATTCTTTACTTGTGGTTAATTATTCTCTTGTTTATAAACAACTCAGAAAATTATTCTTCCAAAGGTTTTAGTGTACTTACAAATGATTAATTTGATATGGCTGCAACTTTGCTAAGCAATTAATCAGTCTGTTAGATCTATCATTACCTTTGGGGTTTTGGCTTTTGAAGAATTTGAATTTTGCCCATTTTTTATTAGCAAATTGTCCATAATCTGATCCAAATTCATACTGAATATGATTTGTAATGAGCTACTTTGATCTTCTTTAAGTGTCAGAAAGTACATTCTGTATCACATGTACTCAGTCCTTGCAAAGAAAGCCAAATTCTGACCTATGTATCAAGGTTGTGATCCAGTGTGTTAGCCAGGGGAGACGTGTTAAAGATCCTATACAGGATCACAAATATCTTGTTGCAAATTATTTCAGTAGATAATGAATAAGTGGAAATCCAACAAGCAGTAAGGGTACGTCTACACTACCACCCTAGTTCGAACTAGGGTGGTTAATGTAGTCATTCAAAGTTGCAAATGATGCCCGGGATTTAAATATCCCGGGCTTCATTTGCATCTTGCTGGGCGCCGCCATTTTTAAATCACCCGTTAGTGCGGACTCCGTGCCCACGGCTACACGGAGTTCCACGTTCCACGAGGAGTAACGGTAGTTCGAATTAGAAAGCCTAATTCGAACTACCTACTCCATGCCGCGTGTAGCCGCGGGCACGGAGTCCGCACTAACGGTGATTTAAAAATGGCGGCGCCCGGTAAGATGCAAATGAAGCCTGGGATATTTAAATCCCTGGCTTCATTTGCAACTTCGAATGACTACATTAACCACCCTAGTTTGAACTAGGGTGGTAGTGTAGACATACCCTCAGAGATATACAAGACTGAATAATTTCTTATCGATGGTGAAATGAACAGCTCTCCCCTCAACTTCTCCAAGGGCCTTCATGACAAAGACTCAGAAGAACACCTTGAAGGAATGCTGCATTCTAGACTGACAGGTATTTTCTGTACAACAAAACCAATGAAGAATGTTGGGGGAAGGTGACAAAGGTTACCCTCTTCTATTACAAGGACTATTTAAATGTTTCTGAAATGGAAGAGCTTTGTGTGTCTTGAAATCTTGTCTCTTTCACCACTAAAAGTTGGTCCAGAAAGAAGACCCAAAGATATTGCCTTACCCATGCTGTCTCTCTAATAGTGACATAGCTACAGCAACTCTGCATACATGATATTAACATTCATTTGAGGCTCATAGGTAACTGATTTGGGTTTTTTTCATTATGAAATGTGTTCCAGCCAGCAAGATGAAATCCATCTGCACGTGATGAGTTTACATAGGGCACATCTAGACTGCAAGCTTCTTTTGAAAGAAGATTTTTCGGAAGAGATCTTCCAAAAAAACTTTTTCTGAAAGAGAGCATCCACACTTCAAAAGCTCATTGAAAAAGCGATCTGTGTTTTCAAAAGAGAGCATTCACACTCATTGGACGCTATCTCGCATATAAGCTGTGATTACTGCGGACGGAGTGGCCACGAGGGCACCAGTGCTTTTTCCTGGAGGCTTCTTCTTTTGAAAAACTCCCTCTTCTGCCTCCACACATGTGGAAAAGGCATTCTTCCTCAAAGAATGAGGTTTACCAATGTCGGGGAAACCCCTGCGTTCTTTCAATTTTCTTTTGAAAGGACTCAATAGCAGTGTGGAGGTAAGTGAATTTTTTTTTGGAAAAATGGCTGTTTCAGAAAAATGACCACTCGTTGTGTGGTCTGAGCAATGTTTTGTCTGATTTTTCTGAGAGAAGTAAATACTGAGGCATCTTGAAAATTTTAAGTAACAGATGAACTTTTACACAATTTCAGTTCAACTGATTGTTAAATGAAAGTCCTCTCATTGTTGGGAGGCCTGTTTTAGAAAAAAAAAATAGGTAGATCTGCTTAAGTAATGCTTTAGTTTTTCCTCCAAATATTGGATTGTATATTATTGTCTAGATTGTTTTATCCTCTGTCAGACATTTTAGTCATTTTGCACTCTACTGAAAGCATAACAATAATAGTTTCTGTCATTGTTCACTGTGGAAGACTGATTTGCAAATTATCCACCACCGTTTTTCTGTGGCAACAAACTCCTAAAACTTTAATTTAGTGAGCAAATGTCCATTTTCAGAATTATTTGGAGACTAGAATAAAAGTGCTTTCTGGACTGATGAAATAATGAATGGCAAATATGTGTATTCATATTTATATACACAGTTTTAAATATATATATTTCCTCTCTCCTGCCTTTGGTATGTTTGCCTTCCAATACTGTGAGCAATTTGAAGCAGGGAGTTAGAATAAAATATGAGCTTCATTGACTTCACTGGAGCTGGGATTTCACCTCATGTCTTTCTGTGTATATGGACATCACCTAAAACACTGTGGATATGTCTAAACTACATCCTTTTTTCGAAAGCGAGATGTAAATTAGGCAGATTGAAAGTGCAAATGAAGCGGGGACTTTAGGTCCTGTATAGGATCTTTTGAAAAAGGAGGGGTTTTTTTCGAAAGAATCACGTCTAGATGGTGGTTTCACTTTCGAAATACCCTTTTTCGAAAGATCACTGTGATGCGATTATGCAAATGAAGCACGGGATTTTTAAATCCCGCGCTTCATTTGCACTTTCAATCTGCCTAATTTATATCCTTCTTTCAAAAGAGGGATGTAGGTTAGATATACCCTGAGAGAGCTACAAGGCAAACACTAATTCAGAATATTCTTATTTTAATATATCTCTGCATTTTAGAAAACAATTATTTATTTGCATAAATGCCTTGCTATCATAGAAATCATAGAGATGTAGGACTGGAAAGGATCTCAATAGGTTATCTAGTCCAGTCCCCTGCAATGTCAGGACTAAGTATTATCTAACAGATATTTGTCTAACCTGTTCTTAAAAACCTCCAAAGACAGGGATTCCACGGCCTTCCTAATTAATTTGTTCCAGTGCTTAGCTATCTTTACCATTAGAAAGTTTTTCCTATTGTCTAATTAAATCTTACTCATGTCAATTCAAACCCATTACTTCTTGCCCTGTCCTCAGTGGATAAGGAGAACAATTTATCACCTTCCTCTTTACAGCAATCTTTTATGCACTTGACATTTTGTGTCTCTCAATCTTATCTTGACCAGATGTAACCAATCCAGTTTTTTCAGTCTTTCATCATATGTCATGTTTGTCTCTTCGCATAACACTTTATGAATATAGGTGCTCTCATTCTATAAGTAGTAGATTTTATTAATATTTCAGTTGTACCTATAATCCTCAATCGGGGAACAATATACTTAGCTCAGAACAAATGGGTAGAACCAAGGCCACGTCTATCCCCAGATCTTAAAATCTATATTTATAAAAAGACTGTGAGGGTGGATAAACAAGAAGTGAGAAGTAGGTACAGGCAGTCCCCGGGTTACGTACAAGATAGGGACTGTAGGTTTGTTCTTAAGTTGAATTTGTATGTAAGTCGGAACTGGTACATATTTGGGGGGGGGGGGGAAACGGGGAGCTGGAGTTAGGTGGAAAAGACCCTGATTCTCATACAACTTCCTTATTCTAAGAAAAACACATACTGTTTTGATATGAAGGTTTTTTTGGTTGATATTTTAATTAAAAATTGATCATAAGTTTCAGTGTTTCATGCTATATCCAAATCTTCCTTTTGGGGTATCTGAAAGATCCCAGTTATTCATTTAATAGTCAGAATCTTTGTTTTTTATAACTAAAAAAAGTTTATTCAATGCATATTACTGTTCCAAATAGAATTTGCTACAGATGGTTCAGTGAAATGGGTATTAAGTGTAATCAACAGTCATTGGAGAGCACAGTGAAATATTGATACAATCAAAGCTGTTGTTGTATTCTGCTGAGCAGAAAATGGAAATCCCTTCCTGTGAAGTGTGTGTGTGAATTTATCCACAGGATTAATTTTAAAGAAAAATTCTGTGTTGGGAACAGGAGTTTAGCCACAGGTGGGTCCTCATTCTCCACTCACCCTCTTTGCAACCAGACCCATCCCCTCGGGGCTTACCCTGCTCTGCTCCAGCCAGGGTGTGGGGTTGGGGCTTGCCCCCTCTTCCCTTCTGTCCTGCTCCTCCCCATTCTTGCCCACCCACACCACTGGGTAATTTTTCAGCTTCACCTCTGCCAGGCTGGAAGGGACTTGTTAATTTCACATGACGCTAACAAGATACTTGCAGCTCTAGTGCTGAATAGGGAAAGAGCTGTTGCTCCCAAGGTGGGGACTGTAACACAATGGGTCTCACTGCCTGCTGCTCCTGGTGCCCCCTTTTGGCTGGTGTCTTGTTCCCCCAGCAGACCCGCGTCCTCCGCGGCGAGAAAAGCCACTCCGCGTCTCCCTGGTCTGCTGGGGGGAAGTGCCCCCTGCGCCGCCGGAGGCAGCAACAGTGGGGGAGGCACCCCGCACTAGCTGTGCCTCCCCCCGTTTGTAACTAGGGATCCAACATAAGTCAGATTGATGTAACCCGGGGACTGCCTGTAATAGAAAAGAAGGGAATATTTGCATAAATCATCAGTCTCAAGGTATGTAGAGACTGCAGAGTTTTTCCAGAAAAACTGTCATTTTTCTGGAAAAACTACACTTAGATCCACACTGCAATTGCGTTCTTTCAACAGAAATTTGAAAGAACGCAGGTGTTTTTCCGACAGCGGTAAAGCTCTTTCTACGAGGAAGAAACCTTTTTCCGAAAGAGCTCTTTTGGAAAAAGGCACGTGTGGACGATGAAGAGGGGGGGTTTTGAAAGAAGAGGCCTCCAGGAAAAGCACTGGAGCTCTGGGTGACCACTGCATCCACAGTAATCATAACTGAAATGAGAGAGAGCATCAAATGAATGTGGATGCTATCTTTCAAAAAAGCACATCGCTTTTTCGTTGTGCTTTTGCTGTGTGGACGGGTTCTTTCAAAAGACGTTTTTCTGGAAGATCTCTTCTGGAAAAGCTTCTTCCAAAAGAAGCCTGCAGTCTAGACATAGCCTCAGTGACAAAACAATCGGTGCAGTATAAAAACCTGAACGGAATAGAACAGACAAGATGACAAGATCCCTTTCCAGAATAGGCACTGATGATGAAACAGTTCTAACAGGTCAAAATATAACATAGTAGGGCCTATAAATATACATAGGGTCTTTTTCAGAAATTCTAAGATGGTTTTATAACCTTTTTTTAGAAAGACATAGAATTATAGATTGCAAATGAGTGATTCGTGGAATTACCTAAATAGTAAGCCAAATGGACTTTATAATATTTAAAGATGTATAAACAGGGAGGATCTTAACTATCTCCTGACATGCACCAGTCCCTTTATCTAGGTTGTATGTTTTGGACAATGGATAACTCTTGTGTAGCGGTATGATGAATATGAGTGCATTTCCCTACAGGGAAATGGGAGATGTAGAAATAACTTTATAGTTTGTCACACAGTGCCAACTGACTCTTTTGGGGTACAGGTAACAAACTCCAAGATTAATCCATTAGATTCTGGATTAACTATGTTGCACATTATATTCTGCCCCTACCTGAACTTCACTGCAACTGAAGCAAAGGCAGCAGAATTGGCACCTGAGGTGAATAGATTTGGAGTTCATCAAGCAGGAAGCACACATCCCAATTGGAGCCAGGTGAAACTGAACCAATTTTATGATTATGAGAAAGTGCAATGTACAAGAAAAGCAACTAATATTGGTCTGTTCATGGACTGCCCTGGCTATGTACTGCCCTAGGTAGACGTCCATTAAAGTTAGACTACCAGTTAGCCAGAGGAGTACATAGAGAGAGGGAAGGAAAGACCCTGTTAGCTAAATGATACATTTTTTATTATTTGCTCTGGCCTCAGTAGTGAGGTGGTATATATGAATCCAGTTCAAAATACCTACCTAGAGCCTTTGAAAAAGGGCCATTTCATGATAGGGGCTATGGCTACATTACGAACTTTTTCCGGAAAAGGAAATGCAAATGGAGCACTCATTTGCATATCTTGTGCTCTCATTTGCATATTCTCTTCCGATCCTTTTTGCGGAAGAGGCTTTTATGCAAAAAAGCACTACGCCTTTTTTGTGCAACAACCCCCTTTTGTGCATGTTCCCTTCTTCCTCAAAGGTGCTGTCTACACAGCGCTTTTTTGCGCAAAACCTCCTCCGCAAAAAGAATTGGAAGAGACTACGCAAATGAGAGCACAATAAATGCAAATGAGTGCTCCAATTGCATTTCCTCTTCCAGAGAAAGTTTGTAATGTAGCCGTAGCTTTATAAATGTCACTATATACATTGTAAGCACTTGGGGGCAGGGACCATCCTATAGTTCTGTGTTCATACAGCACCTAGAACAATGGGACTCTGGTCCATTTGCAAAGCTCCTATATGAGAGGCACTATCATAATTCAAACAATCTATTGTTTGCTAATCTGGATTTCTGGTCAGCAACTTTTAATTAAAGGATTTCACCCTTAAAACACAGACAAGTATGAACTTGCCCTGAACATGCAGTAAGATCCTCCAAATAGATTTCCTGTCCTTTTTTATTTCTAATTATATTATCTTTCTCAACATGTCCTTTCAGATTTGTTCAATGCATTTTCTTCTGTTTCATTACAGTGTATGTAACAAAAGACCTCCTGATGACCTGTCACCTAGCCCGTCTTCCGTTCTCCCATCTTGCAAAAACTTTATTCAGGCACCTATAATATTTGTAGTGGTACAACAAATACTTTCACATACAGCTCATCACTGTACTGTAAGTGTGATCTGTTCCAAAATAATATTCTACCTACAGTAAATTGATTTATTTTTCATTTGTATTTGCAGACTGTCCCACCTATTAATATCAAAACCATTGTGCTTTTCAAAGTGCTTCAGAGCAGTGAATAAAGCATTCTCAGCTAAAGAGATCTGTCTATGATACAAACTTCCAGAGATTCCAGAGCCTGATCACCTTAAGGAAATGCTGCAAAACCTTCCTACAGTATTTGGTGAAGCTTTTAAATGGGAACCAGAATTATGTATTAGAAACATCAGCTACACCTTCTGGCTACCTCCCTCATCCAAAACAACACAACAAAAAAACCCATAAGCCGAGCTTTCTATAAACTGAGGGAAGAGTCGGAATCTCCATGAAGTCCATGAGGGACTTTGGTATTGTTTATCCATGTTACGTGAAAAGTCCTCAGATACTATGATGATGAGTAGCCGTACAAAAACCTTAGATAATTTAATCCTGCATGTGGTTGCCATCTAGACACACCGTTTAGAATTGAGCTATTGCAAATATGTACGTCTATTTGAATAATTAAGAATAAATTTAGCCTTTGCATTCCTAAACTGAAAATGAATAAGGGAATAGATGTACAAATATTTACCACCATATTGGTATGTGTTAAGGACATAAAATCTGCACTGCCACCACAGCATGCAAAACATCTGTTCTTATGGTAATGCAATGCAAATAATATTCTTTAAAGTTAATTCTTCATAAAGTCTTTGAGTCTGTGCCTCTTAACAATGGTTGCAAAGAAGTACACAAGTAAATAAATAACCCCAATGCAAATGGTAAGTGGTGCGGTGAAAATGCATCATGGAGCAAGACCCAGCTCCTCAAATTCATTTAGGTGCCTAAATTCAATTGATTATAATGGGAATTCAAAGCCTAACTATTTTTATGTATTTGCACCCCAATCCTGAAGTCATTGCTCCCTTATTACTCAGCCATCGCTCATTCCAGTTGGAGCCAATGCCTGACTAAGGAATGAATGAAACCTGAGCACCTGACTGGTCCCTAACAAGGATCCCTCATTAACTTCTTGTGAAACGGTTGGTGTGATGGGGGCAGGAAAATGAACTGTGAGTCTCTCCCCGCAGCTCTAAGATCCCACACTTCCTTCCACTCACTAGTAAGACCAACCCTTCTGTCATTAGCTTCCTTGTAGCCCTGTCACTTCCACGGACCCTGCTGCAAATGGGCCTGGAGCTATGTTATCTGTGACTAGAACACTACATTAGGCTGTTTGGGGTAAATATATACACCTCACTAATCCTACTTTGATGCCCATCATTGTGCTCTCTCCCAGCATTTGCTCGCTGCCATGCAGAGAGCCCTCAGAGGGGTCTCACAATGGGAGGGGGGGTGCTGCAGAGATGACTAACCTTCTCCCACTGCCCCTCTCTGCACACTTCTATGTGTGGCAAAGAAGATTCATGGGCAAAGGGCCAGGATCTCATGGTCACTTGGTGCCTGTGGAAGAGTCCAAGCTTTGGCCTTATGTTTTTACTGAGGTCACCATTTCAATCTAGCCTGTAAAGAGAAGCGACTATATTCAATTTATTTTAGATGCCCTCCTGAACATTTGATTACAGACTGTCATACAATACAGCACATCATGGAAACCTGTGCTCCAAAGAAGCCCAGAACTGGCAGAGAGAGTTTTATATATCACAAGTCTAGAAGGGACCATTGTCACCATCTGGTCTGATCTTCTGAGTAACACAGGCCATAGCACTTCCCCCAAACAATCCCTAGAGTATATCTTTTAGACAGTCACTCTCAATTTAAAAATTGCCAGGGACAAAGAACCTACCAGGACCTTGGGTAAATTGCATAAAAGGTTAATCATTCTCACTGCTAAACATATTCACCTTATTTCCAGTGTGAATTTGTGTAACTTCAACTTTTAGCCTTTGTATCTTGTGATAGCTTTCTTGCTAGACTGAAAACCTCATTATTAAATATTTCCCCCGTGTAAGTATTTATAGATCATAATCAAGTCACCTCTTACCCTTCTCTTTGTAAAGCTAGGTCCTTTGAATCTGTCACTATAAGGCAAGTTTCTAATCCTTTAATCATTCCCATGATTCTACTCTGAATGCTCTTCAATTTATCAGCATCCTTCTTAAAATGTGGACACCAGGAACAGCACACCAATACTGCCAGAGAGACAAAGGGCCAGAAGTTGAGTATGCTAACGACTAGACTGCCTGCTGCACCTGTGAGCACTTGCCATTTTGTCCTGGTCTTTACAGCACTGTTCTACTTCAAGTTTCCTCAACAGTGGTAACTTGACTAGTGAATATGCTGAGCCAAATGAATACTCGATATAATCATTGACTTAAACTGGAATACCCCAGAGATGGATATGATTCACTGTCTAGATAAAGATATCCCTTTATAATGATATGTTCTAATCTGGCTAGTTTATTAAGAAGAGAAAAAAGGTCCATGAAATGTCACAAGTCAGTGTTTTGAGAACCTCTGCTAGCAAGCTAATTAATAATCAGACAGTATTATTCTCAGATCAAATTGTATTGTGATTAGTAGTATTATAACATTATGAGATTTTATTATAACAAGATACATTTCAAATCATTAGTTTAACTTTTAAAAAAGTGGACTTGGTCTGCTATTCTAATACAATATTGCACAGCATCTCAGTAAATACGGCCAAACACCGTAACAGTAGACAGTACTATGTATATTATATACTCTTCCCTTTCATGAACACTAAATTCATACAAGTAATATTTTATGCCATGAAAGAAAAATGTAAACGTTATTCTCAGGGGTACAGAGAATATACGGTACATCTTTAGAGAGAGCTCAACATTTCCTAGCATATGTTTGATATAGACCTAATTTTCCTATATGCAGGTATTTTTTATTTTAAAATACATTTTACATCAATGGAATTCTATTTTCTCACTACAGAACACACATTCCTATCCAATATACATCATGCTCTTCATATTTTAGAATGTTTACACTCTGCATTGAACGCCTATGTGTTCTGTATGCTTAGAACAAAGCATACTCTAGTCTTCTCTATTTCTGTTAGAGGACAACAGCAGTCCATCCCCTAAGAGGCATGATCTGTATGTCACTAAATACTACATTTGTTGTATAGTACAGATTAGTCTTGCCTAAGATAGGCTACAGATCTACCCTATGTCAACCAGTAATAAACCAGTTATTTGAAAGTTATAAGACTTAGAGAAGCAGTGTTGGCCTCTGACTTATCCCATGATCACTGGTTTCATTTGGTAGCTATTCATCTTCACAGGACTGCATATGTCTGTACATAGGAGAAAAATTTAAAATATTCAGAGAGCCATGACAAATTTCCCTGCTATTTTCGGAATGCATAGCAGTGAAATTATTCTTTTACGCCATGCAAAAGGGGGACCTGCTTTCCTATATGTGGAATTAATGTGTGTCATTTAAAACCTAGCTAAGTGATGAACAGTTATTAAGGAAAGACATTGAGTCATGAATGCCCTGTATTGTATCAGCACTGTGACATTTACCAGAATTTAATAAAAATCTATATACTTCGTAACATGATGTATAATCAGATGACAAATGCAATATCATCATCCAGGGCCTAAAACACCATCAAAGCTTTATTCATATGTTAGACTGTCCTAATCCTTCTTAAGCCTAGCATCAGCTGCCATCATGTTAAGATATGCCAGCCCTAAAAATGAAAACCAATATCTTAAGGACATTATGCCTTGCCAGGAAGAATGTTGATTTGGATTTAATAGGGAGATAGCAGTTTATCATCAGTTGTGTAGGCAGATTATAGAATTGCATGGCACTTTGTACTGTTTCTTAAATATGTTCTTTGTGATATGAGTTGCTCAGATACCTAACAGCAATATTTAAATGTGTATTTTTCACTAATTTGTACCTAATTTTATTTTGGGAGAGGGAGGCATCATGAAGTAGAGATCCAGTTGAGATCTTCTTCTCAAATAGTTGAGGCTCTTGAGGTTTCAGAGCTACTTATAAACTACACACCACACATGCATGTAGTGTGTGTAGTCTTTGTCCTACAGCACATTGCATCAGATACAGCTCATCTACAAGTGACTTACAGCAGAGATGGTCTTGTAAAGAGAGTAATAAGAAAAGAAACTGTCAATTCCAATCCTTGTGGTCCAAATGCATTGTGCCTTTCCCCCCATCTCCTGATGACTCTGAAGGATTTGGTGATCTCATATAATTGGTGAGGTTCAACAAGGACAAGTGCAGAGTCCTGTACTTGGGACAGAAGAATCTCACGCATTGTTACAGTCTGGGGACCGACTGGCTAAGCAGCATTTGGCAGAAAGGACCTGGGGATTACAGTGGATGAGAAGCTGGATATGAGTCAACAGTGCACCCTTGTAGCCAAGAAGACTAATGGCATATTAGGGTGCAGTAGGAAGAGCATTTGCAGCAGCTCTAGAGAAGTGATTATTCCCCTTTATTAAGCACTGGTGAGGCCACATCTGGAATATTGCATCCAGTTCTGGACCCCCCACTACAGAAAGGATGTGAACACATTGGAGAGGGTCCAGCGGAGGGCAACCAAAATGATTAGGGGGCTGGAGCATATGACCTATGAGGAGAGGCTGAGGGAGTTGGGTCTGTTTAGTCTGCAGAAGCGAAGAGTGAGGGGGGATTTGATAGCAGCCTTCAACTTCCTGAAGGGAGGTTCCAAAGAGGATGGAGAAAGGCTGTTCTCAGTAGTGACAGATGGCAGAACAAGGAGCAGTGGTCTCAAGTTGTGGTGGGAGAGGTCCAGGTTTGATATTAGGAAAAACTATTTCACTTGGAGGGTGGTAAGCACTGGAATGAGTTACCTACAGAGGTGGTGAAATCTCCATCCCTGGAGAGTTTTAAGTCCTGGCTTTACAAAGCCTTGGCTGGGATGATTTAGTTGAGGTTGGTCCTGCTTTGGGCAGGGGATTGGACTCGATCACCTCCTGAGGTCTCTTACAACCCTAGGACTCTATTATATGTCTAGGACTGACTACAAGGGGGAAGGGACCGCATGTAAAAAGCCTGCACTGAGAACTTTGAAAAGCTCCTGTCAGTATTGCTTTCTGAAGTTTGTGTTAAAGGAAAAGAGTACCACTAATACCTCAGAGCTAAATAAACATTTTAATATTTAATATTAAATAATTTAATATTTTAAAACAACAGAACCCAAAGGTGAAATCCTGATGCCTATTGACTTCGATAGGCCCTGGAGTTCAAACGTCTTACATAACAATGGTGGTATAAAGTATGGGCATGGATTTTATTTATGTTAAAAGAAAAAGACCTTACATATTGCTATTACTTCATATTAAGCATTCATTGTGTACTCCAACAGGTATTTCCTGTACTAAGAGCTTCCATTAGAAGGCATTTAAAATATGTGCAAAATTCAACCTCCTTTTTCTTAGTCACGGTGGACCATATATGCTTGACATGGAGGGAGAGATTACGTGGTCCCATGAACACATACAACAACATACACTGCCCCTACTTAAAATCAGAAAAACACCCTTCTAGACTATGTACCAAATGCAGGAGGTCTTTTGCTACTGAAGCCAATTTACCAATCTGTGAAATATGGCTGTCAAAAGCAAGTTCATGATCACTTTGAACATGTATGTTTCTGTTGCTAAGAGTTATGTGTGAGATTTGAATCAAGTAAACAAACTGATGTGGAGGAGTTTTGGTTAAAGGCAAGTCAGTTAGTAAACAGTTTTGGGCTGAACTGAAGGAATTAAATCCAAGAGTTGATGGGGTTGAGGTAAGGATGAAGAAAAGCATGAAATAGTAAATAGATATCAATATGGGGTGACTTAGTTATGGGTGAACCTCTCAATAGGCAGAGAAGCACCCATAATTTCAGATATTTTTCTGACAAATCTGAATTTCATGAATCCACAAAAACAGAGACGGAATCTGTACAAGCACAGAATCTCTGATAAGATTCCTGATATTTCCCACTTCCAGCCAGGATGGACAGACAGAAAAAACAGCTCTTTTATGGTATGTATTTCAGGGCTTCTGCTTACTTTCCCAGACATAATAAGAAAAGGCAATAAAATATATGAGTAAACCACATTTTTTTTTCAAATTTCAATGTTTTCTGTTGAATTAGAGGCATAAGTTTGGGCCAGTTCTAATTTTCTCAGAACCAGTTCACAAACACATAGAATTGAGTGCACAAGAGTTTTTTTTAAAGTTGAAAATGGAACATAGCCAAGAGGGATGAAACAGAGAAAAGGAGAAGAACAAAACTCTGTGGGATGAGGACCCAAAATAATAGTGTTAGAATATAAGAACAGCCATACTGGGTCAGACCAAAGGTCCATCTAGCCCAGTATCCTGTCTCCCGACAGTGGCCAGTGCCAGATGCCCCAGAGGGAGGGAACACAACAGGTAATCATCACATGATCCTCCCCGTCATCCATTTCCAGACAAACAGAGGCTAGGGACCTGACTGGGTGATATGATCGCTAAAAATAATAAGGGGGGGGAGCATGATTTTAACAAAATATATATGGAAACTAGTCAATTTTTGCTCTTTCATTACATCATTAGCTTAGCTCCTTTAACATGCCTTTGCTTTTATTTTTCTGAGTAATTAAAATATCCTCTGATCTTGATTATTATACCTCTTTTACAGGCATTTTCCAAATATCCTTTTGACAAAGTTCAGGACTTCAAAAGAAAAAATGATTAAATTTCCGCTTCTGTAATTTACAAAGAGATAAATTCTGTGTGTCATTTAGGGCTAATCATTACTCACCAAGTTTAATAATTATCAGGTAAAGTACAAACTACATGTAGTCTACATTACACTAGATTTATGGGATTCATGCTAGGAGATTCAATTATATAACAAATAATTTGTTCCAAGATAATCTGCTTGCTGTAATATATCTGGACACCTAGGATTTGCTGTAAAGATTCAAAACATTACAGGCACTTTTTAAAACCACAACTAACTTTTTCTCCAATGCATTCTACCTTGTGTAACCATTTCAGTAAAACCAACCCCACACATTCAAAAAATCTTAAATCGGGCCTCCAAAAATTATGAGACTAATTTAGAATCATTTTCTAAAATAATCAACTGGGAGTTTTTGTTCACTTTCCACTTTTTAAGCCCTTTAATTCATGTTTTTATAGCTATATGCAACCAACCATGAGTGATAGAAACTTACTAGTTTTTAATGAGAGTTGAGATTCTCCCATTATGGTATGACACTAGAAGTCAATAATTTATGAAAAACACCATATACCACAACCCTCATGATAAAATTATTTGGCAAGACTGCCATTGAAATATATATGCAAAGTAGATGTGAAATCTACCCTTCTGCCTTGGCAGCACTCAGCAAATATATTATAAAAATGTATAATTTGCAAAATTATGTGCAGAAAACATGGATCATATTGCAATAAAAATATCTTCCCTCAATATTACTTCCCAAGAACAAGCATGATATCTCAATTTATCATGTTAAAGTCAATATTAGATGAGATAAGTGCTTCCTTGATGTCTACTACTGGAATAGAATTAGAATTAAACAGATAATAAATAATACAGTTACAGAATTATATAACAGAGCAGCTGATAGAGAAAAAGACATTAAGAAACACAGGCAAGGCTCTTACATCAACAGCTGTCTGACAGGGTAAGAACACA
The DNA here is from genome assembly GCF_052426305.1 of Pelodiscus sinensis. NCBI lineage: Eukaryota > Metazoa > Chordata > Testudines > Trionychidae > Pelodiscus > Pelodiscus sinensis. Next base: position 212,668,320 of record NC_143052.1, read on the forward strand.
GTGGAATCATTTGATGTACATTTGTCATCATGTTCATTGTTAACATTATCCAGAGAAATCTGTTTAATTTCCTTGAAATTAATTTGAACACAATTAAGCACAATAGTAATAAAATATATTTTAAATATTAATAAAGCTGAGATGGTCATATGATGGCTTAAGTGAATTCTCAACTCCAAATCTCTAGAAAAGTTATTGTCGGGGTTGATGTGGCCTGACCTAGAGTACTTGAGGATGCTGAATCTATTATAAGCCTCCTGCAGTCAAGCAATAAGGAAAAAAATAAATCAATCAAAAATCAATGATCCTCTCAGGAGCACTTAAGGAATAACCCTGTCTGTCTACCATAGTTGTTATTCAGCCAGCAGCCTCAATGTGCTAGCTGGAAGGAAACATAAGTCTAATCACTACACTGCAGTCACTTTGGAAAACACCACCCCAGCTGCTCAAACAGAGGAAATTATTGATATACACAGGGCAGCTGATAATTGCTGATGTTGAACAAGCTTATTAAGTAGATTGATTTCATTCTCCCTATTCTTATTCATTGGCATCCTCTATACAAATATGACATTATTCTACTGAAGTGATCCAAGACATTGCAGTGGACCTTGATGTTACAAACGAGGGTCCAATGATGCAAAATACTAACAAGTGTAATGCTGATTACAAATAGACCTATTCAAATCAATGGGACAACTCATGAGAGGAAGACCTTTACTTGGTATTAAGTGTTGTCACTGCTTGGTCCCTTGCTTTGCAAAGCATTCCAGATACAATTACTACTGACCACCCTGTTTGCTATATTATTTTGCATTGCATATGACAGACTGTATTGCACTCACTGACTCACTGGGTATAAGCTGTTTGGGACCAGTATTCTGTTTTTTACTTACCATAAGCTACCTATCACAAAGAACCATGTTACGGCAGCTATACAAATAAGGTAATACTATAGTCTTATGGAGCATGTATTGTGGAATAGAATAGCTTTTGTTTAGGAGTCACAGAACATTGAAACATTGGCTCTGGATCATGTAAAGTCTCCTTTCTGTTGCAAGGCAATATGTTGGTTAATTGCCCATTAATTTGACTGATTAGTCAACATGCCTTTGAAACAGTGCCTCCATGAAATCACAATTAGGAATTGGTCCAGTTCAATCACCTCACTGTTCTGGCAATGCTTGGCTTTAGATCTAAGGATATGTCTATACTCCAATTAAAAACTCATGGCTGGCCCACGCCAATTGGCTTAGGCTCACAGTTACATTTAATTGCCACATAGATGTGTGAACTTGGGCTGGAGCCTGGGATCTAGGACCATCAGTTAAGAGGTGGGAGGGTCAGATCCCAGGCCTTCACTGTTAACACTTCAATTAAAAAGCCCCTTAGCCTCAGCCCAGCTGTAGGAGTCTAATTGCAGTGTAAACATACTCTTAATGTCCTGGCTTAAGCCAAACTGGAGCCAAAAATCTGAACATGCACAAAATAAGTAAAGTTTGGATCCAGGAGCCAAACTTCCTGTCTCAGGCTCATTTCTCCATGTTTTGTGCTCCTTTCGTGAGGACTGGATTGAACAGTTTCTATTTTGAATGTCATGTCTTCCCTTGGAATGAGTGAGTATAATGGGAAACTTAGCATTCTAGGGGAAAATTATCTCTTTAGATGGTCGAGGCAAATCCCACTGAAATTAACTGGAGTTGCACAACTGCATCTGAAGGCAGTGTATGGGGCTGCCTATGCAAATGAGAAGAGAATGATTAAAATACAAAAAGGCATTGCCATCTGTTTTCTTGTTCCCTGTCAATATGACAAAAGCATGTTTTTTCAGTGAGAATAAGCTTTTGATGCCTTGGATACAAATTCAGCCTACATACTCTCATGCATATGAAAAGTTTGATTTATAAGTTCAGATCATGATTCAGCACTCTAGCTCCTCCAAGAGATAATATACATGCGGCTTCCCAGTAATTGGTCCAAGCTTTTGCTAGTTTTGTACATAATCCAAGAAGATATATTACAGTAGATTTCCGATAATCCGGAACCTTTGGGACCTAGGTGGGGCCGGACTATCGGATATGCCGGACTATCAGGAGGTACCATAAAATGGTTTTTTTTTATATATATATATATATATATATATATATATATATATACACACACACACACACACACACACACAGACATACATATACACTGTATATAAAGTGTTTTAACCCTTTTTATTGCAGCAAAAACACTGTCCAGCATCACACAATGCCAGTGGCAGACTGACTTGGTCCCGTCCGGTTTTGCTCAGTTCAGCTGCTGCCACCGCTACTGCCTTGTGACTCGTTTTTTGGCCGAAGCTCACTCACTAGGCTCTTGCCATTTTGATGCCGGACTATCAGGAGTGCCGTACAATTGGATGCCACACTATTGGAGTTTTACTGTACTTCTATTGCTGCCACCCCTGCAGGACTCCATAACTTTGGCACCTTTGCTGGCAGGGGATTGGAATTTGGGGTCTTTTTTTTTTTTTCATTTTCCTAATGTGGTAATTACTATCCATGCAATTTAGACAGTCAGTTCCTACTCCAGGAATAACTATTTTCCAGATTAGAGCTTTGTTCTCTGATACAACTTTTTACAACTTACTTCCTTTATCATATTCATTTACATCAATTTGTGCAGCAAAATTGAATATTTCTATTAAGCCCCTCATTTTGAAAGTTCTCAGTTCCCCTGGTTCCAAGGGCAGATGACCATTTTGCAGGGCCCAGGGCAGCACAATTTCGCGGGGCCCCCCTTTGCCATGGCGCATGTGCGGGGCTTCTTGAAGCGCGGGGCCCGGGGCGGCCGCCCCGCTCGCCCTACCCTATATCCGCCCCTGCCTGGTTCATTGGGTGGGTTTCTTCAGCTATTGTACACCCTGTTCTAGATCCCAGTTTTCTTCTTAAAATTCCTCTTGGTTTATTTTTTAAAACATTTTTTACATCAAACACAGAGCCACAGACATAATGGAGTCTCAGGGTGCATCTGCACTGCACCATAACTCAAAATAAGACACGCAATTAAATCTATGCAAATTGTATATCTTATTTCGATGCTATTTCAAAATAGCTTATTTCATCATTTGGCGCTGTCTACGCAGTGCCAAATTTCAAAATAAAGCGCTGTTCCGAAACATCCCTTACTCCTCGTAGAATGAGGTTTTTCTTGGAGTAAGTCATCTTTGCAAGATGTGGGAGGGGAGAGAAAAAGGTGCCTCATCTAACTCTATAGCCCAGAGGTTAGTGCACTTCTCTGGGATATGGAGATCTCCAATTCAAGTCCTTTGTCCATATTAGGGGACAAAGGGATTTGAACAAGGCTCTGCCATCTCTGAGCTGTGTACCTTAGCCATCAGGCTCTGGGACACTCTGAGATGGGGTTCCCTTAATGTCTCCTGCTGCAGCTGTTACACTGTGAATAAATAATTTGAAAAGTCAGGGGGCTGAGATTCTGAGTCCCTCATCTCCCAGGTGAGGGGGCTAGCTACCTGTTTGCAGAGTAATTCTCATGCTTGTTGGTTCTGTCTAGCTCTTGTTCTCTCTGGCACAAGGACTCTAATTATTTACAAGACAATTAAAGTTATGTGTTTTATAGTGTTTCTAACAAATCATACATATTTGATCCCAGATATAGACCTTCTTACTCTCTGGGGGTACAGGGCAAGATTCTACTGCAAATGCAGAAGCCTTCATGGGTTTAAAAGGCTTAAGTGGAATTCCTGGTATTTGGTGTGTCTGCTATATTGCTCTGAAATAAGCTGACAGGTTTATCCCTTATCAAAAGTAATAACTACCTTATCACAGATATTTGACTTGAACAGTAGCTAATGGAACCCTAGTCTCCTACATATCACCTTCTGAGGCATTATTAGCGGAATTCTCTCAAAGTCCTCTGATCTATAAAAGAGTATCAGTGCACCTATATCAGGCATCATTACCTTCCTTCTTTCTGAATTCCCCCATATTTTTTTTGTTGCATTGCTTGAGCGGGGATGTGGAAGGGAAAAACACAGGGTCATTCTCACAGGGGTTGGAGACAGTTACAACGTCTGGACCCAGGAGGGCATATGGCCATATCCTTCTCCCCCACCTCTCCTCCAGAGCATAAATTTCTCCTAAGGGGGCAGAGAGAAGACAGGGCCTGCTAGACCTCTATACAGGTTGCCTATATTGCATAGCTGTGAAAAGGGTAGTGGGTTGTACCATTTCAGAGAGACTGTAATTCACTCATTTCTCCTGCACACTGACATGATAGGGAAATATAGTCCCTTTTCTAAGGCACAATTCCTCCTACAGTTCCCCTGGGACACTGCGGCCGTGTCCAGACTCGGGTTTTTTCGGGAAAAGTAGCCTTTTCCCGAAAAACTTCCCCTGCGTCCAGACTCAAGCCGCGTTCTTTCGAAATTATTTCGAAAGAACGCAGCTTTTCTTTCGACGGTAAACCTCGTTTCACGAGGAAGAACGCCTTCTTTCGAAAGTTCCTCTTTCGAAAGAAGGCGTTCTTCAATGTAAAGAGGCCGTCTTCAAAAGAGAGCATCCAGACTCGCTGGGTGCTCTCTTTCGAAAAAGCGGATTTCTCTTTCAAAAGATCCGCCTGCAGTCTAGACGCGATCTTTCGAAAGAGGCTCTTTCGAAAGATGCTTTCGAAAGAGCCTCTTTCGAAAGAAGCCTGCAGTCTAGACATAGCCTGCAATTCTGCACCACTCACTTCTGAGAGCTGGGACTAAATGTCACAGTCTATCCCTTTTCTTTTTTGTTGGTGCTTATTGTCAGACACTTTTTAAATCCTGGGCTTATCTGTCTAATGAACGAAAACATTTAGTCTAATATGTTCCATAACCTGAGTCTTGTTTCTCCTTCAGAAAATTAACAACAAACTTATAAGCCTTACTCTAATAGTCAGAAGTCAGAGAAAATAAATTCCCATATTAGTAGAGCCATTTGGAAGTTGATTTAAATTGCACAGAATAACAGGAGGTAATTAAATATTCCAAGTGAATAGCTCTGTCTCACTGAGGAAACCTTCTGTTAAACATAGATCAAATGTAATTGTTCAGGAACGATGAATAGACTCACCTTTTTTTCCCTTCCACAATACCATAGAATTAATTAAAGTACTGGGCAAATTAAACGATCAGTTTTATTTTGGACCATAATAACCTTATATCAAACTATTCATCATGTGCCATTCTGCCTGTGTCAAAATGGAAAAATGAAATGCTTACATTTATTGGACTGATTTTTATATACACCTTTGTATTCTTTTGCAAAGCATCATTCAGTTACGGTAATTTTTTTGAAACTTTTAAAGAGGAGTCCAGAAATAGGTGTGTCTGGATTCAGACAAATGTGTCTGCCCATATGAATATTCATTTCTACCTTAAGTCTATTTAAAACTTCTACATTATTAAAGACCTGTTGCTTATTCCGCTGATTACCATATCATGATGCAAAATTATGAGATTTAAAAGGTTTGGAAATTAAAACTGTGGCTCTGACATAAGGGTGGTATTATTGATGTTAAACCAAAGTATTTTATGCAGAGCAGAAGTACTTCCTCTCAGATGGCTACCTTTTTAAGGGGGATCATAATATTTTAAATATCAACACAGCTACTGTATCATCTTTTCAATTAGCCCTTTTATTTATTTAGGCAAAAAAAAAAAAAGGCAAGCGGCTTTTGATTTTTGAATTCTTACTAGAGATTGGGGAATAATCAGTAACAAATTTCTCTGCTGCATTTCCCCTTCTCTTCTGATTGCAAATTAGCCTGTGAACAGATCATTTTTCCACATTCAAAATTACTGATCTGATCATTTTTACAAATCTCAAGTTATTGGCAAATCTCAGAGGGGTAGCCATGTTAGTCTGTAACTAAACAAAAACTTAAAAAACAACAATGGTCCTGTAGCACCTTAGGGTAGAAGGAGTGGAGCATCCACACTTTAGCTATTTTGAAATAACTATTTCGGAATAGGCATTATTCCTCGTGGAATGAGGTTTGCAGAAGTCGGAATAAGATGCCCATTATTTCAAATTTATTTCAAAATAATGGAATTGCTATGTAGATGCTCACATTGTTATTTCAAAATGATGTCAGTTATTTGGAAATAATTGTGCTGTGTAGATGCATCCTTAGAGACTAATACAAATATATACAGGCAGTCCCCGAGTTACGTGGATCCGACTTATGTCGGATCCACACTTATGAACGGGGCATTCTCGCCCCAGAGCTCTCAGGCAGCGGGACCGCCCAGAGCGCAGCGGTCCCGCCTCCTCGACCTCCGGGGCGAGAAAAGCTGCTCCGGGTGCCCCTGGTCTGCTGGGGACCATCTCCAGCAGACCAGGGACACCCAGAGCAAAGCTGGGGAGGCGGAGGGGTCCCGCGCCTCTGAGGCGTTGCTGTGGCGAAGCCTCAGAGGCGCGGCACCCCGCCGCCGCTGCCGCTTCACTCCCGGTACCTCTGGTCTGCTGGGGACAGTCTTCAGCAGACCAGGGACACCTGGAGCAAAGCCGGGGAGGTGGAGGGGTCCCGCGCCTCTGAGGCTTTGCTCTGGCAAAGCCGGGGAGGCGTGGGACTCCGCCGCCGCTGCGGCTTTGCTCCCGGAGTCCCTGGTCTGCTGGAGACGGTCCCCAGCAGACCAGAGGCACCGGGAGCAAACCGGCAGCGGCAGCGGGGTGCCGCACCTCTGAGGCTTTGCCAGAGCAAAGCCTCAGAGGCGCAGCACCCCGCTGCCGCTGCGGCTTTGCTCCCCGCCGCTGCGGCTTTGCTCCCCGTGTCCCTGGTCTGCTGGGGGGGCCGCAGCTAGTGCTTCTGCTAGTGCGCCCCCACCCCAGCAGACCAGGCTTTTGTTGTGGACCCTGGGGTAGAGCAGCTGGGGTGCTGCCGGGTTGGTCCTGCAGGGACCTACCTGGCAGCCCAGCTGTTCTGTCCCATGCTCGAGATTCAGCCACTGTTGAAACTGATCAGTGGCTGATTCCAGGAAGCTGGGGGCAGAGCAATTCTGCCTCCAGCTTCCTGTAGTCAGCCCCTGGTCAGTTTCAGCAGCAGTGGCTGAATCTGGAGCCAGTTCCAACTTACATACAAATTCAACTTAAGAACAAACCTTTAGTCCCTATCTTGTACGTAACCCGGGGACTGCCTGTAAATAGTTTCATGAGCTTTTTGTGGCACAACCCACTTCTTCAGATGACAAATATGAAGACATATGACAAGTATGACATCTGAAGAAGTGGGTTGTGCCCACAAAAGCTCATGATACTAAGTTAATGGCAGTTCATTGAAAGAAGTCAGGTTTCAGAGTCTAAGCTGTGCAGCATGGTTTTGCATGGTCACATAGAAATTTTTTCTTTTCCATCACTGTGCCCACAGTAAGTTCATGAGCTCTTTAAACTCTTTATATTCCCTTGCCATTAGAAGATAAAAGCAATGCCAGTGTCAAACGCAGCACATAATTCCCTACATCTTGTTTCTTTAGTGTCCCTTCCACTCTGAGGGTATGTCTAGACTGCAAGCTTCTTTCGAAAGAAGCTTTTTCAAAAGAGTTCTTTCAAAAAAGCTTCATTCGAAAGAGATCATCAACAGCTCAAAACCAGATTGAAAAAGTGATCTGCTTTTTCGAAAGAGAATGTCCAGACTGCATGGATGCTCTCTAGAAAGAAAACTCTGATTGCTATACACAGAATGGCCATCAGGACAACTATGCTTTTTTCGATTGCCTCTTCTTTCAAAAAATGTCCTGTTCTTCATCCACACATGCCTTTTTTTGAAAGAGATCTTTCGAAAAAGGCATTCTTCCTCGTAATTTGAGGCTTACCAATGTCGAAAAAAAACCCTGCGTTCTTTCAATTTAATTTCGAAAGAACGTGATTACTGTGTGAACACAGGTGACGTTTTTTAAAAAAAAACAATGTAGTCTAGACATACCCTAACTCTGCTCTTGTTACTGTGTTGGGGTCCCTTCTCCATCTAAATACTTAGGCTACGGAACTTTATAAGCACATCTATAAGCAGACACATTTGGCATATTTGCAGACACATTTGCAAGCAGAAAAATGCATCTGCAAAAAGGAAATGTGATAAAATTTGGACTGAAAATCTGGCCAGCTGTGTAGTTAACCCATTAACCCTGTTTTCTGTTCCAGGATCCTGTGCATAACTTTGCTTTCAAGCATTGTTCACTGGAGTGTCAGAAGAACATATTGTGGCAGATCTGTAGAGCAGACATGTTTTGGCTTGTGTACCAAGTGTCTTGTTTTTCCATTCGTATGTCAACCAAGTATGTAAATATTAATATGGCACCTACTCCACTAGAGTTACAAACATTTTATTTGCACAAAACCAAACATCCTTACACTGCCCTCTGTCCTGCCCCTCCTCTGAGCTCATGCCCCGCCACTTCTTCAAAGCCTCACCCCATGCCAGAGCACCCACAGAGTTGGCGCTTATGAGTTCTGCATTTATTGGTGTGTTCTATTAAGACACACAGGAAGAACATGAATTCTTTCCCAGTGAATTATGGGAGATCTGGTTTGTCCTTTCCAGACCCATGGAAGGGTTCACAGGAAGGTATTGGAGCACATGCTGCATCTACACAATGGAGCACGACAGATTGTGCTAACTTGATCTGATCCTTGATAGACCATCCAACTTGCGTTTGTAGCACCAGCCCACTTGAGTTAAGGGTATTTGTGGTGGTCAGGAGTTGAGTTAGAGGCAGCACCAGATTTATAACAAGTTAACATAAATTCTAGGCTAGTATGGCAAGAAACAATGAGGAATGTCAAATCAACAAGTAATGGATTAGTTAGCATGTATATAGCCATTACAAGCACCCACCAGACAGTGTTCATTAATTAATGAAGTCTATTTGATGATTTTTCCCTGTGAAGGAAATACAGCCTATATTTCAAATTACTTCTGAAAATTTAATCACCAGAAAGTAGAACTCCTCATTAGGTAGTAATAATATATTAAGTTTCTCTGTCTGCTTTCAGATAGGATGGTTAAAGACTAATTAATACCACAGAATATGCACTGTGCCAATGGTGGCCAAGGAAACATATTAAGGAAAACTATATGGAATCTTGGATATGTTAAAATGAAATCCAGCTATTTCACATACTGCTCATCACCAACATCGATGCTTTTTCTTTTCAACAATAAAAATATAGATTGCCACAGATTGTACAGTCTCAGTACAAACATACCCTGAACTCCAGTGTAAAAGCTGCATGTGACATATGCCTTTTTCTGGGAAAGTACAGCAGTGTAGTCTTTAGTAATCTTGAAAGAGAGATTTCTGCTTTCATCCTAAAACAATGTTACAATAACTTTTACTGGGTAATGGAAAAAAGCTCTTGAAAAGTATATTATGGTTTGTACTGATCACAAACAATTGCAGGCATCCTTACAAGAAATATTAGTCTGTGCATATGACTAATCAACTTATAGTGTTTTCTCAGGAATAGATTGCAGCATTTAGGCTCAGCCTGCAGGAAAGGGGAAGGCAGTGCAGCAATGCCCAAGGTGGGGGACTGGAGAAATTCTCTCTGTCAGAACTCCCTATCTGTCTGTGTAAGAGGGGATACAATCTGTGACACCATCCAGATCCACTCTGTGCAGGTGGTGGGGCAGGATCCATAGCTCTGCCTACTCCCTCTTGCCTGCCTCCTTTTGAGTGACTTGCTACCAGGGTGGCTCTTAGTAGCAGCTTCTGAGCATAGAGGATTCTATTCTGAACAATCCTTTCACAGAATGTGATAGGTGTGGGAGGTTCCTTCCTCTGCTGGGCAGCTGTGCGTACAGTCCAGTCATCATCCAGTTCTTAATCGATTCTTATTAAATTGACATGCTTTATGCCCATGTTTCTGAAAGTGTTCCAGGAATCACTCTCAGAAACAAATTAAGTGGCTGCCCGGTTTGTTTCTTTATCAATGCCACGGCCACAGAGCCTCGCGGCTCCCATTGGATCCGTTTCATCCTTTGCAGCCAAAGGGAACTGCTGGAAGTGGCGTGTGCTGGGCCACCGCTTCCCGTGGCTCCCCTTGGCTGCAAAGGATGAAACAGAGCCAGTGGGAGCCACAAGACTCCGTGGCCGTGGCACCGGTAAATAAACAAGCCAGGGTGGCCAGTTAAGGTGTTTCTGGGAGTGATTCCGCAGAACACTTTCAGAAACCCTGCTTTATGCAATCAATACATGAGGGTATAAAGGGTATGTATATAACCTTGCTTGGTGTTCCTCAATACAAACTGATGTAGGGTATGTTTAACTCTATACTATCACTAGAGCAGCACTGTAGTACCATAGTGTAGACATTTCCTTTATCGACAAAATGTTATTTTCCATCAGTGTAGTTAATCCATCTCCCCAAGTAGCAGTGGCTAGTATAACCCCCTCTTTCCTCCCTGGATTACTAGGGAGCAGGCCACGCTCACCTGGGTGCCTGATGGTTTTAACATAAAAGGAGATCCTGAGTACCCCAATAGTGATGTTGTTTAGTTGAGGATTCCCTAGCTACCCCCTTGCTGCAATCTCTTGCTCCTAAAGGAATATACAACGGCAGTGCCCTGTACACATTTATGGCGTGCCTCGGGAGCCTCCACTAATAAATTTATTCCAGTAATAATTTGGATCTAACTCCAAAACAACAATTATAAATAATATACACCTAATTGATTAAATTGGAATTAACACACTTAATTTAAAGAAACAGGGTTTAACAACCTAAAAGTGAATAAAATCAATTAACAAAGTACACAGAAATAAAGGAAACTTATCTAACTGGCATTTACACTGTCACCATTTATCCCACCTCAGAGTGTGCACTACTCTCAATTCACTTTCTTGTGTGGCCACACTTGAAGGTCTGCAGCTGAAGTGGAGACAGCACTGTGAAGGTTGTGTGTGTGTGTGTCAATCCAGGCAGGCAGGCAGCTGCAAAATCCCTCTGCCACTGGAGTGGGCCCCACCTAATGCCAGCAGCTCTGCCTCTCTGGGATGGCCACTCTGCCTCTCTTTGGACTTAGAGACAGTTTGTCTTCTGTGCTCTGTCCAAGGCAGCACTTTTCCAAAGAGCCACAATTACCAGTACACACACTTATCTTCTATGCAGGGTTATGCAGGCCCTTCCCAGCCATAGGCACAGCCAGGGTCTCTCTCCTCCAGGGACAATCACAAAAAGCCCCTGAAACATCCTGCTAGATATAATCCCCAGCAGGCTCTAGCTCCAATACATCAACTCCCAGTCTGGAAAAGGCTCCACACCAGCAATCGAACTCTTCTCTCCAAAATGGAGCCTCTCCTCACTCTCCCTGCCCAAAAGAGAGCCAGCGATTTTTCCTCCTTTTTCCCAAGGGCTTATGAGAGTTGTAGTTTTTAGGGCTAGACTGCAGCACAAAGGATCCTTCCAGTAAAAGTCAGAGGCTCCTATCATAAAGGCAGCCTACACCAGGCTGACAGAAGAATCCTTCCATCAACCTAGCCATATCTACTTTGGGTATCACAACCTAGCCATGTCTATTTCAGGGCTCACCTCAGTCCCCAGAAACATCATGGAGGAATCCATTTTTTAAGCACTTGGAAGAGAGGAAAGTGATCAGGAATAGTCAACATGGATTCACCAAGAGCAAGTCATGCCTGACCAACCTGATTGCCTTCTACATCAAGGTAACTGGCTCTATGGACATGGGGAAGGCAATGGATGTGACTTTAGCAAGGCTTTTGATATGGTCTCCCATAGTATTCCTGCCCGTAAGTTAAAGAAGTATGGAATGGATAAATGGAGTGTAAGGTGGCTAGAAATCTGGCTAGATCATCAATGGCTCGATGTCTCATTGGTGGTTGATTTCAAGTGGAGTGCTCCAAGGATCAGTTCTGGGACCAGTTTTGTTCAACATTTTTATTTATGACATGGACGAGGGGATGGATTGCACCCTCAGCAAGTTCTCAGATGACACAAATCTAGAGGGAGAGGTAGATATGTTGGAGGATTGGGCCAAAACAAATATGATGAGGTTCAACAAGGAGAAATGCCGAGTTCTGCACTTGGGACAGAAGAATCCCAAGCATTGTTACAGGCTGGGGACTGACTGGCTAAGCAGCAAATCAGCAGACAAGGGCCTGGGGATTATAGTGGATGAGAAGCTGGATATGAATCAACCATGTGTCTTTGTAGCCAAGAAGGCTAATGGTATAATAGGGTTGCACTTCTGAAATCCAGCACTCTCTGGCCCGGCAACATCTGTGGCCTGGCAGGGCCCTGGATGCATCCTAATCCTGGATGCATTAGGACCAGAGAGCCCAGAGGCCTAATGGCAGGAGAGCCAACAGCCCAACCAGGACTGGGGGCAGCGGGTCTGAGGAGCCCCACAGCAATGCTGAGCCAGGGCCATAGAACCCCAGCCGGCAGCCTGAGGCAGCACGATGCTCAGAACTTTGGCTGCCCACAGCAGCACAGAGCCTGGAGCTGGACAAATATGGCCTTTAGTGGCACCACAGGGCTCGGAGCTGGAGAAGCCCAGCAGCAGGTGTCAGTGCGGGGGCGAGGAACCTTAGCTATCCACGCAATGTGGGGCCAGAGGCAAAGAAGCCCAGCCACCCGCAGCAGCATGAGGCAGGATGGAGAGTCTCAGCCACCTGTGGTGGTGCAGAGCCAGGGAAACCTCCCTGCCTGTAGCAGCGCAAGACCAGTGCCGAGGGCTGGAAAACCCCAGTCACCCATGGCAGCCCAGAGCCGGGGGGGGGGGGGGGGGAGTGACAACGCAACATACAGCCTGGCTGCGGAGGGAGTTGAGGGGGCCAGAGGAAGGAGGCCAGCTGACTCGGGTCAGGTGACAGGGACACCTCCCCTGGTCCAGCAAATTCTCTCGTGTGGCATTGGTCAGGTCCCAACAGTGCCAGAGAAGGGACATCCAACCTGCACGAGCATTGACAACAGATCCAGGGAAGTGATTATTCCCCTTTATTCAGCACTGGTGAGGCCACATCTGGGCTACATCTACACTAGCATGAATTTCCAAAAATGCTTTTAACGGAAAAGTTTTCCATTAAAAGCATTTTTGGAAAAGTGCGTCTAGATTGGCAGGATGCTTTTCCCCAAAAGCACTTTTTGTGGGAAAACGTCTGTGGCCAATCTAGACGCGGTTTTCCACAAAAAAAGCCCCGATCGGGCTTTTTTGCAGAAAACAGTAGTATGCTGTCTACACTGGCCCTTTTGTGCAAAAATCTTTTGGAAAAAGACTTTTGCCCAAACGGGAGCAGCATAGTTTTTCCAGAAAAGCACTGATGATGTTACATGAGATCGTCAGTGCTTTTGCGGAAATTCAAGCGGCCAGTGTAGACAGCTGGCAAGTTTTTCCGGAAAAGCTTATGATTTTCTGGAAAAACTTGCCAGTCTAGACACAGCCCTGGTGTATTACATCCAATTTTGGGGCCCTCATTATAGAAAGGATGTGTATGAATTGGGCAGAGTCCAGCAGAGGACAATGACAATGATTAGGGGGCTAGAGCATATGATTTATGAGGAGAGGCTGAGGGATTAAATTTTATTTAGTCTGCAGAAGAGAAGAGTGAGATGGGATTTGATAGCAGCCTTTAATTATCTGAAGGGGAGTTCCAAGGAGGATGAAGCCAGGATGGAGCAAGGCAATTGTCATCCTACTGGTGTGACAGAAGGAGGTGCAATGGTTTCAGAGGAGGTGGTCTAGGTTGGATATTAAGAAAAGCTATTTCACAAGGAGGGTGGGGAAGCATTGGAAATAGGTTACCTAGAAAGATAGTGTAATCTCCAATCCTAGAGGTTTTTAAGTCCTGTGTTGGGATGATGTAGTTGGGATTCATCATGATTTTAACTGGGGGTTGCACTCAATAACACCCTGGGGTCTCCAGTAGCCCTGGGAATTAGCTCTTGTCAGCCCACAACGTGCCTCCCTCTGGCTGGCATCTCCCACCTCGCTCTCTTCTCCAGTTCCAGACTCACATTGCTCCCTGAATATAGTGTTCCCTTCAGGACACTGCCCTCCAACTGTGCCCACTAATATTGTCCTTCATCCCTCTTCTGGAGGTGGGGTTTGGCACTGTTTATCAGCAGACCTGTGTCTCTGCATTCTAGGGTCCCCCCTCCCCCAGGGAACCTCCCAAATCCCCTATACCCACCTTGCCTCAGTGACCTACTGCCAGTCTTCATCCAGTCTCTGCCACAACTGCAGTCTGAAATGGCCACTCATCATTGGCAAGGGGATGTGAACCTGCTGCCTCTGTCAGACCTGGCTGTCTCCCTGAAGCCTAGTACACTCAGGCCTTGCCTTAGGCCCTGCAGCCTAGGAGTGAGGCCAAGCCAGAGCTCCCCAGCCTGCTCTGTCTCAGGAAGCCTCCAGCTTCCCAGCAGCTAAGTCCTTCCTACTCCTTAGCTAGAACAAAAGTGTCTCTGTATTCACTTCCCTCCTGGAGCCCTTACTTATACAGTGGCCAGCTGGGCTCTAATTGGCAGTATCTGCCTCAGCTGTGGGCTTTACACTCAGTTCTCTGGTAGGGCTGGGTTTTACCTTTAAAGGTCCAAAGCAGGGCCAACTCCCTGTCACACTGCTCTAAACCATTTCCAATTATAGAGATTCTTCACTAGGTGATTTATTCTAGATCAAGATTATCAGGCCTTAATTGCAAGGCAACAAAATCACACCCAATATTTCTACTTGTCCAAGATGAGATATTGACAGCAGCTAGATTAATTTTGCATGGTTCAGTACTGGCAAACTTACAGGACAACAGCAATTCAGATCCTCATACAGTAGTTATTATATCTGAATGACAATGGGGATTCATTATGTAAATATTTCCAGTTCAAGGGGCAGGATATTAAAAGTTAAGGGGGTGGCTTTATTTTATCACCTGGAAACTTCATATTTAATAAAATGCCATGTGGTTATAGCTACCACAGACTAAAGCTATGCTATTCACAGGTAGGTGCATTGAGAACATAAGATTACACTCCCAGAGGAGAACCGTTTTGGCTTTCCTCCCTTCAACTTATATCATGTTTCATTGTCCTCCAAAAGAAATTGAATATAAATATTTCCTTTCCCCTTGTGCCTCTTTACACAGAGTCTGTCAACCATACACGCCACAGCAGAATTCACTTCAGCATGATTACATTGCTGGGTTTACATTGCAATGGTGTTCTCTCCTGATATTGTTTGTGTATCCTTGTTTCTCAGAAAAAAATATTCCCTGGATTCAATGCAATTGCCAATCATAATGCATTTAATAAACTAATATTAATAGCATAACTCTTTCTCCTCCCTATTAGTTAGCCAAAGTGATCTTATAAACATTTCATATGCTCATTGTGGTATATCTCACTCCTTCAAAGTGATTTAGCAGCATTTTTAAGAAGCAGACCACACAGAGAATGATTTACAAGTGAAGACAGACGGGTCCAGGATAAAATGTATCTACAGAGTCAGGTGGAAGGCAGCTAACTAAATGATGGAGCTATTCCTTACTCCCACACATGCCTGCATCTTCTCTTATATTTCAAGGTCAAATACATCAAAGTGCTGACTAATCCTCTCCCAGAACTGAGAGATGAGTGATCATTTCTGGTCCCCATAATCATTTTTATAAAACAGGATTTTTCCTGGTTCCTCTGGAAAGTGCCAAGATAAATATACTGCAAGACTGAAATCAAGTTAAAAAGCAGATTTAAATCCACAGCTTTCAAATTCTGCAGCCGTGTAGTAATTGTTGTGCTGCCTGATTAAAATTATTCTAAACTCCAGCCTCATTAACAGACATCTCAGTTTTCAAAATTCCCTATGACTTGATATTATTCAGACACCTGTATTTGATCCAATTTTGTTCTTACCCTTTTCTTTTCAATTTACTGCAAATATTTGTGACTCCCCTACTTTTGGTTTAAAGGTGTTAGGACAGGGGTGGGCAATTTTTTTTTTTGCTGGGGGCCACTTCAGAAACATTTTTGAAGTGGCCTTAGGCTGCACCAGAAATGGCGGGCCCTCAAATGGAAGGGGCAGGGGCAGGATACTTCTGGGCTTCCCAGCCATAGATCATGATTGGTCTGGGGGTGGGGGAGCGCCTTTGCTCCCCCACAGGTTCCTCCTAAACACCCATGCCCCTGGTGGTGGGAGGAGACTTCCTGCACTCCCCGCCTCCAGGCCAATCAGGACCTGGGGGCAGGAGAGCATGCGAAGCTTCCTCCCACCCTGCCAGGAGTGCATGGTGCTTCTCAGGGCCGCGCACTCCTCTCAGGGTGGGGACAGGGTGGAGGAAACTTTGTGCTCTCCCCCCGTTCCCAGACCTTAATTGGCCCAGGGGCAAGAGTGGGGCAGAGCCTCTGCAGGCCGGATCAACCCGCTTTTGCCCAGCCCTGTGTTTGGAGGATAGTTTTATGTATGTGTTCCTAGGTATTTATCTGCAAATCCCTCTCACAAATCTTCCCACAACCACTGAACTGGAACTGCACCCTGTTCTGGGTTCTCCCAAGACCTCTTCCACTTGGTTCCTCAAAAACTCAATGGCTGCGTCTAGACAGCATCCCTTTTTCGTAAAAATGGCCACCACGTTTTGCCGACTCAGCAGGAGCATAAAAATGGCTGCCGCTTTTTTCCCACTCAGAGCTTTGCCGGAAAAAAGCGCCAGTCTAGACGCGGATTTTTCAGAAAATAAAGCCTTTTCCGAAAGATCCCTTATCCCTTATTTTAAGAGATTTAAATCCCCGCCTCATTTGCAATTGCGATATATCTAATTTGCATCTCTTTTACGAAAAAGGTATGCAGTCTAGATACAGCCAATTTGACTCTAGTCTTGTTACCATAGGTAACTTGTGGTAGCACTTGGAGATGAACCGCCTCCCTAAGCCTGCGCCAAAATTTTAATTGCTAACTGGGTGCCCCTTTATACTCCTCCCTGTTCCTCTGGGTCGCTTTCCCTGTACCTCCTTCCCTCTGAAGGCACCCGTTGCCTATGCTCAGGGCACTAGTATAGAGCATATTACACAGACAAAGTTCCATGGAAAGCCTCTTTCTTTATATGCCTTCACACATTACATTACATTTTACTATGCATTACATCACATGTTTTAACAGGAGTGTTGTGAGCAAGACACAAGAAGTCATTCTTCTGCTCTACTTTGTGCTGATTAGGCCTCAGTTGGAGTATTGTGTCCAGTTCTGGGCACCACATTTCAAGAAAGATGTGGAGAAATTGGAGAAGGTCCAGAGAAGAGCAACAAGAATGATTAAAGGTCTAGAAAACATAACTTATGAGGGAAGACTGAAAGAATTGGGCTTGTTTAGTTTAGAAAAGAGAAGACTGAGAGGGGACATAATAGCAGTTTTCAAGAATCTAAAAGAGTGTTATAAGGAGGAGGAAGAAAAATTGTTCTCCGTGACCTCTGATGATAGCACAAGAAGCAATGGGCTTAAATTGTAGCAAGGGAGGTTTAGGTTGAACATTAGGAAAAACGTCCTGTCAGGGTAATTAAACACTGGAATAAATTGCCTAGGGAAGTTGTGGAATCTCCATCACTGGAGATATTCAAAAGCAGGTTAGACAGACTGTCTAGCAGTAGGTGCTTGGTCCTGTCATGAGGGCAGGGGACTGGATTTGATGACCTCTCGAGGTCCCTTCCAGTCCTAGTATTCTATGATTCTAAGTTTTGGGATTGAGTTGGTTACTTTGTAGGAATCGATTTCTGTCCAGCTTGTTCTACCCACAAACAACTTAATCTTTGCCTCATCTTAGATTCCTAGCTTATCTTGTCCACTATAAGTGGTTCCCTGGGTGATTCCCCTTAGTTTAGCTAGTGCAGACATTCTCTCTGCAGCCTGCTGATCCAGTTATCTCCCTAATCCGATGTCTCAAGAAATGAGGGCTTCCCCACATACAATAACTCTTGTCAAACCAGGCCTACATTCCACTACTTTTGTTTTTCTTTATATAATAGCTTTCTTTAATATGCATTATATTTTTTCTCCTTTTTTATAAATTGTGATACCTAATCCCATCCTCCTACTTTGGATATCTTGTATAAGGTGAGATATGATTGAGGCATAGCTGCAGCCTCATTTCTTATAGCATTTAAATGAAAATCTCCAGATGATCTGTACATTATTTTATTAACTTGAACCGTGAGAGAACAACAGAGTGCAGACTTAGATTACACATAGTGCAGATATTATTGGATTTATGTATGTGCTGTTGTTACGTTTAATCCAATATATAATTTATTATGTTCCCAGTGTACGCACAGAAAGGCTAGATAAAAACATAATATACTCTTACTGGAATCTTGTAATGTAATGATACTTTATTTCATAGAAATCAGACTCGTTACATGTGAATATCCAAAACCAGAGAGAGAAAAAGCTAGCTTGCTCCTTAAAACAGGGATGTGTTGGCTTTCTGGAGACTGATTTTGATCACATTCTTTCTTATAGAGCCCCTATCTTGTAAGCAGGAAAAGAAAAATTCCCTGTGATTAACTGATAAGATGTAATTTTTAACATCACTCAAAATTCTTTTTATAATCAACAAACATTCATAATGGCCGCGTGGTTATTGATCAAATTACCGGTCTTCCTTCCAAACAACTAGGCAGCTTCCAGTAAAGATCCAGTAGCCCAAAATTAACTTTTTCTCCAAACTGCAATTCTGTTGCCTAAACCAAGAGAATAATATTTATGTCTGTAGTCTACTGGAGCAGCTTCAAGGAAAACTTAATGTGAGTACTATTCAATACATCTGTACGCATTATGTTAAGTGGTTTGTTGCAACTTCTTTTGATGATGCTGTGTTGGAAAAGCTGATATTCCAATTTACCCTCCCTATCAGAGATACCACTGCTTGCTGATATCTCTTTAAGAATGTAACTACAACATTTCCAGTCCAAAATGTCTGCACTCACACAAGCTGGAGTGCATCATGTATTTATGAAGCGAGATTGTATATCTAGGTTCATCATTTGTCTAATTACAAATGTTAACTTTTTTCCACCCACTCCATCCTGGCATCATTACATAATATAATGTGTAAATCTATATAAAGAAAGAGATTTTCTGTATAACTTTGGATGTGTGGTATATCCTATACCTAGTATCTTGAGTCTCCCCAATAAAAACAGAAAAAAAAAGTATAATTGCTTTATAAAGATATATACCCTGTGAAACAATTTGATCCTTTTCTCTTATCAGAGTGACTTTCCAAACCCATTTTTCCTTTCCTTATCAACCTCACCATTCCTCATCTACCATGGCCTATTGTTACTAAGTGTAGCGGTATTGATCTAATTTAGATTGTAAACTTCTTGGGCCAAAAACTCACCAAAAGAGGGTGGGGATGGTCGGGAGTAGGCAAAACCATATCTCCAGCTCCTTGAATGCACCGTGAGATAGGAATACTCTGCACCACTTATTGGGGGATCACAGATTGCAACCTTCCCACACACAACCAGGGAGCAACTAGAGGTGTGGCTATTTGTCCAGTGGAGTGTGGCTAGTTGGCTATAGCAGTAGCTATAGTGGCTACTGCTTCAGAACTGGTCGGACACCACAGTCCTAGAGGCATTCTGAGGCATGATGCACCCTTCCACACCAGTGGTAACCACAAGATGACAGAGGCTGCACTCCCTGAAAGCAGAGCTGTGGCTAAATGCCACCATTAGATTTTTTTAATAGATAATGAATGAAAATAATGATTTTGGATCTACTTACTTTTTTGTATATAACTGTTTGACTCTGTTCTCATTTATTTTTTTATAAATGCTCTGGTTCCAAGAAACCAGACAGAACAGGGAGTTAACAATATACTTTACCCGAACTATAAGTGAATAAATAAGCATTAAAAGAAGAGGAAAAAATTGTCAGTGTGCTTTGTCAAAACAGCATTTTTCACTAGAGTAAGAAATTGGAACAATACTTTTTATACTAATCAGGGCAATGAATAAGGTCTTATGTACATGGGGGCTGCATCTAGACTGGCATGATTTTGCGCAAAAGCAGTTGCTTTTGCACAAAATCCTTGTCACCTGTCTACACTGGCCACGAGTATTTGCGCAAGAACACTGACTTTGTAATGTACAAAATCAGTGGTTCTTGTGCAAATACTGTGACGCTCCCGCTCAGGGATAAGCCCTCTTGCACAAGTATTCTTGTGCAAGAGGGCCAGTATAGACAGCAATGTTAATTTCTTGCGCAAGAGAGCGTCTACACTGGCATGGATGCTTTTGCACAAAAGCAAATCTTTTGCGCGAAGGCACATGCCAGTATAGACGCTCTCTTGCGCAAATACTTTTAACGGAAAAACTTTTCTGTTAAAAGTATTTGCGCAAAATCATGACAGTCTAGACACAGCCGGGGACTTTAAATTGGACTATTTCAAGAAAACACTTGTGTACACACAAAGCAATGCATTATAATGTATTGACTCCACATTTATCATACGTTCTGGAATCTTCTTTCAAAATGAACAAACTTTGCTGCAAATCAAATTAGCCCAGTGTATTGTTTGGGCAGACAATGCTGCTCAGAACTGCTTTGGCACTCTTCCAATGGCTATCCCACGGGATTTTGTGGGAAACTGTTACTGACCTTTCTACTTACTGGTGTGCCTTTTCCCAGGGTCAGGTTGACTGCATGTTTCCTCTCCTGTTTAGAAACTGGGGAACAGCAAGATGTTCTCTACTTGATTCTGGATTTTGTTGTGTCACAAGAGCTGCAATAATATTCCAGAAGCCTTAAAACATGTCTTAAACAGCCTCTTGGCTGACTGGCCGAGTTCCTTGATGCCATTGTCTTCTGAGGAGAAGCACTGATGCTGGAAGCTCTTGTGGCCAGCCACTGAACGAGTCACCAATGTGAAAAGTCTAGTATCATTCTGGAGTGTATTAAAAGGGGGTGGGGTATCAAACAAAAAAGGCAATTGTCCTGCTGTACTCAACATTAGTAAGGCTTCAGCTGAGCTGTTTTCCTGTGGCAGATGCAAATCAGAAAATTCAAATACTTTGTGCATAATTCAAAGATTAATTGAAACAGCAGGATTGTTGTTGTTGTTGTTGTTGTTACTATTATTGAGAAGTTTGGCTACTGCTAACACTTTACGAGGAGGACATCCACACTGCATGCTTTTAGAGCTATATAGAGAACAACTCCCCTTGAGTTCTGCTGAAGTATAAATGCCCCAAAGCACAGAATCATAGAATTGTAGGGCTGGAAGGGACCTCAAATGGTTATTTAGTCCAGTCCCCTGCCCTCATGGCAGGACTAAGTACTATCTCAACCATCCCTGACAGGTGTTTATCTAACTTACTTTTTAAAATCTCTGATGATGGAGATTCTACAACCTCCCCAGGCAATTTATTTCCGTGCTTAACCACCCTGACAGTTAGGAAGTTTTTCTGATATTCAACCTAAATCACCCTTGCTGCAATTTAAGTCCATTGTATCTTATCCTATCCTTAGAGGCTTAGGAGAATATTTTTTCCTTTCTCCCCATAACAACATTGTAACATGCATTCTTACAGACTGGTAAGAGAATGCTTCAGGCATTCATTGCAGAACCCTATCAATTTTTCTCTACACTTTCAAACATCTGTAGGAGAAAGAAAGCAAAATTTAGGGCTGAAAAATCGATCCATTTTTCTTCAAGAGATTAAGAGGAATAGCCCCAAACCCTTGTACATGGGTGTAATTGATCCCATGAGCAGCAGGTCTAGCAGACAGGGAAAGGCTGAGCTTCCTAAAGAGCCTTGTGTGGTTCTGCCCATACTCTGTCCTCAGACCTCTTCCTGCTTTCCAACACCGTGCTACAAAGGGACTCTCTCTCCCATGGCCAGGGACTCAGGCTGGTGCTGGGGCTAATGTGAGACCCACAGCACTGTGGGGTGAGGAAACTGTGCCACCCACCTGTCAGATGTACTGGGGCTGGGGGCCCACACCACCCACATGCCGGGTGCTCTGAGTCTGGAGTAGGGGACCCATACCACCCACATGCCGGGTGCTCTGGCATGGAGGAGAAGGGGGATGCACTGAGTCTCTGTCACCCCTGGTAACTTTGCACCTCTGCACTAAAGAAGTCTGTCAAACCAGAACGTCAGAGGGAAGATGTATAGTGACTTTGCCTGTAATCCCACTAGCTCTTTGCATTGTGCCCAGGACTGCACTATTGCACATTACTGTTTTGTTTCACTCCTGGTTAAATTTAAATGGTCCTGGGGGCACTCAATCCTTTCTCCCTTAAATTTAAATAGACCTGAGTTCCAAAGGATACTAGCACCATGGATCACTCCAGGTCACCCAGTATTAATGCCTATAAGCCTGCTGTGATGGTCAACAAGGCTTTCTGTGGATGACTTCGGAAACCTGGCAGGCAGGGAGGGTGGGTGGAGCAGAAGGGGAAATAATAGGCATAAGGTTTCCATCACATGCTCCAGTCAGGGGAGCTGCCAACAGCCTGCGGGATTAGGAGGGCAGCTCTTTGCTCCCAGAAGGGGCAGGGCCTCAGGCAGAAGAGGTGGGGTTGGAGGCAGCCAGCCCTCCTTGCCATATGGAGTGCGAGGCCCACCCCCTCACTGCACTATATATATGTCAGCAGCTGGGAGTCCAGGCCCCTTTGAATCACCAGCCCCCCCTAGGGCAACTGCCCCATTTGTTCCCCCTACCCCATTGGTGGGCCTAGACCCAGTTCAGTTTGGGAATCCCATTCCTACTAAAACCAATCTCCTGAGCATTATCCTTTATGACCTGGTGAGGATGTACCTTATCCATGGCACTACATAACAACATCTCCAATGGCTGGTATCCTCATGTCAAATCTGTTCACTAGGAAGAAATAGCATTTGTGGTGGCCAGCATCCAGATGGCAACTGCATCCATGTCAGAACACTGCTATGGCAACTCCAGGGTCAGCTAAGCAGCTATCCTCCAGAATGATTGCCTCTCCCATCCTGAAATTCTCTTGCCACTGCTGGTCATCTCAGGTCTGCAGAATAGTCCTTTCCCCCCAGTCCTCATTGGTCTGTCAAGTGTAGATAGAGCACCATATGCTATGAAGCTACTCCAGGAATTGGTGCTCTACAATCAGTTGCTTGGTGTCCTCCTCAGCTACGTTCTGGTTCCTCCATCACTGGAGACCTTCCTGCTGCTGCTGCTGGTTCCACCATATTATTCACTTGGTGGTATAGCAAGTGAAATCCAAAGCCAAATTCCATGGGCTTTGAGTGATGAAATACAGCGCAAGCAGCCTCCACATTGCAATTGTTGCCAATGTCAAGCCACAGAGCATTGTTGAATGCATGTTGGATGACAGCAATTCAAAAACGATATCAACGTGTTCATAGAGGAAGTGCAGGGTTGAGAAAGATGAATCCTTGGATTTTTTTTATTATTATTATTTGAACAAGCCTGGTTGCCACAATATATCCCACCATGCACAGCAAGAAATATCCCAGAAGCCACACTGCTCTGGAGCAAAGCAAAGGAGCTTGGGATAAATGCTACACCTTCAGCTCACAGTATGTGTGCACATAATGATGTGCATTGACATCTTGCTACAAAAGTCCTATGCGAACCCCTGTTCTTAATTTCAGATGACATTGTAAATAAGAAACAGGCAGCATTATCTCCTGTAAATGAAAACAAACTTGTTTCTCTTACCAACTGGATAAACAAAAAGTAGGACTGAGTGTTCTAACCTTTTATATTGTTTTGTATTTGAGTGTAGTTATATAACAAAAAAAATCCACTTTGTAAGTTGTTCTTTCACAATAAAAAGATAACTCTACAGTACTTGTATGAAAAATACTGTTTCATTTGTACATCATTTTACAGTGATAATATTTATAATAAAAATAAAAATATAAAGTGCGCCTTGTACACTTTGTATTTTGAGCTATAATCAAAATCAATATATTTGAAAATGTAGCAAAATATTCAAAAATTAAGAGTAGTTCTGTGGCACTTTAGAGACTAATAAAAATAAATATAGTATCATGAGCTTTTGTGGGCAAAACCCACTTCTTCAGAAGAGCTGGAAGAGCATATATAAATGTTCATAAATCTCTACGGTGCCACAGGACTACTCGTTGTTTTTAAAGTTGCAGACTAACACGGCTACCCCTCTGAATCCAAAAATTAATACATTTCACTTGGCATTCTATTGTTTAACAGCACAAATTAATCACAATTATTTTTTTAATCATGACTAATTTTTTGAGTTAATGGCATGAGTTAACTGTGATTAATTGACAGCTCTATACTTATTCACAAGAGTCATTGAAAGCCAAAGCACTTTAGGGCTCTTAAATTCTTAAATCACTTCTGTAAATGAGATCTCTGTACCTAAGACCCTGAAATTATGCATTTGGATACAGGTAGCCTCATCTCTGAATATTAGTAGCAAAGTGCCTTTCCAGAATATATGAAAGAAGAATGTACAGAACAATAAGGTGTTTTCTTCTACTTTTGTCCCACTGCTAAAGTACTTGAATTTAATTACCATATCTAATGTTAGTTTGTGCTAGCATAGATAAATGTACACCTTCCTGCAGTACAGAACTTTTTTGTATTTCAAGTTCATTTAATGAAGTCCTAGTCCTCTGAGAAATTCTCAAGTTTCTTCTACTGTAGACTTAGTATAAAACCAGACTCTTTACAGCCATATAATCACTAGCCCACTTTCCTTCACCCAAACACATTTCTGAAAAGAACTATATTTAGGACTGTGATAAGTCTCTCATTAAGAACCCAAGAGAGCATGAATAATTTTTGTCAGTTTCAGTGAGATCATTATGGTTTTTATTAGAAACTTCACACAATGTACTTTTTCTCATTAAAGGTTCTAAAGTTGCCTTGCCTTACATTTTCAAGTTATTCACATGGGAATGAGGAGATTGTATAATAATGCTGTTTTGGTTGTATTTTATGATGTGGGCATTTTCTCCTTTGAAGCTCATGGACATCTCAGGAAATCTTTCAATGACAAACTGCAAATTAAACTATGTAGCTGCCTGTGTGATCCACATTCAGCTCTGTTGCTGAACTTAATCAGTGGGCCACAGCTGTGGGCAGTAGGGTAACTGAAGTACATGTTGCACCTCTAGAAAATGGAACTCTCTTTTCCAGCAACATCTGTGGGCCAGAAGGACCACAGATGTTCTAGAATTAGATTACCAGCATGCTGTAGGGGGATGAAAGCCAAGAGCCTAGTACTATGTGAGGGTGGGGAGGCAACATGCACCCCAACTAGGCTGCTGGGCAGGGGCGTGAGATGGGAGCGAGTGACCAGCTCATCTGGGCTGTGGCTGCAGAGGGTCAGGGGTGAAAGCTGGGGGGCAGCAGCTCAGCTGGGCTACGGGGGGAGCCAGGAAGCCTGGTGGTGGGGCAGGGCCGAGGGGGGGGGGACAGCGGGAGACCAAGAAATTACCTCCCGTGGTTCAGAAAAATTCCTTATTTGGGACCAGTCAGGTCCCAAGGGTGCCAGACTAGGGAGGTCCAACCTGTTACAGAGAAAGTTACTATTTGGAAGGAAAAGATCCGCTAAAGCAAATTATAAACCAGAGTCCACTGCTGTTAGATTCAGTAGCACCTTGGACTG
Organism: Pelodiscus sinensis; assembly: GCF_052426305.1. Classification (NCBI taxonomy): domain Eukaryota; kingdom Metazoa; phylum Chordata; order Testudines; family Trionychidae; genus Pelodiscus; species Pelodiscus sinensis. Next base: position 212,693,959 of record NC_143052.1, read on the forward strand.
CAAATAGGTCCAATGATTAAAGTTTATGAAAAAGTTTGCTGTGTATGATATTTTAGTACAACAGTAATATTCCCTGGTTGCAGAGCTGTGTCTTTGAGGAAATCCCAATGGAAACAGATGCCTGTCACCGCAGAGACTAGGGAAAACACAGGACTATTCCATACAACGGAAGGATTGGGTTCTAACTTTGCTATTGGACACATTGTGGAGAGAAAAGTAATCAGGACTGAAGTGGAATGACAGCTTTGTTAAAATTTAGAGCTAAAATCAAATATTTCCCACCATCTAAGATTCCTGAGCAAATGTTTTATTTTATTTTATTACTTTTATTTTTAAAGGGGTAACAAGTAGACAGAGAAAATCCCAAGTACATTTAGAGTCAGCATTGTCAGCATTCAAAACTCATTCAATTTATTCAGCTGAGCACAAAGTCGTGAATCATCATATTTTGCTTTAAAGTGCAGATGCAAGCAAAGGTTAAGAAGATAAAGACTGTTGTGTTGTATAATCTTAGCCCTCTAGTACTGAGTACCTTTGGAATCCTCAGGCTGGTGTGAGTCATACTGGGGAGAAGTAGGGGGGGGTGACACTACTTCTAGGCAAACATGAAAGTTCTTCTAATTCAATGTCTAGATATTGAACAAGAAGTGTTAAAAAACTCCTTGGTTCATTAAGCTTTTCATCTTTGATCCAACCTGAATTCTGATTGCTATAACAGCAGCCACAAAACATAAGACAGGTATGAAGAAAAATATTGTTGAAAGCTCTATAGTTACATTAGGATTATGACTCTTAATGGAGCAATACCAATACAACCAAATAAAATCAAATGGGTTCTTTGCTTTTTATCACTCAGCCATTCATGTGTTTTTACCACTGTTCATTGGCTTTTTTTAATAGCATAAGCCTCATTGCCTGCTCAGCGGTAAGCATAAGAACATTGTTCTAATGCATTTTTACTTTCTATTTTATAATTGTATTTTTCTGTAATTTGGCAGTAGAAAGCATCCTGAATTGAGGCTCAGAATGGTTGATTGTATCAGTCACTAATGGGCATCTTGGAGAGAAATACTCCAGCCTCAGTGATGGCAGAGCTAGGAAGGATTAGGTAACATCTTGATTGCAATCTCCTTTCTGATCTGGACTCTATAATCTACTTTTTGAAATAGTACTTCCACAGAAAGGCTGCTGGCAACTATTATGAGTACCTGAAATGTACTGGGAATGCTTACAACTAGTAGCAGCTAATCACTGGTTCCAAAATAACTGACATTCATAAAGAGGCAGAGAAAGAAACAAAGGGGGGAGAACCCTTTTTCAGAATTTGCCAAAGGAAATCGGGAGAGCAGTCACTACATTTCATTTTCATCATGAAAATCTGATGAACATTTGTTTTCATAACTTGTGCAAGTAAAATAATAATTCTAAGAACTGATGGTAGAGATTATCAAAGACCATCAGGAGATTTAGCTACACAATTTCCACTGAAATTAATAAGAACTGTATGGGTTTGAGAACTTCACACCTATGAAAAATGCTGGAAAGCTGGGTCTCAGACATTGTCGCTGAATTTTGGGTGGAACCAGAAGCGAAAAATAGCAGTTGTGTAGTGAAGAGTTTAAAGTTTTTGAACAGAATTTACCCTCTTCTTATTTGGGTATTCAGTTTAGTTCACCAGTTCTTGCGTTACCGCTACAACTTTGGCAAACCGCCTCTCTGTTGCCCCTGAAAACTATGTACAGGCCTTGTTGAAGACCAATTCCAATGGACAGCAAAGGTGGTTGGGACCCTATGGCTATGTCTAGACTGTATCCCTCTGTCATCAGAGGGATGCAGATTAGACAGCTTGACATTGCAAATGAGGCAAGGATTTAAATATCCCGTGTCTAATTTGCATAAAAATGGCCACCACGTTTTGCCGACTCAGCAGGAGGCATAAGGAATCTGTCAAAAAAGGCTTTCTTTCTCGACAGATCCCCCTCTAGACTGCCGCTTTTTGATGACAAAGTGCTGAGTCGGCAAAATGTGGCAGCCATTTTTATGCAAATTAAGCGCAGGCTATTTAAATCCCTACCTCATTTGCAATGTCGACCTGCCTAATCTGCATCCCTCTGCCGACAGAGGGATGCAGTCTGGACATACCCTATGTATGTACTTTTCTTCCCTTCCAACTGAGAGAATAGGGCATCACCAGCAGCGGCAGCATTTTTGGAGACATTGGAATAGGCATGCTTTGGAACATCTGTATGGATACACTGTATGGTGGCCTGAGCTGTTCTTCCACACATTTCTCTTAATTCAGGAAGTTCCTTCTCACAGTTCAGTGGTGGACACTGTGTATGGGAGCTTCAAATAGAATATGATGTAAAATGCTAAATATCCTGTCCATAGTTCACATCCAAAAAATTAACACATTTTTTTCCAGGGACCACAAGAAAATGGTCTTCCACATATGTGGAAGTTCGGCTGAACTATATTTTATTTATGTATCTTATATATATACATGTTAGCCATCAGCCATCCGTGCAGCACTGTACATTGCAAATGGGAAGATTCAGCTCCTGAGTCCAAAGGATTTGCACTTTAAATTAGACAGATGATATAGATCAGACACATAATCCACTGGTGGATGAGATAAGATCCAATCTCATGACACATCAATTATTTATTTATTATAATATACTTTCCTTCTTTGGCCGATTAGCACAGAAAGGGTTGTGAGAGTGTTGTGAGAAGGGTTTTCCATGCAGAAGAGGCAACTAATTGGCATGTGAAAGAAGACTTTTCTATGCATAAGGCACAACAAGGAAAAGGTGCAAAGATAAGAGGCAGAGGTGGAAAGGCTATTATTGATAATAAATCATAATGTGTTATGTGGTGTCTGTCAAATGCTTTAGATTTGGGGGTTGGTGATTAGCCCTTCATAATTACTCAAATGGGGGAGAGAATGCAAGAAACCTTCCCTCACTGCGCATGCACTGTTCGGGAGCACAGTCACAGTTCTCTAATCACATACTATAATAATAAATTTAAAATAATAAGATAGGAAAATAGGAATCTGAAGTAATGGTATAGAACTTGAATATCTCATAACCTTGGAAGTTAGAAGGCCGAGTAAAAGTAGTGAAGATATGGAAAAAAGAACATTAAAAATAGAAAGCAGAGTGGATGTTCAAAATATGGCCCAGAAAAGAAAAAGGAACACCATCCATCATTCTTTCATGACCCAAATGAAAGAAAGCAAGAAACAATACTTCTTCAGTGATCTTGAAATATTTATCATTTTTACTGGACCTTCATTTGCCTATATGCATACATGAAAACATGAACATAGCTTCAGGGTAAACACACTTTTTTTGTTACATAACACTGTCACTGACATTTCCCATTGTTTATATGTCACCAAGATACAAGTCACCTGTGGATCACTTCTCTCATCAAAATGTAGCTTTTGAACATTGACAGATAACACTCTGGAACCATAAAAATTTACTCAATTAACCATATTTGCTGGGTTGGTTTACCAGTGGAATCTCTTGTGTACAAAAGATTTCAATTAAACCTACTTTGTTCAGGATGCTGGGATGCCACTCTTTTCAGTATATACTTCCTCTACATTGTGCTTAAAGCTCATGTTTAAACAACATTTTTGTCTTCATGATTTGTACAAAGGATCTATATGTCTCTATAAATCCACCCTGTGTGTATTCATGATTGTATATGTACATCTTTACTAGGTTCCCCACAGCCTTTAACTTGATCTGCAAGCTAGAACTAGTTGGGAATTTTTTGACCAACCATTTTTTCTGCTGATGCATGAAAACTACTAACTACATTGACTTCACTAGGATTGTATTAGGTGTGAATGAATACGAGATAAGAGCACAGCTCTTTCCTAGTGAAGACAATGCCAAAAATACCTGTGCTACAGTTTTGGCCTCAAGTTAAATGATTGCCAGCCGTGTTGGGGCTGGCCTTACCAGTGACAATAGCTAATGATTAGGTCTCTGGGTCACAACTGTCCCTGTCTGTTAATCATTTTGGTGCAGGAATGCTCTCTCTTCCACTAAATAGTAACTCAGCCCTCAGACACATCAGTACTCAAGTCTACCCCTTGCCAGAGTAACAGAATCCAACAAAATATAGAAGTTCAACATGGCCCCGAAAGAGTTTCTGCTCCAACTATAGGTCCCTGAAGGCCTCACATTCATAGAATCATAGAACACTAGAACTGGAAGGGACCTTAAGAGGTCATCGAGTCTAGTCCCTGCCCTCAAAGCAGGACCAAGCACCCTCTTCTTACCTCAGAGCTTACAATGTCTTTACCTCAAAAGGAGAGGGTTTAATAGTAGGAAAGCCCAGGATCTTCCTTTCTATTGGGCTCTACCCAAGGCAAATTTCACTGAAACACAACATACTTTTAAAATATATTATTCTTATCATCCAGATTTGGTATCTAAACTTGTTGTCTTAAGTGGGAAATATTGGTTCATATATACTCACTTGAGAAGGCAAATTGTTGGTACAATTCTTGTTACTTTTGTTTCTTGAGGCGAATGTTGTTATATGTGATAGTGAGTGTATATACCACTGCTGAATTGTGATAAAACTATGTACATATGTGAATTTGTATTTGAGGCTGATCATGGAGTGTCACTAATATGTAACTACTGTGGCCACTCTTAAAAACTTCCACTGATTCAAAGAGTCTGCTTGAGTTAATAGAAAATGAGGTCAACAAATCTCAACAATGGCTAGGCAATTGATGTGCAGTGACTACTGACCTAAACATGTTTGTTTCACTTTTGCCTTGTTATTTCCCTATGGGTGTGTCTAGACTATAGGTTTTTTTCAAAAAAAGTCACCTTTTTTCGAACAAACTTCCCCTGCGTCTAGACTGCTGCCGCGTTCTTTCAAAAGTAAATTGAAAGAATACGGCAATTTTTTCGACCGTGGAAAACCTCACTTTACGAGGAAGAATGCCTTTTTTCGAAAGTGCTCTTTCGAAAAAAGGTGCTATGTAATGCAAACTGTGCTTTTTTCGAACGAGAGCATCCAGACTGCCTGGGTGCTCTCTTTCGAAAAAGCGGCATGCTTTTTTGAAAGTACTGGTTGTAGTCTAGACACTCTTTTTCAAAAGAGGCTTTTTCAAAAGTATCTTTCAAAAAAAGCCTCTTTCGAAAGAGGCTTGCAGTCTAGACATAGCCTATGTGTGTATGTGTGTGTTCCACAGTGCCTCTTAACAGCCTGTTAGTTTACAAGCTCTTATGGAGGTGTCTTTTATCATATTTGTACAGTGCCTACCACATGAATATAAAAATGACCATACTGGGTCAGACCAAAGGTCCATCTAGCTCAGTATCCTGTCTTCTGATAGTGGTCAATACCAGGTGCCTCAGAGAGAATGAGCAAAACAGGTAACCATCAAGTGATCCATCCCATGTTGCCCATTCCCAGTTTCTGGCAATCAGAGGCTGACACCATCCCTACATCCTGGCTAATTGCCTCTTATGGACCTATCCTCCATTACTATATCTAGTTTTCTTGAACCCCTGTTATAAGTCTTGTTCTTCACAACATTCTCTGCCAAACAGCAGAGGGAGATTAGTTAATTCCTGAATGTAGAGTCTCTCACCAGGAATTCTTTTTCCAAATAGTATGGGGCTGTTTACAAACTATATTATCTCCATGATGAGACCTAACTTCATCTATCTTTGCTTTGCCCAGCCATGAATTGTTACTGTGTTTTATTTAAGGAAATACAAAAGGACACGCTGTGCAGCACATACGTCAGTGTGCAGACAAGTGGTGTGCTTGTGCCACTGATACTTATTATGGGATACAGAGAGCTTCCTAATGGGCACATTATCACCTTGTATGTTTTTACCTACTTCACAGCTGTTTTGAGAGCTCCCAGCTTGATGTTACGTTGTGTGGAAGTGAAGGCATTTTAAAGTGATTCAGCCAATCTGCACATTTTCACCAGTTCCTCCATGTAAAAAGAGGATTTTAAGATGGTAAATAAGGCATCTTATGGTAAATAAGAATGATAAACAAGGATTTTAAGATGGTAAATACAGTGTGTATTTTACCTGTTCTCTTTCGTGAGCTCTGATATAATAAATGTATTCATAAAAACCAACTTCTCTTCTCCTGTAACTCTCCTACTCAATGACAGTTTTCAGCACATGTATCACAAAAACTTTCAATTTGCAATTCCTGCTTTTTTTATTCACCCCTCAAAAATGATTTTAAACTGCTTACTTCAAAATTAGACCAGAGCAGGGAGCTCTCAGGTGGAAATATCATTGGATACTCTGACTTTAAAAAAACAAAAACAAACAAAAAAACAGGTAAACTTGTCACGAAGAACCTGGCAAGCCAGCTGTCAAAATGCACAGCATAAGAGCCAGAGAGAGCATAGCATTTTCCAAGTGTCACAGGTCCCTCTTCACTGAAATCCAAAGAGGAAGTTCTGATTAAGTTTACATTGATATAAACTCAGAAAAAATACAACTGGCTTTGACAGGGAATTATTCTGGATTTACATCAGTGAAACTGAGATTAAAATCATCTTCTAAATTTCTGGCAAACAGCTCGTTATAGGGCACAATTCCTACATTCTCCTTATTTCCAGTAGAAATAGAATGCCCAGGAAAAAAACTATGGGGAGCCAAATTTGTCCATAGCATAACTTCATTAAAGTGACACTAGTGATGAGTTTGTCCTTCTCATTTAAGTCAATTCTGTGTGCTGGGCAAAGGAGACTAACATTCTATTTTCCGCTGTAGGGTGTTTTTTTTGTTTTGTTTTTAGTTTATGCCAAGACCCATGAGTAGGCGTCATATAAGATAAAATCTCACTAATTTTAAAAGAGAAAAGCTACTGAACAGGAGGTGATAAATGCTGTGCTGCCTACTCAGGTTCTGTCACAGAAGATGTCAGTTCTTTATTTTAATTATATTTTGTGCCAGCTCACAAAGCAAGTAATTTTATTGCACATTACCCTACCTTTGTTGCCGTATGTTTCTTTCCAGTCTATAGCAAAACGCCTCTACATGTTGTTTCTGTCTAAGACTTTTTATATATTCCATTTTATGGCTGGATCCTGATGTCCTAGGGAAATGGCATCTCAGAGAAATTCTAATATATGAATAACAGATTGTTCACAGCAAAGTGATATGGACAATTTGAGCATGGAAATATTTTTAAAGCATTAACAAAACATACAGTCTGTCTAGAGTGGCATGGATGAACATTCTGTTGGGTTGCTTTTGCTGATAATTTCTACTGGATACAGGAAACTGGGCCTAGAACTCCTGGGAGAGCAGCTTCTTCCCAAATCACCACTATGCTGATGACCAGCAAATTCCTGTCTGGTGGCATTAGAGGGAAGAAGATCGTTGGCAAAGTAGCTGCTATTCAAAAGGGAAAGCTAAAATGCTCTTGCAACAGCATCAGCTGTTCGATCCACAGCCACCTTTCATGGATGCTATATAACAGAAACACTTGTAAAAAGAACTGATCCAGTCAATAGATGAAACTGATAGCATCACAGCCTCATGTGAAGCAGACTGGGGAAATTGGGATTAAACAAAATCAGTGGGTACTAGAAAACGAATTTTGCTTTGCAAAGTTACAAATGGGAATGTATAAAAAAAAATCCTTAAAAATAAAAAAGGGGTGTGGACCCATGATACCTCACAGCCCTAGCTCATTCAAGGAGTTGCTGGACAAGTAGTCTCATTAAAGTCGCATAGACTTGTTTGTCTGAAGAAGGGTGGCAAGTTTGTGCCCCTACACAGTTTGATTTGCATGAACATTACACATGAGCTATTGCAGTTCCAAGAAAAATTAGCAATAATATGAAAGCTGTATGTTTGCTGTAACAAACTGAAAATCAAAGAGGAATGGTAGTAATAGCTCAAAATTGAACCTGCGTTTAAAAAAATGTAAAATGTAAACAAGTTAATTCAGAATAGGCAGAAGAGAAAGTAGAAAACAAGCTAGACAAGGCTTAACACTTGGGGGGCAATGAGATAGCTGCTGATGACCAAGCCCTTGAAGCTCAGCTAATTCTGAACAGACAAATCATAGTCTGAACACCAAACAGCTTTTCTGAAGCAATAGTTGCTATTGTGCGGCACATGCCATTGCTGCCCAGTCAGATCTGTTACAAGGAAATAGTGTTATTTCTGATCTTGTTCACTCTTGAATACAGAAAGAAAAATCTCACTGTTCTTTCATTGTACCATTCAGTCCTCTTTAATCACAAGCTTCTTATAATGTAAAATGAGACTGAATATGAAATTGAATTACATGTCAACCAAAAATATAGGTTAATGAGGTTCTAGAGACAAATTCCAACCTGTGAAGTGTGATCTCACCGGCTTTCTGCCCTAGGTTAATTTTTCTTGGTCTTTGACAGTGCCCTAGTACAATAAGGACTCATAAATAAATAATACCCAATGGTTTCAACATCCTGTATAGCATACAGAATGCCCTTCTCTCTGAATCATTAGAGGTCCATGGAACCAGATGTGGAATTGTATCCCATTCACACATTGGAATATAAGATATCAATAGGTTCCCCACTGTAAGTTAAGAGCAACATGATAAATCAGAGTTGTCTACTTAAGAGAGGAATGCCAACAGTGCAATCCTACCCAGTAATTCTCATAATACTTTCCATTCCTTCAGATCCCAAGGATTTGTAGGTGAAAATGGCTACTAAACGCATTCCCCAACACCATTTGCAGTGCTATCTGTTCTTTATGCAAGTTACCTGCCTCATCCAGTACAAGTTGTCTCCTTTTACTCAGAAATCATGGGTCTTCTAAAACAATTACTATCTCTGAGCACACTATGGCTACGTCTACACTGCAGTGCTATTTCGGGATACCAGAGGCATCCCAAAATAGCTATTCCATGTCTTTTGATCACACCCACTATTTCGAAATATAATGGGCTCACTAGTCTGATATCCCTGTAAACCTCATTCCACGAGGAGTAAGTGATGTTTTGGAATAGTGATTTATTTCTAAATAAGTGCTGTGTAGACAGCACAAATTTTGAAATAAGCTATTTTGAAATGACATCGAAATAAGATACGCAATTTCAACCTAAGGTGCAATGTAGACACACCCTAAGGGTGTGTCTAGACTACATGCCTCCTTCGACGGAGGCATGTAGATTAGCCAGATCGGAAGAGGGAAATGAAGCCGCAATTAAAATAATCGCGGCTTCATTTAAATTTAAATGGCTGCCCCGATCTGCCGATCAGCTGTTTGTCGGCAGATCGGGGCAGTCTGGACGCGATGCCCCGACAAAGAAGCCTTTCTTCATCGACACAGGTAAACCTGGTTTAACGAGGCTTACCTGTGTCGATGAAGAAAGGCTTCTTTGTCGGGGCATCGCGTCCAGACTGCCCCGATCTGCCGACAAACAGCTGATCGGCAGATCGGGGCAGCCATTTAAATTTAAATGAAGCCGCGATTATTTTAATCGCGGCTTCATTTCCCTCTTCCGATCTGGCTAATCTACATGCCTCCGTCGAAGGAGGCATGTAGTCTAGACACACCCTAAGAGAGGTGATATTTCCAGGTGACATTACTCTTTTTTTAGACTGAAACTGAATTGCTTTTCTGTGCTAAAAAGGCAAAAGAAAGATCCCCTGAAGAGAGAGAAAGATAACAGTTAATTCTAAGCCCGGGGAAAAAACAACAATGTGTAGTCAGCAAGAAACTACCAACATGCAAGGAGGAAAAAGAAGACTATTATCAGACAAATAAAGAATATTACAAAATTAAATTATATCACCGCAGAGCTATTTCATTACATATATACGATAAGAACATATGGTAATCATCATCATGTGATCCCTCTCCTGTCATCCATTCCCAGACACCAGTCGACTCTGACAACTCTGTGCATGGGGAATAGTAAACAAGATATCTCCCGTGCTGCACATAGAATCGATTGGGCGACATGGGGCCTGCCAGCTGTCCACCACTGATCTGTTGGAAAGCACTTGGTATTGATAATTTGAGAGGGCTCCATAACCCATAAGGATATATTGCATGAATTCGACGGGGACAGGTGAGCAAATCCCACAAGTAAGTAAAGAACATGGAGACCTGGGAGATGGGTCAGAAATGGGAGGGAATGTGGGCTACAATGGCAGAGAGAAAAGGGAGTCAGGGCAAAACTGGGAGGCAAGGTCAAATCAGGATCTTAGATGCTTATATACAAATGCGAGGAGTATGGGAAATAAGCAGGAAGAATTGGAAGTGCTAATAAGTACAATTATGATATTGTTAGCATCACAGAAACTTGGTGGGATAATACACACGATTGGAATGTTTGTATAGAAGGATACAGTTTGCTCAGGAAGGATAGACAGGGAAAAAAGGGAGGAGGTGTTGCCTTATACATTAAAAATGAACACACCTGGAGTGAGGTAGAGATGGACATAGGAGATGGATGTGTTGAGAGTCTCTGGGTTAGGCTAAAAGGGATTAAAAACAAAGGTGATGTCCTGCTAGGAGTCTACTACAGGCCACCTACCCAGGTGGTAGAAGTGAATGAGGCTTTTTTAAACAACTAACAAAATCATCCAAACCCAAGATTTGGTGGTAATGGGGGACTTCAACTACCCAGCTATATGTTGGGAAAATAACACTGCGGGGCACAGACTATCCAATAAGTTTTTGGACTGCATTGGAGACAACTTTTTATTTCAGAAGGTTGAAAAAGCTACCAGGGAGGAAGCTGTTCTAGATTTGATCCTAACAAATAGGGAGGAACTGGTTGAGAATTTGAAAGTGGAAGGCAGCTTGGGTGAAAATGATCATGAAATCATAGAGTTCACAATTCTAAGGAAGGGTAGAAGGGAGAACAGCAAAATAGAGACAATGGATTTCAGGAAGGCAGATTTTGTTAAGCTCAGAGAGCTGATAGGTAAGGTCCCATGGGAATCGAGACTGAGGGGAAAAACAACTGAGGAGAGTTGGCAGTTTTTCAAAGGGACATTGTTAAGGGCCCAAAAGCAAGCTATTCTGATGTGTCGGAAAGATAGAAAATATGGCAAAAGACCACATTGGCTTAACCACGAGATCTTGCATGATCTAAAAATAAAAAAGGAGTCATATAAAAAATGGAAAGTAGGACAAATTACAAAGGATGAATATAGGCAAACAGCACAGGAATGCAGGGGCAAGATTAGAAAGGCAAAGGCACAGAATGAGCTCAAACTAGCTGCGGAAATAAAGGGAAACAAGAAGACTTTTTATAAATACATTAGAAGTAAGAGGAAGACCAAGGAGAGGGTAGGCCCACTGGCCAGTGAGGAGGGAGAAACAGTAACAGGAAACTTGGAAATGGCAGAGATGCTCAATAACTTCTTTGTTTCGGTCTTCACCGAGAACTCTGAAAGAACACCTAACATAGTGAATGCTAGTGGGAAGGGGGTAGTTTTAGAAGGTAAAATAAAAAAAAGAACAAGTTAAAAATCACCTAGAAAAGTTAGATGCCTGCAAGTCACCAGGGCCTGATGAGAGGCATCCTAGAATACTCAAGGAGCTGATAGAGGAGGTATTTGAGCCTCTAGCTATCATCTTTGGAAAATCACGGGAGACAGAAGAGATTCCAGAGGACTGGAAAAGGGAAAATATAGTGCCCATCAATAAAAAGGAAAATAAGAACAACCCAGGAAACTACAGACCAGTTAGTTTAACTTCTGTGCCAGGGAAGATAATGGCACAAGTAATTAAGGAAATCATCAATAAACACTTGGAAAGTGGCAAGGTGATAGGGAACAGCCAACATGGATTTGTAAAGAAAAAATCCTGTCAAACCAATCTGATAGCTTTCTTTAATAGGATAACGAGTCTTATGGATAAGGGAGGAGCGGTGGATGTGGTATACTTAGACTTTAGTAAGGCGTTTGATATGGTCTCGCATGATATTCTTATCAATAAATTAGGTAAATACAACTTAGATGGAGCTATTATAAGGTGGGTGCATAACTGGCTGGATAACCATACTCAGAAAGTAGATATTGATGGTTCACAATCCTGCTGGAAAGGCATAACAAGTGGGGTTCTGCAGGGGTCTGTTTTGGCACCGGCTCTGTTCAATATCTTCATCAACGATTTAGATATTGGTATAGAAAGTACGCTTATTAAGTTTCCAGATGGTACCAAGCTGGGACGGGTTGCGACTAATCTGGAGGATAGGGTCACAATTCAAAATGACCTGGACAAATTGGAGAAATGGTCTGAGGTAAATAAGATGAAGTTTAATAAAGACAAATGCCAAGTGCTCCACTTAGGAAGGAACAATCAGTTTCATACATATAGAATGGGAAGCGACTGTCTGGGAAGGAGTACGGCAGAAATGGATCTAGGGGTTATAGTGGATCACAAGCTGAATATGAGTCAGCAGTGTGATGCTGTTGCAAAAAAAGCAAACATGATTCTGGGATGCATTAACAGGTGTGTTGTGAGCAAGACACGAGACGTCATTCTTCCGCTCTACTCTTCACTGGTTAGGGCTCAGTTGGAGTATTGTGTTCAGTTCTGGGCACCTCATTTCAAGAAAGATGTGGAGAAATTGGAGAGGGTCCAGAGAAGAGCAACAAGAATGATTAAAGGTCATGACCTATGAGAGAACATGACCTATGAGGGAAGGCTGAAGGAATTGGGTTTGTTTAGTTTAGAAAAGAGAACACTGAGGGGGGACATGATAGCAGTTTTCAGATATCTAAAAGGGTGTCATAAGGAGGAGGGAGAAAACTTGTTCATCTTGGCCTCTGGGGATAGAACAAGAAGCAATGGGCTTAAACTGCAGCAAGGGAGGTTTAGGTTCCTAACTGTCAGGGTGGTCAAACACTGGAATAAATTGCCCAGGGAGATTTAAATATCTCCACAGATGGGGATTCCACAGAGTAGGTTAGATAAATGTCTATCAGGGATGGTCTAGACAGTATTTGGTCCTGCCATGAGGGCAGGGGACTGGACTTGATGACCTCTCGAGGTCCCTTCCAGTCCTAGTATTCTATGTGCAATTCATTAACCAAGCCCATCTTCTTCCGTGCTGCTTAAGTATTCTAATGTGTGTGACAAAAGGCAACTTACACAGAATATGAATCCAAGAAGAGAATTCATTTAATTCAGATTCTTTCCTTTTGTCTGTCCTATATTGAAAGAGAGCTCTGTGTGTAGTATAGCGCTAACAAATGGAACTGAACCTGGTACCTCTACAGCTTGGGCTATAAAGCCAGCTGGCTCTCAGCTAAAGCTGTAGAGCAAACTCATTCTTATCTCTATGTAAGTCGTATAAGTGCCATTATATGGGACAATGAATTATACCCAGAGGCTATATGCTTCCCTAGGAAGCACACTCTGAGCTTCAGAGACACAGCTGAAATCCCAGAAAAGCCCCTATTAGTAACACTGACAGGTGGAACCAAACCTGGCTTTTTGGAAGTTAATGCATGAGCCTCTACAGCTTGAGCTATAAAGCTAGATTGCTCTCAGCAAAGGCTGTAGAGCAAATTCATTCTCTCTTTTTCTGCATGGGTGGTCTAAGCGCCACTACATGGCACAGTGAACCACGCTCTGAGGTGTGTGGATTACAATAGGAATTGTCACTATGGTTACATCTACACTGCAGAGTTTTTGCGCAAAAACTCGCAGAGTGTCCATATTACAAGCGCGTTTTTGCACAAGAAAAAGTACAGTAGATCATCAGAAGACAAGGCTTTTTGTGCAAGAATTATTCCTCTTTCTACGAACAATAAGCCTTTCTGTGCAAGATCTCTTGCACAAAAAGGCACGTGTGGATGGACAACAGGAGTTTCTTGCACAAAAAAACCCTATCGGAAAAAGCAAAGGTGCTCTGATGGCCATTCTGTGAATTATTTGTATTTGTCTGTGAATGGCCATCAGTGCTTTCTTGCGCAAGAGTGTCCATGGCAGTATGGATGCTTTCTTGCGCAAAAGCACGTCTCTTGCACAAAAGCACATGGCAGCGTGGCCGTTCTCTTGCGCAATAACTTTTTATGGAAGATCTCTTCCACAAAAAGTTCTTGAGCAAGAAGCCTGCAGTGTAGACATAGCCAATGTGTATCTGTAGTGCCTAGCACTAAGGCAGGTCAGGATCTGGAATTCCTGTGCAGGGGGGAAAATATCACATTTTTTTTCATTCCAAGCGGCAATGGAACAATGAAATTTTGAAATCTCCTGTGGAATGTAAGTCTGAAATTTCATTTAGGGCTAACAAACATTTTATTTTCACCTTATCAAAATATTTGATATCAATAAAGTCAAATTATTTGTATTTGACTTTATTAAGGTGACTTTTATATAGTTTAAACATTTTAACTATCATCACATGACATCATAGTAAAAAATTACAGAATTAGTCTCCTATTTCCTTACCCCATTGCATGTACTAGTTCATTAATGAGGTCCTTTACTTAAGAAAATGTACAAGAGCAATCGATGGTTAAAAGAAACAAAAAGAAACTAGACATATGGGGTCAGAACCTGAGCTGAGGTAGGTAGATATTGCTCCTGTTCCATGGAAGACTTTGTTTTTAAGGAGACAGAGTGGCAGGGTATAAATAAATAAACAATTGTGCCTCTTTATGAGTTTCTCAGCAACTGAGTGAGAGAATGTTGTTAATTGTATTAAACTTTGATAAGAGTAGAAAAAGCCTTCCACTGTGTTTTATAACCCACACGAAACAGAGTTGCTAAATAACTACCTTGCCAGCTCTATTTGTTTCAGAAAGCCATAAGTCTTAGCTATACATCTTTCTGCTAATATTCTACTTCTATGAGTTTTCAGTTCTGTTCTTTTCTGTGGATCATTTCTAAAGACCTTTGAATATGACAATTTTCCAGAAAAAGGCCACCTCTTTATTGTTTTTTTACTAAGCAAGTGCTTTTTTAAAAAGTGAAAAAGTCAACATAGTCCTGAAAAATCCTGTAATGGGACTCAGTGAGTGCCTTCCCCAGCTCTTTCACTGGTGCTAAGTGGCCATGTCACTGCACTTCTGTTTCCCCTTTCACTCTTTTCCATCTTGCCTGATTAAACTGTAATTTCTCTAGGCAGGGATTGTCACTTATAATGTGTTTGTACAGTGTTTGGCACAGTGGGACTTTGATCTCAGTTGGAGCCTCTCAGTATACCTGTCAAAAATAAATAATAAAACCCCAAAAATCTTAGCTGTAAGGGATGAGAGTCATGACAAAGTTTGACCATCAGTTCTTGCCAATCTAAAATTTCTCTCTGCAGAATAACTGGAACAACATAATATACCCACAGCCAACAAGTCTTTATTAGGTGGGGGGTGGTACAGTTACTTTTAACCACACTAATATTATCCAGAGAAAGAGAAGTTTGTCCCTTGGGTTAGTGTTTTCCTTAACAGATATTCATGGGGGCTGTGTCTACATTGGCATCCCTTTCCGGAAAAGGGATGCTAATGAGACACTTCGGAATTACAAATTCCGCGGGGGAGTTAAATATCTCCCGCGGCATTTGCATTTACATGGCTGCCGCTTTTTTCCGGCTTGGGGATATGCCGGAGAAAAGCACCAGTCTAGACGCGATTCTCCGGAAAATAAGTCCTTTTCCGGAAGATCCCTTATTCCTACTTTCAAGTAGGAATAAGGGATCTTCCAGAAAAGGGCTTATTTTCGGAGAATCGCATCTACACTGGCGCTTTTCTCCGGCAAAAACCCCGAGCCAGAAAAAAGCGGCAGCCATGTAAATGCAAATGCCGTGGGGAATATTTAAATTCCCCGTGGATTTGCAATTCCGACTCGTCTCATTAGCATCCCTTTTCCGGAAAGGGATGCCAATGTAGACACAGCCCAAATGAAGTAGATTTTAAGTAATATATCTAAGATCCTCATTTATACATCTCATTAGTTTGTGGAAGAATGTTTCAGTAGTCTTGCTTCTAGCCCCACAAAGTACCTGAAACTCCTTTAAGGCAGATTGTTTGCATTCAACTCTTACCAAAGTGTGGGACTAATTTATCATAACCTGTTCGACAACCACAGATAATAGAGGTAGCTTCTTCTGCAGTAAAGAAAATAAAAAGACAGGAACAGTCCATGGCTCGCCTATAAGACTACTGATCCCATGTCCTTTCTTAGTACTTGAATCACATCAGTTGGCACATTTCTCCTGTTCGCTATCTGCCACATCTCTGAAATAAAATGATCTATCAATTACCATGTATTTTCTACATTTTCTTTGCTATCATGCATAAAAACACCTTAGAAATAAAAGGTTGGGACTCGTACTAAAAGAGGACTGGAAACAATCTGTTTCCCTAGTCACTTCTTCCACAAATGAAAGAAGCCTACAGTACCAAACATACCTTGCTTTCTTCTGGCACACAATGTTAAGCATTTCCTCCCTGCTATGTGACAGTACAGGGGTAATAATAGAATATGTTTCATCATGGCACAGACATACTTAGCTGCAGTTGCTGAATCAGGGAACATTTGTTTTTAAGAGAAGCTCAATATGCTATACAGCATTTGGTCAAATATGCGCTATGAGGAACTTGTGATGAGTACTCAAGGCTTAGCAGCCTGGAAAGTAGAAATTGTCTGTGTACTGCTTTAAACCCCCACAGCGTTGGCATTGTCAGACTCCTAGTAAAATATACTAAAGATATAGAGGTTCACAGTTTTTAAAGGGTTAATACTTAATTTAATCTTTAGAAAATATGGTTTCTTTAAAAAATCGATAATTAACACAGACACATAAGAGTTGTCCTGCCATCATTACATGTTTTGAAAAGTCATCAACTCAACTCAGACACACTAACAAAGCAAATAATTCTTAAAACAGACGATGTAGGTTGAAAGATAGAATTGAGAGCTTCATATGACCCTCTTACACCCTTACCAAAAAAAAAAATAGCCACATTTTCAAAGACACAAGCCCCAGGTTCATATTCATGTACAGAAATGTTTGCACACTTGCATGCCTTTATTTGTGCATACATTTACCATGCTCATGCACGAGTGGGCACATGAACAAAATGGTAGTCACCTAAATACATGCGTATATGTTTTATATGGTATAAGTACATAGACAGTATGTCAAAATGTGCTTGCAATTTTGCTTAAAATTGGGCCTGATTTATTTAGAATTTGACCATACACAACCTCCCATTATTTTTTTGAGCTAAAAGTAAGTATACATCAGTGGGAATTTCAGAATTCCCGCTAATACAGTAGCATCTTGTATACAAGCAATGTCTTGACATTGTAGATAAATCAAGTGTCAGAGGTACATTGCAACTGTGAAGAGAGATACATTTGGCTAAGCTACTGAAGAAAAGCTACTGAAGAAAAGCTACTATTCATAGTGCATTTTTACCAGATGGAAAGCATACGTAAACCAATGAAAATCTAAAGTTTGCTGCCTACATATCAACCTACAAATTGTACTGATTGTATGCACAGAAGATCAGACCATATCAGCTCTAACTGTTACTTAATTTAAGCCTTAGTTTGAGAAAAACAGATACAATTTCTTCCATTCCTTTATCCCACAATGTAGTTAAATTTAGATTTTTTTAATCCAGACTTCATGATATGTAAACATTGGTTGTATGCATCTTCACTCATAGCATAAAGTTCTTTTCATATAGCATTTAGTTGTGAAATTCAAAAATAGCTCACAGGTTTTGAAGTAACAATATGTATGAGAACAGAGCATGACACATGGAAAGGTTATCTTTCTGGGACCATAGGTTTTATCCCCAACTGCATCATGAATCTGTTTTATGACTTTGGGTAAATAACTTCATCTTGCTTTGGGATGTTTCCGGTACAATATGTTATTGTGTCTTTTGCAGGGTGAAGTTAGCACCTCTGAATGTCAAAACTTTTGTCATTCAGTTGCAAGTACAGAGTAGCCTTAGTTTAGTTTAGCAAGCTGTTGAAAAACTAAGCAGAAACTGAAAAATGGCTAAAAATAACTACCCACTTTCCCAGTCTGAAGAGACAATGCAAGAGGCATTTGCTGTGATGTTCTACCTCCGCTCTCCTGCAGTGGTCACCAGACTAAGGGTATGTCTACACTACCCCCCTAGTTCGAACTAGGGGGGTAATGTATGCATACCGAACTTGCTAATGAAGCCCGGATTTGAATTTCCCGGGCTTCATTAGCATAAAGCACGAGGCGTACAGATAGTTCGGAATAACTACATAGTTCGAACTATCTAGCCCGTGCTGCATGTAGTCGCGCGGCACGGGGTTCGAACAAGCCGGCTTTTAAAAATGGCGGAGCCGGCTTTTAAAAATGGCGGATCCAGCTTTATGCTAATGAAGCCCGGGAAATTCAAATCCCGGGCTTCATTAGCAAGTTCGGTATGCATACATTACCCCCCTAGTTCGAACTAGGGGGGTAGTGTAGACATACCCTAACTTACTAAGAGGAGAGGAACACTTGTGAACATTGATTAACAAAGACCTTGACTAAGCAAAACCTTGGTCTTTAAAAAGCTGTCTGATCACTATACACCACAGTCACAGCCTTCCACCTCCAGGGGAGAACTGCAGGAACCAAAACTCAGTGGGTCTATTGGGCAATCCCAGGTAGCACACATGACCTGATTTAATAGGGAGAGAACCAGAAGGTCTGACACTTGAAGGGATGCACTCAGAGCAAAAAGGAGTCAAAGGTGCACCTACTGCTAGTGTATTCTAATTTATTCATAGTTTCCAAGCCCAGAAGGGACCACTGTGATCATTTTGATCTCTGTTTAACACAGACTGTGCAACTTCCCAAATAACCTTTTAGAAAAAAAACCAATCTTGATTTAAAAATTGGCAGTGGTGCAAAATCCATCATGCTTCTGGATAACTTCTTCCAATTGTTAATTAACTGTTAAAAATGTACACCTTATTTCCCAATCAAATTTTTCTATCCTTAACTTCCAACCATGGAATCACATTATACCTTTCTCAGCTGAAGAGCCAATTATTAGATATTTGTTGCCCTGTTGGTAGATCCCAATCAAGTTACCCTTTCACCTTCTCTTTGTTTAGCTAAATAGATTGAGCTCTTTAAGTCTATCACTATAAGGCATATTTTCTAATCCAGCAGTTCCCAACCACCACAGACCTCTGGCCCCATTGGTTCTGGGGGCTGGGACTGAGGTACATCGCTCCAGCCATGGCTGTTGGGAGAGGCGCGTCCTGCCCAGCCTCTCAGCCAACCAGCGCTGGACATGGGCGGGTTCTCCTCCCAGACACGAAAAAGCACTTGGCTACATGGTGGGAGGCCCACACGGAGCCCGGCATGGCAGCCTTAGAGCAGCTGTAACTGGGGCAGCAGCACTCAGCTGGCAGCTGGGTGGCAACTCAGGGCTAGGTGATGGCACAGGGCAGGCACTGAGGGACTTTGGGGCTGAGCTGGCACTGGGAGACTCTGGGGACTGGAGATTTTGGCAGAATAGCAACATTTTATTTGCATGTTTGCATATTCATTTTTGCGTAATGAATATGCAAATATATAAATCAAATGTTAGCGATCCGCCAACTTTCTGTGAATGGATTTGCCAGTTCCTGGTATAAAAAAGGTTAGGAACCACTGTTCTAATCCTTCAATCATTGTTGTTGCTCTTCTGTGAACCCTTTTTTATCATTGTAGAAAATTACTTTAAATAGGCTGAATAGTAGTCTTGTGGTACCTTTGAGATGAACTTGAGTGAAGAGAAAAAAACTTTATTTCTGCCACCTGAAGAAACTAACCTTAAATCCAATATGACAGGCTACAAATATGTTAGTCCAGGAATGAAATCTTTGGGGTCATCACCTAAAACTTCTCTTAGGAATTTGTATAACCATGAAACCGTTGTTAAAAGCTAAAACTGCTAAATCTAGGCCCCAAAACCACAGCACTACAGAGGCCAGCACAAAGATCTACTCTAAATCTATATTTTGTGTAAATCTAAATTAAATGTAAACACCCAACATCTGCCAACATCTGTACAGGAGGAGGAAGACAGCAATAAGGAGGTAGGTGCCAATTTCTTCTCCAGCGGAGGCGAGATGCCTCGCCCGCACTCCACCCCTTCTCCCAAGCCCTTTCCCAGCTCCATCCCCACCCTGCCTCCATTCCACCTCTTTTCCCATGCTCCTTTCCCCACCCTGTCTCTTCTCTCCCTCCCCCCTCCCCCGCTCCTTTTCTGTCCTCCTGAAGCTTCCTAAATGCCACAGATCAGCTGTTCAGAAGCACTGAGAGGGCTAGGGAGAAGTAGGCCAGGAGGGTCACCAGCAAGCAAGAGGAACACACAAATTTTTCCCTGTGGAGCACCCACAGATTCTGCATCTATACTAAGGAGAACAACACCTCCTCAATACTCTGAACCTTGCTGAGCCATAGTAGCGAGCTTGCTAGGTCACACAGTGTGCAGTAAGAGGCTTTGGTAAAAAGGCCTGCTCAGTACACAGGAAACATACTTACTCAACCTACTGTATGGTAAGTAATGTGCTGCCTTATCCAACTATGTAACAGTGAGAAGAGTGTGGGGTGGGGAGCACACTAAGTAAACAAGAAGAAAGGGAGCAGTAAGGCACAGCTTCAACCCATAATACTCCGAGTAACACAATTAACCCACTGATGACCGCTTTATTACAGAGGCATATCCAGCCCCCTCTTCCTGGCAGCAGAACCACTGTAATGGAAAATATGGGGGGTTGAAGTGTAACTGAGGCGGGAGGTTGAAGTGTGAATCATCCCTATTGCCTAATTTATTGATTTATATATTGATTAGATTGCCTAATGTTGATTATTTAGAATCCCTGTTTAGCAAGCAATTAGACTGCTGAGGTTTGGTTCAATTAGGCACAACATGCTCACAATTACTGTCTGATCGGGAACCCTAACAGGCACATTGGTAGCACTTACACTGAGGCAAAGCAGAGTTTTTAATATTTGTTGCAACACAGTTAATAAATCACAAGTAATCCAATCCTATAGTGAAGGAATCATTTGGGTGTCATTTCGAAATAACAGGTGGCTTATTCTGAAATCTGTAAACCCAATCCTACAAAGATTAACACCTATTCAAAAATATCTATTTAAAAAAAGGGGGATGTATAGATGCTCCACTTCTGATATTTTGAAATAGCCCCTCACCAAGGCCATTCTAAGTTATTCCTCCTGGAGCTCTAAACTAAGATAGCACATCAACATTAGGGAAGCCTGCCTCAGACTAATTTTGAGGCTTCCCTGCAGTGTAGACATGCTATTTTGAAATAAGCTATTTCAGAATAACTTATTGCGAAATAGTTGTGCAGTGTAGATGTAGCCTTGGTGTCCTGCATTATCTCATATGCACACTCACACAATTCTCAAGGAGCGCTAAAGACAGGAAGGCAATTGGTGGTCAACCCAGGTCCTAACCTGTCTTTCTGGCATGCCCAGTGAGTCCAATGGTCAAGGTCTCTCGCCTACACCATGGTTGGGGTTCTTACAGGTTTTGGTAGATGCCATGAATATTCATATGAGAGTTCTGCTTCCTTTGTCAGTAATTAACTTCCTCATCCTAATAATGTTGGGGTGTTCTTATTCTATACGTTATTATATTAATTATCCCAAACTTATTAGTATACATGTCAACTTCTTATTGTGCTGCCTTATTGTCTGCTGGTGTTCCCATTTCAAAGCAGTATTAGACAACTTCTTGCAGTTATCTTGTCAGCATTTTGTGCAAGGTCTCAGCAAAATTGCATATTGCAAAATAGGCAAAACAACAAATACAATGCCCTCTTATGACTTAGGGTCACTGCTGGTCAAGTTACTTATGCGAAAGCTCAAAGGCCTAACTGCATAAGCGAATGTCTTACTGGTTGAAATCTGTAGGTTTCTTGCATTACTGCATTGCATTATCCTGAAATCTAGCAGTGCACTCTATAGGCTATGTACCTCATGGTGGGACAATGACAGATGATTCAAGTAGTCTCTACATAACAACTCCAAAAACTATTCAGTGGGCTTTGGGGTAAATGACCTGATTTGTACTCTCTGCTAATTCTGAGCAGCATAGTCCATGCATCTCTTTAGCCTTTTGCTCCTCCCTTTACTTCAGTAAGAAACATGCTCTTTCATTTCCAGGTCTTTTTCCTAAAATATTGAAAGCAAAAAGAGAGGCTTAAAAGAAAGCCAAGAAACAAGATTGCAAGTCAGAACAAAGAGTGAATATGCAGTTTGCAAAAAAATTTGAAAAAAAATCCAGTAAGCTCACTTTGTCAGGAGCAACACTCCACACTAGTGGGCACTGTTTTAAACTTCTTCCAATCTTCTTATTGTGTGTTTCACTCACTGACCAGTGCCTTGTATTTGAAATGTTCTTTAGCAGTTTTCCACCAATGGAGCTTTGTTGAGAAAGAGGACCCCCTGTAATAGACCAATCGATTTTCCCACCGCATCACTTATATACTCTAAATTACAGGACTGAAATATACTGTTTCAAAGTTAATGCCTAGCAAATATAACCTCTGGCTATCACTGATGGTCCCCTCACTCCTAAATGTCTTCTTTCTCTTTTGTCCTTTCCACTGAGTACCAAGGTCTGGGTAATGGAGATATATAGCATCAGTGTTTGCCATTGATCTGATTGTGCTTTGTATAGGAGTGTAGTAAATTGGAGGGGTCTCCATCTGAGCTGAAGGGGGAGGATCCAGTCTCTGCACCTGAGTGGACAGAGCTAGGCCAGGCCCAGGCCTCGCACCAGAGGGGCAGGATGGAAGTATAGCAAGCAGGGCCTTCAGTTCAGTTGAGCAGATGCCAGGGAAGGATATAAATGCCTCCTGCCTGTTGTAGCTCTGGCCCTGCAACTGAACCAGGTGTTACCCTCCCCCAGAGGAAACCGAGCCTGCTGAGTTTCCTGGCAGCCAAATACCCAAAGGAGACAGGGACTCCTGAATACCGGAGCCATCTCCCTGGATTGTGACAAGAAGTAACCCAAGGAGACCAAATTTTAGTCCAGTTTTGCTGTTGGCATTCGGATCAGTGTGATTCAGTGGGTTCCTGGCTCCTGGTGTGGGAGCCTTCTGCCACGCCAGGGGTCTGGCACTCAGTGGCATAAGGTAGGCCCAGACCCTCTGCCCCCACAGCTTTTCCACCCCTCAGATGGCTGCTTACCCACCTTAGGCCAAGAAGCTTCCGTTCGTCATCTGCCAAAGCCAGGAGACCAGATAAAAGACTGCCTAGTGCGCCGCCCTGCCTGCTGGCTTGAGCTCCCTAAACTCTTTGCCACTCTGTCTCACTTGAGAACCAGAGTTTCCGGGACCACTGCCCTTGATTCACTTATTCACTCTGTGACTGGCTGACCCCACAGTGACCCCATGAGGTGAAGCATCCCTCCCACCAAACTGAAGAGTAAGGGACAATCACCAACCGACTAAAAGGAGCAAATACCAATTCAAAGCTAGCTTAAAGGAAAACTGAGCTGTAACATGAAGGTTGGCCAGTCCGTGTCTTGCCTGTCTGATATGACCTGCAATATAGAAATGTTGAAGTTTATTATTGTGTTATGTATGTTATGATAAGCAGTAATTAGTCTGCCTGGGAATAAGGTCTATGCACACTGGCATGGTAACAAAGCCACCTCTCAGAGAGGTGGGAAAGGCAATTTACAAGCTAATGGGGCTTTATATAAACCATCTGATGGTCATTGGGGGAATGGTTATTAAATGAAGATTAGTATTCTTGTAAACACAGGAGAGGAAAGAAGAAGCTAAAATAAAGCAATATGTTATTTTAGCTTCAGAACACTTGCTCTATCTGAAGAGATAATCTTTGATTGTGTACAAGGAAGGAATGTACTATGTATGTAGTGGCTGAAAGAATGACATACAAGGCTGGATAATCATCATATCATAGGGAAAAGGAACTCAGGGCAAAGACAACAGAGAAAGAACAAAAACCTAGGTCATTACACAATTGCAAGACAGATTAGGCAAAGCCAGACTACCTTCAAGATCAGAGCAACTTTGTCCATCTACTCCATATTCAGTGATTCCATATACTTTGTAACAGACTTTGGCTCATCTTGAGGTGCTTTTGTGGCAGCCAGTTATATGCATTTACAGTTATCACTGATCATGCCAACAAAATTTGCCTTTGTTTTAAGGTAACTGCAATTATCACCAAGAAATGACAAAGGGAACCTGGCACCATGGGAAACAGGCCTATCGAGGTCAATGGGAAATCTGTGCTTAAGGGCTTTGCAGGGGCTTTAATGACCTTAGTCATGCCCGTGTTGTTCTATAAATATATTCTGTTATTATAATCACTATTGTCTTGATCCTGCCAGTCTTTGTGCAGCAGGGAGTGCAAGTGTGAATACCAACTGTGCAGTTTTCCATTATAAGCTGTATTTTCCATTATAAGATGTAACACCTGAATTTCCTTAAGCCCCTTTCACATCTCTTCCTTACTGTCATGAGCACATGGCAGCAGAGCATGTGCAAAATGGGTATATCTGAGATCATGAATGTAAAAGTGATGCTCATCATGCGAAAAGGTATTTAGCTATGGCCTCCTTGCACTTATGCCTGATATCAGCTGTCAAGCAACAGGGATAGCATTAGCCCAGAAGCCCCATTCCTTGGGCCTGATGGTAGAGGACACAGCACCTCAAGGGGATGCTGCTAATTCTCCTGATCAACTATGTCTACACTGCACACTTATTTCGAAATAACTCATGTTATGTTAAAATAACAGTGCATGTCTACACAGCAAGCCCGTTATTTCGAAATAATTTTAAAAGAGCAGGCTTCTTATTCTGACTTCTGTAACCTTCATTTCATGAGGAGTAAGGTAAGTCGAAGGAAGAGTGTTCTTCCTTGACATCCTGCTGTGTAGACAGCGCCAAAAGCTGACTTAAGCTACTTTGACTTCAACTACGCAATTCACATAGCTGAAGTTGTGTATATTAATTTGACTTTAGCCCTCAGATTAGACATTCCCACAGGGGAGTCTGACCCAGAAACACAAGCAGGTGACACTTTTGCTGCAAACACTGATTATCTCACTGTTGTCCTTTGCTTCCTCATCTGTTTGTGGAAGCCACCTGCCACCATTCATTGCATATTTAGCTTGTGAGCTCTTTGGAGCAAGGGCTGTCTTTTTGGTCTGTGTATGTGCAGTGCCTGCCCTCCTGACAACCTGATCCCTGACTGGGTCCTCAAGGCACTGCTACAGTATAAATCATCCTAAGATCAAAAGCTTTGTCCTCTTCCCATTTTTGTCTGAAACATTTTCAGTTTTATCACATTTATTGCCGGTCAGCATATATTTTATAAACAAACTACTTTTGCTAAGAAGCTTTCACTGAAGATGCTCCTCAGCATTATAATTCATTGCACTGTTGCTCACATGCAACCTTCCAGAGCAGCAACGTTTTCTAAATTGAGGTAAAGAGTGACATCTTCTTGCTGTCTTCTGCCACCCCAACACAGGCTACTACAATGCTCCTTGTGAGAATACAGAATGAACAGCAGCAATTTAAACTTTTTGAAACTTTCCTGTATTTATGAGCATTTGTTTATTGATCTGTGACTCTAGGATAAGACATTTCCATGACAGTTTCAATTATCTGGTCAGTTGATAGAGTTCCTGAATCCTGACACATGAATGGAATCATGTCTTGAGGTAACACTGACATCTCCAGGAAGCAGGATTTTAAATTTTCAGTGCCAAAGACACTTTTATTCTTACAATACATTCTAATGGAGTAATTAAAATAAATTGTTGTTGTTTTCCCATTACAGCAAGGGAAATATTTATCTAGATCATTTTGGTCTACTTGTTATTTATTGTGTATGTTTTATCCTGGTATTTAAAAATGAAATAGTCTGATTGCATTCAGGAAAAATAAGCCAATGCTATTAAAATGCCAAGATCTAATGTTCTACAGTAGATTTCAAATTAATTCAAATGATCTAAAATACCAACGGATACCAATCAAAATCTTGGATCTAAATGAACCAAATATTTAGGTGAATTGAGCTGAGCTATAGCCATAGGAAGTGTTATAGTCTCTGCTGCAAAGAGATAACTGAAGAGAGAGATAAGTTACTCTGTGGACACAGAAGATATAGGGGTCTATCCTTAGAGACACTGTGGACTCAGTCATATAATTTTCCTCCCAACACTTAAAACAGAGATGCTGGTTCATGAGAAAAGCGTCTTATGGGGGATTTTGAACACTAAAGCCACTCTCTGTTTTAAAACTGACTGGGTTGCTCGCTTAACACCTGTCACCTGATTTAAAATTTCACTGTCAGCTTGCACTCATCTGATGTTTCATGTCAGGGACAGATATAACCTGCAAAATCCTGACCTGTATTTCAAACACTCCAAAGTTCTAGGCAGTTTGGAACTGGAGTTTTGGTGTGCATTGGTTACTCTGAACTGAACCATCATGATTAGGTGCATTTTAATGAATGGCCAATATGTATTTCGGAATAAAGAAACAAGGAAATTTTTATTTTTGTGGATTCCTATAAATCCAAAACAGGCAGATAACATTTAATTTTTCTGGTAATGGGCCGAATTTTGCTCCCTGCTACACAAAGGAAACCCACTGAAAGCAATTCAAAGGTAGCTCCCGATTACCAATAAAAAAAATCCTCTTCTCTCATGATTTCAGAACAAATTGGATGTTTACTCCATTATATTTTCCTTGATAATTCAAATCCTTTATATATGTATGTACAGAACACTTTTTCAATTTGCACATCACATGATCCAAAGTCCATCCAAATCAATGCAAGCCTTTCCCTTGTTCCCAGTGGGTTTGGATCAAATCCAGAGTTACCATCTGGTAAGGGCCAAATTTGAGCAGTACCTTATTTTGGGAATAGGTTCATTGACACCAGTGAGATCTGTCTGTATGTTCCCTCACACAAAGCCTTTGGTCTAGAAAGAGGATAAATAGGTTGACCATTGTTTGAAGCCCATCCACTTGTCCAGAGTGCCACTGAAATCAGTGGAGCTACTTCTAATTTACATGGGTGTAAGGGAGAAGACAGTCCACATCAACTGGGCTTTCGAACTTTAAACCCTTACATATAATAAGTTCTGTAATCTCTCTTTCTTCAAATAATCAAGAGACTTTACATATTTTTCAATTAAGTCTCTCTCCATATTGCTGATGAGTATATTTGATATCTTCCTGGCAAGAATTTAACATGCAAATGAAAAGTTTACTTTGGTCTGTTCTCTCGCGGTTTCCATAAGTGCAATAAAGTGTTCAGATTTTGAGTTTAAAATTCTATAGAGACTTAACGATACAAAGTCAAAAATTCATAAATACAGCAATTAAGGGAGATTATTACTGATCACACCACACAGTGATATTCAAGGGAGACAGTATTCATCTCTCATGTAGTACATTAAAAGAAAATGGAAGAGGAGCAGATGTGCTCTGTAATATGGCATGTGTGTTTTCCTGAAGCTGTGCCAAGGCTAGAGAATTGTAATGAAACTTTTTTTTTGCACAGCCAATATCACAGAGTGCATGAACTTTAGGAAAGTGAAATTTCTAATTTCAAGTTTGAATAAAGGGATGGTTCTCATCAGAAAAAAAATGTAAGGCCCTCACTTTAAAAAAATTAAGGCTCAGAGCATTTTCCAGGGATGAATGAACATCTGGAGGAGTTGAATTAACTCAGCCTAGTCAATATGGCACCAAGTAACACCGTGTGAGCTTGTTGTTCTAATCCATCTGGGAGCTGTTTAACTGAGCCAAAAACAAAAGGTTGTAATGTTTTTATCCCACGTTGTAGTCATTTCTCCAGATGCTGCCTGGAAAAATTCATCAAAAGAAGCTCTCATTGGCCAAATATATTTCTGTAAGCAATTCTCTAGGAGAGGGCCATGTGATTTATGGAGCAATCCAGACTATGGAGAGGTTGTGTCATCTCTTACTCTATAATACTGAGTGCCTCACAATATTTTGTTACTGTAGCCCCTGGCCCAGTATTCTCATGATCAGTCTATAAGCACTCAGGTCACACCCTGAGTGTCTGTGTGCTATCTGACCTCCACTAGTTCAGCTGCTGTGATCAAACAGCCTTTCTACAGCCCATAGTCCTCCTCTGGATTCAACCAACTTTGGTTACTATCAACAGGGTAGCCATAACACACTCCAAGTCTGAACTTTACAAAATCATCTGTGCTGTAATGTCTAGCCCTCTCCTGGGCAGTTTATTGAAATAAGTTTAATTTGTTCCTTTAAAAGAGACAAAGCACATCACAACTTGTTAACTGGGGTAAACACGTCCTTCCCTACAAAGACAGTACTAATTGGTTTATAGAATCATAGAATACTAGAACTGGAAGGGACATCAAGAAGTCATTGAGTCCAGTTCCCTGAACCTCATGGAAGGACTGAGCACTGTCTCAACTATCCGTAGCAAATGACTATCTAGCCTGCTCGTAAATATCTCCAGTGATGGAGATTCCACAAATATTTGTATTTATGTAAAAATAAAACAAATTTATTAACAGCTGGATCAAAGATGAAGTAATGCCACATAAAAATAATTCAATTAACAAGGCTTACAAGCAAATAAAATTGAAATCTAAATCTAAAGTCTAAAATGTAACTTACCAAAGTACAGGCTTTGTTTACATTGGTTTCTCTCACCAGTTATTCTTCTTCCCAGCCGTAGAAGATAGTCCATCCATAAATATGCAGTGTTTTTGTAGCTGTGGTGGTTCCAGAATATCAGAGACACAATGTGGTGAGGTAATATCCATTATTGGACCAATTTTTGCTGGTGAGAGAAACAGGTCGTTGAGCTTACACAGAGCTCTGTGAAAGCCTGAAAACTGGTCTCTCACCAACAGAAGTTGGTCCAATAAAAATATTACCTCACTCCCCTTTTATATCTAATTCCCTCAGCCAGGATCTTCCTCAGAAGTATAAGATGCTGGCTTCCTTTGATGTCCTAAGGGAAATGCCTTTGTCTTAGCACATTTCTCACCTATATTCAGTTTTCAGTCACTTCAGCCCTCTCCAACCTTGGTTGAAGGATCTATCTTTCTCAACTTGCAAGAGTTCTTGCCTCTGGATGTATTCCAAAAATGTATTCTAAAGATGGATTATGTCCTTGTTTATATCTTCCAATGTTCAATGACCTTGCTTGTAAAGGCAGGATGCCCTAATGCCGTTCTTCCCTTCCTGCAAGCTAAACATCCCCCTATATGTAAATGGGGCTTCCATAATTTGACTCCACTATGTTTAATTTATCTAGAAGACAGGCAGACCTGTTTCTCCCTCTTTGATCACAGTCTTTAAAACATAATATAATTAAGTATCCATATTTCCTCAAAGTTAATACATACATTCACAATGACATTAAATTATCGGTGTGTTTTGGATTTTTCAGAAGGTTATACCAAATCTATTCAAGCTGTGAGGAAGGCAACATGGAATCTGGTGATGAAGGAATTTCCAACACTCTTTCCATGAGTGTTTGCTAAAGTGAAAATTGTTCTGTTTCCTGTAATTTCCCCTATCCCTTGTTAGTTTGATGGTCCTGTTTCCTGCTTATATGCAAACTGCGGTAAACCCATATTCCTTTGTCTACAGCAGACTGTGCTTATTCATTGCTTTGCAGTTACATTTTAAGAAAAATACTCTAACATATTCATAACTTTTTGTACATACACTCTGCCTACATCATACCAGAATATTAATGATTGGTGGTTATCATTTTCCAGTGATATCTTATGGCGTATGTTTTAGAAACAGACCATCATTGTATGTGATGTACTGAGTACTTCAGGCTTGACAAGAGCTGCTGACACAGATTGGTGAACCACAAATAAGCCTCTATGTCACATAGAGGAATAGATCATAATGAAACATCAGATTGCTTTCTTGTGGTATTCTTCTAGCCTATAGAAAGTAAAGACTGAAGGAGATCTTAAGAGGTCATCTAGTCCATCTCCCTGAGGAAAGACCAAGTATACCAAGACCATCCCTGATAGGTGTTCAGTAGGACCCATCATGGATACAAATTTATATCCACAGATATAAAACCATTTATGTGGAGCTGCACGGGACTACTGGGAACCACAGCAGTGAAAGAAGTAGCATGTGGGTCCAGCATTTCCAGAAGCCAGCTGCTCCATGCCGGCAGCTTCTACCGCCTGAAGCTGAACCTCCACCCCCAGACCCCTCCACTGGGACAGGCATCAGAATTACCAGCAGCTGTCCCTGGCTATGCTCATGTGCTCAAGAGGCTCTCACACTCCCCGACAGGAACCCTTTCCATGAAACAGTGGGTGTCTCCTGTCCAAGGGCATGCATGCCTCTGGAACACATGATCACAACCAGGGACAGTTGCTGGTGAGTCTGTTGCCTGCCTCAGTAGGCAGGGCTGGAGGCAGGGCTGCAAGCAGTACAGCCAGGCCATAGGGGATGCTGGTGCAGGATACTTGCTACCGGAAGCAGCAGCCCTATGTGCTGCTCCTTTCAGCTCTAGCAGCTCCATGGTCATGGATTAATAGCCACAGATATTTGCATCCACAGTTATAACCATGCAAGGCTCCAGTCATCAGATCTTTCTCCCGTTCCAGTATTTTTCCCCCTGATGACTAAACATGTTCATTTTTAACCTCTCCTCAGAGATTGGGATTTGTAAACCTTTTATCATTCCAGTTGCTTTTCCCTAGACTCTCTCCTGAGTGTCCTCAACTTTATTAAAGTGCAGCAAACAAAACTGCACCCAGTACTCCTGATACTCAGCTAGTGACAAATAGAATGAGGCAACTAACACTGTGTCTCAGATACAACCCTCCTATTAATACATCCCAGAATGATACGTGGCTGTTTTGCCACTACATCACATTTTTAGTTCATATTCAATTTGTGATCCACTATAACCTGCAGAACCCTTTAAGCAGTACCGCTGCCTCGCCAATTATTCATTCTGTACATGAGTATTTCCTTTTCTAAATGTAGTACTTATGAATGTCACTATGACAGGAAGTGAAAAGACATTAATTCTAAAAGAAGACAGGAGAGTTTGTGTGCCAGAAAGAGTAAAGCAAATATGAAAAGTGACTGGTTGGTTGTATTGCATAATTTCTGATGAAGAGGAGCTACCGTGGCTGGTGGGCCATGAATGTCAGCAGCAACAAGATGGTGGGGCTGTTACTGAACCTTGAAAAATAAATCAGAGATTGTGCAACGGCATAAAATGATATTGACTGAATCTAACGTGTTTCATTCATTGCTACTATACAAAATCCATGCTCTGCTATGACCTATGCTTATATGCTATAATACATGTCCTTGCATAGATCAAACAGTTCCCTAGGGATTATACTCAGAGAGGTTGACCACAGATTATTTTTTGTATGCTTTGCAATTTTCAACAATCTGATAAAGCCACAAGACAAGTATCAAATGAACTGCTTCTGGAATATTTGCATTTCATATACTTACTACAACATTGTCATGTTTTTAAATTGATACAATAGCTACAATTGCTCAGAAAATGTCTTGTAGGCTTCTCTCGTATTTCTGTGCACTAGAACGTGCCTGTCTGGGTACAGTTTTGTTATTTTCAGTTTGTTATTCCCTATATGTATCACTGAACATCTACATGTTACAGGCTAATATATATATCTATATAATAAATTCTACCTTGACAAATACAGCTTGCCTTGAAGTGTAGGTGTGATGATGATTCATTCTAAGTTCAGGTGCAAGAGCCCTGTATGAAGATGCAGAAGAACTACTAACTCCTGTTGGCAACTGGGTTTGTCATCTCCCTCCACACATGAGGGACTAAAGGATCTCTGAAACACACTACTACTAGGTATGTCCTGCTGTGTCCAGTTCAGACAAGATGATAATCTGTTACAGCTCTCAGGAAAAAAGCATTTGGCTCCTTACCTCAAGCTGTAGAGCAGTGATAGTGAGTGGGCTGCATGAGTGGTTCTCCTTCATCTCAGTGGGCTGCAAGATTGTCATAACCAAGACAGTCTCCTAAGATAGGGTAGTTTTGCTAATTGTGCTAGCATACCTAGAATTTGCAGGATTTTCCAACCAAACCATAGTAGCGCTTTGAATGCAGAGGGCATGCATCAGCTCTCACCTCACTTCACGTGTCCTAACTTTATGTCCATCTCACTTCAGTAAGGCTATGTCTACACTGCCAGTTTTTGCGGCAGAAAATATGCTAATGAGAGACTCATTAGCATAAGTCGTGATACCATTAGCATATTTTCTGCCGTTTCTTTTTGCGCAAGGGGCTTTTTTGCAAAAAGAAGCAATGTAGCTGCTTCTGTTTTGCGCAAAAAACCCTTTTTGCGCAAGATTATTATGCCTGTCCTGGAGAGGCATTGTTATGTTATGTTATGTTATGTTATGTTAGAGTTCCTCATTAGCATACTTTCTGCCGCAAAAACTTGCAGTGTAGACAAAGCCTAATAGTAGAAGGGGGAAAAATACTATGCAGAGGGAAACCAGCGGAATTGTGGGCAACTGTCAACAAAATGTCTCATAGGACACACACAGAAACTCTGTGGGCCACATAAAGCCTTCAGGCTGCAGGCTGCCCATACCTGCTGTAGAAAGACTTGTAATTTTCAGCGCTGGAGCTCGATAGTTAATCCCTGGTGTACTGGCCAAGACTCTGGTATCACATCCCTATTGAGAGAGAATGTGTGTATAGGATGAGCTGAGATTCTCTAGAAAAAAAACCACATTGAAAGCTTATGTTTTGTTTTTGCTGCCTGTGTTAGCAGTTACATCAGATCACAAGGCATGAATAAGTCTGGACTGTATAATGTTTTGAGCAAGTGGGAATGCTGCCTGCTTTCAGAATGCTGCTGGAGCTATTATGGTTTTCTTCCTGTGTTTTTTGTTTCTATTTGGTCTTGTTTAAAGGGATATTTGGAGCACCCTGATTGCAGATTCTAGCTAGCATATCTGGTCCCAGAAGGATCAGCCCCTAAGAAGGAGATTCTCTAGCTCTATAGAGCCAGTGAAGCACCTCGATCATGTACACCCTCAAACCTCATTTTCAACACAGTGTCCATCAGGATTGAGAGAATGCAAATATTTATGACATCTTTTCATGATTATTTTCCACCAATTTTCTCTACAGGCCATAGTTGAAACTTTAGCTTTATATGTTTACTAGAGGGTTAACCTGGCATTGCTTACGTCCTTACCTGAAGTAAGTTTTGTTTTTATTCATTTAAATTGTGGCTCTGGGGTGGGGTTGGGGATGAAGGGTTCAGAATACAGGCTGCCCTGGGGAGAGAGGACTACCTCATCTCTCTGTCACTGCAGCAGCTTGGGGCCAGATGAGAAGTGCCCTTCCATGGTCACTGCAGCTACCACGGGCACAGATGGAAAAGGGGTGCATGTCCTTCCCAAGAGATACAGAGAGACAGAAACAGACACACACAAACAAACTCTCCCAAATATATAGATAGCTGTCCCTTTCTCTGTCACTGCCCCGGGCTGCCCCAATGGCATTATATCCTGGTCTCCATATCTGGCTTTTTGATGCTTCCCCCCCCCCCCGTGG
This sequence comes from Pelodiscus sinensis, assembly GCF_052426305.1. Lineage (NCBI taxonomy): Eukaryota > Metazoa > Chordata > Testudines > Trionychidae > Pelodiscus > Pelodiscus sinensis. Next base: position 212,727,573 of record NC_143052.1, read on the forward strand.
TATAGTATAATTGTCCTTCCTAACAGACCCCTCCCTTTCCATTTTATGAGAAACAATCAAATTCCAAGCACATCCCTTTGTCCTGCAATAACCAAACTCTTACCTTGCTTTAAATTAGAATAGGCTAAAGGGGTACGTCTACACTACAACGTTAATTCGAACTAACTTAGTTCGAATTAGTTAATTCAAACTAAGCTAATTCGAACTAACGGATCTAGACTAAAAAACGAGTTCGAATTAGCATTTTGCTAATTCAAACTAGCATGTCCACATTAAGTGGACCCTGAATCGGGCTTAAGGATGGCTGGAAGCAGTGCCGGCAGGGCATCAGAGTAGGACTTAGAGCGTGGAGATGCTGTCTCAGGCTAGCCGAGGGCTGCGCTTAAAGGGTCCCGACCCCCACCCCGGACAGACAGTTCTCAGGGGTGCCCCACTTGCAAAGCAGTCCTGGCTTGGAGTGCCCGGAGTACCCACACTGGGCACATCACAGCACTCAGCCATCAGACCAGCTGCACTTGCTGCAGGCTGCCATCTGGGGAGAGGGGGCAATTGGGGGGCTGCAGGAGAGATTCCACCCCAAAAGCCCGCAAAGCCAGCCCAGTCCTCCTCATCAGGGGCCCCATTCCTCCCTCACCTCCTTTCACTTACCCTTCCCTAGCCCCTTTTCTTGATGTACAAAATAAAGGACAATTGTGTTCAAAAATGGAATCTGTCTTTATTGAACAAAACTGGGGGAGACTGGGAAAAAGAGGTGGGAGAGGGGAAGAGAGAGGGTGGGAGAGGGGAGGGCAACTAAAATGATCAGGGGTTGGGAACAGGTCCCATATGAAGAGAGGCTAAAGAGACTGGGACGTTTCAGCTTAGAAAAGAGGCGACGGAGGGGGGACAGGATAGAGGTCTCTAAAAGCAGGAGTTGGGTGGAGAGGGTGCATACAGAAAAGTTCTTCATTAGTTCCCAGAAAGAAGAACTAGAGGACACCAAAGGAAAGGAATGGGTAGCAGGCTTCAAACTAGTAACAGAAAGTTGTTCTTCACAAAGCAAAGAGTCAACCTGTGGAACTCCTTGCTGCAGGAGGCTGTGAAGGCTACAACTAGAACAGAGTTTAAAGGGAAGTGAGATCAAGTCATGGAGGTTGGGTCCATGGAGTGCTATTAGCCAGGGGGTAGGAGTGGTGTCCCTGCCCAAGGTTTGTGGAAGGCTGGAGAGGGATGGCATGAGACAAATGGCTTGGTCACTGTCTTCGGTCCATCCCCTCCAGGGTCCCTAGGGTTGGCCGCTGTCGGCAGACAGGCTACTGGGCTAGATGGACCTTTGGTCTGACCCAGTACGGCCATTGTAAGCTCAGGGCTCAGGGTCGGGGGTCTCAGTGGACCCCCTTGATTTTCATGCACACCTGCTCCTGGGTGGCCAGGCTGGCAGCTCTCCTGCCCTAGCCGACCACTTTCCTGTGCCTAGTGCGGAGATCGTGGACAAGGTCAACGATGTCTGCACTAGCCCAGGAGGGTGCCCGCCTCTTGCGGTCCCGGGCAAGCTCCCGGGAGCCGCCAGCCTGGTCCCGGGAAGAGGGGGAGGGCTGGGGGGCATCGGGTGGGTGGTTCGATCTGTGCCAGGTGCAGGGTCTGCTGGCTGGGTGCTGGCAGGCTTGCACCTGGCACGGGCACCGTAGCCAGCCCGTGCCCCTTTAAGGTGTCCGGGGCCGGGAGGGGGGCATAGAGTTTCCCTGGTGTTGGCCAGAGTGGCCACCAGGGGAACCTGGGGTTGGCTAGCCTCCCACTAGTTCGAATTAAGGGTCTACACAGCCCTTAATTCGAACTAGTAAATTCAAACTAGGCTTAATCCTCGTGGAATGAGGATTACCTAGTTCGAACTTAGCGCTCTGTTAGTTCGAATTTAATTCACTGTCTGTGAATCTCTGTTTTCAAGAACTCCTCCTAAAAGCTAAGAGCTAGGCCACCAAATTTGGTATTCAGCTTGGGTATGTCTACACTACAAAGTTAGTTCAAACTAACGGACGTTAGTGCCTATGAAAGTTAGTTCGAACTAACGTCCGTTAGTTTGAACTAACTTTGTAGTGTAGACATACCCAAGCTGAATACCAAATTTGGTGGTCCTAGCTCTTAGCTTTTAGGAGGAGTTCTTGAAATCAGAGATTCACAGACAGTTACACAAACTATCTCAGATATATAGTAGACAAACTATATCTCTCTATATATATCCAGATCTGGCTTTCAAACATTCCAATGTGTTTGGGAATTTTGGTCTGTCCCATGATAGTGACAAAGGCAAGCTGTGTAGTTTGGATTCAAGTGTCAGTTCTCCCCACAGTTTGTGATTTGTTTATATATGAAATATACTTATGTAGAACCACTCTTTCGAACTTTGGTAATCATGTGATGAAATAGCACTTACTAGAGGTTTGAAAACCAGACATTTTAGGTGCCCAAGTATGGATTTAAAGGCCTAATTTTAAGTATGCAATTTTCAAACCTATGTTGGAAATATAGACTTATGCCACGTGGGATCTGAGTATTCTGGCAGCTCCACAAGGGTTGAAATTGGAAACTAGGACAACGCTTAAATTATGCAGCTGACATAAATTTTCAAATGAGCCTCCCAGACCCCTGCATCTGAAGATTCCTGAAATGTGGAGGTCAGAACCAAATTTCATGCCATCTCTAATATATAACATATTATAGGAAGTCATATGGGAAATAACAGTGTATACAAGAATAAATAAATGTCCTTCTAAATAAAAATCACATTAGCCAATGTCTGTATTGCTAACAATCCCATGAGTCAAATAGATTCAGGAACAAAAACTAAACACCATTTTACTCTTCCATTTTAATCTTTTTAGATCTTCAGTGCATTTTACAGATGTCCTAAAATGAAGCTCCTAACTCCCAAGGAAAGTTCTTGACAGGCGTTTTTATTAATAATAATCAGTCCTTTCACTAGCCATACATGAAGCTAGTTGAAAGTTTCAATTTTTAGATATTAGACAAATCAAAAAAATATCAGCCGAGAGATCAAATTGGTATGTTTCCTGCACCAAAATGATCTCCTAAAGAATTTGTCTTGTGTGTGGTACTAATTCCCAGACCATCTAGATAGATACTTCTCACTTGCAGCATGAAAGCCATTAAAACTATCTGATAGCCTCAGCAGAAGATTTCCATTCCTCAAAAAGATTTGTGTTCTGAATCGATCCCAGGAATAACCACAACTGTAGTTTAAATGCAAGGAAATGCCACAAATTAAATTTTTCACCAAAATCTCATTATGATCATGACGGTGAGAACTCTGATTACTTATGCAAACTAGGAAGAATTAATCTGTCTTTTTCTGGGAGTTAGTTACAGAGAAAGAACATCAGTGCAACTTGTCACATTTACTTTGAAGCAAGGGCTTAAAAACTAATACAAAAGCCTGCTGTAGCAGAAAAGAAAAAAATGGCTATCATAAGGGAAACAGCACTATCATGGGCTTTTTTGAAACCTTGATCATTCAAAGCAGCCATGAAGTAATAAGAACACATCACATTTTACTGATAGGTGTTTGAGCTTCTGTAATCCTTCTGAATATCTGGAAAGGAAAGCTACTGGTTCAAGAGTTTATAGAAAATTGTTAATGAGAGACAGATTTTGTCTTCACTAAGAAGACAAAGCCCTTTAATTTTAACATGACTTAAACTTGCTGAGGAGAGCCCTATACCACCTACTGAGGTTGACTCCCTAATAAAACTCTATTTTACTATTTTATCTACTCTGTTTTACTATGGAATAGCTTATGTGCATTAGCTATCCCAAGCTAAAAACACACTAGTGTATTAGTGAAGACAAAGCTCAGGAAAGTATCAGATGGTCGTTTGTTGGTGGCCTCCATTTCTACATCACAAAACCAGTCCCAACAACATGGTTTGTCCACCTTTAATTAAGACTGTAATCAGCAAATTAAGACAAAAGCACTGCTCCCATGATTATAGCCAGGAAACAGCCTGTCTCCAACAGAATAGCAGAAGTTCTGCTGTGCAGATGAAGGCTGACTCAGAGAACTTCACTCAGGGAATGTTCGCTCCTTGTTTGTTCTGGAGTCCAGCTCCATTCCTGTGCATCAGGATCTGAGGGTATGTCTACACTACCCTCCTAATTCGAACTAGGAGGGTAATGTAGGCATACCGCACTTGCAAATGAACCCCAGGATTTGAATTTCACGGGCTTCATTTGCATGAAGCCGGCCGGCGCCATTTTTAAATGCCGGCAGTTCGAACCCCGTGCCGCGCGGCTACACGCGGCACGGAGTAGCTAGTTCGGATTAGGCTTCCTAATCCGAACTAGCTGTACTCCTCATTCCACGAGGAGTACAGCTAGTTTGGATTAGGAAGCCTAATCCGAACTAGCTACTCCGTGCCGCGTGTAGCCGCGCGGCACGGGGTTCGAACTGCCGGCATTTAAAAATGGCGCCGGCCGGCTTCATGCAAATGAAGCCCGGGAAATTCAAATCCCGGGCTTCATTTGCAAGTGCGGTATGCCTACATTACCCTCCTAGTTCGAATTAGGAGGGTAGTGTAGACATACCCTGAAGGCCAGCTTGAGGAGGAGTAAGGATAGAGTTGGTGTAGCTACTTGCCCTCTGCAGATGATAACATTTTCAGCATGAAATTATGAAAAAAAAGATTATTAAGGACAAATATGAGGAACACCTCTTTGTTATGGATTATGTTGTCCCTTTTAGAACTCCCCTGAATAAGGAATGGTGTACACGAACTTAGAAGTAGCCATGGGAGGCACGATGACACACCTGTGTCCCAAAGCTTCCTTTTTTCTCCTGGCAGGTAGTAAGTTACTGCTGGCCTGTAGGACCAGGATACTACCCTGCACTGGTTCAGCTACTCTTGCAACTGAGCAGAAGGGGCACCAATTTCTGGCACCTTCCAACTCTCATTCCATGGAGGGAGTAACAACATGAGTAACCTAGTTAACACCTCCATAACTGTAGCCAACATTTCAGAAGCACATATATGCGTGTGTCTACACTGTACCCAGAGCTTGAAATAAGCTACACAATTTGAGCTATGCAAATTGTGTACCTTATTTCAAGTTAATTTCAAAATAGCTTATTTAGATATTTGGCACTGTCTACACGGCACTTACTTCAAAATAAATTGCTATTGTGAAACATCCCTTACTTCTTGTGGAATGAGGTTTACAGGGACATTGGAATAGCGAGCCCATTATATTTCAAAATAATGGGCGCACTCAAAAGACACAGAATAGCTATTTCGGGATACCTCTGGTGTGGATGTAGCCTTAGGGTATGTCTACACTACCCCGCTAGTTCAAACTAGCGGGGTAATGTAGGCATACCGCAATTGCAAATGAAGCCTGGGATTTGAATTTCCTGGGCTTCATTTGCATAAGCGGGGCGCCGCCATTTTAAAATCCCCGCTCGTTCGAACCCCGTGCCGCGCGGCTACACGCGGCACAAACTAGGTAGTTCGAACTAGGCTTCCTAGTTCAAACTACCATTACTCCTCATTCCACGAGGAGAGTTCTGACATACTTGTGTAGATGGACGGTCTAAGTCTCAATCTGACCCTAAGAAATAATTAAACAGTCTCCCAATGGAAACTCCATAACATGAGTCATTTAAATTTGGACTGACTATAACTCTGAAAATATACTGTAGGAAATAATCTAGTCCCAAAATGGCCAGTTCAGGACAAATGGGACCTAATAAGTCCTTCCTTTCTACTTCTGATTCTCAGGATTCTGCTATTTAAAAAAAAACACCTAATATGTATGGTAGAATCCCAGGCACAGCTTCTGGACATGAAAACTTTCCAAGTGTATCGTATTAAGTTATAGAGAAATACCTAAGGTGTCCTGTCACTAAAGTTATTTATCTTCAAATATTCTGCATGGCAGCTGATTGAGCTTCTGCTTTAAACAACTTTAGAGTTAGGTTAATTGAAGAAACAGGTCATGTGGCTTGCCCGAATACCACCCATTGCTTTTGTGAATTCTCATTCTATATGCATTGTGCCTGTAGACAATTCATGGCTCTTCATAGAATCAGGGGAGAAGGGGTGAGAGAACTGCTCAATTAATCATCATAAGCCAGAGAAAACAAGTAAAATTTGAACCTGATCAGCTAAAGCGGAAACTGGAAGCAGGCGAATCAAGCAAAGGTAATGAATTCCAAATTCAAGAAAGCATCATAATTCAAGATCCAGTTTGGAAAATGTTTCAGTTCACAGCTTGGAATTGTCAAGAAGCCAACAGTTCAAAACCTCACCCAGGCACAGATGGGCTGTACAATAGGTCCATAGGCATAGAGAGGGCTGAGATGGTGCAATGCTTGAGCTAAAAGCAGTACAACTCGGAGCAAGGTGAAATGTGATGGCATGCAAGACAAAAATCTAAACACAGGAAGAATGATGAAAGAGGAGTAAAGATTGGCTGCAACATTCTTCTCAGGCTAAACCTTTATTCAAGGACAAATTGGAAGGCCATGGAATAACAAATATACTTCACTGACAAGTCCCAGCAAAATTTGATCTGTAGCTGCGGTAACTTTCTATGCAGCATACTCCACAAACCTGCAACTTTTTTTTCAGATAATGAAAGATCTGCTCCACTGAGACAACTTTCAAGGAAAGTCTATTTTCAAGGAAAATAATCAACAAACTGTTCTATGGAATGCCAATGGTTCAAAGAATGCCATGACCATATAAATAGCTGCCTATAGTGTAGGTAGAGATGTATAGGGAAGAGTAGCTCAATGGGGTCCTGACTATAACTGGAGTAATAATAATATAATGATTATGTATACACACCGTGGCTGGTCTAGACTGGCAAGTTTTTCCGGAAAATCAGCAGCTTTTCCGGAAAAACTTGCCAGCTGTCTACACTGGCCACTTGAATTTCCGGAAAAGCACTGACAATCTCATGTAAAATCATCAGTGCTTTTCTGGAAAAACTATGCTGCTCCCATTCGGGCAAATGTCTTTTTCCGAAAGACTTTTGCCCAAAAGGGCCAGTGTAGACAGCACAGTACTGTTTTCTGCAAAAAAAGCCCCGATCACGAAAATGGCGATCGGGGCTTTTTTGCGGAAAACAGTGTCTAGATTAGCCATGGACACTTATCTGCAAAAAGTGCTTTTGCGGAAAAGCATCCTGCCAATCTAGATGCGCTTTTCCGAAAATGCTTTTAACGGAAAACTTTTCCGTTAAAAGCATTTTTGGAAATTCGTGCCAGTGTAGACGTAGCCCATATGTATAAGAAACAAATTGTTTTATATTAAATCAACTATTTTTAACATTCCAGGTGGTACAAACAGATCATTTAAAAATTATTGAAGTAGCAAGTTACATTAAAAGAAGATCCAGATAGAATCTCCTTGCTTTTCAGTCCTTTTCTCTAACCACTAGACCACAAGAGCAACTTCAATTAACTTGACAGTGGAAACTGTGGAAAAGCACCTTTTTGGTCTGGAGTGATTCTTAATTTTAGTGATGTTCTCCTATTTAAAGTAAGAGGAGTATCACTGAAACCTTCAATATCTTTGTGAGATTTTCTGTGAGTAAGCCCACTAATCTGATGATTTTGACTCTGTATGGGGGAAAATGCACAGTGTTGCCACTACTTAGTCCTTCAGGTGACACAAATAGCCTTATATGGGCATGTCTACACTAGAAACTTATTTCAGAATAATAACTCCTGACATAACTATTTTGAAATAGCCTGTCCGTGCTACAGAAAAGCCTCAAAATTATTCTGAGGCAGGCTTCCTTAATCTGGACGCACTACCTCAATTTAGAGCCACAGGAAGCACTGGGGAGTAAATTACTTTGAATGACTCTGGGGGATAGTTATTTTGAAATAGCAGAAGTGGAGCAACCACACTATTTTGAAATAAGCATTATTCATCATGGAAAGCAGGAGTTATTATTTCAAAACAGCCAACCCATTATTTCGAAATAACTATTTTTGTAGTGTAGATACTCCACTTGTTATTTCAAAATAACTCCCTAGTGTAGACCAGGGCTATGAGAGAGAAAAAGAGAGCCTTAAAGTGCAGAATGATACTAAAAAGAGACTTTATATAAAGGCACTATACAGTTTTCTAGTTTATTCTCTCAGGGTATGTCTCTACTTGCCCCCTAGTTTGGACTAGGGAGGCAAATGAAGTATACCAAAGTTGCTAATGAAGCGCGGGATTTAAATATCCCATGCTTGATAAGCATATTCGCAGCCAGTTGCCATTTTAAAATGCCGCTCGCCCGATTTAACTTGCCGCATGTAGACGCAGTAGTCCGATCCAAAACCCTTCCCTCGAATTAACTGTTACTCCTCATTGCACGAGGAGTCCGAACTAGGGGGCAAGTGTAGACATACCCTCAGTGACTTCTCGTCAGGGTGAAAATCTGGCCCAGCTGAAGTCAACTGAATTTTTACCATTGACTTCAGCGTGACCAAAATTTTACCCAATTCTTTTGAGCTTCGCAGAGTAAAAACCAGATTTGTTTTGCCTGATTACACCCTTTCCATCTCACCCTGGAATCTGAAAATCAGTCTTTCATACTAGTTTGCTAGAATCTCTATTAATCCCTATTTATGATAGGGAAGGCAGAAAAGAATTCAGGGAGCTCACTCTCTCAGAGCTGATATTGACTCTGGAGTGCTACCAAGTGTACTAACATAGTAAAAATGAGTGTGGGGGATGTGAAACTTCTCCCTATATGTATTCAAAGCCACATGTGATTGATATAGGTTATTAGGTTTGTAAAAGATGCTCTTTTTCTTACCCCCACTCCTCCAGGAAAGTATTGGACTATTTCCAGAATTAAGAATATATCCTTAGTTGCTGTCAGTGACAGGATAGTGGACTATACAGACCAGTGTCTTAATCCAATACAGCAATTCCTATACATCTTGCTCTTAGGTAGGCAGCACTGATGTTGCTTACTGAGCTTTTTCACGGGTACTCATAATTTGGTAGTATATTTCTACTATATCAAAAAGTAGAAGACTAACTCCCAGTTACATCACCTTCTTATCCATGGCATACAAAGCCTTACTTCCTTCTGAACATAATATCCAAATTCACTTTGCTGTATCTCCACTGACTTTCATTTGGCTTGGTGTTGCCTTCTCATTATCCGCACAATACATCTCAGAGAAGATTCAGTGATCTGTCCCATTCACAGCAATTTTTTTCCCTTTTTCTCTTCATTTATCTGTTACTTTCCTCCTGGCTCACTACTATGTTTTTCATACATATTATGCCAGAGGGGACCACTAGTCTGGCCACTGGTAGCCTTCCTTTTTTTTTAACTTAGCTTCATTGTTCATTGCTTTCAATGAGGAACCAAGAACATGAGTGAATTGTCTTAGTCATTCAATGTGAAATAGTTTTCTGCTCCCTTCAGCACCCAGAACTTCTAAAATTCTACTGACCAGAAGACATGGGAAGCCACCCAGAGGGACTATGCAGAGTCATGCACAGCCAATCTCCGATGTCATTTAAAGATCAACCAGAAGATTAGGTCTGTAAAATGCAAGTATTTCCAAAAGCCTTGGTGGAGCAAGCCAGCAGATCTGGCTCCTAGGGAACATCTCATTTATAAAGAATATTTCTGGGTGGTGAAGAGGCATAGTACAGCCCTCTTCACTGGATCTGTGCAAACAATGGATTTTTCCGTTTTCTGTAATTCTCTTCCCCCAGCACCAAACAAATATATTGGGAGAAAAAAATTCGGATTGAGTAATTTTTACATTTTTAAACAAAAAGGCACTTTGAACGAAAACATTGAAACATGTTTCAAAAAATATCTAAATGAAAGAATTTTTGGAATTTCAGGGGGAGATCACGTCAGTTGTGGGGTTTCTCTTTGTCAGCATTTCTCACTGTGTAAGATTTGTAGGCAAAAATTTTATAACATTTTTATACACTTCACCAATTCTCCAACAGCCTCCAAAACAGGGGAGGGGTGTGTAACCAGGGTAACAGGAGCATGGCTGAAGCATCCCTGTGCCCTAGTGATCCCCAGCTACTCAAACAGCCCCTAGAGCATTAGCATCTGGACACAAATTAGAACAGATTGAGGAAGCCACTACCGCTCCAGTCTTGCAATGCATAAAGCTATGCTCAAGAAAAGGATATGGGCCACTCTGCTTTAAATGCACCCAAGATATATACTGATCCGATGAAGCGTATCCTTCCATCATTTGCTGTTACTGCTTGCAGACTCCTTTGCCAGCATACTTGGACAATTTTTTCTACTGTAAGTGGCACAGGGTAATGAACTAAATCTGATCAGTACTGGCTGCATTAAAAAATACCAAAAACACATTGGCAAAGGACCATTTTATGATTATTAATAATTATCATTATTATTAATAATAATTAACATGCTTTATAGGCCACTAATGTCCTCTTTGAGTTGACTTTCAGTCTAAAAGTTGCATATGCACTAGTCTCTCATTGTAATAATATTTAATATTACATTTTAATTTGTTTAAAGTATTTGAGAAGTAGAATCTCTCATTCACTGAACATATCCATGCTCAGTAACATACTAGCTTGGGAGAAAGGGTATGTCTACACTGCCACCCTAGTTTGAACTAGGGTGGCTAATGTAGGCTTTTGAACTTGCAAATGAAGCCCGGGATTTAAATATCCCGGGCTTTATTTGCATGTTCCTGGGCGCTGCCATTTTTAAATGCCCCGTAGTTCGAACTACCTGCCCGCGGCTACATGAGGCACAGACTAAGACATTTGAATTAGGAGCTTTAATTCGATATTTAAATCCCGGGCTTCATTTGGAAGTTCGAATGTCTACATTAGCCACCCTAGTTCTAAGGAGGGTGGCAGTGTAGACATATCCAAAATAGCTAGAAAGGTGTGGCCAGATATTGTTATTTATTTAAATTGGCAAGGACCAGTTTAGGGGACTTTTACACTCGGAGGTTCTCTTTGCAGAGATAACCTTGCACTGTTGGCTCTGATGGTGTGGTTTGCCCACTCCCATAGCAAGGACAACACCAGTTGATCTCACAATTTCCTTAAGCTTCTTCGATGATCTATGGAAAAACAAAGTGATCTAGTGCTACTACCTCCTGCCCTTCTGGTGGGGGATCCCACTTCAAAGGAGATTCCAAAAGGAAAGGCACAACATTGCCTAGCTCCATGGCACCCTATTTTCAGTTACGGCCATGTACTACAAACAGCAGCAGCAACAAGCCTTTAGGCTTGTTCATATTTGGAACCCTGATAGAGAGAAGTTTGAGAAACCCCACATGAGAAGAAGCTAAAATAACAAACACCCACACCCCTATGTAATAATGTACTTCCCACTGAGAATGTGTGCCATCCTGCTAAAAGGGAAGTATAATAACTGAACAAGGAGAAAAGGGACCAAACTTTCCTGAAATCAGGATCATGGCAGTATTTAGAAACAAGTGTTCAAACAAGATTTTTTTTAAAAAAATGGAGAAACACATTTCAATTATTTGCAAAAAAAAATGTGCTAAGTAGTGGATGGTAGGTAGGTAAAGAGAAAAAGAAGGAGATATGGTGAGGTTAACATGGGAGAGAGGGGAAAGAGATGAATGAAAGAATGAATGAAGAGCAATCTCAAATTTATTTTATGCTCTCAGCTTCTGTATATTTAACAGCTAAAAAAAAAAACCCCAGGAAGCTAGTGAAGCATGAATAAAGACACAGCAGCATTTTATATGCACCTTTTTCTCTTTATAGTTCAGGTATCTATCAGGTGCCCACTGCCAAGCCATTGCACACAACAGTTTTGAGGCCAAAAAAGTTTCAAGTTATGATTTCTTTTAACAACTCAAAGCTTCTCTGGCACTACTGATAATAGCATTTTTTCAAGCTCCTGAAGGGACATTTTCAGTCTCCTGAGGTCTCTTCCAGCCCTATGAAAAATGCTCTAATGAACCCAATGTGGGACTGCCCCACTCTTTAGTGAACAATACTGTACTTGAGGGGATTTTAAACCTACTTAAAGGCATACTCAATACACCTCTATTTTTACCATGTGCTCATTTATCTACATGTCTTCCTTCTTCTTGTGGTAGATTGTAAACTCTTTGGGGCTAGAGCAATTTATTCTGTAGAGCATCTAAAACAATGGAGCCCTGGGACCACTAGGACCACGCTAAAATGAACACGTTTTAGACAGCCCACTGTCGCCATAAGTGCACAGACATCCATAGCACATTTTATTTTGGTTTGTATTTGTATATACACACCTGCACAGCACCACTTCCAGGCCTGGCTTCCATTTATGTGGCTGTGGAATTCTTTGAAGTACTGGCATTCCATGGCACTCAAACACTTCAGAGAATGATGAAACAGATAAGTAACGTTCCAGCAGGCTGACATAAATTCACATGTAGCACACTGTGGCCTTAAAATGTTAAAGAGCTCCAATTCTCTTCCTAGACCTTGGCTGAAACTTGGCAGCTCTAGAAGGAAATCAGGACATAGCCAGATGGGAAGAAAGGTGAGCCAGAGCCGGGAGTCGAGAGAGAAGAGAGTTGGCAGTCGGGGGAAGAGGAGGGGAGTATTGGTTTAACTACATAAAAAAGCATCCTGTAATGTTGCCATCTGTCTTGCTAGTTGCTTTGTAATATGTCCACATTAATCATTCCAATCATAACAGGTGCAATATTGAATCTTGGATTTCAAGGCTGGTTGCCGACAGTAGGGGATGATGGCATGGCAAAAAAATAGGTGTAGTTTAGGAAAAGGGGAAAGAGCACGGTTTAGCTCAATTTTTGCTTGACTAAAAATGACAGATGTATGACCCAGACACGTGGCAATGAGTCATAATTGAAACTATCTTAGTGTAATTCAGACCTGTTCAAATAGTTGTTCTAAAGTAGAAGCCATGCAAAATATTAGCTGCAGCCACAGTTTGGAGTACTATCTTTTCAGTCTAGGAGGTTCTCCATGCACATCAGAAACTGTTAAAAGTTAGTCTCACAGCAAATTTTATATAAGACAGTATTGGTACATAGTTTTAGTACAGATGTGTGGACATGAGGGCACATCTACACAGCAGGAATAAAGCTGAAATAAGCTACACAACTTGAGCTACATCAGTTGCAACTTCAGCTATGTTAATTGCTTAGTTTAAGTCGAAATACCTTAATTCGGCTGTTGGTGCTGTCTACACAGCAGGAAATGGAAGGAAGAACACTCTTCCTTCAACTTCCCTTACTCCTCATGAAATGAGGGTTACCAGGAGTCTGAGTAAGAAGTTCTCCAGCTCAACATTATTTCAAAATAAAGGCTTGTAGTGTAGACATGCACTATGTTATTTCAGAATAGCATCCGTTATTCCGAAATAACACTGCTGTGTAGATGTATCTTAAGACACATAAAAAGCCCAACATAAGAAAGTATGTCTAGGTCCATCCTAAAAATAGAACTCAGTTTGGATTCCTCAATCTATTCTTTAAACACACAATCATCCTTCCCCTCTGAAAATGTCATTGAACACGAGGAACAATACAAATTAGAGAGGAATAATTTTGTGCCTTTCCCCAAGTGCAAGGAACACACATGAATGGGAGGAGTTGGTAACATGAAATCTGTTCTTCCACCAGAAAGGATAACAAGCAGTCCTTGATAATTTAGACTAATTACTACACTTTTTTTAGCTTGACCTAGGTAAGCCAAATGTGTCTGAATAAGTTTCAGAACTCAAAAATTTGTAAGATTTAAAATTATATTGAAGGAACATAATTTTTCTTCTGAGTTTCTGTATCCCAAAGAAGCAACTCCATTAATACATTTAGCATTGGCTGCAAGACCAGGTAGTTAGCTTCTGATTGCACGAATGAAAACAAAACTACATGATAGTACACCTACACAGTACGTCTACTTTCCATTTCACCCTGGGGAGCCCTGCCTGCACATGAGTTTTACAAGTGTCACTGTAAGAATGAAACATGTTGACCAGTTGGCTCAGAAAAGAGGATGAGTAACAGGACTCCTGGTGGAAAGAGAGACTTGGAGAAGAGGGCTTGAGAGAGACTAAATCGAAGAAAAGGACTGGAGGAAAGAGGATGAGAGAAGAACCAGGGGAATCTGACATTTTAGGAAGACTGTAGAAGACGTAAAAGAGGTCTCTACAAGTCGAGATATAGAAACAATGCCCTAGATGCAGAAAATAAAGAAATGGAGCCACAGAAGAAAGCATGAGCCCTTGAAACAGATGGTCCTTAGAAGAAGACAAGCAATAGGATTAGCAGAGATTCTAGTGTTTTGTCTACATTTTGGTAGGACCAAATTCTGAACCAAAACACTTAAAAATATTAGGAAAATAATGAAACCTGTCAGAGGGAGGTAAGAGTCACCATGAGAAACACTCACATGTCTAGACATGTACTCAAACAGCCAGAGCCAGGGAGAAAATTGGAAGGCAGATGGAAGACAGAGGAGTCAACATAAATGAAGCAGAACCAGCAGTACTATAGCAGATGGTTTGAGATGCTGCTGGACAGACTTGACTCCTGCCTCAATGTCAGTGGAAGATTACTGCCATGGGGATGCAGAAAGTAACTAATTAGAATACTTGTTCTCAAGTGCATTTTCTTATGACCTCCCCTGATGCTTTGTTAGCAGTGAAAACAGCAAGTTTTCAACCCATTCATTGGGATTCACTGTAAAATGATTCCACGCAAAGGAATCATTTTACTTTAGTTTAGCTGCAAACTACCACCTCTAGAGAGAGCCTTTAATACAAGCAGCCATTAAACATTAAGAATGTTTGCTTTCGTTTTATTATGTGGTTGAATCCTCTAGACCTCTGTAGCCTGCTCATTTTTGACACCTCATTAATATTTATAAGCAATCATTAATATGTATGATTTGTTATGAATATGTAGTAGCTGTTAGGAATGTTAATATAGACGTTTCTAGGAGTGTTGCACATGGCACGCAAGTAGCTGCACATGTCACACTGTGCTGCTGCACGCAGCACACTGATCCAGGCTGTTACAACTTTATCAAAGCAACCAATCAGGGACCCTTGTTTTCCTGTGCAGGGTCCAATGATTGTAAAGATAAAGATCATGAATATTTATGAGAAGGGTGCTTTGAAGGCCTGGCTTACAGTTGTCTGTGTTTGTTCACGCCTTTTCCACCTTGCTTGTGTTTGTGTCACCCTGTCAGTCTCTGTTAGTTAGTTAGGGTTAGCTAGCTTCTCGTCATCAAGTGTGTCCGTTAGGATTAGTGCGTCGGTTCACCGCACCAGCGGCCGGGTACTTGTCCGTGACAGGAGCGTCGTGTCAGCTAGTCAGGTTTTGTTTCCAGGTATTAGGGATAGGTAGCTGTCTATCATCGGTTCCTGCTGAAGAGCAGAAGCCACCTGAAGATCAGCGCCAGGCAAGTCTCCACCGGTGATTCCTGCGCCTAGGAGCAGAAGGCCCCAGACGAGGATCATCACCACCTGCCTGCACCAGACCCGTCCCCAGGGTCTCCGAGGGATCGCCTCTCTGTTCCTCGCTGAGGGCTCGGAAGGAGCCTAAGGCTTGAGGTCCAGAGCACCGCAGAGGGTCACCGCTGCGAGGGATCTCCTCCTTGTCTTTCACCAGAGGCTTTCAATTAGCCAAAGGTTTGAGAGACAGGAGCTTCTCACCCACTGTCAACTACTGGACTGTGTAATTATTGTATTTTGTGTAACCTTGTGTTTGTGGGGTACTTTTCTATCTTCTTTCCTTCTTGAGGTTGGGATAAAAAGTGTTTACCTGCTTTTCCTTGTTGTGCTTTTAAAACTTTTACAATATATGGTTTGGCCCTTTTAAAGTGAGTCACATTTTCATTTACTGCGGCATTCTTGGGACAGCAAACACCTATGATAGATGAGGTCTGGTGTCGACTGCAACTTCCACTGAGGTTTTAATAACCTAAATCAGATGCAAATTTAGGCCTTAGTTATCCTCAGTGCAACACCTCCTCCCCCACTTCTCTCCAACTTTCTCCTACAATCTTCTGCACAAAGGCCCAAGCTCTTGTGAAAGAACTAGTGTCTGATTCTACCCTTATTTAACGATTAGCTTGGCTGCAGCCAATATCAAAAGTTCTAGAAGAGGCAAACATAAGAGGCAATGCTATGAACTGTCAAGCCTGAAGATAGCTTTCCTTTACCTTCTTCGCCTCTTCTTCCCTCCCCACAACTTACTCTTAAATTGTACCATCCCAGAAAAAATTCTGACTGTAACCTTAAACAGACTGAATGCCCTAACCACAATCTGTTACCCCACTACAGTAACTCTGAGATGTATATATAGCAGGAAATCTGGAAAAGATATTCTATCAGTGCAGTATAAATATGGTAAAAATGGTAAAGAACATTCTTCAGCATTAACATTCTTAGAAGTAAAGAGGGACAATCTCAATGGTATCTGCTCCAATTGTCTAATCTGGCATCTCCTTTCCAGAAAGAACCCCCTAAGGGTACGTCTACACTGCAACACTATTTCAAAATAATTAGCACTATTCTGAAATAACTTAGTTTGCGTCTACACAGCAGGCCGTTATTTCAAAATAGTGTCAAAATACTGTCAAGTTGGTGGTCTTCTTACTCTGACTCCTGTAACCCTCATTGTACGAAGAATAAGGGAAGTCAGAGGAAAAGTGCTCTATTTCGAAATAAGTGCTGTGTAGAAGCTCCCTATTTCGAAATAAGCTATTTCAAAATAAGATACGCAATTGACATAGCTCAATTTGCATAGTTTATTTCGAGTTAAGCCCTGCAGTGTAGACGCACCCTAAGACAGTCACAATTTGTTCTGGAATTTCAACCATCTCTGTCAAACATAACATCTGGAAATCGAGGTTTTGGTCAGTTTAAGGAAAAGGTGCTAGTTTTCAACATCAAGGCAATAATGACTGGATTTACCATCCCAGTAAGCCAACAGACACTGAAGTTTAGCCTGTTAATAAAAAACAAATTGAAATGACTCAAAAAGGCCCCATAGCAGTAGTTTGTCTCCCTAGATGAATCCCTCTGACAACTCTCCTTCTGTCTCTCTTTAAATAATTCTTGCTTACTGCAGCCTGGAGTTGCTGGGGTCCTTATGGAGAAATAATAGACACAGATGCTTTCTGGACCTTTGAGGTCCTGAACACTTCAGGCATCAGGCTAATGAGTTACTGAACAGCATACCCTCTCCTCCTATCCCAGGCCACAATTTCTGCTTCCTTAGTGCAGAGGTGGGTCTGATGGCTGCCAACTGGCTGACAACCACTGTCTTCACTTGCCAAGAACCTTTGCCCTGGGCCATGTGACATTACTTGATAACTGCTGTGTTTTAGGCAAATTAGCCAGTCTGCCTCCTAACATAGCAAAAGAATGCACAACACAGACTTACTTTATTTATTACTTTTCCAAGAAGTATCACTATGACAAAATACAAATGTCCATTGGATTACAGTAAGCAGAAGGTGGTGATGATGACAGACGCAACATTGATTGTTAGGCAAGCAAATCAACATTTAAAATGAATTACTGCTTACCTTCTAATATTGCTCCTTAAGAACAATCCAGGAGGTAGGCCATTGCTCATTCATCACTGCACAGAAAGCAGGGGAGGGGAACTAGATCCTCAAGAAATAGCTATAATAGCTCTGAAATGGCATTAACACCTGTATTTTCTAATTCAATGACAGCAAATGGTCACTCTGATAGTTTCCAAATATTGTGAATCATGTGAGTTTCTTCTGCTTGCGTACCACAGAAAGGTGACATCTGGGTAATTTTACATGATTACTGTGAAATCCTGGCCCTATGAAAGCCAATGGGAGTTTTGCTATTGACTTCAATAGGGTTAGATTTCACCCTTATACTTTATTCTTTCTCAATATTATCAAGAAAACAGATCAACACAGCAAATATTCAACTGTGCTGATAGCATATCCAAATGTGTCTTAAGTATTTCATATTAGTCTTATTGAATTCATGGTGATATTAGCAAGGGAATGCCTAAAATGATTCTTTGGAAATCTTGGCTCAATCTTATAATCTGTCTACACTGAACCTTAGCTGCCTCTTGAAATGAAATCAGGCAAAATGCGTACAAACTGATCAAATCATCCAAAGTTAAAACACAACTTCTGAATCAAAGATGTCATAAAGAAACTAGCCCTGGAAGCTATTATAGCAGCTTGGAAGCACAACCATGCAAACCCTTGTGAATTATTTTCTCAGAAGAAAATGAACAAGCTTTATTTTAATAAAAAAAATGGTATGAAATTTACTTTGGATGACGAACAGGGCAGGAATAAATGAGACCAGACAAAGTGAATATTTGCAGGGAATCATACCAATGGAAAAAAGCAAGATAGGATGTCCGTCCCCTATGATCTTATTTACGACAATTACATGCACAAAACACAGTGGCTAGAAAGTGAGACAATATAACACGCTCAGAAAAGTACAGATTAGGCTCACCCAAGAAGGGAAGGAGGAAAATCTGTAGTATTTTGGATTTTCTGACACCCAGCAAAAAAAGGGAGCAAGGCTGGGATTTTGGAAGGAGACTATAGCAAGAAGTTAAGAGTCCAGGATCCAATGAATTTTAATGGAAGTTGAGCCCTGATGGAGTGGACTAGACCACAAGATCCTCTGCTGGAAGCTTTCTTGCCCTGTTACACCCTGCCCCAGAAGAAAGCAGTAGAGAAGTCCTCCAAGCTCCCTGAAGTGGCTCTGAGAGAAGCAGCCAATCAGGGCCCAGTAAGCTAGTATAAAGGGTGCTGCCAGACACTTCTTTGCTTCATCTGTAGGTGTGTGTGGATAGTGTGGGGCAGGCAGAGTTTCAGAACCCTGGACAGGGTGCCACAGCTAGGAGCTGGAGAGAATGAGAAGGAGCCTGAAGTTGGGTGCTAGGATTCTATCTTGAACAAAGCCTCAATGTAAGGGTGAATGTGGTACAGAGGGGTGTTCCCTGAAAGCTGTGCTCTTGTGCAGCTGCTCAGGAGAGATTCAAATGTCACCCAGCTGATTAGCAGAGGGCCCACACCTAGGTTTTTTTTCTGACTGGTAGTGCACATTCACAAATGCCTCAGTGCACATACTATTTATTCTGCACATGGGTGGAAAGGATTAGAGGGAACATTAGTCCAAAACAATTGGGAAGTGGACCAGGGAATTAGAATAGCAGTGGAATTTGAATGAATGGACACAGCAACAGTTGCTATCTACAGGGTCTGGGTTGGGACCCAGAGTAGTGGGAAGGCTTGGATCTCCCCACAATTTCCCATTAGCCACTGGTGGGATGAGGACTGGATATTGAGGCATCCCAGAGGAGGAAGGTCTAGGACACTGCTCTATCCTGGAATTGGAAGAAACAGAGAGAAACAGTGAAGACGCATGCATTTGGCCAAGGGAGCACTTGTGCGAGGAGATTGAATCCCATCACAAGCACCTGATACTTTAAGCTCCACTGAAAATCCAGCCCAAAGAAAACAGACCACTTTCATCTAGTCACCTGTGATTGTAATTAAGCAAAGCATTACTTTAAAAATGCTGTTGCACTGCCACACTGGAAGTCAGAGAGACCTCCTCTTTCCACCTTCTTCCATTAAAAGTTATTGCTATCTGAAATCATATATTAAAATATCCTATAGGAGATGCTACTTGTCACCACAGGCTATTTCACACTCAAAAATACAAGTAGTATCTTGTGCTATTAACCCTTTCACCCTCAGCTTCCCTCCTCTACAGGACACAAGGCATAGATTTTGTTTTTATTTTGATCACTTTTTGCTGTAGGGCACAGGAATGACATATTACTAAACTTTAAGCTTTTGCCATGGGTAAAAATGGAAAAGATGCTGCAAATACTTGAAGTACAAGAGATTGCCATAAAGCCTTTGTTTGTTATCCCAGACTGAGACATTCTCACATTATACTCTCCCACAGACCACTCGCGATACCTACAAAATAGCTGCTGAACAGTTCTTTCTTAAACAGTTTTTCTTTATGTCTTCGTATGGAAAGGAGAAAATTCTTTAAGGGTGTCCAAGCTTCTAAGAATCCAGGCCCCAAGTCTTGTAGGTTTACAATTCTGACAGCAGGGTAGAATCAGCCATAGAGGCTTCAAAACAGCTGGGCATACTGAACAACAAATTAGAAAGCGTGTTGCTCAGAGCTATTAAACTTCCCCATCTTGGACTTCTGTCTGGGGCGCTATAAGCTAGTCTTATCTTGAGGCTCCTGAACCTAAGAGCCTAAGACAGCATGAGTATAAATCTGAAAAATTTCCCATGGAGTTTGACAGAGGGATGAAAGGCAAAACCAAGTTTTAAACTGAAAATACTGCATATGAGCACAGACCTAGAGATTTTAAAAAAGAAAATATGGCATAATACTTCTATTGACAAGGGTTTTAAAGAAATACTGTCAGAGCTAACAACATAAAAGCAGCTGAAATTTAGGATATAATTGCTATTAAGGTGTCCTAGCTTATGCTATATGGTGACAAATTAAGAACAGGAGATGTAGCCTTTCAACATACATCACCAGTAATTGATTTAAACTATACTTCTCAATATAAAAAGCAAAAAAAATCTAGTAAAAATTCAACTATCCAAAAGGACTTAGATCTATGAAGCACTCACCTAATACTGGTCAGGACAGGAACAAATGAAATATTTTATGATCTAAGGGTATGTCTACACTATAGTGCTATTTCGAATTAAGTTATAGTTAATTCGAATTAAGCTAATTTGAAATAACGCTTCTATACACAAAAACTATTTCTCATTTTGCTATTTCAAAATAGCACATTGAGTGGACCCTGAACTGAAGTTAAGGCTGGACAGAACCAGTGCCGGCAGGGCATCAGTTTAGGACTTAGTGTGTGGGGCTGCTTCCTGAGGCTAACTGAACTCCGTGCTTAAAGGGACCCTAATCTCACCCCGGATAGACAGTTCTCAGGGTTCCCTGCTTGCCTGTGTACCTTGATAAGGAACAGTAAAGCAGTCCTGTCTTGGAGTGCCCTGAGTGCCTGCACTCGGGACACCACAGCACTCGGCCACATGAAGCCAGAGCTGCCCCTGGGCATGCCGGTGCATCTCGTGGGGTCGTTTCCATCAGTTCAGCTGCACTTGCTGCAGGCTGCCATCTGGGGGTCCATCGGGGGGCTGTCAGAATCCAGGAGGCCCTAAGGGAGAGCATCCACCCCGAGGAGCCCTTAGAGTTTCCCCTGTCCTCCCCACCAGGGCTCGTGCCCTGTTCCTTCCTCATGTCCTTCCACTTATCCCTCCCTAGACCCCCTTCCTGATGTCAAATAAAAGACACGTGTGTTCAAAAATAGAAACTGGGTTTATTGAACAAAACTGGGGGAGGATGAACCTCTGGGGATAATGGGAAAAAGAGGTGGGAAAGGGGAAGAGAGAGGGTGGAAGAGGGGAGGGGGAAACCTGGGAGGAGGGAGATGGAAGGGGGAAGCCAGGGGAAGAAGGGGGAGGGAAACTCAGGGCCCAGGGTTGGGGGTCTCGCCAGACCAACTTGATTTTCATGCTAAGCTGCTCCTGGGTTCGCATGTGGCCTTTGGTGGCCAGGTTGGCAGCTATCCTGCCATAGATGGCCACATTCCTCCATCTAGTGCGGAGATCATGAACGTTGGGGGCATCCCCCCAAACCTGAATAAGGTCCATGATCTCTACCCTGGACCAGGAAGGCACATGCCTTCTGCAGCCCCTGGAAGACTCCTGGGAGCTGGCAGATTGCTCCTGGGGATTGGTGGAGGGCTGGCTGCCAGTGGCTTGCTAGCTCATGTTTTGGGGCCACTGGGTCAGGGGCCCCGGTGGCCACTGCTGGCTCTGGGGTGGCAGGCTTGGAGCTGGCACAGGCACTGTGGCCAGGGTCTATCCCTTTAATGGCTCCAGGGCTGGGGGAGAGGAGAGTAAGTTTTCCTGGTTGTGCCCAGAATGACCACCAGGGCTCCCTGGGAAGGGCTGGAGGTCCCCTATTTCGAATTAAGTGTCAACATAGCACTTAATTTGAAATAGCTATTTCGAATTTGGTGTTACTCCTCGTAGAATGAGGTTTACCAAATTTGAAATAAGAGCTCCACTATATTGAATTTATTTCGAAATAGCAGTTTTCCTGTGTAGACACTATTAAAGTTAATTCAAAATAACTGCTATTATTTTGAATTAACTTGTAGTGTAGACATACCCTAAGAAAATCATATGACAGGCATTTCAACATGCCTAATGTGAACTGGGAAATCTTTCAAGGATGAGCTACAAAAGGAGCAGAAATAAATAAGGGTATTGGAATATTGAGTGGGAGGAAAGTAGCAATTTGAAACCTAAACAACCCATTCCTTTTAAAGACAATGGGCAAAACCCCATGTGTGGAAGGACTGGTTTGTTTTATTAAAGCTAATGGTTGAGCTCTTAATTTAATTCAATTGGAAGAAATCTCTTTCATATCAGAAAGGTCTGGGTTTCAAATTCCATATCAGAGGCCAAATTCTGCTTATCTTAGAACTGACATAAAAAGTGTGTAATTTATATTTATTGTTATTTTATCATTTATTTTACCGGAGCACTGAAACACTTCAGTCAGAATTAGGTCCCATCCTCTTAGGAACTGTACAATCAAAGATAAAGCAACAGTCCAAACCCAGAAAGTTTAGAGTGTAGAAGTCACAGACCAGATAAAGACAAATAAATTAATAAGGGAATGATTGGCACTGTTTTGTTAATTACGGTAGATGTTTTGTGGTTCAGTTTTGGTGATAATGTTCATTGCTTTCATAGCTCTGCCTTCTATATTATGTCAGTACAATGCCCTGCTTCAGGTGGGCTTTTCAAATTAGGTCTTGTCTACTCAGCTCTCATATCAGTCGTGCAGTCCAACCACCCCGTACATTTGTGTGCATCATTGGATGGAAATTTTCTGCTGTGTAAACCTAATTTCAGTTCTTTGTTAAATTAATACTAAAAATTTTTCATATTAAACAGATATATTAATCCCTAGATTAATCTGTGCAGCATTTCAAATTACAGATGATTTGTTGTAGCCTTAAATGAAAGTGCAGTGACAATTGTTCTTAAATAGGAAAAGTAATTTTTTCATCCTTAAAAAAGAAAGCCTGTCAGGATTTTGTTCACATTAAGATCAAAATCTTCTGGCAGAGACCTAACATATAAAATTTGGTGCTGAAAGGCAAATGTTTCACATACTAGGAGTGTGAAATCAGAGTAAAACCTGAAACTGATTTACAATTTTAACTTTTGCAAGAGTTACTAAGTATCCCATATGATTCTGGTGTATACCTCTCACACACATATATCACGCACCCCCTATTGAATTAGTGGTGTACTTCTAACACCCTGTACCAGACCCGTACCATTTTCCATTGCTGCCTTCTATAGGAACACAAGCATCAAGTATGACACTAGCCCCAGACAATGGAAAGAGATTAATGCAACTGGAACCCCTTAAACAGGCTACTGATCTACCATCATTGAGCTTTTGTCCCTAGAATTCCTTCCTGCTAATTCCACAGCTGGATTGGTAAATGAGGATGGGCATGATTCCAGTGGAAGAAAAGCTTAACATGGCTCATTTTGTCCTCACTATGTATCACAGAACAACATTTCACTTTGTCTCAGCGGGGTAGCGATATTAGTCTGAAACTTTAAAAACAATTGACACTCCTGAGGCACCTTGGAGACTAACTGTTTATTAGGTCATGAGCTTTCATGAGTAAAACCCACTTCATCAGATGAATTGGAACAGAGTTGTGTGTGTGTATGCAAGCAATTTGGATATGAAGACAAACAGGAAAGGATGAAGGTGGAAGGGAATGGGATAAGAAAGTCAGAAAGGGGAAAATGGAAAGCAGAGAGCAAGAAATAATGGGAAGGAATGAGACTGAGCTGGAAGCAAAACTAACAGGCAAAATGGGAGGAAGAGCAAGACAAGATGCATGCATGAAGGAGGTAATGAATGTAATGATGGGGGTAATGAAGGATGAAAATAGGCAAGTGGAAAGAATAAAATGGTGATTAAAAAGCAAGATAATGAGACAGAAAATTAATATGAGAATTGAAGTTTCCAAAAATTCCAGCTTCTTCTTTTTGCCTCTCTTCCTCACCCTCTTCCACATACCATTTCATTCTGAATCAGTGTCAATGCCTCCTGCCAAGACTACTGCTGGACCCCATCAGGCATCCCTTCCACCTGTAGGCTTTCATTCAACTACTTGAATAGATAGACCATGAGCTTCCAAAATAGCTATCATCCCTCTGGCTCTAATGTTGCTGAAACTCTTGTTAATCTGGATATTGCTAAATTATTTTATAATATGAAAATATGAATAATTGTCCACTGTAACTTCTGGCTTCATCTGCCACAGCTAATATCAGGTTACGAGATACATATATATATAGTAAAGAGAGAGTAGATCATCTTGGTGAAAGTGGCACAGCAACATTTAACTTCAGCAAGGAGCACTACACAAAAATGAGGATGCTAGTTAAATGGAAATTAAAAGGAATAATCATAAGAATTAAATGCATAGAAGATGGGTGGAAACTTTCTAAAAGCAATATAGAGGCTCCAAATTTTTTTTAAAAAAAATCAGAATATCAAAAAAATGCATCCTTTAAAATTTGGAAGTCAAACTCTACTGGGCAAAATAGAAAGGTGCATAAACTCTAGCAAGTCAAGTGTAAAACTATAATTAGACAGGCTAAAAATAATTTGAAAAACAAATAGCAAAAGACAAAAACTAACAGCAAAAAAATTTAAGCAGGAGCAGGAAACCTACCAAACAATCAGTAGGAACATATTCTTTTTAAGTGACTTGTCCCAGACTGAAATATCAGTAGTGGAGATTTTGAATCTCAAATTAAACAGTAATATGTCACCAGGACAAGATAGTATTCACCCAAGAGTTCTGAAGGAACTCAAATAAGAAATAGCAGAACTACTAACTGTAGCATATAATCTATCACTTAAATCAGGTTCTGTACCAGAAGACTGGAGATTAGTTAATGTGATGCCAATTTTTTTAAAAGGCTGGTAAACCTAACTTCAGTACTAGGCAAATTGGTTGAGACTGTAGTGAGGAACAGAATCAGACACAGAGATAAACATGATTTGCTGGTGGAAGAGTCAACATAGTTTGAAATCATGCCTCTCCATTCTATTATTATTCTTTGAGGGGGTCAAACAAACATGTGGACCAGAGAATACAGTGCATAAAATCTACTTGGACTTTAAGTATTTGAATAGGTCCATCTCTAAAGACTCTTTAGCAAATTAAAGCTATCAAGGAATAAGAACTCATAGATCTGTAATTGGTTAAAAGATAGGAAAGCAAGGGTAGGAATAAATGGTCAGTAATCACAATGAAGAGCATAAAAAACTTGGCTTCTCCATACATAGTCTTCCATACTATGACCAGTGCTGCTTAACACATTCATAAATGATCTGGAAAATGGAAAGTGGTAACATTTTCATATAATAAATTAAATTACTCAAGAAAGTTAAGTCCAAAACTGACTGCAAACAGTTAGGGTACGTCTAGACTACATGCCTCTGTCGACAGAGGCATGTAGATTAGGCTACCAGACATAGTAAAATGAAGCGGCGATTTAAATAATCACCGCTTCATTTAAATTTACATGGCTGCCGCGCTGAGCCGACAAACAGCTGATCAGCTGTTTGTCGGCTCAGCGTGATAGTCTGGACGCTCCCCTGCCGACATCAAAGGTATTTGTCGACCACCCAGGTAAACCTCCTGGGATGAGGTTTACCTGGGTGGTCGACAAATACCTTTGATGTCAGCAGGGGAGCGTCCAGACTATCGCGCTGAGCCGACAAACAGCTGATCAGCTGTTTGTCGGCTCAGCGCGGCAGCCATGTAAATTTAAATGAAGCGGCGATTATTTAAATCGCCGCTTCATTTTACTTTGTCTGGTAGCCTAATCTACATGCCTCTGGCGACAGAGGCATGTAGTCTAGACGTACCCTTACAAAGGTATCTCATGGAACTGGTTGGCTGGGCAACAATATGGCAGAAATTCAATGTTAATAAATGCAAAGTAATGCACATTGGAAAACATATTCCCAACTATACATACAAAACAATGGGGGTTAAATTAGCTGTTACCACTCAAGAAGGATCTTGGAATCACTGTGGGTAGTTCTCCGCAAACATCTGCTCAATGTGCAGCAGCAATGAAAAAACAAAACACTATGTTAGGTACCATTAGAAAAGGTACAGATAATAAGACAGCAAATATCATAATACTACTATATAAATCCATGGCACACCCACATCTTGAATACTGTTTGCAGTTCTGGTTGCCTCCGTTCAAATAAAGATATAGTAGAACTGGAAAAAGTACACAGAAGAACAACGAAAATTATTATGGGCATCGAACAAGCTCCATATGAGGAGAGATTAAAAAGACTGAGTCTGATCTTCTTAGAAAAGCGATGACTAAGGTCGGGGGAAGGGCAGGATATGACAGAGGCCTATAAAATAATGACTAGTGGGGAGAAAGTAAATAAGGAAAAATTATAAGAAGCAGGGTTAAATGCAAACAAAAAGATGCACCTTTTCATACCGTGAACAGTCAACCTGTGGAACTTTGTTACCAGGGAATATTTGAAAAAGAATTAGATAAGTTCCTGCAGGACAGATCTTTCAATGGATATTAGCCATGTTGGTCATAGATGATACCCCATGCTCTGGATAACCCTAGTCTCTGTTTTCCAGGAGCTGGGAATGGGCGACAGAGGATGAATCGCTTGATGAATACCTGTTTCTGTTTACTCCCTCCAACCTGGCTGGCACAGGCTACTTACTGTCAGAAGACAAGATACTGGACTAGATGGACCAGGGGTCTGACTCAGCATGACTGTTCTTATGTTAAGATCTTCAGTCTTGCAAAGCTGAAAGACTTCATCCTGCAATTCTCATTCAGTGATTTCTACTGCTCTGCGTAAGAAAGAAAATCTAATAGGACAGACCACTCACTTCTCTGACACAATTTTGCAAGAATTATGGGGCTGCTCCTTCAAGTAGTAGTATTTTCCACACCTGAAGGCAGGATCCATGATTTGCCATGCTCTGATCCAACATAGGAATGTGTAACATTTTAAACTAGTTTTCTCAGGACTGGTCCTAACAACATGGATGACAGCAGTGAGCCTCTCAGTCCTGACTCAAAACAGGCAAGGGGAAGGAAGAAATTTTTCAGGCTTTAATTTTATCAAGTTAGTGAAAATCCTCATCATTTCAACCTGCTTTTAAGAGTGTAGCTTATTAAATTATTTATATCCCGCTCCTTCTCACTCCCTTTCAGCACTATAGATAATGTGTTAGATGTTGGTTACTGACAGTGACACGGTATTGGACAGATGGATCCACCTTGGAATGTCTTATGTATCTCTTCTCTGATGAGTATTAAATTGCTATATTTAGAGAAAAATGGTCCTACCTATATTGTTAAAATCTGAAAGCGGATAAATAGCAGTTTGTTGGTTTTAATTTCTATTTGCTTACACTTTTTGTGCCCCACAGCATGTGCCTGTGCATCTCTAAAGGTCACTGCACTTTCTGAATGCAATTCATGACATGTTCTATGGTGGTCTGCTTTCCCCAATGCAGGACAAACTAGTGAGAGATGTTATAACTTGGGTTACAACTGAGGGAAAAGTCTGGAGATTAATAACATAAAAAGATTTGCAAGTACAGTAAAACCTTTGTTATCCGGCACTCTGTTAACCAGAAAACTTTGTTAACTGGCATTGCCCCCAGCCACAATATTGTCACATTTTCAGTCTCATAGGCCTGGCTTGGTTTACCATGATTGGCTTAACAATTTTTTATTTAAGACTAATCGTCTTTAACTCAAAATAGAAATGTGAGACCAACTGTCTCACACTACAAAACTACCAATATTAAAAACTTAAGTTTATTATTATTATTGTCCATTGGTTTTTCCTAGATTGATGGGTCCCTCAAATAACGGGAATTTTTAGATAACCGTAACGCCCTAATCCCCAAGTGTGCTGGATAACACAGGTTTTACTGTAGCATCTTCAGGCTCAAGTCCATCTGGAAAGTAGAACTTTCAGTGGGATGTCAATTAACTGAATGGCTGGATCATCATTTCTTACTTATGTGAATGATCTTTATACTGGTACTGTGGTAAATCTGTTAAATTTACTCTTGACAGATGACTAATTGCAGGAAAAATCTAAAATCAAAAGTTCCTGAGGGGAGTAACTAATGTTAGCTTAGGTTACCAGATGAGCAAAGGAAAACAGACAAGCAGAAAAACCTCATGGAGACAGAAAAAAAATAGACCACTGATAAAAGTATGCTGTTTCAGTAAGCATGATATTGGTGCTTTGGGGATTCCTGGTATCTAGCAACAATAAGAATCAGTACATTTAAATCAATTTCATTTCCCTGTAAGTGCCCCCCAAAGAAATACTGGAAAAGACTGCCAGCAACCTAGACTCAGGCAAGAATTGTGGCTTTCTGTGATCCATTCTGAATAATAGTCAGTGCTCCTGTTTTTCCTACAGACCTCCAGTTGTCCTTCTAAGAAGTCAGAGGTCTTGGAAATGATAATTTAGTTCTGTAGGAGCTAATAGCCTGGTAGGAAGGTGACACAAGTATTGGCAACAGCCAGAAACAGGTGACAGTCACTGTTATCTCCCCAACCTGCCACTCTTAATTTCTATTAGTGGATGAATAGTTCTTAATGTGAAAAGAACCACTTCCATATCTTCCATCATGTGTTATAAATAGTACATGGAGGCATTTTGGCACACACTTAAAGGGCATATTCTCATGGTGATATAAAAAACTCTTAGCAACACAGCTCCACATTAAAATCAGTGGGATGTGCAGTGGCAGACTTGTATTCCATTGGGCTATGAATAAATATGCCACTTTATATGACAAGCTGTATGAAAATGCTATGCCCAAGTTGGATCGAAATTATAGAGACCATCAAGCCATTCATTTGTACCTCAGTAAATGCTCATCATCTTGCAACTTCCATGTATATATATGAGAGAGAACTCTTCATTATCAAAACACCTGCTTAATTTGGCTTCAATTACTTTAAGAGGAGATAATCAATAACCATGTGTCAATGTTATCTGTAGTGCTCCACTGTCTCATGGAAGTAAACCTCTTTATTTGAATTCTATTCACAGCTCCATTCATTTTAGAATTAGATTTACCAGTTGCTAACTTAATTTGTTCCTGCATATGAACAAGTTCAGACATGAAAAATGCATAGAATGTGAGGATCGAGAAAACTTGGTGTGCTCCCCACTTCTCATCCCCATAACGTCTGAGAAATCTAAATCAATATGACTGTTCTGGGAGGGATCAGAGCCTGGTGAATCAATTTTTTGCCTCTTGAGTACAGAGGAATGTACTACCTATGTACATTCCCATGAGGAATGTACTACCTATGGAGCAAAGAAAATATCAGTCTGACACAGATTGGGTTGTTTGATCATTTCCAAGTGTAGCAGTGAAAAGTGGCAGTAAGCGTCTGGTCAGTCAGATTCATGACCAGATAGAATATAAAGCATGGGGTTTAATCTATAAAGAAGCTTAGTGGTTTGCCTCTTAACTACCCTAGAGACTGCCTGGCTCCTTGAGTTCTTTCTTAATTAGTACTGAAGTAAATAGCCTCCAAAGTTCAATATCAGGACATTTTCAGTGCACAGTTCTCAACTCTGGAATTCATTGCCCTCCCTTGGAGAAAAGAGCCTGTGATACTAATCTTGAGAACTGCTACTTTAAGGAGATTTTTGTGCATCCATTGATGTGCAATCCTGCAAGTAAATATGCCTTATCTGAAAGGACTCCTTAGTGCTTGCATTTTGAACTGAAGAGACAGTGGAAATGAGCTCTAGACAACTTTTATTCACTCTCTTTCTAGAATCTGACAGTCGTTTCACCTCACCAGGACATACTGAGTGAGATTTCCAAATAATGCACTGTAAGTCCTAAGTTGCCTAACCAGCATGTATAATATATGTACTTATAAGCATGGGCAACCAGTATATTAGCTGCGGGAAGAGGAGGCCTCCCCAAACTGCCAGCCTAGCCCCGCCCACGCTCTGCTCCTAGAACGCCAACTGTAGGCATTCTGGGGGAGGAGCATTGCTGCCCCCAGCATCCACCCTCCCCATGCTCCTGGCCAGAGAGGCTCGGACCACATGCTGCCTGTCCTCTCTGTGCTCCAGGGCCAGGGAGGCTAGAGTTTGCACATGGGAGAGGGCAGTGGGGAGGGAGCCCCCAGCCCTACCTTCCCCAACCTCCCATGCTTATAAAAGAAAAGGTGGCTTGAAACAAGCTAAGCATAATGAATAATGTTATGGGTTGGGTCAAATCTCACTGAATGGTGGGTATAGAAGCTACCGTTCATTCAAGATAGAAATCAGAAACAATAAGAAATAATAAATTAAACAAGAGCATGTGTAGAAACTGCTCAAGAATCTGAACTGTAAGTGAAGGGTTGTCACTGGGTAGTTGACGGTGTGTGCATGTGTATCTGCACATGTGCATGAGCACAAAGCCAAGCGCACAGCCAGAACACGCATTGGGAAAGTGGCCTTGAGAAAAGCCTAGAGAGAGTTTGGAGTGATGCACTGGTTAGAAAGGGGTTTGGATCTGTAAACAAAGAAAACGGTTTCCTGCTGCTTGATTCATCCTGTGTTCAGGGAATGAGAACTTCATACATTCTTAGTAAATGAACACGTTTGCACCAAAGAAACACTTGACTCAGTTATCTATTTCTCTTCCGAATGGAAACACCACACTCAGCTTCATTTTGGCTAACTGCTCTGGTCAAACAAGAGAGACCAATAACAAACCCAGCCAGACACTCTGCATGTGCTCCTCTTAACAGATTCACTTTGGGCCTAGTTACACTGAATCCGAAATATCTTACATTTCAAGAGAACACCTCCTAGCTCTTCATTGTCTCCCTTGCCCAGGCAGCACATAAGCAAAACACATCTCACTGTCTGGTCTCATCTTCCCTCCTCATGCCTGACTCACTCGGTAATACTGCTTGAGTCTCTTTGCTATGCCTGTCTTATTATCATACCAGACACTTCCTCCCAGAAGCAGTGCTCCCCATGGTCTGTCATGGATGACCAGCATCTGAGTCCCAAATCGTTTCAGTGCTGGATTCACTGCTATGGAGAAGCTGTTTCAGTTCCTGTTTTTCTTTTACAATTTAGAAAGTTCTTTCAAAGGTGTCAGATCACAGAATTAATTCCTCCACCCACTGTTACATCTCATTACCTCAAATTGCTTCCCCTACAACAGCTGAAGGGAATAACCTGGAATCAGCGTGGTCTGCTTTTGAAGACAGACAGTATATATAACTAAAATCATTCTAAACATTGAAACTATTCTATATAAAAATAAACCCTGGGTGGATTATAACAAATCTGCCATCAGAGTACATTGCCAAATCCCACCATTTAGCTCAGGATTTTCCTTGAGGAGATGGGTTGGACCAATTTGGGGACAGACGCCTTTAAATTGCATTGAATCCCTTAGCTGACATTGTAGCAGTTTATTAAGGGCTCTATGGTACCTGCCAGGCACATCCCTGCCTTTGGGGATTAGGAAGCATTTTGTCTGACAGGCTCAATGCCTTCTGCAGCTGCTGGGCAACACAGCTTTTGGAAGGCACCAGGGGGGAAGATGAGACAGACAGTGAGATGTGTCATGGTTTGCTTTCCTCCAAATGCTGCCGACTGTTGTACGCTGATGGGTAGGAAAGGTCAGGAAATGACCCTGCTTCCTCTGAATGTACCTACTGGATTGTGATTATCATGAGATATGTGGGGGAATGCCTATCTTTCCCTGGTTTTATGGATCATTCTGAGGCTTAGGCAGGGAGCGAGTTGTCTGATACCTAGAAGAAGGCATCGGTTTGCATGCCCAGAGCCAGAAATGTAAGCACAGAGTGAATTTTTGCCCTGAAAATGTAGTCACCTAGTGAGTTTAGGTACTTACAAGATTCAGTGGCAGTTCTTTACCTTGCACTGGAACCTAAATCTGGGGCTTAGGCACCTACATACTTTTGTGAATTCTGCCCTTAATTCCCATTGATGCAGGAGCTTTCAAAAGCCTCACAGGGCAAACCATCTGTCTCTTTAGCAGCCTAAATACCTCTACCATGGTGGTAATCATTTTTTTTCAAGGTCATTAGTATGAAAAGCTGTAAAGCATGTAGTACCATCTGCAATACCCAAGGGGTTGTGTCACCTTATTTCTAGCTGCAGCAATTGAGATAAGCAAGGTTGAGCTCACTGGTTACCCCTATCATCCCCATGTGAATGGCAGGACCTTCTCTGCTGAAAACTCATAACTCTAAAGCATGTGGTCCCTTGTAATGCCCCAAAGAGAGAACTGTACCCTTCTACAGGGGATTAGTACTCCTGATAAGGGTGTAAATAGGACTCAAGTGATGCATATGCCTTGGCTTGGCCCTCCACACACCTGAAAAGCAAATCACTGATATCTTCTATGCAAGGTTCAACTCATTTTCTTTTTCATTTTTGTCCCATTTGAAGTGGCACATGTTGGCCTGAATAGTCTCAGGCAGATTGGAGCAGCTGTAGATTGTTACAGACCTACATCAGTTCAGACTCTGACTCGCTTTGTTAAGGTTTTCAGATGCTGCTTGTTTTGCCATTTAGTTTTTTTATTTGGGGAGAAGGGGTTGTTAAGGTACTTGGGTCATGTCATGTCATTTTTATTTATGAGTAGTACTAACAACCCACCCCTCTGCATTTGGAAAGCAGGTCTTCCAAAAGAAAAAGATATGTATTTTAGAGACTGCTTAGACAGTATAAAACAGAAAATGATTATAAAGCACCCATAAAAGAGTCAATCTGGAATTCTCTTATGCCCACAATTTCCATAGGCTACTAACTAAAATATCTGAAATGTGACTCAGGAATTCAGAGTGTAAATTTCTCTGTGATAGGCGCTGGCAAAACAGTTTAGGAATTCTCTGGGGTTTTGATGTCAGATCCTCCCCTGACAGAGAGGAGAATTCATGACTGCATTCACCTTGCCTGTGGCATCTCAGTGCTTTAAGAATAAAAGCCCCTGACTTTTAAAGAATTAGGTAGGTTCTATTTACAAGGAACCAACGTATTAACAAGGACGAAGCCCCGGGAGTGGATTGATCTTTTCATGTCTCTCAAACCCTCTTTGTGATTGATTTCATTCACAAATCATATAAGGAAAAGCAATTACGGGCACATACTGGAACAGATTAATGTTTTCCCCTTGATTCAAATTTCACCTCATAAGAGATAACCTAGAAGGATAACAACAGATTAAAAGGTATTTTACTTATTTAGTCTTTGGAAATTATAGGATCATTTTCTCATTTGCTGCACAAGGACCTGAATGAGCAGTATACTGGTCTACTTTTAAAACCTGGGGTGTGAAATTCTCCTCTGGTGCTTCCACATAAGCCTTTGATTTCACCCATAGTACAGAAGGGCCTCCAGAAGGATCTCCAAACCACCTAAGTCTTGCATTCAGTTTTTGGAGGACTACTATACATGGGTGCCTGAAGATGCCCTGCATGCTACAGAAGGGGTCTCTGTGCTGGCATAATAAACTCAGAGGTCTACATTATAGACCCATGTCTGACTGAGGCTCCATTTCTCTTCCACAACCATGTTGTACTTCCCCATACACAAAATAATTACATGAGTTGTATTCAGAAGAATGGGTTCTCCATACCCATGGGCCTTCTTCCATCGAGGCAATGATTTCACCCTCTCCGGGCCCTTCTGGCCCCTGACCTCCAGCTTGGCCTCTTTTGGGGGGTTATCACCATCCAATTGTAAGCCACTTCCCCAGTGGCCTAGGGGAAGGACCTGGACTCACCTACTACTCTGGGTCCAGCCCAGAGACCCTAAGACTAGCAGACACGCACCTCTGTGTATCTATCAAAATTGTTTTCATTTCCCTGTGACACTTCTCCATGGCACCAGCCTTCAGCAAGGCTTCACCCTTCCCTCAGGACTGCATGTGGAGGTCCAGCAGCCAGACAGGAGTTCTTTCTCCCTCTCTCAGTCCCTGAGCTGCTGTCCATGGTGCTGCCAGAAGCATTATCTGCACTCCTCTCACTCTAGCAAAGAATTAACTCTGGTCTACACTGCAGCTCCTTTTATACTAGCCTGCAAACCTTTGGCTGATTAGCACCTTGCAGCATCTCTGCCTGCTTGGCTGCTTTCTGTGAAGTTTCTCTAAACCACTTGAAGGACTTTGCTCTACTGCTCTCTTTTCCAGGATAGGTGTGATGTGAAAGTCAAGGGATTTGCATGTAGCCATTTTGACTTTTTGGTTAGCCTAACTCATGCTAACTCTGGGTATGTCTACACTGCCACCCTAGTTCAAACTAGGGTGGATAATGTAGGCATTCAAACTTGCAAATGAAGCCCGGGATTTAAATATCCCGGGCTTCATTTGCATGTTCCCGGGCGGGGTCCATTTTTAAATGCCCGTAGTTTGAACTACTTGCCTGCGGCTACACGCGGCACGGACTAGGTAGTTTGAATTAAAGCTCCTAATTCTAACTACCATTATTCCTCCTGCAAGGAGGTTTAACCGCGGGCAAGTAGTTCGAACTACGGGCATTTAAAAATGGCGCCCTCCCGGAAACATGCAAATGAAGCCCGGGATATTTAAATCCCAGGCTTCATTTGCAAGTTCGAATGCCTACATTAGCCACCCTAGTTCAAACTAGGGTGGCAGTGTAGACATACCCTCTGAAACCTAACAACACAGAGTAATGTGAGAGATGTTGTTTTCACCTCTCGTCTCTCTTGTGCTTGAGATAAGGTTAGAATGCTGACTCTAGTGAAGACCTTGAGATAAAGCGGCGTCTGAAGGGAATTGTTATGGAAAGGGGACTAATTGTTTATTGTTATTATATATAAACAGACAGTATATATATTGGCTTCTAATTGTTTTATATTTGACGATCTGCCTAGCAGCAGCTTCTTCCCTTGCAATATTGCTCGAATAAACTGTCTTTGACTACTTTGTTGCTCACAAATGCAGACTGAAGGCCTATTTTCTTCCACAGTGACAGGATCCTCAGGTCTTCAACAGGGTGATTGCTGGGCCTAGCCCATCCCATCCTGCTGACATATATGATACACTAGTTGAATTTGACTTAGGAGAAGAATACTCATAGGTTGTGTCTAGACTGGCAAGTTTTTCCACAAAATCATCTGCTTTTGCGGAAAAACTTGCCAGCTGTCTACACTGGCCGCTTGAATTTCCAGAAAAGCACTGACGATCTTATGTAAGATCGTCACTGCTTTTCCAGAAATACTATGCTGCTCCCATTCGGGCAAAAGTCTTCTTCCAAAAGACTTTTGCACAAAAGGGACAGTGTAGACAGCACAGTTCTGTTTTCCGCAAAAAAGCCCCGATCGCAAAAATGGTGATTGGGGCTTTTTTGCGGAAAACCGCGTCTAGATTGGCCATGGATGCTTTTCCACAAAAAGTGCTTTAGCGGAAAAGCATCCTGCCAATCTAGACGTGCTTTCCCGAAAATGCTTTCAATGGAAAAGTTTTCCGTTAAAAGCATTTTTGGAAAATCATGCCAGTGTAGACGTAGCCATAGAGTTAGTGGCATTCACTGATGGAGATACAGTTGATATCATACATTCATGGAGTTAATCAAGTTTAAAAGGAATTATTTCTTTAAAGTATCTGTAGTGGGGTGGAATGGCCACCCACTGAGCCGGAGGCGGAGGAACCCCTCTGGCGGCCATTTTGGGCCCGGCCTAGCCCCGCCCCCTCACCTGACCGGAAGTCAGGGGGTGGGACTAGGACTATAAGAAGGTTGCCTGGGAGCTCAGTCAGGGCCCAGCCTCCGAGGGAGCCGGAGGCCTGGCTGGAGCTCCTGCCTGGGGAGGCTAAGACCCGGGCTAGGCCGCCCTCAGCCACCTTCCCAGAGGCCGGCCAGGGCCTCCCTGCCCGGGCTACTAAGGCCTGGTCGGGCCCGCCAGCTGAACCACTCGCGGACCCAGAGGACGGGACCGAGCCGCTGGACCAGCTGGACCCCCGGTGGGTACGAGAACGCCGGGCCGGACCGGCCCCGCGGAACACCCCAGAGCTCCGACCTCTT
Organism: Pelodiscus sinensis; assembly: GCF_052426305.1. Lineage (NCBI taxonomy): Eukaryota > Metazoa > Chordata > Testudines > Trionychidae > Pelodiscus > Pelodiscus sinensis. The sequence goes on from NC_143052.1 coordinate 212,763,809, forward strand.
GACCCCTGGATTGGGCCGCCGGCCCCTGCGGAGACGACGCGGGCTTTAACTCCCCGACCTCTTGACCCCTGGATTGGACCACCGGCCCCTGCGGAGACGATGCGGGCTTCAACTCCCCGACCGGCTGCTGGGGCTACAGGTACTGGGGAAGAGGGAAGGGGGAGACAAGAGGCGGCCCAGGGGGTAGCGTGGGCTGGGAACCGCCCTAGGCCAGCACGTTGCGGGCTGGAGCCCCTGCTGAGCCCGTAGCAGCTGAACGGCTGCATCCAGGGCCCCTGGGCCGGGGCGCAGTGGAGTGGGTGGGCCTGCGCCCCTGCCACCCACCAACCGGGTGGCAGTCTCCCACCCCCTTGCCACAGCTGCAGCTGCCCTGCGTGCCCCGCCCTTGAACTAGGAACTCCTACAGACCTGTGGGTTTGTTTGCGGCCCGCCTTGCGTTGGGGCCTGGCCGCCAGCTGCTGCCCTGCCCTGCTCGAGGGCTTGGGCGTCCGTATGAGGGGTTTGGCACCCGGCCACGATCCGGATCGGACCTTTAAAGGGCCAGGACTCGGACTACTTGAAGGCCCAGTAGGGCCATAGGACGGGCTAGCCATCCACTGTACCAGGGCGGAGGATCCGCCTCCTAAAGGCCTGCCGGCCTACAACGAACCATCCCCCGGAAGGGGACAGCTTAGAGGCTATGGTTGTCACTGCCGGAGGGCAGTGACCAAAAGGGCGACGAGAGCCACACGCTACAGTATCACATCTCAGATCAATACTAGTAGTTGGTCTTAGACCATGCAATGATCTCATCCTTGATCGTCATGCTATTGCCTAGTGTGATGGGGCGCCATGACCCCACCATCGGGTCAGCGCCGCAGCAGAGCAGCGCAGCCAGTCAACCCTGCCCCCGTGCAGCGGCGGCGCATGCTCAAGACATGCACCAGGTATTTTAAATGCCAGCAGCGTGGCAAGCAGGGAGCAGGGAGAAGGAGTCAGGCCACCGGCTGACAGGAAGCCGGCTTACCCAGCAGAGGATGGGAGTGTCCTGCCCTCAGGAACCACTGCCGAGCAGGTTGTGGTTGGTCCAGGAGGGCTGGGCCCAGAAGGGGGCCCGAAGTGCTAGCTCTGACCCTCAGAGCTACCCCGGCCATTCAGACACCAGGAGAGCTTGCAGATGCCACCAGGCATGACCAGCTGAAGAGAGGACAGCCAACGGAAGGCGAGAAGAGTGCGGCATCCTGATGTGGGTAGGAAAGGGCCCAGGGTGGGCACAAGTGCCCGAGTGGTTATTGGGTTTCGAGGAGTATTCCCGTCAGCCAGGTAGAGGTGGCTGCCACTACCTTAAGGGCCCTGGGCTGGGACCAAGAGGAGCGGGAGGGCCTGGGTCCCTCTGTCCCCCTCCCCTCCACCTAGCAGTGTGGCCAAGTCTGTGGAGAAAGGTGGGATTGCTAACTGATGGACTATTTACTGTGAGCACAGGGTGCTTAGGGCCAAACTGAGGACCCTGAGGGGGGCCAAGGAGCATGGACCATGATCAGAGGAAACAGGGGTCCACACGGAGTGTCTGAAGTAGTTTTGAATGAGGGAAGTTTTCCTGGGGATGGGGGACGTGGGAAGGGGCATTGGCCCCACTGTCCCGTCACCCTCCCCACCCCAGGGCTAGAGTAAAATGGGACCCGACTCGTGGCGGAACTACCCCGTGTCAGGGTGAGTCCCGGGGTCACCTCCCAACACCTAGGAGAAAAGTATCCCAGGATATAATGGTGACAAAGAGAACTGTCACTTTTCAGAGGGTATGTCTACACTACCCTCCTAGTTTGAACTAGGAGGGTAATGTAGGCATACTGCACTTGCTAATGAAGCCCGGGATTTGAATTTCCTGGGCTTCATTAGCATAAGCGGGGAGCCGCCATTTTTAAATCCCCGTTGCTTCGAACCCCGTGCAGCGCGGCTACACGGGGCTCGAACTAGGTAGTTCGGACTAGGTGCCTATTCCGAACTACCGGTACACCTCGTTTCACGAGGAGTAACGGTAGTTCGGAATAGGCACCTAGTCCGAACTACCTAGTTCGAGCCCCGTGTAGCCGCGCTGCACGGGGTTCGAAGCAGCGGGGATTTAAAAATGGCGGCTCCCCGCTTATGCTAATGAAGCCCGGGAAATTCAAATCCCGGGCTTCATTAGCAAGTGCGGTATGCATACATTACCCCGCTAGTTTGAACTGATGGGGTAGTGTAGACATACCCTAAGACTTTTTTCTTAGAAAGCTCCTGCTTTCAGTAAGCTCATAAAATACAGCATAGAATGGTGTGAGCTCAGGCTAGATACAGAGCTTTGGGCTCTCACTTCTTTGCTCTTTCTCCATCTTAATGACTGCCATGTATAGCGCTGTAACTATCTTTATATCTATTAATCCGTGAGTTATTGGGACTTTCCAATATTACATTTTCATAATAAACATCATCCCACGAGGAATAACGGGGCTGCCGACAAAAGGCTTTGATGTCGGCAGGGGAGCGTCCAGACTAGCGCGCTGAGCGGACAAACAACTGATCAGCTGTTTGTCGGCTCAGCGTGGCAGCCATGTAAATTTAAATGAAGCCGTGATCATTTAAATCGCGGCTTCATTTGCCTTTGCCTTTCTGTCTAGTCTACATGGCTCCATTGATGGAGCCATGTAGTCTAGACACAGCGACGGAGTGGTATTTTGCTCATTGTAATTAACTTTATTTGTGACCCAACACCAAAGTTTGTATTAAATGCAGGGATAGCTGAGATATGGTTACCAATGTTTGCAACTTTGTGAAGGTACAGAAAAGCATGACTGTGTTAAATCTGTTCCAAAGGGAAGGGCTCACAGTTAGAAAACCTTGCTAAGCAGGGGCTCGACTTTCAGAGCTCTGTGAGAGTAAGAGGTGGGAGGTAAGGTTATTTTGGTAAAAGGCTATATACCATTCCCAGGGGTAGTGTCTGAACTGTGTGACCTATTCTTACACACACACACACACACACACACACACACACACACAGTTCAGAGATTAGAGCTAAATAGGCATCATTAAGAGCCTCTCTTGTGCTAACTACTGTGGAGCTGTATTTCTTCTAACCTGCCTGCTAAAAGGGAGGTTAATCATTAGGAGCTGAAATCACTTGAGATGGGCAGAGGTCATAACGAAGAGGTGGATGACAATGGATGGTGACTGACTGCCAACAGGGCTGTGGCTGAGAGGTGTGATGAGTGGCCAGCAGAGCAACTGTGGAGAGCAGCAAGCAGGCAGACAGCAAGTGTCCAGCAGAGTATGATGCCTCTTTACCTGCTCCTACCCAGGATGGGAGGTAAACTCTTCAAATACACTTCTGAACTCTGGGTCGGCACTGACCAAGGAAAGCAACTGTGAATGGGGTGCAGAGAAGGGTTCTGCATGTGAAGGGGACAATCAGATTGCTGGACTTAAGAACCTGAGGTGAAAAGGATATTGCCTAACATACTTGGGGTGGGACTTTTACTCGTGATTTTGGTTATGAACTCTGCCATGTTACTTCCCTCCATTTTATTTAAAATTTCCTTTCTACTCTCAGACTCTGCTTGTGAGTGGGGAAGCATTACTGCTCAGAGGCAGCCAAGAGTGTTGTGTGAATTTCCCATGTTATTGAGCCAGTTCTGTGTTAGATCATTGAATAGGAGCCCCTATATATTGAACCCAGCCTTGGCTGCTTCTGGCTCCACCTGGCAGAAAGGTTACAACAATTGAGGCAATTCCAGCAATTAGTTTACCTGAATGGCACTTAGGATTAAACTAATTTCAACACAATCCCTGTGCCCCTAGTTAAGTACTCAGAAGTGGGTTTTAAGTGGGACTGTGTGGTGACTAATTTGCATGAGGGCTACTTTCACCCCTTTCCAATGATTTCTATAGTTTTGCTTTCTAAATGTAAGCTTTAATATTACTAAAATAAAAGACTTCAGGGCAGGAGTTGGTAGTGTGTGGGTACAGGAGTCAGGGTGAGGGGTGGAGGAGGAGCTCAGAGAAGGGGGCTGGGGTTATGGAGGAATGTGCAAAAATGAGAGTTGAGGAGTGAGGAAGGGGATCCCATCTGGTAGGGGTTTCTCTTCTCCTCCAGTCCCCCTGCCAGAAGGACCTTTCCCCCCATCCTGCTAGACTTTCTCCCTCCCCACCCCCCAGTGCTATGGCCAAGGGCCGGGGGGAAGGGTTTCGGCAAGGGGATACTTACTTGGTCTGGTGACAGCAAAATAGTGAGTCCCAACCACAGCCCCAGCCCTAGCTCACCATGGGTGGCAGGTATTGTAGGCAAGGAAAGGCAGTGCCTTCCCAAAACTGACTACACGCCCCAGATGCTGGGGAAGGCTGGAACCTCAGCATGGCATCTCAGCTCCCCAGTCGCAGAGGAAGGCTAGGGCCATGGCACAGCTCCCCAGCCACCAGGAAGAGATGGGGCAGTGGTGTGTCAGCCCTGCTCCTGACCACTGGGGAGGGCTAGACCCGGGGTCACAGCACACAGCCTTGGCCCTCCAGGTGGCCAGGAAAGATTGGGCTGGGGTGTGTGGGGCTTGGCTCCAGTGGCAGGCAGTGGGCAGAAGAAGCGTGTCTGGGGATTGCCTTCCCCAGCTGGGCCTTCACCCAGCACCCATGCAGCGTGTGGCTCTCCTGGTGGTGCAGCTGTCCTCTGTGGTCACTCAACAATAGAGCTTTCCCTTGCACTTGCTGCCCCCAGTGGCCACTGTGAGTATCACATCCCTCCTCTCTGCCTCCTCCCTTTCCATGCTATGGAAACAGTCTCCTTCCAAGGACTTCCCATTTTCCTGGAGCAATCAAATCCTGACCTTGCTATAAATTAGGATAAGAGAAAGCTATATACCAAATTTGGCGGTTCTGGCTATTACTATTTAGGAAGAGTTCTTGAACAAAAGAATTCACAGATAGACAGCTTGAACTCACAGACAGACAGAAGACTCACTCCTGATTTCCAGCCCTTAAAAGAAAAAATAGCTTGTAATTTTCCTTATATCTTCCCCACATTAGCTATTCCTGGGGACCAGTCTTCTCATACCAAAAGACTGGTTTTGATTCCTCTAGACACTTGGAACCCTCACTGTTACAAGGAGTTTTGTGTCAAAGCCAAAATGTTGCCAGTCAGCATCAAGTCCCTTTTTTCATCTAAGCACAGAGTAAACACAAAGGAAGATAGAAGCCCTGCCTTAAAAATATTATAGTTTAACTTTACAATAATTTAACACACTAAATTAATGTGCATTATTTGTTTTCTGTATTGGAATGTTCATGAGTACAACACCCATAAAGCATACAAAACATGTAGATTGTTATTGGGTTTAAAAAAAACCCAGAATCTAAATCTGCATATAGCCAAAATGATTGGGGGGGGGAAATTATACATAAAGCTGAAAAAAAAATCTGGCATTGGGCAGAAAATGTTTTTGCCAAATTTCAGACAAATACAAGTTGGGATAGTTTCTCCCATCTCAGTGAGGTGAATAAATAAAATCATTATTGTTTAGTGAGGCTGAATGTAATAACCCTAAATTTATATTTTGGCCAGGTGTATCTCTTTACCTTCCATCTTGTACTGCACATCTTATTTTCTTGGGATGCTAGATTTTTACTTATTTTAATGGGTCTGGAGAACTGTGCAAGTTACAATCTTAGCGGTGTAGAAAAACACATGTTTAATACAGCTGCATAAAGCACTTCTTAAAGGATAAAATCCATAGTATGCATCAAGCTAATTGATCAATACATGGCAGAAAATTTGCATAATTATGCCCCCCTCAAAAAAAAGTAATTGAGTACACTGAACTTTGATTATTAAGAGAGTTTCCTGTACTAGCATGCATCCATACATAACACCTGCTGTCAGCCTTCTTGTCATATCAATGTCCTTTCAATTGATATTTTTTTGTCTAGTTGCTCCTGGTTTATGCCTCTTGCATTCTCTTGGGTCTGCAGTTAAACTCAAAACACTGTTTTTCTGGCTAAGTGTTCATGCTGCTTCTACAATTTTTCAGTCTTCCACAACAGGACGTGACCTGTCCTCATTTTATTATCAAGGGAATAATAGAGATTTTTATTCATGTGAATAGACTTCTAAGTTTCATAGAATCATAGGACTGGAAGGGACCTCAAGAGGTCATCGAGTCCAGCCCCCCGCCCTCAGGCAGGACCAAGCTCCGTCTACACCATCTCTCACAGATTTCTATCTAACCTGTTCTTAAATATCTCCAGAGAGGGAGATTCCACCACCTCCCTTGGCAATTTATTCCAATATTTGACCAACCTGACAGTTAGGAATTTTTTCCTAATGTCCAATCTAAACCTCCCCTGCTGCACTTTAAGCCCATTACTCCTTGTCCTGTCCTCAGAAACCAAAGGGAACAAATTTTCTCCTTCCTCCTTGTGACACCCTTTTAGATATTTGAAAACCGCTATCATGTCCCCCCTTAATCTTCTTTTTTCCAAACTAAACAAGCCCAGTTCATGAAGCCTGGCTTCATAGGTCATGTTCTCTAAATCTTTAATCATTCTTGTCGCTCTTCTCTGTACCCTTTCCAATTTCTCCACATCTTTCTTGAAATGTGGCGCCCAGAACTGGACACAGTACTCCAGCTGAGGCCTAACTAGTGCAGAGTAGAGCGGCAGAATGACTTCACGGGTTTTGCTTACAACACACCTGTTGATACAACCTAGAATCATATTTGCTTTTTTTGCAACAGCATCACACTGTTGCCTCATATTCAACTTGTGGTCCACTATGACCCCTAGATCCTTTTCCGCCATGCTCCTTCCTAGACAGTCGCTTCCCATCTTGTATGTATGGAACTGATTGTTCCTTCCCAAGTGGAGCATTTTGCATTTCTCTTTATTAAACTTCATCCTGTTTACCTCTGACCATTTCTCTAACTTGCTAAGGTCATTTTGAATTATGTCCCTATCCTCCAAAGAAGTTGCAACCCCACCCAGTTTGGTATCATCTGCAAACTTAATAAGCGTACTCTCTATCCCAATATCTACATCATTGATAAAGATATTGAACAGTACAGGTCCCAAAACAGACCCTTGCGGAACTCCACTTGTTATCCCTTTCCAGCAGGATTTAGCACCGTTAACAACAACTCTCTGACTATGGTTATCCAGCCAATTTTTCACCCACCTTTTCGTGGCCCTATCTAAGTTATATTTGCCTAGTTTATCAATAAGAATATCATGCGAGACCGTATCAAATGCCTTACTAAAGTCTAGGTATATGACATCCCTTATCCACAAGGCTCGTTATCCTATCAAAGAAAGCTATCAGATTAGTTTGGCATGACTTGTTCTTCACAAACCCATGCTGGCTATTCCCTATCACTTTATTACCTTCCAAGTGTTTGCATATGATTTCCTTAATTACCTGCTCCATTATCTTCCCTGGGACGGACGTTAAACTGACCGGTCTGTAGTTTCCTGGGTTGTTCTTATTCCCCTTTTTATAGATGGGCACAATATTTGCCCTTTTCCAGTCTTCTGGAATCTCCCCTGTCTGCCATGATTTTTCAAAGATCATAGCTAAAGGCTCAGATACCTCCTCTATCAGCTCCTTGAGTATCCTGGGATGCATTTCATCAGGACCTGGTGACTTGCTGACATCTAACTTTCCTAAGTGATTTTTAACTTGTTCTTTGTGTATCCTATCTTCTAAACTTACCCTCCCTCTGCTTGTATTCACTACGTTAGGCACACCTCAAGACTTCTCGGTGAAGACTGAAACAAAGAAGTCATTGAGCATCTCCGCCATTTCCAAGTTTCCTGTTACTGCTTCTCCCTCCTCACTGAGCTGTGGGCCTACCCTGTCCTTGGTCTTCCTCTTGCTTCTAATGTATTTATAAAAGGTCTTCTTGTTTCCCTTTATGCCTGTAGCTAGTTTGATCTCATTTTGTGCCTTTGCCTTTCTAATCTTGCCCCTGCATTCCCGTGTTGCTTGCCTATATTCATCCTTTGTTATTTGTCCTAGTTTCCATTTTTTATAGGACTCCTTTTTTATTTTGAGATCATGCAAGATCTCTTTGTTAAGCCAAGCTGGTCTTTTGCCATATTTTCTATCTTTCCTACACAGCGGAATTGTTTGCTTTTGGGCCCTTAACAACGTCCCTTTGAAATACTTCCTTACCTACAAGTTCTCTGAGCTTATCAAAATCTGCCTTCCTGAAATCCATTACATCAATTGTGCTGGTCTCCCAAATCCAGAACAGCTTCTCCTCTGGTAGCTTTTTCAACCTTCTGAAACAGAAAGTTGTCTCCAATGCAGTCCAGAAACTTATTGGATAGCCTGTGCCCCACTGTGTTAGTTTCCCAACATATGTCTGGATAGTTGAAGTCCCCCATCACCACCAAATCTTGGGCTTTGGATAGTTTTGTTAATTGTTTAAAAAAGGCCTCATCCACCTCTTCCACCTGGCTAGGTGGCCTGTAGTAGACTCCTAGCATGACATCACCCTCATTTTTTACCCCTTTTAGCTTAACCCAGAGATTCCCTACACAGCTATCTCCTACGTTCATCTCCACTTCAGTCCAAGTGTGTACATTTTTAATATACAAGGCAACCCCTCCTCCCTTTTTTCCCTGTCTGTCCTTCCTGAGCAAGCCATACCCTTCCATACCAACATTCCAATCATGCGTCCCATCCCACCAGGTTTCTGTAATACCAATGATATCATAGTTGTATTTATTTGTTAGCAATTCCAGTTCTTCCTGCTTATTACCCATACTTCTTGCATTTGTATATAGGCATCTAAGATACTGATTTGATCTTGCCTCCCTGTTGTGCCCTGACCCTCCTTTCTCCTTGCCATTATAGGCTGTAGTCCCCCCCATTTCCAAGCCATCTCCCAGTCCCGCACATTCAGCACTTACCTGTAGGCTTTGCTCACCTGTCCCCGTCGAACCTAGTTTAAAGCCCTCCTCACAAGGTTAGCCATTCTGTGTCTAAACAAGGCCTTCCCGCTCCTGGAAAGGGGAACTCCATCTCTGCCAAGCAGTCCTTTCTGGAAGAGCACCTCGTGGTCAAGGAAGCTGAAGCCCTCCTGGCGACACCATCCTTGCAGCCAGGCATTCACCTCCAGGATGCACCTCTCTCTGCCCGGGCCCCTACCTTTGACAGGAAGGATCGAAGAGAAAACCACCTGCGCCCCAAACTCCCTCACCTGTACTCCCAAAGCCCTGTAGTCATGCTTGATCCGCTCAGTGTCACACCTGGCAGTATCATTTGTGCCCACATGGATGAGTAGCATGGGGTAGTAGTCAGAGGGCCGGATAATCCTCGACAATGCTTCAGAAAACAGAGTTTTCTCTTCTTCTAGTTGTAAAAAATTTGCTGTTGACACAGAAGTTCCTTTGATATGATGGTATTACAGAAACAAACTGAACTCACATTAGAAATGAGACCCCACTCAAAATCAGTTTATAAAACCCAAAAATGTTATTTACTCATCAATATCTTAACCAATTAGTGTGCGCAAAATCCAGCAGGTCAGATTAGATGATCTAATGGTGCCTTCTAGTCTTCAACTCTGTGAAACCATGAAACCTAATGTGAAAAATTAGTCTGCAGTCTGGTAGCTAGACATTGAAATGCTGCATTCACACCTGTAACTTTACATCCCAAATACTTTTAAGCCAAAGCTTGTTACTCCACCCACCCCTATCTAATTCACAAAGAGCTCGGGAAGATGTTCTTTAAATGCTACAAAAAATGGCTTTTAGCTGAGGCCAACCAAGCATCCATTTTCTGCAGGGAAATTCTCTTTGTGTATATTGTTTGTAGCGTCTGTATTCTTCAGAGCCTGACCTTTCCATTCCCTAACTGTGTGCCTCCTCTGGTTCTGTGAGATTACAGGCAGTCTGTCCTGGGCAGGCATGATCTGGGCAGACATTCTCCTTCTCCATAAGTGATTCATCCCCAATATGTTCCTGTTGTTATCTAAACCTGGGTCTGTTCTACACATCCTACTTTGGCACAACAGTTTTTATTCCAAAAGAAGTCTTTCTGAGAAAATAATAAGCAAGAGAAAACAGAACTTTACTTCAGAATAACAGCCTTATTTGTTACAGGAAAAGCTATTTCACAGTTATCACTTCTACTACTCCCTCCCAAGGTGAAACAAAGCAGCTGGCTAACAGTCCCTAGCAACACTAACCAACAGGTTAGGACAAGTGAAGAGCAACAACGGCAGGAGGGATTACAGTAAGCAATGTATAATTACCTCATTGGAGTTTGGCCAGCACACTGAGGTGAGCTCACTCCCTGTCGTATCCAAAGTTCCTAGAAATCTTTAAACACCACATTAGGCCTCAATTTTATAGCTTACCCAACCGTGCTATTATGTTGTTCAGAGGGAACAGTGCCACCTACTGAGTCACCAGCACCACTTCCTGTAGCACCTGGCTTTTCCTTTCAGGTTCCTATCACGTACCCATTCAACCCGATTCTGCAGAGCTAGAGAGCTCTAGAGATCTAAATTATTGCCCACAGACTATGTGAAAGACTTACTAATAAAATGTTACAAAAGTATATGATCAGTTGGTTTTAGTTTATTTTCTGAATGATTTCTAGCCTCTATGAGCCAAATATAAGTGACTGCTTTGAAAATTCAGATCCAGATTAAAACTTCAGTAGAACTCAGTATATTCATCTTTCAAATATTCTAGTGGCTCAGAGAATACTGAGTCTATGGCAAGTAAAGTTTGTAATTAAAAGTTATCAATGCAAATCATATAACACTGTAGCCAAAATCACATATAAGACCAATTTTTAAAAGGCCTTAAATCAGCTTTCAAATCAGAATATATAAGTTACATTCTTAAATCCCACAAAACAAACTAATTTTGACACATAAACACAAATGCTTGCTCACGCTATTGTTTTTTAAAAGGACACAAGTGTAAGGCTGCTTTGGAGTAGCATGCTTTGATATTCATATGGCAAGCATATGCCATTTTCTTTTATACGGTAGTTGCACTTGATACATTTTTTCGGTTTTGACATTTTACTGTTTTCAGAAATATTCCCTATCCTTAAAATGGGGACTTCTACTAGAACAAGTAATATCTTTCAAAAGGGAAAAAAGTTTCAAAGCATGACCACTTACAAATATACAGAAGGTATATCGTGACTCTAACTTCAGTTACCAAGTAGAAGCTGCCACAGTCTCAGCATGTTAAAGTAAAAGGATCAGAAAATTCCTGTCTTCTTCATCACTAAATTTGCCAGTAACATTATCACAGAGAAATGCAGCTGTTCCCTCAGGCCTCAAATTTGGGTTCCTTGCTGGGTGCCACATGCCCTCAATGCATAACAATACAATACAGTGTGTGAAACCAAAGCACACCACAGCTAAATTATTCATATTGAAATATTGGCTTCAATTCAGCAAGGAAATGAGATTCGAGAGAATGTTCCTATTTGTGCTCTGTTGTTAAAGGGTGGGCTGGGTAGTGATGGCAAGAAGGTAAAGCTTTTGACTCCCAGTAGAAAATCAGCAATATTTAGGCACCCAGGGGTATTTTATACACACTCTGTGTAATTTCATCCATACTGTGCACAATTAAGGAAAGCACACTGTACTGCAAACTAATTTCTTCCTTTGCAAAGGAGAAGGACTTACAGCTTCTTTACTAGAACTGTAAACTTCTTCCAATCATTATCAAAGATGGCTAATTAGAGGCCTCATTTAAAAATGTAATCATGACCCTGTTACAATTATATCCACAAGTTCTAAAAAGCTTACAGCTTTTGCTAAACTTTTTTCAAACATGGTTGTCCTGGTTTTATGGCCATCATCCCCAGAGTAGCTAAGCATCTCACAGTCTTCATTGTACTTATCCACACAACACTGTGGGAGATACAGAACTGTGATTAGTCCATTTTTTAGATGGCTATGTCTAGACCGCAGGCTTCTTTCGGAAGAACCTTTTTTCAGAAAAGATCTTCTGAAAAAACTTCTTCTGAAAGAGAGCCTCCACAGACAAAAAGTGCATTGAAAAAGAGATCTGCTTTTTTGAAAGATAGCATCTACACTAAATGCACTCTATCTTGCATTTAAACTGTGTTTACTATGGACAGAGTGGCCACCAGGGCACCTGTGCTTTTTCCTCTTTCCTCTTCTTTCGAAAGAACTCCATCTTCCTTGTCCACACATGCCTTTTTCCGAAAAAGCTTTTTTTGGAAAAAGGCTTCTTCCTTGTAGAAAGAGGATTACCAACACCGGAAAAAACCCTCTGCTCTTTCGATTTATTTTTGGAAGAATGCGATTGCAGTGCGGACATAATTGAAGTTTTTTTCAGAAAAATGTCCGTTTTCCCCACAAAACCCTGTATGGTAGACATACCCGATGGGAAACTGAGCCGCAGATGATATGTCTGCATTGCAATGTAAGCTCACGTTTGCCGGAACCTGGGTTTGCAGACCATGGGATTGTTAACTGAGGGCTTGAGCCAGTGGTGTAGCCACAAAGGCCCACTTGGGTGGGCCTTGACTTCTGGTGGGTGAGCAAAAATAGGGGTGGGAAAAATGAGACAGGAGGGATGGAGCTACCTCCACCACAACTGGCCTGCGGGGGTGGCCAGAGGACCCAGGGATGCACCCGGGGGTCTGTGCACTAGGGCTTTCCCGGTTTCTCTGCCTGCTCAGCTTCCCAGCCCAGGAGTGGCCCTTTAGTGTGGGTTCTAGCCCTGCTACTCCCACTCCGTTGGTGCACCAGAGCAGGACAAGGTAAGCCCCCGTGCTCCAGTCCCACTCTCCAGCTAGAGTGCTGGGCGGGCTGGCAAAAGAAAGTTCTCAATACAAAGTGAATGGGCCATTGCCCACTCAGGCCATGGCTATGCCTCTGATTTGAGCATCTATGCTCATCTGTAATGCCAGGTTAGGAATTGTTGAGCCCTGGGTCCCAACATGGGGCACCTGCATCTACACTGTATTATGCAGGTCCAAGTCCAGCCACCATACCCCAGACTTCTTTGTAGCTTTCCAAATGTGCCTACTCCAGGCCTGTGTTCATGATGAATTGTGGGAAAATTTGGCTGTCCACCATACTTGCCTGTCCAGAGGACAATGAAAGTCATCCATGGGATTGGGAATATTTTTGGCAGACTCCTAGAGCACAAGTCCAGTGGGGCTGCCTCTACCCTGTAAAGCAATCTGGCTTGAACCTAGGTTCTTGGCTTGACTCAGGCTTGTACTCTTTGCCCTGTGGAGTCTTGGGACCGAGTCCTAGGTTAGCATCATTAGATGGAATGGGGGATAGGCTTGAGCCTGAGTTTGAACTCTGGGTTTATATTGCTGTGTAGACATACTCAGAAAGATTTTTTCTTTTTTTGTTCAGTGATTATTGGTTTTGATTATAACCCTTATTCTCTGCTTAACTTGTAACAACATACAGGTGGTTTATTTTGAGAGCAGGTACTCAGCATTTTCTGAAAATCAGGCCCCTTTAAGCTTTCTCAAGTTGGATATCCAACCACTGAGGCAACCACAATCACTGGCTACCTAAGTGAACCTAAGGCTACATCTAGACTACATGCCTCTGTCACCAGAGGCATGTAGATAAGGCTACCAGGCATAGGAAAATGAAGCAGCAATTTAAATAATCGCCGCTTCATTTAAATTTACATGGCTGCCGCGCTGAACCGATCAGCTGTTTGTCGGCTCAGCGCGGTAGTCTGGACGCACGGGTGTCGACATCAAAGGCATTTGTCGACCACCCAGGAAACCTCATTCCAGGAGGCATACCTGGGTGGTTGACAAATACCTTTGATGTCGACACCCGCGCGTCCAGACTGTCGGCTCAGCGCGGTAAACAGCCGATCGGCTCAGCGCGGCAGCCATGTAAATTTAAAAGAAGCGGCGATTATTTAAATCGCCGCTTCATTTTCCTATGCCTGGTAGCCTCATCTACATGCCTCTGGTGACAGAGGCATGTAGTCTAGATGTAGCCTAAGTGACTTGCCAACAGCAACACAAGAAATCCACTGTAAAGCAGAGAAATGAACATAGGTTTTCTAATGCTTAGTCAGTGATGCTAAACACTGGACCATCTTTCTACTTCTTGTTACTACAATGATTTTCTTGAAAATACTACACCAGCAGAAATAGCTGTCAACATCTACTCCTCCCTAAACAAAGTAAAGCACCCTCTTTTATCCAGTGCCTGTTTTTTCCTCTTTCTTTATTTTCATAATTTGCTGTATTTCAGTTAACCAGCATATGTCAAGATAAGGACACACTACAGTTATGGCTGAGTACCTAGCACTATTCCATGTGTATTCTTCTGTTCCTCATATCTGCCAAAGAAGCCAACCCATAAGAGTGTGACAGGATAAAAAAAATGAAATTAGTTAGAGAAAGGACATCACATGATCCTTAATTAAAAAATTGTCAGCAGTATGTGATAAGGCCCTTATATAAGAAAAATTCCTTCATGTAGTCATAATGTTGACTATTTAAAGGCAACATGTTAGCTAAAAAGCACAGCTGTTAAACTTTCTTGTCCTGCTTTCTTTTGCACTGTTTAATAACAGGGTAAAATTAAGGAATATTCCCTCCCTCAATCAACATTATCCTGTTTAAAAGGTCTAACTACTGTAAAATTACTGATCTCCCGTTCCCCTAATCAAATGAAAAACCACAAGCTCTATGTGAGAGAACACATGATATGTGGCCCTGCTGCAGCAAATGTCTGGGAGAAAGCTCATTCATAATCTATGTTTTGTCTCAAGAAACTCTGATCTTTGCAACAGAGATGAGGCTGAAGGTGTCTCACTAGAGACCTGCTAACGCTCCCCGAAATTAAATGTTCTTCACAAGTTTTACAAATCTACAAGTTCAAACCTCTCTCCCACTACAAAAAGGATGTGGACACATTGGAGAGGGTCCAGCGGAGGGCAACCAAAATGATTAGGGGGCTGGAGCATATGACTTATGAGGAGAGGCTGAGGGAATTGGGTCTGTTTAGTCTGCAGAAGCGAAGAGCGAGGGGGGATTTGATAGCAGCCTTCAACTTCCTGAAGGGAGGTTCCAAACAGGATGGAGAGAGGCTGTTCTCAGTAGTGACAGATGGCAGAACAAGGAGCAATGGTCTCAAGTTGTGGTGGGAGAGGTCCAGGTTGGATATTAGGAAAAACTATTTCACTAGGAGGGTGGTGAAGCACTGGAATGGGTTACCTAGGAAAGTAGTGGAGTCTCCATCCCTAGAGGTGTTTAAGTCTCGGCTTGACAAAGCCCTGGCCGGGTTGATTTAGTTGGAATTGGTCCTGCCTACAGCTGGGGACTGGACTAGATGACCTTCTGAGGTCTCTTCCAGTTCTATGGTTCTATGATTCCATATAAAATAAGAAAAGATCTATAAACAAACAGCTATGGGATGCAGCTACTAGACACTGTGGTATAATACCTCACCAGCTTTCTCATTCACCATCCAACCAGAGCCTTGTTTTGTGTTGACAGTATGCAATACACTATACTTTAGGATGGTACGTGTTGTTTATTAAAAGAGCAGTCAAGATTTAGAAAGTAGCCAGGGCAGAATTGTAGTAGCTTTTCCATAATGTGATATGGTGATGAAATAAAAGAGTATTTGTCTGAATGAAAAAGAAAAACCAAAATACCTTTCCTTGGCTTGTTTCCCCAATATATGTGTTATATAATTCCTCTCAAGTGTCAGTGAGGAAGCAACCGTTAGGAACCTGAAATTTTACACCAAATCTCTTCCCTTTCAGGTACTGTATCTTGCTAAAGGTAATATCCTACTGCAGTGAAGTTCCCAGCCCATCCCAGCACATTTCCACTTCGGTTCTCTTCAACATGATTTATTGGAAAATAGCCTTCTTAGAAGCAGTCATCTTCAACCAATGGATGGAGCTTGCGACATTAGCTTACTATTCCCACCCTACTTTATTTAGGTCAGGTTGACTTAAGATACTCAACTCCAGCTATGAGCATAGTGTATCTGGAATCAACATATCTTATGTCGAACTTCCACAGCACCCCATTGCAGAAGGTCAACAGAAGAAATTCTCCCAATGATTTCCCTTAATCCTTGCACCCCTGTGGAGTACCCAGGTTGACAGGAGTGACAGTGGTCAATTTAGCTGGGCTTTACTAGCCTGGCTAAATCAAACCCTGGAAGTTTGATCTTCAGAGCATTGATCTCTGGGTAGATAAAGACAATGCCTTAGGTGAGGAAAAGGAATTATTTCACACTTGTCCCAGTATGTTATCCAAGCAATCTCTTGCCAAAGCCACTAGGCTATCGCTGAGTCACCTTTATAAGTGACACTCTGGATCAGGGATGGGGAACCTAAGGCCTGGGCGCCAGATGCAGCCCCCGGCTTGTCTGGATCCCTCCCCCAAGACACAGGGCTCCCTTTCAGCATTGGGGAACTAGTGCTGGTGCTCCAGTCCCCCATGCCATCCCTTGCGGAGCTGGAGCACACAAAATCTACTAGGCTGGAGTCCACACACCCCTCCCCCCAGGTTCTGGTATGCAAAGGGAATGTGGGGAGTGTCTTTCTTCTCACTCAGGGGCCACATCAGTGAGGGAATTCTTTTTTTCTTTTTTGTTTCTCACTTATGTGCGATCCCTGGCTGATTTTCTACGGATCATCAGCTCCCGATCCTAAAAAGGTTCCCCACCCCTGCTGTGGATAAAGCTTAAGATGTCTGGGAGACTACACAAGTTGTAGTCTGTAGTGAGCTACATGCATCCTAGTTTTCTGAGCATGGAATAGTAACGAAGAATGTCAGAAATACCTAGATTTTTTTAATGTAGATCCACTCGTGAGCTACTTCTGAGCACGAGTATGGGCTGAGTGGAAGCAGCCCTTCAAGAGGCAGGGAAGGTTGGCAAACCAGGCTGTTCTGGAAAAATTAGGATATTCTAGCACCTGGACCTGTGTTCTTCTTTAAAATCTTCCAGATCAGGGGAGGAGACTATCAGGCAAACACTCTTGTCAAAGTACTGCAAAATCATTCTGAGACCAGATGCTTGGGTTGGGACACCTGGCACAATATCTAGACAATATTTAGTTGGCCAAGACACAAACTGACACATAAAGGAGTGGCTAGTCTGAGACAGAGTCTCTTCTTTTTTCTTTAAGATAAAAATGAAAAGAAAGGAGTTTTTGGAAGCAGAGGGAACCCTTTAACTCCTCTGTACTGCCCTGAGAATCCTGTTCAGGGTAAATGTAGCAGGAGGATGTCAAAGCACAGTGATGTTATCTAGGTTAAGTTCTGCTCTTACTAGTGGGCATGAGAAGAGGAAACCCACTGAACAGCTGCCTGTTTGGGTACAACAGATAAATTAGCCCTGTGATGGAGAACTTGAGGAAGATAACACTTTTCCCTTCTATACACACACACTGACACAAAATGACTAAATGGGAGCTGAGGGAGAGTCCCATCTTACACAGACATACTTAGGCTTGCTCTCATTGAGCTACCATGCGAAAAACAGTAGAATAATCAGTGTAGCACTGGCAGCGGTGAGTAATAGCACAGGGTAGATGCCCCAAATGCAAACCCACGGGGACCTCATGGGTAGCTAGCTCATGCTGCCGTTCACCACAACTGTGTTTGCAAATGTTTTTTTCTCACTTGCATGCTCAATGAGAGCTGCCTGAGTATGTCTGCATGAGCTTGGAATCACACCCCTGCTCCAAGTGTAGCTACAGCCTTATGTTAGCAACATAATTGCAAACATATAACTCGCCTTAATTGAATGCTTTCATGGGGCGCCCACATCTGTGTCAGCAGGAAAAAGTTTGGGCCGCTCTAAAAGTACACTGCACAACCCACATTTGATATAATATGGAGAAAAGTGTTGTCACGTTACAACAGATTATGCCTGGGAGACAATCATTAGTGGGAACAAACTCTTCGGGCTGTGGGCTGCCATAAAGTTAGGCATGCAGCTGACACTGACATCACTGTCACTTCTGCATGTGGCTCACAAGTAGTAGAGAGCAGTGAGAAACATAGATCCTTTATGCATGGAAATGTCCTTAACACACAGATTAAGAGAAGCAGAAATTGTTATAAGGGTCCATTGTTTTCAAACAGTGTCAGACAGTTGCCTATGAGATTTAAAGGTGTAGGGCTCTCTCTTTTCTCTGCTCTTTAAATGTCAATGTATGGATCTGCTCAAGTAACAAACATAGGAAAGAAAATCTTCATTTTGTATAACACATCGTTGAAGTAATTTCCCGTCTCCGACTTATTAGAGAGAAATGTACACTTGACAAAGTCACCTAACATGTTGTACGAAAGTAAAATTGACTAACTCAGTGCACTTTTACAAAAGTCAAAGCATTTTTATGCAAACAGCTTCCATTGTGCAAAGTGTAGTACTCTGCAGCTGCAAATCATGACATTTAAACTACTAAAATTGCTTTAAAAAGTTAAGTTTCAAAGCTGAAAGGGTTTCTTTCAAGTGCACTAAATGTCTGGAACATAAGAATGTAAAAAATGGTAAAAATTATTTCCCATGGACTCTGGTCACTTATAGATTTGAAAACCACACACAGAGGTACAAAGTAGGAAAATGCAAGTATCATTTTTTAAGGATCCATCTTCTAATACTGAGCCACATTAGAGTTCATTCAGAAAAGAATTGTGTACCAAATAATCAACTTGATGTAACATAATCAGAGTTTCCTTTATAATAATGAGGAAACATCTGATCTGATGCTAATCAGCAGAGAAAATTAATAGAATTATATTAACATTTTACTCTAAGGTCTGGCTTGTATTTTTAAGGAACTCAACTATATCTGTCAGACACTGTTCCCAATGAGGATGGTGGAGATCAACTAGACCCTAAGTGAAGTTTCTGAAGCATTGTATCACAAGCTGCAGTGGGATCTCCCGGAAGCCTTGGGCTATACAAAGAATGTGATCATGGCTATAAACCTCAAAATGACACAGGATGCATTCCCGTCTCCAGCTGTCTAACTCTCTGTCTGATGCAGAAGGGTGACACCAAAGTACGTGCCAAGAAGAAGCCATCAGTGCCTAAGAGTAGACACCCCAAACTATCAAGGAAACAGGCTTGGGAGTAGATTGCCTCCTGGATGAAGGAGATGTGGGTGTCACCATTTCACAGAACTCTGGGGGGTGGGAAATTAATAGACATTAGCCCCATACTTGTGTAGTGTAAAGGAAATAATGTGATAATGAAAACAGAAACAGAAACAGGATCCCCGCAGTGGCCACAATTTCTGAAGGGGTATACATAAAGATAATATAGAAATCATATAGAAGTGATAAGATTAGGTTAAGAGAAATTAGCATGCTTCTACAGCATGACAGTAAGGATCAGATAAGAATATTAGATAGGCCTATCCCCTGAGTTAACTGACTTGCTTACCAAAGCTTCTGCCATAAATACCATGTCATCCACATGACACAAATAATTCTATAAATAATTTAGAATTACATTGCTGCTGAACTTCAGCCTTCTAATTGTCTACACTGCCAATTCCTGACTAATGATTGGTCAAATGGCCAGGCAGGCAATTCAGACACCTCTGAGCAAGGACCAAGAATAATTATGGGTTAATGCAATATAAAACAAAGAAATAAGTCTGAGGCTTCTGAAGACAAACCTGGGAAGTTCCATTCCCTCCCTACCCCCATCTAATTGTTTTATCAATACTGGATTAAATATTTTTTCTAATTGGGACTCCAGCATTCTGGAGCCCAACAGTAAATTATTTTTAATTATATTGTAGTCTGTCACTAAACTTTTTTTCCTTTCATAAGCCCTAAGTCCAACCCTAATAAAATAAAATGAATGCACTCTCAAGAACTGTCTTTAAGAGCTATGGATTTATTGCAATAAAATTATGATTTACCCATCTTTAGGATGCAATTTGTAGTAAATATGAACAAATATTTATATTCTGTGTGACCAAATTTTACAGTTAATCAGAAAACAATCACCTGTTCTGATTTAAGGGAAAATATTGCATGTTTCCTGATTGCCATGTAGGGGATCTGATCATGATCATAACTATAAACCAATGTGTAATAAAGTTCAGGAAGAAATGAGCAGAAGACAGCAGTGCCTGCAGAAATCAAGAGGAGACTAGTAACTTGCACTAAGCTGCAGAATTGTAATTTATTGAGATGGCTTTTTTAATCAATTTCCTATCAGGTATGAACTCCATTTTCAAAATCCTTTTATAATCTTCATGAAAAATACAGGCTTGAGCAGTCTGATTTTATTCTTGCCAAGGTAAAAAAACTCTAGAAGAGAATACCTAGAAAATGAGCAGCAGTTTTTGTAAACCTACAATAGAACAAAATTGATAATATTTAAATATGGGATTTTCACATTATTTGCTGAATAATATATTCTTATGAACAAGGACAGACTGAGGGACATGATTTAAATTAGGTATCAGGTGTATATTATTAAGAGCTAAGTGCAACAGCTGTAAAATGATGAGTAGCACAAATCAATCTCTGGCATCTCCTTCCTATGTCTTCTTTTTTTATTATTTTATTTAATCCTAATTGCATGTGAATATAATTGTCTTTGTCCCAGCAATGGCTTTGTCTGAACATGTGTCACTTATGGTTTATTTTTAAACTAAATCCAAACCTAAGGCATTTAGTCCTCCAATTTAGCTTTGTTAATAATGGAACATGCAAGTATAAAGCAGCCTGTGTGTGAAGTATTATTGTCAACCACTACCACCCAGTTGCAACTATTTTTAAATTCGCTGGTGGGATTTTTCTTATAATGATTCCAGGCTTTCAACAGAGCTTTCCCCAGTCAGGTTCTGATTTTAAATGCCACTTTATATCAAGGGCTAAAGGGTGCCTAATCTTTATCCAAGATAGGGGAAAGGCATAAAGAGCTATAACTTATCACCTTGCATTGCCAGCACAAAAGACTGGTGGAACTGCAAGCCCTTGTGCTCCAAGGAGCACCGGGATCATTCCCCTGTTACCCCCTTTCATGTGCACAAAATGTAAGAGAAATGGAGTTGAAATAGGGCTGTGGCTCTGCTCCCCAACACGCAAGTCTGTATAACTGGTTGGCTATACAGAGCTAGTAAGCTGCACCCTGCAAAGGACTGTTACAGCAGGTACATGGAGGCTAGCCATCTCCGGGCTCAAGACTCCTGGGCTGTCTGATTTTCCCTTTGGGTCAGGGCAGCTCTGTACCTCTCACTGTAGGATGTGCCTAAATGGCATAATGGCCATGGCTTCTGGTTTTCCACTAATCTGCCAGAGTACATCACCTGTCATTCCGTATTTAACATGCCTGACTCCACCCAGCTTCTTTTCCATATTTGGAAAATGGGCTCTTGATGCTTGAGGAATAAATGCCTATTGAGGAGGATGAGTTCTTAACAGGAAAAACCATCATTCTTTACGGAGATGGACCCTTAGGATCCTTATCAGCATTTGATGTTGGTGGTTCAGGTGCTTCTCTGATTCCTTACATTAGTAGAGAAAGTTTATTTTGTTGCTCACTTTTTTCCTGTTACTTTCTTTCATTCCAAAGTGTTTGGGTTTCATTACAGCCTAAACTTTTAGGGAATTCTTTGCAACACATTGTTCTGTTCAATAAGAATTCAAGCACAGCAGATATTAAACAGGCATGTTGTTATAAAATGATATCAGAGTATGTAGCTTTATTACATAAGAACATAAGAATGGCCGTACTGGGTCAGACCAAAGGTCCATCCAGCCCAGTACCCTGTCTGCTGACAGTGGCCAATGCCAGATGCCCCAGAGGGAGAGAATCAAACAGGGAATGAATCAAGCGAGCTCTCTCCTGCCATCCATCTCCACCCTCTAACAAACAGAGGCTAGGGACACCATTCCTTACCCATACTGGCCAATAGCCATTTATGGACTTAACCTCCATGAATGTATGTACTTCTCTTTTAAACCCTGTTATAGTCCAAACCTTCACAACCTCCTCAGGCAAGGAGTTCCACAGATTGACTATGCTCTGTGTGAAGAAGAACTTCCTTTTATTTGTTTTAAACCTGCTGCGCATTAGTTTCATTTGGTGGCCCCTAGTTCTTATATTATGGGAACAAGTAAATAACTTTTCCTTATTCACTTTCTCCACTCCACTCATGGTTGTATATACCTCTATCATATCCCCCCCTCAGTCTCCTCTTTTCCAAGCTGAAAGGTCCCACTCTCTTTAATCTCTCCTCATATGGGACCCATTCCAAACCCCTAATCATTTTAGTTGCCCTTCTCTGGACCTTTTCTAATGCCAGTATATGTTTTTTGAGATGAGGAGAGCACATCTGTAAGCAGTATTCAAGATGTGGGCGTACCATGGATTTATATAAGGACAATAGGATATTCTCTGTCTTATTCTCCATCCCTTTTTTAATTATTCCTAACATCCTGTTTTCTTTTTGAGTGCCGCTGCACACTGCATGGAAATCTTCAGAGAACTATCCACGATGACTCCAAGATCTCTTTCCTGATTAGTTGTAGCTAAATAGCCCCCATCAGATTATATGTGTTGCTGGGGTTATTTTTTCCAATGTGCGTTACTTTACATGTATCCACATTAAATTTCATTTGCCATTTTGTTGCCCAGTCACTAGTTTGGCGAGATCTTTTTTAAGTTCTTCACAGTCTGCTTTGGTCTTAACTACCTTGAGCAATTTAGCATTGTCTGCAAACTTTACCACCTCACCTCTTATCCCTTTCTCCAGATCATTTATGAATATGTTGAATAGGATTAGTCCTAGGACTGAACCTTGGGGAACACCACTAGTTACCCCTCTCCATTCTGAAAATGTACCATTTATTCCTACCCTTTGTTTCCTGTCTTTTAACCAGCTCTCAGTCCATGAAAGGATCTTCTCTCTTATCCCATGACAACTTAATTTATGTAAGAGCCTTTGGTGAGAGACCTTGTCAAAGGCTTTCTGGAAATCTAAGTACACTATATTTACTGGATCCCCCTTGTCCACATGTTTGTTGACCCCTTCAAAGAACTCTAATAGATTAGTAAGACATGATTTCCCTTTACAGAAACCATGTTGACTTTTGCCCAACAAATTATGTTCTTCTATGTGTCTGACAATTTTATTCTTTACTATTGTTTTAACTAATTTGCCCGGTACTGATGTTAGACTTACCGGTCTGTAATTGCTGGGATCACCTCTAGAGCCTTTTTAAAATATTGGCATTACATTAGCTATCTTCCAGTCATTGGGTACAGAAGCTGATTTAAAGAATAGGTTACAAACCATAGTTAATAGTTCCGCAATTTCACATTTGAGTTCCTTCAGAATTCTTGGGTGAATGCCATCTGGTCCCGGTGACTTGTTACTGTTAAGTTTATCAATTAATTCTAAAACTTCCTCTAATGACACTTTAATCTGTAACGAGTCCTCAGATTTGTCACCTACAAAGGACGAGTCAAGTTTGGGAATCTCCCTAACATCATCAGACATGAAGACTGAAGCAAAGTATTCGTTTAGTTTCTCCGCAATGACTTTATCGTCTTTAAGTGCGCCTCATGTATCTCAATCGTCCAGGGGCCTCATTGGTTGTTTATCAGGCTTCCTGCTTCTGATGTACTTAAACAACATTTTGTTATTACCTTTTGAGTTTTTGGCTAGCTGTTCTTCAGACTCCTTTTTGGCTTTTCTTATTACATTTTTACACTTAATTTGGAAGTGTTTATGCTCCTTTCTATTTACCTCACTAGGATTTGACTTCCACTTTTTAAAAGATGTCTTTTTCTCTCTCACTGCTTCTTTTACATGGTTGTTAAACCATGGTGGCTCTTTTTTAGTTCTTCTACTATGTTTTTTTAATTTGGGGTATACATTTAAGTTGGGCCTCTATTATCGTGTCTTTGAAAAGTGTCCATGCAGCTTGCAGAGATTTTACTTTAGTTACTGTACCTTTTAATTTCTGTTTAACTAACCTCCTCATTTTTGCATAGTTCCCCTTTTTTAAATTAAATGCCACAGTGTTGGGCTGCTGAGGTGTTCTTCCCACAACACGAATGTTAAATGTTATTATATTATGGTAACTATTTCCAAGCGGTCCTGTTACAGTTACCTCTTGGGCCAGATCCTGTGCATCACTCAGGACATCTTATTATCTGGCACAAAACTTTATAGGTATGTTTTATAGTCCATAGACAGTATTAATATCTGTCAGCACAGAATACATGTAGAATGATGAATGTGAATACAAAATCACATTTTCTACAACATTACATTTTCCTAGGTTACCCAGTGTGTCCTTGGCTGTGGTAAGTCCCTTGTCCTGCCATTGTAAATGGTTTGTTGCCAGAAATGCGTGATAATACTGAGAGCCATTTGGATGCGAATTTGTGCTCAGATGATTGGTCCTCCAGGGAGAGTCATAAATATTAGTCATCTGTCCTTAATTTCATATAGCATCTACAGACATAGAGGGAAAAGGGTTGATGTGTACAGCTCTTCCTGCAGCAATTCAGAAAACTCACCAGCTAGGGAAGAATAATAGAGGGATCATAGCCTGAACATTTTTTTCAAAAAAAATGTTGGCCCTCCTGAGCATGAATCCTCCAATAAATCTCCCACCCCCATTCACACACACTCCAAGTTATGGTTATTTTTTTCTCTGAATGACATTTTAAGGATGGACTGACAAACCCATCTGTCCTCTCATTCACAGTAACTCTTGTTTGTGAGAACTCTCCACATGCTATGCTATTTTCTGGTGCAGAACAGTTCGTTTTTTCTTTCTGCCTTCCTTCCGAGGAATATGTGGGCCTCCTACTAGCCCAAGATTTGTGACCTTCTGAACAGTTCTATAGTCTTGCTTAGCCAGGAGGCTGCAAGTCTTTGTGATTGAAGAATCTTAAATTGAAGGCACAACAGACACTCAATTTAACATTTTTAATTAAAAAGGAAAGCCATGAGCAAATTTGACAAACCAATTCAGTCCACACTGAAAGTCAGAACAGTATACTAAGTCCTTCTGACATAGAGTTAATCCCTAGAATAAGGGACTACTAATGGTAAAGTCAACACAACCTTTATTGTAATGAAGCATACATGATGCTATAGGTACCTGTTACATATCATGAGTAATTCTGTAGTATTAAATGCTACAACCCTAACACATAACACATAAAGGGATCAAGGTAAATATTCTTAGCAGTAGAGACATCACAGTAATTAATTTCAGTCCTGATTAAGGACAGTACATAAGGCCCTCAGAATAGAACTGCCATATCGACCTTAACTGTAAAATATACTGCAGCATTACTTATTTATTTATAATGCAAGGGAGAAAAGGGAATTGCTAACCAGGTAGCATGAATCTTCAGGGAACTCACCTTGTTAGCAGATGTTCGAACCCTAAAGAGAGGTACTGACTAATTCCTGCTGACTCATTGTAACAGAAGTTAATCATGAACCTCATCCTGGATATAAGGGAAATGTGTATGTCTCTACCAAGGCAAATGGAGTTAGATCAGAGAGATCTAGGACAATCTTAGTAACAGACAACTTTAGGAAGAAAGCTTGAACTGACGTTTATTTTTATTTGACTTAACAATATAGCCATTTCCTAGTAAGTTTGAATGACAAACTATCTGGGAATTCTACCAACTTACATACTGTAACCTTACAATTACAACCGTAAAATCTTGAGTATAATGTGCACTTTTTTCCCATTTTTTTTAGCGTTAAAGTCAGGATGCACATTATTCATTGGAGGGTTTTTTTAAGTTTTCATTTGGTGGTTCTGCAGCAATTAATTAATCGCAGGACACCAGAGGTTAAGTTGATTTTTATTAGCATCAACAAGCAACAATATACACAGTTTCAAAAAGGTAAGTTAAACAAATGAAATCAACACTGCAGCGCAAACAAGCAAATACTGGTATGTTAATTGATCATCTACTCATCTTCAAAGCCCTTGAATTCGCTTTTGTTAGAATCTTCCTTGAACAGTTGAGCAATATCTCCCGGGGTATAGTCTTCAACATCTTCATCCAGGTAATACAAATCATTGTCATTTTTGCATACCGGTAATTTGCCCTCGGCCGATTCATCATCACTCGGATCTACCCACAGGGCATCATCCTCGCTTCCATCCATAGCATTAGATATGCTGCATTTCAGAAACCCCTTCCTTATCATAGCGGGATCACGTTCAAGCCAGACATCTGCTATCCATTCAGTAACATCTTGCAGCGTTGGTGTTCGCATACGTCCACCTACAGTAAATGTATGTTCACCTTCCAACAACCAGGTGTTCTATGTTCTGCGTAGTGCATCTTTCATTGGCTTGTTAACTGTCATGTCAAGGGACTGCAACATTTTGGTCATTCCACCAGGAATAATTGCCAAGTCTGTTTTGTCCTGCTGAAGCCTTTTCTTGACGGATGGCATACGATGACACCAAAATGCATCCAAAACTATTAGAGACCGCTTTCTCATAAGTCCACCTGGTCACTTCACCCAAACTGTCGGTAGCCAATCAAGCATTAAAGCTTCATCAATCCAGCCTTTAGGGTGAACACGCACGTGAACAGTGTTCGGGAAGATTATATTCCTTGGCATTGTCTTACGCTTGAACAAAATATAAGGAGGCAGCTTTGTTCCATTGGCCATACAAGCAAGCATTACGGTAAACCTAGACTTTTCATGGTCTGTGGTAGCAATGGAGACTGTCTTGGGACCTTTCAGTTCAAGCATTCTTGTCATAGGGATTATCGAAATTTAATGGTGTCTGGTCTACATCACCAATTAATAAAAGATCGTAGCAGTGCTGCTTCCATAGCTTTATGATAAACTTTTGGAACTGCAGTAACTTGGTGTCTGAGTCCATTGGTAGCCTTTGTGCGATTGTTGTTTGGTGTCAGACCGATAGGCCATGGCAATTCATGAACCGATTGCACCAGCCATATGAAGCTTTAAACTCAGCTGTGTTAGTGCACGTTTTGGCAATGGTCAAAGCCTTCATTCTAACCTCCGCAATACTAACACCACCGCCTTGCTGTCTACACTCTGCAATCCATTCAACCAGCTTGGCCTCCAACTCAGGATATGCAGCGCTTTTACCTCACTCAGCCCTCTTCATCCTAGGCAGCGCTTGCAGGCGCTCTTTCTGCTGTCTCCAAAGCCGAAGGTTAGACACTGCTGTGTTATCATGAGCCTCAGTATAGCTAACAACTTCCAGTTTTTCAGCGGTCGTGTAAGATCGCCAACAACTCATGACATCCCAAAGAGAGCATGGAATGCCGCACACTATATACTCGTGCACTCATGCATGATTACCTGGCAGTACAAAAAGGCAAGACAAAATACGGCAAAGTCGGGGTGCGTGCTATAGATAAGAGTTCAGTTTATTCAGGGTTTCTGATGTTTAAAAGGTAGGTGCGCATTATACTTGAGATTTTACGGTAATTGTGAAGGCAGTAAAACTAGCAACAATTTAATTGCTGTCTTCTATATCCATGTCGGTTAAACACTAGCTAAATTTTGGCTGCTTTTAGAAGTATGTGACAAATACTCATCTGCATGCTCAACTCCCTTCCATTTCTCTATCCTTGCCTGCACAAGAAACAGAAATAAAATATACTGTCAACTTAAAAAATCCAGGGACTGATTCTCTATCTCCCTGCAACTTGTACGGTCATGTTCATTAGTGTAAAGTGAGTGGCTGTTGGGAATAAATGCTACCAATTGATTTTACATCTATACTGCACTTATTTCCCAGTGGAACAAAGAGTCACATAAGGTGCACGGAAATTAAGAATCAGCTCTCCAGTGCTGAGGCTGGAAGGCTCAGAACTTGACCCATATATGTTATTCCATTTGTAAAGTTCACATAACTATTAGCTATACTATTTAACAAAGCAAATAGTATTATTATGAATTATTATTAATAATAATAATGAATCAGGAGCCCATAAGCCATGAGCTCCTGCACACATGTATTAACATATATTAAGCTCACCACTAAATGAAGTGCCCTATAGTATGAAAATTGTTCTTGGTAAGGACAGAGGTTATGTTTCAAGCTTGTGCATTTGTACTAGAAATACAGTTTTAAAATATCAAACTCATGGCCTTTTAAATGCAGATTGACAATAAACAGATACAATACTCAACTATCCTGCATTCATAGGGGATGGACTAAATGATCTATGATATTTTTGACACTTCTAGTTTCTGTGATTTTGCTTATCAGTTGTTTATACGTATAGAGGTTTTACCTGGGTTGCCCACATGCATAATTCACTCTTGTAGCTCTTTTTCAATATGCAACTGAAGTGACCATTTCACGGTATTTTGCTGGAGAACTGACAATGTGCTGAAACATATTGATATGCCATGTGACATCTGTTACTTCAGGACAATTGGGATTAACAACAGGCACCAATTTCAAAAGATAATAATAAAAAGATATCTTAACAATGAGGACATCTGCACAGAGTCATGAGCACTGAATTTTGTTATTTACATGTGATATTTCCATCTTTGTATGTATTTCTATGTTATTTGTTTCATTGTGTATTTATATTTGGTATCAAAATAAAAATAAAGTTAATATAGTGAGGACTTCCTGCTCTTTTTTTATTCTGCCACATTAGGAGGTTTATTCTGTAATATACCTCCTAATGCCTTCAAGTTACATAGGGCATCCTGAAAAAAGCATAGGCCTAGAGAAACACTCATGTTCAGAGGGGCCCAAAGCTTAGGTATTAGGTTGCTCTCTTTCAAAATACACATCTTTTGTTTTCTTAACTAAGGGTATGTCTACACTGTATGGTATCTCAAGATGGCTACCCCCGTGTCTACACAAACCACCCATTATTTCAAAATATTTTTCAAAATAACAGTCACGCTATTTCACCATGCCAGTAAACCTCGTTGCATGAGATGACTCTCAATAGCATGTTATTTTGAAATTTGGCACTGTGTAGATGCACCAAATTTTGAAATAGTTTCAAAATAAGATATGCAATTTGTGTAGCGAAAATTGCATATCTTATTTTGAGTTTAGGGTGCTGTGTAGACACACCCTAAATTGCTTAACATGTAATGGAGGAAAGTATAGAAAAGGAAACATTTAGATAGAATGTCAAAGGAAAGTCTCAAGAGTGAGGTCTATCAGGTTGCAGAATGCCAAAGGGAATGGTGGAAACTGCATCACTGGAGCCATTACAGCTGGGCATAACAGAGGAGAATATACTGTGGGAAATAATCCTGCACTAGCTGGGAAGATAGGTTTATTGTGCACTATAACACATCAATCTCTGATATTTAATTGTTCTGATATTCTTATACTTGTCTACCGCACTAATTGTTAGAAGCTTTATTGCACAAATTATCATTAGATGAGTTATTTTTGTGGAATACATATGAAAATTTTGTTTTAGTGGTTGTGATACCACTAAAACAGTGGAGTTGGCCAGCCCAAATTTATTTTCATTTTTTATTCAGTTGCTGGGCCTATTCAGTGAATACACTACATTCTATGATGTATTTTTTGTTACTAAAGTGACAGCTAATGTAGTTTAACTTAGTGATCTACCTATACATATTACAAATTATTAGTTGTCAATTAAACATCTTGGTAATACACATAATTACATGTTTCAAGTAACAGACCTGTAGGTTGACATGCATTCACAAGCTAATTAGTACTTCTGGCAAATTCCTAGAAATAGAGTATTAAAAGTAGCTGTAACGTCAGGCTTTGACCCAGAAGTTTCTCTCCCCGCAACTTGTCCTTAGTGACTTTTCCACTTTTACACATATATATGTTTCTTCTGAAAGGGAGAGTATTTTGAATTCTAGATACGACTCGTGCACCTTCCCTGGGTAACTTCCTACCAGTTCTCACATTGGAGTGTCATCAGGCTCCACAATGCCAGTCTCCTCCTGTGACTCCGCCAGGTCTGGAGGCTCAATTCAGTCTTCTGGGTCTCTGATTACTGTTGTCTGAGCTTCTGGCTGGTCCACTTTTGGAGCTCCTCCAGCAGGTCCTTCTTCTCCAGTAGCCAGCACAGATTGTGCTGAACTGCTCCCTTTTATAGTACACCAGCTCTTGGAGAATACTCAGTGCAGCTGAGAGGTGATATTTCCTCTGCCCACAGGGCACCAAGCCCTCCTTGCCCAGTGTGGGGTTGCATACCCCATCATTACCCCTTGGTCACCTCTTTTCCAAGCTGAAAAGACCTAGTCTAATTGACCTCTCCTCAAATAGAAGCTGTTCCATACCCCTAATCATTCCATTCTGAAAACTGATCGGCTACGTCTACATTGGCCCCTTTTCCGGAAGGGGCATGGTAATTTTTGAAATCGCAATAGGGAAATGCGCGGGGGATTTAAATATCCGCCGCGGCATTTAAATAAAAATGTCCGCCGCTTTTTTCTGGCTTTTAGAAAAGCCGGAAAAGAGCGTCTACACTGACCCCGATCCTCCGGAAAAAAAGCCCTTTTCTGGAGGATCTTATTCCTACTTCAAAGTAGGAATAAGATCCTCCGGAAAAGGGCGCTTTTTCCAGAGGATCGGGGCCAGTGTAGACGCTCTTTTCCGGCTTTTCTAAAAGCCGGAAAAAAGCGGCGGACATTTTTATTTAAATGCCGCGGGGGATATTTAAATCCCCCGCGCATTTCCCTATTACGATGTCTGAAATTAACATGCCCCTTTCGGAAAAGGGGCCAATGTAGACGAGCCCCACAAGTTTTTAGGTCAGGTTTATTAAGAAAAGATTTACCTGAGGCATCTAAACTTTTAAGGTCCTGTGACTCCACCATACCTAAAAATATTCCTGTTTTTTCCTACCTTAATTTGATGGATCTCCTAATGCAATGGAATGGAAAAGAATGGACACATTGCCTGCCTGTTCTCTCCATCTTTTGGTAGCAAATCTGCTCTACCTTTAGTTTCCATTTAGTCCATTTTGTTCCCCTTTTGGTAAAAGTTCTCTGCAGAGGTTGTTGGGTTGCTTACTTACAATTACTTGTAGTAGGATTGGACCTCAATGCCCCAACTGAGATTACTTCTTATTATGCTAACAGCTGTACAAATACATAATAAAATTTCCTTCCCTTTGTAATCTAAACAGGCAAGCCAGACAAAGGTTAGGAGGGAAAATTTCAGCTAACTTGGCACTGGTGTGATTAATGCAGAGGGGTTGATTTAGCTTCTCTTGTTAAGACAAGCTAAGTCGCTGGCAGAGTTTTCTCTTGTCGACGTCTGTACTCCACCTCCCTGAAAGTAGGTGAGCATGTACCATTGATACAGTGCAGTGTAGACACCATTATAAGCTAACTGAATTGAGATAATTTAAGTCATGTAACTTATGTATCTGAAGTAGCCAAACTTAGGTTGACTCACAGCATTAGCGTGGACCAGCCCAGAGGTATGGAATAGTAAAGCAACTAGCCCAAGGTCTCAGCTTCAGCCTCGAATAGAAGATATATCTCCTGAATCTCAGTCCAATACCCTCCACCTTAAATTATGCTGCTTCCCTGTCTTACTTATCATACCTGCTGCCTCTTAGCCTTACGCCAGGGGCTCTCACCAGGAGCTCTAGCTAGAGATGAGGACTCCGTAGCGTTAGGTGCTGCCCCAAACAGATTATAAAACCAAGTGAATGGTATGCTTCCTGGGTAAACTCCCAGAGCACTTTTCCTCCTTTGCCACAATCCCACACTTCAGAAGAAGGCCTTCTATAAAGCCAGTAGGGAGACAGCAGTGAAGAAACCGAAAATCCATTTCCCTGAGATAAGGGAAATGGAAGGGGAGATGGATGACACCAATAAGGCTGGTGCAGACCTTGACTGTTCACTACAGGACCCAGGACTGGAACCCACAGTAGAGAGTGGACCTTGGTTCTCCTACCAACCACTACAGAATGGTGGTGTCAAGGGCAGTAGATATGAAGTTTGCAGGAGCAACTACAGGAATATCAGTCAGGAGAGAGAGGATTCACTGATGCTGCTTATTAAAAGAGACTTTGAAAGACTATCCTGGAGGGAGAAACTGCTTAGATACTGAGCCTAATGGGCCGAGTCACAAAGAGGAAACTGCAGCTCCTGAAGTAAGAGATGGGCTGCACAGCATGAGAATGTGAAATCGCATCTACAAAGAAGGGGTTGATTAATCGCCAGAATGGCCAGGAGGAAGTATTGTCCAGCAGTGAGTAGGGAATCCTCTTCACAGCTCAAGATGCAAGTCTGGCCTGGCAAAGAGAGCCTTGCAAAACAAGAAACTTTCTAGTGCCCTGCAGAACGTCACTCAGGTGCAAGAGTCAAAGTAAGCAATGCAATATGAACTCCCTACCCATAATCCCCCTTAACAAGAGAATGTGTAGTTCACGAGCTATTACTGTGTACTTCAAGACAGGAAAATTAGATATTATCAGTGCTAGTAGAGAGGAATTTTATAACTACAAGAAAGTGAGTACAATGACCTAGTCTATGATAACAGTCCCCATCATATCCTTTGTTACCATGTAGGCTCCCTCGTCTGATATTAAATGGGGAATTTAGTGATCTCTTATCTAATAAAGTGAAACTTCCATTTAAGACTATCCCAATATAACCTACAACTCACTGATAAGTTTCACCTCTTTCCCCACACACCTCAAACCCAATTACTGTACTTTAAAAATATTATGTCCCCTAATTAGAGAGATCTCATAAGGGAAATATGCACAAGATATAAATAAACAAATAACCATTTTACTTGCTTTAATTAACATACTCATTAGTCCATCAAGTACTTTGTTAGTAGTACAGGTGAAACTGTTCACAACACTAAGCGAAAGCAGCAGAAATGGATTGCTATGCAAATCCATCAGTTCCTGCTGCTCTTAGGCTCTATCATGCTCCTTTGTACTCTAGTTTCCATATACAATAAGTGTATATTGTCAACAAGTGTATTTTGGAGTTTAACTCAGATAAATATGTAACATAGTCTATGTATTACAATGCAAGACAATATAGGATGTCATCGGTGTGTTTAATACATTTCTGAAACCATATAGCACTCCCTGGTAAACGCTGCCTGCTATTAAGGTTGTCCAACTCTTCCTATTACAAAACCATATGTGAAACTTGCAAATCTTCAATCACGGCAACGGAAATTTTTCATACTAGATGTCTGCCTCCAGTTTAATATTTCTTTGGAAAGCTTCGGTCAAAGAGGTTCAGTCATCTCAGAGAACAGGACTAGGGAAAACTATATTGTTTTGCCATTTTCAATGTTCTGGTGATCTTTTCTTTGAGAATATCTGCTGCCTTCCTGCTTTGGAGAAGGGACTTGACACTTTCCAGTGGAGAGGCTTTTGTGTCAGTAATGTGCCTAAAGCGGCTCCTGTGTAAATCCAGATACGGCTAATTAAAAAGCCTTTGAAAACTTTCAGTTCACAAGTGCTCAATAGAGAATTCAGCATCTTAAAAACTCTGTCGAGTTCATCCTAACTGAGCATGCTCCATCCATCACCAAACTGCGCATGCCCATCTGTAAGGAGTGACTGAGCATGTTCTCACACAGGGCTAGAAAAGTGAAGCCAGACTTTCTGTGTAATTTATGATACCTGGCCCACCCTGTCCAGAAACAGCACTGCGAGTAGAAATCTACTCTCTCCTGTGATCTCAGTGACTGCCCCCGCATGGAACCAAGCAGCATGGAATATAGCAAGGACAAGAGCTGGACCATGGAGGAAAAGCAGTAGATTGGGACAGAGAGTCAGGGATGGAGAAGAGACAGAATTGGACAGCTTGGAGGGGACAAAGGAAAAAGAGATGGCAATCGAGCTATGTCTACACAACAACGACTGTTTTTGCGCAAAAACCAGAGAAGCATCCACACCTCAAGCACATTTTTGTGCCAAAGAAACTACAGTAAATCGACAGGACAGAGGGGTTTTGCCAGTAGAATTATTCCTCTCCCCATGAGGAATAACTCCTTTTTGCTCTACAGCTCTTGTGCAAAAAAGCATGTGTGGATGCTCCATAGAAAAAGCACAGGTGCTCTGATGGCCATTCTGTGAATGGCCATCAGAGCTTTCTTGCACAAGAGTGTCCATGCAGTGTGAATGCTCTTTTGCGCAAAAGCACATCCCTTTTGCGATGCGCTTTTGAGGTGTGGACACGCTTTTGTGCAAGAAGTTTTTGTGGAAGATCTCTTCCACAAAAAGCTTCTTAAGCAAAAACCCTGCAGTGTAGACAAAGCCTTGGAGTATACTGGCTAAGGAGTCTATGTTCACCAGAGAACACTTCATATACTGGTATGGAATCCAAGATGTCTGAATGTGACCATTCCTCCATGGTCAGGAAAAGCTGACTACCTATTACTGCTGCAAGTCACAGCTCATTCAACAGAGTTATGTGTGGCTGATCTAAAGTTTGCAACCCTGCTGAAGAACCATGTGTTAATATAATGTCATTTGATAACATTTCTGTTAGTTTTTCAGGGTTTTTTTAATTTTATGCAATGAACCCTCACTATATTAAAATAATATTAAGGTTGCAAAGACAATCACTAAAAATTAGGAAATGCCACAATTGCAGTTGCCTCCCAGAATTAATTTAGCTCCCTTGTAATTACAGACACTATTATAATACACAAAGGTGGAAGGCAAATTAAGATTGCACAAGTGCAGCTTTAAATCAAGTATTTCCTAACTTTTAAGTGCTTGATTTTGCAACCTTAATAAAGTGCTGTAATAATACCTAGGCTCACTAGGTTACATTAAGTGAATAAATCTTAATGTACCTATTTGAGAATACATTTAAAACAGTATATTTATTTTAAAATGATCTGAAAGTTTGCTTTGGATTGGGTTTTGTCCTGTCTTTGTTATTGGTTTAGTTTTTTTACCTACCAAGACCTGAGATAACAAGGCTCGGGGTGTCTTAGGCAAGAGTTGTTGATACACCTAACAATCACTGTTATGTTCGGACCTGCATTTCTTGCAGTGCTTTATGGCATAGTGATCATTTGCACAAGGGGAATCAGCTCTAAGTGGAACCAATTTTCAACTATGTCATTATTTATTTATTTGTGATGTTAAAGCTTGCACATACCCGGGTAATGTCAAATTCACGGTTATCTGGAGCTATAAATCACAACAGCCTGGCTGCTTGTACCCCATACAGGATTGGACAAGCAGTGTTGCTGTTGCCACATTCCCCCTGGGCTTTCTACTGGGTCATCTTTAAGTTTGACAAATATTAAGGAAAACATGTATAATAGATGGTGACAAGAAGTTCCAGTTGAAGTAGTCACTGGGAAATAAGAAAAGCCAGAAATAGAAATCCAAATAATACAAAAATCCTAATCCCCTGAGTTCCCAGGGTAGAGCAATGTCATACTTATTATGGGAAGGACAGGCATAAGGGTATAGAGAAAGGGGCCTCAAGGGGATAGATACCAACTACAAGAGCATCTCAGCTCTAACTTTACTTTACTATTTGTATTCATTGATTTAGGTGTATGTGAAATCTGTCCCAGATTCTAAATACCTCACATCATTGGCATTTTAAATCACACCCATTTCAAATCACCAGTAATTCAGTTACTCACTCAACCATTCAGTTATTGATCTGCCCCACAAAGAAAATATTTTTTCATAGACTGAATGGTTTTGGTTTTTACCAACAGACGAACTGGATGCTGCTGATCTCAGCATCGATTTTTGTCTCAGGCCCCGGTACTGCTCTCCAAGTCCTTACCGGCCTAGGCTTTTCCCTTTGCCATTCCCAAAACAGGCTAATCACAATCCTTGCAAATCACAAAGGGTATGTCTACACTACCCCGCTAGTTCGAACTAGCGGGGTAATGTATGCATACCGAACTTGCTAATGAAGCCCGGGATTTGAATTTCCCGGGCTTCATTAGCATAAAGCCGGCGCCGCCATTTTTAAAAGCCAGCTAGTGCGAACCCCGTGCCGCGCGGCTACACGCAGCACGGGCTAGATAGTTCGAACTACGTAGCCATTCCGAACTATCTGTACTCCTCGTTCCACTACGTAGTTCGAACTATCTAGCCCGTGTAGCCGCGCGGCACGGGGTTCGCACTAGCCGGCTTTTAAAAATGGCGGCGCCGGCTTTATGCTAATGAAGCCCGGGAAATTCAAATCCCGGGCTTCATTAGCAAGTTCGGTATGCATACATTACCCCGCTAGTTCGAACTAGCGGGGTAGTGTAGACATACCCCAACCTCCTAAAACATTCCTAGTCCTTGCTACCACAGACAATATTGTAGAAGATAATCCTCTTCCTCTATTTTTTGCTCAGAGATGACCTGATGGGGTGGGAGGAAGAGGGAAAAAAAGGCTTTGGAATTAATTGTTGTTTACTGACAACTATAATGGAATGAAAAAATTCATAACCACCAAACACGTTGTTTTACCTCTTGCTTCTCCTGATCTATATATATTTTCCCATGAACTTTCTAAATGTTTTATACTTCTTCTTGGCTCCCTGTTCCAGACTTATCTCCTAACAACAAACTCCTTTAAAATTCCCCTTATCCCTCTCTCTACCCTTCTTGATGATGTTAGGATGAAATTTTCTGTCTCTCTTCCAATCTGTACCCTTCTAAGAGATGCTCTTCTCTCTCTCTCTCTCTCTCTCTCTCTCTCTCTCAGGCTATGTCTAAACTGCAGAGTTTTTGCGCAAAACTCACGGAGCATCCACACTGCAAGTGCGTTTTTGTGCAAGAAATTTTACAGTAAGTCAGAAGAAGAGAGGGGGTTTTGCACAATAGTTATTCCTCTTTCTACAAAGAATAAGCCTTTTTGTGCAAAAAAAGTGTGTGTGGACAGGAAACAGGTTTATTGCACAAAAACAGCCTATCGAAAGAAGCACAGTTGCCCTGGTAGCCATTCTGTTAATGGCAATCAGAGTTTTCTTGTAAGAGAGCATCCATACAGTCTGGATGCTCTCTTGCGCAAAAGCTTGTTGCTTTTCTGATGCACTTTTGCAGTGTGGACGTGCTCTTGCGCAAGAAGCCTGCAGTCTAGACGTAGACACACACACATTATGACTTGCTCTCTCTCACACACACTATGGCTTGCATGAAGGTTGTGGATGTTCAAGATCAGGCAGCAAAATGACACTGAAGGATGAACTCTGAACAATCCAGGCTCAGAACAGAAGTCTTCTCTACCAGTCATGTCCAGGGCTTTCTTCCACAGATGCCCGTCCTTCTCTAGTGGTATTTAAAAGTGCCATCATTGGCTTCTTATACTATTGTCTGCCTAGAATGCAGATGTAGCAGACACTGATTAACACCCCAGGTTTACATTACATATTTAGATTAAAATCAAACGCTTCTTTCTACCCTGAGCTCTCATTTTTCCTATTCCACTGGAGGGTAAGAGAGTGAAACCAGGGAGGGGAATGTTTTACATGATTTCTAGACATGCTGATTTTCAGACAGTATGAACAGCTCACTGCTCTGGGGCTAGATTGCAACATCAGAGGTAACTCATCTAATCACCATGCAATTGATTTCAGTTCATTTGCATGTTGTTGTACAACTGATTAAAGATTCTACAAACTTTTTCTGGTTCACGTGTTGGAAAACTAAGCAAATATCTAGGTGAGCTGATGTGCCCCAGAAGACCTCCACATACTGCCAGGGGTAGACATATCCCTGGATGTTGACCACTGCTTTTCTGGTTCTAAATAAAATAGAAAGAAAAATACGGTATTTTGTATGTTCTTGTCTTTTTTCTTGTCCCTTTTGCTTTTTCAATTGCCTTTTTCTTTTAAATGTGTAAGATACAACGAGTATGTCTACACTCCCTAGTTTTGTCAACAAAACTTATGTTGACACCCAGAAGTTGATAAAAATCACCAGAGGTTGTTCACTCTACTCCCTTTGCCAGCCACTGCTGGCATCCCCTGGGAAAGAGCTACTGCCCAGGAAGTGGCTGCAAGAAAAAAAACCTGGTTTCTGCATGAAGCCACTTGAACCACATTTGAGAAATATCGACTTAGGATGCCACACTAAAATAATGTGTAACAACAAACATTCTGGTAGTATTTATAGACAGAGGGTACGTCTACATTTGCTCCCAAGGTTCAAACTAGGGATGCAAATGTAGGCAACCAAAATTGCTAATGAAGCAGGGATTTAAATATCCCGCGCTTCATTAGCATAATCTCGCCTGCGTGCTATTCCGCTCACCAGCTGATTCGAACCAGGAAGTGCACTTCTCATTTTTTGAGGAGTAACGTTAGTTCGAACCAAGGGGTTTGGTTCGAACTAACGCATCCCAGAGCGCACTTTCACTTTCGAAACAGCTGTTGAGTGGAGTAACGCGCCGGCGAGATTATGCTAATGGAGCACAGGATATTTAAATCCCTGCTTTATTAGCAATTTTGGTCGCCTACATTTGCATCCCTAGTTCAAACTAGGGAGAAAGTGTAGACGTACCCTAACAAAACATGTAACTGGTAAGTGGGCTGTGCCCATGAAAGCTCATGATCCCATCTACATGTTTTGTTAGTCTATAAAGTGTTACCAGACCATTTGTTGTTTTTTAAGTTTATCCTGTACAGACTAACTCGGCTACCCCCTGAAGCCTTAGAATAATGTGATTCTGCACCACATCATGTTGACTAGTACTTGTGTGGGGAGAGAGGGAGGGCCACCCAGGCTATGTCTAGACTTCAGGCTTTTTTCGGAAGAAACTTTTCCAGAAGAGATCTTCCAAAAAACTTCTTCCAAAAGAGAACATCCACACTGGCCAAGCACCACAAAAAAGTGGTGCACTTTTGCGAAAGAGAGCATCCAGACTGATGGGACACTCTCTCGCATATAAGGCCACCCGGAACCACTTCAGGCAGGGCTTTAGGTCACCAGTTGCTTCCGAGTGCTCATGATGGAACCTTGCAGGGACATGCACTTAAAGGGACCCTCCTGGTCAACCATTTCTCTGTTTTTGCTGTGTGCTTGCTACCTCTTCGAGGGACAGCAAAGTTCTTGCAGTGTGTGCTCTGGTTGTCCAGCTTTTTTGGATGCCACAGCTTTTCTCTTGGGGTATGTCTACACTACCCCCCTAGTTCGAACTAGGGGGAGTAATGTAGTCATAGGGAGTTGCAAATGAAGCCCGGGATTTGAATTTCCCGGGCTTCATTTGCATGAAGCCGGCCGGCGCCATTTTTAAATGCCGGCTAGTTCGGACTCCGTGCCGCGCGGCTACATGCGGTACGGACTAGCTAGTTCGGATTAGGCTTCGGATAGGAAGCCTAATCCGAACTAGCTAGTCGGTGCCACATGTAGCCGCGCGGCACGGAGTCCGAACTAGCCGGCATTTAAAAATGGCGCCGGCCGGCTTCATGCAAATGAAGCCCGGGAAATTCAAATCCTGGGCTTCATTTGCAACTCCCTATGACTACATTACCCCCCCTAGTTTGAACTAGGGGGGTAGTGTAGACATACCCTTGGCACCATGGAGCCAGAGCTGCCCCTGGGCATGTGATGGCCTCACATGGCCAGGCTGCAGTTTCTGAAGCACTTTGTGCCAGCTCCCTTCCTGGTCCTGCACGAGCGTGAGTCAGAGCTCAGTCTTGGGACCCTCTCCCTATATGTGTGGTGAAAGGAGGGTTGGAGGGGAGGGGGCGTGGAGTGGGGGGGAAGCTCCATCCCTGGGGGGTTGTGCCATCCTGCCCTCACACAGCCCTGCTGCTGGGGGAGCAACCTCTTAGGGGGTGGATCCTGGGGTGTTTGAGGGGTAGAGGAGAGGCGAGAGCGGCAGGTACTTCCCAAGGGCTCAGGCGCACCTGCTCTCATTCTCTGTTTTGCTTGCTTGTTTGTCTCCTTCTGCAGGTTGTGAGGGTATCAACTCCATCCTGCTGTGGAGGGTTGTCTATCTCAGAGACCTGGACCCCATCGTGGCCGGATTTGCTGCCCTGGGGTTCCCAAACTGTGGTGGAGCAATTGATGGGACCCATATCCTGATCCGTGCTCCTCAACATTGAGCGGCCCACTGTATCAACTGCAAGGGCTACTTCTCAATGGTGCTGCAGGCCCTGGTTGACAGTTCACGGACATTTTTGTCGGGTGGTTGGGCAGGACACATGATTCCCACATTTTTCAGAGCTCCAGCCTCTATGGGAAGCTGGAGATGGGCACATTCTTCCCCCGCCATGAGTTTGCAGTTGGGGATGTGCAGATGTCATTGTGCATCGTGGGGGACGCAGCCTACCCCCTGATGCCATGGCTTATGAAGCCTTTTATCAGTCACCTGGATCCCAGCAGGGACCAATTTAATGCCTACCTCAGCTGGGCCTGGATTCAGGTCGAGTGCACCTAAGGCTGCCTCAAGGCATGGTTCAAGTGCCTCCTGACCAAGGTTGCCAACTGTCAGTAAATTTACGGGCAGTCCATAAAAAATTAGCCAAAATTGGACATGACCGTAAAGTCCATAAAAAAATTTAGGTGTCCGTAAATTTCGTAAAAATGCAATAAAATTTCAAAAAACAGCAATTATTCCACAGCAATAAAATTTCTTCTGTGCTGCTTCAGCCATTTTATTGCGGAGCGGCGGAAATTGGACGCTTTAGTTGTTTAGCTATCAGTGTTCAGATGTATGATCACAAAATGGAAAACTTCCAGGACCCTGACTAACTAAATGAAAGTGAGTTAAATAACATATTGTTCTTGTGACGTATGAATGACAATGATTACTTTTCACTTTTGGCAATCTTAATATAGTATAAAAATTATGTCCGTAAAAAAATTTGTCTGGCGTTAAATTTCCCATTTTGTCCGTAAATGAAATTTCTGTGGGTTGGCAATCCTGCTCCTGACCCGCCTGTAGGTGGGAGCACAACATCCCTGAGGTGGTGTCGGCATGTTGTGTCCTCCACAACATTGTGGAGAGGAAAGAAGAGGCCTTCCTCTGGGGGTGGAGGGCAGACACAGGCCTCAAGGGGAGACCCTTTGAGCAGCCACAGACAGCTGCCATCTGCCAGGCCCTTCAGGCTGGAGTGCGAATCCAGGAGGCCCTGAGGGAGTTTTTCTCAAGGATCCCAGTAACTCTCCCCAGGGCCTCCCCCCTATGGGCCTTTGGCTTGCTGCAGAGGAGGGCAGGGAGGGTGCATGTGGGGACACCCTATTTATTCATTAAGATTTTGGCAGGGACATAAGGAAGGTGCTGCACTTCCTGAATGCTACCACGAGTCACCACACACAACACAAGGCTGTTCCTTATTGACACAGTTTACTCCACAATGTTACAGTTGAGGTTGCTATTTGTCATTAGCTGCCAATACATCGGGGTAGTGTGGTCTGCTTGGCTTTTGGAGAGGGTTTTTTGGAATCCCATTATATACTGTGCGTATGTATAAGGTTAGGCTGATGATAACATTTGTCAACTCTGGATACAGAAAGCACAATAGACATTGTATGTTGTGATTGGAGCTAAATGCTAAACCACCTGAAATATAGAAGTGATATAATTTTTTTGCATCTTGCCAATGAGTGCAAGAACCATGTTCTATCAGTTCTAATCAATAACAAGTGAGCATATTAAACTGCAGCAATGCGTTGGCTTATCACAAGACTTCAGCTCCTATCACTTTATACAAAAAAAAGTACACTTTTTTCTAACTTTGTTTTAAATAAACACCAGCAAAACCATATACAAGGGTGTGATACTAATGGGAGTTCTCCTATTAAAGTATAAAATGAGAAACTGCAAATCAAACCTAAACATGAAAGATAAATTTATTCCACCACAGTATTCAGAATACTTTTCTTTTTTGCAGAGAATATTTTTCTAAGAGTAAAAGTCAGTTGCTTTACATTAGTGTCTATAGAACTCCAATCACAGA
Source organism: Pelodiscus sinensis (assembly GCF_052426305.1). NCBI lineage: Eukaryota > Metazoa > Chordata > Testudines > Trionychidae > Pelodiscus > Pelodiscus sinensis. Next base: position 212,805,672 of record NC_143052.1, read on the forward strand.
GCTGTCAAAGAAAGCTTGCTTGTTACTTTAAATAGATACTTGATGAATTGAAGCACCCTGAGGAATAATTACAGGCTATATTAAGAAAACAGGAGTTTAAATTGGTGAAGCTAAGAGTACACACTATTAAGTGCCAGAAGTCATATCAAATGAGTCGTTATTTCCTTTGCATCTATCCCTACCCTCTCCTCGTCTCTCTGTATTTTGTATTCAGAAAGAACAATAAAAAAAACTTTCAGTTTAAATGTCTTTTATTCTAGATTATGGGAAAAGCAGAAGAACAAGAAAGAGAAAAGTAAAGTCTCCCTCAGACAGCCTGCATCTGAACTGAATGCAGAATGGCAGCTTTCTTTGGTGAACTGAAGACTCCTACATCTACACAGGTGCAGCACAAAGAAAGCAAAATAATAGCTAGACATACACCCCCTTTCCTGCCTACAATAAATTATTCTGTGAGTCATTTATCCTGATTATACTTCTTAGACTGAGATTTTGAATGCTAATATGTCTTCCAGCAAGCTGAATCTGAATCAAAATCACTTGCAGAAATGGTCTGAGCTCAGTACACCTTAGGTCTTTTCCTACCTGCTTGGGGGTCTTTTCATTGACTTTAATGAAAATGGAAAATGGAATTTAATGGAATTTGGATCAAGGCCTGAGGTCATGTAAATACAAAATTCCTCATTTGAGTACATGAAAAGAGAAAGAGGGGAGCAGCACAAAGCACTTAGACTCTCAGTTTGGATGCCTCTGCTCTCACAAACCTGGCACTTCCTTTCCCAGTGTAGATCCCATTTTCACAAGATTTAGAAGTCACATCTGAACATACCCAAAACTCTTCTTTTCGTAAGGGGCCACGAGTTGGACACTCTGGAAACTTGCAGAGCTTACTGGCCTTTCTGTCGCCTTCCACTGGTTTCATTGGGAAAGGGATGCACCGGAACAGCTTTCATTTGGAACTCAGAAAAGTGATTTATTCTCATGGAGGAAATGCTTCAGACAGAGACATGCAAATCGCATGTAGAAGAAGAAAATGAACTAAGCAGAACTGCTTTTTAGTGGCAATGCTATAACAAAACAGTTCATTATTACGTGTATTGTGATAGTGCCCAGGGACCTCATTCAGATTTGCCTGGCACTACACTCCACACATACACATGATAAAATTATGGTTCCTGTCTTGAAGAGCTTATAGTCTATGGGTATGTCTACAAAACATCTAGGAAGTATAATTCCCACCTCCAATAGCTGTAAGTATGTTATTTCAGTGCAAGCTAGTGCCTAAAAATAGCAGTGTGGTTGAGGTATCAGGTGCTACCTGCTCAAATACTATCCCATCCAACCTACTGGGTACGTGCTTAAGCAGCTAACCCAAGCTGCCACCACACTGCTATTTTTAGGCAATAGCTCTAGTAGTATGTGTAGATTTGCCCACTTCCAATTGCTGATGGGAGACAATATGTGATGACAGAAAGAAACAACAGGTAAAGATAACAGGCAGGCAGGTGGGAACCAGTGTTCCCTGTAAGCTGAGCAGTTGAGCAGCCAACCAAGAGAGATTCAAATGCCACCCAGCTGATTTGCAGAACTCCCTCAGGACCCATAACAGGCAGCATATGTTTCTGCTGGTGGTGCACATCCACACATGCCTTAGTGCACATAACATTTATTCTGTAAGTGGATGGAAAAAATTAGAGGGAACACTGAACACAAAACACCACCGAGTTTATCCTGATGTAAATAATAATTAGTCTTCAGTTTAAACAAAGGAAAAATTGAGCACCAACAGTTACAAAATTAGGGTGCCTAATTTTACACATTTAAACTCATACTTAGACACCTGAACAAGACATTGGAAATTCAGAAATATTGAGCACCTGTAACTCCACTGGACTTCTATGGTAGTTTTGGGTACTCCTAAAAATTAGGCTATTTCTATTTTGGTCACTAAATATGAGTTACGGGAAAGAATGTTAGGTAATCAAATCTGAAAAATTTGCTCTATACACAAATATCCAAACATACCATACTCTTAGCTATAGAGTGTTTACATTTATAACAAAAAAACAGCATCAGGCAAGGAAATAATTTCCTAGACCAATATGATTGCTGTTGCAGCAATAATTTGGATTCAAAAGTGGGCAGTGCATCTTTCCATATCTCTCTCTCTCTCTCTCTCTCTCTCTCTCTCTCTCTCTTTCTCTCTCTCTTTTGGTCTTTGGCTTTTTTTATGTTCTTATGTTCTTTACTTTATTCTCCCCAAGGATTTATGTTCTTACTTGATGTGAGTTTCATTAGCATGATTCATATATTATTGTGTTAAACATTTCCAAGAGCTTTTTCCGTTAGACTAATAATTATTTCTCACTGCAATGTCACTTCTTGTTGACTTGTTGGTTTCCCTTGGAGATACAAAAGAAAGTATGAATATGACTCTATTTTAAGTAATTAAGAGGAAAATATGTTTACCTGATCTGCATATTTTTGTTTGCTTAACACCTTTTTCCTTTACATGGCAACAAAAGACAAGGTTTGCAATTATAATGAAAACAGAATCAAATGCAAATATTCATGGTTCTAATACTAGCGGGGCACTACATTTCTTGGTAGTTAGCTAAAATTCTAAAGGAATTTTTTTTCTTCTCTTCCATGTGATTTCTAAGGATTGAAGTGTGCTTTTGGTCTGTCTTAAATTTAGTAAATTAATTTTTTCAAAATATTGGTCTACAAATAAAAATGTCTTTAAAAAAACTATACAAAAGTTTAGCCTATCTTAACTATACTGTGAATATATATTTCATACTGTTAATAATCATGTTTTCACCCCCTCATATGTGCATGTAAAGTTCACTTGGAACTTATGAACAATTAAGTTAGTTGTGGAGCAGGAAATATTCAGATTGAAAGTGAGCATTTTGTTTTTTCCTCTTCTGATTTTGTTTTCCTTTAACCTTTACATGGCAATTTGGTCTGGTCTTACAATTATACAGGAGTATTACTTGCATAGTTATATATGGGCACTATGTAGTTATAGGATTCTATACAAAAGGTTATTTGTAAATGTTGATATCATTATTAAATAGTTTGGTCCGTATGGCTCATCACTGAATATACATGGGACAAACTGGAAGCGACGAGGCAAGAGAGGGCTCAGAAGCAGAAAAGTCTGCCTATGCCATACCTGCTTCATAAATGTTTAAAATGGGAAATTCTTTCCGGAAATCTCCTCCTGTAAACTATGCAGCAGAAAGCTTTCCCCCTATGGAAACTGTTACTAAACCTAGATTTATGAGTAAATATGTAGCTGCTGAATTTCAAAGGGATGTTTAGCGTATTAACTTTAATGCATAACTCAGGGCCAGTAGGTAGAAACATAATCAAGTTTTCTATAATTAAGCACTTGTCTTTCCCCGGCACCCCACCTCCTTAAAAATGAATAATAATATATTCAACCATATGTATCACCAGGCTACTAACAGTAGAAGCACATTAATACAGACAGAACATTTAAATATCTATCATTCATTGGTAAATGTATATGCAGACTATTGGAAATATAAATATGCTGTTCAAGCAGTGGGAACAGATTTGATGTTTTCTTTGGACTGAATCTTGCACAGGCTACTGCCTCAATGGGTCTAACCACTTCCTCACAGGCTAGGGGATGTATATATCTATTCCTTTCCTGGCACAAGTTGAATGCTATTGAAAATGTATAGCAGTTACTCTTTTGCACTACAGTTGTTCTCAAGACACTGATGCTGTGATGTTTTTTCTGTCATGGGTGAAATTTACAGGAACACTACCAACACAATTGCAGGCAGTCTTCCTGCTTGACAGAAGGAGCAATGAATTAAGATTTCCAGAGGAACATCCTATAGTGCCTAAGGTTTCTCATTTTCCATTTGACAAAGATGATACATTCCATCTCCACTAATTGCTTCCTGGAGACAAACTTCTAAATGATAATTATCATGAAAAATATTTTTAACCTGCCAATCTTTTTAATAATCCCAGGAGAAATAAACTGAGATACTATGTATCGATAGTGTATTCATGTTATTTCCCACTGTTTTGTAAGTAAGATTTAGCTGATTCTTTAATTAATCTAAATTTGCTTGGCAAAACTGAAGCTCCCAAAATAATTCCTGCTTCTTCTACTTTGGAAATTTCATCAAATTGTCTTTTCTGGTGAGGTGCGAGCTTGGGGGAGCCCTTTACAAATGAGTGGGTGTTTTTTGCTATCTAAGATATGAGTCACAAGCAATCAAACGTAAACGAGACTACTGTAAGAGAGAATTTTCTCATGTACAGATGCCTGAATGTATTAGAACTGGCCTAAAGCAACAAAATTCAGATCCAGGATAAATCTGAGTGGGGAGGCCTCCAAGGAACACCTAAGGCCTGCAGGGAAAGGCCGGCAATTCAGAAGATGACACACTTCGCTGCATCAGTACTGAATGCATACCTCAAGAGGAGGGCCTGACTATTTAAGGTCATTGTTTTGTCAGAGAAGGGAAGAAGGGTTATCAAGTCACATTAAAACTCAAGTAGCTACATTCTATTGAATAAAAGTCAGGACATGTCTGCAGGATGCATTGTCCTACAGAAATTCAGAGCTGTGATACAGCTCTGAGACAATCCTTGGGAGGCTGTCATAATTCAAACAGCCCCAGCACTACTTTAATGTACACCACCCGACCCCCAGCCCAAAATCTGGATGGTGCAAAGGAAGAATACATCCTCCTTCCCTCTCCCTCCAAGTGCAGCAGCACAGAATGAGTGCCAACATTCAGTCCAGTCTCTACTGGTCTGGGTTTTATTGATATTGGTTTTGGTATCTGATCTAAATACTTAATACCAAGGTTTCCACAATTAATGAGCTTGGCTACTTGAACATCTTCCAGAGAGTACTTCTGACTACTTGGTATTGTAACACTAGGTTAATACTAAATTAAGATCATGCTGATTGGAGAAACCGAAGCAGATGGCACTGTGATTGATAATGAAACTTTTTTTGAAGGGGAATTTCAAGGGAATGAGAGAGGGAAAGAAAGCAGCACTGAAGAAATGGCATGCATTAAAAAAATCTCTATGTGATCATAAAAACAGAAGCACAAAGGAGGAAAACGACCAGGTATAAAAAGAGATTGTATTTTATTCCTGAAAGATACTCAAGCTGCAGCGTGCTGGATATAAATGGCCTTTGGTAGGTTAAATCCTTTAATTCAATCCTGCTTGAGGATGATGAGCCTCAGATAAATGCAATGTGCTGGCTATGCTTCCTGCATAGCAAACTGCACCTCATCTTCTGAGCACCATTCAGGTGCTCTCTTATTTTAATGACCAGTTTGCATCATTCCTGGTGATGGGGCGGATTCGTCTTGCTAAACTCATGAGTGCTCATTCTCACACTCAGGCGCTGCTCTTTTGGTATACTGGAACTATCCTGAAATAAGCAATGCCATGTCTTTAAAAGCACCTGCTATTTCCCAAAATAGCAAGTATGCTATTCCTGCATCCCTCTAACCCTTGTTACATGAGGGTTACAGGATTTGTCAGAATAGTGCCATATTTTGAAATTTGGTGCTGTGTAGACAAAATAAGCTCTTTCGATTCAGACTGAATAAGATACACTATTTGCGTAGCGTAGAGTGGACATGGCCTTGTCCCTTCCATGGAGAAGACCATGAATACATAAGCCTTCACTTTTGACAGGTTCCTTTTTCATCATCATCATCATTGCCCTTCACACCCACTGGCGTATAGGGCAGCAACAAGGTTCCTTTTTGCAGATCTTAAAAATAATAGCATATTTTCAAGCTAGTGTGATTGCTCTTTTTTCTTTCTTAAATAAACAGATCAATTATGTTTATAAGAATAAAGGAAATAGTCTCTTATGACCCTCTCCTATAATCCCCTAGGGCATGTCTACACTAGGAAATAATTTCAAAATAAGTAAAATCGAAATAATAACTCCTGAAATAACTAAATTGAAATAATGGTGAGGAGTCCTGTGGCACCTTATAGACTAACCAAAGTGTTGGAGCATAAGCTTTCATGGGCAAAGACCCACTTTGTCAGATGCATGTTAGCATCTGACGAAGTGGGTCTTTGCCCACGAAAGCTTATATTCCAACACTTCGGTTAGTCTATAAGGTGCCACAGGACTCCTCGCCGCTTTTGCAGATTCAGACTAACCCTCTGATAAATTGAAATAGTGCATCCCCACTATGGGGGAGCATAGAAATTAGTCGGAATTATTTTGAAATAGCAAGTCCATATTAATGGCATACCCCTTTCTGGTGTGGAGATCCTGGAGGTTAGTGCGGTCCAGGATCTTGCACCAGTCCATGCCAGAGCTCTCCTGCGTCCCTAGCCAGTGGCAACTGAGGGTGCTGCAGGAGTGCTGGCAGCTGTGAGAGTCTCTGAGAGAATGTTGAGGTCTGCCATGGCTCTGTCGGCTGCTGCTGATGGCCCGGGGCTTGCTAAACTGGCCAACTGCCACAATCCCTTCTCCAGCATCCTGCTATTTTAAGCTCCACAGGAGAAGGGGACCAGTGGGGCTGCCAGGTGTGACCAGAGTGGCCACAAGTGCAGATGTGAGAGGTCTCTAGAGAGACCTCTTATTTCAATTTATTTTAAATTATTTCAAATTAGCAGTGGAGCATCCACACTAACACTATTTTGAAATAACAATTTTGAAATAAGTGTTATTCCCTGAGGGTATGTCTACACTTGCAGCCTATTTCGGAACAGGGATGCAAATGTAGGCATTCGGAATTGCAAATCAAGCCCGGGATTTAAATATCCCATGCTTGATTTGCACCTTCCCTGCTGGGTGCCATTTTTTTTTTTTTTTTAATTTACAAGCCTGAATTAACTGCCCGTGTCTACACGCGGCAGTGAAACGGGCATTCAAAATAAAGCCCCTAAATCAAACTACCTATTATTCCTCCTGCAATGAGGTTTAACAGGTAGTTCAAAATAGGGCTTTATTTCAAATGCCCGTTTCACTGCCGTGTGTAGACGCGGGCAGTTAATCCGGGCTTGTAAATTTCAAAAATGGCACCCAGCTGGGAAGATGCAAATCAAGTGCGGGATATTTAAATCCCGGGCTTGATATGCAATTCCCAATGCCTACATTTGCAGCCCTATTCCGAAATAGGGTGCAAGTGTAGACATACCCTGAGGAAAGCAGGAGTACAGATTTCAAAATAAGCAGTCTGTTATTTTGAAATAGTGGGCTGGGTAGCTTGGATGTTTTCTTGTTATTTCAAAATAATTCCCTCATGCAGACCAAAACTTACAGGGCTGGTGAAAGACTTTGCTGGGGTCTGGGCTTCCCTGGAAGGGGTAGGGCCTCAGGCAGAAGGGGCGTGGCTAAAAGCAGCCAGCCCTCAGCACCACTCGGACCACGTCAAGTCGGGCTCTGGCAATGATTTAAAGGGTCCAAGGCTCCAGCTACTGCCGTGATAGCAGCAGCCCTTCTAAATTGCCAGGCCATAGGGCAACTGCCCCTTCCCTTCCTCCCTTCTCCCCCACATTCATAGGCAGCCCTGCTCCCTTATGAGGAATGGCCCTTAATAAGACTTCAAGAATATCTCACATAAGTGCTGTAGGGACTTTTATTTGCTGTCCCCCAAAAAAGTTCTATTAGTAACTTGGCCAAATATTATTAATTCTTAAGCAGTCTGACTGGTGTGATGGTCTGTGTGTGATTTAAATGAATAAAGGGAAAAAATCGTAATTTAAAGAAAAAAACTACCACTGGCCCTTTAAGAAAAAGGAGTCTATGTGAGAAGTAAAATATAAGATGTGTAAACCATAGTATAATATTATCCATACATTTTACAAAAAATTTTAGTAAATATTTTACATTTTGCAGCATGCTGAATATAATTTACAATTTTTAAAAGGTTGTAGTTTCATAACTAATTTGTGTCTATTACTGTAATACATTTTTTTATACACAGTATTATTTGAGTTAGGGTGAATTGCAAAGAATTCGGCAGCCACTCCCCAAAGCTGGTGTATATTCCAATACTTAGATTTACCAAACCATCACAAAATACCCTTTATGATACCTTAATGGTTACCCAGAAGCCAAACAACAGAACTCTCTTAAAGCAACCCAGCCTTAGGCTTTCACCCAGACAGCCAAATGAAAGAAAGTTCACCAATTCCAAAAGACTGGAAACTTTACCTCCCAAACCAATGAATATTTCAGTTCTTATCCCATATATATACAGGCAGTCCCCGACTTACGCGGATCCGACTTATGTCGGATCCGCACTTACGAACAGGGCTTTCTCGCCCTGAGGTCAAGGTAGCAGATTGCTACCTGCGAGCTCCGGGGCGAGAAAGCCCCGTTCGTAAGCTGCTCCGGTGCCCCTGGTCTGCTGGAGACCGTCTCCAGCAGACCAGGGGCACCGGGCGGGCTCCCGCGCTTCTGAGGCTTTGCCAGAGCAAAGCCTCAGAAGCGCGGAGAACCGCCGCTGCTGCCGCTTGAGACCCGGTGCCTGTGGTCTGCTGGGGACGGTCCCCAGCAGACCACAGGCACCGGGACTGAAGCCGCAGCCGCGGGGGGGGGAGGGTCCCGCGCCTCTGAGACTTTGCCAGAGCAAAGCCTCAGAGGCGCGGCACCCCGCTGCCGCTGCTGCTCTGCTCCCCGTGTCCCTGGTCTGCTGGGGGGGGGGCGCGGATAGTGTGCCCCCCCCAGCAGACCAGGCTTTTGTTTTGGACCCTGGAGCAGAGCAGCTGGGGCGCTGCGGATTGGTCCTGCAGCACCCGCTCTGGGCACTACTGAACCAACCCGGCAGCACCCCAGCAGCTCTGCCCCAGGTCCTGATTCAGCCACTGCTGGTCAGTTTCAGCAGTGGCTGAATCAGGACGCCTGGGGCAGAGCAGCTGGGGTGCTGCTGGGTTGGTCCAGTAGCGCCGAGGGGTGCTACTGGAGCAACCCAGCAGCACCCCAGCTGCTCTGCCCCAGGCGTCCCCAAGTCAGCCGCTGCTGAAACTGACCAGCGCTGACTACAGGAAGCCCGAGGCAGAGTTGCTCTGCCCCAGGCTTCCTGGAATCAGCACTCATCAGTTTCAGCAGCAGCTGACTTGGGGAAGCTTGGGGTTCTTATGTTGAATCTGTATGTAAGTCAGAACTGGCGGTCAGTTTCAGCAGCAGCTGAATCTGGACGCCAGTTCCGACTTACATACAGATTCAACTTAAGAACAAACCTACAGTCCCTATCTTGTACGTAACCCGGGGACTGCCTGTACTTATAGCCAATTCTTATTAACTAAACTAAAATGTATTAAAAAATAAAAAAGAGGGAGTATTGGTTAAATGATTGATTTACATAAAGACATGAGTGCAGTTCTAAGATCAGATTCATAGTAGAGAAGATGAGCTTTGTAATTATAATTAGTTCTTTTATAATTTAGTCCGCAGGTTACAGTCCAATATCCAACATCATGTTTAGGGTGTCCAGTTTAGGACTGGGGCCTCAATCCTTATGATTTAGGTTTCCCCTGCATGAAACCTTCTATTTCCCAAATATCATGGGAATTAACATAAGGTAATTTATTCCTTAAGCACTTTATCACAAAGTTTAAAAAGACATGTACACAGTGAAATTATCTCATCCAAGATTCATTTAAATGTTAATATTGCCTCTGATCTCCTAATCAACAGCTGTAGAAATAGATAGGAACTTTCTGTTTACATGGCTAATGTCTAACAAGATATATAAGTAAACACACACAATTAGGTTTGTATTTCAAAATTGTAGTCTTTCTAGCATTGAATGGCCCTAATTACCATTGGCATACTTTTCTACGCACTAACCCTGATTCAGTTAGTCCTTTCTTGCCATGTGTCATAATAGGAATGAGATTTGTTGCAATTATATACCAGTGGTAGTAACAATGGTTTGTATGGTCATATTATGATCAGATAAACTCACTTCTGCAAACATCAACAAATTTATCCTTCTAATATCCTTATATTATTACCATTTTACACATGGAGAACTCGGACACACACACAATTTTACAGTTAGTGAAATTAAGCACAGAAATTTGGGCCCTCACCTCAGAAAGACATTTAGGATCATGTGTAATTGATTTCATGAATCAGTTAGGTCAGTTAGGCCCTAAGCAGGAAAAAGGAGAAGTATCCAATAAATGTTGGTTCTAGATTTGGAAAGAGGCAGACTTATTTACCCCTACAGCAAGAAGGAAATGCATTCTAATCAATAAATAATGAGGGAGGATATTAAACAGAAATTATTAAAGTAAAACATTTTAAACTCTGCACCAGATAACTTGCACCCAAGTGTCATAAAAGAATTGGCCCAGGAACTCTCTGAAATATTAAGAGTTGATTTTTAAGAAATCTTAAGAACAAAAAAAAATCATGGACTTAATATGACATTAGATTGCCACCATCATCATTCACTTTGTGTGTGTTCTGTCTTTCTCGCCATCTATCTGACCAGTCTGTTTAGATTATAAACTCTGTGCAACTTTCTATTCATAGGGTGACTGGCACAATGGAACCCCATTTTTTGGTTTATCCTTTGGCCCTGTTGAAATAAACATGATTAACAATAAGAGGAACAGGAAAAATTTCAGAGAACTGAAAAAAGATAAGGCTGTTAGCTGTATCTCTTTGAACAGAATGGAGAAGCTCTTTAAGGACACTACTCCCGACAGTTACTTTGTAACTGAGCTCATCCGCTGGGGATGGTATTTCAGGTGCGTGACCCTCAGCCGTATCTGATCACCGGTGAGTATCAGAACTTAGATTAGTAGGAAGCGTGAAATAAAAACTTAAGACGTGGATTTAAACTGAAAACCACTGGACTATATTGTGTAACAGAAATTTTAACAATACCTCTAATGAACATAGACGGGGGCAGTCCCCACTTATTCTACATAGACCAGGAAGGGCAGTCCCTCCAGGTCCCTATACCTACTTTACAGAGTCTACGACGAGAAAGGACGATTGATGTGATGCTGGTGACCTACGACCCTCGGGCTAATTGAAAGCCTTCAGGGAGGAACTACCAGGCGTCCCTTGTTGGATGATCCCGGCGCTTGGCGACCTACAATCCTTTGGCTAATTAGAAGCCGCAGAAGAGGAACAGACAAGGTGATCCCTCGAAGTACAGGTTAAGTTCGGTGACGGTCGGTTCACCTTCCGTGAAGCCTCTGGTCTCCGGATCCTCTTCCTCGCGATAGGATCAGGCGATGGAAGCTAGACTCTATCCTAACCCTATCCTAACCTTAACTTTAAATAAAACCCTAGTCTAAACAGCAACAAGCCCGACAGACAAGCACAATGACGGCTGACATGCATTGACCAACGCAACCTGCCGTACAAACTCGACGACGAGAGCTAACCTAGCTAACTACTAAACTAACTAATCCTAACCTAAGTGAGAAGGTCTGACCTTCTGTCAGCCTAACTCACAGAAAAATACTAGATTATATAGACTGGAGGGAGCATAGCCTTCCGCTAGCTTCTCCAGATAAAGCTTTACAAGACCTTTTGCATACGCTCACTCACTCTCTAAACCTAAAGCCTGTACCGACGGAACAAAGAACCCGACGCAGCTAGCCCCAAGGTTAAGCCCAGGGACCAGAACGAACTGCTGCAGAACTAAGGCTTAAATAGCCTGGGTTCATACATATGCATGAGTGTTCCATTTTAAAATGATTGGCTCATGGAAAATGCTCTTTGAGCATGGTTCAAAACCATTGGTTGACACATGGCTCATGAATATTCATGTTTTATTCAAATTGCAACAGGCAGATTAGTTATTATTTCTAAATCTCAACTGCTACCTGTGGACGTGATATAACCCATATCTGAAATGGATGACCAGAGAAAATTCTACTGTCTCAAAATGGAATTTTAGACTCCATTTTGAGATAAGATAGTACTCTGCATATATTTAGATTTATCCGCATTTCAATGAGTGAATAAACATTGATAACATCAGTCCTATGACATATATATATAAACACTGTTATATATATATATATATATAAACACTGTACAGATATTCATAGGGTAGACTCATAGTAGGTGTTTTCCATTTGCATTCAATCAGTTCATATTGTTTACAGTTCTGCCTTACAAGGCTGTGCCATTATGTAGAAAAGGTCATTGGGATGACCCAGGTAACTGCAAGCCCATTCATCCAACATGAATCCCAAGCAAAAACATTGCAAAGATTACATGGAACTCAACCAGTAAAGAATTAAAGAATGGCAATCGAATTAACGCTAATCAACAGAGTTTAATGGAAAATCGGTCTTATAAAACAAACTTGATATTTTTATGAGATTACAAATTTGATTGGCTTTGCGAACTGTGTTGACCTAATATATTTAAAGGCATTTTGGCATGGCATCCCACTTAGTCTGACATTACATCCTGATTTAAAAAAATTAGCATTATACAAAAATCACTGGATCTCATATTAAATAGATTAAAAACTGGTTAAGTGATAGTATTACATGTTGAGATCTTTTTCCCATGAAGCTCCAACAGGGATCTGTCCTTGGTCCAATGTGATTTAATATCTATATCAGTAATGTGGAAGAAAATATAAAATAATTGCTAGTAAATTCTGCATACAACACAAAAGTTGGTGGAGTGGGGAAAATGAAAGTGAGAGGTCAAATTCAGTTGGATCACTTGGTTAAATGGGCTCCTTTGAATAATATGCATTTTAATATAGCCAAATTGAAGGACCTACATTTAGGAGCAAAGAATTTGTCACACTTATTGCTGGTTACATACTGTATCCTGAGAAAGACTTTGGGGTACAGTTAGCTAAAGAAGTGAACATGAATTCCAAATGCAATATTGTAGCAAGGCATAACCGGGAGAAAATAAAATAAGAGTCCGGAGGTGGAATTAAGTCGGTATATTACATTAGTGAGGCTATTACTGGAATTGTGTGTCTAGTCTTTGTGGACACACTATAAAAAAGAATGCTAAAAAGTTAGAACTGGTTCAGAAGACAACAGCAAGAATGATTTGAGGTCTGGAAAATATACTTTATAGTGAGAGATTTAAGAAGCTCAGTCTGTCTAGTTTATCCAGAAGAAGAGACTTGATCGGAATCTATAAGTGCCTATGTGAGGAGGAGATTTCTTACAGTAGACAGCTTTTTACTTTAGCTGTAGATAATCAGATAAAATGTTTAGAAATGGACAAATTCAGACTAGATATAAGGTGCACATTTTTAACAGCAAGGATTATTAACTTTTGGAACAATTACCTACAGATGTGGGGACTTCTCCCTCATCTTAAGGCTTCAAATCAAGATTGGATATACTCCTATAAAAGGTATTATGACTCAGAGAGTAGTTATGGGCTTGATGTAGGAATTAGTGAGCAAGGCTCTATGGCACATAGTATACAGGAGTCAGAACAGATGCTCACAATGCTACCTTCTGGGTTTAGAATCTGTTAATCTGAAGTCACATGTGAAACCTGTGGCAGAGCCACGGACAACTCATCCTCCAGTCCGAGGGCATAACCACAAATCAACCCTTCTCCTGACTCTCAGAGCCTTACACTGTCCTCTGGCTGCAAGTGGAATTTTCATGGATAGAGATCACGCTTTCTAGTTTGTGTTCCACTATTTAATAGTTCGTAAGCACTCCGATTTGTGAGAGCAGGCACAGCACTTTCACTAACTTCATAAGTAGTCTGGCTCTGCCTGGCTTCTGTAAAATGGTTCATATGGGGCATTCTCAGAGATGTAACACAGGCATTAATGTAATTAATATTATACTAATAACTTGATACTATACCTATTTTTTCATTTCTCCTCCACACCTCCCATCTCCTTTATCTACTTTAATACCTTCTAAAGGCTCCATTTAACTTTGAAACAATATAAATGGACCATAGATTTTTAAATAGTCACTTATACTTTTCCAGTCCAGTATGACTCTGGCTGTATTATTCAGGACACAGCTATTAACATGACTCATTCCAAGCTGGTTATGTTGCTGCTTCAGCCAGGGTACTATTTGGAGCTGGCGATCTAAGCAACACTGGTGCCTATAATGATTCTGCTGGCTCTGAAACATAGTGTCTTGCTATTTTATCTGTCCCTGGAGTAATCAAGTTTATGCTATTTTCCTGCTGCCTCAATCAGTATCTTGGCTAGCTCAGGTATCTCCACTTCTCCTTTTCCCCAATAAGTGATCATGATTCTTGCTATTGAACTAACAATTCTTTTTAGCTTCCAGTTGTTATTATCTATACTCAGGTGGACTGGTTTCTCAGCAGTCAATCTGATCAGTGTTCATTGCAATAAAATTTGTTTCTTCTCCATGTATTGACACATCTGGTATTCACTTAGGTTTGAGTAACTGAGGACACAGGAGAATAAAATTCATGTTCACCTGTGAAATTAGTGCATGACAAATAGCATGTCTTAGGAAGTCAGTCCAGTGGCTTGTATATTTCTAAGGTCCAGTAAGGCTAGAAACTAAACCTTATTGTCATGTTTAGCTTACTGAGATTTTATATTTCTTGAGCTGTTCTTTCTTCCCCTCTCCTGGCCTCCACAGGAAGTTTCTAGCAAATTCCTGTGATTCTGCCCTGAAACCTGTGGCCTGTAATCAGTAATTGGAACTTGTCCAGTATGTTTTTTTCTTCCATCCTGGTGCACTGTCTCTCTGCGGGCTCATCTGCACTAGCCTCACTATTGTGTTGGAAGATGCTGTTATAACAGTGATAGTCCCAAGCACATTGCATGGCATTATTTGGTGTGCCTGGATTCAGCCCGGTAAAGATCAGAATGGTAACAGTTTGCAGACACAGTTATAAAAAATTATTGGTCCCTCCTATTCAGGCAACACAAAGTCACTTGATGAGATGGTAATATTATAGCATTTTCTCCCTGGAAAAGTGGATTGCTGATGTATTTGGGCTCTTTTGTTACTCATCCTCACTATTTCCAGCTGACGATGACATTATTGTTTCTTAACCTTTACTTTTCACACTTCTTTAGAAGGGAAAGATAAGCTTATAGCAAATACCTTTGTAACACTGACAGATCCCAGTCATCTGCAGGTAGAATTGAACTTGAGGCCTCTAGAGCCTAATGCATGATCCTCTATCACATGAGCAAAAAGCCAGCTGGCTATTAGCTAAGGCTGTAAAACAGGCTCATTGTTCTCTCCAAGGGTACGTCTACACAGCACGCTTATTTTGAAATAAGCTATTCCAGAATAGTTATTCTGAAATAGTTTATTTCAAAAGAGCACATCTACACTGCAGGGAAGCTTCAAAATTAGTCTGAGACAGGCTTCCCTAATGTAGACGTGCTATCTCAATTTAGAGTCCCAGGAGGCACTGAGGAGGAATAACTTTGAACGTCCCAGGGGAGGGGCTATTTCAAAATAGCAACAGTAGAGTGTCTACACAGGCCTTATTTCAAAATAGCTATTTCGGAATAGGCATTATTCCGTGTAGAATGAGGTTTCCAGATTTCAGAATAAACCATCCATTATTTTGAAATTATTTCAAAATAATGGAATAGCTGTGTAGACACTCGCATTGTTATTTCAAAATAACGCTAGTTATCTCAAAATAACGGTGCAGTGTAGACGCACCCTAAGTGGTCTCAGTGCCACTAGATGGGACAGTATGCCACACCTAGACACTGTATGGGTTACACATTCAGGCTTCGTCTTCACTGGGAGTTCTTCTGGCAGAAAATATGCTAATGAGGGACTCATTAGCATAAATTGCGATCTCATTAGAATATTTTCTGCTGGAAGAACTGGCAGTGAAGATGTAGCCTTGGTTGGGACACAGGCCATATGGGTTCAATTCCCACCTCTGGCATCAATTTGCTCTGAGATTTTGGCAAGTCATTTAATCTCTCCATGCCTTAGTTCCCCATATGGAAATTTGGGATAATAATACTGTCTTTCTCCTATCTCTTTGTAAGAGATTGTAAACTCAGTGAGGTGAGCGGGGGGTTGTCTTACCAATTGAACATGTGATACCTAATAAAATAGAGCCTGATATCAGGTGGTGCGGCCTCAAGAGGGTATCATAACATAAATGACAGCTCCTTCATATCACAGTGACTGCATTTCAGTAGATCTCTGGGAAGGTAAGTGAGTGAGTTGCCAGTAAAAATCCCTCCCCAATAAGCCCATCTTAAATGGATAAGCAGCAAGTGAACTTTGAATGTTAAGGTTAGCTTCCTTTGCGTAGCATTGTATACATGAGATGAGTGGGAGCAAATCCTCACCAAAATGTGTCCCCTTCATCCATAATTATATTCTTGAGTCAACAGTGGACTGCAACTGCAGAACCTTCTGCTGTATCCATGCTGTTGATTCTCCCACCAGAAAAGTTTTCAGGAGCATCAAGCTGTTGGTATGACTCATAGAAAACACCAACGCAAAGAGGGTAGAGCAGCCCAATGTTCTTTCCTCATTTTACTCACACACAGTTTCAAATAGGAAGAAAGAGACAGTGAGAAACAACAAAGAATCAGTTCTCATAAGTCAATGGTGAGAAAAGAGAAGGCTGGAGAACACTAGACAAGAGAACAAAAATACGATAGCAATTTAACACATGGTGAGTAGGTGGTGTGGGATAACATTACAGAAACTAATGCTTATGACTCCAGCATTGTCACCCCCAAAATAATCAGCAAAGGCAGATAATTAAAGTTTTTCTTGAGTACATATATGTGTATGTGCATATGTACCAAGGGACAGAATAAGATAGGCTACCATTTTTTTTTCAAATTAAAGAGACAGTGAGTGGACTCAGTCCATCACCCCATATGCAAATATCAGGTAAGCATTTAAATGTCATGGTCTGAGCTGTCCTTTCACTTGCACGTGCATATATTTGGTGACATCGGTGGATTTACTTACCCCACTGTAAGTGAAAAAAGAACCAACGTCCATATCTCTATCTAGGTAGCACAGAATTCCCAGAGTCCAAACTCTTCAACTTCAAGATTTAAATCAGAATCCAAATATCCCCATTTTGGGGAGATTGGGAATTTATGTTTTGATTCCACCCACTGTAAAGATAAGTTAGAGCTGTGATGCTGGATCCAGGATTTTGGTTGGGGTTCATTCCATAATTAAATTGCTTGTGGCAGAGTAATGAATGATTTTATATCTCATAATGATTTTCCTTCTGAAAGATGTTCTCCAGGTGATTCCAGAGGGAGATGTGTGCACAGATCTGAAGGCTGAAAATCACTTTCCCTGTACCCAGCATGAGTAACCTGGATGGCAGCTTGTGAGTCCTGCAAAATCCTCACCCTTTCCTCCATAAATGGAACAGTAACAAAGCCATTCCAGAGCTGCTATTCCAGCGTCTAACTTTCTTTTCTCCACCCTAGGGTCACACTTCATATAGGGAACAAAGTCAGTGTGACCAGCAGGGACTCACTGCCTTTGAAAGTCCATTCATTTTTATTTAGGCTGCTGAATCCGGATTTAGGAACCAAAGGCTCATGATTTTAGGCTAGGGCTTTACCATGGTTAAAATGTTGGTCTCTACCTTTTATACTTTGGTACAGCCAGGAAACACATGAAGACGAAATATAGGTAATGAAATAAACATGGAGCCCACTTCTATCAGTCACCCCTCTGCCGTCCATTCCATTTCTCCTTTTGATTCAATACACTGCATATTCTCCAAGCTGCCAGAGCTGGAGGCATAGGAAGGGGAAATAGTGATTTTTTATTGGTGAAGGCTACAAGAAGATAAATTTTCAAAAGGACCAAACATGCCTGTATCCAATTAAGGGTGCTGTTTATTTTAAGTACAATGGCAAGGGGACATGGCTAATAGAAGTTTGGTGATTTTGAACTTGTCTTAAAGCCCACTCAGTTAGCCTCATTAGCACTGGCATGGCAATTGACAGATACTTTTCCCCCCTCTCCCTTCTTTTTTTGTTTTAATTTGTGAAAGTCCCCCCTTTTCTCTCCACTCTGCTCATCTGAGGAAGTGGGTTTTGCCCATCAAAGCTCATGATACTCTCTCTATACATTAGTTAGTCTCTAAGGGTATGTCTACACTACCACCCTAGTTCGAACTAGGGTGGTAATGTAGTCAACCGGAGTTGCAAATGAAGCCCGGGATTTGAATTTCCCAGGCTTCATTTGCATGTTGCCAGGCACCGCCATTTTTAAATGTCCGCTAGTTCGGACTCTGTGCCCCGCGGCTACACGCGGCACGAACTAGGTAGTTCGGACTAGGCTTCCTATTCTGAACTACGGTTACTCCTCGTTCCTAGTCCGAACTACCTAGTTCGTGCCGCGTGTAGCCGCCGGGCACAGAGTCCGAACTAGCGGACATTTAAAAATGGCGGCGCCCGGCAACATGCAAATGAAGCCCAGGAAATTCAAATCCCGAGCTTCATTTGCAACTCCGGTTGACTACATTACCACCCTAGTTCGAACTAGGGTGGTAGTGTAGACATACCCTAAGGTGCTATAGGACTGCTCATTGTTTTTAAAATAAGATCCTTTCTATTGCTCAGTGATGCAAAACTGCCAGAAAACGCATCATCATATTTGTCCTTAAGGAAATGAAACTTCTAGTTTGCTTTTAGAGTAAAAGCCCTTTAAGAAATGGGAAGGAAATGTGGCTCATTTTTATTTTTTAAATTAAACTTATTATATAGTATTTATTTCATATGGAAGCTCACATCAAGGCCTACTTTTTTTTAATAAGGGTGTTCACTTGGGATTTTATTTCAATTCCTATTCAGATTAAAGCTGCTTCTTGTAGAGATTCTTCTTAAATTTTAGTGCTGACATGGTGACTCAGATGTGTGTGGGCTACTACTGTGCACAAAGCCTGCAGCATTACCAACCATACATCATTTCTAGGGGATGCTTTTCAGACAGGTCACTCACCCCTTCTTCAAAGGGAACAGAAACATCAGAAGGGATTTCATCTATGCCACAGAGAACTGCTGAGGAGATGAATAAAGAATTCATTTACAAGAACAATCAGGCACTTTCTTATTAGTGGAACATTTTTATTCCATTTGGTTTTCCTATTACTCAAAGCCAACATCCCACTACACACATTCCACAACAGAAATTTTATTTTGGGAGAATTCTGTAAGAGTATTTGGATATGCAAAGTACTAGCTTAAAGAGCAAAGAACTCACATTCCCAGGCAGGCAGATTTAAATACTATGCTTAGACTCTCAAGATTAAAGAATGCAATTCATCTTTAATTATAAACACAATTAAAACCCATAACACTTTCTTTAACAACAGGTTTGCTGTCACCTTTTTGCCTCCCAGAAAGTGGTGGTGTTGTTTTTACATCATTTATTTAATTGGACATACTTTCAGTGGTGACTGAACATTGTTTTGTTCTCATATAGCTACAACCATTATTGACTTGTACACTGGTTAATTTTGTTTAAATCAATCACCTTCCCAGCTGATGTTAAGAAACTGGCACATGACCTGTACTGCAGATGCATCAGTAGTGGCACCCAGCCAGCTGTGCATAGCAGGCATATAGGCATTTGATTTTGTTGTTATTGTTGTTGTTGTTCTGTGCTTTTTACCCTGCAGCCAGATTTTAACAGAGAGTGAAATCTCAATCTCTCTTTCTTTCCACATGCAATTACAAGGGAAGAACAGGTTCACTTCGTGTTTAAGTGAGTCAGCAGACACAGCAACCCTCAGAGGGCTCAGGAGAGCATCCCTCCTGAAAATGTTTAATTATTAACCTATGATCGCAGTCTGCCTTCACTTAACTCCCCTGCAACTCTACTGAAATTGATGGCACTGCACAGGTGCAGAACATCAGTAACGGCCTTTCATATGCAATTTTCTCTGTGCAATCTACAAAGCACATATTTAAATTTACAAATCAAATGGTAACTCTAGGGAATCCAGTAGATTTACTGAAGTACCTAGTATCAAACCTGAAAGTTAGGTACTGAGCCTCTAAAATAGCTATAGAGGAAATAGGTGTACAGTGAGAAAGAAAAGCTTATTAGCCTTAGTTTCCTTTAACAGGCTCGATGCTTGAGACTGAGCCATTACATTATCTTCTGCACCTTTGTGGCAGGCATTACATTACTGTACCTTTGTCCATAACAAAAAAAATCCTTTGCTTGTCCAGAACTAAAATGGAATATGTTGCAGAAGAATTTTTAGTTTCTCAATACAGTACACAATAACTTCTGCAGGTTCCTCAGTTATTTTTTCAACCACAATTTGTGTTCTATCCATCTCTTTAGCTGTTTAATGTCTCTAGCTCCACCCCTTCTTCCTGAGGCCCTGCCTGTTCTGGAAGCATGGAGCCAGAATCCCCCAAACATTGCCCAGGAGCTGAGCAATTCTGTCTCTGACCCCTCCGCCCCCACCCCTGTTGATTTCTTTGCTGTGCCATTGCTGCATTGGCTGTTCTGAACCACCTGGCTAACTAGTATCAATATTTAAATCCCCGCTTCATTTGCACTTTCGAAGTGCTTCATTTACATCCCTCTGCCGACAGAGGGGTGTAGTTTAAACAGAGCGGCTGTGTCTAGACTGGCAAGTTTTTCTGGAAAATCATCTGCTTTTGCGGAAAAACTTGCCAGCTGTCTACACTCATGTAAGATTGTCAGTGCTTTTGTGGAAATACTATGCTGCTCCCGTTCGGGCAAAAGACTTCCGAAAAACTTTTGCGCAAAAGGGCCAGTGTAGACAGCAGAGATTTGTTTTCCGCAAAAGAGCCCCGATCACGAAAATGGCGATCGGGGCTTTTTTGCGGAAAAGCGCGTCTAGATTGGCCACGGACGCTTTTCCGCAAAAAGTGCTTTTGCGGAAAAGTGTCCTGCCAATCTAGACGCGCTTTTCCAAAAATGCCTTTAACGGAAAACTTTTCCGTTAAAAACATTTCCGGAAAAACATGCCAGTGTAGACGTAGCCAGCCTGAATGACTGGAAGAAGGGCATTGTTCTGCCTTGGTTCAAATAGGCTGATAAGGCCAGTCCCAGGGACCTTGTCTGCTTCGATGTTAAATGTTTCAAATCAGTGATGGATTTCATGGAAAATGCTTGAGCACTAAATGTTCCACTGTCAGCTAGGTCTTTACCTTGAGGTTCAGAAAAGGGCAACAAAAGTGATTAGGGGTTTGGAATGGATCCCATATGAAGAAAGATTAAAAGACTTGGACTTTTCAGCTTAGAAAAGAGGAGACTAAGGATACGGCCAGCAGTGGGGACTGCTTTGAGATCTCAAATAGACAGATGACATTGTCTTATTGGCTCACTTTGGAGAACTTCTGCTGCCAATGGCCAGTCTGGTTCAGCAAAAAGTAGCACACGTTGGTCTGGCTATTAATTTAAATAAAAGTCCCTGATCATGAAGCAGCCTCCAGCTCCAGATTCCAATTAATTCAAAGTCAGCCTGTCCGCATGGACATCATATATGTGGCAACTGTCAAATATTTGGCATACACAGTGCTGGAGGATGCTCAAAAGATGCAGACACCAGTATAGCAGTATCTGTGGCCATCATTTGGGCCTTCAGCAGCCTCCCTAATGATGTCGTGACATCAAGCCCAGCAACTTCCTCCATCAGCATTCATTTGGTTTCAACAGCTCTCTGTCTAGATTGCAAGCCTCTTTTGAAAGACTACAACCAGTACTTCCGAAAAAGCAAGCCGCAGTCTGGATGCTCTCTTTCGAAAAAGCAGTTTGCATTACATAGCGCCTTTTTTAAAAAAAATAACACTTTTGAAGTTTTCCACGTTCAAAAAAACTGACGCGTTCTTTCGATTTACTTTTGGAAGAACGCAGCATCAATCTTGATGCAGGGGAAGTTTTTTTGAAAAAAGACACACCCTGGCTACATCTAGACTGGCATGATTTTCCGGTAATACTTTTAACGTAAAAGTTTTTCCGTTAAAAGTATTTCCACAAAAGTGCATCTAGATTGGTCCCGGAGTTATCGTTATAACGATGTGCTTTTGTGCAAAAGCGCATCTACATTGGCAAGACACTTTTGCGCAAAAGCAGAAGCCCAGAACCATTTTGCAGAGGGCAAAAGGGCACCAGCCCTTTCCAGGGACAGGGGCTGGAGCTCCTTTGAGACATGTGCTTAAAGGGATCTCCCTGGACAGCTGTTTCTCTCCTACTGCGTGCTTTGGGACCTCTTGCAGGGACTGTCAGCCGTAGCAGTTTTGGTGGTTGCCCTCTGCCTTTTTGGTCACCACTGCCTTTTGCCTTTTAGTGCCTTTGCCTGTTTTTTTTTCATCTCCCTTGTTTTTTCTGCCATGGAGCCAGGGGTGGCCATGTACCTGCTCTGGCCCCTTCCGGCCATTTTGGAAGGCCTGCAGCTGGTGCTCCAGGCTGCTGCCCTCCTGTTCCAGGACCTGGAGGTGCAGATTGCTTTGGACTCCCTCACCAGGGAGGCCATGGCGTCCCTGTGGCATCCCCACCCCAGTGTGGAGAGGCCACTGTGGAGACTGGACACCAGTACGGACTGGTGGGACCGGCTGGTCCTGGGGCAATGGGGCGACCAGCAGTGGCTCCGGAACTTTCGCATGCGAATACAGGATGTTCCTGGAGCTGTGTGCCTGGCTCGCCCCTGCACTCCAGAGAGCCACCACCCGGCTGCAGGCACCCATCCCCGTCGACAAGAGGGTCGCCATCGCACTATGGAAGCTGGCCACCCCTGACAGCTACCGATCAGTGGCACACCAGTTCGGGGTGGGCAGATCCACCGTCGGTGTCGTCGTGATGGAGGTAAATCTCAGGGGGAGTGGGGAGTGGGGTGGGGGGAGGGTGCTGCACTCCATGCCCAGGGGCAGCCAAGACTCCAGGCTGGGTCACCCAGGGGTTTGGGCCGTCCCTCCCTTGCACAGGCCAGCTGGTGGGGGGCGGGGACTATAGACCGAGGGGGCCCTGCTGTGTGTGTGTGTGTGTGTGTGTGTGTGTGTGAGCGCAGAGGGCATCACGGGGGCGGGGGGGCCAAGGGAGCGCACACTCACCCTGCCTTATGTCATGTGTTCCCCTGTGTTTCTCTGCACCCTTCTGCAGGTTGTCCACACCATCAACGACATCCTGCTCCCAAGAGTCATCCGCCTGCGCGATATGGACACTAGCATGGCCGGCTTCACTGCCCTTCGGTTCCCCAACTGCGAGGGAGCCCTGGATGCAACCCACATCCCCGTCCGGGCCCCGGAGCATCAAGCGGCCCATTTTATGAAGAGGAAGGGGTACTGCTCGATCGTACTCCAGGCCCTCGTGGACCACCGTGGCCACTTCCTGGATGTTTATACAGGCTGGTCCGGCAGGGTACACAACTCCCCCATCCTCCGGAACTCCGGCCTGTTTTGCAGGCTGGAGGCAGGCACCTACTTCCCCCGGTGGGAGTTTACTGTCGGGGATGTGCCTATGCCCATCTGTGTCGTTGGGGACGCGGCCTACCCCTGCTGCCCTGGCTAATGCGGCCCTACACTGGGTGGCCGGACCAGAACCGGGTCCAGTTCAACAACCACCTCAACCGGGCCCGCAATCATGTGTAGTGCACCTTCAGCCACTTGAAAGCCCGCTTCCGGTGTTTGCTCACCCATCTCGAGATGGGTGAGCGGAACGCCACAGAGGTAGTGGCCACGTGCTGCGTGTCCACAATCTTGTGGAGCGGAGTGTAGAGGCCTTCCTCCCCGCATGGATGGCAGCCGAGGGCCAGGCCAATGAACAGCCCCACACAGCTGCCATCCGCCAGGCGCACCAGGATGGGGTGCGCATCCAGGAGGCCCTGGCGGACATGTTCGCCCAGGCCCCATAGTAGGGTCACCTCGGTCTCCCTTTACAACTCCCTCCCATCCCCTACCCTTCCCCTTCCCTTCCCCTCTCCTTACCTCCCAATAAACACCAAACACAAGTTTTGTTTTGAACAGAAAAAACTTGTATTTTTTTATTTACAAGGGGGAGACGCGGAGGAGATCTTGAACTGGGAGGCGGAGAAGCTACTCCTGGGAGGGGTGGCCCCTGTGACCGCTCCTGCAGGGGTGAACCTGCACATGGGGGGCAGGCCATATCGGGGCAGGCTGCACGGAGAAGTGGGCAGGAGGGGCAAGAGCAGGAGCAGGAGGGGCAGGAGGGGCCATTGCAGGAGAAGGAGGGGCAGGGACAGGAACAGGAGGGGCCATTGCAGGAGGGGGCAAGGGCAGTGCTAGGGGAGGGTTGGCGGGGGCATGGGGCAAGCCCATGCCATAATGAATGGCATGGCCGATGTGGGCGGTGAGGGTGGCGATCGAATCCGCCATGCGGACGCACTGGGCCTGGAAGGCACCCCAGGCCTCCTGGCACCACTGCAGGTCCGTCTCCACGCGCTGAGTGATGTCTGCCTCGACACACTCAACGGCCTGCACGTGGTGCCAAAGGAGCTGGTCCCAGTGGCAGAGCCACTGCCTCGGTGGTTGGGCGGCTGGGGGTGCTGCTGCTGCTGCTGCCGCTGCTGCTGCCGGACTGGAGGGTCCCCGACTTGTGCTTGGTCCCGCTGCAGGGAAGAGAAGAAAGGATTGGTCAGTCAGGCAGCCCGGCCACTGTCCCCACACCTCATGCCCCCCACCCCTGAGCCCAGGTGACACCACAGTAGTGTGGCTTGGGACCACTCGGTTACCCTCTTCCCCCCGTTGTATATTTCCATACAGGACCACCCCTGGAGTAGGGTCCTCCTCCATGTATTGTAACCACCAGTCTGTGTCCTGGCCCCATGGAGGGTGGGAGGGCGCTTGTGTTGTGTTCACCTGTGGAACTCCCTGCCAGTGGAGGCTGTGAAGCTTTGGGCTAATCACTGGTGTTTGACAGGGAGCGAGATGAATCCCCACACAGTGCCTGGGAGCTCATCTGGCAGACGTGATCTGGGCTCTCAGATCCCCATCGCATGGGATGTCTCCTGAACGGAACCAGGGGTGACTGGGGAGTGTCCCATCCTTGCAGCAAAACTCAGGTGGCCCTAGGGCCGGCCCAAGCGCTTATCCCGTCCCTCTCCTGCTAGCCCTCACACACGTAGCCCAGGGACATGTGTGGCCGCAGTGGGGACTTCCCTCGGGGAGCCAGCCAAGGCACCGGGAGCAGGCGAGGGGCTCAGTGGGGGCCACGCTCTCAGGGTATGTCTACACTACCCCGCTAGTTCGAACTAGGAGGGTAATGTAGGCATACCACACTTGCAAATGAAGCCCGGGATTTGAATTTCCCGGGCTTCATTTGCATAAGCGGGGAGCCGCCATTTTTAAATCCCCGCTGCTTCGAACCCCGTGCAGCGCGGCTACACGGGGCTCGAACTAGGTAGTTCGGACTAGGGTGCCTATTCCGAACTACCGGTACACCTCATTTCACGAGGAGTAACGGTAGTTCGGAATAGGAACCTAGTCCGAACTACCTAGTTCGAGCCCCGTGTAGCCGCGCTGCACGGGGTTCAAAGCAGCGGGGATTTAAAAATGGCGGCTCCCCGCTTATGCAAATGAAGCCCGGGAAATTCAAATCCCGGGCTTCATTTGCAAGTGCGGTATGCCTACATTACCCTCCTAGTTCGAACTAGCAGGGTAGTGTAGACATACCCACAGGGCTGTGAGGTTGCGGTTTTCCCAGGAGCAGCTGGCTGTGCCTCACAGCCAGGCATGGGACAGTGCTGGTCTGTGTGCTGCACCCTTGCAGAGGTGCGGGCTCTGGCCTGAGTCCCTGGGGCCCTGGCTGGTTCCAGCCGGCATCCACCCTTCCCCCTGGTTCTGCCGGATGTGTGTGAGCAGCACAGTCCCAGGCATGCCCTGCAGCTGCCTGCCGCGGCCACATCCCACTCGGTCACCAGGCTGCACGTGCTGCTCCGTGCCTAGTGCTACACAGCGTGCAGCTCACGCAGCCTGAGTGACGTGCTCTCCCCGCCCTTGTGAATGCAAAGTGTAACACTCACTGGTGGATCCTTCCCCAGCCTCCGAGGATGCACGGGAGACATCGGGGCTGCCTGAGGGGGACTGCAGGGTGGCAGTGCTGGCCTCGTCCTCTGACGCACTGCTGATGTCTCCTTCCCGTGCCTCGGTGGTCCTGGTGCCGGGGAGGTGGGGTGCTAGAGGCAGACTCTGGATAGGAAGCACCTAGGCAGTCTCAGCCAGCAGTCCTGCAGAAACCTGAGGCAGATTGTCTGCTGCAGTCTGAGGCTGCAGGCTCCTCCATGTGGCTCTGCTCTTGGCATGGCAGGCAGGGAAGGAGGATTCGCATGCTGCACTTGCCCCCCCCCCCCCCACAAAATTTCTCAATTCCTATTTGCTGGAAACTGCTAAGGAAGGAGGAAGGGGCAGCATGCAAAGACTCCCTCCTCCTCTGGCCGTCCAGAGCCGAGAGCAGCTGGCTGTTTACAGCATGAGTTGTTCTCTGCCTAAAGGGTCCAGTGAAGTGGCCACGGGCCAGATCTGGTGGCTCGGTAGGCCAGATCCAGCATGTTGGCAGCCTCTTGCCCACCCCTGTTCTAGCAGCTTGTACATCATGGCCCACCACTAGTAGGCTCATGAGCAGTTTTGAAGGATTCAACCCTATACAGGCAGTCCTCGAGTTACGCGGATCTGACTTATGTCGGATCCGCAGTAACGAACAGGGTTTGCTCCCCGTCTCCCTGGTCTGCTGGTCTCCAGCAGACCAGGGAGACGTGGAGCAAAGCCGCGGAGCACGCTGGCAGCGGGACAGCCCAGACGCGCCGCGGCTGTCCCGCTGCCGGCGTCCTCAGCAGCTTTGCTCCCCGTCTCCCTGATCTGCTGGAGACCAGCAGACCGGGGAGACAGGGAGCAAAGCCGCGGAGGACCCAGGTGGCGGGACCGCGGTGCATCTCGGTCCGCCGCTCGCGTCTCCCTGGTCTGCTGGGGGGGGCACAGCTAGTACGCCCCCCCCTCCCCCCAGCAGAACAGGCTTTTTTCCGGACGCCTGTGGCAGAGCAGCTGGGGCGCTGCCGGTTGGTCCCGCAGCACCGCTCTGGGCGGTACTGGACCAACCCGGCAGCACCCCAGCTGCTCTGCCCCAGGAGTCCTGATTCAGCCACTGCTGGTCAGTTTCAGCAGCGGCTGAATCTGGACGCCAGTTCCGATTTACATACAGATTCAACTTAAGAACAAACCTACAGTCCCTATCTTGTACGTAACCCGGGGACTGCCTGTACACTACAATGACCAAACTGAGTGCAGTGAGCACTTTTATATCTAACCTAATTCCAGCTAGCTCCATATGGCTTACTCTCCATCATCTTTCAACTAAGGTGGTGTATCAGTGTGGTGGAGATTCCATGCACCATGCTGTAGACTGATGGTACTTTTGCACTTTGGCTATCCTCTCCTCTTACCTTTTTCTGTCTCATGTACTTAGTTATCAAGTTACCCTTCTGGTAGCATATTTGCTATCAATCACAGGAACCGGTAAGTAGAATGCAACAGGAGATGTAAAGAAGTCTGCAGGATGAGATTTGGACTCCCAATTCCTATGAAATGTAAGACATTTCCTCTACGCACTTCTGAAAAAATCTCAGCCTTGGGCTGCCGTTGTGTTCTTACATCACTAATACTGTGTGCACCTCAACACAATTTAGGAAATTGCATTTACAGCTCAGCACTCTTCTACAGTACAACGTAATCACTTCTAATGATCAAGTCATACCCCACTCCAACCTCTCCATTCCCAGACAGCCATGTTTGTAAAGACCTAAATCTCATGGCAGGGTTTCCCTGAGCACTGCAGAATTGGAAGCAAGGTTACTGAATGTAACACTGCAGTTCCACCAGCCATTCCCCTCAGAAGGGGTACAGAGGTTATTCCAGTGGCTGAGTAGCAATGGCAAAGCAGCCTTTGTTACCCTTTGTGACAGGCCAGCGGCGGCCCACACTAGAACGGGGTGGGTGGCGGCCCCGGCCCCGGCCCTGGCCCCAGGAGGGGCTGCCTCGCCGGCACGCCGCTGGGAGGACGCACCCGCTGAACACCGTGCGGTCCGCAGCCCCGCGGCTGCGGGGTATAGAGCCGGCCGGTGGGCCGGACTGGATGTGTGCGGCCCTGGCGGAGGGTGCCAAGGCGCAACTTCGCCCCCCATGTCCCGATGTGGGGGTGCCCACGACATCAGGGGTGGGAGAGCCAACGTAACCTCCAGCGGGAGGTTCAAAAGGAGGCCGCGAACCAGTGCGGGAGGGGGAATGCCCAAGAAACGATCTCTCCCTCCCCGGTGGAGCAGGCAAGGCGGGTCACCGGGGGGACTCTGGGGCAGAAGTCTGTGTACACCCGACGAAGAGGTAAGTACCAGCGGCTCAGATGCGGGGCCCGCGGCCCCAAGGACAACTTGGAAGCAGCCCGGGCCGGGGCCCTTTTGGCGCCCATGGGCTGACGCATTACGGGGTTGGACCCCATCAGCCGGGTCAGGGATCAGCACCCCAAACCCTTAGGGCCCGGGGCTGGGACCTGGTGGAGAGGGTGGGCCCGGGTCCCCCTAGCCCACCCAAATCCCTCCGTGCAGCGACCCCTGCAGGAAGAAAAGGAACGGGAGGGAGACGGCAGGCATCGCCACCCCACGGACCGAGAGGATAGACTGAGGTGCCCGAGAAGAGGACTGGGAACGTCGGGCTCACGGGGCCCCGCCTCGCCCCCCCCCTCTCCCGGGGGGGCGCCAGGAGCTTGCACCCCTTGAAATACCGGAGCAGATGGTGGGCTCGCTGGGTCGTGACCCCAAGTGAGGGGCCACGCGCTCACGCCCAGAACTAGATCCGTCACACCCTTCAGTAAACAGGAGGATGGTTCTTCCTACCCTTCATTACCCCACTCAAACCAGCTATTCAAGCAGTACACTACAAGCAGCAGCAGGATAGCAAAAGCATTTCTTATTCTGGGCCATTTCTTTTTCTGCCATTGGTTTGCTCCCACTGCTCACAGACATTCTCTGATTCTGTTTTCTTTGGGTTTTTCACTCTGCTTTGAAAGGTCTTTTCCAGTTTCTCCTCCAAATCTCCAGTCATAGGTTTGAATTGTTTGGATTCAGATTCTGGGACATGATGTCACAATTCGAGATTAGGGCTACTTCTGCTCTTGTGACAGCTGAGGGGGAGTGATACACCAGGCTCACTATTTCCATAAGAATTCATGCAGTTTCTCCACTTTCGACACTCCAGCTTCTCAGAATATCTGTCTATATATAAATATAAAGTTTTTCTTGCCAGGCAACACAATGATGCTCTCACACTCTCTGGCCACAAAAGCCACTAGAGAGAGGGGGTTGGTGAGTGTAGCGAGCACGGGGTGCAGCCCTCTAGTTTTCTATATGGAACTAGTGTTCCTCTGTTTTTCATGACAACTAATGAATGCATCTACTTAAGCCACATTAGCAAAGGCATCTACTTACTCTGCTAGGACATTTACAGACATGTTTTTCCCATTCACAAAGAACAGCTATGTACTTCCACTCAATTGTTTTTACTTTAAATTAAGGAAAACAACAAGAAGAAAGAACGAAAGTAAGGTCTCCATGAGAAAACAGTGCATACATTTTCACTGTAATCGTCTGCAGCTATTCTGAGAATAAAATGGCATCTGCCACACATGAAGAATTCTTCATGATAAGTTACAGCATGCTAAAGATGTCACAATATCATAGTTGTATATTCACACCATAGGAAGGAAGTTTATTGAGCTAGCAACTAATTCATTATATTAGTTTGTTTTTAAAACCTCAAAAATAACTACTTGTGCACAAAATACTCTCTTCCTCGTGTATGTTTCAAATCTTATTTTAAAAAATCAGTAAGACATATGCAAAATTCTTTCTTTTATTTTTGTGCTATACTGAAGTCTGGTCAATAATACAGTAAAACTTTAGGCTATGTCTAGACAGCAGGACTAAAGTCGAATTAAGCTATGCAACTTCAGCTACATCAATTGCGTAGCTGAAGTCGAAGTAGCTTAATTCGGCTTTTGCTGCTGTCAACACAGCAGGAAGTCAAAGGAAGAGTGTTCTTCATTTGACTTCCCTTACTCCTCATGAAATGAGGGTTACCATGAGTCAGAGTAAGAGGTTCTCCAGCTTGACATGATTTTGAAATAAAGGCTTGGAGTGTAGACACGCACTATGTTTTTTTCAGAATCACATCATTTATTTTGCAATAATGCTGCTGTGTAGACAAACTGTTAGAGTTACAAACACCAGAGTTACAAACTGGACTGTCCACCACACACCTCATTTGTAACCAAAAGTACACAATCAGGCAGCATAGTCCAAAAAACAAAAACATGTTAAATGTAAACTAATTTTAAAAAGGGACATTTTTTTTAAAAATTGACAAGGTAAAGAAATTATTTCTGTGCTTGTTTTGTTTAAATTAAGATGGCTGGAAGCAGCATTTTTCTTCTGTATTTAATGCTTCAAAGCTATATTAAGTCAATGTTCACTTGTAAACTTTAGAAAGAGCAACCATAACGCTATGTTCAGAGTTACTAACATTTCCGACTTATGAAAAATCTCCATTCCTGAAGTGTTCATAACGCTGAAGTTCTGCTGTTTAAAACCAGATCATAAATCATTTATTAGTGTTCTTTGTGCTGTATTCCCTAGTCCTCTCCTTTACTTCTTCCATCTCAGTCGATTGATGGCACTAATGTTTTTCCCTTTTGATTCTCAATCCATACACCTTCCACTTCTTGTTTCTCAGATGCAGCTGAGTTTTGGCTTCCAACCACACATGCCTTCCCATTGTGTTCAGAAAAAAACAGTGATAAAATCATTCCATTCTCACATTTTCTGGCACCATAGCAGCTTCTTTTGCTCTCTTTCTGTCGCTCGCTCTCTATGTATATATAGTTCTGAAGGACACCACATTGATTTTTCCAGCATTTCCAAGTCTTTCCATTTTGTCTTCAACAGAGGCACAAACCTTAGGCCCTCCATAGCTCAGTAAAAGAGTTTATATAAGGAGAAAATTAGGAGATTTAGATCAATTGAATTTCTGCTGTGGTCTGTGAGTAGATAAATTTAGCCCATCACACACTCAGAAATGTTTCAATAATAAACCAATTCACATTTCAAAAGAATTTGAGCAGGATGGTGAGACTGTTGATTTCTGACCACTCTGGGGTGTTTGGATTTTTTTCAGGCTCATGACAATTTGCCCAGAGACACTCATTCAATAACTAATTACAGACAAGAGGGTGTCAGTCACTTGTTCATCCCAGAGTATTCCTATGCTCATTCATATCCTGCTTATGAAAGACTTTCCAGCAGAATTATTTTGTATGGCTTACTATGCGTACAATGGCTCTGAGAGGTGATGGAGACCAATGCATCAGTAACTATTGTGGCAAAGCTTTTGCTGTGCCCCATGGGTCTCACGTCACTGGCAGACAGTATTAGCCTCAGAGACTCACTGTGGCCCTTCACACGGCCTCTTTCTTTTTACAAGAGGCAGGAGCCACAGCCTACTTAGCCATATTCATCACGGGCTAATTCATGGTTTTAGGGTGAAAATTGCTCTATAGCCCTGGTCTCCCTTCTCAGGGCAGTCTCTGTGTTGGTGTGGGGGAGGTCTGGCGGGAACCCAACCACTACTCTGGGTTCCATCCCAGGGACCCTAGGGCAGCAGCAACCAACTCCTGATCTGGCAGCTTTTCTTCCTGGGCCACTTCCCCCAAACAACCCTACCAAGTGTCTCCCCTGGTACACTCACTCACACTCTCCCTTGCTCTGTGTCTCTCTCTCTCTCTCTCTCTCTCACACACACACACACACACACACACACACACACACTTTCTTATACAGCACCTTCCAAACCATCACTTTTTGTCTTCCCCCTCTCCTTACCTGGAGGAAACCTTTTAAAGCAGCTCTGCTGGCTTTAACTGGCTGTAGGTTTTAATTAGCTTGCTCCCTCAGGCAAGTCAACAACTAGCCCCAGGTGCCTGACTGCCTTCATGTCATGGTAGCGGTCTCTAGGGCTATGTCTAGACTGCAAGCCTCTTTCGAAAGAGGCTTTTTCGAAAGATACTTTCAAAAAAGCCTCTTTCGAAAAGGAGCGTCTAGACTGCAAGCGGAACTTTCGAAAAAGCAAGCCGCTTTTTCGAAAGAGAGCACTCAGGCAGTCTGGATGCTCTCTTTCGAAAAACCCCTGTTTGCATTCAAGAATGCCTTTTTTCGAAAGAGCACTTTCGAAAAAAGGCGTTCTTCCTCGTGAAATTAGGTTTACCGCCGTCGAATGAAAAGACGTGCTCTTTCAATTTAATTTTGAAAGAACACGGCTGCAGTCTAGACGCAGGTGAAGTTTTTTCGAAAAAAGGCTACTTTTTTCGAAAAAACCCCTGAGTCTGGACATAGCCTAGAAGTTTATTCAGGGAAGAGAAAGCCATTTAGTGAGCACCCTATATACCTGCTTTCCATTAGAGTGCAGCAGACTGCTGGTTTGGGTCTGTGACACGTAATAATGTAATAATGTAATAAATAGCAATTAGACAGCCACCTGTCACTGATGCAGAGAAAATCCCCTTTGCCAGTTGTTCAGCCCTTCCCAATATCATTTGGCACCAGGGTCATTTTTGGACAAATGCACTATAGCAGTGTTTCTCAACCAGTGGTACGAGTACCCTAAGGGGTACTCGAGAGAACTCTGGGGAGCATGTCAACACAACTGAAATTTGGAGAAAACTGAACTTTTGTTTTAAGTTTTACAGCATTGTATTATTTTTGTACTTTTTACACCCAAAAATTTCATCACCCGCCCGACTACGATTAAGTTGTTTAAACAAATGTGTTGCAATGGTAGAAACAAAATTGTGAGTGTCTGAAAACTGTAGGTACTGGGGGTACTTATCTTTTTTTCTTTTTGAAAAAGGGGTACTTCATTAAAAAAGATTGAGAAACACTGCACTATAGAGTAGTTGTATGGAGCAAGGTGGTATATTCATCAGCCACTGCAGATACAATTCTAGCATTTTCCCCAGTAGAAAAGACTGAGTGCAGGAAGCCAGCAGGCTTTAAAATAAAAACAGCAAGTTAAAAATACTTGCTTGAAGCTGAAATTGTCTCACATCTTTTTGCAGTTGAGAACAGGGGGTGTTTTGAGTTTGGTTTGTAAGACACGAAAATAATCTGAGAGTTGCACTATTTTCTGTTTAAGAATGCCCTCTACTGGAGAAGAACAAAAGACAGCCAGAAAGAAAAAAAGGATTGAAATCAATATGATCAAAAAAGTTAATGAGTAGAAGAATGTATCATCAAAAATGTTTCAGGCTAGCTGAATTTTTCAATTTTCTCATTACTGTCTAGTTATAGTGAACATGATTGTGTCCATGACTTGTGGGTGGGTAAGGAGGGGTATACTTGGTAGCTGCATCTGGAGTCATTGTGATGGAAATCTGCATGCGGGTCTGAGTGATCTTTTTATACCCTCTATAGAATTCATTATATGTGCCTCCTTCCTCTGACCCAGGTCTGCTAACTGCTATGGTGGGGCAGCCTGGGACAAGCATTCCCTAGTAGTCATTGTCATTGCATGCACTTTGTGAAGTCTAGGACTAGCAATCCAAGACTCATTAATGCAGTGCTTCTGAGGGACTCTCAGGGAGGCTAAGGACTAGGATTGTGACTGGATTCTACTATGCAGGGGAATGTTCCTCACACCTTCATCTCTGCCCCACCCTCGCCCCAACACCTTGTTCCCACAGGAAGCTAGGTAACATGTGCCCTTTTTTAATCAGAAGTTATATATACAGCAAACAGTACTGGTTCATAAATCTAAAGGGATTGTGATGTTCATGTTTAAGTAGCCATATTCATGATTTTATGCTCTTTTTACAAGAAGCTTCAACATAAAACAATTGAAAAGTTTCCACCAGAGATTTGAGAGGGAATCTGGAATTGCCCACTTCTGGGACTGTGTTTAATTTATTTCGCTTTACCTGAATCAGATGACAAAGAATTATATAGTTGTCAAACCCTACAATTGAGAGTTTTTTCCTGCCTCAAATAATGGTTAAAGTATTTTTAATTTTTAATTTAACAATTTCCAAAAAATAAATAAAACAATTATAAATAATTTAGTTTCCCCCCTTTTGTCCATCCTGATCTAAGCCTGCTTTTAAAGTGTCACTATTACAGGGGCACTCTGTTCTTGTAGAAATGCATCCAAGCCAAACTAGTCCACAGAGTAGATTGCCTACAGGTACCCTTGCCCACCACAAATATCTAAACATCTGGAAGTACTACTGCAAACTCTTTTCAGCTCAGCAGAGTTCCTGAATTTTCTCAAGGGTCAACAGCAGATATTGAATCATAGATTCAGTGAAGTCAATGGCAAAAGTCTCATAATCATCTATGGGTCCAGGAGTTCATCCAAGGTCTCTAAATAGTTCACAAATATAAAGTATATAGTAAATTACTGAAGAGGGACACACCAAGGATAAAGTACAGCACTCCAAAGGACATCTCAGTAAACTATATTCACAGAGTATAAAAATCTTCTGTGGCTAATAGTCTTAGAATAGAAGCAGGCAACACCGAGAGCCTCTCCAAAGTCTCACCAGAGTATCAGGTCCTTGTAATGTAACTCTGGTTGTATACACATGCAATTTAACTACATATAGCTTTCAAAAATAAGTCATATTGCTGTATGCCCCCTCATACTGGTATATTTATACACAAAGGTGTACCAATTTAATGATATTGGTTTCTAAACAGATGTCATTAAATCAGTACAAAAATGGCATGCAGACCAGCTCAGTCAAAGAATTAGTTTCAATTGCCCTGACCTCAGCAATACACGGCTGAGAATGACCACAGTGTTAAACTAATTAAAGAAAGATAGCTATAGCTAAGAGGAAAAAAAATCTCAAAAGTGCTGAAATACCGGTACTTTTTATTTCACAAAGATTTTTTTATTTATTCCAAATTTTTCACCAAAAATAAATAAATGGGTTGCCTTCCTTTCTCTGCCTCTTCCCTGGTAGTGAAATGTGAAAAGGAAGAAAAGGGAAAAGGGTTGTTATCAGGTGTTTAAACAAAAAAGAAAAGAAAGCCTGCTCTAAAAAAAAGTATTGGCCATCTGTAAAAATAAGAAATACCCTCTCATGTGAGAATGTCATTGCTGGGTTTCTTGCTCCAAAGGCTGAAAAGGAGGGCTTTCCCCTCTGCCTCTCAATAAACTGTCTACAGGCTTTTTATGAGTAAAAGTATAATTTTAGCAATGTCATTAGACATATCTGTCAGCAGCTTGAGCATGGAAAAATGGACAATCATGGAGGCTCCCTGATGTATACAACTGGTTGCCTTAGCAACCAACATTTCGTTGTGCTGACATGCACATGTGTGAGATAGCTAACCCCTTTCAGAGGCTGGCATGGAAAAAAGCATGATCACCACCTACTGTTCACAGAATAAACAGCAGAGTCATTGATTGAGCTAATTAGACCAGGACAGCCAAGAAAGAACCATGTCTAGTTTCTGATTTGTAAATGAATTAATGCAACAACTATCAGGATGTGTCTACACAGCAAAGTTATTTCGGAATATAACCATGTGAGCATCTACACCCCAATTCCGTTATTTCAAAATAATTTCAAAATAATGAACAGCTTATTCTGACTTCTGTAAACCTCATTCTATGAAGAATAATGCCTATTCTGAAATAGATATTTTGGAATAGGGGCAGTGTAGACACGGTAAAAGCTGTTATTTTGAAGTAGGGGGTCTCCAGCCCTTCCCAAGGTACCCTGCTGGCTCTGTCCACACTCAGCCAAACTCTATCCCGCCCACTCCCTCCTGGAGCCCTTAAAGCTGCAGCCTCTGCAGAAAGGGTTCATGACATGCAGGAGGCCCTGACATCCCTGTACCACCCTGCATATACACCTGCCTTGCTTTACCCCAAATATGAGCCAGTCTGCTGTTCCCATCCAGTGCTCCACTGCTCCTAGGGAGCAGTCAGACAGCTCCCAGGAGCCTGCCAGGGGCTGAAGAGGACTCATAGACTCATAGACTTTAAGGTCAGAAGGGAACATTATGATCATCTAGTCTGACCCCCTGCACAGTGCAGGCCACAAAATCTCACCCACCCCTCCTAGAATAATCCTTTCACTTATATCTCAGATATTGAAGCCTTCAAATACTTTGAAGACCCCAAGATGCAGAGAATCCTCTAGCTGTGATCTGTACCCCATGCTACAGAGGAAAGCGAAAAACCTCCAGGGCCTCTGCCAGTCTACCCTGGAGGAAAATTCCTTCCCGACCCCAGATATGGCGATCAGCTAAACCCTGAGCATGTGGGCAAGACTCACCAGCCAGACACCCAGAAAGTTCTCTATAGTAACTCCTATCATCCCTCCATTGACCTATTTCCCACTGATAATGAATGGTCAATTAGTTACCAAGATCATGTTATCTCATCAAACCATCCCCTTCATAAACCCATCTAGTTTAATCTTGAAACCAGATAGATCTTTTGCCCCCACTACTTCCCTTGGAAGGCCGTTCCAGAACCTCACTCCTCTAATGGTTAGAAACCTTTGTCTAATCTCAAGTCTAAACTTCCTACTAACCAGCTTATATCCATTTGTTCTTGTGTCCACATTGGTATTAAACTTAAATAATTCCTCTCCCTCCCTGGTATTTATCCCTCTAATATATTTAAAAAGTGCAATCATGTCCCCCCTCAGCCTTCTTT
Organism: Pelodiscus sinensis; assembly: GCF_052426305.1. Lineage (NCBI taxonomy): Eukaryota > Metazoa > Chordata > Testudines > Trionychidae > Pelodiscus > Pelodiscus sinensis. Next base: position 212,842,370 of record NC_143052.1, read on the forward strand.
TGGTTAAAGTAAACAAGCCAAGCTCTTTGAGTCTCCTTTCATTACTGTGTGAAGTTTTGGTCTCCCATGTTTAAGACGGATGAATTCAAACTGGAACAGGTACAAAGAAGGGCCACTAGGATGATTTCATTTCTCAAGCTCCTTGAGTCTCCTTTCATTACTGTGTGCAGTTTTGGTCTCCCATGTTTAAGAAGGATGAATTCAAACTGGAACAGGTACAAAGAAGGGCCACTAGGATGATCCGAGGAATGGAAAACAAGGTTTTCCATTCCTCGGAACAACCTAGTGGCCCTTCTTTGTACCTGTTCCAGTTTGAATTCATCCTTCTTAAACATGGGAGACCAGAACTGCACACAGTATTCCAAATGGGGTCTCACCAATGCCTTGTATAATGGCACTAACACCTCCTTATCCCTACTGGAAATACCTCGCCTATTACATCCCAAGACCGTATTAGCCTTTTTCACGGCCATGTCACAATGGCGGCTCATAGTCATTCTATAATCAACCAGGACTCCGAGGTCCTTCTCCTCCTCCATTACTTCCAACTGATGTGTCCCCAGCTTATAACTAAAATTCTTGTATTAATCCCTAAATGCATAACCTTACACTTCTCACTATTAAATTTCATCCTATTGCTATCACTCCAATTTACAAGATCATCCAGATCTTCCTGTATGATATCCCGATCCTTTTCTGAATTGGCAATAGCTCCCAACTTTGTGTCATCCGCAAATTTTATTAGGACACTTCCACTTCTGGACCTTATTGAGGTTTGGGATGATGAGACCAATCTCCAGCATCTCCACACCAGATGCAGGAATGCAGATGTCTGTGGCCGGATGGAAGACAGCTGGCCAACAAGGTGCACATCTGCGCACAGGAGCAGGTGCGGATAAAGGTAAAAGAGCTCTGCCATGCATATGCCAGGACCAGGGAGGGCAACTCCTGCTCCAGGGCAGAACCTCACACCTGCCCTTATTTGAAAGACCTAGACCTCATCCTGGGGAGCGAAGCGGACAGGGGACTGCAGACAGGGGAATTGAAGAGGGAGAGCAAAGCGACCCCACCGCCGAAGAGGCTACCCGGTGAGAGTACAAGCTGTGGTGTGAGTGTGTGTGTGTGCCTGACTGTTTGAATTTTACAGTTTGAAGTGTGAATTGAGTCTGATTCCAGGGAGTGCTAGCAGTTTCAGTTTCAGCTTCTGTGGCAGTTGGGACTGAGAGCCTGCCATTGTTCCCTTGATTGCCTCTGATTAGCCTCAGGCTCAGCCTTCCCCTGTGTGACTCAGAAGGGGGCAGGCCTGACCTAGGCAAGCAGGCTTTAAAAAGCCAGAGCAGTGCGACCAGGGGAGCGAAGCGGACAGGGGAGTTGAAGAGGGAGAGCAAAGCGACCCCACAGCCGAAGAGGCTACCCGGTGAGAGTACAAGCTGTGGTGTGAGTGTGTGTGTGTGCCTGACTGTTTGAATTTTACAGTTTGAAGTGTGAATTGAGTCTGATTCCAGGGAGTGCTAGCAGTTTCAGTTTCAGCTTCTGTGGCAGTTGGGACTGAGAGCCTGCCATTGTTCCCTTGATTGCCTCTGATTAGCCTCAGGCTCAGCCTTCCCCTGTGTGACTCAGAAGGGGGCAGGCCTGACCTAGGCAAGCAGGCTTTAAAAAGCCAGAGCAGTGCGACCAGGGGAGCGAAGCGGACAGGGGACTGCAGACAGGGGAGTTGAAGAGGGAGAGCAAAGCGACCCCACCGCCGAAGAGGCTACCCGGTGAGAGTACAAGCTGTGGTGTGAGTGTGTGTGTGTGCCTGACTGTTTGAATTTTACAGTTTGAAGTGTGAATTGAGTCTGATTCCAGGGAGTGCTAGCAGTTTCAGTTTCAGCTTCTGTGGCAGTTGGGACTGAGAGCCTGCCATTGTTCCCTTGATTGCCTCTGATTAGCCTCAGGCTCAGCCTTCCCCTGTGTGACTCAGAAGGGGGCAGGCCTGACCTAGGCAAGCAGGCTTTAAAAAGCCAGAGCAGTGCGACCAGGGGAGCGAAGCAGACAGGGGACTGCAGACAGGGGAGTTGAAGAGGGAGTTGAGCAGAGGGAGTGACTGATGGTGATGAAGATCCGTAGCGCTTGTGCCAGTACTTCTCCTGTCTCCTCCACCTGTGCCTGTATCCAGACAGAGAACCTGAGCATGGATGCCTCTACCCAGGTCCTGGTGTGGTTTTGCTGTATTTGTGGATTGCAATTCCCACTGAGTGATCTCCAGGCTGGGGGAGACAACCGTTGTGAAAGGTGCCTGCTGGTGGAATCTCTCAGGCAGCAGGTGGGAGAGCTACAGGAGGAGGTGGCCAGGCTGAGGAGCATTCGAAGCCATGAGGAATTCCTGGACAGTATTCCTGTGGAGTCCACGGAAGTCACTGTCCTAGGATGTGGGACTGTTGACCAGCCACTTATGGAGGAGGCAGTGGTGCAGGGTGAGCACTGGCAGCTGGTTACTTCCGGCAGCAGGCAGTGTTCCACCCCTGCTCCTAACCCTCCCACTGTGTTGTTACATAACCGTTACACTTTACTTTCAGCAGGAGACAAGGAGTCACCCCCCACAGTGGAGGAGACCAGGCCTTGCACCACCAAGGTTGAGCAGTCTCCTGCCACCACTGCGAGGAGGAAACGTAGAGTAGTGGTGGTTGGAGACTCTCTTCTGAGGGGAACGGAGGCACCCATCTGTCGCCCTGACAGCTCATCTCGAGAGGTTTGCTGTCTGCCAGGGGCCCGTATCCGAGATGTTACGGAGGCATTGTCGAGGATTATCCGGCCCTCTGACTACTACCCCATGCTACTCATCCACGTGGGCACAAATGATACTGCCAGGTGTGACACTGAGCGGATCAAGTGTGACTACAGGGCTTTGGGAGTACGGGTGAAGGAGTTTGGAGCGCAGGTGGTATTCTCTTCTATCCTTCCTGTCAAAGGTAGGGGCCCGGGCAGAGAGAGGTGCATCCTGGAGGTGAATGCCTGGCTGCGACGATGGTGTCGCCAGGAGGGATTCGGCTTCCTTGATCACGGGGTGCTCTTCCAGGAAGGACTGGTTGGCGGAGATGGAGTTCACCTTTCCAGGAGCGGGAAGGCCTTGTTTGGACACAGACTGGCTAACCTTGTGAGGAGGGCTTTAAACTAGGTTTGTCGGGGGCAGGTGAGCAAAGCCCACAGGTAAGTGCTGAATGTGCGGGACTGGGAGATGGGTTGGAAATGGGGGGGACTACGGCCTATAATGGCAAGGAGAAAGGAGGGTCAGGGCACAACAGGGAGGCAAGATCAAATCAGTATCTTAGATGCCTATATACAAATGCGAGAAGTATGGGTAATAAGCAGGAAGAACTGGAATTGCTAACCAATAAATACAACTATGATATCATTGGTATTACAGAAACCTGGTGGGATGGGACGCATGATTGGAATATTGGTATGGAAGGGTACGGCTTGCTCAGGAAGGACAGACAGGGAAAAAAGGGAGGAGGGGTTGCCTTGTATATTAAAAATGTACACACTTGGACTGAAGTGGAGATGAACGTAGGAGATAGCTGTGTAGAGAATCTCTGGGTTAAGCTAAAAGGGGTAAAAAACGAGGGTGATGTCATGCTAGGAGTCTACTACAGGCCACCTAGCCAGGTGGAAGAGGTGGATGAGGCCTTTTTTAAACAATTAACAAAACTATCCAAAGCCCAAGATTTGGTGGTGATGGGGGACTTCAACTATCCAGACATATGTTGGGAAACTAACACAGCGAGGCACAGGCTATCCAATAAGTTTCTGGACTGCATTGGAGACAACTTTCTGTTTCAGAAGGTTGAAAAAGCTACCAGAGGAGAAGCTGTTCTGGATTTGGTTTTAACAAATAGGGAGGAACTAGTTGAGAACTTGAAAGTGGAAGACAGTATAGGGGACAGTGATCACGAAATAATAGAGTTCATGATCTTAAGGAAAGGTAGAAGGGAGACCAGCACAATTGAGGTTATGGATTTCAGGAAGGCAGATTTTGATAAGCTCAGAGAACTTGTAGGTAAGGTCCCATGGGAAGCAAGACTGAAGGGAAAAACAACTGAGGAGAGTTGGAAGTATTTCAAAGGGACGTTGTTAAGGGCCCAAAAGCAAACAATTCCGCTGTGTAGGAAAGATAGAAAATATGGCAAAAGACCAGCGTGGCTTAACAAGGAGATCTTGCATGATCTCAAAATTAAAAAGGAGTCTCATAAAAAATGGAAACTAGGACAACTAACAAAGGATGAATATAGGCAAGCAACACGGGAATGCAGGGGCAAGATTAGAAAGGCAAAGGCACAAAATGAGATCAAACTAGCTACAGGCATAAAGGGAAACAAGAAGACCTTTTATAAATACATTAAAAGCAAGAGGAAGACCAAGGACAGGGTAGGCCCACTGCTTAGCGAGGAGGGAGAAGCAGTAACAGGGAACTTGGAAATGGCAGAGATGCTCAATGACTTCTTTGTTTCGGTCTTCACCGAGAAGTCTGGAGGTGTGCCTAACGTAGTGAATACAAGCAGAGAGAGGGTAAGTTTAGAAGATAGGATACACAAAGAACAAGTTAAAAATCACTTAGGAAAGTTAGATGTCAGCAAGTCACCAGGTCCTGATGAAATGCATCCCAGGATACTCAAGGAGCTGATAGAGGAGGTATCTGAGCCTTTAGCTATGATCTTTGAAAAATCATGGCAGACAGGGGAGATTCCAGAAGACTGGAAAAGGGCAAATATTGTGCCCATCTATAAAAAGGGGAATAAGAACAACCCAGGAAATTATAGACCGGTCAGTTTAACGTCTGTCCCAGGGAAGATAATGGAGCAGGTAATTAAGGAAATCGTATGCAAACACTTGGAAAGTAATAAAGTGATAGGGAATAGCCAGCATGGGTTTGTGAAGAACAAGTCATGTCAAACTAATCTGATAGCTTTCTTTGATAAGATAACGAGCCTTGTGGATAAGGGAGAAGCGGTGGATGTCATATACCTAGACTTTAGTAAGGCATTTGATACGGTCTCGCATGATATTCTTATTGATAAACTAGGCAAATATAACTTAGATAGGGCCACGATAAGGTGGGTGCATAATTGGCTGGATAACCGTAGTCAGAGAGTTGTTGTTAACGGTTCTAAATCCTGCTGGAAAGGGATAACAAGTGGAGTTCCTCAAGGGTCTGTTTTGGGACCCGTACTGTTCAATATCTTCATCAATGATGTAGATATTGGGATAGAGAGTACTCTTATTAAGTTTGCAGATGATACCAAACTGGGTGGGGTTGCAACTTCTTTGGAGGATAGGGACATAATTCAAAATGACCTTAGCAAGTTAGAGAAATGGTCAGAGGTAAACAGGATGAGGTTTAATAAAGAGAAATGCAAAGTGCTCCACTTAGGAAGGAACAATCAGTTCCATACATACAAGATGGGAAGCGACTGTCTAGGAAGGAGCATGGCGGAAAGGGATCTAGGGGTCATAGTGGACCGCAAGTTGAATATGAGTCAACAGTGTGATGCTGTTGCAAAAAAAGCAAATATGATTCTAGGTTGTATCAACAGGTGTGTTGTAAGCAAAACTCGTGAAGTCATTCTGCCGCTCTACTCTGCACTAGTTAGGCCTCAGCTGGAGTACTGTGTCCAGTTCTGGGCGCCACATTTCAAGAAAGATGTGGAGAAATTGGAAAGGGTACAGAGAAGAGCGACAAGAATGATTAAAGGTCTAGAGAACATGACCTATGAAGCCAGGCTTCATGAACTGGGCTTGTTTAGTTTGGAAAAAAGAAGATTAAGGGGGGACATGATAGCAGTTTTCAAATATCTAAAAGGGTGTCACAAGGAGGAAGGCGAAAATTTGTTCCTCTTGGTTTCTGAGGACAGGACAAGGAGTAATGGGCTTAAAGTGCAGCAGGGGAGGTTTAGATTGGACATTAGGAAAAAATTCCTAACTGTCAGGGTGGTCAAATATTGGAATAAATTGCCAAGGGAGGTGGTGGAATCTCCCTCTCTGGAGATATTTAAGAACAGGTTAGATAGACATCTGTCAGGGATGGTGTAGACGGAGCTTGATCCTGCCTTGAGGGCGGGGGGCTGGACTCGATGACCTCTCGAGGTCCCTTCCAGTCCTATTATTCTATGATTCTATGATTCTATGATTCTCCCTTCTCCCCTCCCCCAGTTGTGGACTCTGGGCTCAAGATGCCCGTCATCATCCTCAAAGCGGGGAGAGATGAGGAGGAGGAGGAGGAGAAGGTGGAGAAGGAGCAGGAGCCGGACAAGGCCAACATCAACACCTTCCTGATCCTGAAGCCAGTACCCCTCCCTGTGGCCGGGAAGGAACATCACATGAGTGCAATCACTTTCCCTTCACAGAGGGTGGAGGAGATAGGTGGTGAGGGGTAGCTGGGTGCTCCTTGCTTGGCCCTTGCTGCCCGGAGATCACGCAGCAGCCTATGCACTTGGGAGCATGTGTCCCATTGCTCCTGGCCACACAGCCCCAGGAGGCTGCCACAGAGGACCCTTGTGCTATTGGCCAGAGTGTGTGGAGAGGCCTGCCATGCTCCTGACCTCGGGGTGGGAAATACCCTCCCTCCACATGCCACTTCTAGTAGGAGGCTGGGGACTTTGACACACACTCAGCAGTCCCACACAGCACACAGGCATGCCCACACTCTCGGGGCAGCACCCGCTCATGAGGACAACTGGGCCCACTGGCCAGAGTGCACATGGCCTTGCTCCAAGCACGTTGCCTCCAACTGAGCTGAGAACTGTCACTCTCGGCTCACAGATGAATACCAGGCTTCAGGCACAGTGTCCCCTGGGATCACCAACCATCTCTCCTTATTCTCCACAGCTGGACCAGCTGCGAGAGGGGGGCAGTCAACACCACCTGGGACAGCCTCCTGAACCCAAGGCATTTGCAGGCGCCACAAGCTCATGGACAGGTTCCAGAGGCAGCACCTCACAGGACTCCACTCTCTGGAGCAGACTATCAAGTGCAGGCTGCAGGAGGACATCCAGCTTCAGCAAGACACCTGGTGGGAGCTACTGGAGCAGGGCTACTCCCTGTGCACAGATGTGCACTCCCTCATTGTCAGCATGATGCCTGCTCCTGCTCCAGCTTCTACTCCCACTCCTGCTGTTGCTGTAGCTCCTCCTCCCTCTCCCTCTCCCACTCCCGCTTCTCCCTCCACACTCTCCCCTCTCCCCCATGGATGCCGAGGCCCCTGCACCCGAGGCCTTGAAATCAGCAGAGCCAGGCACCACTCCCAGCCCCAGCCCTGAGCCTCTCCTCCCCCTGCCTCCTCCCTCGAAGGTTCTCATCCTCCCTATGACTCCCTTCTCTCCTCCCCTTTCACAGATTCTTTCTCCAATCTCTACCCACTTTCTTTGACCCACAAATAAAAAAATACAGAGGTTTTTAGTTTTTCAAAAACAAATGTGTCATTTATTTTGTCACCAGGAAGGGAGGAAATGGGAGGGGTTACTGGAAGAAAGACAATGAGGGGTGAAGCAGAAGCCCCTAGTGGGGTGGCCCAGAGGAGAGTGTCACTGGATCCCCGGGGAGAAACTCTCCCTCAGGGCCTCCGAGATGCCATGGCCCTGAATGGGCCTGCCGGATGGTAGCAGCGTGCAGATGTTTGTAGGCCCTGCCAATGCAGTCAGCCTCTGCCCCCCATCCTGGCAGGAATGCCTCCCCCTTCCTCTCACACACATTGTGGAGCACACAACACGCAGCCACCACATGTGGGATGTTGTGCTCCCCAAGGTCCAGCTGGGTAAGGAGGTATCTGAACTACGCCTTCAAACAGCTGAAGGCACCTCCATGCGGGCCTGGCATTGTACCGTTTAGGAGAGGAGTTGAGGTGGCCGGTGTATGGCTTCATTAGCCAAGGCAGAAGGGGATAGCCCGCATCCCCCTCCAGGCAGATGGGCATGTCCACATCTCTGACCCTGATGGTGCAGTCAGGGAAAAAAGTTCTAGCATGCAGCTTCTGGAAAAAGGTAGCGTTCTTTTCCTGACCACCCGACATCAATGGTGAACTGGCCCAGGTGATCCATCACAGCCTGCAGAACCATTGAAAATTATTCCTTGCAGTAGATATACACTGATGCCCAGTGATCGGGAGCCCAAATGGTGATGTGGGTCCCATCAATAGCACCCCGCCCCCTCGCAGCTGGGGAAGCCCATGTTGGTAAACCAGTGATGATGGTGTCCACATCTCCAAGGCAGATGACTCCGTGCAGCAGGATGGAGTTGATAACCCTGACCACCTGCAGAAGGAGACAAACAGAATCACAGGGGTGCCAGGGTCCCTGGGAGTTCTTCCAGTCCACTTCCCCATTCTCCCTCCCTGCCACACACCAGGAGCAACCCCCCACTCATCCCAACCCCCAGCAGGTCTTTGTGAAGGCAGGACTGAAAAAAACCTCCCAGGGAGGGGGCTTGCACCACCACCCCTTTCCCTTTCCCGTTCCAGCAGTCCACACACACCCTTTGGAACAGTGGCCCAAGAATGCCATCCCTGCATGACCAAGGCCCTGACAGTTGATCTGCCCATGTCAAACTGGTTGCATATCTACTAGTGTATATCTACTGCAAGGATCGGTAGCTATCCAGTGTGGAGAGCTTCCAGAGGGAGATGGTGACACATTTCTGGAGGGGGATGGCGCATCTCATATGAATGTCCCATCGCGTGAAGGCAGGGGTGAGCCACTCACAGAGCTCCATGGAGGTGTCCTTCCTCATTCTGAAATTCTAGAGCCATTGCTGGTCTCCCCGCCACTCCATTACAATCCGGTGCCACCAGTCTGCACTGGTGTCCAGACGCTAGAGGAGTAGAGCACAGTGTCCAGGGGAAGGCGGGCGGGATCCAGCTGCATGAGTTGTGCCTGCAGAGATCCGAGGAGGGTCTCCCAGAAGAGCTGAGGATTGGATTCCTGCAGAGCCTGGGAGGTAGCATGCAGAAACTGCTGCATGATTTGCAGCACAAGCTGCAATGGCCAAAGACTGCCCTGAGGCAGCTCCAGCTCCATAGCAGGGTGTGCTGTGGTGTCCAGAAGTAGGCCAACCAGAGCAGATAGTGGAAATGCTTGCTGACCCTCAGAGAGGTAGGCAAGCAAGCAGAAAAACTTGAGAAATGGCTGTCCAGGGAAATCCCTTTAAGCATTTGTCTCAAACAGCCTCAAGCAATAGCCACACAAAGTAACTACTGAACTGGTTTCAGGTTGCCTTAAATGAGATTCAGTGTCCAATCAGCGTGGATGCTCTATTTCGAAATAGCTAAGCTCTATTTCGTTGCGCATTTTGTGTGTAGACGCGCTATTTTGAAATAATCTCTTCTGGAATAGCTTGCTCTGAAATAAATGTGCAGTGTAGACATACCCTCAGTGCAACCCAAATCTGTGCTCTGAAATTATTAAAAAAGATTTTCAGATTAAATAGCTAACAATAATTCAAATGTAATACTCAGTATACTAAAACACACATGATCTTCTACAAACCAACTCTGTGAAGAGCTGTGTCCTCATTCCTAGACTGGGTCTATAAGGCACGCTCTCATGTATCTCTGTCTTTGAGGTATGTTGCTCCCCAATCTGCCCACTCTAGACCCTGGAACCAGTACCTTAGTCCTTCCACAGCATTTATTTCCCTATGGGGACTCTGAATTACTCATTTAACCTCTTCTGGGACAACATGGCAGGACAAATCCTCCCCTAGACTGATCTCACTGTTCCTGTGAGTCCGAGGTCTGGTCAGCATTTCAGGCTAGGCAGATGTTCTCTCTCCTGCCTGGTCTTTTCACATGTGGTGATGGACAACTACCTCTTCCCACTTCTCAAACCAGTCCCCTCCTTAAATACAGCCATTGATCCTGTTTTGCCATGTGACCAGGGGTGGCCCGGGCGTATAGGCCGACTCGGCCATTGCCTAGGGCGCTGCATTAAATGGGGCGCCCAATGATGACATCACACAATTGAGGGCTGTGGAGGCAGGGGTGCCTATTGCGCATTCCACCTGGGGCACCAGCTGCCGGCAGCTCGCCTCGGGCCGCCCCTGCATCTGACTAGACTGAGACAATCCAGCCACAAGCCACGAATGTCCCATATGAAGAAAGCAATTGTCCCCAGAGGTTGGCCAGTCATTGAGAGTCATTCAGAGTTGATGGCACTTGGCTGTTCCTCTGTTGATAGTCTTCTCAGAGGTGTCATACACCCCTCCTGGCAGGGCAGTGTCTCTGTCTGGCCTTGTTACGGTCAAGGTGGCTTTCAAACACTAAAACAAAGTGGAAGTTAGCATCCAAAATGAAAGACAAGGTACAAAAAGGGAAGTCACAAACAAAGTGGAGTTCATAATTTGATACAGACATATGCCACTAAGTCACATTAGCTGTCCATTGATTTCCTAAATTACTGAATAACTAAAGAGTACATTTATCCCATATTCTCTCCATTAGCCACACTTCAGACAACGTCAATATAGGCTGAATTTTTCTATAACTTAATTTCCGCTGTGTACTGAAGAAACACAAAGGAGTCATTTGAATTTCATTAATAGTGTAAAGAAAGTCACAGGGACTGAAAGCAGTAACACAACAGAAGGTCCACTCCAGTTCAGCACAGAATTCCAGTGACTAATTACATGTGTAGTGCATGTAGTGTTGTTGTAGCTGTGTTAGTCCCAGGATATTAGGGAGACAAGCTGCGTGAGGTAATATCTTTTATTTGACTGACTTCTGTTGGTGAGAGAGACAAGTTCTGTGTAAGCTCAAAGTTGATCCTATAAAAGATATTATCTCACCCATCTTGTCTCCCTAATGTGCAGTGTATGGCTTTCAGCATGTTCATGCACTCCTCTGTCAGAGAAACAATCAATAGCAAACAAGTTGTGCCAGCATAGATGCTTTCACCCAATCCCTAAGCAACCCTAAACTAGAGCGATCCTTAGGGTACAGCAAATCAGGATGACCATTCTGGGTCTTGCATTTCAGGGGCCCCATTAGCTGGCATGATTGACCAGTGTGGTTAGCCCCAGAAGTGACAGGTCAGTCCCACCAGAAGTAGCATATTTTTCACTTCTGCCCTAGGGACACCTCTGTCCTAGACCCAATCCTGCAACTGCATCTGGATAGACAGATTCTTTTGACTGTACAATCTTAGCTCTGCCCTATGAAATGCCTTTACAGGGGCCAGTTCTCCAGCACTTCGTGCCATATGTACTCCTTCACATCTGCATAATGTGGGTGTTAAGTGCTTCAAAAAACTCCAAGCACTGCCATTTTACTCCCACTTCACACTTGTGTAATTGGCTACATAAGTGTACAGCTGTGGGGAATCAGAACCTTAAATTCTAAGATCTGACATTACTTATAACTGAAACTTAGTTATGTAAGAAAAGGTTTGGAGAGTTGAAATGCAAGAGATTTTAGTGAGACAGAGTGACCACTCACCCACCCAGAGCGGGAGGAAACCCTTCTCGGAGCCTGGTGGGCAGAGCCATGACCCATCTCACCATCCTGATGGAAGTCAGAAAGTGGAACAGAAGGTATAAAAGTTGGAGCCCAGCTGGGAGATGAGCCAGGTTCATTTCCTGAGGCTCCGAAGTGGAAAGTTTCAACAGACCTGAAGGAAACCAAGAATTAGCCAGGACCACCAGGACCTCAGATGGATCCCACCTCAGAGGAGCTGCCAACCCTGAGAGAGGTTTCATTCCCCAGTGACCCAAAGGACCTGTTTTTGAGACAGGGACTCCCAAAGGAAGTAGCCCAGGGTAGCCAACCCTGATCTGGCTAAAACAGAGCCCATGAGCAAGTCAGCATGTTGCAGTCAGGATCCCTGCTGACTAGTGGGAGCCCTGAGCTGGGCCACAGTGGAGCTGGTAGTCCTGTTTTCCCTCATCACCTCAATTCATGGGTAGCAGTTTCCCCCCGCTTCTCTAGGCAAAGTGTCTGTGCGTGTCAGCTCTTCACCTCAGCTAGGAAACCCAACTATTTGTTGACCCAGCCAGAGCAAAGGCCTGGGCTTGTTGCTGTTTACTCAGCCTGAACATAGGCCTGAGCCCCTGAACTATTGCTGCCCTGCCTTGAGCTAGGGTCTGGGCTCATTGAGTGTCTAAAGGCTCATCCTGAATCTAGGCCTGAGCCCATGAACTATTTACTGCCCCACCTTGACCTGAGGCCTGGGCACAGTGATTGTATTTGTGGGGTAGGCCCTGGCCACAGGACTGAACTCGTGAAACTAGTCACCCGGTTGATTCCCTGTGTGCTACACTCAGGGGTGAAGTGAGGCCAAGTGGCCACCCACCAACACAGAGGAGGTGGGCCAACACCCCCAATCAGACTACAAAGATGTTAAGTGACAACAAGCTGGGAACAATGATTTCAAAGTGGTAGTTTGATTACACAGCATGAAGAAAAATAAAAAAGCGAAGGCTGAAATTGAATCTTAAACACTTATCATTCATTGTAGTTTTAACAGAGACTTAGCACACATGTTTTTGAATAGCTAGGGCCTGCAATATTTTGAACCATTTAAATTGCAATCTGAAACCTGTTATATATGACATACCAAATGTATTTTGGAGGCTACAGACAGTTGCCACAAAAGAATAGCATAAGAAGGGAACTTTCTTTAAGAGTCTCTTCACACAGCTCTGGACAAATGGATCTGTGATAGCAGCCATAGCAAGCCACCTAGGAACCAAGTGGTTTAATGTGACTGCCTTTACTTTCTCCTTGCTCATGTGATCAGAAGAGAGGCTAATAAGTTGGCAGTTAAATGTCTAAAAAAATATCTGTGGGAAGAGAGAGTTTCTCACACAGACCGAGAGAACTGAATTAAGCCTATTCTAAAGATAAGTTTTATAATTTGTCTCTTCAGGCACATAATGACTTATTTTGGTGCATAGCTCTGAAGTTATGTTCCTAATAAAAGAACTTGCAAGGCATTCAGGGATTTCAAAGTTCCTTACAAACCTGAATTAAGCAAATCGCTAACCTCAACCATTCAAAAAATCATGAGATTGACTAAAAATGGAGATTTTTAAAGAGAATATATTTAGGGTTCTTTTAATGTTTTCTGATTTTATTTTATTTTATTTTATTTTATTTTATTTTATTTTTGGAGCCCTTAAGGGTCACATTTTGAAGGTTTTCCCTAACCAGGAGGATTGAAAACTTTTTTAAAAATTAAAGTTATGTTTTTCACATCACATACCCGCATAAAATAATACTTCAATAAAAGCTCCAACTACAGTTGAACCTCCCTAGTCCAGAACTCTCTGGTCCGGCAACATCTGTTGTCCGACATGATTTTAGTTTGTGAATGTTCATGGGTGTGGTCAAGTTACCTGTGGTCCCATAAAGTTTGTTTACTGCCACCAGTTCTGGCTCTCAGTATTCTATGCTGTTATTTAGTTCTAATTTATTGCTAAATGTCTTCTAATGACCTGCACTGTAGGTCAAAATAAGATACACAATTTGAGCTACACAAATTAGGTATCTTATTTCGATCTTATTTCAAAATAGTTTATTTCATAATTTGGCACTGTCTACACTGTGCCAAATTTTGAAATAACCTGCTATTCCAAAACGTCCCTTGCTCCTCGTGGAATGAGGTTTACAGGGACATCGGACTAGCAAGTTGTTATATTTTGAAATAACAGGCTTGCTGTAAAGATGCGGGATAGCTATTTTGGGATATCGCTGTATCCCAAAATTGCACTGCAGTGTGGACATAGCCCAGTAAGCAGTGGAAGTGTTGGTAATGCTGCTAGACAATATTGACCTCCTGTGGTCCAGCAAATTATCTGGTTCAGCACTGGTCAGGTCCCAAAGGTGCCAGACTACAGAGGTTCAACCTGTATCAAAAGACTTGAAACTAAGTATTAAGAGTAGCAATACCAATTAAGCCTCAGCACCGCCGTTTAGTGTAAGGGCCTGAGGACTTCCCCAACAAATACCCAATAGTACTTCAATACAACCAAGAAAGTAAAGGGGCTTCCCACAGAGAATCCATCCCATGTTTTAGATGGAATCCAGGGCATCTCAGGGACAAGGTTTCAAGCCAGTGCTGTAATGAGACCATTCAGTGCAGGTGTGTTTTCTAAAGTTTGTATTCAGAAATCTTGCCAATGAGCCTGAGAATCTGTTTTCCATTGTCTAGTATTTTGTCATTAACACCTGTGCAAAGTATGCACAAAAGGTAAACATTATGACTTGCTAGCATTTTACATCTACTTTGCACTAATGTAAACCAGTGTGAGGGTCTTGAAATCTATGTATCTAACACAGCTGCTTTTTGCCAACACTTAAATATGTTACCAACGGTCCTGTTTTTTAATTCTCAGTTTCGTCTCTTCTCAGCTGTGTTGCTATAAATCAATGCTCCACTGAGGTCCTTGGAGTTTTCTTTTTACACTAGTGTAATTGCCATCAGATTTAAAGGTGCACTAACATGGATATGTAACCAGATTCTCCACATCTTACACATTGCATAGTAGTTTGTACTTGTATAAAACAAGTACAAACTGTGTGTAAAACACTACTGAGCCATAATTCCCCATTCAATTGCACAGGTAGAAAAGTTTTGTACTCTCTTTGCACAAATTGTAATGGTCTGTCTGGGTGAACACTACCAAATCAGACCACAAAAGTCTGTAGAATTACCACAGATATATACACAAGAGGCAGGAGAGGAAGAAGATATAGTAAAGCATGTAGAAGAGAACCAAAAGCATGGAGCGAAGTAATAGGGAGAAAAAGAAATCAGTGGATTTTAGAGCTATTACAGAAAAAGAAATGATGGGACTTGACATGATGTAGGGGTCCACGGAATGATAGAGAGGAAACAATGATTATGAATTTACCAATGTGGGAGATAGGATAAGGGAGAATTTAATGCATTGGCAGTATTGCCAACCCCAAATGTTCAAAAATCTTGAGTCAGGCTCAACAAAAATAATGAGATTAGCTTTAAAAAATTGAGATTATGTACAAATGACAGATTTAGTGTTCTTTTTATTTGACTTCTGTTTTTTGACCTTTCACTTCATTTTGAAGCTTTCTCCAACTGTCACAAGGGCTAGACACCAGAGTTCTCTGCAAGATGAGTGTTTCAGTGGCCACCTAGGAGAGATACAAATGCTGCCCAGATGATTAGCAGAATGTTCATAGTGCGCACAGCTGACAGCTGTTTCTACTAGTGGTTCACATCCAGGAATGCCTTGATGCACATAATAAAATTTATTCTCCATGTGGATGGAAAAATTTAGAGGAAATCTTGCTAGACACATACTTTTTCTTTAAAAATGAAAGCTAAAATAATCACCAAACCACTTGACTCCAGGAGCTGGAGCTTTAAAAAAACCAATAATTATTGTATGACTCATGAAAAAAATCATGTTTTAGCAACACCACACTGGGCCAAAATATTTCCATGAAAGTGTTCAATATTTTGAAACAATGTTCTGTCCTAAAGCATGACAAAAAGATGAAATTTAGAAAACTTTTGTGAACTGAATATGTAAAAAATAACTGGTGTTTGGTCATGCATTGTGTTTTCATTACAGGCAGTCCCTGGGTTATGTACAAGATAGGGACTGTAGGTTTGTTCTTAAGTTGAATTTGTATGTAAGTCGGAACTGGTGTCCAGATTCAGCCACTGCTGAAACTGACCAGTGGCTGACTACAGGAAGCCCAAGGCAGAGTTGGTCTGCCCTGGGCTTCCTGGAATCAGCTGCTGATCAGTTTCAACAGCGGCTGAATTTGGACGCCTGGGACAGAGCAGCTGGGGTGCTGCCAGGTTGGTCCAGTAGCGCCGAGGAGCAGCGCTGCAGGACCAACCCGGCAGCGCTCCAGCTGCTCTACTCCAGGTGTCCCCAAGTCAGCCGCTGCTGAAACTGATCAGCGGCTGATTCCAGTCTGGGGAAGAGCAACTCTGCCTCGGGCTTCCTGTAGTCAGCCGCTGGTCAGTTTCAGCAGCGGCTGACTTGGGGACGCCTGGGGCAGAGCAGCTGGGGTGCTGCCAGGTTGGTCCAGTAGCGCCGAGGAGCAGCGCTGCAGGACCAACCCGGCAGCGCTCCAGCTGCTCTACCCCAGGCATCGTCGGCGAGAAAAGCCTGGTCTGCTGACCAGGGACACGCGGGTGGCGGGACCGCTGAGACGCACCGCGGTCCCGCCCACATCCTCCGCGTCTCCCTGGTCTGCTGGGGGGGGCGGAGCAGCTTTCCTCGCCCCGGAGGATGCGGGTGGCGGGACCGCGGCGCATCTGGGCGTCCCGCCGCTCCCGTCCTCCGGGGCGAGAAAAGCCCTGTTCGTAACTGTGGATCCGACATAAGTCGGATCCGCGTAACTCGGGGACTGCCTGTATATCAAAACATTTCAGTTTGTTTTTGTTCATTTGTAAAACAAACTTACTATAGTCAGCTTAAAATTAAAAAAAAAATTAGAACCAGAAAACTAGAATTTTTCAAAAACGTCGAACAAAATATTTTGACAATATCAAAACTTTTACAATTCTTTTCTTCAAGTCACCGAATTCTTCTGAGCTGACCCTTTCCCCAAAAAAGGTTTTTGTTTCCCATGAAAAAATGTTTTGTCAAAAAATTCCCAGCTAGCTCTAGTAGCTTCTTTCATTTCCCACATTCCACTTCAAAAGGTCCCTGGTGACTGTGTAGCCTAGTGCCTAGGTCAATGAGTAAGATCTGAGGAAAAGGGGAGCACTGGTCCTCCTGCCCCCTGTGTTCCTAGCCCAGGAACCTCAAGCCACACCTTCTTCAAGTCCTTAAGTTTGGGGTATGGCCCCAAGACTCCAGATTCCCCTTAGTTGGGGCTTCTCAGTAGCTTCTTCCCTTTTACCAGAGGGATGGGCTGGGGGCTTATTTGCTTCCATGGCTACTACACAGACAGGTCTGGTTTGTGCCTTAGACTGCTGAACTGAGCTCCTGCCTCCTTGCTAGTCAGCCCGACTGAACCAGGCTCTTTCCTCTTCTCTTTCCTACAGGCCTGGCATTGGTTGCAGGTAAAGTAGGGTGGGACTAGCTGGGCCCAGGGGCTTTCTTTAACTCCTGTGATGCCAGGCCCTCCTTTCTCTGCTCCCTTACTGGGCCATTTCCAAACTTTGAAAACCATTTGGCTGTATACACCTTTGCTTTGTTCCCTTTTTTCCTGGCATTACCAACACCTGGGTAGGCAGATGGAGAAGTTGACATAAAACAGCCATGTAAACAAGTGAAAGAGAGAGAGAGAGAGAGAGAGAGAGAGAGAGAGAGAGAGAGAGAGAAAAGGAGGCTAAACTCCCCATTATTCCCTTCCAAACCTGATACAAATTGAAGGATGCACAATAACGGGAGTTGTAATTGTGATGACATTAGAAACATCTGCCACTCACATTGCTCTGGGCTAGAGATGACAAACATAAGAAAGGTTGTAACCAGAGTGGAAAAGATCAACTGGCCCTGTTGAGAAACAAAGTGCTTAAGAAACAAATATCCTCCAACAACAAATTGTAATGTTTTGCATCCTTGCTGTTATCATGTGAACTATGAATCTCTAGGACTACCCTATAGCTACAGTGAAATACATGCATGAATGATAGTTTTGAAAACAAGTTCCATAAACATCTTGCTCCTTTTGTTCCATTGCATCAAAAAAACAGAAGAAAAAAATTGTACTGTTTGTAGACCATCATTCAATATGCCCCGAAGTGCAATAATATGATTCTTGTAATCGGAAATGCTTATTTATCTTCATCTGAAAATGTCAGTGAGAACAGAAAATTAGGAATCATTTATAGAAATAATTCAAGGTATCACTGATACTTGATTATGAAAATTTCAACCTATCTGTAGAATTAATAAAAAGAGAATATGGCGTTGTATCTAGGAACAAGTTCATCCTCTGAGAGGCTTACTGGGCCTTGTTCCAGAATGAAGTTTAAAGATACTGAGAGAAGACAAGACAGGTACAGTTTTGTGATTGGTGCTAACATTTATCATTTGTGTGCTTAAGCAAATGCAATTGAACCTCGTGTTTCAAGTCCTAATCTGAATGTCTGCAATTGGCAGAAGGAGTTTCTGCCCTTCATCTTCATCAACAATGATATTATACAATGGTTAACAATTGACTATATTCTACATTTAATAATAGGAATGACAAGTAGGCATAAATATATAGGAACAGGACATGAATTCAAAACCAAAAGAAATGGGAACAGGATGACTCAAAGGCTATGCCTATACTACGATCCTCTTCCGCAAGAGGAAATGCAAATGGAGTGCTCATTTGCATATGTTACACACTCATTTGCATTTCCTCCTTGGATCCCTTTTGCGCAAGAAGCTTTTGCGCAAAAAAGCCCTGTGTAGATGGCTCCTTTTTGTGCAAAAACCTCCTTTTGCACAAGAGCCTCAAAAAATGAGGAAGAATGGCTCTTGCGCAAATGGGGGGTTTGCGCAAAAAGGAGCCATCTACACAGCATTTTTTTGTGCAAAAACCTCTGATGCAAAAGGGATCCAAGGAGGAAATGCAAATGAGAGTGTAACATATGTAAATGAGCTCTCCATTTGCATTTCCTCTCGAGGAAGAGGATTGTAGTATAGACATAGCCAGAGGGGAGGAAAGGAATAAAACCTTCTACCTCTAGGCTTCCTAAATCTGGAAATAAACTGATTCAGCACTAAATTTATTTAGGGTATGTTTACACTACAGAGAAGATTGCAGCTGCCATTGTTGATTTTCCAGGGTTCGAATAAGGGGGTCTAATGATGACATGCTAATTTGAACTAAGAGAGGCACTCTGGTCGATACCCGTAGTCCTGCTTCCACAAGGAGTAAGGGAAATTGAAGAGAGTGCTCTCTCTTTGACTTTCTGTAATGTGGACAGTGCCAAAAGTCAAGTTAAGGTACTCCAACTTCAGCTATGCAAATAACGTAGCTGAAGTTGCACATCTTAATTCAACCTTATCCCATAGTATAGACATACTCTTATCTCCTAACAATCAAGATTTTTAACTCGGGCATTCAAGAACAAAAGGTGAGTGAAGTAATCCTATGCCACCTAGCCTCTGCACTCCCCCTGAGAAAAGGATGCTACTGACAAAGTAGAGTTAGTCAAACGGAAATCAAAAAATGTTGGTGATGCAGAATGTGAAAAAGGAGTAAAATAAAATCTAACCCACCCTCAGTAACATGTAATAGGAGCAATTATGGAAGTTGTCAGAGCTTCTTTTAGAATTACTGATTTTCATTCTTCCCCACTACAGTTCATCAAGCTGAAGTGGCTGTAAAATTCAGCAACATACATAATGTCAGACTGTCTTGTGTTTTACAGCCTGGCATACTGCCATCTAGCGGCTGCTGGTAATCACTGTACTGAAAATGTGTGAATGCACATGTAGGATTTTTGTTTTGTTTTAAACCATAAACATTAAAAGGAAATGCAAGAGAGATTCAAGAGGGATATTATTTTCTTGGTCCCTCGCAATACCATCATTCTGAAATAGCATTATTTCAATCCATCCATCTTTTCTCCTATTCACGCAAAATGGTTTCCTTTACCCTTAACTTGTATATTAAGAAACATGTCACTTTTCTCTAGAATGTGTTCCTCATTCTCTTTCATTTTATTTTCATTCCATTTTATTTCTATCATCATCTGACATGAACCATAGAAAAGCATATTATATATTTTTCTCGCTTCTAAGGGTCATCATCACCTCTCTTGTCCTTTCTGTCCCATCTCTCTATTTCTCCCACCTACCCAAATTAGTTCCTCCTGCCCCACAATATCCCTCTGTAGTTTCTTTTCACAAGCATATGCAATGATTCTCTACTGATCAGCTCCCTTCTTCTTAGCAAGCCTGCTTATGTCCCAAATCTATATTCAGACACAAAGTCGAGGAGGAACTGGGGCTCTGTCTACACTGCACGCTTATTTTGAAATAACAGAGTGCACATCTACATAGAAAGCTTGTTATTTTGAAATAATTTTGAAATAACTGGCTTCTTATTCTGACTTCTGCAACCTTCATTTCACAAGGAGTAAGGGAAGTTGAAGGAAAAGTGTTCTTCCTTTGACTTCCTCCTGTGTAGACAGTGCCCAAAGTCAAGTTAAGCTACTTCGACTTATAATGTAGCTGAAGTTGTGTAGCTTAACTTGCCTTTATTCTGCAGTGTAGATATGCCCTGGGAGATAGACAAAATAGGGATATTTGTCAGCCTGCTAGAAAAGCTGAGAAGGATGGAGCAGAACAGGGGAGAGGAAAGTCAAAGACAGTAGATTTTCCTTCATGTGTCCCCCTGCAGACTGAACTGCTTCACTCTGCTGTGTTTTTAGAGAGCAATACTCTTAGGTTAAAATACCACACTGGTACTGCCAGAGCAGTGATTCAAAGGTCATGAGTTGGGCTTCTAAAAACCATGAATTTGTTTTTTAAATGGTGAGATTTTTAAAATCATATTTGGAGTTCTTTTATTTGCCCCTTTTTTATAATTTAAGATTCATAATTTTATTTTTTTTCTGCGACTCTGGGTGCTAGAAACTTATTCTTTAAAAAAAAGAAAGCTGAGATTCTAGTAGATTTAGCAACATTGTACTCTTGTGTCTAGGTTATTAGCTGGCATGTATTTCTCAGGAAACTATCACTATGGGATAGAAGTGCATATTCTGATGTACCACTCAAGTATAGACTTGCTCAAAGGGGTGACAGCGAATATGCATTATGTACAAATACAATTTTTCTATTGTGGTTTAATTTATTCATTTTCAACTATGGCCGTGTCCCAGTGCTGCCAGGAGCTGCTGGGGGCTGTTGAGGATTCGGGGTCCAGCCTACAGGGTCTGGCCCCACTTCTGCAGGCTGCTCGTGGCTCCAGCCCTGGCCCCGCACAGCCACATTTTGTCACCAGCCTGGTCCTGCATTGCCAGAGGCTGCCCCAGCCCTGGCCCCAGCCTCTATCCTGTCCCACTACTGGATGGCCTACCTGGGTCTGCCAAGAGCTTCCACCTGGTCCTGCTCCTGGATAGCCCTCCTGCCAGTAGGCTACCGAAGGCCCTCCTACCAGACCATGGATGTTGCCGGACCAGAGAGTGCCAGTTTTGGGATGTGCAACCTGTATTGCTAAAAAAAATTTTATTTAATCCTTTCATTTAATTTCTTTACAGTGGCTAATACAAATTACTGAGCGGTATCAGGCAAAAAAGCATTAGCGAAAAAATATGCCACTTTGGTTAATAAAGACAAAAAATAAAATTAAAAAAACCACCTCCGGTTGCATTTCATAAAAATGTTTTTAACCCTGGTTATGTGACCAGCCCCACTGGGACATCTGCATGTTCAGATTGTTCTCCTTGTCTTACAATGTACGTATTTTATCTAGATATTACAAAACAAAAAAGTTAAATGGAATTTCATAGAGCAGTCTGCACTTTTCATTAACCACATAGAAATCGGGACTGTATGAAGTTGAATTGAAATGGGATCTCTCCCTAACAAAGACTAAGGGTGCGTCTACACAGCAGTGTTATTCCAAAATAATACAAGCATCTACACAGCAATTCCGTTATTTCAAAATAAATTTGAAATAACCAACGGATTATTCTGATTTCTGTAAACGTCATTCCATGAGGAATAATGCCTAATCCAAAATAGCTATTTTGGATTAGCAGTAGTGTGGACATTCCACTGCTGCAATTTCGAAATAGCTCCTCCCCGGGGCCATTCAAAGTTATTACTCCCCAGTGCTTCTAGGGCTCTAAATTGAGGTACTGCATCCACATTACAGAAGCCTGCCTTGGATTCATTTTGAGGTTTCCCTGTAGTGTAGAAGCTATTTCAGAATAATCTATTTCAGAGTATTTCTTCCGGAATAGCTTATTTCGAAATAAGCGTGCAGTGTTGATGTACCCTAAGGCCCTTCTTACTGAAGCAAAACTCCTACTGAAGGTTTGTCTAAGGAATACAGAAGCAGGCCCCAAATTTGTGTTATGTCCTCAGGCCAGTTCCTAGAACGCACGGCCCTGAGCAACTGGGCTGCATGCTGGAGATCTCTATCAGGGCCAAAGAAGAGAAACAGGTAACAAAGCTATAGTTAGAGCTGACTCCTGACACATCCAGGCTGCAGTGGCCCCAAATGCTGGAGTTCCCCTCTCCATTGTGTGATGGGAGTAGGCATTCAGCAGTATTATGCTCAGATCCTGCCCCCTCCTTTCTATACTGGAAAAATTCCAGCTCCATCAAAGCCCTTTCTGGCTGAAATGAAAGGGTCAGGAAATGGCCCTCAAACTGCCAGATGCCAGAGAATTATTTTAAACTACTGTGTGCCCAGATGAATAGAAACGTTTTCATTAATCAGCAGTTTAGATCATTTTTAAAATAAGTTTTAATAATATTTGTAAACATTGAATGCAGAGGTAATGAAATGTTACCTGTGTTGTTTGAGTAAAGGGCAGCAGCGCTGTACTTAGCAGGTCTTGACTCAGGGTGTCACCCTAAACTGAATCTCACTTGCTAAGCACTGCCAAATCCCAGGAAATAAGAGAGCGGGTGGGGATAGATGATTCCACCTGATGATGTGGATTCTATTTCAGGAATCCGTGACACCATTTGACCTTCCTCTCCCCAGGGCTTAGAGACAGGCATGATCTGACGCATCTGCTTCCCATCACACTCCCCATCCGTTCCCAGCCCAAACCGGAGAAGCTAATGCTCCAATCAGCAGACCACAGTCCATGGCAAATCCTGGTCTTATGCCACCTGAGGCACATTGTGCATCTGCTAAGAAGAGCTGATATCACTGACAAGCAGATCTAGAGCTCACCCATAGGTGCGGGGACAGGGGTGCAGTGAAAGACAATGAAGAGGCAGCAGTCGAGAGATTTAGCACTAGTCAGGGACATTACTAAGAGCTAAAGTCACTAAGAGCTGGGCTAAGCACTTGACTGTCTGAATGTGACATCACGGCAGTGGCAGTGAGCAGCAAGTAGCAGCACTGGTAAGAGCAACAGAAGTGGCAGCAAGTGGCCAGGCCAGTGGTAGCAAAAATAACAGCAGCACTAGTGAGCTGGTTGCAGGGGGATAGCAGCAGACATCATTCTGCTTGGCCCCTCTCCTTCCACAGATGAACTCGCCTCTGAACTCCAGGTCCTCACTGACCAAGGACAATCATAGCAGGGTGCAGCAGAGGGAAAGGGGAATGGTATGTTAAAAGGACATGCATTCTTTGGGCTTTCACATTGCAAGGGTTTTCTTGGCTGTCTGTCAGTTCTCTCAGTTCCTCCATTCACTTACCAGGTTTCAATTCAGTTTGCCCAAAACTGGGTCTGTCCGTATTATAAGCAGTCTTACAGTGTATCGGGCAATGTGACATACTGATCCGGGCTACAAAGATTGAAAGTGACATTTTGGCTACTACACTTTCCTAGGGTTATGAAAATAAATTAAGCACTTTAGTTAGCTAAACTTTACTCCGTTTGCACCTCCTTATATCACAATAAATGTTCCCAGCTGAAATGTTGTATTTAATGTAATTTCCCATTGTCCTGTGTTTTATTTAAAATCCTTACTGGTTAGAGTGCATTCTAAAACACTGTATATTCATAATTATTAGATGAACTGTTCAGTTTAGTGTTCTTGAAGCTTTAAAAATCAACATTTTTTCCATTGAAATAAGTTAGCTATCAATGAAGGAATAAGAATTTCCATTATTATTGAAGAAGCGTTTTTTTCTGAACTTTCATGGGCTGTTGTTCCATTCATATATATTTTTTTTAAAATAGATTCTTTAACAGTTTGTGACACCTCCATCTGATCTAGTGACAAGAAATATGGTTAAAGCAGACTTTTTTCCCCATGATATGGCTACATGCCACAGTTTGTAATTCCACACCTACCACGCTGCCTAGTCACATTTGCACCTGGCATTCTGGGAAAATCTGGGCAACTCTTTCCTCCCACAATCAGCTCTTGGGGTTTATACATGTGGTGGGACAGATTACCACCTGCCTTTCCTGTAAGATGTGCAGTTGTGCAGCCACTTAGGAGAGAGTCCAATGCTGCCCAGCTGATTAGCAGAGCACCCACTGCTACCTTGTTTCCAGTGGCGGTGCACATTTGCACTTGCCTCAGTGCACATACAAATTATTTCTCACCTGGATGGAAAAAATCCTCACATGGACTGTTCGTATAGGGAATCTTTGTGCTGACCAGAGTAATGTGATGAGGCCTGAATATAGGCCAGGCCCAGGCCCAGTGATTATTCAGAACAGGGCAGGAATACCTGTTTACAAATGGCATGACATTGAATATGTCTATTCGGTAATTCCTACATTATTCCAGCTAGAAAATATATTACTACTGCATCTTCGCTCTCACAAGAGTTTGCCAGGAGTTCGCTTTCTTCAGAGGGATTTTCCTGCTCTCTAATGATTTTCCTACTTTTATTGCATCATTTTCTATAACTATCGGTGTGTCTTTCTTATAAAGAACTAGCTTACTTTGGATAGTTGTCTGTAACCTACCCTGTCCTTGTTCCTTCCCTTCCCTCACCCTCCCACCCCCCCTCATTGCTTTATAGAGTAATCAATACTCAGGGGTTGCAGAGCAGAGTGGTCAGACTGCTCTCTTCTTGAGTTAATGATAAAAGCTCCATTTCAGAAAACACAATGTTATCACAACTGTCCATCAGGGTAGCTAATGTAATTTTGAGATACTAGGAGCTAAGTTAGCTAAGTTACACCCAATAATATAGGGGAAAATCACTGACCTAAAAAATTAAAAGTTCTTCTGCAATCTAATGTGTTGTCCTTGTACTACAGTCACAAGGGCACAAATGTGTAGGGAGCAACATGTTCTGCAAATCTTACTGCAGAGTTAATGTGCCTGTAGCCAGACAGGAACCCTCCTGTAACATCCATTTTTGCTTGCCTGGAGCATACAGGGCACACAGAGGAGAAGGCCCAGGTTGTGTGACCATGAATGGCTGTAAACAGAGATATGCCAATTACTGACCAAGAGGCTGCCGAGGAGTGCCCTTGACTAAAACCCATAACTAAAACCCATATTGATACGAACACACAGCCATCCGTGGGGGGAGGAATCTCTCGCCCAGTAAAAAAATGTCTAGTACTCACAATTTAGTTATCTCTCTTGCAAGTGTAAATTATTTGAAACTCCCTTGTAAGAACTGGCGCCACAAAACAGACCAATACAATTCGGCATCTTAGATAAGAAAGAGGATACGGGCCCACAGGGGTATAAAGATGGGTCCAGCAGCACATTTACTCTGAGGGTGTGTCTAGACTACAGAGTTTTGTCAACAAAAGTGGACTTTTGTCGACAAAACTATACCTGCGTCTACACTACCGCTGAGTTCTGTCGACATAACGTCGACAGAACTCAGCAGTTCTGTCGACGCTGGTAAACCTCATTTTACGAGGCATAACACCTTCTGTCGACAGAGTTTCTATCGACAGAAGGTGTTATTGCATGTAAACTGTCCTTTGCGTCTACACTACCATGTCGACAAAGCAGCTTGCTTTGTCGACAGAACTCAATGTAATCTAGACGCTCTTTGTCGACAGAAGTTTTGTCGACAGTATCTGTCGACAAAACTTCTGTCGACAGAAGCCTGTAGTCAAGACATACCCTGAGTGTCAATCTACCATCTATCTGCTGGTCGGGTTAGGTGTTTGGACCTCCCAAGGTTCCACGGGGATGCCCACCTCGTATTCATCTTTTCTAGGAATTGAGGGACTGGCCCTGGCTTGACCCGCTGGAGTCGAGAGGCACAGAAGGGGGTAAAAATTGTACCTGGATGTGGTCCTTTGTCCTAAGCATACAGATAGACTTAGAGCTCTTTAAAGATTAAGCTGTCACTTGGTACCATTATTTCGATTTTCTATCTTTATTTTCTTTGTAACCATTTTTAAGATCTGTATTTGCTAGCAGTTAAGAAAGAGAGCAATAGCCATTGTAACCATATGCTTTTATAAGTCTTTTTAATAAACCTGTAAGGGTATGTCTACACTAGAAAGTTAGTTCGAACTAACGGACGTTAGTTCGAACTAACTTTCCTATGCGCTACACTAGCGCTCCGCTAGTTCGAATTTGAATCGAACTAGCGGAGCGCTTAGTTCGAACTAGGTAAACCTCATTTTACGAGGACTAACGCCTAGTTCGAACTAGCTAGTTCGAACTAAGGGCTGTGTAGCCCTTTAGTTCGAACTAGTGGGAGGCTAGCCCTCCCCAGGTTTCCCTGGTGGCCACTCTGGCCAACACCAGGGAAACTCTATGCCCCCCTCCCGGCCCCGGACCCCTTAAAGGGGCACGGGCTGGCTACGGTGCCCGTGCCAGGTGCAAGCCTGCCAGCACCCAGCCAGCAGACCCTGCACCTGGCACGGCACAGAGCCACCCACCCGATGCCCCCCAGCCCACCCCCTCTTCCCGGGACCAGGCTGGCGGCTCCCGGGAGCTTGCCCTGGACCGCAAGAGGCGGGCACCTTCCTGGGCTAGTGCGGACATCGTGGACCTCGTCCACGATCTCCGCACTAGGCACAGGAAAGTGGCCGTCTAGGGCAGGAGAGCTGCCAGCCTGGCCACCCAGGACCAGGTGTGCATGAAAATCAAGGGGGTCCACTGAGACCCCCGACACTGAGCCCTGAGCTTACAATGGCCGTCCTGGGTCAGACCAAAGGTCCATCTAGCCCAGTAGCCTGTCTGCCCACAGCGGCCAACCCTAGGGACCCTGGAGGGGATGGACCGAAGACAATGACCAAGCCATTTGTCTCGTGCCATCCCTCTCCAGCCTTCCACAAACTTTGGGCAGGGACACCACTCCTACCCTCTGGCTAATAGGACTCCATGGACCCAACCTCCATGACTTGATCTCACTTCCCTTTAAACTCTGTTCTAGTTGTAGCCTTCACAGCCTCCTGCAGCAAGGAGTTCCACAGGTTAACTATTTGCTTTGTCAAGAACCACTTTCTCTTACTAGTTTCAAGCCTGCTACCCATTCCTTTCCTTTGCTGTCCTCTAGTCCTTCTTTATGGGATCTCAGGAAGAACTTTTCTGAATGCACCCTCTCCACCCAACCCCTGCTTTTAGAGACCTCTATCCTGTCCCCCCTCCGTCTCCTCTTTTCTAAGCTGAACAGTCCCAGTCTCTGTAGCCTCTCTTCATCTGGGACCTGTTCCCAACCCCTGATCATGTTAGTTGCCCTCCCCTCTCCCAGCCTTTCTCTTCCCCTCTCCCACCTCCTTTTCCCAGTCTCCCCCAGTTTTGTTCAATAAAGACAGAGTCAATGTTGGAAGAAACGTTATCTTTATTTTGTACATCAATAAGAAGGGGGGCTAGGGAAGGGCAAGTGGAAGGAGGTGAGGGAGGAATGGGGTACGAGCCCCCGATGGGGAGGACTGGGCTGGCTCTGCGGGCTTCTGGGGGTGGAAGCTCTCCTGCAGCCCCCCAATTACTCCCTCTCCCCAGATGGCAGCCTGCGGCAAGTGCAGCCGGGCTGATGGCCGAGTGGTGTGATGTGCCCAGTGTGGGCACTCAGGGCACTCCAAGCCAGAACTTCTTTGCAAGCGGGGCACCCCTTAGAACTGTGTGTCCGGGGTGGGGGTCGGGACCCTTTAAGCGCAGCCCTCGGCTAGCCTGAGACAGTATCTCCATGCTCTAAGTCCTCCTTTTATGCCCTGCCGGCACTGCTTCCGGCCATCCTTAAGCCCTGTTCAGAGTCCACTCAATGTGGACTTACTAGTTCGAACTAGCAAAACGCTAGTTCGAACTAGTTTTTAGTTCTAGATGCGTTAGTTCGAACTAGCTTAGTTCGAATTAACTAATTCGAACTAAGTTAGTTCGAACTAGCGCTGTAGTGTAGACGTACCCTAACTGTTTAAGTTTTTAACCTGACTCCTTCAGTTGCTGTAACACAACCAAGCACAATTTAAAAGAACTTCAGCCGGTCAAAAGGGACAGGTATAGGAAGAGCTTGGGCATTTTGGATCGTGCCACTCCCAGGTGACAGATCTGTTGGGGCATCTCTCAGTCTTCCCTAGACTGCCCGCTGTGGAGGGATCTTGTATCCTAGCAGCTGAAATCTGAGATGTAATAAGCTCTTCCTATTAACTGAGGGCGTCTGTCAGCCTGTTGGCTGCCCTCTGCGACGGGACCCCGGTCCTAGCAGTAAAGTCACGGACGTTAAACCCTTTTTTCGGTAACATACACACACACACTGCCCTGACCGTCGGCTGACAGTGCCCTAGTTAGTAACTTTGAGCAAGTGAAATTCTCCTATAATTATAAAACATGGGTTTTTTTCTTTCCTTGTTTTCAGAGTAGTATCCTGCCCTTAGCTTATGTCATTTGAAGGATAATTTCAGAGACTGATTACCTACACAAGGATTTGGTACATGGCCTTGACCCCATAAACCATTGATTTATATGTGTCACCACTCCTAGAACTTTTGGTTTCCCTGGATAGATAAGAATGGCCTTGGAAAGGTCCTAAGGGCTTGGGTATGGACCCTCTCCAATTAACACACATTGAGGAATCAGATTAACAGGTCTTTTATACAAAAACATTTTTTTCATTTACAAGCATGCATTTGTAACCCTCTCTCTCAGCTTATTCATGTGTTTAACTCTGTTTCTTTATCATTTGTAGTTGTGGGACTACTCAGCTGCCATTGCTTTATTGATTCTGGACTAATCAGATTGACTTCCCTCTATAGGTGAGGAGGGTCTTAGGGAAGTAAAATGAGCTTAGTTAGTCCCCCTCTTTCCATGTATTTTTAAAAAACCTCTTTTCTTTTTTGATATTTCATCTTTTTTCACACGTTTAGCTGGGCAGTGTTTCCATACCATTTTTGGAAGGAGGACACTATCAGTCACCGATTTAGGGGTTCTGGATCAAAAATAAAATTTTATTGACTTTCTTCTGAAGACAAGGTGGGCCTTCCAGTTGGGAGTCAGGGCAGAAGAGGTTAGGCCTATTCCTCGGTGCACAAGCGTTTACATTATAATTTCACACTTGGTATGTTATCATTTTGATTATGTCTAGTCTACATGGCTCCATCGACAGAGCCATGTAAAATAGTTTTTTCAACATAGTCAAAGAAGCGGGGATTTAAATAATCCCCGCTTCATTAAAATAAACATGGCCTCCGCGCTGTGCCGACGATCAGCTGATCTGGCATAGCGCGGTAGTCTAGACGTGCCGCGGTCAACAAAGGAAGCCTGCATATTTAAATTTAAATTCCCGATTCTTTGACTATGCCAAATAAACTATTTTACATGGCTCCATCTACGGAGCCATATCGTCTAGACATAGCCTTCCTGTGACATTACTGCTTATGATGTCCTCATACTTATCTCTCTGTAAAGCTTTGTTTGACATGAAACTACACTGAACTCCTCTTCAGTCATTCGAAACAAATTGGTGCTAAAGAGGGGTATATGTTTAATCATACTTCATGACTGAACTGTAGAAGATTTACCTGGTGTTGCTTGGGTTCTTAACTCAATTCATTTTTGTGTTTCTTCATTTAAACCATTGTTCTGGGGCGGGGTTGGGGGCCAGAGGTTCAATATGCAGGCTGCCCTGGAGAGACTACCCCAGCCCTCGGTCACTGCAGCAGCTTGGGGCCAGGTGAGATGCGCCTCTCCATGGCCAATGCAGTTGAGTGAACACAACCAGGGGAAAGGTGCATGTTCCCTGGCTGGGGCAGCTCCTGATTCATCTGCCCCCTATGTTCCCTAGCCAGAGTGAGGAATGCTGCAAACTGTGCACTCCTCATCACTACCTAATGAAAGGAAACAGACAGCAATGTTCTCTTAAGCCTTCCTCCCCCCACCCCCATCCTCCCTAATGAGTGCATGGGGGTGAGAGGTTTGGATGTAGGGCAGTGCCAGGTGGAAGGTGGAATACGGGGGTGCACCCCCAGTCAGATCCCTTCACTTGCCTGGTAATTCTGTCTCTTGTCTATATACGTTTATGAGACCCAATCCCATTCCAAGCACATCCCATTATTTTGGAACAAACACTTGCCTTATCCTATGATAAGAGGAAGCTGTATACCAGATTTGGTTGTCCTAGCTCTTACTGTTTAGGAGTTCTCAAACGGACAAGCAGACACACAGATAGACAGAAAAAATCTCAAATATCAAAAAATGTCCATATCAAAAGCTATGTATGGGACATATCCAGCCCACTTAACATGACATGCTGTTTTGGTTTCTTTTCTTTAATATATATCTTGGTTTCTTTTATTTCTACTCCAATTAATCTGATGAAGTGGGTTTTGCTCATAAAAACTCGCGATTCTACATATTTTGGTTAGTCTTCAAGGTGCCCCAGGACCACTCTTTCAAATAAATAGTAGATAAGAATGGTCATACCTAGTCAAACCAAAGGTCCATCTAGGCCATTTGATGCAAATTTTAAAATGCAGTGTAATTAGAACTAAGAAAATAACTGATTTTTTGGTTTGTCAGCAAAACAAAAAATCCAATGAAGAAATTGTTTTTGTTTTCAACTTATACTTTTTTTTTACACCAAAATTAAAAGATTAAAAAAAAGACTTTAAGATCAAACAAAACATATCAAACCACCTTTTTTAATCATTTTGAATTAACCTTGGATTCAGAACAAAATGTCCAAATGAACTGTTTCAAAATTTTCCAAGAGAAATTTTTGAGGGGAAGAGAGTTGGCCAAAATTATCCACAAAATGTGAGCTGAATTTTCTAATAGTTTAGGTGCCCTGAAAAATGCATTTTTCACTGAGTTTCCTAGTTAGTAAGGTAACTTAATACAACATTACAAATAATGCACTAAGTAAACAGAACAATTTAATATAACCCACCACTTCCAATAATCCAATTTAAAAACTCAAACCCTTCTTGGTTTCCAATAATATCCCAATGGGTTGTCTAGGGAGGGGGGGTGGACTCTCTGTCCCTACAGGTTTCTCAGTCCAAGCTTGACAAAACTCTGGCGGAGATGGCTTAGTTGGGGCTGGTCCTGCTGTAGGAAGGGACTTGGACTCAGGGAACTCCCGAGGGTTCTGGCAACCCTGTGATTCTATGTTTCTATGATTCTACAGGTGGTGAAGGCTGTCAACACCTCCTGATGCACAGGGTCATCACCCTGGGCAACATCGACCCCATCATTGCTGGCTTTGCCACCATGGGTTTTCCCAATTGTGGGGGCGGGCACTGATGGAATCCACATCCCCATCCTGGCCCCTGACCACCATGCCTCGGGCTTTATCAATAGGAAGAGGCAGGGGTAGATGAGAGTTTTGCAGGGCCCAGGGCACGGGGCCTATTGAAGCGTGGGGCCCGGAGCAGCCGCCCTGCTCACCCTGCCCTATATCCACCTCTGGGAAGAGGTGCTTTTCAATGGTGCTGCAGGTCCTCATGGACCACAGGGACTGGTTCACAGACATTTATGTCGGGTGGTTGGGGAACGTGCACAATGCCAGCATATTCAGGAACTCCAGCCTCTTCCAGAGGATGCATATCAGCACCTTTTTTCCCCAACCACACCATCAGCGTCAGGGAGGTGGCTCAGCCTCAGGGGCAGATATAGGGCAGGGTGAACGGTGCAGCCACCCCAGGCCCCGCGCTTCAGAAAGCCCCGCGCATGTGCCATGGCAAAGGGGGGGCCCCGTGGAATTATTCTGCCCGGGGCCCCGCAAAATGGTCATCTGCCCCTGCTCAGCCTCCCTCTATGTCATGCACACACTGGGTCCAGCAGTGGCAGCATCCCACAGAGAGAGAACGTGTATTCCTGCCCACTGGCAGAGAGGCGGGAGGGCGTTGGGGGAGGTGTGTGTGAGTGGCAGATGTCGCTTGGCAGGGAAGGTGGTACTGGGGTCTCCTCCTCTTCCTCCCCCCAGCAGGGTCCCATGCACGGGATCAGTGTACTCCGTCTCACTGCTTGAGCAGGAGCAGATGCTGCCCGAGAGTGCGGACATGACCCTGTGCCATGGGTGGCACTGCTCAGTGGTTCCATGATCACTGACTCCTTAATGGTGGCTTGTTGTGGAAAGGTGTCCCACCACGGCATCGGGAATAAGGCAGGCCTGTCCAGGAAAACCTTGTGAGAAGAAATGATGTGCTCCATGTGCACACGCTGTTGTGCGATCACCAGGCCAGGAGACTGAGTGAGGCGTATGCAGCCTTTCACTGCCCACCACTTGCCCTCGCGGGTAGATAGGGAAAGTTATGGAACTCGCCTGAAGTGCCTTCACCAGCCTCGTCTGAGCCCTTGCAGACATCTTGGGAGGGGGGTACCAGCTCCAGGAAGATGACAACCTCTTGGCTGGTGGGCATGGTGCCATGGCTGGCCGCTTCCTCCTCCTTTTCCTCCTCTTCATCCTGGTCCATAGCCTCGCCCTCCTGGAGGCTGACGACGAGCTTGTCAAGGTGAGTGTCCACGATGAGGTGGGGAAGGTGACAGGCCCCCTTCTCAGGATGTCACCAGCTGCTGGTAATAGTGGCACATCTGGGGTGCCACCCCAGAGAAGGACCTTTGTTCCCTGGCCTTGTTGTAGGCCTGATGCAGTTCTTTAATTTCCATGCGCACTTGGTCCAGTGTGTGCATGTGCCCCTTTTGGGCCAGGCTGGCAGCCATCTGGCCATAGACATCTGCATTTCTGTGCCTGATGCAGAGATCTTGGAGGTTAGACTGCTCACCTCAGACCTCTATGTGATCCAGAATCTCCACACCAGTCCAGGAGGGTGCCCTCTTTTGCCCCGGCCAGGGGCTTCAGAGGTGGCCACAGGCATGCCTGCAATGTGGGGGGCTCAGAGGGAGTGCTGGGGTCTACCATGGCAGCATGGACGGCTATGCAGGGTGCTGCTGTGTGGCACAGGGCTAGCAGGACTCTCATCATGCCACACGCCCTTTTCCTTCTGCCGGAGGTTTTAAATCCTGCAGAGAAGGGACGCTATAGAGTTTTCAGGGGTGTGGACAGAGTGGCCACCAGAGTATCCGTGAGAATCCCTGGAGGCCAATTATTTCAAAATAACCACAGCTGAGCATCCACATTCACCCTATTTCAAAATAGCAATTTCAAAATAGGAATTATTCCTCATAGAATGAGGGATTGTTACTTCGCTATAGCAAGCCCATTATTTTGAAATAGTTTTGAAATAAGGCACTTGCCATATGGACACTTGCCTTGTTATTTCAAAATAATGTGAGTTATTTCAAAATAACTATGTAATGTAGTCATGTCCATAGAGTAAAATCTTGGCCCTGGTTAAGTGATTGGCAAAATGCCCACTGACTTCACTGAGGCCAGTATTTTACCCCTATCGTCTGATTTTCAGAGGTGCTAAGTCTCAACTTCAAATAAAATAAATGGGAGTCTAGGTGATCAGCATATCTGAAAATCAGGGTCCAGCTGGAGGAGTACAAGATTGGATGCCCAAAATCTGAGGCACCCACATTTAGAGTTAGTTTGAAAATGTCCCCACCATGACCCAGCAAGTCATAGAACTCAGATGCTCTTCTCTGGTGCCCTACCTACTGGAAAGCATTGACTAATACATACCACAATTTTTATCATGTTTAGAGGCAGGCTAGGATAAAACAAAAACCAGAAGTTTGAGTGTTATCACTTTAACACAACAATGTTATTCAGTGCTGCATTACTGGATGAAGCTTGATCTACCGCAGGCCACTGTAGAGAGTGAAGGAGATATGACAGGGATCAATAAAGTTCTTTGGACAAAACATTTCAAGGGAACAGAGTCCTGTCTGTTTTAATAGATCATTTTAGTTTACCAACAAATATAATGAGCTTTGACATTTTGCCGACTTTGTCATCCCAGGAAATGCATGCCCTGTCTAATCCAGTGTTATAATAGAAGGCCTTAGGCCATGGATGATCACAGTTTGTTAATTTTTTATGACAACCAGTGGAAATGACAGCAAAGATATTTCTAGTACAGGTTAGATTTAAACAGTTATCAAAGGAATCTGTTATCTTCATGGAATTTATTATTCACATGATAGGTTTTCTTTACAGTGTGCATAGGCAGGTATAATTTGTGTTTGCAAATTCATTCACTGGAAGGACCAAGAAGAGAAAAAGGTAAGATTACAAACTCAAAAAAATATTGCATGAATGGAAATAGTGAAGCACAATAATAGATTTACTTAATAGAGCTAGATAATTAACTTGAAATTTGAACAGACGCTAAAATTAATTTTTGATAATTCTGACATTGGAATCGGTATTTATTGCTACTGTGATGCTTGTTTGTTTGTTTATTTGTTTGTTTGTTTGTTTTCCTTACTTCTGAATAATAAATGTCTTTATTTTTATGCCTCTTGACTATTTCCCAATTGGCTATTTTCCAATCTGAGTAGGTTATTTCCCAGCAAACAGAATTTGAAATTAATGAAATAAATATAAGACAGAAGAACAATAACACTTCATTTTATCAGTACATCAGTGATCTACAACCCATCCTGGACAACCCTCACTTTCACAGGCCTTGAGAAGCAGGCCAGTCCTCGTCCACAGGCAACCCGCCAACCTGAAGCAAATTCTCACCAGCAACTATACACCACACCACAATAACTCTAACTCAGGAACCAACCCCTGTAACAAACCTTGGTGACAACTCTGTCCACATATCTACACCAGTGACACCATTATAGGACCTAACCAGAACAGCCACACCATCACAGGTTCATTCACCTGCCCATCTACCAATGTAATATACTCCATCATGTGCCAGCAATGCTCCTGTGCTATATACATTGGCCAAAGTAGACAGTCCCTACGTAAAAGAATAAATGGACACAAATCATATATCAGGAATGGTAATATACAAAAACCTGTAGGATAACACTTCAATCTCCCTGGACACACAGTAGCAGATTTAAAGGTAGCCATCCTGCAACAAAAAAACTTCAAGAACAGACTCCAAAGAGAAACTGCTGAGCTACAGTTCATCTGCAAATTTGACACTATCATTTTAGGATTAAACAAAGACTGTGAATGGCTAGCCAACTACAAAAGCAGTTTCTCCTCTTTTGGTGTTCACACCTCCACATTAGCTGCTAGAAGTGGGCCTCATCCTCCCTGACTGAATTGACCTCATTAGCTCTAGCCTTACTCTTGATTGGTACTCTTTTCTTATGCCTGTATATTTATACCTGCCTCTGGAATTTCTACTACATGCATCTGACAAAGTGGGTCTTTGCTCACAAAAGCCTATGCTCCAATAAATCTGTTAGGCTGTGTCTACATTGGCATCCCTTTCCGGAAAAGGGATGCTAATGAGACACATCGCAATTGCAAATCCGTGGGGGATTTAAATATCCCCTGCGGCATTTGCATTTACATGGCTGCCGCTTTTTTCTGGCTTGGGGATAAGCCGGAGAAAAGCACCAGTCTGGACGTGATTCTCCGGAAAATAAACCCTTTTCCAGAGGATCTCTTATTCCTACTTTCAAGTAGGCAAATGCCGCGGGGGATATTTCAAGTAGGAATAAGAGATCATCCGGAAAAGGGTTTATTTTCCGGAGAATCACGTCCAGACTGGCGCTTTTCTCCGGCTTATCCCCAAGCCGGAAAAAAGCGGCAGCCATGTAAATGCAAATGCCGCGGGGGATATTTAAATCCCCCACGGATTTGCAATTGCGATGTGTCTCATTAGCATCCCTTTTCCGGAAAGGGATGCCAATGTAGACACAGCCTTAGTCTATAAGGTGCCACAGGACTCCTCATCGCTTTTGCAGATTCCAACTAACACGGCTACCCCTCTGATACTGTATCTCTACATGTGTTACAGTTGGTTATATGTAGTTACAGTGTTAAATAACAAATAACAGTGGGAAGAAACAATTAAGTTTCATGGAAGAGAGAAAAAGATATGTTTTCAGATAAGATTTGGAAACAACACATTAGCAGGGCTCCGAGGGATTTGGAAAATTCTGTGTGGTAGGATACAGAGAGGAGAAAGTTTTTGCACCAGAACTGGAAAGATCATAGATAGCATGAGAAGGGAGATGGATATTATATGGCTACGTCTACACTTGCGCAAAAACGTCTTGCACAGGAGCATGTCCATACCTCAAAGCGCATTGCAAAAGTCATGTGCTTTTGCGCAAGAGAGCATCCACACTGCAGGGACACTCTTGCATAAGAAAGTTCTGATGGCCATTCACAAAATGGCCACCTGTGCTTTTTCCCATAGGGGTTTCTTGTGCAAAAAACCCCTCTGGAGCGTCCACACTTGCCTTTTTGTGCAATAGCTACATAAGAACATAAGAACATAAGAACGGCCGTACTGGGTCAGACCAAAGGTCCATCTAGCCCAGTATCCTGTCTACCGACAGTGGCCAGCACCAGGTGCCCCAGAGAGGGTGGACCAAAGACAATGATCAAGCGATTTGTGTCCTGCCATCCCTCTCCAACCTCTGACAAACAGAGGCCAAGGACACCATTTTATCCCCTGGCTAATAGCCTTTTATGGACCTAACCTCCATGAATTTATCCAGCTTCTCTTTAAACTCTATTATAGTCCTAGCCTTCACAGCCTCCTCTGGCAAGGAGTTCCACAGGTTGACAACACGCTATAGCGCAAAAGGGAGTTATGCTACACTGATTATTTTCAGGAATGACAACATTGTGCAAGAGGGTTTTCTTGTGCAAGAAGGGGCAGTGTAGACAGCTCATTCTGGTGCAAGAACCTCTTCTGCAAAAATGGTGGCTCATTAGGTATGCAAATGAGGCTTGGGGATATTCCACGCTTAGCCTCATTTGCATATTTCTCGAGCAAGAAGCTGCGAGTGTAGACATAGCCTAGGAGGCACTAAACAGCTGGCAAGGGCAGATGCGGTGCAGTCTGGGTAGCACTGAGGGCTGGCTGCCTCATGCCGCATCCCTTCCACCTGAGACCCTACCCCTGCCATGAGCATAGATTCCCTTACACACACACACTTTACTCAGGAGCCCAGCAATTCTGTCAGACTCCCTAGCCCCACGCTTCCTTCCCAGGCCTCATCCCCCTAGCCTGTTCTGTTCTTTATCCTGTCCCTATTGCTTGATTCCTGAAATTGGATTGTGAGCTTTCAGTGAGAGTAACTACAAAGGGTTGGGCAAAATTAAAATAATAAACCTTGGGAACCTCTTCTTATAGGCTAATGTTGGGAGGCTCCAAAGAGATTGCATATTTTGACCACTCTAATCTGCCTCTGAGCATGTAAGGAAGTACTACCTCAGAAAAAGAGGTTACATGGAGGGGTGCCACAGAATCATACAACGTCTTTTGGTCTAGAACTAGATTCAAGTTTGAATAGATTCTGATTTAACCTGCAAGCTAAACATTATGGGCTAGTCACACAAACCAGGCTAAGGACGGTGCAAAGAACTTTAAAACTGTTCTAAAGGGGCCGCCCCTGCCCTAACATAACATCTTCAGATCAAGACTGGATATCTTTCTACATGACATGTTTTACTTCAAGTAGAAGGCATAGGCTTCTACTACTGGCTGACATTCTATGGCTAGTGTTAAGCAGAGCAGATTATCATAATGGTTCCTTGACCTACAAAATCTACATGGACAATCCTGGTCACTAAAGTGCTCTGTTTATCAACAGATGTGGACAGCATGGGTATCACAAGTGCAAAATTCCTTGTACTGCCCCATTTATGTTATTTAACCTGTGGCAAGACCCTCGCTTAGGCCCCTCACCCTGGTACACCTTCTTTGTCCACAAATCACCAGAAAACTGTCTCTTGTTCAATCAACCATACATACAGAATGGGAAGCGACTGTCTGGGAAGGAGTACGGCTGAAAGGGATCTAAGGGTTATAGTGAACCACAAGTTGAATAGGAGTCAGCAGTGTGATGCTGTTGCAAAGAAAACAAACGTGATTCTGGGATGCATTAACAGGTGTGTTGTGAGCAAGACACGAGAAGTCAGTCTTCCACTACTCTGCACTGGTTAAGCCTCAATTGGAGTATTGTATTCAGTTCTGGGCACCGCATTTCAAGAAAGATGTGGAGAAATTGGAGAGGGTCCAGAAAAGAGCAACGAAAATGTTAAAGGTCTAGAGAACATGACCTATGAGGGAAGGCTGAAGGAATTGGGTTTGTTTAGTTTAGAAAAGAGAAGATTGAGGGGGGACATGATAGCAGTTTTCAGGCATCTAAAAGGGTGTCACAAGGAGGAGGGAGAAAACTTGTTCATCTTGGCCTCTGGGGATAGGACAAGAAGCAATGGGCTTAAACTGCAGCAAGGGAGGTTGAGGTTGGACATTAGGAAAAAGTTCCTAACTGTCAGGGTAGTCAAACACTGGAATAAATTGCCCAGGGAGGTTGTGGAGTCTCCATCTTTGGAGATATTTAAAAGTAGGTTAGATAAATGTCTGTCAGGGATGGTCTAGACAGTATTTGGTCCTGCCATGAGAGCAGGGGACTGGACTTGATGACCTCACAAGGTCCCTTCCAGTCCTAGTATTCTATGATTCTATTGTCTGTGTATTTCCCACCACTTTCTATTTACTGAGCTTTTGTTTTCCAGCTGCTAACTCAGCCACCTCGCCTGCTGCCTGGGGAGCACACACAGCCACTCTCTGGCTTCTCCCCTTTTCACTTTCTTTCTGGCTGCCTTATTTAGCCCTCTGACTAATGAGGCCCACAGCTGCTTCCATTAGTGCTTCAGACTTGGGCTTGCTCAGCTGGCTGTAATTGGCCTTTTCAGCCAGGCTGTAGTGGCAGAACTCTGGCTTAGCCAGCAGTCTGTCACAAACCCTAATCTGAAGTGGGCCCTTTAGGAGTCATTTCAGCCTCACAAACTCGTTTAATTCATGGTTCCTCAGAGATACCAACTGGCATAGTCAGTATATAAATATTTATTAACAAGAAACTGAACTGGTACTACCAAATTCATTTCACACATTATGCTGCACAGCTATTTGAGTTTATTAATTTCATTCATTTCAGACATGGGGCAGATTTGAACTTGTGTTCTAGGGGCTTTTTGTACCATGACCAGCCCCTTTAGCATTCAGGTTATTTTAACTCTGACTTTCAGTAACGTACCACATACACTTCCATTTCCTCCTTCGAGATAACTCCGCAGCTGTGCAACCCATGCAGATGTATATCATGTCCCTTTTTTGATAAGTCATGTGTTCCTCTTAATATAACACTGGCTGTGGACCAGGTATTAGTGGGGATGAAAATTTCCAGGCTGCTTCTTTCATTTGACATCAGCAGAAACAAGCAAGGAGAACCTCAGGAAGTGGAGACCACAGGCAATGATCACTCTCTATGCCTCATCTTTATCTGATTTCCTCATTCCCCATCACGGACATAGCTGATTAAATGTAGTTGTGTTTTCTGTTGAAGGTAGACACTCAGGAGAAAAGTAAAGAAGAAAGGCCACTCAGGCTATGTCTAGACTACAAAGAAAAGTCAGAAAAAGATACGCAAATTGCGAACCACAATTTGCATATCTTTTTCTGCTTTTCTTTCAAAAGAGGCTTTTCCGAAATTTGGCACGTCTACACGGTGCCAAATTTTGTAAAAACCTGCTCTTTCAACACATCCCTTCTTCCTCATAAAAGAAGGTTTACAGGGATGGTGAAAGAAAGCATCCACTTTTCCAAAAAAAAAATTCGGAAAATGGACATATTCCTTGGACATGGCATTGCTTTTCTGGGATACCACCGGTATCCCAGAAAAGCGTTGCAGTCTAGACATAGCCTCGGGGATGTCTTCTCAGGCCATGACACTCTTATGGCAAAGTTTCAGCTATCTATCAGGGCTGAATGTTTTATACTTTGGTATCTTCCTGAGGCTATGCCTACACTACCAGGTTATTTCAAAAAAATAATTCCCGTAATAAGTATTTTGAAATAAGCTTATACCTCTTCACAAGCAGGAGTTATTATTCTGAAATAATAAGCCCCCTTTTTCAAAATAACAGGATAGTAGGGTATGTCTCCACAGCAGTGCTAAAGTCATATTAAAATACGCAACTTCAGGTACGTCAATTGCATAGCTTAAGTCAAAATAGCTTAACTCAACTTTTGGTGCTGTCTACACAGCTGGAAGTCCAAGAAAGAGCATTCTTCCTCCAACTTCCCTTACTCCTCATGAAATGAGAGTTACAGTAGTCAGAGTAAGAAGCTCAACATGATTTTGAAATAAAGGATTGTAGTGTAGATGCACACTATGGCTGTGTCTACACTACATGCCTCTGTCGGCAGAGGCATGTAGATTTGGGTTGTAGGCAAAGGTAAATGAAGCCGCGATTTAAATGATCGCGGCTTCATTTACATTTACATGGCTGCCGCGCTGAGCCAACAAACAGCTGATCAGCTGTTTGTCGGCTCGCCGCTAGTCTGGACGTTCCCCCTGTCGACATCAAAGCCCTTTGTCGGCAGCCCCGTTATTCCTCGTGGAATGAGGTTTACCGGGGCTGCCGACAA
Source organism: Pelodiscus sinensis (assembly GCF_052426305.1). Lineage (NCBI taxonomy): Eukaryota > Metazoa > Chordata > Testudines > Trionychidae > Pelodiscus > Pelodiscus sinensis. The sequence goes on from NC_143052.1 coordinate 212,882,845, forward strand.
AGGGCTTTGATGTCGACAGGGGGAACGTCCAGACTAGCGGCGAGCCGACAAACAGCTGATCAGCTGTTTGTCGGCTCAGCGCGGCAGCCATGTAAATGTAAATGAAGCCGCGATCATTTAAATCGCGGCTTCATTTACCTTTGCCAAACAAACAAATCTACATGCCTCTGCCGACAGAGGCATCAAGGGTACGTCTAGACTACATGCCTCCGTCGACGGAGGCATGTAGATTAGCCAGATCGGCAGAGGGAAATGAAGCCGCGATTAAAATAATCGCGGCTTCATTTAAATTAAATGGCTGCCCCGCTCTGCCGATCAGCTGTTTGTCGGCAGATCGGGGCAGTCTGGACGCGACGCGCCGACAAAGAAGCCTTTCTTGATCGGCACAGGTATGCCTCGTGAAACCAGGTTTACCTGTGCCAATCAAGAAAGGCTTCTTTGTCGGCGCGTCGCGTCCAGACTGCCCCGATCTGCCGACAAACAGCTGATCGGCAGAGCGGGGCAGCCATTTAAATTTAAATGAAGCCGCGATTATTTTAATCGCGGCTTCATTTCCCTCTGCCGATCTGGCTAATCTACATGCCTCCGTCGACGGAGGCATGTAGTCTAGACGTACCCGTAGTGTAGACGTACCCTATGTTATTTCAGAATAGCATCAGTTACTCTGAAATAATGTCAATTACTCCAAAATAACACTGCTGTGTAGATGTACCAGTAGTGCTGACATTCACCTTGTTATTTCAAAATAACTCCCCAGTGTAGACATGCCCTGAGTGAATAGGGAACAGAAAGCCACCTTGTTTGGCTGGGTTGCAATAAAAACATCGTTACATCCACAGAAGAAAGGACAAAGAGACAGGAGTGCTAATACTAGATCAAGAAATCCGTCTCTTCATTACGCAGAACAGAATTCAGAGGCTCCCTTCTAAAGAACCTTAGTTTAAAATTTGTTTTAAAAATATTTCATTGGTGTGTCACTGGTGATTATGAAATGACAATCTCTGGAAAATCATCCTCCTTCCTGGGCTTTCATCAAGCATAGGGGCAGCAATTAATAGTACTGCATAGGGCCTCATAAATCTTAAGGACAGCCCTGTTTGTGGTGACTGGCATAGCCAGAAGAATGAGCCTGGATGAGGTGGTGGCATGGTTGATATAATCAGAGAGATGGTAAGAGACACAGAGAATATGCTTGACGTAGAAGAGGAAGAGAGTGTTGCCTTGTAAGAGGTTAGCATGACAGCTAGAAGGACATTGAAAGACAGGAAAGAATACACAGGACAGAATTCTATAAGAAATCAGAAGAGAAGGAAAAGGCTAGGTAGGAAGGCAGGTTTAGTCAAAAAGGTAAACATACGAGATTAAGAAGCAGCCTGGCTATTGAGAAGAGCTGGGGCATAGCAGTCAGATTCCAAGTGTCTCCACATAAGAGGGAAGAGAGAACTTCCCCTACGTGGTTAGAAATTCACTTGTGTGTTTATAGCTTCCTGGTTTTGATGAATCTGGGCCTTGTTTTCCTGTAATCTGCCCTGCCAGCTGAAGATCCTAAGGGTACGTCTACACAGCAGTGTTATTTCAGAATAACATCCATTATTCCAAAATAACTGTGCGAGCATCTACACAGCTAGCCCATTATTTCAAAATAATTTCGAAATAATGGGTGGCTTATTTTGGCATTTGTAAACCTCATTCCACGAGGTATAATGCCTCTTCCAAAATAGCTATTTTGGAATAGCAGTAGTGTGGCTGCTCCACTGCTGCTATTTCAAAATAGCTCCTTCCCCAGGCCATTCAAAGTAATTACTCCCCAGTGCTTCCTGGGGCTCTTCATTGAGGTAGTACATCCACATTAGGGGAGCCTGCCTCGGACTAATTTACAGGCTTCCCTGTAGTGTAGATGTGCTATTTTGAAATAAGCTATTTTGGAGTACTTCTTCCAGAATATCTTATTCCAATATAATTGTGCAGTGTAGACATAACCTAACATAGGCATGGGAATTGGTGATTGTGTGGGAGAGGCAGGTGAGGCAATTTATTAGACAAGCATTCCCTCTCCTCTTTGGGTCCCAAGTAATTCTAACATTTCCTCTGAAAATTTGGATGCCTGATTTTGTGTCTTCCACTGTGTTATACAAGTCACCCATCTGGAAAATGCCTTGTCATCCAGACAAGAAAGCAATACTAGTGATTGCTTTGCAATTCAAATATATTTGAAAAAAACAACCTAGATACTTTGGCGTGGAAATATTGGCTGGTTTGATATTTTTTCCATATGCTTCTGCCTTCATTTCTTTGAAGAGAGCTACTTAATATTTATACTCGTGTATTTTTATACTTTACTAGTTCTGAAAAAGCAGCCTTGGTGCAAAAACAATTACTCTTCTGAATTCAAGATTTCCCCCCAATGTTTCCTTTTAGCAAATACATATAAATGTTTCCTTTTAGCAAATACCCGCATCCTATTAGCAAATACATATAAATCAATATTTATTATATTGATATACACAACTAGGTTGGATTAATGCAATGTACTTGACACTTCCCTTGGCGAGCACTTAGAAATTCTGGCTGCAGAGGGTAGATACCTGTCCATTGGATGGCATTAGCAGCAGGAAACATTCTATGCTAGTTCTTGATGGGTGCGTCTACACTGCACTGTAGCTTGAAATAAGATACGCAGTTTGAGCTACGCAAATTGCATATCTTATTTGCGTATCTTATTTTCGAAATAACTTATTTTGTAATTTGGCGCCAGCGCCAAATTACAAAATAACCTGCTATTCCAAAATGTCCCTTACTCCTCATGGAATGAGGCTTTACAGGGACATCAGAATAGCAAGCCCATTATATTTTGAAATAACAGGCTAGCTGTGAAAATGGGGGATAGCTATTTTAGGACACTTTAGTATGCCGTAATAGTGTTGCAGTGTTGATGTAGCCTGGAATTTCAGCTGGCTTCTTGTGGCTTTGGGATACATTGCAAAAAGTTACTGATCTACAGAGACCTCACTTAGGACCTGACTGGTTGGGACACCACTTCTATATTTACTGTCACCGCATATTCAGCCCAATAAGGCACTCCAGCTAACAGAATTTATTTTTTGTGTTGACAGCTAATGTGAAAGCACTCTCAGTAGAAGCTTTCCCACAACTCTGGATTTCAGTCCCCTGCTTGGTACTACAATGGATAGTACAAAGTCTAATGATCTTTCAGCCTCTCTTCATGGCCCACCTCTTTCCTCAAGAGTTTATTTGGAAGTATGTGTAGGTGGGGTGAATCCTTGCTTGTCTGTAGGGCAATATCCCTTTTTTCTCCTCTTTGTAATAACAGCAAAATATATAGTATTGCATTTTCAATTATCCTTATAATCTGTAAAATGATTCTGCTACAGAGAATGTAAAGCATAATATGTTTAGTCAAGCACTTAGACTCTTTTCCGGGGAATATAAGAAAAATTCATGTAACACAACACCCTATTTCCCTGTATATTTAGCAAGACTCCTGTAATTTGAGAGCTAGAGCTAAATTTGTCCCCTGTTGTAACTCTGTGAACTTCAGTGGTGCATGCCAAAGGTGAATATGAGTGAGTAAGTAAACTGAGAGTAGGCAATCACAAAAAACACATTCACCACAGGTGAGATTCTTTTCTATTTTTGACTTAGATTACTTTAACCTAGCTAACCAGTCTTCCATCAGTATAGTACAGTATTTTTCTTCTTTACACAATATAGTGTTTGAAGTAGGTGTACATTTCTGCCCATATAAACTCAAATCAGCTTATTTATTTGAGCTCAGCATGTTTTCTTGCTACCAATTTCTCTATTTACATCTATCCACTTACATTTTTTCTATGTTTTCTGTATGAATATAATCTTAGGGCATGTATACACTGCATGCTTATTTCTAAATAAGCTGTTCCAGAAGAAATACTTTGAAATAACTTATTTCAAAATAGCACGTCTACACTACAGGGAAGCCTCAAAATTAGTCCAAGGCAGACTCCCCTAGGCTATGGCTACACTGTAGCCTTCTTCTGCAAAAGCTTATGCAAATGAAGCACGACATGGAATATCGCCGCACTTAATTTGCATAATTAATTAGAAGCCACTTTCACGCAAGAGGCTTTTGCGCAAAAAGGAGCCGTGTAGACAGCTCCTTTTTACACAAAAAACCCCTCTTGCACAAGAGCTGTTTTTCCTCATTTTTTCAAGAAGAACGGCTCTTGCACAAGAGGGGTTTTTTTGCGCAAAAAGGAGCCATTTACACAGCTCCTTTTTGCACAAAAGCCTCTTCTGCAAAAGCGGCTGCTAATTAATTATGCAAATGAAGTGTGGTGATATTCTACTCTGTGCTTCATTTGCATAAGCTTTTCCAGAAGAAGGCTACAGTGTAGCCATAGCCCCAATGTGGACGTGCTACCTCGATGTAGAGCCCCAGGAGGCACTGGGGAGTAATTACTTTGAATGGCTATGGGGTGAAGCTATTTTGAAATAGCAGCTGTGGGGCGTCCTACACTACTGATTTTCCAAAATAGCTATTTCAGAATAGGCATTATTCCTCATGGAACAAGACTGACATATGTTGGAATGAGCCATCCGTTATTTCAAATTTATTTCAAAATAACGGAATTGCTATGTAGATGCTCACATTGTTATTTCGGAATAACGCCCATTATTCCAAAATAACACTGCTGTGTAGATGCACCATCACAGAGCTTATCTGTTCTGATAGCCAGTGTTAGCTGAGAAATGTTTCCTTGTTGCTGTATTCTTCCATGTGTCTTCCCACTCCACACACACTCATTTATTATTTTGCTACCAGTTCTGCAGCTGCAGCAGTAAGGTGAGCACTTGATCTCTGGTTTTGAATACTGGCTGACAACTGCTTTCAGTGAAGTGTAGCTGCCTAGAAGAGAGAGAGGAGACAAGTGCAGTACAGTACCTTTGATTCATTTCCTTCCTAAAAGTGAGCTTTGATGACATTTTGCTGTTTTGACTCTTTGATGTATTTTCTGTTCAACTCTGCCTTGAGTTTCAGCCAGGCACAGACATAGTACAATGGGACAGTTATTCGTAGCACTGTGAGCTAATGAAACATGTAACTATTCAAAGAGTATTTGTAGTATTCATATAGGGTTTGTTTCTCATTAACACTGATTCTCTTTTAAAGACACTCTAGCAGAGTAAAGAGTAATTAAAGTGTATTTATTATTATTTGTAATAATTAATTATTATTAATTATTATTTATTTATTTATTTGTTCTGCAATGTTTGGGAGCCATATAAATGTCATGACATTGACTTGAACAGCACATTAAAAATTTCCAAACTTTCAATTTTTGCTATCTCCCATTATATTTTAAAATCAGCTACGTAAAGCTGATTAGCATTCCTAGTATCATTTCACTCCTTCAGCAGCAGCCAGTTTCCAGAAAAAAGAGCAGATCCCAAATTCAAAAGGTTAAAGCAAACCCACTGGGACTGAAAGTCTGCTTATAAAGATACAATTTAATACAGAAAACCATGACATACATTTATATATGATGTGAGGAGGGTTTTTTATGGGGTAAGATATCAAAGGTTAAGAAATAGAATTTAAATGCACACATTTCTTTGAAGTGAGTACATAAGCAATATACAATAAGGATTTCTCAAATATGTGTGCCCAGAAAGTTTTCATGCATCCCCTTTTCAACACATAAACCCCATATGTGTTTTTGCAAATCAGGCACCTGTAACTATAATTACATATGCTGCTTTTGAATCAAAATGAGCATTATCCATATATCTGAGCATTATGCAAGTGCTATCAACAACTGACTTATTTAATGTAATCATTTTATAATAGCACTTCACATACAGTAATCATTCAGACGCCACAGCTACTCATTACATTTATTCTGCACAGTAAAAAATCCACAGAATAATAGAGGATAACAATGTAAGTACAAGATACATTTTCAAATAATACTTTGCATATGCCATAGTCACAAAGTGTCCATCAGTCATGTGGTATGGGTTGGAACTGTAAGCTATCACTTTAAAAGGGGTATTTCCTGGTCTTGCTTGGAGTTAAAGGAGTGCTGTAGCAAAAGCATTCAAAAGAGTGTCATGCCAAAAAGAGCTAGCCTTGAGCAACAATGGGGTGAGTTGTTCCTCACTGAGTTAGGGAGCAGCCTGTTTTCTCCTTGTTTGTTTTGGGGGGCTTGTGTGAATTATCACTGATTTAGCCAAGGTCACAGAGAGGTAAACCAGAATTAAACCTAAAATAGAGAGCTGGGTCCCATTCTGAATGTCCCAAACACTTTTCTGCATTGATCCGTTAGCTGTGAAAAGTAGATCAAAATCAAGATACAAAAAGGGAAGTTACACAATGAAAGTAAGATATGAAAGTAAGATAGAGTGGTGCAATGCTCTGTTTTAAAATGAAAAAATCTAATTTATGACTTTATTACAGTTGCACAGATTTGAGACTATTCTCATAGTACTGCTGACACAGAGAGATCCCCATCTTCCGTCCTCTGTTTGTTTATTTATTTTGCACTTCACTCTGCTAAGCAATTTCAGAGCTTACACAACCATCCATATGTGAATTTTTGGAATTCTGGCCTTCCACCTGGTTTAAGTAGTTGCTCTTTAACATAAGAACGACCATACTGGGTCAGATCAAAGTTTCTTCTAGACCATTATCTTGTCTGCCGTCAGTGGCCAATGCCAAATGCCCCAAAGGGAGGGAACACAACAGGTAATCCTGACATGATCCGTCTCCTGACATTCATTTCTTTGGAGAGGGCTAAGAGTAGTACCCCCTAAAATAAAAAATGGTATGAATTAGATGTGATCTCCTTGAGATAGCTATCACTGGCTATGTCTACACTGCAGGTATTTTGCAGAAGAGGAAATGCAAATGACACACTCATTTGCATATCTTGCACTCTCATTTGCATATCTCCTTCTGATCCTTTTTGCAGAAGAAGTTTTGCACAAGAGCCCTTATTCCTCAAAAAATGAGGTTTACAGGCTCTTGTGCAAAAGGGTTTTTTTTCCAACAAATGGCCCAGTCTACACAGGGCTTTTTAGTGCAAAAACTTCTTCCACAAGAAGATATGCAAATGAGCAGGAGATATGCAAATGAGAGCTTCATTTGCATTTCCTCTTCCACAAAATACCTGCAGTGGCCCCTAGCACTGAATGAGTGCATCTGTTCTACCCTGATAAATGCAGCCACTTCCAATGCTGCACTTGGAGAGGATTGGCAATAGGATCAACAGAAAGCACCTTTCTATACCTGCTGCTTGGTGTGTGGAACTGCACTGTGGCCTGGGATTTCAGTCCGTGCATTTCAGCAGGAATGTTGTGGTCTCCCACCTACAATTTTGACATTGAGAAGGGGAGATTTACCTGCATTCCCTGGCAAACTATGGGGAAAGAGAGATGCAACTACTCTTCCATGGTGATTACATTTTCAACCCAAATGTCAGGCTCTGTGCTCTGGTCAGAGCAGCGGTATGTTTATAGAGCTACATTGATCTCCTCCACAAGCCTGTCAGAAAAGCCTGTTGCTTTTGACAGTAAGTGGCACAATTCAGTGGATATGGTCCTTGAACAAGAATTGGGAGAATTCAGTTCTGTTCCAGGCTCTCCCGCTGATTTACTGTCTGAGCTTATCCACATCACTTCATCTCTTCAAGTCTCAGTGTCCCAATCTATACAATAGGGAGTATGGTACTTACTTCCCTTTGTAAAGAGCTTTGAAATCTATGGATTAATAGTGTACAAAGGAGTAGAACTGTCAAGTGCTAGCAATTTTTAAATAAAAGAAAGGGTGGTTAAAGATGATCCCTGACTTCCAAAGGGAATCAGAATACTGTACTAGCGATGAATTAAATTAATCATATTTATTGGACTTCTTCAGACTTGTCACAAACTCCCCGTCAGATTAAGAGTGTCATCACGAGCAGGAGGATTTGAATGTTAGTGACATTGTGACATCCCTGTCTACATTTACTGAATCCATAATCTTACAACATGGCCTCTTAACTGAGGGCCACAGCAAAAGGAACATGTATTTTGGGTAGAATATTTAAATCAGGGGTGGGAAATCTCATGCCCGAGGGCTGAATGTAGCCCCCAGCTTGCCTAGATCTGGACCTCGAGGCTCAGCATTGGGGAGCCCACACTGGCACTGCAGTCCCGCAGCCACCCACTTGCAGGGCTGGAGCACATAAAATCTACTAGCCTGGGCCCCGTAGACTCTGATGTCCAAGGGGGGTGTCTTTCTCCTTTTCAGTCAAGGGTTTCTCACTTTGCTTTACACTTGTGTGCAGCCCCCAACTGATTTTTCTGTGGGTCAGTGCCCCTGACTCAAAAGAGGTTTCCCACCCCGATTTAAATCATGTGATTGAACACCCTCTCCCCAAAAAACTATATTGCTTGAATATATATGTTATCTGCTAAAAATGTAGTCTGCTTATAGCACCAAAGAGATCATTGGAGAGTTTCAACTTTGATTATTCCAACTAAATATATAGAGAACCTATTTATAAACTCATAAAGCCTAAAGACCAAGGGCACATCGACACAGCAGGGCAAAAATTAAATTAAGCTACACAACTTGAGCTACGTCAATTGCGTAGCTAAAGTTGAAAAAGCTTAATTCGGCTTTTGGTGCTGTCTACATAGCAGGATATCAAAGAAAGAACACACTTCTTTCAACTTCCCTTACTCCTTGTGAAATGAGGGTTACAGGAGTCAGAGTAAGAAATCCTCCAGCCTGACATTATTTCAAAATAATGGTTTGTAGTGTAGCTGCGCTCTTTGTTATTTTGGAATAATGTCAGTTATTCCGAAATAACACAGCTGTGTAGACAACCCCATAGTGTTTTAACCCTTTATATTAACAGAGACAAAGAGGCAGAAAATGATTATGTATATGTTTGTTTTGGTTTAACGGTTGATGGTACTTAGCTGTAATTTACATTTAACTGTACCCAGTCTTATTTTGTCAGTTATCTACAGCTTGCTGTAAGACAAGCGTATGCCACAATTTAATATTTAACCAAGCATATTGCCATGGAAACATTTCCCTGTCTCATGATGCAATGGCTGCAAGGGTCAGCTTTTGTAAATCATTGTAAGTTGACATGGATTTAACTGAAAAATTAAACTTTCTGATCATTTTATGGGCAATGAACCACAGAGTACTATAATTTCATATGTGTTCCATTAAAAAAACTCGATACTTCCTATTAATGGTGTAATAGAATAACTATTTACATGTGTTATTTAAAATTGGTCTACTTACTGTTGGAGGGTTGTTTACAATGTTACCTCTACCCTTTTAAAAATAGTGAATTTGTCAGTGACCTGCTCCGTATGTTTTTTCTTTCAAACCAAAGAATATCAGGGCACTGGGGCTAATGTAACAGGATTCTGGCACGTATGCTTCTGCCCTGTGCAGTCACTCAAACTCTGTCCTTGCTGTTGAGCAAAAAAAAAAAAAAGCATTAATTAGGTCTCTGTGGGAATAGCTCCCCATCTGTAGTGCACTGAAGTATCCCAAGACACCACTACAGTACCTACAAAGACATTTCTCTTTTATTAAACATTAAAATGAAAATTCAAAGAGCAGAAGATAAAGTTGTCCAACCAATAAAAGTCCGTTCCCTTCTTGAGAGCTCTGCAAAGGCTTGTTTGGCTCCAGGCATTGATTTAAAATGAAGGTGCAGGGCAGAACATTCATTGCAGCACTCGATGTTGTATCAGATGAGGTCACAGAAGACCTCTTGCGGCTGCTTCCTGGTGTACTGATAAAGCAACTGACACTCATCTCCTTGCTCTCTGGGGCTTCTCACCACCCTGTCCTGATGGGCTAAATCTCCTGGTCTCCCCCAGCCAAGGCACAGAGCAGAGATCCCCTCCCTCCACCCCCAAAGAGCAATGCAGACACTGAATTGTGCCAGCTCTGGGAAAGTGCAGACACAGCATTCAGGAAACTAACCTTCAAATGGAATCAGAACCCCAAATAAGTCCATCTTTCACTGAGTGACAGTTTCACACATTGAAAGCACATTCAGGCAAGCCCGCTCTAACAATGAGAGGGGGAATGTGCACACTAATTGCTCCCCCAGGTAAAAATTATTTACACTGGACTTGATAGTAAATCAAAGTAATTTTATTAAGCACAAACAGTAGGATTTAAGTGACTGCAAGTGAAAATGGACAGAGCACAATAAATAACACATTTAAAATAAAAGAAAATGCATAGCTAGTGCTAACACGCTATAGCTTATTGAAAACTTACCCTAAAACTGTTCTTATTTTGGCTAACCCTCCAAGCCAGGGAAGATCTTTTTCTCCCTGTGGTCCCTGGCTATTTCCTTTGGTGTGTCATGCCAGCCATAGGCAAAGAGACCAATAGCTTAGACTTCCTTTTTGGGTGGAAATTCTTTGTTTCCACACACGCGCGCGCACGCCAAATAAGATATACAGATCTAGCAGATTGAGACATTAAAATCAGTAGATTACATGAGGTATTTTGTCCAAAGCATCTTTGAGTTATGCATATTGGTATCCATAAAACAATTTCATAAAGCATGGGGGGAAACCATCACAGATGTATCTTTCTATTCCCAGAAACCCCAAAATATACACATGGGGAGCAATCCAAAGCTGTTGTGTACTTGGGTAGTCATTTATACCGGTGCAGAGTTAACACAAAAATGAATGTAGAAGGCCATCAAATTAGAATAAGAACCATGTCGTATGACTCCAGGTTAGCCTATGAGCATACATTGATATGACGCATGAACCGTATAACCATGGTAAAAAGAAAGCATATCTAATAATATATGGTTTACTCTTGTTTAGTCAAAGATTTATTATCCATACCTCCACACTATCTGAATCTATTTCTTGTCTCCGACCATGAGATACATGAGATGCTTGTTGCAGAGGGATTTGGATAATGCAGAAATCTGCAGAATAAGGAGAATCCCTCAGCCAGGACTGCAGGGAAGAGGAGGACCATAAGTGCTTGGCCACAGCGGAGCCCACTCCACTGCTCCTGTCCTCTTGATTATCTGAACACCCAATTAGCCAAATACAATCCATGTCCTTGATGATTTTCAGATAATTGGGAGTTAGACTCTGCTGTAATCTAGCCCTGGCTTTTCCCAAGATGGTTTAACAAAAAGGACACTAAAATTCCAGAGAATTGCAAAAAATCTGACATAAAACAAAGTCAATTATTTGAGTTCAGTTCAATTGTCCAAGAGCTCTGCAACATCTATTTTTTTTTAATCAGAGAGGGACATAGTAAATGTGTAAGTTGAATGATTTGCAAGAAAATTAGAGTATTTTTCAGTTGTAATCATATCAGAATCTTATACTTCAGCCTCCTCTCACACAAAGTGTCAATATCTAACTGACAGAAAATTGCATGTTTTAAACCTTGATCTCTAGACTCTTCAGCTAATCTAAAAATTACTCAGAACGGAGGTAGTCATCAGAGCATCCACTACACTAATGCACTAATCAATATGTATGTCTATCCAGTGCTTTCCACTTCCCAAAACATTTTTCTGAAGTAGCATGCTGCTAGCAGCCATTACTAAATGCATGTCTTTAGAGAAACTGTCCTTAAAAGAAAAATAGATCACTCGTTCTCTCTGCACTATTCACAAAGGGCGTCTCTACACAGCAGCATTATTTTGAAATAATTCACGTTATTTCAAACCAACAAAGTGAGCGTCTACACAGCAAGCTCGTTATTTCAAAATTATTTCAAAATAACAGGCTTCTTATTCCGAATTCTGTAACCCTCATTTCATGAGGAATAATGCCTATTTTGAAATAGTTATTTAGAAATAGGGTATGTGTAGATAGCACAGCTGTGGTTATTTCAAAATAAGTGGCCTCCAGGGATTCTCACAGGTACCCTGGTGGCCACTGTGTCCACACCTATCAGAAATCTATAGTTACCCTTCCCCTGCAGCCTTTAAAGGTGCAGCCTCAGGCTACTTCTACACTACAGGCTTCTTGCGCAAGAAGCTTTTTGCAGAAGAGATCTTCCCCAAAAACTTCTTCCGCAACAGCACATCCACACTGCAAAAGCACATCGGAACAGAGATGTGCTTTTGCACAAGAGAGCATCCAGACTGCATGGACACTCTTGCTCAAGAAAGTTCTGATTGCCATTCACAGAATGGCCACCAGGGCACTTGTGCTTCTTTCGATAGGCTGTGTCATGATTATGAGGGTTAGCCAGCAGCCTGGGGATTAAGGGGTTAACTACACCTAGCCAGGTGGAGTGACCAGTAGGTATGTAGGTGGGACTTTCAAACTGGGACAAAGGAATTTGGTTTTTTTCCTTTCTCCTTTTGTCTCTCTGGGTGTGTTCTCTGCAGCTACAGAGAGGGACAAGCATGTCTCTCTCTCTCTCCAAGACACCATTCTTCATTTTCTGTAAATAGGGTAAAGTTTAGGTAGTTTCGTTAGGCTTTATTGTTTTAAGGGTTGGGTATGGGATCTGATGTCTGGCACTGCTTAAAAGATGTTTGGCTTTTCTTTTTAACTAAGTTTTAGCCCTTCGTGTAATTCCTCCATGAGTATATTTTGTTACCTTTCCATCTGATCCTTATGCTTGAAACAGGAATATTGTTGTAATAATAAAAGTTTTCTCTTTTCTGTTTATTAACCTGGCATTGGTTACTTGTGTGTCCTGATTTTTATAATAGGGGTGAGATTTCCAAATGATCTTTCCCCTAATCTCGTTATTAATATTTGGGTGGTGGCAGCGGAAGTTTTATTCTCAAAATCTAGGTTTTTAAGATTTTTGGGGGAAGTTTTATACCAAAGCCTGGTAGATAAGGCTTTGGGGTACTCTTGCTGGCCCCACTTCTGCATTTATCATGCCAGAGTGGGAAAGGAGCCATGACATGGTGGCATAGCAGTGGGATTATTTTGAGAACCCAGGATTTTTAAAAGGACACAGGTTTTTCTTTGAGTGCAAGCTTTGCAGTTTTTCCTGTTTTTTTTTTTTCTTCTTTCTTTGTTTCTGTGGGGCCTCGGGGAGAGGCAGACAGAAGCTTAAGCCAGACACAAACCATTCCAACCAGTTTTGGTTTTTTTCTAGTTTTCAGGACAACTGGATAGCTAGGATAGTTAAGGCAGGATGTCCAGCTCTAGGACAGACTCATACCCCAAGGAGAGGGCAGGAGCAATGTATAGCAGCTCTCCTCCCCCCTCACCAATGCCTTCTACGTGGGAAGTTGCCTGTAAGGCAGGCAGACCTCTAACTGAACAGGAGGCTTTGTTCCTCCTACAAATGAAAAATGGTGTCTTGGAGAGAGAGAGAGACATGCTTGTCCCTCTCTGTAGCTGCAGAGAACACACCCAGAGAGACAAAAGGAGAAAGGAAAAAAACCAAATTCCTTTGTCCCAGTTTGAAAGTCCCACCTACATTCCTACTGGTCACTCCACCGGGCTAGGTGTAGTTAACCCCTTAATCCCCTGGCTGCTGGCTAACCCTCATAATCATGTCAGGCTGTTTTTGCGCAAAAAAAAAGCCCATTTCCCATCCCCACACACCTTTCTGCACAAGAACTCTTGTGCAGAAAGGAGTTATTTCTTGTAGAAACAGGAATGCCTGTACCACAAAAACCCCTCTGTTCTGTCGATTCACTGTAAATTTTCTTGCGCAAAAACGCGCTTGAGGTGTGTCTAGGGAAAGTAATGGTACTCATCTGGTGGGCCTTCCCTGGTCTTGTCTGAGCCCCTGCCTGGGCATTCTGGTTATCTAAAAATTCCAGTTATCTGAGGATACCATCAACCTAGGGAAAACCAATGGACAATAATAGTAAAACTCAAGTTTTTAATATTAGTAGTTTTGTAGTGTGAGGCAGTTGCTCTCACATTTCTATTCTGAGTTAAAGATGATTAATACGTCTTAAATAAAACATTGTTAAGCAAATCATGGTAAACGAAGCCAAGCCTGTGTACCTGAAGACGTGACAGTATTGTGGCTGGGGGCAATGCTGGATAACAAAGTTTTCTGGTTAACAGAGTGCTGGATAACAGAGGTTTCACTGTATTAATGTTTGCAGCATGATAGTCTTTGTCAGTGCTACAAGCCAGCTTAAGAGGTATCTTTGGCCTCTCTGTTCTCCGGGGACACCCTTTCCAAGTGATTCCTCTTCACAGTCCTGACTGGGGGATTCTGTTTTATTGTCCAAACCTACTTTTTCAGAGGGGAATCCTACCCAATGGATCATTTACAGCTCCCCCTGCTTGCCCAGGGTTATCTCTAGCAGTTCCAGTGGGGTTTGGCCCCTTCAGTAGACAGGGCCATCCCTGGGCAGGGAGAAGCCTGGGACAACCCCCCACCAGTGCCACAGGCAGAGGTCTCAGAGCAACCCCCCTGCTGCAGGCCACGCCTCCACTCTGCCTCTGCTCCACCCTGCCCCTTCCCCACTCCACCCCTTCCTCTAACCCCTGCCCTTACTTCGCCCATGCCCACCCCTGCTCTTCCCTCTTGCCACCTCCACCAAGCAATGCAAGCAGCTCCAGCTCCTTCTGCCATGGTAAGTGCGAGGGGAGCAGGGAGGAGCAGCCCTTGCTGCCACCCCACGCCAGCTCTCCTAATCCTCCGGGTTTCACATATCCATAGGAAGCTTGAAGTCGCTGCTGCAGGGCCCACAAAAACATGGGTCTGAAGTGGACACTGACTCATCCTATGGATGGGAGGAACCAGGGGGAGAGATTATGATCAACTTGTGATCAGTATGAAATTGCAGTCTTCGTGTCATGGGGTGCCTCTTACCCTATCAAACTTCCTTTGTTCAAGAGTTCCTGTATGAAGATCTTCTGAGACTGCAGGCAGGACATCTGAGTTCAGTCAAACTTGTTTACACATTTCTCCAGGGTGGGGGGGTGTCAAAGACAGTACCCCAAAAGTGCTCAAATCCACTGAATTAGAATCATTGCTGGACTCCTAGAGAAACCTTTGGCTAGAATTAACCCTTAAAGTTTCATCTACTATAGGGCTACGTCTACACTGGCCCCTTTTTCGGAAGGGGCATGCTAATTTTGAAAGTGGGAATAGGGAAATCCGCGTGGGATTTAAATATCCCCTGCGGATTTAAATAAACATGTCCGCCGCTTTTTTTCCGGCTTGGGGAAAAGCCGGAAAAAAAGCATCTAGACTGACCCGATCCTCCGGAATAAAGCCCTATTCCGGAGGATCTCTTATTCCTACTTCAAAGAATAAGAGATCCTCTAGAATAGGGCTTTATTCTGGAGGATCGGGCCAGTCTAGATGCTTTTTTTCCGGCTTTTCCCCAAGCCAGAAAAAAAGCGGCGGACATGTTTATTTAAATCCGCGGGGGATATTTAAATCCCCTGCGGATTTTCCTATTCCCACTTTCAAAATTAGCATGCCCCTTCCGAAAAAGGGGCCAGTGTAGACGTAGCCTAGATGTGAGAGAGTTTGTCTGTCTAGTCATAGAATTCTAGAAATGGAAGGGACCTCTAGAGATCATTAAGTCCAGTCCCCTGCCCTCATGTCAGGACCAATCACCATCTAGATCATGCATGAGAAATATCTATCTAACCAGCTCTTAAATATCTCCACTGATGGAGATTCCACAACCTCCCTAGGCAATTTATTCCAGTGTTTAACCAACTTGACAGTTAGGAAGTTTTTCCTAATGTCCAAACTTCCCTTGCTGCAATTTAAGATAATTGCTTCTTGTCCTATCATCAGAGGCTAAAGAGAACAATTTTTCTTCTTCCTTGTGACACCCTTTTAGATACTTGAAAACTACTATCATGTCCCCTCTCAGTATTCTCTTTTATAACCTAAACCAACCCAATTCTTTCAGGGTATGTCTACACTACAGAGTTAGTTCGAACTACCGGACATTAGTTGGAACTAACTTTCATAGGCGCTACACTAGCGCTCCGCTAGTTCGAATTTAATTTGAACTAACGGAGTGCTTAGTTCGAACTAGGTAAACCTCATTCCACGAGGATTAAGCCTAGTTCGAACTTACTAGTTCGAATTAAGGGGTGTGTAGCCCCTTAATTCGAACTAGTGGGAGGCTAGCCCTCCCCAAGTTTCCCTGGTGGCCACTCTGGCCAACACCAGGGAAACTCTACTGCCCCCCTCCCGGCCCCGGACCCCTTAAAGGGCACAATACTCCAATTGAGGCCTAATCAGTGCAGAGTAGAGTAGATGAATGACTTCTTGTGTCTTGCTCACAACACTCCTCTTGATGCACCCCAGAATCATGTGTGCTTTTTTTGCAACACCGTCACATTGTTGACTCATATTTAGCTTGTAGTCCACTATGACTCCTAGTTCCCTTTCTGCAGTACTCCTTCCTAGAATATCACTTCCCATTCTGTAAGTGTGAAACAGATTGCTCCTTCCTAAGTGGAGTACTTTGCATTTGTCCTTATTAAACTTCATCCTATTTACCTCAGACCATTTCTCCAGTTTGTCCAGATCGTTTTTACATTAGACCCTGTCCTACAAATTACTTGCAAACCCTCCCAGCTGGGTATCATCTGCAAACTTAATAAGCATACTCTCTAAGACAATATATAAATTGTTGATGAAGATATTGAACAGAACCAGTCCCAAACCTGACGCCTGTGGAACCCCAATTGTTATGCCCTTCCAGCATGACTGTGAATTATGAGTAACTACTCTCTAAGAATGGTTATCCAGTCAGTTATGCACCTATAGTAATCTCATCTAGGTTGTATTTTCCTAGGTTATTGATAAGAAGGTCATGCAAGACCATACCCAATGCTTTCCTAAAGCCTAGGTATACTACATCTACCACTTCCCCCTTATCCACAAAATCTGTTATCCTATCAAAGAAAGCTATTGGTTTGACATGTGCTTTACAAATTCATGCTGGCTGTTACCTTATTTTCGTCCAGATTTTTGCACGAATTCCTTAATTATTTGCTCCATTATCACCCCTAATATCATTGCCTCACAGACACTAACCTATCCTCCTCACCCACCCCTCCTCTGTTCTAAAATCTGATTTGTCAATTTTATATGTGTTCACTTTTTTTTGATTTTATCACTTTGGTATATATGGTCATGCCAATTTTCTTCCACAAATTGATCTGAGGAAGTGGGTCTGGCCCACGAAAGCTCATCACCTAATAAACCATCTTGCTAGTCTTTAAGGTGCTGCATAGACCTGTCTTTGCTTCAGCTAGACCAGACTAATACGGCTGCATCTCTATCACTGTTAGAAATGGGGCCTGCTTCTGTGACATGCAGTACATTACACAAAGTCATTAGGAGGCCTCCACCAAATTCACGGTCCATTTTGGTCAATTCCATGGTTATAGGATTTTTTTTAATGATCAATTTAGTATTTATATCTGAAATGTCAGGGCGTTATAACTATGCGGGCCCCCAACCCAAAAGAGGGTTGTGGCGGTGGCACAGTTATTATAGGGGAGGAGGCACAGGACTGCCACCCTTAATTTTGTGTGGCTGCTGACAGAAGTGCTGCCTGGAGACCAGCACAGATATGAGGATCACATGGTATGGAGGAGTCATCACTTTGGGGGCGCAGGGTCAGCCTTACAAGTGGGTGACTGCCCAGGGCCACTGGTCAGGGGACCACTGTGGTCTCCACCCACATACACACACCCAGCCCAAGGTCCCTTTAAGCCCCAAGCACTGGACCTGCGGAAGGGCAGGGCTTGGGTCAAGGGCATCAGAACCATTATGGAAGTGGAAGCTCCATGTCCCCCCACACACAATTTTTAGCATGGACACAGTTTGCGGGGCATGAGGCAGCATTGTCCCCCTCAAACTGCATGTCTTGAGCAAGCACATCTGCTCCCTGTATAGTGACCCTCTCCCCATGTGGCTGGGAAGCAACAGGGGCGGGAAGCAGGGTGGGGGTCCAGTGCTTTCTGCAACCAGAAGAGGTTCCCTGACCCAGCCCCAGGAATGTTCCCTGCAGAAGGAAAGTAAGTCTCATCCTTCCTTAGGCCCCGTCAGGATTAGCAGCTAGAGCCCAGAAAATGGTTGGCGCCCCCAGCCACTACACCCCAGCCCTGCCCCTCCACAGATTTCACAGGGGCAAGCAGCTTTCACACGCTGAGATCCATTTTTCACAGCAGTGAATTTGTAAGCGCCCTGCTCATTCGTTATGGCAGAACCCAGCTGTGATGTTTTTTACACAAATCTTACAGAGAAGATTGGTAAGTAAGTGGGGAAAGACAAAACCAGATAGTTCATCTTCAGTTTCTAAATTACGCATGGTTTCTTGAGAATTCACTGGGGGCTCTGTACTAGAGAGTTATCTTCTACCAGGGACAGATTTTTGGGAGAGGAGGACTGAAAATGTTTCCAGCAGAATGAAAGGTTTATCTAGCTACTCAGTTCACTGTAGCATTTAGTTGTGCACCACAGTGCTCAACTCCTTTTCTAGCCCCTCCGAGGTAACATTATAAGATCTTGGCCACAAAGGCTGTTCTCTTATGCCATTTTTTTCAGTTTTAATGTCAGTGTCCGGGAAGAATAACTCCAATGAATATAGAAGGAAGGTCCCAGTGACAAAGTGGATAAATAATTGAAAGGAGGCAGGCAGGAAGTAAAAGTACTAACAAAGCAATAGGAAAGCACTAAAGAATGAGTGGGCATTACTCATTTCACATTAGCCCACGACACTGCACATACACACTCATAGGTTTGGACATAGAAACAGTGAGTCAGGGAACAGCTTGAGTCAAAGTGAATGTGAAGTAGAAAGAAATTACTACAGTCACGAATTCACATCGTGAAAGGTAAGACAGGGCAGGGTGAGCAGCAGAAGCAGATAAGGGACTTAAGAGGCAACTGAGTAAAATTATGGCGACTGAATGGCAAATAAAAGGAGGGTTATTCATATTATATTTACTAGATACATCTGGGTTTTCACAGAAGCTCATATGACAGTTTCTTTAAATCCGCTGAGCAGGGCCAGATTAATTCTTCTGGGGACCCAAAGCTGTAAAGTTTTGTGGAGTCCCTTAGGCTCTGGGCTTCCCAACACTTGGGCTACATCTAGACTGGCATGATTTTCCGCAAATGCTTTTAACGGAAAACAGTTTTCAGTTGTCTACACTGGCCCTTTTGCGTAAAAGCATTTCCGGAAAAGGGCTTTTGCCTGAACAGGAACATCAAAACATTTGCGCAAGAAGCACTGATTTCAGACAGTAGAACGTCAGTGCTTTTGCGCAAAAACAAGCGGCCAGTGTAGACAGCTGGCAAGTTTTTCCTTGCTTTTGCGGAAAAACTTGCCAGTCTAGACACAGCCTTGCAGTTCCAGCCTGGAGGGTGGGAGGGACGGCAGTGCATAGGGCTGTGTCCTCCCCCAACACACACACACAGTCATGCAAGGCCAGAACACAGGGGCTTTAAAAGCTGCAGCCCAGGGCCCCAGACTAAGGGGGCCATTCTAAAAGATCTGTATTTCTGACAGGCCACAGATCATTCTGCAGACCTCCCTTAGTCCAGGGCCCTGGACTGCAGTCCCTAAATCCCTTTTCTTAATCTAGACCTGCTTCTGAGCATTCTCTGTAAGAGAATATTCTGTAAGAACCTGTGTGCATTATGTAAGAGATATCTACACCTGGACTTAACAACAAGGTTTACTTCCCAATAACTGTGTAAGAAGTTGGTAGTACTGGTTTTATAGATTTTATAAGTGGAAGTCAGGGATAAGAAAGAGAGTTAGAATTAAACCCCAAAAGTCATCATACTAGCAGGACAAAAATTATTAAGAGAGTCAGAGAAGTGTCCAGAAATTGGAACCTAGAAAGTTAAGCTGGAAAAAAATCTGCCAAATTCAGACTTTCCTGACAAACGTTCAGGTTATTGCAGTTTTGGCTGCACCATAAATGCCATATGAAGGAACTTTTATGCAGTATTTCAGATATTCCACTTCTGATCCTGACCCATAACAAGGTAATGCAGCGGCATCGAGAAATGCTTTTAAAAAGTGATTTTTTTTCACCTCTCACTTCAGTTCATGGTTTGAAGAAGAGTTTTGGTCTAGTTTTTAATCTAGTTTGTCAATCAGTCTTAGCCTAAGATACTGGTGCATAAATCTAATACAGAGGAAAAACTAGGATCCTTAAAATGAAAGAAGAGCTAGATGTATGCTAGAGAAAGTTTGTTACCTGTATGTGTCTTTGGGCACTATTAATTTTACATGGTGGAAAAAAATCACTCTAACATTTATCCAACTAGCACAAGGACTTCTCACACCAAAGTGGGAGTTTCTGTTAATTTGCTTTTGAGCCAACGCGAATGTTATGAGCCAACGCGAATGTGTCATTAAATTTGGAATACTGTAAAGTTCAGAGCTGTTTGAGTCAGTAATTTTGGTTCAGGCCCATCACTAGTGCGAAAGGCAGTCTTTTTCTGGTACTTCCACACTTACCAGCAGTAGTAACTACCAACAATCTGGAGCCAAGAACCTGTCATCATGAAGTTCAGCCCTGTTTTATTCATCCAAAAATGTTCAAGATTTGAAGCTTTGATAGCTTATCTGAGCTGACCTCCTGATGCTTTTAAGGTTCAGCACTCATTACATGAAATTTTTAGACCAGGGTCAGCCACTTCCACACATACCCTAATAATCAGAGTGACTCTGCAGCATTCTTCCTCAGTTTCCTTCTCCAGGACTCCTTAAAAAACCCACAGCAGAGTTCTTGACATATTCCCCTTCCATGCCTCATTTATCTGTATAGAATTCAAAGCAAATTCAGTTCTGAGGCTACTGCCCTTTTCCCCAGGAGAGGATCCAAGCCTTCATCTTCACTTTTTGACTGGAGCCCTGGAGCCCCTGAAACCTACAATCTTCTGCTCTTTTTAGCTTCATTGTGTAACAGCTTCCTCTTCTTATTGCCTGTTCCTCTCTGGCTCTCTTTAGAGCACAGGTGCCCCCTATGGTTACGTCCACACACCCTATGGCAGCAAGTCTCCTGGTCCAAGTCAACAGACTGAGGGGCACTGTGAAAATAGTTCTATAGACAGCACTTTGAAGCTATGGCTCAGGACTGAAGCCTGCCCCTTTCCTTCGACTTCAGAGCCTCAGCCACATCATCTACACAACTATTTTATCATGGTACATAAGCCCTGCTAACCCAAATCACTAGACCTAGATTGGGAAGCTAACTGCCCTGCGCTGTGTAGACATGCACTAATAGGCCCCATCAAGAGGCTGTTAATGGTGGTCTGGACTACTACCTCTAAATGGGTGAAATAACCCAGAGCACTATTGCATGCAAAGGAGGTTGAGTCATTTTTTAACTCAATTGGTCAAGTCAGCCTCAGCATCCACCAAGGAGCTGCCCCATAGACATGCTCAGACACAAAATAAGGTCCCAACTCTGCAAACACTTATGCACTTGCTTAATTTTTAGCACGGGAAAAGTCCCATTGACATCCCTGAGCCTATTCACATCCTTAAAGATAAGTAGGTATGTGTTTGCAGGGTTGGGGCCTTTGGACAAATCTAAATGGTTTCTTCATTTCTCCTGCAATTACAAGCCTCTAAAAAACAGGAAGTTACTTTTGTTTTGCAAGTATGCTGGAAGCTAAAAGGACACTCTGTGGCTACGTCTATACTGCAGGCTTCTTGCGCAAGAACTTTTTGCAGAATAGATCTTCCGCAAAATGTTCTTGCGCAAGAGCGCGTCCACACTGCCATGTGCTTTTGCGCAAGAGAGCGTCCACACTGCCATGGAGGCTCTTGTTCAAGAAAGCTCTGATGGCCATTCACAGAATAGCCATCAGAGCATCTGTGCTTTTTCCCATAGGGGTTTCTTGCACAAGAAACCCCTGTTGTCCGTCCACACATGCCTTTTTGGGTAAGAGCTGTTGCGCAGAAAGGCTTATTCCTCGTAGAAAGAGGAATAACTCTTGGCAAAAAGCCCTGTCTTCTGACCATCTACTGTACTTTTTCTTGAGCAAAAATGCTCTTGTAGTGTGGACGCTCTGCGAGTTTTTGCGCAAAAATGGCTGCTTTTGTGCAAAAATTCTGCCACGTAGACGTAGCCTGTATGAATATAATGAAAAAATTGCTCTTCACATTACAAAATCAGCTGGCGGAACTGACTCTAATTGAAACCCTTGTTGACAATTTCAGCAGAGGCATGTGGATTGCACGAGCATGAACCTACCTCCAATTATCAAAATGAATCCCTGTATGTTAGGGCTCAGGTCAGTGGTGTGGTAGTGTGAGCTGCTGCCTGTATGTGTGTGAAGTTTGTTTTCCCCTGAGAATGCAAAAAGGGTTTCATTTTTCAGCACTGAACTTGTGAAAACTTTTTACAAGTACAAGTTTCCCTTTAAAGAATGGTTGCTAGTGTTAATCCAGCTAGAGGGTGGAGAAATCAAACCCTCTCATTCAGAATTAGCCTTTTTTGCCCTATCCACACACTATTCAAGCCCTGCTCTGAATATGTTAATACCCATTTCCTCATGGGCTTTTCTATGATGGTCATCACTCTGGTATCTGAGGGCTTCACAGACATTAACGCATGTTTCATCCCAACACCCTAGTTAAATACTGAGATTTTTCATATTCCAGTCTGTCTTAGAATTAACCATGCAATTATGTTTTCTCTACCAACTCTATATTGACTTGCTTTGAGATCCATGAAGAATCTAATAAGTTTTTTGGCATTACACGCAATCATCAAGCTGAATGAAAAGTCTGGAACAAAAAATAAATGGTTATTTAGCTTCAGGGTGTTTCTTTGTCATCACTGTCACTGGAATCACTATGAAACTATCAGCTAAATGCTACATATGGTATGCTGTAAATAAAACATGATGTCAGACCTCTTCTTTCAGTAGTAGGACCGGTGACTAATACAGCTCTGCCATACTCTGCCACCCCTTGGTTTGATGAGTCACAAGAACTGGGTAATGGTGTACTCAGTTCCTTTTCAATCAGAGGTTTATCTGAGTGCATGTTAATTTTTAAGGCCCATCTCCACTATAATCAGGATATTACATATTAAAGGAGGCATACAAAATTACTGCTTTTGACAGTCTTTCATCTTAAAAATAAATTTAATGGTTATGATAAAATGAAATCATCTCCTGTTTTTCTGAAAAAGAAGTGTGTGTGTGTGTCTATATATATAAACTGCCCTTAATGACTTCAGTAGGAATGTGGTGACTGAACAAGAGACAGAAAGGATTAATCATTCAGATTCAAAGCTACTCAGTGCCTAGTATCTGGCTTGGTGATCTCTGTGGGGCATAGGCAAGAACGGGTACTGGCAGCACATCTAATCCTCTGCCGCTAGTGACTTCATAGCCAAAGTAGCCTCCAAGATCTTTGCACTCCCACTCTAGATGGTGAATCTGTTTAGCAGCACAGCCAAATGAACCATGATCCTTACCCAACTGTACCACCTGACTTACACATTGGTATGGACTGTCTCCTTGAAACTAAACTAGTGAGCTGTCTCATCTATTCCTCCTTCCCCTCGTGCCTTGTGTTCTCATAGTATCTCAGAGGCTCACAGATTTTACTGTATCTGGGCAATACACCTGTGAAGAGGGAAGGTACTCTTATCCCTGTTTTGGAGAAGGGGACAGAGATGCAGAAAGATGACTTCTCCGTGTCACACAAGTGTGTGACAGAGCAGGGAATTGAAACTAGGCCACATCCTAACCTCTAGCTCATCCTTCTTCTCAGCATTCCTCTTAAAATCTAGCTCTCATGAGTGCTGTGTTATGACTTTATATTCTCTGGAGTAACCAGAGCTCATAAACCAGGGAATGGGTTACATCCATCCGTGCAGGTAGTTTCCCAATCTTACAGATATAATATACCTTAGCCTTAGTACGTATTCCAAGTTTATTTCAATACAAATTGCACACAGAAATCTGAAATATTCTTCATTCTATAAGATCATATGGGACAGACCCTACTTAAATGGTAACTGCTCATACAGAATAAGAATTTTTCTGATGAGTCAAATTGTCATAGTCCTTCTGAGTCCTTTAGGAGTCCCCTGATTATGCCCCTTTCAGCTGCTTCCACTTTTTTCAGTGGGGCTTGGTCCATTTGTTATCCATGTGCGTATTTGGGCTTCAGGCCTCCCTCCATCCCCCCCAAAAATTACTTAGCAGGCTGAAAAGGTTTGGTACCTTCCCGAGATTTTCTTTGAAAGCCTGTTGACAGTAATAGTATGCAGACACACAAAAGCAGCTTCTTTATTCTCCCAAAAGATACACAGCACTTAGAGAAGTGAATTTAAAATAACAGGAACCTACATATATGTTGTCTCACCCATACTTGGCATTCCTCTCTGGTTTAGGCTGACTTGATCCCCAGCATGAAAGGTACCTGGGCTAAGTCACAGCCTGTTTGCCATAGACCCCTGGCTTTCAATCAATGTCTGCATCAGTTAGGGTTGCCAACTATCTAATGATACAGAACCAAACACCACCAAACACTGCAATGAGGAGTAACGGTAGTTTGAATTAAGAGTGTTAA
Organism: Pelodiscus sinensis; assembly: GCF_052426305.1. Taxonomy (NCBI): domain Eukaryota; kingdom Metazoa; phylum Chordata; order Testudines; family Trionychidae; genus Pelodiscus; species Pelodiscus sinensis. The sequence continues at coordinate 212,907,393 of NC_143052.1, forward strand.
TTCGAACTACCTAGCCCGTGCCGTGTGTAGCCGCGGGCAGGTAGTTCGAGCTACCGGGCATTTAAAAATGTCGGCGCCCGGGAACATGAAAATGAAGCCTGGGATATTTAAATCCCGGGCTTCATTTGCAAGTTCTAATGACTACGTTAGCCACCCTAGTCTGAACTAGGATGGCTAGTGTAGACATACTCTAAGAAACTTGATACATTCAATTTCTTACCATAGCAGTAGTTTTAACGTATCTTTTCTCATAAGCTCGGCAGCCTCCTAGTTTGGATCCCATCCTTCTCCCCTTAGTCTTAGACATTTCCAGCAGTCGTCTCAGTGGTAAGCTGGAGGTGTCTTGATGTCTGGCAACTGCCAACTCCCCTATTGTTTGGTTCCCTGCCTATAAATATGCGAGGGTGTGCAGTAAGGCCAAAGGCCATCTGCTGGAGACATCAGGGCTCTGCCACACCCATCCCAGGAAGGGATCAGGGGAGAGGTCCTACAGGCAGGCTAGAATGGCTGAATGTGAAGCAACCAATCAGAGCCCAGGAGAGTCATATAAAAAGAAGTGCCAGCGCAAAGCAGCAAGAGAGAGTTGGTAAGTTGTTCTTGGACTGAACTGCTACTAGGAGCAGGAGGAGAAAGACTGCATGCCAAGTCGCCCGAGGAACAGCAGCACAAAAACAGCTAAATGAGATTCAGGAACCAGGGGAGCAAGAGGCTCCTGACTGGCTGCTCAGATTGAGTAAGGAAAATTTACAAGCAGGGATCGGGTGGGGGAGAGCACTGAGGAGCTCCTGCATGGATACAGGGACTGAGTGAGGACTGAGCCTGAGGATGGATGCAAATGAAGACATTCGAAATTGCAAATGAAGCCGGGATTTAAATATCCCACACTTCATTTGCATATTTACGTTATGGCGCTATTTTGAAATAGCACAATTTTGAAATAACAGACACTGTTATGACGCAGTTATTTTGATCCCTTATGCCTCGTGAAACGAGGTTTACAGGATTGGTCAGCAAAGGCTTTCCCAGCCAACAGATCCACGTCTAGACTGCCGCGCTGTGCCGGATCAGCTGATCATTGGGACAGTGCAGCGGCCATGTTTATTTTAATGAAGCGGGGATCATTTAAATCACCACTTCTTTGCCTATGCCAGGTAAACTAGTTTACATGGCTCCGTCGACAGAGCCACGTAGTTAAGACATACCCTCTGCGTAAATCTACCAAACAAACTGTACATCTGCAAGGCCCCAAAAGCCACTGAACCAAAGAAAAGATGAAAAGATACCACTGCCCATAATTGATGATATCTTGTCAGAACTTTCCAAAGCCAGAAACTTTACAGTCGATAATGTGAGGAACAGCATTTAGTACATGAGGCTGAATAAATTGTCCAGCATGCTGACAACCTTCGCAATACCATTTGGTTGCTACAGATGTCCATGCTTATGAGCATAAGCCCAGCACCAGATGTGTTCCAGAGAAGACTCACACAAGTGCTGAAAGGTCTTGATAGGTCTACAATGCATAGAGTCACTAAGTTATTTAAAATACAGTTTAGTGCTGTTACTAGGTCTCTGAATGGCAGCTGATCTCCTTAATGAATGACAAGTATAGAGACAAGTCCTTGTCCAAAAGCATTTTTTGAAATCTGTAAAATGACAGGAGAAATGGTCTTCCACTAAATAGTGAGAAGGACAAGTAATCTAAATGGTCTTTTTATCGTTGATCAAGTCCAAAATTTTCATTCTGTTTCTACTTGAGTCATGAACTGCAAAAAATGTCTCATCGGCATAATTTAAATTAATGTCAGGAGAAATTAATTTAAAAACTGTGACTGCAATAATTCTGCCCTCGCCGTCCAGGGAAAGAAATGAAGGCATTCTCCTCTGTGCAACAGTCACTCTCACTGCACAAGGTGACCAGATGTATTTAGTAGAAATAGATTTTTCCTGATGTGGTAAGGCTGGAGGAGATAAAGAAATTCAGAAATCTGTTTTCTTTCTTATATATATTAAGAAGAAGAAGTTATGAGCAGTTGCCTGTTAAAAGCTACTGCATACATTATAATACTATATTAATACCTGGCTATTAAAAGAAGCGATGACTACTTGCAAGAGTAACTTTATTATTTTGAAAGGTACATTTTTCTCCTTCGTGCTGACTCTGCTACTAGCAGAGTAAGTGAAGATAGAACATCCCCTCAGGAAAGAAGTAATTTTAAATTAACTAAAATGCACTATGGCTTCAGTGAGACTAGTAAAGGATACTTTATTTTCTGCCTTCAGCTTCATGAACTGTTAACTCACACCAAACTCTGATATCAAAATGAAGCATTTATAAACAGAAGGGTGTGAGATAGGCTTTTTGCACCTCAGTATTAGAAGTTTCTCTCTTTATACCCTTAGAAACAGGGTATGCTAGACGGAAAAAATTCCCAGGCCAGAGAGGGCACTGAGGGTCTGTTGATAAAGGGGGTGAGGTGCTTACCGTGTGCCCCACTCCTGGGAACATACGGGGCTCCACTGGCCTCTGCTGTTGTGGGAGTGGCAGGGAAAAGTCTCAGGAGAAGTGCATCCCTCCACTGCCATTCCCCCAGCTGGCGAGGAGAGGGAGAAGCAGCATACAAAGCTGCTAGGGTCCATACCTACGATGTTCCCGGATTAGCGACATCTAGAGTACAGAGGTTCAAGTGTCTTAAATTTCTCATAGGACTTATCCTTCTCTCCCTCCTTCTCCCCATTCATGCCCAGTTTAGCAAAGCCCTTAAGCATATGCTGGCTTCAAGTGGTTGCCATCAGATTCTCAGTTTACGGTTTGGTCCATTGGCTTTCAGCACCCCTACCATACATTGTGCCTACAGGCAGCAGTTGTTGAATTAAAGGTGTAATCAAGGTTGCAGCCTTATCATGCCAGGTACGAGGAGGTGGATAATCAATTAACATGAATATGACACTGGGGCACCTGGTATTGGCCACTATTAGAAGACAGGATATTGGGCGAGAAGGACTAATCCAGTATGCCGTTCTTGTGTTCTTAAAGAATTAATGCTATCCCGGGATGAAGAAACCAGGGAACCTCGAGTAAGGGTAAAGAGTCAGTTTGATCTCTGTATTTGCACTGTTGCAACTATTGCTAGAATACTGTGACCAATTCAGATGTTCATAATTCTAGAATAATGTTGAAAGGGTTCAAAAAAGAGTGTTGAGAGAGAGTAAAATGTAAATTTTGAAAACATGCCTCATACAGTGATAGATGCAAGGAGTTTAATCTACTTACCTTAAGAAAAAGAACATTAAAGGGTAATTTGATTAGTTTAGAAGTATCTGCATGAAGATCAAATACTTAGTAACAAGCTCTTCAATCCAGCAGAGAAAGGTCTAACATGATCCAATGGCTGGAAGTTGAAACTAGACAAATTTTGAATGGAAATAAGGCATATGTTTTTGACAGTGATGGTAATGAACCAATGTTACAGTTTACCAATGTTTGTGATGGATTCTCCTAAAAGACATACTACAAGAATTCTTTTGTGGAAGTCTATGGCCTGTGTTTATATAGGGGTTCAGACTATGTGATCACAATGAGCCCTCTTAGGATGGGAATCTATGAACTAAACAACTTCAAAAAAAAGGTCAGCAGTTTTTTCACACAAAAAATAATTTTGAGGTAAGGCCATTTTTAATCTAAAAACCTTTTTATTATAAACATTTTGATCAGTTTTATTATTCAATATTTATTATTCCTAACCAACCAGAGGATGCAAAATAAAATTTTGGCATGGATTAGCAACTAGTTAAAAGACAAAACAGAGTAAAAATAAAAGGTCAATTTATTCTATTCTATTCCATAGATGTTCTTATACTGTGCTCATAGCCAGAGTATCTGAGCATCTTCCAATAGCATAATAAATAACTTGACTAACATCTGTTACATGTTTATTCTCTCCTCCCTTCTCCGCAGGGAGAAGCATGTGCAGGAGAGTTTCTGGATTTTGGATTGGGCTTCAGGAGGAATGGCCTGGGGGATTAAAAATAAATATACATGTTGCTATGTATGTATGTATGTAAGTAAGGGTATATCTATACTATAGAGTTTTGTCGGAAAAACAGCAAAATTTGAGGAATGTCCACACTGCAATTGCATTCTTCCTCAAGAAAACTGAAAGAACAGAGGGGTTATTCCGGCACTAGTAATCCTCATTCTATGAGGAAGAAGCCTTTTTGCCAAAGATCTCTTCTGCAAAAAAAGGTGTGTGTGGACGGGGAAGAGGGAGTTCTTTCACAAGAAGAGGAAAGAGGAAAAAGCACAGGTACCCTGGTGGCTACTCCATCCATAGCAATCACAGCTTACATATGAGAGAGCGTCCATTCAGTGTGGACGCTTTCTTTCAAAAAAAGCAGATCACTTTTTCAATGCACTTTTGCATTCTGTCCTTGACCCTTTCACAAGCCTCTCTCCACAGCACTTTCACTCTTTCACCAGCTCCCTCTCACTTGGGAGCACCACCTCAGCTCTTGCACAGACCTCAGTCACCTTCCTACTGAAGAAAGAAAGTTTACTCCTACTATTCTCCCAGCATGCCTCACTGACCGACTTGTTGTTCTTCTCAGCCCTTCAAAGTGTAAATCCCTTCAAAACTTCCCAGCCAATGTATAAATAATGCTCAGCCATAGTCTCACTTCCCTCCTCTTTGCCCTTCCCACCTTCCATCTTTCAGGTTAAATTCTTAGCAAGTTTCTGAGAGAAAGACAAAAATGTGTCTATTTAAAAAAAATGTGTCTATTTTAAAAAAATAGGCTAACCACACACATTAATATTAGTAGCAGCAGCAGTGCCAGGAAGATGTGCTTGTCATACTCTTAGGAAAATAATCAAACACAGTGAAGGGCTCTGATGAGCTGTAGAGAATGTCTCAACTATATAGTTACCAGCTGAGGACTTGTCACATTGCAGGATGTCGTTAATAAATCATAGGCCAGTTATGGTTATCCGGCATGTCAAGTTACATTTCCCTTTCCAGTGTTCAGGCTGTTACAAGCCGCTTGTACGTTTTTTTGTCATACCTTTCTATCTTCACAGATGTTTTTTCAGAGGAGCCATTTTTCAAGCATAGCAATTGCAAAATAATTATAAATTAGCACAGTCTCCACCAAAAGAAGGGAATGGTGTCAGGAAATCTCTCCTTTGTATCTGAGGCGACATCTACACTACGAGTTTTGCCGGAAGAGGTAATGCAAATGAAGCACGGATTAGCATTTTCTCGTGCTTCATTTGCATATTCTCTTAGATCCGTTTTTGCGCTAGGGATTTTTGCGCAAAAACAAGCAGTATGGACATTTTCTTTTTGCACAAAACCCCCTTTTTGCGCAAGATCGGTATAGGATCTTTCGCAAAAAGGGGGTTTTGTGCAAAAAGGAAATGTCCACACTGCTTGTTTTTGGGCAAAATCCTCTAGTGCAAAAATGAATCGGAAGAGATTATGCAAATGAAGCATGAGAAAATGCTAATCTGTGCTTCATTTGCATTGCCTCTTCTGGCAAAACTCATAGTGTAGGTGTAGCCTGAGAGACAGAACCTGTTCTGACATAGCTATACTGATATAATTATGCCATCTAAGGCTATGTTAGACTACAAGCCTTTTTCGAAAGAGAGCATCTAGACTACAAGCAGATTTTTCAAAAAAGCAAGCTGCTTTTTCAAAAGAGAGTCAGACGCTCTCTTTCAGAAAAGCAGTTTGCATTCAATAGCACCTTTTTTCGAAAGAGTACTTTCGAAACAAGGCGTTATTCCTCGTAAAATGAGGTTTACCATGATCGAAAAAACTGCCACATTTTTTGATTTACTTTCGAAAGAATGCGGCTGCAGTCTAGACACAGGTGAAGTTTTTTCAAAAAAAGGCTACTTTTTTCCAAAAAAACCCTATAGTCTAGACGCACCCATAGTCTTCTCGCATATTCACAGTGTAAGCTAGCAAGTGTTTTTCTGTTGATGCAGAAACAACAATCTCCCCATACAGATATCAGCTCCATCAGTGGAAACACAATTTTATCAATACTTACATCTACACTGGGGGTAGGTGTTGGTATAGATATGCCAGCCAGGTGTGTTGCTAAAAATTATGCACCATAGTCATCTCTGCAACAATACCAATTACACTAGGGAAAAGTTTGACCCAATGACTATACTGGTATGTAGTAGCTTCTTTTCTGGTTCCGTATAATGTCTGACAACCTTTGTGTAATGTTGCACAAAGTCAGTCAAAAGCAGGGGTCCCTGTAAGCAGAGCGCCTATGCGGCCACTCAGGAGAAATTCAAATGCTGCCCAGCTGATTAGCAGAGCACACATAGGTAGGTTTTTTATTCTAATGATGGTACATAAGCATATACCTCAGTAAGCCTTAAAAATGTATTCCTCATATGGATGGAAAAGATTAGAGGGAACACTGATCAAGGGTAAATACCGTTGTGGAGAAGACACGACAGTTTTATTAACTTGTTGAGAACATCTGAGTCAGATTGTCTGAGATTCCTGAAAACATTAGAGATGAAATCTTCCTGCCTCCCCCCAAGTCAGTGGCAACACTCTTACTTCAGTGGAGCTAGGTTTCAGCTGCTCATGTTGAGAGGTTTAGCAGAGATATCACCATAGCCATACTCGCATTTCATTGTGTCATTAGCATAGTCACGCTCCTACTAACATGATTCCTGTTTGTTTATATTTATAGATTTTTTAGAGGTTTTTTGTTGGTTGGTTAGTTTTAGATCTGATGAGAAATATTACAGGCGCGGTTTTAACAAAACCTACTACCTCTATGTCTCTGTGGTGTAAAATAATTCCAGTTCCAAAAGAAAGTTGTCTCTTTCCATCCCCATTGCTCATTGAATGGCTTCACAAGGTACATGATTCATGTGTCTCAAAAGAGTGTTGCAGATGACCTTTCCATTTATTCCAGAGCTTTGTGCATCACAGTTATTACTCAACCAATTCATTGTTAATGCTGAAGTGGAGACAAGGCTATAAAAGTAAACATGGTTTGAAATTGTACTTGATTATTGTTTTTGTACGTGAAACTGCTTGGATTGTGGGAACATTGATGGGCTCTAAAAGGGTAATTTAATTTTTGTAAGCTCAGCTGAAACGGCTGCTGTTTTTAGGCAATTGCCAACTTCATTTTCCGGTAGCACACAGAAAACAAATTCTGTTCTCAGTAATGAGCCAATTCCAATTAGGGTAATTACCATGGGATAATTGTAGAATATCTATGGGTAATTAGGGCTCCATTGTTTGTTTATAACATACCAGGAGAGTAAATATTTTATGATAAAATAATGCATGAATCTGCAGTCACCACTTCATTTAATATTGTTACATCATTGTGTTCCTTTGCTGCTCTGAGTGTAGTTCAGGTAAAACGATTAAAAATTATCTCTGGTGCTACACTGGATTCTTTTCCCTGTTAGTAAACTGAGGTAAACACATCCTTCCAATATTGCCATTTTTCTGGCAGATTCCCCTTTCAGGGTTAATTTAAGTGCACTCATCAGGAAAAATGATCCCAAAGAATACCTCTGAATTTGAGCCTTTGAGCTTAATGATGAATCTAGATGCAAGGGTGGATATAGGAGAGAGACTAAACAAAAGCAATTGGACTTAGTTCTGCCTTTGCTGTTGCAGAGCAGCTTCATTGGGATTGAAGAGGTGTAACAGGACACAATTTAGAAGATAAGGCAGGTCAGGAAATCAATACAGGTGGTATGGAATAAGAGAAAGTATGCAAACAAAAATAGTCCCAATGGTTAGCACAAATAGGTAACCCAATATACAAGAAAAAACTGATACCTAGATAAAAAAGTCCAAACTGGCATTTAAGCATACAAAATGGGTCAATATGTCCTAATAAAAATGTGGATTTGAAAAGCAATTTAATTAGGCACGTCTAAAATTTCATTATTATGGTCTTACTATACCATACCAAAAAAGAACATCCTTTCAGGCCTCTCTGCAGACAGAAAAGCCTAATCCCCCCCTCCTCTCTTATTCCCCTGTTTGTTTGTTTGTTTGTTTGTACTGAAGCCTCTTTATTTTCCTTATAGAAAGAGGAATTTTTTAAAAAACCTCAATCCTAAAGCTAATTTTATGCCAACATTCCATTTATGCCAATGTGTTTTATCAACATTTGTAGATGAAATCATAACACATTTCTCAACTGAGAAGGGAAGGTATGTTTAATCAAACTTTAAAATAATATTCCTATTTAGCAAGGAAGTCAGAATATCATATAAGAATAACTGGATGACTGCAGCTGCATAAATGGGAGGAAATCCAATAGTATAAATTGCAAGATCATACACGTACAGTCTAATAATAAGAATTTCTTATATAAGTTGGGGGCTCAGTTAGAAGTGCCAGAAGAAGGGGAAGATGTGGGTGCCTTGGTCAATCAAGGGATGAGCCATCAATGTGACATAATTTTGAAAAAGCCAAATGTGATATTAGGATGTATCAGGAGAGGCATCCTGAGGGTTGTAATACTTTGGTCTAAATTTGGTGGTTGGGTTATGTAATAGGAGGTTGAATAGTGCCAGTAGCCTGTGATATACAGCAGGTCAAATCAGATAATCTTCTGGCTTTAAGCTCTAATGATGTCCATTGTGACTTATCTAAATACACTCCCTTTCAAGAAAGGGTAAAAGCTTCAGTTGAAATTTCAACTATTATGATGATGCTCTCCATCTAAGTTCTTCAAAGGCACTATAGTAATTGCAAAAATGTCCAGACTTCGTATTACTGATATTTCTAAGAGGGAACATGGGTGGATGGAGAAACCAATGTTTGGAAAACTTTTACGTCATCTTTATACAAGCAAAGGCAATATTTCAGAGGCAGATCATTCTTCATTTTCTTTTACTCAAAAGAATACATAAGACATACTATATTAGTAGTTAAATCCATAAGACATAAGTCAGCACTTGAATGAAATGCTGGACACTGTAAACAAAAGAAAACACCTAAGAATTATATGACATTATTTTCAGATGTTTAGATAAGTCTGCAACTTCCATTGATTCCAATGAGTTGCTCAGTGCCACTTGAACTAATGCCACGCTCAAAGCATACCCTACCCCAGAGGTTATAGTCACTTGGAGCATTGGATGTATTTATGCCAAGGATGTGCCTTTCTCCTTCACTCCATTGCACTTTGAGACCATCACAAGCATAATTCATTGTTCTCTGTTGGTAGTACGTGAGCAGGGTCACATGCAGTCCATAACTGTGTGTCTATGGAATTCAACCCTTGTTGAAGATAATTTTTCTAGCTCCTTTGTGAAGAAATCTTCAAAAATATGTGGAACCCATGTAAATAAGTTAATATTTTCTGCCTGAGCATGCAGGAAGCTTGGAATGATAGCTCTGAGAGGTGTGAACAGCCCCATTCATCTCAGTGAGCTAGGAATTCTGAAACCTCAGGACAACAGTTTAGATGCCAACATTGTTAAATATTTCATAACTTCATTTTAGCAGAAACTTCCAGCAAGCATGTTTATTGTATAATCCCAAACTGCCTCCTATGCCTCCTCTAATGCCAAAAAATCTCAAATTACTCATACCCAGCTGCCAAAACCTACAGCTTCCCCCTGCAAACTTAAATGATTCTGTTCAATCCTATCAATGCAAACATCTAACGGCATATTGAAAAATGTAAGGTTAGCATAGAATAAATGTAATCAAGATTTTTGTTATTTAATACTAAAATAAGAAATGCGAGGTCACTGTAGAGATTATACACATTGTTTCATATTTAATTAATAAAAACATTCATCTTTAAAATTATACCTGAAGCTTTTGGACCCCAGTTGGTTAGTCTGGGCACAGGGATTTATACACATCAAAACTGGATCAGCTGTGGGGAATTAAATCCTGTTCAGCATGTTGTAAAGATGTGTTGTGAGAAAGATGGGGACAATGTCCAGTAATAAGCATCAAGAAGGAGGCATCTCTAGAAGCAAGAGTGGCACAGAGAACAGAATCACATAGGGTATGTCTACACTACAGTGTTATTTCGAAATATCTTATTTTTAAATAGTTATTTTGAAATAGCTTCTTTTGAAATAATGCGTCTACACACAAAATGCATTTTGAAATAGCATTTTGCTATTTTGAAATAGCGCGACCACACTGAGTGGACTCTGAATCTCATTTAAGGTTGGCCAGAACCAGTTCCAGCAGGGTACCAGGTCAGGACTTACTGTGTGGGACTGCTTAAAGGGTCTGTGCTTAAAGGGACCCCTCCTCCCTCCGGACAGACAGTTCTCAGGTTTCCCTGCTTGCTTGTCTACCTCAGTGAGGGACAGCAAAGCATTTTGTCTCTGTATGCTCTGGTTACCCTCACTCGGGACCCCACAGCACTCTGCAGCATGGAGCCAGAGTTGCTCCTGGGCACTCTGGTGCTTCTCATGGGTGCATTGCTGCGAGCCTGGCTGCACTTTCTGCAGGCTGCCATCCAGGAAGTCCATTGGGGGGCTGTCAGTATCCAGGAGGCCCTGTGGGAGAGCTTCCACGCTGAGGAGCACTAAGAGCCTCCCTGGTCTACCCCACTAGGGTCTTGTGCCTCATTCCTCCCTCACATCCTTCCACTTACCCCGCCCTAATCCCTCTTCCTGATGTCAAATAAAATACATGTATTTTCATGAACTCAAACTCTCTTTATTTACAAAACTGGGATGGGGGAATTAAACTCTGGTGAGACAGGGGAAAGGAGGTGGGAAAGGGGAGAAAAGAGGGTGGGAGAGGGGAGGGGGAAACCTGGGAGGAGGGAGCTGGAAGAGGGAAGCAAGGGAAAGAAGGGGGAGAGGAAGCTCAGGGCTTAGAGTTGGGGGTGGTCTCGCCGGACTAACTTGATTGTCATGGAAACCTGCTCCTGGGTTTGCATGTGGCCTTTGGTATTTCGAATTTGGCGTTATTCCTCATAGAATGAGGTTTACCAAACTCGAAATAAGCCCTCCACTATTTTGAATTTATTTTGAAATAGCAGTTTGGCTGTGTAGATGCTAGGAAAGTTATTTCAAAATAAGGGCTGTTATTTCGAAATAACTTTGCTGTGTAGACATACCCATAGAGTGCACACTTCTTCCTCTCCAAAATTTAACTGAGGCCAGACACACTAGGACATAGCATAGGGAGCTCAAAAGGCAAAGATAATTAATTCCCACATCTTGAAGGAAACATAGATAGTCTTGGACAGCTAAAGCTATTTTCTGAATTAGCATTTCTTGTCTGTAAACTGTAGCAAGTAATCTTGCTGTGTTGTGTTTTATTTTCACTGACAAGACAACTGAACAGAGGAATTAAGTGCTTACAGTTTCATTTTGGAGAGAAGATGAAGCAGAGCTACCTGGCATCCAATCTGTCCTTCATTTCCATTCATTAAAATTTCAGCATTAGTTCACTTCCAAAATTAAAGTCCTGCTTAAATACGAAAGAGATAAAACGAATAATTCTTAAAAAGAAAATTTTAAACGGGCTATCTGGAAGCCTATTCAACAAAGATAAATCCATTCAGTCTAATCACATTTCACTTTCTTGAACTTGTCCTAATTTTTAACTGCCTAAATCAGCTCAGAAGAACAGACAAATCAATCCGTGTCATTTCAGAGCAAACTAGAGTTATTTTTAGTTTGCATTGCACTTTGCGGCTAGAAGTCTAAAACCACAGTTTACTCTAAGAAAGCACTTTGTAATACAGCATTGTAGAATTTCATCTCAATTAGGTTGTGATTTTAATCTGTGAATAGTTCATATTTGATCAAAAATATGAATAATAATGATGATAAAATTAAGCTTTTGAAAAATATAAGCCATGCCTCTTCAACACAATTGGTTAACTCCTTTCCTTATGCTAAACATTTTAAAAGGAAGCTAATAGTAAACCTGAGAAGATATCTTCAAAATACAGGCAATCACCTTGCAAGTGGGGCAATTAGAAGTAGGGGGGTAAAGAAATGCCAATTACTGTATATGGATACACTTTCAAAAGAACTTTAAGAAATAAATTGCACAAGGAATACAGGTGAAAGAGGAGTGTAATCCAGAGAAGTGTAATCCCAAATCGATTTAGGAAACAGACTATATGCATTATGTAAGAGACAGACTGTCATAGCCCCTCAGAGGACATACCAGTGAGAATACCTTTGGGGAAGAGGATCACAGGTGAGCAATCAAAATCACCTGAAATGTGTCTCAAAGCATTCAAGACATGGATACCAAAGGGAATTGCATCAACCTGGAGACTACAGTCTGTAGACTTGATTGTTAATTATACCATCTCTGCACTCAGAGCAAGATTAGAGTGGGCATGGAGGGAATAAAGATGGCTTTGAGGAGGCATCTCTTTCATTTTAAATAAAGAAAAAATAACAAAAAGAGAGTGCACAAAAAATAACCAAGCCCCAAAGCAAAAAAAGCAAATACCAGGCCCTACATTCTGGTTTACTTTAAATTGTATACCTTTCCAGTCCATGACAATCTAAGCAATCTGCTACAACAGGGAATTTCCATGCTTTCCTGTGGTCATGTTATTCAAAGCAAACTTTGAGCTTCAGAATGGCACAGTCATATTGCAGTCTTAAGATGTACCAACAAAAGTCCAGTTCTGTCCCCAGAGCATGACTTTGGGCTTTATTTTACAATCCCAGAATAACCATTCTTTATTCTATGAAACCGAATGAGTGAAATATTGAGGTTGGCCTAAGTGGCAGAGTAATGCAGTAACAGAGGAGGACTTTGTACAGAAGGGGATGAGAAATCCACTTCACACACATAATGTGTGTGTGTGTGTCTCTCTCTCTCTCTCTCTCACACACACACACACACACACACACACATTTCTGTATATATAAATATATCAGAATGGTATATTTTCTTCCCTTTCAATTGTTTGCACTGCTCCACTTGACTTAAACATTCATATTGATTGTTTCCCAGAGGATTCTGGCTCATGTTCTGGCTCATGCTCTGACATTGCCCAAACTGAGAGGCTGCATCTAGACTGGCAAGTTTTTCCACAAAAGCAGCCGCTTTTCCGGAAAAACTTGCCAGCTGTCTACACTGGCCACTTGAATTTGCGCAAGTACCCTGACGATCTAATGTAAGATTGTCAGTGTTCTTGAGCAAATACTATGCTGCTCCCGCTCGGGAAAAAGCCCTCTTGTGCAAATGCTAAAAACTGTTTTGCACGAAAAAGCCCCCAATGGCGAAAATGGCAATCAGGGCTTTCTTGCGCAAAACCGCGTCTAGCTCAGTTCAGTCAATTGAGAATGCTGCCTCCACTGTCTCCATATTCTCCTTGCTCTAGATTCATGTCTGTCTTGGACCGCAGTGTCCTCTTTTGGGACACAGCCCCCAGCCATGGCCCATTTGATCCTGTTTCTCATTCTGGGGGGGAAGAGTGATCAGAGATTTTCAGTGCTGTGGCTAGAGTACTTTTATTGTTTCTGGCAGCTGAGAGACCTATCTTTGTATTTTTAAAACATGTCACAATGGCCATTATGATAAAGCCATCAATTTGAGAAGCAGTATCTATTATGAAGGTAAACTGATTATATAAAGCATTATCTGCTTTTTAAAATCTTCCACCTGCTGGGCTTTAAAACACCAGTTGTTGCAATTTGCTATTATACAGGCCAAATAAGGGTCACCTGTTGAAATGGTGCTGTTACATAGTACTGGCTAGCAGACAGCACAGGGGAGGGAAAAAAGAGACATATATTGCTGTGGTTTTGAATTTTCTTTTTACATTAATTTAAAACCTTCAAAATCCATTTTGCATTCACTTCAGCTGTTCTTCCCCAACTCCCTGTATATGATTAAAGTAACCAGAGTCTGGCTGAAAAACTGATAATATTCACAGACATTAATGTTTGAATTGGGAAACCTGAGAAATTCAGCAGAAGCCACACAATTAAGTGTTAAGGCTAACACTCAGTTCTTTACTTATAAAGACAAGAAAGGAGGCATGGGGTTCTACCATTGCTAGGATCTAATGTTTTAATACATCATGCAAATGGTACAGAGGCACTGGAAATAGATCATTTTTATCCACTGTTCTCAAATCATTGATCACTGCTTGTGTTGATTATGTATGCTGTCTGTTCACTATTATCATAAATACCAAAAAGCTTAGATGGCAATTACTGTCAAATGAAAATCACGTGCTCCAGATAGCAGGGAGCATTTTGTTGCCAATGGTAAAGCACACCCATAAATTTTTGCAAAATGTAGTTTATCACTTTTATGGCTTTTACATGAGTACAAAAGCCCAGAGCAGAAAGGCACAACAACAATATTGTGCTGGGTACCAACCAATCAACTAATTGATGTAGTCATTTATCTTTGAGATAGTATTTGTCGCTTGATGTCAGACTCTCACAAAATGTGAAGACTATAATATACCATAATGTGTTATAAAAAGTACAGTACTCTAGAGACATTTAATAGAACCTTAGAAATTAGCAATGAGCAAAACATATTACCTCCTTTTGTTCACCTCCCTATCAATGAAGGATTGCTCCATACATTATTTATTTTAGATTAAAGTCCAGTCTAGTCCAATATATCTTAAATGACATGCTTTTGGGAAATGATTGCATAGACTAATAGATCTCTTTATCAAAAAGCTTTTCCTGATATTTAGTCTAAATTTTCCTTTTCTTAATGTAATCCTGTCATGCCTAGCTATACATTTATGTACTATCCAACACAATGACTTTCCCTCCTTGGTGTTTACACAAGGGGTGGGGGAATCTAAGGCCCAGGGGCTGTATGGAGCCCCCAGTTCACCTGGGTCCGGCCCCTGAGGCTCAGGGCTCCCCACCAGCATTGGGGAGCCCATGCTGGTGATGGGTGAATGTTCTTTGTTTCTTACTTATGTGCAGCCTCTAACTGATTTTTCTGCAGGTCAGTGGTGCCCAGCCCAAAAAACGTTCCTGATGTAGACCCTTCAGGTGTCTGTACACTCTTATTAGGTTTCCTTTCCACTATACACCACCACCATCCTAGCAAATGCACACTTTCCGTTTTACTATACTTTATTTAGTATATATTCAGCCCTTTTAATTCCTTCATAATTAAATCTCTCCGTCTCCCTGATCATTTAGTAGTTCTTCCCTGAAATCCCTCTAATTATATCTTTCTGTCAATGAAATGCCCAGAATTGAATGCAGTACCCAAGATGAAGTTTCCCCAGAACTCTATCGACAGTGAATTCTGCCTTGGCCCTAGATCAGTAATGGGCAGCCTGGGCTAGTGAGTGGGCCGCATCTCAGTGAGCCACAAGACTAACATAATCAAAACATTCTCCTGGGGTAGGGTACTTTTGCTAAGTGCACTTGCATACCTAGAATTTGCGGGCTGTGCAAATTGAGCTGTAGCAGCACTTTGGTTGGCTGCAGAGACAGTACATAGCTCCCACAGTCAATGTTATGTGCAGTTGGCACGCACCTTACTTCACGTGCCTTTGTTTTATGTGTGTGTCACTTTAGTAATACTTGTAGGAAAAAAACTACGTGGACAGAAACCAGCAGAATCAGCAACCCTGTGCGTAGCAACAGTAAACAAAGAATCTCCCAGGACATGCATAAAACCCCAATGAGCTGCATATGGCCCTAGGTCTATCATCTTCCTTTCATTCCTAATATTTAAAAAGAAAAAAACACTACTATTGCCTGTGAAACTTTTGCCATCTGGGAGCCTAATTCTCCACTACCTTTGCACCTACTAGCAATTCAGCACTGTGCAAAAGCAGTCCAAAATGCTTCAGTTTGTACCAGAGCAGGCTGCTCGAGGCACCATCCAGAGGTGAAAGTGAGTCAGTATGGGCTGGTACTGCATGCTGGTAAGAAGCAGACAGCAGTACAGGCGCCTACGTGGCCAACATCAAAGCTATTCAAGGACCTCACTTCACCTTTTGCTCCCTCCCATGTTGATGGCCCTGACAGACCCTACCAGCAGGACCCCTGATGGGGGTTGGTGGGAGCAAAAGAAACAGTTGTCCTGAGGCCTGGCCATTTAAAAGGACCCCAGGCTCCCAGCCACCACTAGCACAGTAATGGTGACCATGAAGGGCTGGCTGGAGATGTCTGGTCTCTTAGCCCTGCCCCTTCCACCCAAAGCCACACTGGGAACTCAAAATCACCCCTCCACCCTCCTTGCCTAGGACTCTGGCTTACTGGTAAGTCCAGACACTTACTTTCATCACCTACTTTAGCATATCTTTGTAAGGGCATTCTCATGTTAGGTACACAAGTAGGGTAAGAGATCTGAATTTGAGCTTGTCTACAAACAAGTTACCGCTGGACTAGGAACAGGGTACCTCATTGCCTCATGGTGAACCAAAATACTAATGCAAACCTTTGCCTTTTACTTTATGGGATATGATATGGCTGTTTGCTTTTGCCATTATTTTTTATATTGGCCCTCGCAGCAGAGCAATTCTAAGGAAAACTGAAGTAAAATTATAAAATGGTCAAAGAGCACATGCTTGTGAGTGATGCATATTATATTGTGATACATTTTCCAATCTATTATTTAATCAACAGAATACCTCGATTTCAAAGGTATAATGATCATGCTGTCTAAAGTGGCTCACAACCATGACTGCATGAGGAAGTGGGTCTGGCCCATGAAAGCTCATCACCTAATAAACCATCTTGTTAGTCTTTAAAGTGCTGTATAGTCCTGTCTTTTGTTTCAGCGAGACCAGACTAGCACGGCTGCATCTCTGTTACTATTCTGCATACCTCCAAGCACACTCTCAAAAGCAGGGGAAAACCCCAAACTTGGGGTGTGTTCTATAATTAGATTTCACAAAGCCAGTAACAAATGCAAACTCCTGGATCACTATAACACTCTTACCATGGAGTCATAGAAAGTCCCCTTCAACTCTCTCTATCTTGCCCCACCCAGACAAACTGGATTTAGGGATAAATGATCACTTACATCACAGGCAGGTCCCAGGAGATCAGCCACTTATCCCAGATCACCTGCAGTTTATTACAGGATTATTATTAACTAGGAAAAAGGAATAAGAGTTATTTATGGGTTAAACTAAGCAAACCTATATATACAAATGAGTTACCATCTAAATGACAGAGTTATGGTGTTCTGTCAACTCATGGGGTCTTTCAGGGCAGAACTAGGAAGCAGCCAGTAGGGATCTTTGGCTTCAGCGCCAAGTCTCTCGCCCGTCCGAGATCAAACAGCCAAAAAGATGAGAAATTTTCCTGTGGTTTTGTTTTCTTTCCTTCACTCAGCTTCCAAATCCATAGGAGGAGCTTTCTTGCCTGTAGCATTTCCCAGGTGTGATGAGACCATTCAGCAATCCTTTGTATTGTCCCAGTTCTTGATGATAGTCCATCTGATTTTGACAGTCGTTCTGGATGGGCTGGGGTGAGGGATGATTCCCAGGCCTGGATTCACATGTTCAGAGCAAACATTTTCAAAGTTATAAAGTAAAACTTAGATATTGTCTTATGGCATGGAATACAGACATTATGAGTGACATTAATACATGCAGCTATTTACAAACATTTCATAAACTCTAAGTACTCAAAATTTTCTTATAAGACTAAAGCTCAGTGTGCTCCACTTCCTCTGTGGCTCCTGCCACCTCCACACAGCATTAGCCCCATCCCCTCTGTGATCCCTGAGGCCATATCCTTGAGGATGAAGTGAGGGGGAGAGGGCAGGGTGATGGTGGGACGGGGAAGGAATTGCAGCCAGTGGAGGGCAGCTGCCCCAGGCTGGGTTGCATAACTAATCCAACTGGGGCTGACCCACAAGCCAGGAGTTCAAGTCCCTTGTGGGGGGTGGACTAATCTCATGAGCCACGGGCCTTGAACCAGAGGCTAGAGGGTTTAGAGGACCAGCCACTTTATGGATTACAATTATTAGCTCTGTCCCCTAATTGGCAGGGGGTTATTTCCCTGAGATTCACAAAACTGAGACCCAGTTTAAGGTTTCCCCCTGCAGTTTTTCTGGAGTTCCAGAAAAAGTGATTGGCCCCTTGACCCTCCTTAAGACAGCAGGAACAGGAAGCTGTACTGACCACTGGGATTCAGCCTACTCTGGACTGTGTGCCTTGGGCTGTGTCTGCACTGGCCTCCCTTCCGGAAAAGGGATGCTAATGTAGCACTTTGGAATAGGCAAATCCGCGGGGGATTTAAATATCCCCCGCGGTATTTGCATTAACATGGCTGACGCTTTTTTCCGGCTTGGAGATAAGCCGGAGAAAAGCACCAGTCTAGACGTGATTCTCCGGAAAATAAAGCCTTGAAAGTAGGAATAAGAGATCCTTTATAAAGCCTTTTCCGGAGGATCTCTTATTCCTACTTTCAAGGCTTTATTTTCCAGAGAATCACATCTAGACTGGCGCTTTTCTCTGGCTTATCTCCAAGCCGGAAAAAAGCGGCAGCCATGTTAATGCAAATACCGCGGGGGATATTTAAATCCCCCGCGGATTTGCCTATTCCAAAGTGCTACATTAGCATCCCTTTTCCGGAAGGGAGGCCAGTGTAGACACAGCCAACGAGTGCCCATAACCCAGTTATGATAGCAGATTTGTTATAAAATGGCCAAATTCATCCATGAAACTTCACTGACACCAGAGGATGTAAACTAGTTATAACTTTGGCCCATTATGCCAAGTATTTTCCATTATGGAAATACAGTGAGGAGGATAGATAAAAACAATAAAAGATCACATTTAAAAATTAATATACCACCTAATGTGCTAAGACAAATGCTACAGGAAGAGGAAGGAGAGAGAGCCACAATCTTAAAATAGCATGTTTGACCAAAGTTCTGACATGTTTACGGTAAACCAAATCTGACTAAAGAAGTCAGCAGCAGCAAAAAGCATCTCTCAGAAGAAATTAGTTTAGCACAGCCTCCAAGCACTTTGCTAAGAGTAATTTGTCTATTGGCTCACCTCAGAAAGAACCTATCTATGGACCCCAAACTTTTCATTCTGCGTCTCAGGCCAGTAATGTGTAGCGATGCGTATATAGACATATTTTACTTTATTGCCATGTACACGGGCACTGTGGGCCCTGGAGGGAGTGGAACTAGTATAGATCCACTAAACGTGTGATGGGATAAGATACCAGAGGCCAATGAATACAAATTGCCTATTCCAAAGAATTCTAATCACCTCCTTACGTAGTGCTAGAATGATTCATCTTCAGTTTTGTTTATGAGGGCTATAATCTCAACAATGGTGTTGCCCTAGGGACGTGGACAAACAATTAAATCAAAATGGCCGATGGAGTGGATATAAAAGGGGAGAGGGAGTCCCTACACAGAAGAGAGATCCGTCCTGAGAGCCGTATCTAATCACCGGTGGATCTTTAGCCACAAATCAGGCATACACAATTTAGGGCCAAACCATGTATTTTTGAGTAAATAATGGAACAGATATACAGTTAACAGTAATTTTCAACAAACCAACCCTCCCTAACCCGAAGAAAGGAGATAGGACAGTTCCCTAAATACATAAGGTATATACAAAGCCTGAGGCGATCGATGCCTGCGACCTGCAACCCTCGGGCTATTTGTAAGCCTCTGGGGAGGACAAGCAGGGAGATCCCACGGTAGTGAGTCCTCTGTGAAGAGACGACCCCGATATGGATCCTCGATCTGGAAAGGAATTCCCTCTGGACACAGTCTGATCTGTCCTTTGACAACACCGTCTGCTCCAGTAGGTGAGTAATCCAATAAAGATGACAGGAAAGAGAGTCCCAGTTCCAGTGACCAGTGCAGACAGGAAAACCTTGTGGGTATTTACCACACAAGGGTAGCACAGTTCAAAAGTCCAGGCCTCTGATTACATAGATGGTATCCAAGCTTCAGGCAAACCATACAAGGAGCAACAACAACAACAACCACAAAAAAAAAACCAAGGCTGGGGAAAATCCAAGGACCCAAGCCCCTGATACCTCAGGGCTCTTATTGGCCCAGAGGCAAGAAAAATATGCTAATGAACTTAGGGGTTGAGTGCAGCTTCTTAGGGGCTGTGTGCAGTGGTTTTGGTACTGAGTGCACCTCTTTTGGTGCTGAGTGCACCAGATAGTAACGGGTGCACAGCCTGCTTGAGAGGGGTGCACAAGGTAGTGCCGTGTGCAAATCAACAGGTTAGCGGGAAAAACCTCCATCATGTAGAGAAAAGAAACTGTCTCTTTCAAAATGGAGCCCACTAAACTAAACTATAATACAGCCCCCCTTTTCTAGGGTAACATATCCCCTCCTTGATAGTCGGTGTACATACACAGGATGGACCAAGACTATCATGATTCAACACTATTTAACAACAATTAAACTATATTTACAAAATAGTTTACACCTCTGGTGTAGGCAGGTTAAACTTATATAACTTGTGCTGGTGCGCATCTTGAGATTTTTTACAGATACAACATGTTAAAATATAAACATGTAAGATGAGATATCCTTGTATAATAATACACAGAATTAACGGATGACTAAGAAAAGATGAAACAGATATATTACTTAAATCTATCTCCCACCATTTGGCTTGGCTATTCTCTTGTATAGCTTTTCCAATGTTTTTGATACCTTGAACAGTGTGTTGTATTACTATCCCTAATTTTGACCCTGTGTCTTCTACTTCTTTGACCATGCCAATTAATTTTTCGTGATGTAATAGGGATTGAACGATGTTAAGGTCGGGACCAATGTGTATGGGCTCGATTATTCGCACCATACGAATGTCTATAGTGATATCCTCGTGAGATGGTTCAAATAAGGACAACTCGACATCACATCCCTGCACATGAAATACACCACATATACACAAATTAGCTTTTACAGAGGCATTTACAATATAAAAGTGGTTTACAGTGAAGGTGGGACACAAACTGCGCACACATATACATCCTTCACTGGTTTGTACTATGACAGAGTGGTTTACCTCAGTGGTAGAGGGGTGCAAGTCATAGTGACATTCCCCTTCTTCTGAATTTAAACATAAATGGGTCTCTTCCCACAATCCAGTGGTGCATGTATAGCCCAGGCCTTTTTGTTCGACGCAGGCTTGTAGATTTACAGTCCGGATAGTGTCGTCTTGGAAGTAAGCCCATACGCGATCATGTATTGGGAGCATGATGGTGTGATTAAGGAACAAACCTAATGGGATAATGGGATAAATTCTTTCTTCAATTGCTTCATGGATGGTCAGAATCACTAGTTGTAACACATCTTGTTCGGGATTGTATTGTGAATCTAATACGGACCACCATTCCGTATGTGTTCTTTCGAAATCATTGACGTGCCCTTCTAGTAAGTTGGTTATTTCCACAGGTACCTTCCCTGATAAACTATCACGTATGATGTCTTTGGCGAGATCAATTAACACTGCTTGTATTTGCACACAGGTTATGGCCAAAGATAGGTTGGCTTGTAGCGATCCAATTACGCCTATTATAGTACGATGGTCTTGTTCCTGTATATCTAACCATACTGGTAGCACTTTAGTGACATCTAATTGAATCTTATTCAATGATAATAGTGCTTTATTGAGTGGATGAGTCATGTCTGACAAGCTAGTAGACAGTGTAGACATCCTTCGGGCCATATTCAATTGATTCGCTGTAGTAATGAGTCCTAAACTGGATCCTATGCCTCCCATAATTTTCGCTATTCCATCTCTTTTTGCTCTTCTGCCTCGAGAATGGATGGGAGACGTATTCATCACTTGGACCCATTTATTCCATCCTACTAACATAGGACCAACGAACGCTCTGCACTTTGGATTGATCCCGACTGTTGATAGATGTAGAGGAATGTTAATATGCTTAACACTGTATTTAGGTTCTACTAGGACCATTCTGGAGACGTCTCTTTTGATAACATATGGACCCATGAATTTAGTAACAGGCGGATGGGCTACAGTTAAGTTTAACTGATATTTCACTCCATATGGACCTTGGATTACCCACATCCCGGATTTGGTAGCATTAATCTTAAAACTTCCGACACAACCATATCCTACCATTTGATCGATGTCTTCTAACTGGCAGAATGGAGAACTCTGATGTGTGGAGATCTGTGCGGATTGTCGAGGAACCTCACATGGAATTTGCATCTCCTGTGTTCTTTCTTGTGGCCCGAGGATCGTGACTGGGATACTCTTCACTGTTCCTTCCTGATGTGTGAGTTTTATAATCGCCACATGGGGTCCAGGTTTTATTATAACAGGACTCAATACATCTAGGAAAACACACTTGGTTGCTGTCCATCCTTCTAACTGTTTATTGCAGTTTATTATACAACGGAGAGGGGTTTTTAGATGACAAGTTGGATCTAATTCCATGTTCCAATCACATTTTCCATTCGGTCTTAGACTCATGGGCATCCAATTCTTAGTAACGATGACTACTTGCTCTCTTTGTGGTTTTGGGGCAACAAAAACTAATTCCTTATATCCCGTATTCACATCAGTAATTTGGTGATAACATTTACCATCCCATTCGTATCCATACAGGAAAACGTTCTGTGATTTGAAAACTTCCGTCACCCGAAGGTTTCGTTTCACTGGGTTGACAATCATCATGGACGTTCTTGGAATGTTCCAAAACCGTAAAGGTCTATCGATGATGGTACATTTCCATATATCATTTTCACCAAATTCCAATCCGTTTTCTGAGTACCAGATAGTAAATAAAATAATCAACGTAGATAACTTCATATTCCTGTAAGTAAAACAAACATAAACAAGTATTATATACAAATCAAGGTGTCTTGGAAGTTTTTTTTTTTTTTTTTATGGAGGTTTTGGCACATCCGAAGCAGCAGTAGTTGATGGTTGTATCTGAGTGATTGCACTACTCTTCCACCTTTTCAGTTGAGAACTGTGGAACCATTTCTTATATTTCCGTTTTCCAACAGTAAGTTCTAATTGATACACTGTAGGACCTGCCTTATTTGTGACATAGCAAGGTCCCATCCACCTAGGACTTAATGGATGTGATTTTTCACTGTAGTAACGATATAGGAGTTGATCTCCTACTTCCCATTCCTGATTCTGCAACTGTGTACCTAGTCTCTGATCTACTTTTGCCATGTTCCTTTTTAAATTCTTAATCACTGATTGTTGTATCAAGGATATAGTCTGTACAAGCTGATGGATATATTCTTCAGTAGCTTGCCTTGGTTTAAATCCATCAGGTGGCACCCCTCCTTCAATCCACCACAGCTCCGGTGTTCTCATGGGCCGTCCCACTAGCGCTTCATGAGGTGAGTATCCATTGGCACTAATGGTAGATCGCACAGCCATTAAAATTAAGGGTAGATGATCATCCCATTTTTTCCCAGATGACTCCACTACTTTTCTTAAGGCAGTTTTTAGAGTTCTATTAGTTCGTTCTACTAGACCTGATGACTGCGGGTGTCCAGGAATATGGAACTTTTGTCGAATTCCTAAGGCTACACAAAGTTGCTGGGTGACCTCGCCTGTGAAATGGGTACCTTGGTCAGAATCTATAACTTTGGGGAGACCAAACCTTGAAAAGATGTCGTTTAGGAGTACTCTTGCTGTGGTTTTTGCTGAGCAGTTCTTAGTGGGAATTGCTTCCACCCACTTTGTAAAAGGGTCCACAGCAACTAAACAATACAAATTTCCTTTCGAGGTCTTGGGCAATGGTCCAATAAAATCAATTTGCAGTCTCTCCCACGGTCCTGTGACCGGCTGGTGGCGAATAGGACGACTGTGCATATCTTGTTTCGGATTATTTAATGCACACCGTAAACAGTTATGTACAAAATGATCTACATCCGCGGCCATCTGAGGCCACCATGCCACCTTCGACAATCGGTCTGTTGTTTTTCCGGCTCCATAATGACCTTGTGCATGGGCTAACGATATTAATTCGGAGCGGAGGACTGTAGGCAGGACCACAACAGGTATCTCGGATGATCCTAAGTCGGTTTGTTTTTGGGCCATAATAATTCCACTGTTATGTCGAATAATAAGGTAATTCTTGTATTTTCCTTGTTGGGCTAGGTTTTCAACTTCTCGGTCTTTAGACTGTAACTGTCGCAAATCTAGCATGTCTGATGCTTCAGTGGACTTAATTAAAGATATGGGCACAGGGGGTGACTTCCATATTTGATCGGAAGGTAGAGTAGCTGCTCTTTTCGCTAATTGATCAACATAGTTGCTTAATTGAGAAATTTCTGCTTGATTTTTCCTATGGGCTCGTACTTTAAAGAGGAATACTTTCCCACTGCGATTTTTGGCAAGGTTCCAGGCATAATTCAAGAGATGTCCGTGTGCTACTGGTTTTCCGTTTGTAGAGCACATCCCTCTCTCCTTCCAGATTGACATCCAGTCCACGAATGCACGAAGTACCCATTCGGAATCTGTGCAAATGGTGATATCTTCTGTGGGTGCACTGTTTTCTAGGGCTAGTATAACTCCTATGATTTCCGCAGCTTGAGCAGATATGACTTGTATTGGCCGTAAGATTTCTTTACGAGATTTTGTATGTAAGGCAGCTGCTCCTGCCGAAAGCTGTCCTTCATTCCTATGGCAGCTTCCATCCACCACCCATATATGATCTGGAGTGTGTTCTTTTACAGCTTCATACTTTTCTAATAGGATGAATGGTGATGATTCTAAATGCATCGATACATCGGGTATAGGACATTCATGGTCTTTCTCTACTGGTAGAGGTTGACATAATAATGCTGGAGCTAGGTTGTAAGTTTTCGATGGTTCTATCTTAACTGGGTGATTCATTAAGGACAGCGTCCACTGGGCAATTCTGGGATGGCTGACGCGTCCATTATTGGCTCTCCCTGATAATATATATCTCACAGGCGTATGACAAGTTTTTAATATCACGGGGGCCATACCAATGATATATTCCCAATGTTGTAGGGACCAAACTAGAGCCAACACCTCCTTTTCACAGCTATTATATTGTTGTTCAACTTCTGAAATTGTTCGGGATCCGTATGCGATAGGTTTAATAGAGGTCCCGTGCTTCTGTAATAATACAGCTCCTATTGCTTCAGGACCAGTAGACAATTGAAGATGAAATTCCCTACTAGGATCCGGATATGCTAAGGCAGGTGCTTGCATCAGTGCAGTTTTCAGGCTGACAAAGGCCTTCTGTTCCTTTTCTCCCCAGCTCCATTCTTGAGACTTTTTCAGCAACTTGTAGAGGGGTTTTGCTTTTAAGCCGAAGTCCTCAATAAAATCCCTGCTGAATCCTAGTAGACCGAGGAACATACGTAGTGTATGGACATCAGTTGGGGCGGGTAGCCCTGCTATTAATTTTACCCTTTCATGGTTGGGTTTTCGGCCTTCTTCTCCCAACTCTACTCCAAGATAGACAACCCTTTTTTGGAGGAGTTGGGCCTTGGACGGGTTAACTAAAAATCCCGCTTGTTTTAATGTACTTAGGACCTCTTCAAGTGCTTTCAGGTGTGTATCTCGGTCCTTGGTGGCAATAAGGACATCATCTACATAGCTGATAACATTTGAAGCATATTTCAGGGTTTTCCATAATGCAGACACGGCTCGATGACAGATGGTCGGTGCGTTGTGGAAGCCCTGGGGTACTCTGGTGAATGTATATTGTTGGTCCTTGTATGTGAATGCAAATTTGTACCAAGATGCTTGTTCTAAAGGTATAGAGAAGAATGCATTAGACAAGTCTAACACAGAAAACCATCTAGCCCCATTGGTGATTTGTGCAAGGATCTCGTGGTATTTAGCCACGACTGGTGTCATTCGAGGCGTAGTCTTGTTAAGTTCTCGAAAGTCGATGGTTAAACGCCAGGATGTCCCGTCTGCCTTTTTCACAGGCCAGATGGGGGAGTTACAAGGACTATTACACTTGACTAGGACTCCTTGTGTTAGCAACGCATTTATAGTCTCTTTTATTCCTTCTTCAGCCTCTTTTGGGAACCGGTATTGTTTTATCGGTTTTGGATCAGGACCTTGCACCACAATGGTTTGGTTAGTTTTTCCACAACTGAGCTTGTGTTTGGCAAATACTTCTTGGTATTGTTTGACCAAATTTTGAACCTCTGATTCCCAGGTTGGCATCACAAACTCTTGACATCCTTTAATAGCTCCTAAACGATGACTGGATGGAATTGTCTTGCCAGCTTCCTTGATGTTAGTGGTTTTATACAGGCATTGATTAGGTAAATCAATAACTATTCCTAGTTTTTTGATTAAGTCAATACCTATAATACCTAAATTATCAGGCAAATCTTGCAGTCCTATCTCATTATTCGTTTTTAAATTTCCTATTGCACATAATACATTGTCTATAAATGGCACTGTAGATGATTTGCCATTATAGGACTGTAACGTTTTTATAAAATCAACTGATGTTCTTGTCATTGCTGGTAGCTTATCAATATTAATCAAGCTGGTGGAGGCCCCTGTATCCACTAACGCTTGTTGCTGGATGGTTCCGAACTCCCCTTGGTATTTGATTGTAGTAATAGGTCTTCCATAGAGATCAAATGATAAGAAGGCTATTGGTTCCATGGGATGGGGCGAAGGAGCTCGGCATCTTCAATTATGATTGTACTGGTTCCCACGGTCTTCTTCAAAATGGCGGTGGTTCCCACGGTCAGTATCGTCATGATGCTGGTTCCCACGGTTGACGTTGTCGTGATGTTGGTTCTCACGAGGGACGTCATTACGGCAGCCTCCGTGATGATCAAAATGGCGGTCTTCACGCGACGAACCAAGATGGCAGCGGTTCTGTGATGCATCACAAGATGGCGGTTCCGTACAGTCTCTCACAGCACAACATGGCGGTTCTCTACTCTGATTAGATTTACTTTCCCAGTAAATTAATTCTTTAAATATTTCATCTGTGTTTAATGATTTTATCTTTTCCCATGGCATAAATTTTGACAAACGCTTTAGCAGCACCTTCCTAGTGACAAATATTTCATCTCGCTTCCCAACCAAGGTCCTCGGGGTGAAGTTAGGGGTTTTCTGAGACTTTGCTTCCTTTTTAGGCAGCACCTCAGACTCTTTTAAAGCATTAACCTTCTGCACTGATGGTTGGCTGCCAATGCCAGCAAGCTGCTGCAACTCAAACACCTCCCTCAACTTATTTTCCAAGTCTACAAGTGGAGCTGTCAAATAATCAAAGGACCCTAATGCCAGCTTCAAAGAAGGCGTTAGACCTTGGAAGCATATCTTTTTGAAACGGGGAGTGTCACACTTGACTCTACCACCTCTCTGCTCACCTATTCCCGCTAACCAGTACAACAGTTTTTTCCTTATTAAATACTGATCCGGGTTTTCAGTGGGTTTTTGTCGGTCTGTATACAAAATACCCAAAACGTCATCATGGGGAAAATACAAATGATACACAGCTTGATAAATTAACACATGCTCAATATTCACATCATTAATTACAGGGTAAGGCAATGAAATAAATTCACTGGATGACATACACTCTTTCAGCAACATGACAATATCTTCAGCACTTAAATTAGGAGTAGCACTTAATTGGGCTAACCAATCCAGAGCTCGGTCTTTGTTGCAAGGTCCCAAGGTCTTGCCTAGAGCTCTTGCCTGCTCGGGGGTGAACACCTTTTGCTCTCGCTTGACCACTGGTCTACCTTGGTCAGGGTAATGGACCATAGTAGTGGTAATAGGTGCCATTGCCTCTATTTCCCCTCCTTGATTATAATAAGCAGGGGGAGCCGATGGATCACAGCCTTGCTGACAAGCCAGTTGCTCATCTTTTTCCCCAAGCCAATCTATATGCTGGGAATGTGGCTGTATAGCTGCTACCATTCCCTTGGCTTTTCTTAGCTGTTGCTGCAACTTTTCAATTTTTAAGTAACACTCTGCGTGGTTTTCCACCATCCTTTTATTGCTGCTAGCCTCTTTGAGCAATTGCCGCACAGTAGCTTGAGTGTCATTCAGCTGACTGGTTTGTTCCAAGATCACCTCCTCAGAATTTTCATTTTTATGTTCTAAATCAGTAATTTTCATTTCTAATTGGGACACCTTTACATTTAGGTTATGGATCAGAGTATTTTTAGACTCAACTTCAGTAACACTCTGAGTTAATTGAGTCTCTAGAGTATTCACCTTTGTAATAAACTGATTATTTACAATATTTACAGATTTTACCTGGGCTGATAACTCAGTGCTAACCATAGCAAGCCCATACAATAAAGCTCTTTTCTTGGATTTTCTATTTGGGAGAGGCTTGGTGCTAATATATTTTTCCCATAAAACACATAGTTGATCAAATGCATTTTCTCCCTTAAACACTCCTTCCACCCAAGGATTTGACCCACGACCAAAATCATTAACAGCCAGTTCCAATGGATTTTTATTGTTGACTGGTCTCCAGCCGTCAACACCGAACTGCTGGGCAGATGTCATCTTCTGTAACGGGTCGCTTACCAATCAACCCGGGCTAGGAGAAACTGAGGGACCAGGTTACAGGCTTGGCTGAATGGTATCACGCCTGCCTGTGGTCCTCACTACAAAATTTTCCCCAAATAATAATAAAATGAAGTACAGTTGGTATCAGGAAGCTAACCGGCGCGTATAGAGAAAAACTGCAAAAGGGGTTTAAAATCGGGCGGCTCTGGCAGCAGACCAACTGCTCCAGAGAACCAAAATTTGCTTCGCGACCTGATACCGGGGACAGCCAAGCTATGGCTACAGCCCACAGGGTTGGGAACCTGTGGCTCTTGGAGAACCATAAACCTTTTACATTCTCCGTACCCCAACGGGGGCAGAATGGGTAGGGAACGTCCGCGACGGATTGGTCTGACAGAAACCCGCGCTGTATATCTGTTCCTTTGGCCCCACCTATATAAATGTAGGTGGGCCTTTTCAGGGCCTGACAAGGACTAAATAAATCCTCCTCAGGTCCTGCCGCGGTCGCCAATCTGTTGCCCTAGGGACGTGGACAAACAATTAAATCAAAATGGCCGATGGAGTGGATATAAAAGGGGAGAGGGAGTCCCTACACAGAAGAGAGATCCGTCCTGAGAGCCGTATCTAATCACCGGTGGATCTTTAGCCACAAATCAGGCATACACAATTTAGGGCCAAACCATGTATTTTTGAGTAAATAATGGAACAGATATACAGTTAACAGTAATTTTCAACAAACCAACCCTCCCTAACCCGAAGAAAGGAGATAGGACAGTTCCCTAAATACATAAGGTATATACAAAGCCTGAGGCGATCGATGCCTGCGACCTGCAACCCTCGGGCTATTTGTAAGCCTCTGGGGAGGACAAGCAGGGAGATCCCACGGTAGTGAGTCCTCTGTGAAGAGACGACCCCGATATGGATCCTCGATCTGGAAAGGAATTCCCTCTGGACACAGTCTGATCTGTCCTTCGACAACACCGTCTGCTCCAGTAGGTGAGTAATCCAATAAAGATGACAGGAAAGAGAGTCCCAGTTCCAGTGACCAGTGCAGACAGGAAAACCTTGTGGGTATTTACCACACAAGGGTAGCACAGTTCAAAAGTCCAGGCCTCTGATTACATAGATGGTATCCAAGCTTCAGGCAAACCATACAAGGAGCAACAACAACAACAACCACAAAAAAAAAACCAAGGCTGGGGAAAATCCAAGGACCCAAGCCCCTGATACCTCAGGGCTCTTATTGGCCCAGAGGCAAGAAAAATATGCTAATGAACTTAGGGGTTGAGTGCAGCTTCTTAGGGGCTGTGTGCAGTGGTTTTGGTACTGAGTGCACCTCTTTTGGTGCTGAGTGCACCAGATAGTAACGGGTGCACAGCCTGCTTGAGAGGGGTGCACAAGGTAGTGCCGTGTGCAAATCAACAGGTTAGCGGGAAAAACCTCCATCATGTAGAGAAAAGAAACTGTCTCTTTCAAAATGGAGCCCACTAAACTAAACTATAATACAGCCCCCCTTTTCTAGGGTAACAATGGGAATTTGCAGCAGGCATTTTAGCAAAATAACAATAGCATTTTTCAAGATAGGAATGCAATGCTAACGTGCGTGCACATGCACGCATACACCAATTTGCAAATGCTACACACTAGGGAGGAAAAAAGAGTCACATTCATCAACACACTAAGAATAAAGGGCTTTCCTGTCATGGGAAAGTTAAAACCCATTGCTTTAGAGATTACATTTTTGTCTCAAAATCATTTAATAAATTATGTATGCAAAATCATTTCTTACCAAGCTGCCAGGACCAGTTCAGATATTTGTTTATATAGTGATATTAGAGGATAGTGATTTATTATTGCAAACTGCACTTTGCCTCCTAAGATTTCGTTTATCATTTGAAAAATTGCATGCCTTCAAGGATAAGGAATGCATCTAACATTGCCTTGGGACTCTTCATGCAAAGCTGTGGTAAAACTTCACCAGGTTCCCTTCAGCACTAGATGCATTCAGATGCTTCCCAGAAGCAAATATACAGTATTTTCCTGTCTATTCCCCCACTGGAATTTCAAAGTATGGGAATGTTAACAAAACAAACCTAAAAACAAGTTGAAAGATGAGAATGAGGAAAAAAATAATTTTCAAGGTAACTGAAAGAAAATGTTTTATCACCTCCACATAGCATATATTGCTTGGGGCGCTATAATTTTCATTGTAAGCACAATCTAATGGCACCACTTAGTCACATTTTGTGATTTTTAGAGTGAAGAGTCAGAAATCTCTTTATGTTAGAAAGCAGTAAGTTTGAGGCATCAGTCCACACATCAGGGGGACCATTGCTGAAGTATTAGCCTCATAAGTTAAGAACATACAGAAGAGCATTCCCTAGGAAAACAGAATGTTTCAGCCTCTGCTGCCATTACCCAAATATCTTGCCATTACATTAATGAAGATAAGCAGAAACCTAATAATTTTGTAATGCTATTGTAGTTCCATCCAGATTTTCCAGCTTTAGCCAAACTAAAGAAGTAGGTACAGTTGGCTTAACTCATACTGGTAGGCATATTATGCATGCTCCCACAGAAGCAGCTTTGGCAGCAGCTAAGACACAGCAGAAACATCATACCTCTTCTTGTTTTGGCAGAGGAAGACCTCTTTTAAAAGACTCTCGTCAGAGCTCTGGAGTATCCTGGTACTGAAATCCTGCCATTCAACACTCCTTGTTTTTTAGGCTACCTCAGCCACTTCCAACGTCCCAGATGCAGTAGGAGTTATATAGGTGGCTTTTACACGGTATTCCCACTCTGAGGAGGCCGTTTACCACCAGATTGACTGGGCTTCACAAATGGGAACCAGGCTTATTATGTGGTAGGTGAAACAGTATTAGCTTCTGGTGATGCTCTGGAAAAGACTGGTATCTGTAGTGGAAAATCTAGTAGACAACTGGGATCCTTCAAATGGCCTCTGCTGGTTTTTATGGGAGGAAAAACTAAATTTGCTGTTCTTTCTTTGTTACAAAACCTAGATATCCTGTAAAATCAGAGGGAAATATTTTGAAAATATTCAGATTTCACCTGTGTGGAAGGAATGGGGAGTAGAAGAATTCATGTAGGCGTTCTGCACTGAAATTGAAAGGATTTATATATGCAACCATGACTTATCCCCCTATTGTACCTTGCAATCACTATCATGCTACATAAAACCTCTTTCTATGTAGCCATTTAATGTTAGTATATAGAGCAGCCAGCAGAGGATGTTTTGGTACCCAGCTCATACTGAAGGAGCTTTACAGTCTGCTCCCAAATGCTGACCTTTAGCCTGACTATGCGCTGCACTGCTTTGGACTATGAATTATAGAACCAGTTTAATGTGATTCATTGTTAAGATTCCTGTGAAACGAGGAGTAACGGTAGTTCGGAATAGGAAGCCTAATCCGAACTACCTAGTCCGTGCCGCGTGTAGCTGCGGGCATGGAGTCCGCACTAGCGGACATTTAAAAATGGTGGCGCCCGGCAACATGCAAATGAAGCCTGGGAAATTCAAATCCCGGGCTTCATTTGCAACTCCAGTTGCCTACATTACCACCCTAGTTCGAACTTACCCCAAGTGACAGATGGGTATGTCTACATGACAGCGCTAATTCGAACTAACGCATCTAGAACTAAAAACTAGTTCGAATTAGCGTTTTGCTAATTCGAACTAGCGCATCCACACTGATTGGACGCAGGGGCGCATTTAAGGGTGGCTGAAACCGGTTCTGGCAGGGCATCAGGTCAGTAGTTGCTTTGTGTGGCTGCTGTCTGAGGCTATCTGAGGCTCGTGCTTAAAGGGACCCCCCCGGACAGCCGGTTCTCAGCTTTTCCTGCTTACTTGCCAACCTCGCCGAGGGACAGCAAAGCGTTGATCTCTGCGCCCATGTGTGTCGGTGCTTCCCTTCGGGGACGCCGCCGCAGGTGGCAACATGGAGCCAGAGCTTGCCCTGCACCTTCTGGTGCACTTTCTGGACTTGCTGCTGCAAGCCTGCCAGCAATGGCTCGAGGCTGCCTGGCACCACCTGGTGCACGTCAGCCCCCTGCCTCTCCGCCTAGCCGCCCTGGGGGCCGTGGAGGAGCCACGGCGGCACCCCGGCACCGGCGTGCCCCGCCGCATCTGGCGTCTGGACACCAGCAGCGACTGGTGGGACCGCATCGTCCTGGAGCGCTGGGAAGACCGACAGTGGACCCAGAACTTCAGGATGAGGACGGACACCTTCCTGGAGCTCTGCGAGTGGCTCACCCCTGCTCTGCGCAGAAAGGACACTTGCATGAGGCCCGCC
Source organism: Pelodiscus sinensis (assembly GCF_052426305.1). Lineage (NCBI taxonomy): Eukaryota > Metazoa > Chordata > Testudines > Trionychidae > Pelodiscus > Pelodiscus sinensis. Next base: position 212,940,152 of record NC_143052.1, read on the forward strand.
ATCCCCCTCCAGAAGCGGGTGGCCATCGCCCTCTGGAAGCTCTCCACGCCGGACAGCTACTGATCCGTCGGGAACCAGTTCGGCGTGGGGAGATCCACTGTTGGAGCGGTGCTCATGCAGGTATGGCACTCATCGTCCACTGCGCCGGGGGGCGGGGTGGGGGGCTTCAAGGAGGGGATGGGCCACCCCAGGGACAAAGGGGGGGAGGGAGGAGGCGAAAGAGCCCTGCACCGGAGGGGTCGATCTGTCCCGGCCGTACTACACGCCGCCAGGGGGTTGCTTCCGGGAGTGGAGCGCAGGGCACTGCCAGGGCACGAATGCTCCCAGCCATCCGGGCGCCCCACTGATTGGCGCTTTGCTGTGTCTCTCTCCGCAGGTGGTCAAGGCCATCAACCGGGTGCTGCTCTGCAGGGTGGTCCACCTCGCTGACCCGGATGCCATCATCCGGGAATTCGGCGCCCTCGGCTTCCCCAGTTTTGTTACGTGAACCATAAGGGATACTTCTCTATCCTCCTGCAGGCCGTGTGTGACCACCGGGGACAGTTCACGGACATTAATGTGGGCTGGTCCGGCAAAGCACATGATGCCCGGGTGTACCGCAACTCCTCCGTGTGCCAGAGGCTGCACGCCGGGACCTTCTTCCCCGACCGCCACATCAGGGTCGGGGACGTGGACATGCCCGTGTGCCTGGTGGGGGATGCCGCCTACCCACTGCAGCCGTGGCTGATGAAGCCCTACACGGGGCACCTCAATCCCTCCCGCCAGGCCTTCAATGCCAGGCTGACCAGGGCCCACATCATGGTGGAGGGGGCCTTCGAGTGACTGAAAGCCCGCTTTCGATGCCTCCTCACCCGTCTGGACCTGGCCGAGCACAACATCCCTCCCGTGGTGGCAGCATGTTGTGTGCTCCACAATTTGTGTGAGCAAAAGGGGGAGGCTTTCCTGCCAGCCTGGATGGCTGAGGCTGACCGCATGGCTGGACACTACGGTCAGCCCCGCACCGCCGCCATCCGGGAAGCCCAGCGGGGGGCGTCCGGATCCGGGAAGCCCTGCGGGAGAGCTTCCAGGTGGAGGAGGAGGACTGACCTCTCCCTTGCATGCCCCACTGGGGCCTTCTTCCACCCTACCCCCCTTCCTCTTTCCCCTCCCTACCTACTGTAAAATAAAGACACCTGTTTTTCAAACAAAAACGTCTGTTTATTTCACATAACTGGGGTGGGGGAAGGAAGGAATGAGGGTGGGAGGGGGAAGGGGGAAACCTGGGACGAGGGAGCTGGAAGGGGCGGGAAGGGAGGAAGGGAAAGGAAAGCTCAGGGGTGGAAGTCCGGCTGCCTCTCCCGTCTCGCCACACTGCAGGTCCGGGGGCGTTGGTGGGCAATGGTTGTGGAGGGGGGGGGCAGGAGGGACGGGGGGTGTGGAGGAAGCAGGAGCGGGAGCAGGAGGGGGAGCAGGGGGAGCAGCAGGGGGAGCAGGAGCAGGAGCAGGAGGAATTGGGAAGCGGTCGAGCAGGCTCTGGAGGTGGCCTCGCAGGGCACGGCCCTGCTCCTCCAGGGCCTCCAAACTCCTCCGGCGCAGCCTCAGGTCCTCCTGGACCCAGTGGTCCTGGGTGCGGAGCTGGTGATCCATGAACCGGAGGTGCCACCTCTGGTAGTCCTCCTCATTCCTGGCTCTCCTGCTTGCCCGGGCACGGGCAGCTGCAGCAGGCTGTGTGGTGCGCCCTGCAGGCGCAGGTGCTGCAGCTGAGGTACAACAAGACCAGCGGTCAATTACCCCAGAGGCTCAGGTGTGTGAAACCCAGCTCCCCTCTGCAAGGCCAGGGCCCCTGCAGGCTTCCCAGCTGCTGCTCCGTGGTGGGCAAGGCCCAGGCGCACGGTCCCGGGGCTCCCTCTCGCCCCAGCCCCCCGTACACATAAGGGGAACACGATGGTACTCACAGGTGGACGCCTCCCTGGCCTCGGACAACACAGGCGAGCGGCTCTGTGGGGTGCCTCGGGAGTCCCGGGTCCTGGGCAGGCTGGCAGCAGGCTCCTGGCTCTCGGAGCCCTCCTCCTCCTCCTCCGTCTCCTGGGGCGGTCCTTCTGCCCCGGGGTCTATCACATCCCGGGGGGTAGGGATGGAATGAGCCCCCAGGATGCGGTCCAGGGCGTGGAAGTGGGGGCAGGCCTCTGGGTCGGCCCCTGGCTGGCAGGCCCGGGAGTAGGACTGCCGCAGGTCTTTGACCTTGCAGCGCACCTGCTCCCGGCTGCACTGGTAGCCCCTGGCAGCCAGGCTGGCAGCCATGCGGCCGTAGACTGCCGCATTCCTGTGGCTAGTGCGGAGATCGTGGACATTGGAGGCTTCCCCCCAAACCTCGATGAGGTCCACGATCTCCGCACTTGACCAAGCGGGTGCCCGCCTCTTGCGTCCCCGGGCAGGCTCCTGGGAGCCACCAGGCTGGTTCTGGGGAGCAGTGGAGGGCTGGGTGTCCTCGGGTGGCTGGCTCATGTTGTGGCAGGTGCAGGGTCTGCTGGCTGGGTGCTGGCAGCCTTGCAACTGTCACAAACTGTGTAGCCAGCCCGTGGCCCTTTAAGGGCTCCGGGGCCGGGAGGGGGGCAATAGAGTTTCCCTGGTGTTGGCCAGAGTGGCCACCAGGGCAAGCTGGGAAGGGCTAGCCTCCCACTAGTTCGAATTAAGGGTCTACACAGCCCTTAATTCGAACTAGCTAGTTCGAACTAGGCTTAATCCTCGTAAAATGAGGTTTACCTAGTTCGAACTAAGTGCTCCGTTAGTTCGAATTAAGTTCGAACTAACGGAGCGCTAGTGTAGCGCCTATGAAAGTTAGTTCGAACTAACGTCCGTTAGTTCGAACTAACTTTGTAGTGTAGACATACCCCAAGTGAGGCCACAGATGGCCACAAAGGGCACAGCCAAGAAGCTGCTCATACTGCATCAAGAGCAAAGGGCTCATGAAAAATAGAAGGAGATTAAAGAGAGTAAAAGTACCTTTGGCAGTGCCCCATGACGCCCATTTCATGTGGAGCAGGACAGAATTGTGTCGAGACACAGTACAACAGAGCCCAACACCTTTGTCTCCACTCTGCCCCCCTCCAATACCAAAATGACTAGAGTTCCCTGGAGGATGACAACAGTGGCCACAATGAAGCTAGCTCCCTGCACAGCCAGGATCTCTTTGGGATTTCAAGCCCTGATTTTGCCCATGTAGGAAAGGGGTCTGATTCTCAGCCCAGGGCAAGGATGAAGATCCTCAAGGGGCACTCCAGCACATAAGTATCTTTACAGTTTATTGTCATTATGCTTTACTGCTGTAATCAATTCTGGTTCAACTGCCCAGTGGCCACAGCCAATTTGAGTGGAAGTGAGCTAAGAGCCTTTGAATCTCTAGCCCCTCATCCCACACTGTCCTACCTTTCCTTCCCCTCCCACACTCCTCATACGCACATATTTCCAAGTGACCGATGGGTTCAGTTCAGTTTCTGATTGTACGGATGCCACCACTCAGTGGCTTAGAAGTCCATGTCAGGGAGGGTACATACCCATGTACTTATTTCTTTCTCCCTGCCTGCACAGCTCCTCCCTAATGAATGCCACCTCTTCCTGAGGCGGGCGCTGCATGCTGAAAATGGCTCCCACCTGGTACAACCACAGTCTCCCTCTTACCTTAAGCTGCAGGGTCAACTAATGAAACCTTGTAGTTGTGCAAAACTCAAAAGTTCACTGAAGTAGTTATTACCAAAAGCAAAGGTAAGGCTAGTTTTCACACATGAGGGCTGTGTCTAGACTGGCCAGTTTTTCTGGAAAATCAGCCGCTTTTCCGGAAAAACTTGCCAGCTGTCTACACTGGCCACTTGAATTTCTGCAAAAGCACTGACTTCCTACTGTAAGAAATCAGTGCTTCTTGCAGAAATAATATTCTGTTCCCATTTGGGCAAAAGTCCCTTTTGCGCACAGCTTTTGCACAAAAGGGCCAGTGTAAACAGCTCAGATTTGTTTTCCGCAAAAAAGCCCCAATCACCATGGCGAAAATGATGATCAGGGCTTTCTTGCGCAAAACCGCGTCTAGATTGGCACAGATGCAAAAGTGCTTTTGTGGAAAAGCGTCCGTGCCAATCTAGACGCTCTGTTCCGAAAATGCTTTTCCGTTAAAAGCATTTCCGGAAAATCATGCCAATCTAGACGCAGCCGAGGTGTGTAAAAACAGGCATTGCATACCCACATAAATAAGGCTAGTGTGCCTAGCTCTTGTATATAAACCATTATTAGTATGCATTATAACTAATACTGGAAAATAAGTTTAAGTTAGTTTTACCCCAACTCACACTAAGGATACATAGAGGAAAAACTCCACCGCGTGCAGGGAACATGTCTGCTCTTCCAGGGTTTTTTGGGGGGGGTTTTGTTTGTTTTTTTTGCAGAAGAGCAGATACACTTTTTCAGAAGTCCTGTCTTCCTCCTCCCACGAGAAAGAAGGGCTCTTCCAAAGAGGTGGTTTTTTTTAAACTTGGCCCAGTGTAGACAGGCTATATTTCAGAAAAGCCTCTTCCAAAAAACTATTGGAAAAAGGTACGCAAATTGCAGGGCGCAATTTGAGTACCTTTTCCCAATAAAGCCCTGTAGTGTAGACATATACAGGCAGTCCCCAGTTTACGTACAAGATAGGGACTGTAGGTTTGTTCTTAAGTTGAATCTGTATGCAAGCTTTCTTTCTTCTTGTCAACCAGCAAACCTGTCTCCATAGATTGTGGTTTGTTTGGTTCTGTAAGGATGACTCCAAAAATTTCTTTCCCCTCAGGTTGGCCAGTTGCTCAGCCACTGACAGAGGTCCTGTGCTTGGAGGTTTTGCCAATGCAACCTTCATTATGCAAACTGAATAGTTCATTAGCAAGCTATAGGCTGACTAAAGGCTGGCTGAAGCCCGGAAACCTAGTCCGAACTACCTAGTTCGTGCCGCGTGTAGCCGCGGGGCACGGAGTCCAAACTAGCAGACATTTTAAAATGGCGGCGCCCGGCAACATGCAAATGAAGCCCAGGAAATTCAAATCCCGGGCTTCATTTGCAACTCCGGTTGACTACATTACCACCCTAGTTCGAACTAGGGTGGTAGTGTAGACATACCCTCATGGTGTCTTGCATGGAAGGAGTGGGAGCAGCCAGCCCTCAGTGCCACCTGCCCTGCAGCGCTGCCCCCTGCAGCCCTCAAGCCATACGGAACAGCATTCTAGCAGCAATTTAAAGGGCATAGGGCTCTGGCCACCACCACTGCCACAGTAGTGATGGTGGCTTTCAATTGCCGGGCCCTGGGACAACTGCCTCCTTGCCCCTCCCCCTTGTTGCAGGTCTGCCAACAAGATATTGCGGGAATAATTCTTTCTCTCTCTCTTAGACACACACTGACACACACACAGACGTACATAAACACAAAATATTGGAGTAGTCAAATCATATGCAAGGAAGTCTGGTTGCTTGCATGATGATAAATTATTTATCAGAGCCATGATTTCAATATATTATAGACAGAATGACAGCAAGTAATATGTAGTTTCATACTGTAAAGAATCTCCAGTGAGTTTGTCCATCTATTCTGAGTCCGTTTGTGCAAGAAGTCTTCCTAAATGGTAAGAGCTAGATCACTAAATTTGGTATGCAGCTTCCTCTTTTCATAACTTAAAGCAGGGTCAGGGTTTGGTTGTGCCAGGACAACGGGATGTGCCTGGAATTCCTTTGTTTTCCATCACATGGAAAGGGATGAGGCTGATAGGAGGGATAGCTACTGTAGAGTGACAGCAGGGGAGTGGCTGTATCAGGAAAAGAGAGGCCAGCTGGGACCAGGGTTCTGCATGTTTCCGCCACTGGCCCAGATAAGTGGCCCCCATGCCTTCAAATACCTCCTCCCCAGCCCTCAGCCACAACACCAAATGGGAGGAGCCCCGCCGGCCAGCAGCCCCACCACCCTGGAGGAGCCGCAGACTGAGACCAGGCAGCAGAGGCCCTCCCATCCCCAAACAAAATGGAGACTGGGATTGAGCTGTACAGCCCCAGCTTCTCCCTAAGGAACACCACTGGGGCCAGGCCACGCAACCTCACCCTCCCTGTCCCCACCTGGAGGAGAATCGCCAGGGTTGGGGCTGGGCCATACACTACCCATTCCCGCCCCTGCTCAGGAGCACTGCTGGGGATGGGCACTGCAGCCCGCTCCCACCCTGGAAATTGGTGGGCGGAGCCAGGCACCGCAGCCCTGCCCCCACAGGAGGAGCTGGTGGGGCCAGAAGCTGCAGTGCCATCCTCGCCACCATGACTGGCCCTGGTGAGCCCCTCCAGATGCCTTCCCTGGGTCCCCTGACCTGAACCTCCCACCCTCTGTTCTGACTCCTACACCCATACCCCCTGCCCTGAGCCCCCAAACTCTGCCCTGAATCCTGCACTCCACACAGTGCCATCCCCCTGCCCTGAAGGACACAAGCAATGCTGGGTAGGTCTTCTAGTTAGCTTATAATTAAGTTGTAGCCAATCTCCAGTTTTCAGTAACTAAATATCATGTACAAAGAGACAAGGAGGATGGGACAACGTCTTTTATTGGACCAACTTCTTTCAGAGGAAGAGCACTGTGTGCGTTTGAATACTTATCTCTCTCAGCAACAGAAGTTGGTCCAATAAAGATATTACATCACCCACCTTGTCTCTCTAATATCCTGAGACCAACACAGCTATAACTGCACCACATAAACATAGGGTACTGATCTGGTCTCATCCTCCACAAAAAAATCAAAATCCAGTTTTTATAATAATGTAAAACACTGTAGTCTTTGAGATTTCAAAGAGATTACACATTCTGCTTCCAAATACATGCCATTCCCATTTTGATCACTTCACAGAAACTGTCTGAGTCACTGATGTAGCAATCAGAAGGGAAACTGAACCCTCTAAGGCTAAGCCATTGGGTCTGACAGATCTGTGTGAGTATGATGTATGGGCTCTGAGGGCTCTCAAAAGGGAGGAGTGCGAGGCTAGTGCTCCAGCAAAATAGAATGCCTGCAGTCTGTTGTAACTGCTTGTAGTGCTTGCAGAGAAGCAAAGGGCTTTACAAGCGCTGATCAATAAAAACGTTGAGCAAGAGACAGGGAATCTAGCATTTAGATTAAGAAAGATGTGAAGACAATTAATACCCGCTCTGTTAGATTAAAAAGCTGGTCTTGACTGCAGTACTCTGACAATACCCAAAAAATTGTGAGTAAGACACCAGTTGTTGGGCTTGATGCCTATGGGCACCAACCCCCATTCTGAGTCATCTGTTGGAAAAGTACTGAAAATATTTTAAGCTGGTTCCAAAAATCTAAGCTGCAAACCCATTTCCGTTTTCTTCCTAAGGATATTTTTTATGTCTAACATTGTAAGAGATAAGACAAAGCTCTGAAATAATGATTGCACTCAATATATGTTATTTACTATACAGCTACTAACTCATAAGATTAACACGACCATACACAGTTTACAACATGAAATCAGACATTCTTGAAATTGCACAAGTCAGTCATTTGTCTGGATTCTTTGTGAGTCTTTACTAATGAATATGAAAAAAATATAGATCCCTGGAGAACAATTGTTAATTACTCCCTGGAGAACAACTGTTAATTACTGCACCAAGTATCTGGTAAGATGAGTATTGTCAATTTGCAAGAAAATCTATGGTCTTGAGAAATTGTATTGCATATTGAATACAAAATACAAAACAAATGTAACAAACTTTATTGGGAGATTATTTTGCAATAATAAAAAAATGGCTTTAGGTCATGGTTCTCAACCTTTTTACCATTGTGAGCCGCATATGCAGTCCTTTATATATTACTATATAAATGGACTGCATAAAAATGAAGAGTACAGAATCTTTCGAAAAAGGGTTTTATTTTCAATCGATCCCTGTCAAATGGCTGTTTTTCTTTCAAAAAGACCCATTTTGAAAAAAAATGTGGCCGCCGTTATACAAATGAAGCACGGGAAATTTAAATCCCAGCTTCATTTGCAATTTTGAAGTGTCTAATTTACATCCCTTTTTTGAGAAAAGGGATGTAATCTAGACACAGCCTAGATGTACACATGGCCTCCTCCCTTCCCTCTGCTCCCAGCGGCAGTGAGGGGATTGGGGCCATGCATCCTTTTCCCTCCTTGCTGCTCTGGGGATGCTGAGGTGTGCATGCGCTCCTCCCATCCCTGTGGTGGGGGGGCGCGCACACACTCAGGGTGCTGCTCCTCCCCTCACCATGGTGGGGGTGGGGCCTCAGCAGAGGGGGTGGAGTTGTAGGTAAGTCTCAGGGCCAGCCTCCCCCTAGAAACTTCTCAAATATTCACTAGGTCAGAAGGCATGACGGATGTCTCTCCTTTTATAATAATATAGATGTAGGCCGCATCCACATACTATATCTGCTACCTGTATGTCCCTGACGGCTGCAGTTGTGTGCTGATTGGGTTGCAAGTGGCCTGTGGACCATAGATTGAGAACACTGCTTTGGATTAGAACTTAGAGATACATTACAAGGGGTCACATGTTCATTCTTTCTATATTGTAGCTGCTCAAGTCCATCGGCTCTCTCATGGATTTGGTACTTCTGTTCCCCTGGTTTTGTTTACCCCAAGACTGTTTTAGGTACACCAATAGTCTGATATTCATTTTTCACCACGCATGCAGACAAGAAGAGAAAGTTGTGAATCAGCAAGGAGAGAAAAGAACAGGACAAAATGGACCTGAAAACAGCCATTAAAATGTCACTCACGAAGAATATTCATTTGAATTCTCTTCAGATAACCTTTTCTACAATTCCTTGGAATGGGAGGATGAGAAACAAAAATAAGTGCTCCTTTCAGGTCTTTTATGAGTCATATTATGTTCCTCTTTTTCTGTCTACCATTACTTGAGCAAGAGGGATGAATGTTGTTGATACAGAGACAGGGGTTTAAATAGGATGAGACTTCATGAAAAGTACCTGTAACAAAGGCTTCTTTATGCACTGAAGCCCTGGGGTTTTTTTAATGCTCATTGTAATCTAGTAATGACTAGTTATTAATGTACCTGGGCATTTGTGGACCCATAGTAGCTGAGGCATGGCCTGACATGAGTAATTAAGGAAGGAGGCCTCATTTCTTGAAGGACAGAATCAGGGAGGTAAACTGATCACTAAGCTAAAAAGACAGAATGTCTGAGTCAGCTAAGAAAAGAGGGAGAACACCCAGAGAACAATTTACTAACAATGAACAAGATAAGTTAGGAACATAGAGATGAAGTAGAGACAGGCCCACCGACCAGGGGAGGGGAGAAAGAGGGCAGGTGCTCGAGGGCCTGATGATTCAAAGGGGCCTGAGGCTCCCAGTCACTGCAGCTGCAGCAACCAGAGCCCTGAATCCTTTAAATTGAAGTTGGCACCCCATTCCACATGCTCTGCAAGGCTTGCAGAAGCTGCCACCCCCCCGTAGGTAGAGAGTAGGCACGAACAATGCATGAACAGAGCACGCTACGTGGGGATTAGTTCCTACAAAGTAACTAAGTCAATCAAAAATGCATGATTCAATGTAATGTGTAGAAGTATATAAAGAAAGACAAAGTGAACAATATAATATATTTTATAGGGCCAACTTCTGGTGGTGACAGAGGCAAGCTTTTGAGTTGCATAGACCTGAAGAAGAGCTCTGTGTAAGCTGAAAAGCTTGCTTCTCTCATCACCAGAACTTGGTTCAATAAACAGTATTAGCTTACCTACCTTCTCTCTCACATTGTGGGACTGACATGGCTACAACACTACATATGAAGAAAAAGAGTTTCTGTGTTACTTTGAACGTATGGTATGCCCTATGCCCGCCCTCTATGCTCGAGTCTGATCAATTCACTTTAACGTTGCTATATGCCAAATAAAGGAACCTGAGTGACAAACTCTGGAGCTGAACTGAGTGTTTTGGATCCCAAAGAATTGGATTCAGTGTTCTCACAGAACTGGACAATGCATTCTTGATAAACTATGATGAAAAGGTCTTGAAAATCCCCAAAGCCAGTTATCCATTACAGCAATTTATGGTATAAACAGTGATTATGCAGTCAAATATTCATGTACCATGCATGCACGTTTTTAAAAGTCTGGGCTTGTACATTCAAAGCCATGTCAGGGCAGACACACTCCATTTTGGTCACTGTCCGTATTGCTCTCAGGGAAGTCTGAGCACATTTATTGGGAAAAAAATAGGTCTGGATTTCACTGAGTGCAGTATAATGCTCACTTTAGAGTTAATATGGGATTTCAGTTTATCAGGAATGCCTCTAAAAATTTTAAAACAATATTACAAAGAGATGATGAACTATCCCATTCATCCTAGAATTAAAGGGAGAGACAGGCCCACATCAACGTGTGGATCTAGGGGGTAAGCAAAAGAAAGAGTCTGAAGCACGTACCTGATATAAGGCCTGGTGCCTGAATCAAAGTAAACAGAGTTATACTATAAGTAAGAAACAGGCCTAGTCAAAAGCAGATGTTTACCTGCAAGTCAGTGTCTCTCAGCACTAAAACTGCTAGCACTGCTAAAAGCACATGAAATATGTAAATATGTTCCACCTGGACAGTACAAGGATACCCCAACTTATTACATAATAAAATAGTTTGAAACAACAGGATTGAAAACATAACAACAGGGAGTGAATAGGAATGCTTTGGAGGAAAGATCAAGGGGAGATGCCAAATGTGTCATTAATGCGTAAGATGATACGTAAGGTGTGTATCATAGATTGTTTATCTCCATCTATAAATGTTGGAGTACCTTGACTTAACTCTTTGTCCAGCCTAGGGGGCAATAGTGAAATCCATACTATTGACAGAGCCAAATCCATTGTCACGGGTACAAACGCATAAGGGATCAGGGGCTGTCCTGCTACCGATGACTATTCATGTACTTCGTTCAACAATAAAACTGACTCAGGTGCTTTCATATCTTATCTGAGTCTGTGTTCTTTGGGAGCTTCCTTGAAATTTATGATGCTAGCTATCTGCGCCGAACTGGCATGATATACTGAGGGAGCATATGAAAATGTACACAGCCGAACGTTTATCATCAAAGACGGAGCAGAAGACCTGTCAGGATGCCACACCAGTGAATCCTGAATTTATTACATTGCTATTCTTCCCTGACACATAAATCTGACTTCTACCAATATTCAGGAACAGCCAGGTTTGTCCCATCTCTACTTCAAAATTCTCATTTTTCCATTAAATACAGCTGAAACTAAAGAAACCTATAGGCTGCAAAATAATGGAACAGACTAAATTCTCAGGAATACATATTTGAGGTTTATTAAATGTACCCACTTCCCCAGCGTATTTATGTTTTCAACACTGTCATATTTACAATCTGTTTGGTTGTAATATTATTAGAAACGCCAGCTAAGTGTTACTTACCAAAGTGAAACAAAATAACACTACAAATTGTAAGCCAGAAATTTCTAACTCCTGCTGAATGATACTTATGAACTAAGAAAAAGCTTTTAGAAATCTACAAAATGGCTTCTCTGGCTGACCATATACTATGCTACATATGACCCAAGGAATAAAATGTGAAATCAATAACATGGTCAGTAGCAGGCTACACACTTATAACTTCCCATCATACCTATGGAGCTGAATGGTAAGTTCCATATTGAGTAGAGAAATACACAATACATTTTCAAGAAACAGCTTTATTCCCTGGCATTATTGAATAAGTATAGATAACTGTGACAGACTGTACAAGCTTTCCTGGGTCCTAGAAGGAAACCCCAATAGACCTGCCTTTTTCTGTTTTAAGGTTAGTCTACTCTACTGACCTTACAGCAGCACAGTTGTACTGCTGCAAGGTATCCCATGTTGCCGCTCTAAATCAATGGGCAAGAGCTCACCTATTGGCATATTTAAACCACCTCCAACAAGCCGCAGTAGCTATATCAATGGGAGAATGTCTGCCACAAACATAGTGCTGTCCCTCAAAGTAACTTAATGTGTTTTTAACACCTGACCAACAAAAGTGTGAATGTAACGTAGCCTTAGTTTCACTATGAAGAGAACAGAGAAAGTCACCAAATATGATTATGACAGTAAAGGTCTTCAGGGAACTGAGATGACCACTTGCTATAAAGGAAGTTTAAACCCAATGTGCAGATCTCTCCTTAATCTAGGAAAGCTAAAAGAGAACAGCTATATTCTACTGAGGCATGAGCCGCTTAATTCAGCTGCCTCTTGTAAATGGAGAACTTATACAAATAGGCAAGTTTTCTCTCAAAGAGGGTGTGGATCTTCAGAACAGAGAAACACGTCATTCTTTCCCCAGAATATGGATGTTTACCAAATTAAGCAGCTAAGAAGTTAAGCCTCAGATGTGTTTGTTCTGTTTATTTTTGGTTAGTTGCTTAGTCAATGCACAGCCTCAAGGTAAGGGTTCAGGATTCTGACAAGGCCTTTTAAATGGTTGAAAGTTAAACAATAAATGTGACAGCCTTTCAAAAAAATTGTGGGTGTCTGCTTCTTCCCTTAGACAGGACTCTAATGTAATGTGTGGGAAATGGGAGCTATGGCCTAGCCACAATTATGTTTTAATGCTGCCAATCAGTGTCTCCAGATTTAAAACTGAAGGACAAGCTCATTCTGTATCTTAGCCTCACAGGTGGCAGGCTCTAATGTGCAGAACAAAGAGAAATACAGGCAACTGAAGTACTAGCATACGTTCAAAGGAGAGATTTGTTGTTTTATGTTTAAGTTCCAAGTAATGCCTTAAAGAAAGATGAAACTCTGCAGTGGATGGAGAAGCTGCAATAGAGCTGAAAAGAGGTGGGCCCACTGGGGAGGAAATGTTTGTAGAGTAATCCTAAAGGAACTCTGTGCTTGCTAACTAAAAGATAGTGATAGTGTTAATTTTTTAACATGAGCAAGGACTAGCTCCTTTCAAAAGATTGACTATAGTTGTAAAGCTGATGTTTGTAAACGAAGTTAGAAAACTAAGTGCCATCAGTTCTATTTAAGACCTGGGCCGTTAGGCCAAATCTACACTGTAGCTGGGAGCAAACCACTCAGACAGGATAAAAAGACAGGCTACATCTAGACTACATGCCTCTGTCGCCATAGGCATGTAGATTAGGCTACCAGGCATAGGAAAATGAAGCGGCGATTTAAATAATCGCCGCTTCATTTAAATTTACACGGCTGCCGCGCTGAGCCGATCAGCTGTTTGTCGGCTCAGCGCGGTAGTCTGGACGCGCGGGTGTCGACATCAAAGGCATTTGTCGACCACCCAGGTAAACCTCATCCCAGGAGGCATACCTGGGTGGTCGACAAATGCCTTTGATGTCGACACCCGTGCGTCCAGACTACCGCGCTGAGCCGACAAACAGCTGATCGGCTCAGCGCGGCAGCCGTGTAAATTTAAATGAAGCGGCGATTATTTAAATCGCCGCTTCATTTTCCTATGCCTGGTAGCCTAATCTACATGCCTCTGGTGACAGAGGCATGTAGTCTAGACGTAGCCTGTGTTAAAAATAACAGTGGGGACTTTGCAACACTAGTACCTACCCAAACTCAAACCCACCCTAGCTGCTGGAGCTGAGATTGAGCAGCTAGCCTGTCCTCTGCCAGTACCACAATGACCATACTATTATTTTTAGCATGCTGGTATGAGCCTCACTTAAACAAATCTGTCTGCCATGCTGAAATCAGACTTTCTGCCCATACTAAAGCCGTACCTTTAATGTTTGCATAGTTAAAAGTGCATCTGCACTTTCATAATTAGTCCTATTACTCTAAGTTGACCTACCTGTAAAAGCCTTGAGGCTATGTCTACACTACCAGGTTATTTTGAATTAAATTATTTCGAAATAATTACTCCCGAAATAACTATTTTGAAATAAGCTTATAACAAGCTCCTTATTTTGAAATAATAGGCTTGGTAGTGTGGACGCTCATCTTATTATTTCAAAATAAGGGGAGTTGTTTTGAAATAACTTCCCAGTATAGACATGCCCAAAGAAAACTTCTCACCTTTTTCAAATTCTCTTCAGTTCATAATTTAATTAAAATTCAGTAGATTAGAGCCTAATGTATAATTTGGAAAAAATAAGGTCTGAATTTAGCCCTCTCAGTTAATCTATTTAGAAAATGCTCATGTATTATCATCACCAGCTAGTACGTAGGCTTAAGTTTATAGGACATTATCCTTCAATGATGAATCAAATATCAAGTCACAATATTGTACCAGTACAAAATATACAATAATAAATTGAAGATTCAGTCTTTAGCAATTGAAAAATGCTATAGTAAATTCTCACTAAAGCTACTTCTACACAGTGGCGCTATTTCGGGATACCAGAGCTATCCCAAAATAGCTATCCCACATCTTAACAGCATACCTGTTATTTCAAAATATAACGGGCTCCCTATTCTGATGTCCCTGTAAACTTCATTCCACGAGGAGTAAGGGACATTTCAGAATAGTGGGTTATTTCAAAATTTGGCATGGTGTAGACAATGCCAAATTACGAAATAAGCTATTACGAAATTGACTCAAAATAAGCTACGCAATTTGCATAGATTCAAGATATATATTACATATCAAAAAAGTCTCTTAAGTATTTACAAGTTAAAAACCTGGATATGTTTTCTTATGTAACCCTTCTGCCAGGCCGAGTAAATAGCAGCAAGGGCCGAGTAAATAGCAGCAAGGGCCGGGTTCAGTATCTAAGGGTAATATAACACCGGCTCGAGCCCCCACCCAATGACCTGGGAAATCTTACATATACCTCTGGGTGCCTCAAAAGAGGCAATTATTCCCCTCTCGCAAGCACAGAGCCTCAGTATAGTAGCAAACCTTTAATAACATGAGGTAACCGACATCAGCATTAAATTGGGGAAACACCACAACTCAGATTTACAGACCAAACATGAGCAAAGGCCCTCCCCCCAGCCACAAATCCCCCCAAAGTCCCAAAAGTCCAACACCCCAAAAGTCTCTGCCCCGGGTTCGTGCCGCCCCAGGGTTCAAAAGTTCACCCGGCAGGGTTTCACCATCCCAACCTGGAGGGGCGGGGATCGATACACCTTATGTGGTCCGGTGGTGGCTCCGCCGATGGTTCCGCCTCTCCGTGGGGTTCTGCCACCGCCGTAAACCGCTCTGCTGTCCACCTGCGCCTGCTGGTTGCCCTTGCAAGCTGCTCTGCTAGTAGCCCAGCAGCTTAGCACCAGGCTCCCCTCAACAACAGTGATTTCAGCTCTTGTCCACAGCACAGCACCAGGCTCCCCACAGCAATTTCAGCTCTCACCTACAGTACAGCACATAGTGATTTCAGCTCATAACATAAGAACCTTAGCACTAGCACTCCACTGATATTCCACAGTGGAGAGAAAAGAGTGCAATTGGTGTTGTTTAGGCCATCAGACAGGACCCCACCACCAGGTACAAAGACCTGTCCCCAGCCTCTCTTAATTTGACTGGGTTTGGAACCCATGCCCCTTGTCTAGCGAGGGCTACTTAGTTTATGGCGAATCCCTCTGTCATAAACAGTTCCACCATTCCATTGTCCTTGATTCGCACAATCAGGGTAACAACACTTTTATCCCCCCCTGCCTCAATAACAGAGAAACTGGGGATCCCACAGTGGCCAAAGTGACCATTTGGGCTGCTGTGAGCACATACTAGACAGGGTGGGTGTGTCTATGCAAAATTGGGCTCAGCCCCTGAAGTCTCTTTGCACCACTTGCCACAGTTCACCACCAGATGTCAGGATAGAGTTTACCCTGACCCCGCTTACACTTAAGAAAAGAAAACTCAGGGGAGACCTAATAATGGTCTTCAAACATGTTAAAGGTTGTTACAAGGAGAACAGTGATCAATTGTTATCCATGTACACAGAAGGTAGCAGAAGTAATTGGAAGTAATCCAAAAAGTAATAGGATTAATCTGCAGTAAGGTTTTAAGGGGAAATAACAACTTTCTTGCTCTAAGAATAGGTAGGTACTGGAACAAGTTAATAAAGGAAGTTATAGAATTTGCACATTGGAGTTTTTTTGGAACAGGTTGGACAAACTCCTGTCAGTCTAGGTTTACTTGATCCTGCCTTAGAACTCGACGATAGACTAGATGACCTCTCAAGGTCCCTTCCAGCTCTTCATTTTCCTGCTACACCTTTTCCTATGAGTGTGACCTATAAACTTGAACATTTTAACTGTGTAATATGTACTGTGCCTCAGAGGTGCATGGATATGGAACAGAAGTTATTATTTCAAGGAATACAGGCAGTCCCCAAGTTTCTCGCCCCAGAGGACACGAGCAGCGGGACACCCAGATGCACCGCGGTCCTGCCGCCCGCGTCCTCCGGGGCGAGAAAAGCTGCTCTTCGTCTCCCTGGTCTGCTGGGGGGGAGCCCCCCCCCCAGCAGATCAGGGAGATACGGAGCAAAGCCGCGGAGGGCGCCGCAGAGGGAGCCCAGCAGACCAGGGAGACGGGGAGCAAAGCCTTGGAAGACGCCAGCAGCGGGACAGCCACGGCGCATCTGGACTGTCCCGCTGCCCGCATGCTCCGCGGCTTTGCTCCCCATCTCCCTGGTCTGCTGGGGGGGGGGGTTCCCCCAGCAGACCAGAGAGACACGGAGCAAAGCCGCGGAGGATGCGGGCAGGACCGCGGCGCGTCTCGGCGGTCCCGCCACCCGCGTCTCCCTGGTCTGCTGGGGAGGGGGGGCGCAGCTAGTGCGCCCCCCCCCCCCAGCAGACCAGGCTTTTCTCGCCGAGGACGCCTGGGGTAGAGGAGCTGGGGCGCTGCTGGGTTGGTCCCGCAGCGCCGCTCCTCGGCGCTACTGGACCAACCCAGCAGCACCCCAGCTGCTCTGCCCCAGGCGTCCCCAAGTCAGCCGCTGCTGAAACTGACCAGCGCTGACTACAGGAAGCCCGAGGCAGAGTTGCTCTGCCCCGGGCTTCCTGGAATCAGCCACTGATCAGTTTCAGCAGCGGCTGACTTGGGGACACCTGTGGTAGAGCAGCTGGGGTGCTGCCAGGTTGGTCCCTGCAGCGCTGAGGTGCAGCACTGTGGGGACCTACCCGGCAGCGCCCCAGCTGCTCTGTCCCAGGCGTCCAAATTCAGCCACTGTTGAAACTGATCAGCGGCTGATTCCAGGAAGCCCAGGGCAGAGCAACTCTGCCTCGGGCTTCCTGTAGTCAGTCGCTGGTCAGTTTCAGCAGCGGCTGAATCTGGACGCCAGTTCTGACTTACATACAAATTCAACTTAAGAACAAACCTACCTATCTTGTACATAACCCGGGGACTGCCTGTATTAACTTCTGCAGAAATATTTGCTTGGATATTCTGTAGATCTCTAAGGAAGTGTGCTGCACTGATCAGCTATTTCCCAAATTTTCCCCAAGGACCCCAAAGTAGCCTCCCCCTTAGTGGGTATATAAAGCCTCCCTCAGACTTCTGGGGGGAGCAGTATACCTCAGAAGTTCTGACCCTTCTTCTTTTCCTAGCTCTCTTTGCTTTTGCTTCCCTCTGCCTGAATAAGAGTAGTGAATCATTGTATCCTTAGGCCCAGAATATATTTGTCCTGTAGACAAGGTCAGTAGGATTTACACATATTTAAACACATGACTAAGTGTCTTCCTGAACTACGCCTTAATTACTATTTAGAAAATGCCCTTCTATAATGAAATCTACGGGTAGTGAAAACACTTCAGGTTAGTGATTTGGAAACTGTGTGTGGCCAAACAAACATAAAATCAATAGTCATACTGTACTGACTTTTAAGGAAGTATTATGAAAGTTTGCTAATACTGAAAGAGTGATTATGTTAGAAATCATGTTATCATTTTCTTCTACTTTTAAAGAAAAAATTGGGAGAGTAAATCTACCGTAATAACCTAATTTTGCTATAAGCACTCATAAGATACAGCCAGTAACCCAGGTGAAAGTGAATTGATAGCAATATATAGATGATCTACTGAATATCCATTTTAAAAAACTGTTCAGAGAACATTTAGGCTGCATAGCTAAGTAATTTAAGCTAGAAAATGACACTATTAAGGTTGCATATATAGTCTGACCTCTCCCCCTTGCATTACAATACAGCCTGAATTACATATTACTTCTCAGTTTTCCAATCCTTCTAAAGTACCAGAAGACCTATCTTATTCCTTACCCAGTCTTCACCAGTTTTCATACTACCAGTTTTCTCGTGAACTATTTCTTCCATGCAGTTATTGGTACTTTATGCAAAAATCTGAAGAATACTGAAAACTTGAGAGCAGAACAAAAGATGGAATTTGGCTTAATTTAGCGGAAGCTGCTGCAGAACATTCAGTTTGTCACAGCCTTGCAACAGAATTTAGATCCAACTTTCCACAGTAAAACACAAGGCCTTGCCTATGCCTCTTCATGTCTCACTCCCCCTACTAGTTGAATTATAATTACATTTTGTTCTGTAAGGTATTTAAAACAGCTTGTATGAAAGATATTTTGTAGACTAGGGTCTGATCCTGCTCCCAATTAAATGGAGAGCAGAATTTTTATTCAAGTTCAATGGGTGCAAGAATGGGATCTACAGTTCTCTCTCTCTAAACCAGCCCCATCCTTTTTATTCTCTCGCTCGCTCGCTCGCTCTGGCTCTCTGGTTCTCTATATGAAATTGCACGACTTAGGATACTTACACTGGGCCAAATGCTAAAAGGGCAAATGCTATTGACATAAATTGGAGTATTCCCAGAGTTAAAAATGAAGAACGACTTCAGGATTTCAGCCACTAATGGAAAGAGCTCATTTCCTGATGGCATTTCCTCCACAGATCTCAAGAGTGTTTCAACAGACTACCAGCTTATCCATATCAAGACCACTGTAAAAGTCAACTTCAGTTCACTTTGCCAGAAGTTTTCAGTCTAGTTTCAGATACACAGTACTCATGTACCGATTCATAAAGATCAAATATGCTGTCTGTAAGGAATGATAAATGTTTTTAAACTATAGAATTACATGGTAGATAATATGCAAATCTTTCCCCATCCTCTAGCTAACTGGGAACATGTCACTCAAGTATAAAACAGAAGCTATGTAGCTGAGCTACAGATGAATTTTCATTTTAAAAGCTTTCATTTTGCCACAGCACTTTTGTAAGTTTTAAAGTCCTTTTTTCCATTTCAAAATGTCTTATAGACTTTAATAAAAATGAAGCCATTTCTAGAGACTTTTCGCGCCACCATGAAGAATCTCTGTTGTAGAATTCTACAGGACAGTTCAAAAATCCAATAGAAAAGGCAGGATTCTTTGTTTAATTCTATGGGTTTGAGAGTAACTTTTAGAAAACTCTTCTTGGCTTTGACCCTAACTTTCAGAAGTGCCAAGCATCTGCAGCTTATTTAAGTTCAAGTTGGGCTATGGGTGCTCAGCACTGTCTTGAAATGGGACCTTTTGTCTCTATAATAGGATTGTTCCTATTAATAATACACAGAGACATACCATCTCATAGAGCTGGAACAGACCTCAAGAGCTCATCAAGTCCAGGCCACTACCCTCACAGCAGGACCAAGTACCATCCCTGGCAGATTTGCCTCAGACCCCTAAATGGCTCCCTCAAGGATTGAAATCACAGCTTTGTATTTAACAAGCCAATGCTCAAACCACTTGGGCATCAAGTATTTCAGGCTCATTTTTGTGTCTGATCCTGATGAATGAGTTTGCTGGCCTGACATACACATATCCCAGATTTACCTGTACTTACAGAGATCTCTCTCTCCTTTAACTTTGGTGCAGTGTTTGGATATTGGGAAGAAATGTTTGTAATTCAAAGTAAAAGCTAAGGGTATTTTTACAGCCAAATCTAAAGGAAATCAGGAAACAAGGACTCTGCCTAACCCTGGCATTTCTGTTAATCTAAACTGCAATTTGTACAGTGTGTGACTGTGGAACCTATGCTTGTGGCAAGCTAAGATTGGTTTAATCACACTGTGGGCAGAGTGAAGAGCTTACAATGAGTCTGGAAGACAGTTTTATGTCTTTCAGTGTCTGAGACAACTCACTCATGTAAAAATGGTATAATTATGAAAAAAACAAATATATTGACTTGGCATTTGCAACAATTCATCATGCTGGGTGGTTAAAGTAGTGCCATTTTCCATCACTGAGACATGGCTGTGCTCTATTTATTTTTATAGCATCTGGAATCTGTTTTACAGAAGTCTGGATCAAAATCCATAGCACAGAACCAAAAAAGTTAAAGCCATGTTTCCACAGAGAGGGTTAGAGATGCTGAGTGTAAAGACCTAGGGCAGTGTTTCCCAAACTATGGACCGCAGCCTGGTACCAGGCTGCAGGAAAAAAATACTGGGCCTCAGCGTGGTTGCCGGGGTGTTCCGAGCTCCTGGAGTGCCCGTGTGGCACCGGATCCTCCAAGCTCTTGGCCGGGCTGGGCATAACCTGCAGCCCGATGTTCTGGCTCCCAGCAGAGGTGTAGCTAGGCGGGGTCGTGGGGGGGGGGGGAAGAGGAGGAGGAGCAGGAGGGGAGAGCCAGCCACCAGAAGCAGCACTGTACAGGCGAATTGGGGCAGGCTTTGGAGATTTGGGGCGGGGGGCAGCTGGCGGAAGCATTGTTGGCCGGGGGGCAGGAGGCTGGCCAGGAGATCGAGAGGAGGAGTAGGGGAGAAGTGGCTGCTGGAAAAAGAGTTTGCCTGAGACATCGGAGATGTCTGGGAGAGATTGGGGGGGCAGGCAGAAGCAGGGCTGCCGGGGGGCAAGAGGTCAGGGGTAGGGAGCTGGCCGGGGAAGATGGAGGGGGGGAGAGAAGCGGCAGCCGGAAGCAAGGCTGGACGCGGGCAGCGGAGCTGGCCAGGGGAGATTGGGTAGAGAAGCGGGAGAGAACTGGCTGTCCAGGAGGGGGTTGGGGGAAGTGGGGCTGGCCAGAGGCGCAGCGGGGGGAGCAGGGGCGGAGCAGGACTGACCCGGCCATATGTAGCTCTCAGAGCGCGCCCCCCCCCCCCCCTCCGCAAAGCACAAGTGAGTCCTGCCTGGGGATTCTATTGTGCCCCTCCCACCCCCCATCCCCTCGAGTAGTTGCGAACTGTCTGGCTGGCAGACACACTCGTGCAGCCTGAGCACATTTACCAGCCAGGCAGTTCGAAACTACAAACTGATACATCTAGTAATAATAAAATGTACCTAATGAGAAAATACCAGACATGTTATATGTCTGGTATTTTCTCAGTTTGTTTTTTATGTGTTTATATTTTTGGGCTGCAAAAAACAGTACTGAAAAAAAAGGGTTCCAACTAAAGTAAAAAGTTTGGGAAACCCTGGTCTAACCAGCTTTCTGTCTGTCTTACACACCATTTATCCAATCCATATTCCTTAACTTGATGACAAGAATATTGTGGGTGACCATATCAAAAGCTTTGCTAAAGCTGGCACTGGGGGCTGTGGGAGGACCAGAAACAACGTATTTGAATATTCATCATTTGATTAATGAATATGCAAATATGCAAATGAATGTTACCGGTCCACCAAAAGTTTGTGAATGGATTTACTGGTCCCTGTGTCAAAAAGTTTGGGAACCCCTGACCTAGGGTATGTCTACACATCAAAGTTAATTCGAAATAACAGCCGTTATTTAACTTTAATAGCATCTACACAGGCAAACCACTATTTTGAAATAAATTCAAAATAGCGGGGCACTTAATTCGAATTAGTTAAACCTCATTCTATGATGAATAACGCCAAATTCTAAATAGCTAATGTGAAATATGCACTTTGTAAACGCTTATTTTGAAATAGAGGGTCTCCAGCTCTTCCCAGTTTCCCCTAGTGGCCACTCTTAGCAAAACCAGGAAAACTACTCTTCTCTCCCCCAGTCCCGGAGCCCTTAAAGGGGTAGATTCTGGCCACACTGCATGTGCCAGCTACAGACCTGCCAGCACAGAGCCAGCAGTCACTGACCCTGACCAGTGGCCCCAGTATGAGCCGGGCAGCCAGATCCAGCCAGTCCTCCACTGCCCAGATGCCTAGCTCCCAGGAGCCAGTTAGGGGCCGGAGAAGGCGGGCACCTTCCTGGACTAGTGCAGAGATCATGGACCTCATTGAGGTTTGGGGGAAGGCCTCCAACGTCCATGATCTCTGCACTAGACAGAGGAACACGGCCATCTACAGCCACATAGCTGCCACCATGGCCACAAAAGGCCACATGCACACCCAAGAACAGGTGCGCATGAAAATTAAAGAATTGTGGCAGGAATATACCAGGGCCACATGGGGCAGCTCCCCAACAGGGGCACACACCTGCCCCTATTTTGAGGCCCTGGATCGCATCCTGGGGGGCGAGACGGTCCATGCCAGCACAGGGGGCAGCGAGCCAGGAGCAGAGGGCCCTGACCAGGCCATGGAGGAGGAGCCTTCACGGAGCATGCCACACCGCCTGGACCCCCGAGCTGTCCCAGCAGCCAACTTACCAGGGTCATCCGGGGAGGCCACAACGTGTGAGTGCCATCACTGTCCCCTTATGGGGAAGGGGCGGGGAGGAAGACCAGGGACTGCGCGCGAGGGCCTTGCACAGCAACCCGTGCACATGGGAGCACGTGCCGTGCCATCCCTGGGCAGGTGGCTCCAGCTGGCTGCTATACAGGGGCCTTGGCCTAATAGCCACACACGTGTGTGAAGAGACATGACATTCCCCTGACCCCGGGGTGGGACACAGCAGGACGCCCTCCCTTCACAAGCCCCCTCTACACAGAGGCAGGGGACATCTCCCCCCCACCTCACCCATACTGTACACAGCACAGGGGCATGAGTGCAGTCTCAGGGCAGCTCCCTAGGATAGCCTGACATTCTGACCATGGCCTCTGTGCAAGCACATCGGCTCTGATGGTGCAGGGAATGGTCATCCTCACCTTGCAGAGGGGGCTGGGCTTCACCCACTGTGCCTCAGGGATAACTGACCACTTCTCTTCTTTCTTCACAGCCGCACCAGCTGCAGGTGCAAGGCGCACCACCCCCACCCGGAACGTGCTCCCACACATGAGGTCCCCACAGGAGGACCAGCTGAACTCTGCAGGGGTACCGAGAGCAGCACCTAGGGGCGCTGCAAGCCCTGCACCACACCCTCAACTGCTGGGTGGAACTAGATTTAGCGCTCCAGCGGGTGCAGTTTGCCTAGGGTCGTGCCATATGTGCCCATCTGCAGACCCTGGTGCAGAGTGCACTGCCTCCTGCTGCGCCAGCACCTGCTGCCTCCCCACCTCCCGCTCCTTCTCCCTCTCCTGCTTCTCCCTCCTCAATCTTCTCCTCAATCTCCACACCCCACACCTCACCCTCCACGCCCTCCTCCCCATTCTCCTGGGGACACCGAGGCCCCCGCATCCACAGTGCTGGGAGAAAGTTGGCCACCCCACCCCTGAGCTTCCCCTCCCCCTTCTTCCCCTAGCTTCCCCCTTCCAGCTCCCTCCTCCCAGGTTTCCCCCTCCCCTCTCCTGCCTCCTTTCCCCAGTCTCCCCAGAGTTTCATACACTCCCCTCCCCCAGTTTTGTTAAATAAAGACAGTTTGTTTATGAAAAAACATGTATTTTATTTTACATTAGGAAGGGGTAGGGGAAGGGAGGGGTTAGTGGAAGGTCATGAGGGTGGAATGAGGCACAAGCCTCCAGTGGAGGTTCTTAGTGCTCCTCAGGGTGGAAGCTCTCCTGCAAGGCCTCCCGTATCCCCCGTGATGGGCCTCCCGGCTGGCAGCCATGTGGGACTGCACACACAGGCCAGCTAAGTGGTCGGCCTCTGCCATCCAGGCTGGCAGGAAAGCCTCCCCCTTCTGCTTACACAAGTTGTGCAGCACACAACACACTGCCACCACGTGTGGAATATTCCGCTCGGAGAGGTCGAGGCGGGTATGGAGGCACTAAAACGGGCCTTCAGCCTGCCGAATGCACCCTCCACCATGGTGTGGGCCCTGCTGAGCCTGGTGTTAAAGGCCTGTCAGGAGGAGTTGAGGTGTCCCGTGTAGAGCTTCATGAGCCACGGTTGTAGTGGGTAGGCCTCATCCCCCACCAGGCAAACAGGCATGTCCACGTCCCCGACTCTGATGTGGTGGTTGGGGAAGAAGGTCCCAGCATGCAGCCTCTGGCACACGGAGGAGTTGCGGTAAACCCATGCGTCGTGTGCTTTGCCGGACAAGCCCATGTTAATGTCCACAAACTGTCCCTGGTGGTCAGACACAGCCTGCAGGCTTACTGAGAAGTATCCCTTCCAGTTTATGTAGAGGGAGGCCTGGTATTATGGGGCATGGATGAGGACCTGGAGGTTGGGCTGCCGCAGAAGCTGCCAGGCAGTCTCCAGCACTTGCTGCCAGGCTTTCAGAAAAAGATACAAAAGAAGCACTAGAGTGCCCACGGGCAGCTCTGGCTTCATGGTGCCGAGTGCTGTGGTGTCCCAAGTGAGGGCAACCAAGCAGGCAGAGAGAAAAATGCTTTGCTGTCCCTCAGCGAGGTAGGCAAGCAAGCAGGGAAAGCTGAGAACCAGCTGTCCAGGGGGGTCCTTTTAAGCACAAGCCTCAGATAGCCTCAGTCAGCAGCCACACAAAGCAACTACTGACCTGATGCCCTGCTGGACCTGGTTTCAGCTGGCCTTAAATGCGATTCAGCATCCAATCAGTGTGGACGCGCTATTTTGATTTAGCAAAAAGCTATTTCGAATTGCATTTTGTGTGTAGACGTGTTATTTCGAATTAAGATATTTCAAAATAATGCTGTAGTGTAGACATACCCCTCGAGACTAGAATCTGTGTCTGCAGAGCCTGGGGAGGTTGATATTCCCACAGTGCCCCTACAGAGGCATTGCTGGAGAGCAATAGGGAGAACAGGCACTGCAGGAAGTACTGCCTGTAAAACCCAGAGTGACAATTCCCTGCATCCCTCTGATTGACCTAGAAGTTGTCTGGGCAGCCACAGAGACCGAGGCCTGTTATTGTGCATCTACACAGCACTTTAAACTTGAAATAAGACACGCAATTTGCATTACACAAATTGTGTATCTTATATCAAATCTATTTCAAAATAGCTTATTTTGAAATTTGGAGTGTCAACACAGTGCCCATTTTTGAAATAACGCACTATTTTGAGCCATCCCCTAAACTTTGTGCAACGAGGTTTACCGTGATGGCAAAATAGCATGCCCATTATTTTGAAAAATATTTCAAAATAATGGGCAGCTTGTATAGATGTGGAGTAGCTATTTTGGGATACCTTCCTGTGCTGGACTTCACCTAGTCTCCTAATCTCTAGTCTCTATCTGCAACCAGACCTCAATCCTGACTCTTGCCTCTCAGTTTTAATATAGTGCTGCCTCTGATCTCTGGTCTCCGGTCTCCAGCACCAGCCTGAGTCTGACTCTTGTTTATGGAGCCTGCCATATGATTTTTCTAACTCCATCCCAATCACATCTGTCCCTGGTGGGCAGACCTAACTGGTGGTTCTACCTAGACAGGTTCTTATAGTAAAACCCATGACTTGTCTGTGAGCACTGCCATAATGAAAATGGTCCTGGCACCTATTCTGGTATAATTATCTTCTAAATAGATTGACCCACCGAGCCCAGATCCAGCTTCTACAGCTGAATTATTCTGGCACACATGTGCAATGTATTACAGGCAGTCCCCGACTTACGCGGATCCGACTTACGTCGGATCCGCACTTACGAACGGGACTCTCGCCCCGGAGGTCGAGGAAGCGGATTGCTACCTGCGAGCTCCGGGGCGAGAGAGCCCCGTTCGTAAGCTGCTCCGGTGCCCCTGGTCTGCTGGAGACCGTCTCCAACAGACCAGGGGCACCGGGCGGGTTCCCGCGCTTCTGAGGCTTTGCCAGAGCAAAGCCTCAGGAGCGCGGGAACCGCCGCTGCTGCCACTTGAGACCGGGTGCCTGTGGTCTGCTGGGGACCGTCCCCAGCAGACCACAGGCACCGGGACTGAAGCCGCAGCTGCGGGGGGGGGCCCGCGCCTCTGAGACTTTGCCAGAGCAAAGCCTCAGAGGCGAGGCACCCCGCTGCCGCTGCTGCTCTGCTCCCCGTGTCCCTGGTCTGCTGGGGGGGGGCGCGGATAGTGTGCCCCCCCCCAGCAGACCAGGCTTTTGTTTTGGACCCTGGAGCAGAGCAGCTGGGGCGCTGCGGATTGGTCCTGCAGCACCCGCTCTGGGCACTACTGGACCAACCCTGCAGCACCCCAGCTGCTCTGCCCCAGGCGTCCTGATTCAGCCGCTGCTGGTCAGTTTCAGCAGTGGCTGAATCAGGACGCCTGGGGCAGAGCAGCTGGGGTGCTGCTGGGTTGGTCCAGTAGCGCCGAGGAGCGGTGCTACTTGGGCAACCCAGCAGCACCCCAGCTGCTCTGCCCCAGGCGTCCCCAAGTCAGCCGCTGCTGAAACTGACCAGCGCTGACTACAGGAAGCCCGAGGCAGAGTTGCTCTGCCCCAGGCTTCCTGGAATCAGCGCTGATCAGTTTCAGCAGCAGCTGACTTGGGGAAGCTTGGGGTTCTTAAGTTGAATCTGTATGTAAGTCAGAACTGGCGGTCAGTTTCAGCAGCGGCTGAATCTGGACTCCAGTTCCGACTTACATACAGATTCAACTTAAGAACAAACCTACAGTCCCTATCTTGTACGTAACCCGGGGACTGCCTGTATTGATAAGGGGAATATCGAGAGTAAGAGCTTAGCATAATATATACTGCAACGCTCAGCAAATTATTTTAACAGGGCTGTCAAATCATTTAAAAATATAACTGTGATTAATCAGAAAATTAAAAAGATAATTGTAATTAATTGCGACTTTAAACAACAATAGAACACTTTTATATAAATATTCTTGGTGTTGGGAGAAGTGCGTGTGTGTGTGTGTGTGTGTGTGTGTGTGTGTGTTGGGAGAGTGCTGTTTCTTTATGAAGAGGACTCAGGAGTGAGGAGCCTGAACACTTTTTCAGCCAGAAGCACTCACTCCGGAGCCCACAGCAGACAGGGAACACCCTAACATCCACCTTCCTCCAGCCTTGTATGTGCAGCAGACAGGAGGCAGGCTCAAATCTGGAGCTGCATGGCCAGGGAAGGCTCCATGGGGCAGGGGGAGGAAGAGCAGGGAGCAGTAGTGGAGCAGAGCAAAGCAGCAGGAGGGGAGGGAGCAACTATATGCCTCTGGGGCACGGATGATCCTTCTCCCACTGCTAGTTTATATATATTTATATATAAGGGATCCTATTATTGTTTAATAGTGTGCTTAAGACCACCCTGGTTTGTGATTAAAACTCATTTAAAAAAAATAACTTGTTAATTTGTCTTAACTTAATCATGTGTCCTAACTGCGATTGATAGCCCAAAGTATTACTTTTATTATAAATATTTGCACTTAAAAAAATTGGTAAGTAGAATCATGAAGGGACTTATATACATTTAGCAAATCTGGCATGCAAATACTTTGTAACACTGGCTACAACAGAGCAGTGTGAATGCATGTTTTCACTTTCAGGTGACTGTAAATAAGAAGCATGTATCATTATCCTCCTGTAAATGTAAACAAACTTGTTTGTTCTAGCCACTGGCTAAATAAGAAGTAGGACTGAGTGATCTCATGGGTACTAACATTTTACATAGTTTTGTTTTTGAGTGAAGTTATGTAAAAAAAAATCTACATTTGTAAGTTGTACTTTACTATAGTACTTGTATGAAATGAACTGAAAACTATTTCTTTTGTTTATCATTTTTACAGTGCAAATATTTGTAATAAAAACTATCTAAAGTGAGCATTGCACACTTTGTATTCTGTCATGTAGTTGACATCAGTATATTTGAAAATGTAAAATAACATCCAAAATATGTATAATACATTTAAATTGGTATTCCCTTGTAGTTTTATCAGTGCAATTAAAAGTGTGATTAATTGAAACTAATTTTAATCTAGTTAATTTGCTTTGCATTAATCACTTGAGTTAATTGTAATTAATTGACAACCCTAATTTTCAAACATTCATAACTTAATCAAATCCACCAAGTTCTTTTGGAACTAGGTTTTTCACTGCTTCTTAGTGAAGTGTATTCCCAAACCAAATGCAAATTTTTAAACTTCAAATGTTTCAGAAGAAAATCTGTGGGGGTTTTTTAAGTCTTAGGAAAAACTGGAGTGGCAAATGTCCTATTTTCTGCTCTTCTTCACATCAAATGCTGAACAACTTTTGCTCAAACTGCATATAAAAAAAGTTCTCCTTCAGGCAAAGATCCAGTAGGTGCACATACCACTTTCTACTAGCTATTCTAGTCTGTATATTTTAAGGACTGTAAAAAATACACTAGAATCTCAGAACAGCAGACAATTAAGATGATTGCTGCATTTTTCTAACTTGATAGTTTGATGGTACTGTTTAGCTACTGCAGGAAATGCAGTAAAGACTTCTTGTCTTTCTTTCAACCTTGATTAAACCATGACTTTCCATTTTAAATAAAAAGTCTCTTTAAAATACTATGTTGTCTCACTCCTATTGAGAAGAGGGTTGGGGTTTTGGGGTTGTGTGGTTTTTTGTTGGTTTTTTGCAAACATCATCAGCACATAAAATCAGACAGCTCTGTAATTTTTATTCTATCATGGCCCATGTATCCATCTGGAGCAATTATATACTATGTGCTGTAATGAGGATTATGATACTTGCATCATATTTAATTTTGGAAAGTACTTGATTATGTCCTTTGACATGAATACAATTTCTCACTGCTGAGAAATAGGGCTATGCATTGTGAAAGACACTAAAATTAACTTATTCTGAGTTAGAAACAATATCCAAAATGTAGTTTCACATTTTTAGAGAAATGCAATTAGCACCAGTATGTTACATTGTCTTGAAGAGGAAGCTGAGTCCAGCTCCCTTTTACTGTACTTCCTGACATATCTTGTTTCTTCTATACTGCCAACAGGTAGAAAGCCCTTGATTAGGTTGGCCCTCTTTCTCTAAAATGGAAATAGGACACCAGGTCAGAAATGATCAGTGCTCAGGGAAGTTAAGTTACAGAATACCAAAAATATAAGGCAGCTTCATATATTTTCATATATACTTGTCTTGCCATTTTTTCAGGGTATGAAGATGCTTGATATGAGCTGTATTTTATCCAACAATGCTATTTTTCTGAGAGTTTGCTTATCTTTTAGCAACTTGTCATAGAATGCAACATAGTTGAGGGAAAAGTTAGCACACATGCAAGACCGCCTTTATGGTGGAGACATTCAGATGCAATTTTTCAGAAGAGAATCATAGAACCATAGAGCTGGAAGAGACCTCAGAAGGTCATCAAGTCCAGCCCCCTAAGAGCACATATTTACTATATATTTGAGAGAGTTTGTCTGTCTGTCCATCTGTTTGTGTCTGTTTGTTTGTTCAAGAACTTCTCCTAAACTGTAAGAGCTAGAACCACCAAATTCAGTATACAGCGTCCTCATATCATAACTTGAAACAATGTAAGGATTTGGCTGTGCCAAGAGAATGGGACGTGCCTAGAATAAGTCTGCATCTCATAAAAACAAACAGAAAAGAGACAGAATCACCAAGCAGGTGAAAGGGGTTGGCTGGGGGGTGCACCCCCTCTCCCATCCAGCATTGCACCAGCCCTGAGCCTTCCATCCCCCAGGCATCCTTTAGAGAGGATATGGGAGCTGAAGCTCCCCCCACCCTCAATCCCAGATTCATAGAGGGACATTGATGGTTGTTCCCCTTTGTCAGGGAGCAAGAGGAAAGTGCACAGTTTGCTGCACTCCTCACTGTGGCTGGTTAGTGTAGAGGACAGACAAACCTGGACCTGCTTCAGTTGGGGGACATGCACCTCTAACTTGGCTATGTCATCTAGAGCTGCAGCAGGCATGGAAAAGTACTTTTTTCTTGGCCCAAGCTTCTCTCCCAGGGTCAGCCTGCATAATGAACCCTTCATCCCCAGCCCAGCCCAAGAGCAATGGTTTAAATGAAGCATGTACACTTTCATTTTATTTTCCAAAAAACATACATTAATTGAATTAAGGACCTGAGCAACACCAGATAAATCTTCTAATCACTCATCATTGAAAAGATACATTCAACAGGTGCTATAGTACCATGCAGATGAAGTCCAAATTCCACAGCCTTGGTTCTGTGTATTGTACTGCATTGCAGTCTATCTCTTGAAAAATCTTGTCACCTTTCAGTGATGGGCATTCTCTGATCTGAAAGACAACCGGAGACAATTGATTCTGCACTAGTGGTTATAGGCCCGTTGTGCTATTTATGGAAGTGTTAAGGCCACTGCTTTTGCATCTCTGAGTTTTTTTGTAGGTATGGAGCTCCCATTACATGACTGTTCTCAAAGCAAGTCCTTTTGTGCATCTATAGAGCTAAAGAGTCTTGCTCCCCCATCCATTCATCACAATGCCATAGTCCGTTAGGAATTACAGAAGATTGTGGAAAATGAACGTCTTCTCACCCACCAGGACATTACCAATGTCCCTCACCACAGTCTGAAGTCACATAAGCTCTCTTGGACCCCATGCACTTCAACAATGCAACTTCAACCCTGATGAAGCTTAGAAAGCCAAATGGAGTTCACAAGAAGTTACAAATAAACACCTCACAAAAAATCCTGATGTAGAAAATCCCTGGCTTCAGTCTTTCCAAAAGCTCATGGCCAACCCTGATTCACATGCACATACACCATGGCAGATGCAGATATTTGCTGCACAAATAGAAAACTAACATCTCTCCAGTGTGCAGCTGTGGCCACCTAGTACAGACCATGAAACATATAGCAAATCAATGGCTGATTCATAAATACAAAGGAGGCATCACATCAATACACTCTGCTACTCCACGTGCAATTGCCCAGCTATACCATCTGAATGTAAATGTATAGTTGCTGCTCTACATTTAAATCAGTCACATGAAGAAGAGCTTAAGACTTGCAGGAGGCTGTGCACTGACCCTCTACATATCGATGAATATCACCCTATGTGAAGAGGAAATTAGAACTTTGGATCCAGTCCTGATCCCATTGATGTTTACTGGAGTTTTGCCAGTGGCTTCAATGGAAATAATATTAGGGCATTGTTTAAAATAATTCATGCAGAATCTTCCCATATATCTTTTTTTTTTAATGAAATGTTCCCATTAATATTAGCAGTTTGTTTATAGTAAGTTAGCCTACAACCAAAACTGATCTCACAAAGAGGAAGGGTCAATAAAATAGCTTGTTAATATTGCTGATACATTTATTTCCAGAATTTCTTATTATTCTTTCCAACATATATACATACTCCTATAATTCGAAAGAGTGCAACATTTGTCTAGAAAGGTTGAGAAACAAAACAGAAATTCATTGAGGCCAATGAGAAGCTAGAAACATTTCAATAAGAATTTTTTGCTGCATTGTTTTACATCCAAACAAAAAAGGTGAAAAAACAGCAAGGGTCGGCTCCCAATATAAATCCTGGGGAGAGACTTGTATTAAAAAACAACAAACAAGCTAAAAGCAGAAAATAAAATATGCTCTGATACTTAATAACTTCTAAGGGTTGTGGAAAAAGTAAACCGCAACTAAAGCATTTGCTGATACTTAAACATCCTCAGGAAGACAACTCAGCTGAAACAATGTATACCATCTTTTATTTTTATATATTTATTTATTTGTTTATTTATTTTATTGTGTGGTTTCTTTTCTTAGCTATAAATATTTGGAATTATTTACCTCCTTCATGCTTTTATTACCTTTATGTTAGGACCTTATGTGCAAAGCCACTCTGCTCATGAAAACTGGTAGCAAAATATACAGTCAGATCCTTAATGGATGTATATTGGTATAAAACAGTGGACCCCCACACTGATTTACCATCAGCTGAGAATCCACCCTGTGACGGACCGGGCCGTGTCTGGGCACAGCTTAGGGCGTCCGCTCAGGACGAATTGCTCAAATCCGGGGCTCTTTACAGTCCCCCTGACTGGTGACCTCTCCAAACAGGCCACAAACCAGTCTCACAGAGCGCTTCAGCAGCCTGCCTGAAGCCTCCCGAGCAAAACCCCTCCGACACCCCAGCAATATCCGTGCCCCAGATGGCCCCGGGCCTATACACAGGTGGGGGGTCCTAGCACCCAATCCCACCTACCCTGAACAAGTCCTGTCCGGTTCCAAGAAACCAGCCACAGATCCCTGGTCAATTTACCCTCTGGATCTTACCCACAAATCACGCTGGGCCAATCCTTTAGAATCTAAAACTAAAGGTTTATTAACACAAGAAAGAAAAGCATGAGAGTAAGGTTATTAAAGTACAGTACGTTACATGCACCGAATCTCCCAGTTCTCGATGCAGGCTCTAGCAGAGGTGTTGCAGCTGCTGGTTTAAAAGTTCTTATTGCACATCCTGAGATCAGGATGGGTTCACAGGTCTTCCGGGCTCTTCAATCCCTGCAGTGCTGCCTCTGGGATGAAGTGCTGAGCTGAGAACAAAATGGCATCGACCACATGGCCTCTTTATACTCCTTCCTGGCCTCTTCTTGTATGCCGCAAGTCACCTGGTCAGAGGCCAATCTCTATGTTTCCTGCTGGCTGCCTTCAGGTGACAAATCCCATTCTTTGGGTGTGTCCATAGCCTATTGAGAGTCATTGTTCTACAGGGCTTTGCTACTCAGCCTGTCCATAGCCATGCTTAACACATTCACAGAAATATTCAGCTTCCACACAGATTACAGATTCCTACCTACACACACAGACATTATACACTCACATAAATAGTGTACATAAGATTAACAAACAATAAGCTCCCATTCAATACCCCACATGGCTCCCCCCACACCAATTTCTGGGGCCAACACCCCCACCTATGGGTGCAGCAGCGATCTGGCTGCTTCCCTCCAATTCAGCAACGTGACACACCCCCAAATATTTACATACAGAATGATTGTGAAAAAGATTAGGTGCAAGGAGGCATGTTTAAGAACTGCATTTTACTAATCCAGTGTAAACTGTGATATTTTATTCTTAAGAATAGTATAAAATCTATAGTGTAAATACAAAAATATATATATTTAGCCAAGGGAAATCCTGCCCCACCTTCATGAGCACACAACAATCAAAAGGTGGTAAAACCAATGTATTTCTATAGCACAGGGAAGGGCAGGAGGAAAAGGGCCTACATATTGGGGATCAGTACATCAAACCAGTACAGCTGTACCCTGCAAACCTCCATCCACTGCCGCGTGAAGGGGGGAATAAGACGGTAGGCCAGAGAAAAAGAGGGGCAGAACCAGGACATGGACAGTGGATCCACATTAATATGATCCACCTACCATGCTGGGAGGCTTGGCTACAGCCCCTACACAAGTACATATTTTTTAGTGTGGGAGGGAGAAATTCTGTTATCACAGAGCAACTAGCCAATTAGCCCATCATAGAACGGGATTTTCAGGTCTCTCCTCCACGTTGGTCTTCTCTCCTGAGCCTCCGGTCTCTCGCTCCATGTCTCTTTCTCTCTCTCTCCTCCTCCTACTGCCTCCCCCTCTCTCTCTCTAAGTTCTCCTCCACCTGCTGCCTCTCTCTCCATCTCTCTCTTTCTCTTCTCCCCCTCAGGCCTCTCACTCTCTCTCCGCTCTCCTCTGTCTCCATCGGGGATGCACGCTCATCCAGGCCCCACCCCCTGGCCATGTACATCACCGCCCTGCCCCCCTTCGCCTCCCGCCGTGGCGCTCGGCTGACTTCTGCACCGCCCAGCCAGGCTGCCACAGAGGAGCAAGAGGAGCAAGTGGCGATTTGGGCTCCCCCGCGATGGCCCAGCTGAGTGGCACAGAAATCAGCCGAGCGCCATAGCGGGAGGCGAAGGACGTGACTCAGGCAACAGCATCGCCCAGAGGGAACAGCCAGGGGGGCAACAGCGTCGCCCAGTGGGAACAGCCAGCATTTCAGCATTACAGAGTCTCAGACATTGGGCTACTATATAGATGATACTGCAAGAAGTCTGTATATTCATTCTTGGTGTAAAAAAGAAGCAGTCTCCAAACAGAGAATTAATTCAAAGATCACTTCCATTGGCACCAATTAATAGTATGGATGAGTTAGATAATCAAAACAATAAAAATAGTTTGGTTAAATATATGAAATAAACATAGTACTTTATTTCAAACCTAACAAGTGAGTCTGCAGTCAGAGTGTTTCCTCTGCTGAAGAGACAAAACAAATTGAGCTGACAGTGTCCCTCTAATGGTGATGAAATTGCTGAAAAAGAAATTATTTTTATCCTCCACCCTGGTGAGATCCTGTTAGTACAGGATCAGCCTAAAAGAGAAGAAGAAACTCAACTGTTTCTGATCTTTACCTGTTGATGAATGTACAGTGTCATACTTCTGTATTAGATCTTTGCATTTTATTGTAAAGTTATGCATAAATGTAACTCTTTAAAAGATGGCTATCTGAAGAAAGTACCTTCTGATTTTAAAAGACAACAAAACACTGAGGTGTAAACATTGGACCAATTTCAGCTTTGATGTAAATGGAAGCAAATCTACTAAAGTCAATGGAGTCACACCTACTTGCAATAGGGCAGAATATCACCTGCTTGCTAAAATTTTCAAAAATAGTCTCTGAGGAGGGGTTTGTCAATCTTTGTCTCATTTTACAGACCAAGGGTGCTGTACGGAATCTTGTTTCGTGTCTTTTTCTGTTTGTAAAGAACCTCCCACTTTCTTGGGTTTGGGGAAGAGATGGAACTTTACAAAACACATAATACAAAAATCCATGATTTGACGAGTTTACTGTCTGACCTCAGAAAAATAAAATAACTGGGCAACAGTTAATGTGTAGAGATTTTCTTAACACTAATACAAGAAGTGTTCATGAAGTCCCTAGAGGAACTTGGAGGAGCAGGTGTACTTGGAAAGTGAAAGGCTATGCCCAGCATTGGGGAGGCATGAAAGAAGATGATGAAACTAGGAGAGGTAGAAGGAGACTAAGGCCGTGTCCAGACTCAGGGGTTTTTTCGGGAAAAGTAGCCTTTTCCCGAAAAAACTTCCCCTGCGTCCAGACTCAAGCCGCGTTCTTTCGAAATTATTTTTCTTTTGATGGTGGTAAACCTCAATTTACGAGGAAGAACGCCTTCTTTCGAAAGTTCCTCTTTCGAAAGAAGACGTTCTTCAATGTAAATAGGCCGTCTTCGAAAGAGAGCATCCAGACTCACTGGGTGCTCTCTTTCGAAAAAGCGATTTCTCTTTCGAAAGATCCGCCTGCAGTCTAGACGCGATCTTTCGAAAGAGGCTCTTTCGAAAGATGCTTTCGAAAGAGCCTCTTTCGAAAGAAGCCTGTAGTCTAGACATAGCCTAAGGGAATAGTTCAGGAATACAAGGATATGGAGAACAGGAAAAGGTGAAGGATGAAATGGGAACAATAAAGTAGGTATGGAGACTGTTCTGCTGAGTTCTGAAGATGAGTGTGAATAAAAAGCAGAAAGGAAAGTCAGAGATGTAATCAGCAGAGAGAAGGGCTTACTAGCTTAATTTTGGAAATACTCGAGGTGTGATGAGAGATATTGCTGTACTCACAGCAAAGAACGAGTATAGCACAGACTACAATTGCAGCACAGATAATGGATAGGAATTGCTGGAATTTTAGACACGAAACCTATGATGCTATATGACATAAGAGACTAGGGTGGTTTCTTTAGCACAGTGGTCATTGGAGATATTAGGTATAGTGTAATTGAATAGTTGTGTAACCTCATGAAATCTTATTGGTTACATGACTATTTGATAGTCTCCAGGGGCAGAGCTGGCAGCCAGTATGCTCCTGGCCCCACTCCCGGGAAGCTCCCTGCCACTGTATCAGAGGCAGCAGCACAGGGTGCCAGGTGACATCCGGTCTGCAAGGGGAGCCAGTTTAAAAAACAGTTCCCTGCACAGACCGGCTGCCAGTCACCCCATGCTGCTGTGTCTGTTACAGAGGCAGCAGTGCAGGGTGGCAGCAGCTCCTATCTGCAAAGGGCCCAAGATTTTTGATTTTTGGTTTCTTTTGGTGATACACATCTCCACATCTGCACATTACCTTAATATCGGTGCACATAACAAAATGTGTTCCCTCTAATTTTTTCCATCCACAAGTGGAACACTGGCCAGGAGTCTCCTGGAATTGGGCTTGATCTCCTGGGGGCTCTTGCAGCCGACTTGGGAGATCAGCCTCTAACAGTCTGGCAGCTCATTGGGGTTTAGGCAGACTCTCCCTTGCCCTGGCTCTGTACCCCTCCTGGAAGTTCTGGCATGTCCCTGTGACCCCTGGGGAGGCAAACTAGGGGTCTCCACACATTGTCCTTGCTGGGGGGGCCACTCCGGCATCTCCCCATTGTCTGGGAACAGGGAATCATGACCAATGGGAGGTGCTGGGGGTGATGCCTGTGACAGGGGGCAGAGTGTAGAGGCAACTATCTCTCCCCGCCCAGGAGCTGCTGCTGGACATGTGGGCCACTTCTGTGAGTGGTCCTGCCTTAGCCCCCACTGTGCTATCACCCAGATGGAGCCCACATTCTGAAACCCTGCCCCAGCCCTGAGCCCCTTCTGTACAAAAACTCCCTCCCAGAGCCGGCACCCTGAACCCCCTCCTGTACCCAGCCCTCTGCTCCAGGCTCAGCCCAGAGCCCCTCTCACACTGTGAACTCCTCATCCCCACCTACACCCAAAGCCCCTTCCCCAGCCTGGTAAAAGTGGGAGGATGGGGGAGAAAAGGGGATGGAGTGAGCAGATTCAGGCCTTGGAGAAGGGGTGGGGCATGGATGGGGTCTCAGAGAAGGCCAGGGAAGGAGGTGGGAAAAGGATATTGGGGTTTGAGGTAGTTACTGGATTATACTTAAATTCAAAAAGTGATCTTGCACTTTAAAAAGCTGTAGATCACTGTGGCAGGTGAACCCATACGGTCCAATGAGATCATGGAAGGAGAATATGTAGAGGTAGAACATGAAAGAGATGAGCACTGGAGAAAGAACCTTACAAGACTCTGACAAAGGTCAGAGAATCCCCTGAAAGAAATGTTGGAGTGATCAGTCAGATAAATGGAGAACCAGGCTTCTACAAAGCCAACAAAATACCCACAGAGCAACAAACGTGGAAAAGTAGTGATCATCTGTGTCATAGACAGCAAATACACCACTCTTAATGAGGATTAATACAAGGCTGCTAGCCTTGGCTGGAAAAAGATTAGGAATGATTGGTTTCTCTCTGGGTCATCTCCAATGAGGAAGTAGCCCCTTGCAGAAGTCAACCCTTTATTTAAACACCTGGAAGCACAAGACATCCTCATGGTCTGTGGCAGGCTCACCGATGGGAGGAGGGCAAAAGGGGCAGTCACCCCACTGCCCAGCAATACAAAGAGGTCCAGGGCTCCCAGCCACTGCCACTGCTACAGACCCTTTTGAATTGCCACCAGAGCACCATTCTGCCACTCTGTGTGGCACTGAGAGCTGAAGGGGGGGACGTGAGGTGGTCCAGTGCTGAGGGCTGGCTGCCCTGGTCCCACCACTTCCTCCTAAGACACTGCCCCTCCTGGCAATGCGGATCCAACCTCCCCACACACACCTTGACCCAGGGCCCACAATGATTGTTGGCCCTGCAGGTCTGTGGCATATTTAAAATGGAGAAACGTATCCTAGACTGGCCAGTCTTTACAATATACACATAAATCTATAATAAGACAGGGGCCATGGAGCATCTCTTTTTGCTGAAAAGAAAAAAAAAGCTGTAGCAATTAAAGAAGCATTGCAAAAGACCTACTCCGCACATCCAGGAGAGGCCATGCTAGTGCAACACGTTCACTGAGAGATGGCAAATCCCTGTGTAAATTCTTTCTCTTCATCTGTCTGCAGGAACACTGGAACTGTGGTCTCCTGCATTCTGGGTAAGCGAGTCACTGAACTAAAAGAGGTTGCACTATGGACAGCTGCGGAAATCCTGCTCCAAGGCTAAGCATTTGCCCAGGACTAGGACTGGTAGGAGAACTGGAGAGAGGCTGCCCTTTTAGAGGCCCAGAAGCTGATGGAAGATTGGTAGAGCTTATCTGTGTGAAGGGAGAGAGAATTGGAGAATTGGAGCCTAAAACCCTCAGTAAAGATGGGTTGGAGCCTGGAAGGGATGGAAGAGTTGTTGATTTTGTAAAAACATAATCAATAACATCAAGAAAGTCAGGCAGCGATGGGCAACCTGCAGCCCATTGGCTACATGCAGCCCATCAGTGTTCTGTGTGTGACCCACGAGACATTTTGTTTACTGTTGCTCATGTGCAGAGTGGACAGATTCCACAGGTTTTTCCTACCGATATTATTATGACACACATGTAAAACAAGGGCATGTGAAGTGAGGTGCATGCTGATTGCATACGACATTTAATGTAAGAGCCATGCGCTCCCTCTGTATCCAATCAAAGTGCTGCTGTGGTACAATCAACACACCCTGCAAATTCTAGGTATGAAAGTGCAATTAGCAAAACTATCCTATCCCGGGAGACTGTCTTGGTTATGAGAATCTTGCAACCCATGAAGATGAAGGAGGGCCACTCACATGGTTCATTCACTAGCCTAGGTTTGCCCATCACTGGGGTAGGACAAGAATATTTAAAATACCTGGACGTTTATAAATGGACTAGTGAACCAAGAAAAGAAGCTCAAGAGAAGCAATTTTAGTGCCATGGCCTGGGGTGGCATTTTCTGGGAGTGCACCTGCAACAGTAATTAAACTGGCCAGTTCATTACCATACTAATTTGCGTGTATCTCATATCTCAACATACTGTGTGTCTGTGTCTTTTATACCATAAGCTATCTAGTGCAAAGAATGTTTGAATAGTACCTAATACAATGGAGTCCCAATTCTGAATGGTACCTTTGAGTGCTATTATAATTCTTTTTAATAGCAGGAAAAGAAACAATATGAAATCTTACAATATTGTGATGCAAAACGTTAATACACTTCTTGATGTTTCTTCTTTCACCAAATGTATGTGAAAACTGCAGGCTTCCACATAACAAAATTGCCAAAAGGCTTCTTAAAGTTTTTATGGAAAAGAGAAAATAGGATAAGGTTCCATCACAAGGAAGCAAATTTCAATTATTCACATGTACAAAAAGAATAAAATGGGGATATCTGTTGGAGACAGGTGGCCTCTAATGGGCCTATATTTTATTGAGCTCTGTATTTCCGTTCAGGATAAAGAAACCACGTCAGGATGTTTCTTGCTAGTTGTTTAACAGCAGATGAAATTTTAAATCAATAAATACCATAGGGATTCCAATTCTATGCTTTTTTTTAATTCCATGTGTATGAATGGACTTACACTAATATAAAACAGAGTAATTCTTTGCTGAATCTGGAACCATGTTTTTATGATGGTATTAATGCTTTAGGAGTATTTTTATTAATATTATTGCATTCTTAAAACATTAATAGGATCAGGACTGCAAAGAAAAGCCTACCATAAGACCTTATAGCAAAATAAATGTTTACACAGTCTATTCTAACTAAGTCTGTCTACATACCAGTGCAATTTTGTCACCCACATGTTTATAACTGTAGACAAACATTTCAGTAAATATCTATGAAGACTTTAATCTTATCTTATAAATCCCAATTGTTTCACGTTTAGTACAGTTACAGAAATTACAGTCCTGCTTTTCAAAGCTGATACAAAACTTCCAGGAGTAGATCATCACCAGGTATACACTACCATAGTTCAATTGACTTCAGTGGAGCTCTGATCATTTACATCTGCTAAGGAGCTGCCCCTCAGCTCTAGTTTTTGTTTATGTCCTTAGCTCATTAATAGCTTTCCAAACATTACTTTATAATTGCTACATGCCAGTGAGATTGGGAACTGTTATTCCCATTTCATACATGCAAAACTGAGGCACAGAGAGCCTCATTTTCATTTACCCTAAAGTCTCTTTTCTCTGTGCTAACAGCATAAAAGTATGCCCACTCTAAGGCCCCTATGTTTTACACTCACTTTAAGGACCGGTATGCAGTTAGAGCAGTATAAAAGGGCTTTAGTATAAACAAAAATCAGGCCAAGAGAGAATAAGTGATTTGTTCAAGATCAGTGAACAATTATGTAGAGTCAGGAATACAACCCACATGTCCTGATTTCCATAGAGGGGTATAGTCTCTGCCCCCCAAACAATAAATCTAATAGATTCTATTGTATGTTTTACCTTTAGCTCTCTTGATATTTTCTCACAGAACCAAATTTATGTCTGGCTTTCATCCATTAACTGTTGAATAATAATTTCTGTACATTTAAATTTTATCAAGAGTTTCTTGACTAAGATAATGAAAATCATCAAGAGATATGTAATTTGAATTCACCACAAAGCATTGAGGTTGCAGTATTTGAGTAATTGAAAAATCCATTTAACATTGTTATAATTTATTTTACACTTATGGAGTATGAATTATGGTTCAGTAGTTTACACTGAGTACAGTATTGTATGCCTTCCATACAATTTGTGTAAGTTCCCATGATAAACATTAGAGAAGCATATTGTATTATTTCTTTAGTTTTATTTAAACACTAAAACATGTACCCAATGTTGCTGTGGTCCTTAGTTTACTTAAGGTGGAGTTGGTTGGTTTGTTAAATAAAAGGAAAATGTACATGCTTTATATAAATTATTCTATTTTTCCAAAATACAGTGTTATTTTTATGAAGTTAATTTTTGTATTTTAGATTTCTTTAAAAAGGGGATTGTTAAAATGTTTGGGTTTTTTTAAATAATTTTTTAAAAATAGGAATTCCATCTAGTGTATTTGTTCTTCATCCCTATAAAGTGTTATCATTCGCTAGGTTTTAACAAAAAAGGGCAATAGTCGGTTTTGTTCCAATAACATTTTTTTCTAGTTTTCAAACCTAAAGCATTGATTTAGTATTGTGCCAAAACAGATCACTACTCCAGATTTCTCCATTTTATCTCTTTTCTGCAAGATTTATTTATATCTATCCTATTCCAGGTTCATCCTACTTTTCTGGCTCATCTTGGTTCAGTCTCTATTAGGGATGTTAAATTTTGTTTAATCAGCTAATCGAGTAATCGATTAGTCAATAAGGGGGGGAAATGCAGAGTCCCCCTGCCTCCCTGCTGAGACGGTTCTGGGGGGAACCATCTTTGAAGCCAGCTCCCCCCAGCACTGGTTCCTGCTCCTCCTGCTACTACCTCTGATAGAAGCAATGGGGGCGGCAGAGAGAGAAGCAAATAGTCAAGCAGTCCAAAATATATAGTAGAGATGATTTACCTAGCATTGCTTAGATCCTGAACTCAATTACTGTTTTTCTTCATTAAAATCATTGCTCTGGGATGGCGGTGGAGATGAGAGATTCAGTATGAAGGCTGGCACAAGAAAGGGGATAATCCAACCCCTATATCACCACAGTAGCTTGGGGCAAGGTGAGAAGTGCCTCTCCATGGCTGCAGCAGCTCCAGTGGGCACAGCCAGCAGAGGGGTGCATGTCTCCTGGCTGGGACAGGTCCAGGTTCATTTGCCCCCTGCACTCCCCAGCCAGAGTGAGTACTGCAACAAATTGTGCAACCTATGGCTTGCAAGCCATATATGGCTCACTATTGCTCTGCCCCTTCCTCAATCCCCCTCCCCACAATGGGAAGCCCACGTTGTGCTTAAGCCTTGCGCCCCTTGCAAGATTGGAGCCAGTGCTGGCTTCCGGCAGAGAAGTTAGGGGAGGGCGGAGAAAGGCCCAAGTCTCGCTGTCCAATTGGGGAAGAAGTCGAAGGCATAAACGGCCGGCTTCGCACATGCACACATTGCCTTTCCTCCCTTTCCCTCCCCCGGATGGAGGAACAAAGCAGCAACAGACACGCTTCCTGTAGGCTTTTCCCTCTGCTCCATTGGCCACAATCCAGCCAATGGAGCAGTGGGAAGCCATGCCTGGGGCAGGAAGCCTGAGAGCAGTATGGGGCACAAAAGCAGACCCGGCTGCCATCTTGCCTGTGAAGGACCCGCTGCTGCATGGCCATGTCCTTGCTGCTCCGCACACTTCTCTGATCCCGCTTCACGCCACCTGTGCGTACTGTGCACTTGTACCCGCTGGAGAGCCCCGTGGGGCCGCTGGAATCTCTCATCAGCCTGAGCACCTTGTTCCTGGCCAGCCTGGAGAGCTACAAGAAGCATGACTGAGTGGGCTGGTTCCCATCCATGCCCAGACCTGCCAGCCGGACTCCTTGCACTTCTGGCAAGGTTCGGCCTCCATTCCACACTCAATCTTTGGGCCGCTAACTTATTCCTTTTCCCATGTGGAGCAGGAGCTGGCTGCCACGTGGCAGTGACTTGTATGTTACACTGAATAAACCCTATTTCAGACACGAGGGCTGTCTAAACTGCAGAGTTTTGCGCCAAAATGGCTGTTTTTGCACAAAAACTCACAGAACATCCACACCTCAAGTGCATTTTTGTGCAAGTAAATTGACAGAATTGAGGGATTTTTGCACAAGAGTTATTCCTCTTTCTATGGGGAGGTGCGTGTGGATGGGGAACTGCCTCTTTTTGCACAAAAAAACCCTATTGAAAAAAGCACAGTTGCTCTGGTGGCTATTCTGTGAATAGCTTTCTTTCAAGAGAGCGTCCATTCAGTCTGGACTCTCTTGTGCAAAAGCGCATTGCTTTTTCAATGTGCTTTTGCAGTGTGGATACTCTTTTGCACAAGAAGTTTTTGTGGAAGATCTCTTCCGCAAAAAGCTTCTTGTGCAAGAAGCCTGTAGTGTAGACATAGCCTGGGAAAAAATAGTACCGCCCAGACTGCACCCCCACCCACCTCACGACCCTGTACCCCAGGCTATGCCTGCCCCTTTCCCCTGGCCATACACCTACCCCCAATCTCTCCTGTCCCCTCCCCCTTGTCCAGACATTCACCACCAGCCTGCTCCTTCCCCCTCCCCCATGGCCAGACACACACCTGCATCCTTCTCCTGCACCACCACCACCCCCGCCAGACACCTGCCCACAGCCCAGTCCTGCCACCTACCCTCTGGCCAGAAACCTGCCCCCTGTCTGCTTCTGCCCCCTCTCCTCTGGCCAGACTCCCTACTCCCAGCCTGCTCCTTCACCCTACCTCCCTCACATATCCTGCATCCCATCCCAACCCCATTCACTGGCATTTCTGTCCCACACACTGGACCCCTCACTTTTGGCCCCACCCAGAACCTAGGGAGGCCCGCAAAATCCACTAAGCCCCGGAACCCCAGAAGAGTTAATCTGGCCTGAGGCCTTGAACCTCAGTCCTCCCTGCTCCTTCTCCCCCCACATGGGGCTGGAGTGCCAGGGGAGTGGGGTGTCTCAGTTGGGGGTCACATCAGTGAGGGTTGTGTATTTTTTGGAGGGTATGACGGAGCGTACCCACTCTGCACTGGTCAGGAGGGGGTTAACTCAGCCCTGAGGGCAGAGGAGGATGCACCCCCTTTAACTTACTGGGCATGCTCAGGCTGTACTACTATAAAAGAGAGCAGCTCAGCTAGGCTGATAGCTGGAGGGAGAGGTTATGCTGAGTCAGCTTCCTGCAAGCCCCAATGCCTAACTAGAGGTCAGGACACTTCTTGAGACCTTGTTAGGTCCAGGGGAAGGGAGAGGTACCTGAAATATGCGGGGATGTGGTGGAACCAAGACTCACCAGGGAACTGAGACCTGGTGAAGCAGAAAGCAGCCCAGGAGTGGCAATGGCTACTGGGGTGAGTGAGCCACTGTTGAGAAGTCAGTGTGTTGTGGTCAGGATTTCCCTGCTGACTTAATTGTGTGAGCAAGCCACTAACAGGGCCCTGGGCTGGGGTCCAGTTGAATGGGAGTGTCTGGACCCCCCCTGCCAGGGGATACAAACCTTTCTCTTGCCTACTAACTCTTCAACAGACTTCTACCTTAAGGTTATGGCAGGACTATTGAACTGTGCTGCCCTGACCATAGAGGCATTTAAGCAGCATTTAATGAAGTCTGAGTACAATGTTTCATTTATGCTATTATTAATCATGCCAGTTATCAATATTAGGTTGCATATTTTCAGTGATGCAAATGGGTGTTCTTATACAGCTCTTTGTTGACTGCTTGATCTGAATTTTTATGTAGTTTGGCTCTTTGGTTTGAAAAGGTTGCTGACCCCTGCTCTGGGGGAACAGCCAGCAACGTCCCTGTATGAATCTGAAGGGAGATTCCTTCAGCACCCATGCTCTTCCTCAGTGCACACAAATTTATTCCAGACATGGATGGAGATTAAAGGGAACATTGCTCCTGACCTCCCTTTGTCTAGCAAATTTCTTCGTTCGGACTGGTCAGGCCCCAAAGATGCTGAATCAGGGAGGTCCAATGTGCCATCAAACCTTCCAGAATATTGCTGAATCAGTGCCGCATAACACTTTATATAGAGCACTTGTGATTGTTGATAACCACTTCAGTGTAAATTATTGGTACTGATTTTTGTTGTTGTGAGGAGTAGGTTGGGAGAGAGGTGTGTCGATGAATGCTATTGTGGATTAGGAAACAGGGGACATCCTGTAAGGTGATGAGTTTAAAGTACAGTACATGTATTAGATTTGTTATGAGAGGACAGTCAAGTGGTAATGAGTAGTTTTCAACTGTTTGTCTTGTACATTAAATTTATTCTTGCCTTTTCTCTCTGGATTCACAGGTAATAGAGGTGAACAAGATGATCATCCACTTTTCCAGGACACAACTAGATGGAAATACTACTATTTCTTCCTCTACATCACAAATCTTGAACAAAATCATTGTGGGCTAAGTTCAGTTTAGACTATAACTGTGAGGAGAGTCCTCTGGAAGGGTGGAAATGCCCAGGTATATGGGAAAAGGAAGAGATGGTACAATTCATATGTAGCTAGGAAAGTCTCCATTCATCTTATCCAAAAAGAGGGTTTATTTGAGGTTCCAGTGAATTTTAGTTAAGATACGGTTTTGCCAAGTTAAAGATGGCAACCCTATCTGGCCCAATTCCACCC
The DNA here is from genome assembly GCF_052426305.1 of Pelodiscus sinensis. Lineage (NCBI taxonomy): Eukaryota > Metazoa > Chordata > Testudines > Trionychidae > Pelodiscus > Pelodiscus sinensis. The sequence continues at coordinate 212,985,142 of NC_143052.1, forward strand.
TCCCATAGAATGGGAATTCTCAACATGGGTATCTGGATTAGCTGGCATTTACACCAGTATTAATAAAATTAACATAACAAAAAATGAATTACTCTGATGTGAGAGAATGTATACCTGTTAGGGCTATATTCTAAGGTACTGAGGTAAGGAGCATTTTTCCTTTGCAGCTTATGGGTTTTGTGCCTTGGAGATGGGGAGGTGTTCAGATGTGAATTTCAGACATTTAAAGACAGTATATGTGAAATCTCTACTTATTCACAGCATCCCAACGGCCAGCCTGCAAAAGCTTTAGACTGTAAAGTGATCTGGTTCTGGTCAGTTTACTAGGAAACATTCCTGATTACAGACCTTAGCTTAATGGCTGTCAAGAGCTACTGAATTATTTCTCTTTTTTCCATTACCTTATCCTGAGTTTGACAGAAATAGCTGTCCAGAGTAAATTGCTTCATAATGTAAATCTAGGGCTTTATTCAGTCTCTAGTAGGGGTTTGATTGGGGGGAGGTTTGAGTCAAATTCTGATTCATTAACCAAAAAATAACCTGATTATTCACTGCCTTACACCATGTGCTAAGTTCCCATATGTAGATTTTTTTCCCCCTGTTTGTGTGCAGAATAAATGTGTGCTACAGGTAGGTTTTTAGTTTCTACCTGTGGGTACTCTTCTAGGCAGCAGTTGAATCCCTCCTGAGTTGCCACACAAGCACAGGTTAAAGAGAATACTGCTATGTCCACGCAGCTGCCTAGTAGGCACTCAAGTAACCTCCCCCTACCTTGCCTGGCCTCCAGCCTACCTTGGCCAGGGTAGGGCCAACCTGAACGAGTTACCTCCCGGCTTCAGCTCTCTGTTCCAGCCTTAAATCACTCATCCATACCCCATCCACGAGTGTGCACCCCCTGGCACCATAGACCTTCACCCCGCAGTAGTAATAGTTAGGTGCACCGCAGTGGTTTTGATGTGTGATCATCTTCATGTTAGTGCACGGAACAAAATTTATTCTGCTCCAGGGTGGGAAATGTAGGCGGGAACACTGCGCAGCTGTAGTCATTTGGATTTGTTCAAAATGTAAACTGCCCTAGAAGAGTAAAATGCTAACAAAGAGGAATGGAAGCATTTTACACTCCCTCTTCCCAGCTGTGAAATGGCCCCATCAGCTGGGACAAAAAGGGGCGCCTGTGTCACAGCGAAAGGGGGCAGGGGGGCCGAGCGCGTGGTCGGGGTCTGGCTTTCCTAGAGCCACACACGGAAGGAGACGCCGCAGTTGGGGGGGGGGGCTCCTAGTGCAGCGCGAATACAACTGTCTCGAGCCTCCCCGGCTCCTGCGCGCGGCCCCGGCAGCCCCCTCGCCCCCAGCTACCTGCGAGCGCCGGGGATTGGCTGCGCCGGCCCCGCCCCCAGCTGCTGACGTAGGCGGGCTCGGTTTGACGGGCAGGTATGGCCGCGGCGCCATGTTGCGAGCGGAAGCGGGGAGCGAGCGGCGCTGAGGCAGGGTAGCTCGCTCCGCCCGGCGGGAGGAGGGGAGGAAGCGGCAGCAGCACCACCAGAGTAGCCGCCGCTGCCGGGTAGGGCCCCGCGCCGCGCCCGCACCAGGGTCCCTCGCCCTGTCGGAGCCGGGGGCTGCCCCGATCCTGCCCCGGCCCCGCGGGGGCGCTTGAAGGCGGCGCGCGAAGGCGGCGGCGGAGTCGAGCGGGGACGATGCCGCTGGCGCAGCTGGCGGACCCCTGGCAGAAGATGGCTGTGGAGAGCGCGGCCGAGAGCAGCACGGAGGTACGGGGCCGGGGTGGGGAGCGGCGCAGAGACACGCCGGCCCCCCTGGCAATGGGGGCCCTAGCTCCGTGGCCCGGGCGCGTTGCCCTTGAGCGAGCGCCCGGCGGGGCAGGGGCTGTGAAACACCCGCCGCTCTGCTGGGCTACGGCCCCCCGGGGCCGGGACGCGCTGTCCCGCGTGGCTGGGCGATGATGGGGAGCGCGCCTGTCCCGGGGCTGGGCTGAGCGAGGTGTCGCGACTCCCCCCCCCCCCCCCCCCCCCGTTTGTGGGAAACTTTCCTTGGCCGCGTGTGCGGGTCGCTCGGCCGCGGGGGCGCCGCGGAGCTGGCCGGAGCTCATAGGTCAGGGGAAGGCCGGAGGGAGCCGCACAGGACTTTCCCCCTCTCCCAGCAGCTGCTGCTGCTGCTCGGAGCTCAGTCCTGGCGTCTGGCTCCCTCCTTGGCCCGAGCGAGTCCTGGCTGGGTGCCGCTTCCTTGTCCGGAGTGACCGACCCACACGCACCGGGGAACCGGCCGGGACCCCACCACTTCCGGAGGAGGTGGGGAGGCTTAGCCTGCACCCTTCCTCCGCTGGGAGCAGAATAACCTGCTTCTGCGTCGCTGCAGGACTTGGCTGGTTTCGTTCCGTTCCGGTATCTGGTTACTGTCACCGCGAGCTACCTCCTCCCGGAGTGGCCCAGCCTCCTCCACAGCATTTCCCAGCTAGCGGATACGGGGTTTAGGAAGACTAGCGTCTAGTAGGGCAACTCTGCATAGCCACCTGCCCCTTTGGCAGGCCAGGCAAGCATATAAGAAGCCTGGCTTCACCTTGCTTAACGGTCTCTCCTTTTCCTTTCTGTGCTGTTGGAAAAGCTCACCCACTTCTCCCATCCTGAAATGCCTTTATTTAGACAGACCTGGATTGTGTCTGCTGTTGCTGTTTTGCAAGCATTTGGGATACCACACGTTGGTAACATTTTCTGTTTGGCCAGTTATGGAAAACATCTATGTGATGCTGTGCAGTGTGGTTTCCTGCTGTTCACAGTGAGGGGCAGTGGGACGTTAATGAGTTATGACATCAAAGTCACAGTTCCGGATGCATTTTTAGTTACTAGTCAGTTGTTCCACGTGCTGGTGAAGAAATTCAGATCCAGCCCAAGTGGGGTAATAATTTAGAGCTTCGGTCACTTCCACTTTTTCTTAAATAAAGAATTGTGTGCTAATGTGGTTTGGAAATCAGATGATAAAGGCTCAAAAGATTTGTAATAATGCTGAGAAACTTGTCCCATTGCTTCCTGACAGACTGCAGATTAGTTTGCCCTCCAATTAAGTGGTTTTGATACCACAATAATTTAAAAATACCTATCCTCCTTACAGTAGTTTTCTCATTAACCTTCCAAGTGGGAGTTCTAGGTGAAATAATTTAGGAAAGGAGAATAATTACTAAGGAATTTTACACTTGTTCTAAGAGGACAAATATTTTTTCCTTCCTGAGACTTATCCAGCATGACTGAATTTTATCATGTAAACTGTCACTTTAATTGACACTCTGTTATATATATTTATAATTAGGGAACATATCAGCTAACTGCTCTGAATATAAGGAAGCCACACTGCTAAATTTAGAAGGTGTTGCATTAATGGATGTGTGTTACTAAATATGTTACGTTTCCATTATTTGCTTGATTTCTCATCTTTCAAAATTCTGGTTTTGGAGGCTACAAACTGAATAATTTATGAAGACTTTTAAAACAAACATTTCAAAGTGTATTCAGTCACTTTATAAAGAAAAGTTACACATGTAAACAAGGCTGTCGTGCACTTTTATTACATGAAACTTAAAAGTTACCTAGAAGCATTACAAAAATAATAATAGCTTATATCTGAAAGGTTTATAGTGTAAGGCTCAAGCGTAACAAATACTGTGCTTCATATGAGTGTAATCCCAAATTATTTCAGGTTTATTTCTTAGACAGGACACAGATAATCATTGATGTTTTTAGTGAATATTCATATTGCCTGTGTGTGGTGGTATTTTAGTACACATTTGCTGTGGAATAGATTTAGTATTCTAAGTTACTACAGTGGAACCTCTCAGTTATAAAAATTTTGGTGATGGTGGTTGTTTATAGTTCTGAATAGCAGGTTCTGGTTCTTTCAAAAGTTCACAACTGAATTTTGACTTAATTCCAATTTGAAACTTTACTACACAGAAGGAAAAGTGCTTCTTTTAACCACCTTAATTTAAATGAAGCAAGTGTAGAGACAGTTTCTGTGCCCTGTCAAATCTTTTTCTAAACTTTCCCTTTGTTTAGTAGTTTACATTTAACACAGTACAATACTGTATTTTTTTTCTTTTGGTTTCTGCCTCTGGCTGATTGCATACTTCCAGTTCCAAAAGGAGGTGTGTGGTGGATGGGTCAGTTTGTAATTCTGGTGTTTATAACTCTGAGGTTCTACTGTTTGAAGAACAATTATGAATATTTGATTAGAATATTAAATGTATATTAGGGATGTTAAATTCAATTAATTGAATTTAATCTAATAGTCAATGCAATTTACTCGATTAGTCGATACTTCAAAGGCAGAGGTGCTGTATAGCAACAGCTGTTGCTACACTTCAAAGGCGAAAGCACTGCAGGGAATGCCTGGCCAGTGGAGCAGTCTCCCACTGGCCCTGTGCTCCCCATGGAGTTTCAAAGCAACAGCACCCTGCAGAGCCCGGGGTCAGCTGAGGATTCCCATTGACCTTTGGGCTCCATGTTGTACTGCCACTTTGTAGTGCTTTGTGGAGCCTGAAGTCAGCTGGGGACTCCCCCTGCTTATCCTGGGCATCAAGCTGACTCTAGGCTCCATGTAGCGCTGCCGCTTTGAAACGCCACGTGCAGCCTGGAGACACCCCAGCTGGCCCTAGGTTTCACGCGGTGATTCAAAGTGGCAATGCCGAGTGAAGCCCGGGATCTGGCTACTGGTTCCTCACGGCGCTGCTGCTTTGAAGCACCTTTTTCTCTCCTCCCTCCCCGACTTCCTCACCCCCCAGCTGCCTCTTTCTGATTGGAGGAGGGAAGTGATTAGTTAACCAGCCTGTCGACTATGCAATAAGCAAATACTTATTTGACTAGTCATTCACATCCCTAATGTGTATATATGGAATTTAAAAAAGAACCTAAACTATGTTAGTGTCCAGAACCTGCCAAAGTTTAAAGGAAGTTGTTTTTCCAACTTCTGCAAACTCTAAAGAAGAAAATAAAGTTTGAAAGCTGTCGGTCAGATCAAGTACCTAAACAAATTACTAATCTACATAATCATATATTTAATGCATATGACTGTCATGTTAGCAGCACTGCAGTCTCTTGACTATTCACACTACTGTGGGAGGTCTTGGTGTTCTCATGGAGTCCTTTTGTGACTTATTCTCTATAGCTGTACATTGGCTGTTATCCACAGCTTTTGTAAATCATGTACATTTACAGTATTTGCAATTGATCCTAACTGAGGACTTGTCCGCATTGTGATGCTTCAGCGCAGGTCATGAAGGCATGAACTTCAGAGCACACCAAAGTGTTGCCATCTAATAGCCCTGTGTGGATGCAGCTGGTACAAACTAAAAGGCACATAGTTTGCATTAGGGATCTTAAATTAAGGTTATTTTAGTAATCGAGAGTTGATAGAATTTTTATCAACTAGTCAATTACTCAGTAGTGGAAGGCAGCCCCACTCAGTCCTGGCTCGTGCCGGGACCAAACCTCGGTGCGGCTCTGCAATTTAAAAGGCAGTGAGAGCTAGGCAGCCTGCCCCCTGGCTCCTATTACATTTTAAATTGCAGAGCCACAATGAGGTTTGGTCTCTGAACAGGCACTGAGCTGGACTGCCTGTCCGCTTAGCTCCTACTAAATTTAGGAGCCAGGTGGACAGGCAGTCCAGCTCAGTGCCTGCTCGTGCCGGGTTTACCCTCTGTGCTTCAGCCTTTTAAAGGTATTAAGAGCCAACAGGTCCCCACTACCCTCCTGCCAGCTCTTAAAACATTTAAAAAGCTGGTGCACAGTGAGGTTAGCTCCCAGGGCCAGGAGCAAACCCTGCTGTGGCTCACTACTTATCGACTAATCAACTAGTTGATTTAAAAAAAATCATTAACTAGTCAATTAGTTGACTCAACTATATTCAGCAACCCTAATACCAATATTAGGGGTGTTCAGCAAGGTTCTCTCTAAGCCAAGGCTGGACAAAATGTGGCCTGGGGGGCTGGATCCAGCCCGCCAAGCCACCAGATCCAGCCCATGGACCGCTGTGCTGGGATGCTCAGTCACACAGCTGCTGTGGGTTTAAAGCACAGTCTGGTGGCTCTCTGCTCCAGAGGGAGAGGAGGAGCTTTGTGTGATCTCCTGCATCCAGTCCAATACTCAGCTCCTGTTGGCCAGTAACAACTGGCAAGTGGGAATTGACATCACCCAATCTCTCAGCTCCTGTTGGCTAGAAACAACCAGCCAATAGGAGCTGAAAAATTGGCCTGACGGATAGGAGCAGCCTCTTCCTCCTCTTGGAGCTAAGCCACATGGAGGGAATAGTCTGCAGCTATAAGTGAACCCAGCTTGCCTTGGAGGTGCTGGCTAGGAGATGCTTAGGTAAGTGCCTCCCAGCAAGAGCTGCCTCTGGCACCCTTGCCCCTCCTGCACCCCCAACTCCCTCCCCTAGTTCCATCCAAACCCTATGCCCCATGTCACAAATCCGTCCCAGACCCTGTACTCCCTGCTACACCCCTCCCTCATGCCAGAATCTTCTCTTGTACCCAAATACCCTCCCAAACCCTGTACCCCAAACCCCGACCCAGGTCACAAGCCTCTCCTTCACCCAAACTCCCTTTCAGACCTCACACCATCTCCTGCACCCCAGTCCCTTACCCCGTGTGCCCTTCTGCACCCAGCCTGCATCCTAGACCCCATATCTCCTCCATAGAAAAGTACAGCCCTTGAACACTTTCCAAAATCTTGGAGTGGCCGCGCACTGATACTTATTGCCTACCTTAGAGCAGAGGCTCTAAGCTGCATGGCAGCACAACCCCACAGCTACTTAATGAGCCCTGCTCAGGGCTGCCATGCACAGAGCTGCCTGGCTGGGGCAGGGGCACTTCTCCCTCAACTACAGCAGCAGTTCCCTATCTGCTGAAAGAGACTCGCTGCTCTGTCTTCCACAGGGAGCTGCTGCTTTAGCTCCATGCATGGCAGCCCTGAGCCCCTGGGCATGGCTTGTTAAGCAGTTGTGGGGCCATGTTGCTGCTTAGCTTAGAGGAAACCTTGCTGTTCAAAGTATTTATATCCCTCACAGGAAAAAAAAGTCATGCAAACTGGTAAAGAGCTTTGGGGTAAAAACATTTGATTTTCTGCATCATCCAAAAAGCAGAAATCATGGATGAGGTCTCTAGGCATTACTGTAATGTTAAGTATTTGAGGTAGTTTGTGTTAATGATGGTATCTACAAAGTTGTATTGTATATAAAAACTTGAGGGAACATTCAAAGTGTAAATCAAGCTCTGTTAAAACCAATGGAATTGTATTGATTTACATCAGCTTAGGTTCTTGCCCTACATCCTTAACCGACTTCTGTCTGATGCTGAATATATATTGTGTGTTGTTTGATCATGCACAAGACACTTTAGCCAAGAGTTTCAAATATTGGGAACATAATGTTAAGCTCCTAAATTCATATTTAAGCACCTGTACTCCCAGTACTTGCCATTAACATCAGTCAATGGGCAGTATGTAAATAAGGGCCTTGGAGCTTAACTTCAGCATGTAGTTATTAAAGTCTTGCCTATCACAGATAGAGATTATTTAAAAGCAAGATAATTTATACTCATTCTTTCACTTACCTGCTGGATCTAGGACTGTCTTGTACTAGTGCAGTCAGTGGGACACTACTAATACAGTATTGAAATGACATGGTTGAAGAGGAATGCCAGTGAGTTATGTGAAAGCATAACTAATATGGTGTAGCATTGATGTGTATGACCCCATTCTTGCTAATATTTACACACATGCGTAATTTTTAAGTACATCAGCAGTTGACCCAAAGCTGAAATTAAATTAATGCATAAATGTTGGTAAGATTGCATCTGTTCTTTGCCACTTGCAGTCATAATGGTCAGCTGTGATTACCTTTGTACTTATTTTGTATATCAGCCTCCTTTGGATTATCATATACTGTGGAATAAGCCACAGGAACAAAGATCACATTGGCAACAATCCTTTACATAATAAAAGTGGAGAAAGAAGTACTGAAAACATAAGCAGGATTGTCAAAACAGAATGCTTCAGTAGATTTTGAAAGTTACTCAACTATTTACCACCATTCCATTGTACTGAAGAATTTCATTACAAAATGTCCTCTACATAGTTCTTTATCATCTCTTCCAAAATCTTTATCTATTTAAATACAGTATTTCTTGGAATTTGCTTATTTCTCTAAATTTATAGAACATTAAACTTTCTAGTTTTCTTTATTATAATAAATCATTTCATCTTATGCTTATCCATAATATGTATTTCAAAGACCACTGTACTAGGGATGTAAGCAACTAGTTGACAAGCAAATGCTTATCGGATAGTCAACTCAACTAGTTCCTCCCCTTTTGCTGCCTCTATCAGAAAACATAAGAACGGCCATATTAGGTCAGACCAATGGTCCATCCAGCCCAATACCCTTCTGTCGACAGTGGCCAATACCAGATGCCCCAGAGGGATGGGACACAACAGGTAATCCTCACGTGATCCCTCCCCTGTCACCCACCTCTGGAGAAACAGAGGCTAGGGACACCATTCCTACCTATCCTGGCTAATAGCCATTGATGGACCTAACTTCCATGAGTCTATCTAGCTCTTTTTTTTTAACCCTGTTAAAGTCCTAACTTTCACCACATCCTCTGGCAAGGAGTTCCACAGATTGACTGTGCGCTGAGTAAAGAAAAACTTCCTTCTGTTTGTTTTAAACCTACTGCCTATTAATTTGCTGACCCTTAATTCTTATATTGTGGGAATATGTAAATAACTTTCCTCTATTCACTTTTTCTACACCAATCATGATTTTATAGACTTATATCTTCCCTTAGTCTCCTCTTTTCTAAGCTGAAAAGTCCAAGTTTTTTTAATCTTTCTTCATATGGAACCTCTAATAATTTTTATTGCTCTTTTCTGAACCTTTTCCGATGCTAATATATCTTTTGAGATGAGGCGACCTCATCTGTATGCAGTAGTCAAGATGTGGGCGTACCATGGTTTTATATAGAGACATTAAGATATTTTCTGTCTTATTCTCTATCCCTTTTTCAATTATTCCTAACATTCTATTTGCTTTTTTGACTGCCACTGCAGACTGATTGGATGTTTTCAGAGAACTATCCACAAACTCTCTCTTGAGTAGTTGTAGCTAAATCAGTCCCCATTATATTGTACATATAGTTGGGGTTATTTTTTCCAGTGTGCATTACTTTACATTTATCAACATTACATTTCATTTGCCATTTTGTTGCTCAGTCACTTAGTTTTGTGATATCTTTTTTTGAAGCTCTTCACAGTCTGCTTTGGTCTTAGCTATCTTGAGCAGTTTGGTATCATCTGCAAATTTTGGCACCTCACTGTTTACCCCTTTCTCTAGATCATCTAGAGCTGTGGTCACCAACCGGTAGATCGCGATCTACCGGTTGATCTCAGGGGCTCTAAGAGTCGCTCTTGAGTCCTCTCTGAATTGCGTGCCTGCGCAGTACATTTTAATTTGATTTCCTCATTTGAGGAGCAGCTACTCACAGAGCAACAACACAGGTGAGTAGAATGGTGGGAGCTGGGAGGTCGAGGGGCTGAAACACTCCGGCCAGCTGGCTGAGGCTTTCAGTTGAAAGAGGCTGCCCCGTGCTCCAGCTGACCGGGCAGCTTCTCCTCTGCGCCCTCCTGCCCTCCTGTTCCCTCTCCCTTGCCCCTCCGCCCCTCTGCAGAAACCTGACCCCACAATGCAGGAACCTGCCCCCCCCTGCAGAAACCAGTTCCCTCTGGCACCCTGTCCCGTACTGCAGAAACCTGTCCCCCTGCCTTCCCCACTACAGAACCCTGTCCCCCTGCTTCCCTCTGCAGAAACTTGTCCCCTCCCCCACCAGCACCCTGTCCCCTGCTGCAGAAACCTGTCCTTCTGGCACCCTGCCCCCTCTCCCCTGTCCCCACTGGCACCCTGTTCCCTGCCCCAGAACCCACTAGCACCCCTCCCCAGTACTGTGTCCCCTGCTCCTGAATGACTTTTCTATGGGTCAGTGACCCCTGACTCAAGGCAGGTTCCCTGCCATTCTCATGAATAAAGACAATGCAGAAACTTTTTATGTTTAACATAGTATTTTATTTAAAAATGAAGCCTGGCCAACAAACCCCCAATTGGGGCCAAGCCCCCATCTGGCCACAACCACTCCTGCATTCCCCCTTCCCCAGACCCTAGATCTGAGCCTATCAAACACTAGAACCCCCTGCCCTGAGCCCCTCACATACCCCAACCCAAATTCCTGCACCTTCACATCCGCAAACCTGTGGCTTGCTTAGTACCCCAACACTGCCCGGCCTGGAGCCTCCTCCCCGAGCCAGTGTCCCTTTCTCCACCTCCTCCTGCATCCAGATTTCCTCCCAGAGCTTGCATCTCTCACCCCTTCCCACACCCAAATCCCTCATTCCCACCCCAGAGACTACACATCCTGTCTCAAACCAGCAAGGGTCCAACTAGACTGCAGGAGTTTTTCAGGATTCTGGAGATATCCCAGAAAAACTCTTCTGCATCCAGGGTTGAATTTGTTCTTCCACTTTTTTTAGTGGAAGAGCAAATATGCTCTTTCAGTCACCCCTATATTCCTCTTTCCATAAGGAATAAAGGGGCTTCCAAAAGAAGGGTTTTTTTTTTTCCTGACATTTGGTCCAGTCTAGACAGGCCAAATGTTGGAAAAACCTCTTCCTACAGAAGATTTTTTTTTAAAAGTAGCAGTATAAGGATTGGGGATAGCAAGTGATGGAGAGGAGGAGAATAGAGAGGGCAGGGCTTCAAGGAAGGGTCGGGATGGTAGATCTTGGCTTGGTCTGTCATTTAAAAAGTGATCTTGGGTGTAAAAAGGTTGGAGACCACTGATCTAGAGAGGCAGCAAGGGTGGGGGAGCAGGAGCCAGTGCTGAGGGGAAAGTGGTAAAACTGGTTCCTCTCCATACTGTCTCTGTGTGGAGCAGGGGAGGCAGAGGCACAGCAGGAAATGGCAGGAGTGGAACTGTTTCAGTCCCCACTTGAGCTGGTTCCCATTGTGGGTGCTTCTGCTTTTGAAATGTATAAAGCCCTTTAGGGCTATTGTACATTTCAAAAGCAGAAGTGCCACAGGAAGCACAGGGTGAATAGGAACTCTCTCAGTCCCCGCTCGTGGCATGCTCTCTGCAGTGCCCCCCTCCCCCCCCCCAATTGCTGCCTCTATAAGAGGCAGCAAGAGTGGAACTGGTGCTGGGTATAGCTGGCTTAAAAGCTGATTTTTTTTTTTCCCGCAGCATAGTCTCTGGGGTGATGCCTTTCTCCCGCTTCCGCTGCCTCTATTATAACTGGGAACTAGGGCTCCCCATGGACAGGGGCTGTTGCTGCCAAGGAACCCCTGTTTGCAGCGGTGAGCCCTGGCTGCCATGAAGCAGCCCCTGTTTCTGGCCAGCACTAGCTGCTGCAAACAGGGGCTGCTGAACTCAGTGTAAGCTGGGACTGAGCAGTCCTGGCTCATGTTGATTGTTGCACCTCTGCATTTTAAATGTAGTAAGAGCCCAGCAGTTCTTACTACATTTAAAATGCAGAGCTGCAGCGCAGGTGGCTCCAGAGCCAGCATGAGCCAGGACTGCTGAGTCCTGGCTCGAGTCAGCTCCTGGAGCAACCCCTGCTGTAGTTCTGCAAAGGCACTTATCGATTAATTGTATAGTCAATACAAATTTTATCGACTATACAATTAGCCAGATAATTGCATTTTAACATCCTTATGCTGTACAGCAGATGCTCATAGATTTTCATGATTCCATAAGTAAAATGAATGTTACAATCACGTGAATATAATATATTATATCCTCCAACCCGTTAGTACTTACTTCAGCTATCTGTGATCTTCTGTTTGCTGATGACTGTGCACTGTTGGCTCATTCAGTGAAGGATGCACAGGAGCTTTTTGATCGCTTTGCTACTTCTGCTCATTGCTTTGGACTCAGTGAACCTCAAGAAGACAAGTTGTGCCTCAGCCTGTTTGGAAACAGCCCAGCACTCCAGTGATCACTGCTGCTGGTACAGTCCTTAAGGCTGTTGACAAGTTCTGCTGTCTGGGAAGTGTACTGTCTTCTAGCATAAACGTGGATCATAATGTATCTGCTCAATCACCCAAAGCCAGTGCTGGCTTTGGAAAATTGACCAAACGCCTATTGAATGACCATGATATCAAACTCCATACCAAGGTAGAGGTTTATTAGGCAGTTATCCTAAATATCCTGCTGTATGGCTCGGACTCATGGACGCTATATCGTCGCCATGTTTTGAAGCTTGATCAATTCTGTATGCATTGTCTGAGGAAGATTGCCCATGTGAATTGGTGGGACAGAATTCCCAACACTGAGGTTCTTAAGCATTCCTTCATGACCATGACACCAGACAGCTTATGAACAAACAGCTTCACTGGATTGGTCATGTTATGAGGATGGATGACACACTGATAGTACAGGTGGTCTTCTATGGCCAGCTTGCTCATGGAAAGTGACTTATCAATGGTCAGTATAAGTGCTGTAAAGAAACATTGAAGGCCAACATGAAGTCATGCGGCATATCTCCCAATGATCTGGAAATTCTAGTTCAGGTCAGTTTGTCCTGGTGGCAAAACCACTTTACAGGCTCTTAATTGCTTTGAGAATCAGCGTATCCAGGCATTCCAGGAAAAGCATAGGATCCAAAAAGAATGTACAACGCCTGCAGTTGGCAGTTTGTGACATTGTAATCGGCTTTGCCGATCAAGGATTGGTTTAGTTGCTCATCAACAGCATTATAGAAGATGAGATCCATCGATCAGTGGCTCAGTCCAAGCAAGCAAGTACTTACTGCAAGTGATTTCATATTGGTAGTTCTAAGCTTGTGAATGTTTTGCTGCCGTAGGGCCCAAGTAACATTTTTCTTTACAAGCACATACCTAGGTAACTAGATGAAGAAATGGGTGTGTGACAGACACTGGTTGGAAGGGGCAAGTGCAAGAGTTTGGAGGGGGATTTCCCAGTCCCTGTGGCTCCATGCAGGGTTAAAACCTGATCCCCAGCATCCACTAAGTGTCTGAAACTGGGAGCTATGTAGCTGAAGCCCTGGTACACCCCATGGGTCAGAAGCCCAGAACAACAGGCAGTCCTGGGGGCAACTCCGCCCACCTCATCTTCTCCTTTGGCCAGGTCTGAGGTGGGAAACCAGAACCTGGGAGTGCGGTGCATGGCTGGTGCCACAGGGCAAGCAGCTGCAGCATTCCATCATCTCCTTTGGCTGTGCATAGCTGAAGATGCTCCTCAGCTCCCAGCACTCTCTGCTCCCACAGAGACAGCTGGTAAAAGCCACCCAGGTGGGGGAACTCAGCTCTGTGGTTGGCAGAGCCTTCTATGAATCAGGACTGCAGGGGAGTCCTCCCCACACACATCATCAAGTAGCCCTCTCCCTATGCCCTTAATTACCCCTCCTGAACCCAGAACTACCCCCTGTCTGGTCATAGGTCCAAGGCCCTTTTTCTCTCTGTTACCATATGGTACTCTCCTGGCCATATATAGCCCCTAGCTGTCTCCTGAGCTGTTCTTTAACTTTCTGAGTTTAGTTCTCCCTACCCCTCCCTTTGAGTTATAACTTCTGGTCATGTGATCCCTGCCAACTCAGGCAGGCTGGCTGTCTTTCTGAAGTGAGTTAGGGATGTGAATGTTTAACCAGTTAACTGGTAAGCCCTACCCTTAACAGGTGAAACTTACCGGTTAAGCTTATCTGGTGGGGGCTGGAGCAGTTCCTCACCTGTCATGGGCAGGGGGTTGCTCCAGCTGTGGGAGGGATCTTCTTTGCACAGGGGCTGCTTCAGTGTCCCCTCCCACTCCAGTTAACCAGTTAAACAAACAGGATTTTACATCCCTTTTAGGGATGGAGTCAGCACTCCCTCCCTGAACCCCACCTTGCAGAGCTGGCTTGAGTCCTGCTGTCCCTACTCCCCAAATAGAAGTCAAACTATGACTATGCCAAGGTCACTGCGCCAAGGGCTCTGAACACCCCTCTCCTCTGGGCCCTGGGAGTTTTATATTATGTGGGGGGTCATGTGGCTCAAAAACAAAACAGTTGAAAACCCCTGCCTAATAGAGCACTTTTCTCCAGGGCCTGGAATGGAAACCATTACCTCTACTGTCAGCAATTATTTTTGAAGCCTGCTGACCTCCTTGTCTTCTCTGTCCTCCATTATGGCTTCCATACCCATCTCTTCCCTCCCCATCTCTCCTAACACACACCTCAGTTACCCTCATTGCATTTCTTAATTCTTGTTTCAGTGTCCTTTTCAGAGATTTAAAACCTTTAGTCCTGAGATTTGCTGTACACCTGAACTAGTGACAAAATTACAATGTAGAATTGAGGAATTAGTGATACGCTTGCATGCTGTGTAAAACTACAAATATCATACCACTAAACTCAGAGTTTCTGCTTTCCAATAGAGTACAGCTTTATTTTGTGTTTTTAGTACACTATAAAGGTGTTTATTCTGGCTGTTACCTCCTCTGGGCTAGAGTGAATGCACAGCTTTCCTAACAGTAGCTTTAGCAACAGCATATGATTACTGCTACAATAATGAAAAAGATCATTTTGTTCTGCTGTTCCAGTTGCAATACAATGTACAGGGACATTAGGGGAGGTGCAATCCTATTCTGCCAAGAATTTTACTCAGCAGTTTTTGAACCTGAAAAGTCTAAATTTGCCACAGACACCTTAAATGTCTCATGAATAGAGCTTTTATGGAGAGTAATTCTTATCTTTCAAGCAAAGGATGAAAACCCTACACCCCTGAAACAAAAATGTAGACACAAACATTGATGGTTAATCCACAGATTCCAAGACCTGATGGGACCAATGTAATCTCACAATCCCATGGCGTACAACCAGTTCTGAAGCAGTAATCACTAGAGTGGCAACTGCTATAGTGAACTAGCCACACTCAACAAACCAAATAGCCACATGTGGCTAGCATGTTAGATACCAGGGACATTGTTTGTGTTCTTGTGTAACAAAAACCCTGGAACTTCACCAGAATAATTCCTAGGGCATATCTTTAAGAAAAACATCCAATTTTGATTTAAAAATTATCAGTGATGGAGAAGCTGTTGCAGTACTTGTTAAGTCTATCCCTTATTTCCAATCTCAAATTGTCTAGCTTTAGATTCTAGCCATTGGATTGTTAAACCTTTCTCTGCTGCACCAAAGAGCTCATTATTACTTGTTCTCCATGTTCTCTACTTATTAACTGTAACAAGACACTCCTTACTCTTTTCTTGAAGCTCAATTGATTGAGCTCCTTGAGTCAATCCCCATAAAGCATGTTTTCTGATCCTTTAATCATTCTCATGTTTCTTCTGTGAACACTAGCCAGTTTATCAATATCCTTCTCAAATTGTGTCAAATTGGACATAGTATTCTAGCAGAAGCTGCACCAGTGCAACATACAGAGATGAAATAAACACTCTGCTTCTACTTAAGGAGTCCCCTGTTAATGCATCCCAGGAACGCATTAGCTCTTTTGGCCACAGTATTACAGAGAGAGCTCAAGTTCAGCTAATTAATTATTCCTCTCTTCCCCCTTCCTCACTATCCCCAAATTGTCACTGTGATCCATCCTTTTCATTATTTACCTCTTCCCCAATTTTTATATCAGCAAATTGCATCAGTCATGTTATATTTTCACCCAGGTATTCGATAAAAATTTTAAATAACACAGGGCCAAGAACTGACCTCTACAGGAACCTACTAGAAAGACATCCACTCAGTGATGACTCCCTGGTAAGTTACATTTTTAGATGTCAGTAAGTTAGCTTTTAGTCCTTTAATGATGCCATGTTAGTTAGGATACAGAATGACAGAAATGCATGGATTTTTATTGCCTTAATTTTATATCCTAGTTTTTTTTAATTAAAATAACATGACACACATTAAAAGGACTAAAAGCTTACTGGTTAACCATTTACATCCTTCCCTCTACCTGAATGTTTTTCTTTTTAGGCCAGACCTCTCTCTTGTCACCTTTACCTAGGTTAGTACCATATATTATGGCTTGCTTGTGCACTGATCAGAGAATGGATGGAGGGAGAACATTGTTTAAATGAATAAAGTAACAAATAACTTTGAGGACTTGACTAAAAGAGCCCTTACTCACCTTGATTTTTAGGAGCTCTCCCTTTCAGGTATTGTAAATGATAAGATTCTCAAAATCCATGCTGTGGGTTGATCTTCACAAGGGTGTCCTGTTATTCTTCCCTTTACCTCGGTACTTCTGAGACACTTTTTGATTCCCTAGAAAAGAGAGAGAAACTGAAAAAAAAATCACGGTTTCCTCTTAACACTTAATCCTTCACACCTTCATAGAAACAATGAAAACCTTAACAATGAATGTCATTTAATGTTAATCAGTTATTTAAACATGCCAGTTTTTGCAGCACATAGGAAGCCAATAAGCAGTCTCAGCAGTTTGTCAATCAAGGTTAATCCAGATAATTGTGAAGATGCTCATTTCCTAAACTGGGTACCTAATGTTCCTATGCTGGATACCCAAAGTTGTAAGCCCTGTGCTTTGTCTATGAAAGGACCGCTGGACCTCTTAAGTCTCTAGGCCAGGGGTGGGGAACCACAGGCCTGGGTTCAGCACCTGAGGCTCAGCATTGGGGAGCCCATGCTGGCATTCCCGCCACCCGCCCACCCACCCTCAGGGCTGGAACACCTAAAATCTACTAACTTGGACACCACTAGGCTCTGGTGTGTGAGGGGAATGTCTTTCTCCTTCTCAGTCAGGGGCTTCTCACTTTGCCTAGAGGGAATCTTTTTTGGGTCAGGGGCTGCTGGCCCACAGAAAAAACAGCTGAGGGCCATACACAAATGAGAAGCAGTCTGAAAATGTAATGTGCAGAATTGATGAAATCTTTAGTAAAATTTAAATAGCCTGTTATCACCCCAGACATGCCATTCTGTGGGGCTTCTTTGAAACACAAGAATGGCTATGCTGGGTCAGACCAAAGGTTTGTCTAGCCCAGTAACCTGTCATCTGACAGTGCTTCATATCAGGTGGAAATGAACAAAATAGGTGGTGATCAAGTGATCCATTCCCTGTCATTCATTTCCAGCTTCTAGCAAAGTGAGGCTATGGACTAGGAATGTTAAATATCAGTTAGTTGAATACTTGAGTAGACTAACCGATAAGAATTCATGAGTTAACTAGTCTATAATCCCTGGGGGCAAGGCCAACAACAATGCGGGGTGCCAGGCGGGAGCTAGTACACAAGGGTAGCCAGTTAAAAACCAGCTTCTTGCAGACCAGCTGCTTGTTGTCCTGTACTGCTGCCTCTGATAAAGAGGCAGCAATGCAGAGTGGCAGCAGCCCCTGTCTGCGGGGCTCAGGGTCTGAACTCCCGGATCCGGCACAAACCGGACCTGAGCTGGGCTGCCTGCCCGCCTGGCTCTTAATACACTTTAAATGCAGAGCCACAGCAGGGG
This sequence comes from Pelodiscus sinensis, assembly GCF_052426305.1. Taxonomy (NCBI): domain Eukaryota; kingdom Metazoa; phylum Chordata; order Testudines; family Trionychidae; genus Pelodiscus; species Pelodiscus sinensis. The sequence continues at coordinate 213,002,655 of NC_143052.1, forward strand.
TAGGGCCTGCACCTGGCATGAACCAGAACTGAGCTGGGCTGCTGGCCAGCCTGCTAAAAAATGTTCTGGGGGAGGAGGGCGAATGCATGTAGTCTATAGCATTAACCTATAAGCTTTTGCTTACCAGCCTAGTCATTTAATCTACTACATTGTTACATCCCTACCACAGACACCATTCCTGCCCATCCTGTCTAATAGGTTCATCAATGGCTATCATCCACTAATTTATCTAGTTCTTTTTTTGAACCCTGTTATAGTCTTGGCCTTCTGTTATGTCCTTGGCCTCTACAACATCCTTTGGCAAGGCATTCAATAAGTTGACTGTGCATTATGTGAGGAAATATTTATTTTTATTTTCTTTAATCCATCTGGTATTTTCATTTGGTGACCTATAGTTCTTGGGTTATCAGAAAAGGACAATAATATCTAGAAAAAGTTATAGACAAATAAGGCAAACAATTCATCAGTAAGGTTCACCATCATAACCCTAATGGTGAACTTGGTTTTAAAAAGAGAATACTGTAGTGACAAAGGTCAGAGGGGTAGTCGTGTTAGTCTGAATCTGCAGAAGCGTCTTTGCCCACAAAAGCTTATGCTCCAACACTTCTGTTAGTCTATAAGGTGCCACAGGACTCCTCACCGCTACTGACAAAGTGAATTTCTAGTAGGTGGCAGTACATGGATGGTGCTTGATAGCTTATCTCTTCAGTCTGAGTGGCATACATGTCTATCAAAGAGTTTGAAGCGTTTTTCCAGCCCTGCTTTCATTTTCCCTTTTCAGAGCCTCCACCAGGAAAAAACAGTGAAATGAAAGGTCTCTTCAATTCCTTGACTCCCCTCCAAAAGCATTCTGGCTGCTATGAGGCATTGGGGAAGGGAAGGAAGTTTCTTCCACATCATTCTTCACCTGCCCTATTTTGCAGATTGCATGTTAACTGGGCAAACAGGAGTTATCACACTTAAACCCAATACTTGCTTCTGCTTTGGGTTTTCTCCAGCAGCATAAAATAACTAGCTTTTTGATGGTTTTGCAGCTGGCCAAAGAGTTCTGAACAACAGAATCATTTTTAATTTCGATCTATTGCTACTTCGTAAGCAACAGATACTAGAACTGTCTACAATTAAACTGAAAATAATAATTCAGACGCTTTGTAACTATGCCCAGTGACCAAGATGAGCAACAGTATAATGCTCATGCTTTGTTGCATTTTAGTAACATGCTGTGTTGTGCTTCATAGAAAGAGAGGTAAATTGGTTGGGTATGCTCTTGAAAGTGTGAAGTGGTAATAACCAGGGCCATGACCTTCAAGCCTGAACATCATTGTTCTATTATAAAACTGTGAAGTTATCCATTCCAGCTTGTGTGGGTTTTTTTAACTAAATCAAACTAAAACAATTTTATTGAAATCTAAACTGTAACAATAATTGTTATTTTGCAGCACTTCTGAAAGTGATGGAAATGTCTTAATACATGTAGTTGGGGAAAGGAGTGCTATTTTTGCTGAATAACTCCCATTGTAGGACTCATTTGGACTGCTGTGTGATACTATATGGGCATTGGAGTTTGGGTGTTGCTCTGTGATAGCCACATCATTCTTATCTTTTGATAAAGATGTCACCTTTGTGTTACCCAGTTGAACTTTACTGGGCTTTAGAGACTACCATGCTCATAATATTATTATGATGGGGGCTGTGTAAGCACCCAAAGAAATATTTTTCTGCTTTTTTAACGGAATTCAGCAGTTTTAGTAACATGCTGTGTATTTGCTATATTTATTATAGAATGGGCAACAAATTATGGATGAACCTATGGGAGAAGAAGAGATTAATCCGCAAACTGTAAGTAAAAAATTGCAAATATAAGCAAGGATAATTGTTTTGTGATATATTGTTATAAGTCTCTCAAAGACTAAGGGCTTGCTATAACCCTTGTAGTGTACTCCTTTGTTCATTACACCTAAATTGTATATCATGAACCTATATTTTTCGGGAAAAGCTCTCTTCTGTATTAATCCACTGGTTCAATACAGTATTCCTTGTGTTTAGTGCTGAAATAAATTCAGCTTGTTGTACAATATTCCTGATATTTTTAGTGATACAGTATTTCTCTATGGACGGTATGAAGCTGTATCTTGTGAAAGTCTGGGGAAAACCAGTGACTCTGATAGCTGGAAAGGGCACAAATGTGGCATTTGAGATTAGGTGGCCTTTGGCAGTAGTGAGGGGATACATTTTCCCCTCCATTTAGACTGAGGAATCTGTGATCACCCATACAGGTAAGCAAAGTGTCCCATGGCAAGCTATTGGCTTTCCTCAGTGGTTTTACAGACCATATAGGAAAAACTTAAAAAACAGTGAATAGTCTAGTAGCACTTTAAAGACAAACAAAACATGTAGATGGTATCATCAGCTTTCATGGGCACAGCCCACTTCTTCATATCAGAAAGAGGCAGCAAGGGAAGGGAAGAGAGAGAGGCTGCTGGAAGGAGCCGGCTTAAAAGCTGGTTCCTCTGAGCTCCATGGGAGGGAGCAAGACCGCCGTGGCGGCATTACACCTTTGAAATGCCATATGGAGCCCGGGGCCAGTGGGGAGTCCCTCTGGGGCTTTTGTACATTTCAAAGCGGAAGTGCTTGCATGGAGTCCGGGGTCAGCGGGGCTCCACACAGTACTTCAAGCTTTGAAATACAAATGTACATTTCAAAGTTGGAATGCTGCCTCTGCACCCCTGCTCCCTCCCACAGAGCTGAGGGAAACCAGCTTTTAAGCCGGCTCCCCCAACACCACCTCCTCATCTAAATCATCTAGTCAACTAGTATGTCAATTATGCGAAAAGCTTTTGCTTATCGAATAGTCGGTTAGTTGCTTACATCCCTAACTGACACCAGTGCCATAGTATTATTGTTCATTGTTTTTTTTTTTTAATTGTTTTGTAAGGTCTAGCGTTTTGTGAAGTTGAGGGGTCAAATTTCATGTGGATACAATTTAAATAAAAAATTAAATCTTAGCGCTTTTTTAAGAAGTGAGTTCTGAACTGCATCTATAACAGAGGTCTGCATACTTTGCCTTCTAGTCTGTTAGGGTAAGCTGCTGGTGCACCAGGAGATTCGTTTGCTTGCAGAGTCTGAGGCACATGCTGGCTGCAGGCACGTAGTCTTTCTGCTATTCCCAGCCTATTGGAGCTAACAGCAGCCAATGGGAGCTTAGAGGCATTATGACTACAGCCAGCACATTCCTCAGCACAGGCTGATGTTAAGGAGCTGGGACCAGAATTTTGTATAAGTCGGCTTATAAATGAGTCATTGACTTTTTAACATGTTTTTGTCTGTAAGTTGTGGAGGATCGGTCACCTTATGAACAAATGGGCTTATGTTTAAGTATATATGGTAATTTTTTTTAAACTAAGGCTTACTCATCTTCTCACAAATATGTATTAGATAGTACACTATGACTTTGATCTAATCTCCTGCTTATTAGAAATAATAAGAAAAGTTAGCTCTTCTTCAAGTTCTTGTCCCTATAGATGCTCATCTGTAGGATGGGTATTAGAGATTTTAGTCGGCAGTGTCTGCTAAAGATATAAAAATTAAAACTCACTTACTTAAAACCGATTGAAATTGGTTACATGGTTAAACGCCTTGCGGACTGCTAGCTCTATGGTCTTTAACCAATAAATTATTTGTGATAGGGTGCGGTCACAGAAGATCACTCGGGGTTGCTTCCCGGTATGCTGATAAAGCACTGACACTTGCCTCCTTGCTCTCTGGTGGTTCTCACCACCCTGTCCACTTGGACCAGATCTCCTGATCTCCCCTAGCCAAGGCATGGAATTGAGATCATGCCTCCCTGAAGAGCAATACAGACACTGAAACTCTTCAGGGCTGACAAGAATGCAGTTTTGGGCCCAGCTTCCAGGGAAACAACCCCCAAATGAGATCAGAATCCCAAATAAATTATTCAGGTAAGCCCCATTTAACAATGAAAGGAGGATGTACACAGGGTATTTCATTTTAAAGGCAAAACTGTCTCTTTCTGGCTAAACTGGGGAATTCAGAAACCCAAACTATCTCCTCACAAATAATTTCAAAATGGATCTGACACAAAGTGGGAATACATTTAGTTTTTTGTATGAATACTGTGTGTGTGCCTCAGTTTCTTCCATGCTACTCAGGTATCTATGTGGTAAGGCAAGGATGTGTGATCATTGCTGAGGCCCACAGGGAGCAGGTGTGATGGACTGCTTGGGCACAGAGAATGGTTGGCCATCTGTGTGTAACCCCTCCTGTAGGCTAGCCCAGTGTGAGGTTATTCAGCATAGGGGAAGCTTGTGACTTCTTACACCACTGTGGGGGGAGGGCTAGGCCTGAGGCTGCTTGGTGTGCTCTGCGTTGTGTATGTGTGAGTGCACCTCAGACCAGACCCACTCCGACAAATCACCAGGAACAGGCTTTATTCTGTAAAAAACATAGAACAGGAAAACAGTTCAGCAGCCCCTTCTCTCAGCATGCAGCCTGTGTGCTGCTTCTAGCACAGTCCTTGCTGAGACCCTGCTGGGGGCAGAGAGCTTACAGCACACAACACAGCCCCCTTGGAACACATGTTCCAACTCCCACAGTAACTAAACCCCACATAACCAAGTCCAGGTTCTCCCTTTGCGTCACTTAAACTCCTCTCAGGGTGCTCTATAGCCCTTTCTGGTCCTACCTGTAAAAAACATAGAACAGGAAAACAGTTCAGCAGCCCCTTCTCTCAGCATGCAGCCTGTGTGCTGCTTCTAGCACAGTCCTTGCTGAGACCCTGCTGGGGGCAGAGGGCACATCCTGGAAGGAACCAGGAAGTTCTCCCAACATGCTGCAGTTTGTAGTCCACAACTTGTAGTTCCCAGGGCTGCTGCTGAAACACACTGGACCTTGGGCTACATGTGTATTGGCATTTGATGTCTGGGCCTTTTCTTCTGCAAGAATCAGCAGAAATTGTTGGAGAACAATTGTACAATACTGGTTGAGTCACTGCAAAAGTTGGGGTTCACGGCTCATTTGGGGTGTGTAAGACTTGCCTAGTTGTCCCTGCCAGATGGATTCATTGTGAGAAGGTTACAGAGTGAACAGGGTGATGCTGAATGCTCTGAGGTCAGACGCAAGAACCACTGAAGCCAAGGAGTCATCTTGTCCTGATGAAAATGTGCCCTGAGATTTGAGATGCTACATTTAGTCTTACTAGACGTCATTTGGCATGGTTTCAGAGCACAGAGATTGATCCTGATAGGGTCTCACAGGGCATCGGTGCTTGCTCAATCAAAGTTCAAGTGACTTCTTCTGTCCTGCTTCAGACACAATGTGGAATAACTTACTTTTATCAGGCACTGTGCCTTAGCTATAGCTGTTAGGCCAGATGTCAGAAGAGCAGTATTGTAGTTACTGGAATAAATTACCAATGGAGGTTATGGAATCTCCATCATTGGAGACTTTAAGAGCAAGTTAGACAAAGACCTGATCCTAACACCCATTTTTGATCGCTGCTTTTCAGGGTCTTCAGTTACCACAGGCTTTGAATTGCAAGAGAGTCTTGCAGCTTTTCCACCCTTCCTGCTCTTACACTGCATGTATGGCCCCCAACAGACAGTGCTTTTGCAAAAAATCCAATCTTGTGCTCATAAGGTGAATTTACAGCTACAGTGTACTCCTAACTAACTGCAATACCTCAAAGATATTGCAGGGTAAGTAACCATTCTTTTTAGCAGATGCAGGTGAGAAAAGTATACCATAAACATCTTAATCCTATGAAATATGTAGAAAAAATTCTGATGTGGTAACTTTATGACTTCCTTTAGTATGTATTTGTAGTTTAGCTTATATGTATATGAATAGAATGGGAATCAAATGTTGCTCTTTGTACTATTTCATGTTTTGCTAGCTCTCTAGTTATGCACTGGTCTATCATAACTCAAGCACAGTTACAGAAGTGTGGAAGCGTTATTGAATAGATGTGGAAACTGAGGGACGTTGAATTGGAAGCGGAACGTGTGAGGGAAAGAAAAAAGGTGGTGGGCTTTTTTATAAAACTTCAGGTAGGGCTGGGAATGAAAACTGAATTCATTCATTTTGTATATGTTTTGAGGAAGGCTTCAACAACATAAGTTTGTAGAGGTGCCTGATCCCCAGTCTAATTGTGCCTATCGACTACTGAGACTCATCTTTCTGATAAAGGATTGTGGTATGTGAAGTCAAAACATAGTTCAGAGCATAATTTGATGTTGGTGAGGATGCAACTGTGCAGGGCTTAGAAGGCAAAGGCAAGAAATTGGAAGTTGGTACAGTAGTCGGGATGGACCTAGTGGAGAGATTTGAAGAGTAACATAACATGGTGATCTGAGTGGTTGATTGAATGTTATCAGCTGTGCTTCGTCTAAGAGCAAATGATCTGGGAATTGAAGGCTACAGATGATGTTGCAGTGATCCAAGGTGCAAGATGACTGGTGTATGGGTGATTATTTTAGAATCATGGGCAAAAGAGGAAGGGATTTTATCATTTGCAAAAGAAGTAGCACAAAGACTTTATTTGCTAGGATATCAGTTCTCCAAATCTGATCATCTCTGAGCTTTCCGTAGGTAAACGTTTGCAAGTGTCTTGGGATAAATAATTTAATCTTGAAGTTTTGAATTCTTTCTCTGAGGAAGCTGCAGCTCTAACATAGCACCATGTTAAATACATCCCACTAATATATTATTGACTGTGGTACTAAAAATATTTTAATAGACATAATTATATTTGTATTCTCACATCAGATCAATAGTACTTTAAGTACTGGACACATTTAAATGGAGTTTAAAGCTCTCATGTTTTGTCATTAGCTATTGGGTAAAGGTAGATTGAAATCTTTCTTTCATAAAAAGGCTTGACGTTTTACAAAATATTTTAAACTGGCTAAATAGGTAAAAACTTCATGATACTCTTTTTAAAGGATAATGTTTGTGGATAAGCCAACAAATTCTGCTGGGTCATTAGATTAAAATAAATGAGCACATATAGCCCCATCCATCGTCTGACCCCATATTTTGTTGTCCTCCATATTTTGTTGGTACCAAGACTTTTTCTGCAACATGTACAGTCAACAGGATCCAGCACGTGGCTGTGCAGCACCTACGCAGCACTTACATTGTGCAGAGGGCCTTGCATTTGGCCCTCCTCCGCTGGGTGAATTTTCTTCCTCAACCTTTTGCATGCATTAGTAGATGAATACAAGTAAACCATATAAGCACATTGCATTCCCTTTGAAAAGAAGCTAAAAGTTAGTTACTGTACTTTTAAAATAGTCCTTAATTCACTTTTCAGACAAAAACCTCATAAAACACAAATATCCCACAATAAATTAGTATTCCTGTTTTATTTAATTGTGTTTATAATTTTATTTTTTGTAGATAGATTTCATCTTTTTGGGGAGAGGGAGAACCAGGAATAAATAACTTTTGCAACAGCATGTTGCTATCAGTCTGCCAAGGCTTCCTGTGCTGATCTCCTATGCTATTAGCTACATGAGTACTATTGCCTTCCAGCTTTTTCTTATTTCCCCCACCATCCCTGTAATCAGACTTCGTTTTTCTAACAGTGTTTGACTTGCCTGACAGGAAATTTTCTAATTGCCGGAACAGCTAGTAGCAGCAAGAACATTAGGGTTTGGTCTTCCCTGTTAAACACAGGATCACTCAGAACATTTAAACATCATGGTTTCTTAGCCATGTTTAAGTTTCTGGCTCTACGTATTCGCTCTATTCGGGTAAGTTTGGTTCCCGATTTAAAAGAATTAAATAGAAGTTTAGAATTTTTACAACCTGAAGTTAAACTGATAATTTTTAAGGTGGCATGTGATATTTGCTGCTGTGTGAAATACATCTATGTATGAACTAGTAAACTTCTGATATCTCTATATTCATGATGGTTTTCACTACATTTAAAAAAATGAACTGAATACATAAATTTCTGTTAAATTCATATTTACAGAGCATTTCTTGAAGAAAATATTTTACTTAACTATACAGTTTTTACTTACTGTACAGTTTTCTGAGTCAAATTCCAGGTTTGTTTTAAACTTTGCACTTTCAAATATATAAAAAACTATACAAATGCAGCTTAACATGTCTTGAATTATAACACACAAATTTTTTTTAATAAATAATATTAAGTTTTTGCCTTTTAAATATTAAGAAGCTGGTAGCCAAGCGCTTATTAGAAAAATTGATACTTCTGCTTAGGCAGATTATATGCCTAACTCAATTTAAATGGTACCAATAATAGCAATTTTCAACAAATTATACCATTTTGATTTTTTTTTTTTACATAGTTTAAAGGAAACTTCTAAGCACACAATTGTTCTTTATCACTAGAAAATTTTGTGAAGGAGAGATGTATGCAATATTCATATGTAAATACAAACAGTAACTTAGCATTTAAAATTTCTGAAGGTCAAAAATGAATTTTCATATTGCCTAACTTTCCACTAGTGAGTCCAAAAATTGTTCAGTTTAAAGAATTGCTTGTGTCTTAAGATGCTGGTATTTTTAATTTTTTTTAAATTAACATGCAAAATTTCATGGAATTAATAAATAGAAGATTGACCCAATATTGGGTTAAACTTTTCAATAATACTTTACACTGAAAACTGAACCATAATTTTGCCTACTGTAATTGAAACAGTTAATCCATAAGTAACACTTCAGTGTATATGTAAAACAAAACTAGATTAAGCTTATTGTTAATTTTCAGATGGCAAAAAGGTTCTTACCTAGTTTTTATTTGACTTCTTTTGAGAGATTCTGCTAAAAAGGGTGGATGCATTATAGTATTTACAAGTTACCTGTCTGACAATTTTTTTAAAGGTTGATTTGCTTTTTTTTTTTTTTTTTTAAATGGCATTGCTATATATTTAAAGTTCCGGTGGATTTGAAATGTTCAGTAGAGGAATTTGTAATATGATTCATTTGACCAAACCATTGTGTGTGTATATATACTGTTGCATATGCAGGTTAAATTTTAGTATACCTCTAAATAGTTTACCAAATTAATAACAATAGAAAATGTTTGTGTGTATTGTCAGTATCAATAGACTCTACATAAAATATTGTTCGGTCATTGGGTTAGTATTACTTCCCTTTCTGTAGGTAGAAAAATTGGGTGCTGCACATGTGCAAGAATTTTTTTTTTCTAACCTCATTAGCAGATGAGTTTCTTTTTAATAGAAGAACTTTAACTGCCATCATGAAAGTGCTCTGAAAGAATGGGATCAAAGCTTGTGAATTTTGCATTGAAATCAGTAGGAAATGCAAGTTGCACCCCAAGATTTTTTTTTTCCTATATGAACATCCATGGTCTAGTACAGGAGTTGCAACCTATGGCTCACGAGCCAGATATGGCTCTTCTGGAGCTACTACTGACACCCCCCGCCCCCCCCCCCCCCCCGGCAGCAGGCGGCCTGCTGTGGCACAACAGCCTTATTTCAGCACTGAAGCACCAGTGAGGTGTTTCAGTTGGGGGTCTCATCAGTGAGGGTTGTGTGTGTGGGGGGGGGGGGTTGTTTTTTGGTTTTTTGCTTCTCCCTCGACCCAAAAATATAATAATTTTCTTGATTTAAAAATGAAGCCTGGCCAGCAAGCCCCCAATTGGGGCCAAGACCTCATCTGGCCACAGCGTCATAACACTCCTGCAGCCCCCAACCTTGAACCCATCATACACTTAAACCCATTGGATGCAGAGCAGCCTCTGTCCATAAGGCGCTCGGGGACCCCCATAGGTGGAGGCTGCTTCACAGCAGCCTCCCCTGTCCCTCCGCCCATGCTGCTGCCTCTGATGGGAGGGAGCAGCAGCACAGGCAGGGGAGGTGACACTGAAGAGCTGGTGCTGGGGGGAACCGGCTTTTAAGGCAGGTGGATCTGCTGCTTCTGGGGTGATACAGAGGTAGAAAGAGGGGAGAGTGTGTGTAGTCGTCAAGATTAATTGATAAGCCCAGGCTTATCAGTTAATCAATTAGTCAACTACAGGTTGATATGCCTACTCATCACTAGGTTGACATGGAGCAGGAGGACTGCCTTTTCTGGCCTACAGCGATGTAAAAGAAGTGGGTGGAGTTCAGTGTAATGAAGAATCCTGAACTTCTACCCTGCTGAAGCCAGTGAACCAGTAGCTAAGACACTGGGCAAAGCATCATGCTGGCTGGCGCCGTATAAACACATAGACATAGCAGCTTGAAGCCCAGCTCCTTCAGTAATTTCAAATCAAAGCCAGCATAATGATTGAGACACCAGGAGGGGAATGCAAACAGGATACCCAAAGAGAAGAATTAGAATATAAACTATTTCTTTGGCTACCAATGCACACTGGTAAGTAAAATAATTTTTTTTAAACTCTTTTTTTCAAAATGCATGGAAAACCTTGCTTTCAGGTAAAACCATAAAGCCATATCTGTAGTAACACATCAATTATTTTGGTGTCATTTGACATTGACTGTGCCTAATATTTTAAAAGCTTTTAAAAGCTACCTCCCTTTCCATATTTTAAAGAAGAACAAACTTAAATAATTCTAAATAAATAACTTCACTTATAATTGATTATTAAAGTTGAAGGAAATCTACATTCTGCTTGTTTGCTTCTCTCAGGTACCTTTGTGCTGGGGGCATATATAATACCTTTGAACTGATATTCTGTCTGTTACTTCTCTTTATGATCAATTTTCCTTTCAATTCTTAAGTACTACAGTATTGACATTTCAAACATTGCAAGGGACTGTTCACTACAGAAGCAGCTGTTATCAGTGAAGTTACAGGATAAACTAAACAATTTAGTCATTTTACTTTTTTTTTTTACAGAATTCAAATTTTAGGCGAAAGTTCAGTTAACAATATCATTTTAAACTAGGCAGACGCTTTATGCCATGCTGCACCTCACATTTTTCTAAAACTTCAGAAGCTGTGAAATGTTCTTAAGCTATTAAAATATTTTGAAAGGCAATTTTTTTTATTTAATGAACTAAATAGACTGAGGTTGCTATTTTAAAAACATGTAACATTGTTACCACATTATACAGGCTTGCATTTTTGTATTTAATGTGGAAAACATTTTTAAGCTCTGGAATATGCGATACAAAGATGACTGATTTGCATTTTTTATAGCTTGTTTGTTTTTACAGTTTTGTTTATAGGGATATTTTAGTTTTTCTAGATAGCAATGAAATGATTTGTCCTGACTTTGATAGCAAGTTACAGAAAGTAAATACATTTAGTTGACTTCCTGGCTTAAGGGAGGGGAGGAAAAGGAAATTATGTACAAGTCAGGGAGTTGTGCCAACACTGAGTCATCCTTCTAAAATCACTTGATATCATCATGTTGGATCACTGTCCTTAACAGTGGGGTACCAGAATATGATTATCCTTATATAACTTATTTGAAAGACACTTTAAATATGCTAAATAATGTTGAAAATGTTCCTCGTATTGTTACTTTTCTACTAACATAAGAAATTTCATATAGTATATTTTAAGTATGTCACTGAAGTTTACCCGATATAGTATAAAGTCCAGTTGACTGTAATTGGTAAATACATAATGGGGTTACAATAAATAGGCAGGGGAAACTTCCAGCAGTGTCTACAAGAAGTCTAAGTAACTTTCCAGGGAAATAGTGCTCCTCTTTTCATTCATATCTTTTCTGTTGATGAATACTCACAAGACTTGAAAAAGTCCATGTACCCCAGTGAGTAAAACTTTTCTCTTACCTTTAACAGAATATAAGCTTTCCTGTACAAAGAGTTTCTGCCCTTTGTGGTTGCACAGGTTACACTCCCAAACACAAACTAAGCCTTCCTGCTCAACTGTTTGTAGTAATGTTACTTTTATAAAAAACAGAATGTGGACAGGCAATATACATTACAATCACAAATTGCTCTCGGTGGTAGGAACTAGTACATTCTATGGGGAGAAGGTAAATTTCTAACAGTAGGGAAATAGATAACTTTGGATTTAGTTATAAAATAAATATTTTCACTTTAGAACCGGTCTTTTTATCTTTTATTCTGCTAGAAAGTTGACAGTTCTTATCAAATAATTTCACATGCCAGTCTTATTTGTAGATTTTATATCCTTTTTTGTTTTTGTTGGAAACCACAGCAACAGAGGAGCTCAGTCTTATTATCTGGTTTCTAGTTCCTGTTTACATGGAAATGGATATTGGATCTGCGAAAATATAACATTATAATTGAAAAACTTAGCACTTTTCAAAATTAAATGGAGCCTGTGTCAACTGGATTTTAAAAACTGTTAACTGACAGATTTCAGAATACGAATTTTAAAATAAGGAGTCATCCAGTGGAATAGTTTCTAGTAAGAATTTACAACCAGAAGGGACAACCATATCATCTAGTCCAGTGGTTCTGAAACTGGGTTGGGACCCCAAAATAGGGATGTTAGCATGTTGTGTACACAGTTAACTGATAAGCCTTTGCTCGCCAGTTAATCCTATCAACTACATACACTTGTTGCCCCGGTATCAGAGGCAATGGGCGGGGGGAACGTGAGGGGGAGGTGGGAGCTGGTGGTAGCAGGGAGCTGGCTTAAAACCCAGATTTCCCTAAGCACTGGCTTCAACTAGCCTCCCTGCATATAAGCATGTAACCACTGAAAAATTCTGCAGTTACACATTTACAAAAATAAATATTTGCTAACATCCCTGCCCCAAAGTAGATTGCTTGCATCTCCATTTTAATGGGCTCACTAAGGCTGCTGTTAGACTTGCTGGGCCCTGGGACTAAAACCTGAGTCCACCACCCAGGGTCAAAGCTAACACCCTTCAACTTTTCCCCCCTTCCACTCTCACCTCGGGCGGTAAGGCTCGGGGGTCCTGTATTAATTTTTGTTGTCAGAAGGGGTCATGGTTAAGTGAAGTTTGAGAACCGTTGAGCTAGTCTGTACTGGCACTCCAACCCTCCACACACACTGAAATGAGGTTGAAGCCTCAGCACTGGCTTCCTGCTGCAGGGGCAAGCCTTGTGGGCCAGATCTGGCTTCTGAGGGACAGGAAGAAGCTCCGCATACTGCCATTCCCCTTCCTCCGATTGGGGAATGGCAGCACAGGAAGCCACTCGCTTGAAGACTTTCCCCACTGCTCCTATTGACCACAGTCCTGGCCAATGGGTGGTGTGGAACCAGGTAAGTGCCTCTAAGCCCAGACCCTCCACCCACACTGCTGTGTACCCCCTTTCTGCTGATATCACACTCCTGCATCCTACCTTCCTATCTATCCCCATCTTCAGACCGCTCCTACATCCTACCACCCAGCCAGACCCCTCCTACACATCCACTTTGTTGTCATGGGTGATAGTCTGGTGGTCCGTGGAAAGGTTTACATTGAGCGGGGTGGGCCATACGCCAAAATGTTTGAGAACCACTGATGTAGTGAAAAGAGACATAACAAGGTAAGTGGAGGGAAGCAGAAATAGGACAAATTCATAGTAGAATTGAGTGCATGTTTTTAAGTGAGGATAATTAATGTTTGGAAAAATTACCAATGGTTTGTCCAGACTGTAATCCTTTGTCCAGAGCTGGGTCAGCGTACGTGTTCAGACATCATCCAGGTCTCATTTTTTCTCACCATAAAACCTAAATTATTGATAACCATGACACAGAATCTGAGGTCTATGTTTTGGGTTTTTAAGGAAATAGAGTTAGCAGGTATTCTCAGTGTTAGAGGTGTAGCCGAGTTAATCTGTAACTGAAAAAATTTAACAAATAACAAATAGTCTTGCAGCTTGTTAGTCTCTAAAGTGTTTCAAGACTATTCATTATTGAAAAATTCTCATATCACTTTGTCTCCTAATTCAGACCTAAAAGGTTCTCTACTTATGTGCTACAATCTAATTATAATTCCCCTCATCTTTCCACCAAAGCCAAGAAAAAAAATCTGATTCTAAGGCAGTAAATTCAATTAAGAAAGCTGAGTAAAGATGTAAAGTGTCTGAACATAAACCTGTCCCATGTTTTGTCAGTTTAGATTATAATTTGATGGAATCTCTGAGTGAGGGGGAGAATTCTTCATTTAAAAAAAAATCCCACAAAAAAAGGGAGGCTTTGTGTGTTGCCCCTACTCCCAGCACAATATCTCAGCTCCCATTGTTCTGGGGGTGGGGGCATGTGGTGCGGAAAGGCACATGAAGCAGCCAGCCACTTTGAGGCTGCTCCATGCCATAGTCCCAGTAGGGCAGGTCGTGGGCCAGATTGAAAGGCTTGATGGGCCGGATTTGACTTGTGGGGTGTATCTTGCCAACCCCTGATTTAAATGCTGATTTTAAGCAAAATGGGAAGCATCCTTCAGAGCATTGTTCAACAATTCATTCCTTTTCCTTTAGAACTTCAGAAATTGAAATTGGAAAGCTATTAAGTCACTAGCCTGCTGCTTTTTCCCCTCCTCACCCTCAGAAAATGTGGGCTTGTTCTAACAAAGTTGTTACGTTATAGAGAAAAGGCAGAAAAATATTGTTCTTAGTGGGGTTAAGGGAGAAACTAAATTCTCTACAGGTTTCTCAGTAATTTTCTAGAATATAAATGTTCTCCACACAACTGAAAGCCATAGGTTTCTACTATATTTAGATATGCCATGGGGAAGGGGTATAGAGGATAGTCTTAACTAAGTGCAGTAAAGGTAAGAACAGAAAATATGTGGCCCAAATGGGGACTCACCCATTTTGTGCACTGGAGGAGTGGGTGGGTATTTATATTCTGTGCTTTTACTGAAAGGATCTCTGTCACCCATGTGTACTGGCTCTTGCCACATTTCTCTCCCTCCCCCCCCCCCCCCCAACATACACACATACAGACACACTGCCTCTATATTTTTTTATATCTGTATCTTTTATCGTGTATATTTTCTTTTGGGCCTGGGAGGAAAGAATTGAAAGAATCCTCAATAGTATTATTAGTTTAGATCCCCTATTCAGGATACTTGTAAAATAGTAACCTGGCCTTCATTGTGCACTTTCTCCTCCCATTACACCATCACCCAGTACTCTAGATATTCAGCCAAATTTGGTTGTGATATTTTACAGTCCGTGACTGTTCTTAGAGATACAATGCATTTGTCATTCCACGATCCATCGTCCTATCCTTCTACATCAGAGTATTTGGAAAGAAGGAACTAAGGAGGCTTGGGGTCAGCCAGTCCCTTTTATGCTGATGCCAGTGGCACGCACACAGCAGCAGAGGGAATTCAAGCTGCCCTGACAGGTACTACTAAGGGAAAATCTTATGGCAACTGTGCATAGGGGCACAAACGCACCTAAAGTTGAATGGACATATGCAGCCCATCTCGAAGAACAATAGTTATGGAAGTTCAGTAACCACTTTTTTGCTAAATTAATTACAAGCTTCTTGACTAGTTTTATTTGTCATCTTGCTTCTTAGAAAAAAATAACTTGCTCAATTATTGTGAATCTTTCTTGAATGCATTGGGGGAAAATGCAAGGGTTTTTACATGATTTTTCATAAATGTGTGTTTTCCTGTGTTTTGACGTGCCAGAAACTCTGTGGTGGTTAAAGTACAAATTTATGTAATTATTGTTAACTGATTGATTGAAGAAATATTTTCCTGTGCCATCATTGTTCTAATTGCATGTGGAATGCGGGGGAAAAAATTAGTGTACTGTTTTGCTTTGGTCTTACTAGGAATTTGCACTAAATAAAGCACATGACTTTAACCAAGAGAGATGCTGGCACTTACAAATTAGTTATATAAACATTTAAAAGTGTGTTCAGCAGTTAATGTAGGAACTTAAAGCTTTACAGAACTCTTGAAAGGCAACTTAAGTTAAAATGGCAAGCTTTTACATACAGCATGTAGGATGGCAGTGTGCCAGAAAGCCCATCTAGGTCTATTTTCAGTTCACTGTTTTGCAATGCTGTAATAAAACATGCAGGACAGTGAAAGCAATGTGTCAGTCTCTAATGATGCCTAGACCCCGTTATGTTACTAAATGTTTTGTTATGAATATACATTGTTCAACCTGATATATTCATTAAATGTCACTTCAAAACGGCAGCACAAAATGTCCATAGAAGGGTTTCTGAAAGGTTCATAGGAAAATCTTCAGGAACCTTTTTTTAAACTGGAAAAAATGAGCAGTTGACTAGTGTTAGATGAACCTGCAGAACATGAACAAACTGTTATTCATGTTAGCTGTTCTTCAAGTTTGATAACTTTTTATATATACACTCCAAGATGAACACCAAATTACATTAATATTTTCACATCAACATAAACAATTATAATTTTATTAATGGTAAACTTAATCCATTTGCTGCAATCCATTAATACTTTGCTTAATAGAAAAGAAACTGAGCAATAGTACTATTTTGTTGTGAACTAATGTAGCAATAAGTATTACTGTTCAGGGGATAAGTATATAAGCAAGCATCACATAGTAATTAAGATTAAGCCACAAGCTACTGTCTATAATTGTTTGGGGGTACTAAACAAACAGAACTTCTAACTGCATTGTCATTCTGAGAGACCCAAACCAGGAATTTAAAGTTTGTAAATAAAATATTAAAGAATATTACTTAATTCCAAAATTAGGCTAGTGGCAGGACTAGGCTGTGGCTAATGGTTATTTTTGTTAATGTGAAATGTTGGTCATCATACTTTCTTTTCTTCCTTTGCTCCCTTACCTGAAGTTTATGTAGAATTTTCAGGATTTTTTAAAAATTTGTCATGAATATATCTTTTTTTAAAAAGGACTTATTTTCGTTGAGCATGAGGAATATTGTTGCCACTGTTAGTGTGTACAAGTGATTGTTAAAATGGTAGCATATGGAATATCCAGCATTGTGTAAAGAGGAATTATAGTAACTTTGTTGCCGCTCCAACGCAACGATGTATCTTGCTTACTGCTGTTTTAGACTGTTCCATTAATTAGATTACATCTGCTTTACTGGGCTGATATTTTGAATGTTATACAGCAAGTCACTGGTACGTGTTGGAGCTGTGTTCTTGGAAAGGGTAATATATATTGGTGACCTGCTGGTACAGTAATGGCATAGTCAAGAGGGGACACTTGGCGGGCCCTCAAGAGGTAGGCAATGATAGGGAGAATGGAGGGATAGAAGTGATAGATGCTTTGGCCAGAGGCTCCAAGAAAAAAGCAAGGCCTGGTAATGTCTTTTCTCTCACCCCCATCCACTTTGTCCTCCCTGCCCGACGCTCCTGCCAGTGAGTGGAATTAAAGCACAGGGGCGTGTGCCATTTTGACTGGTGCTCCTCCAAGGGAATGGGAGTGTAGGAGCGGGAGGCACAGGAGCTTGAAAACCCCTGCACCCAACCCTGTTACCCAGCAGGAATGCTGGGTGGGATAAGAAGTGGGATGGGAGCAGAGCCAGGACTGGGTGGATGGATCAGGATGTTAAGTAGGTGGGCTGTAGTCCATTCTTGCCTCCCCAGGACATATCCATCACTCATCAATAGGGCAATGTGTTCTGGTTCCCATCAGTCCTGATCAGCATATGTCATTAGCGATTTACAGTACCGTACTGCATAAGACACATATGCAGATTAGCAGGGCTCGACAAACCACGGTGAAATCCACTCACCAGCCCTGCACCGCGCATGCGCCAGACCCACACTGTGCATGTGCGCACCGCTGGTGAACAGGGCGACTGGCTGAAATCTACTCACAACGGGCGAGTAGGTAAATGGATTTGTCGAGCCCTGCAGATTACGACCAACATTAATCAGAATATGTTCCCCTATTGATGAGCAAAGGATATGCAAACCAATGGATGGGAGGGAGGACTTATACCAGGGTTTCCCTGTAATAAAGCACGAAAGACTCTGTATTTCCTACAATTTTATTTGTTCTTTCCAAGAAAACTCTTATGTGAAATGTATATGCTGAATAAGTGTGTGTCCTATGACAAGATTAGTGTCTAAACTATTAAAGATTTCTTATGGAATGTGTCTGACTTCCTTTAAGAAGACTGACTATGAATTCAGGCATAACATTTTCAGGAGCAAAAATTTTTAAAAAAACCCAAATTATTTTTGAACAGAACTGCTCATTAGTGTGTTACATTAAGAGTCCATAATTAGTTCATAAAATGATTTTTCATAATTCCTATTTATAAGGAATTAATAGGAAGAGACTGTTATGGATCTGTATCTTTGTCACTAGGAATGTAATAGTGTAACTGTTTAAATGGTTAACCAATAAGCATATGCTTATTGGTAACTATAATGGTTACATGCTGCTCCCAGAAATCTGGCTGCCATCTAGTGCTGCTGGTTCTGTATCCGAGCTTGCAGCGTGGGGTGGCAGCCAGCTCCAAGGAGCTTAAAAGCTGGCTTCTGGGGTAGATCCGCTCCCAGGAAGCCGGCTGTCGCTCCATGCTATAAATTCTACAGTATAAAGTTTATGCTGCAGAGTCTGCAGCACAGCCAGCTGCCAGCCCCACTCCTGAGGAGCTAGCTTTGCTGCAGGCTTGCAGTAAAAGTTATACTGGAGGGCCTGCTGGGTGTAATTGTGTAACCACTAAGACTATGTCTACACTACGAGTTTTCTCTGCAAAAAACATGCTAATGAGGGACTCATTTGCATATTTTCTGCCAATCTGTTTTTGCACAAAAACAAGCAGTATGGACGTTTCTTTTTGCACAAAAACCTCTTTTCCCACAAGATTGGAAAAAGGGGCTTTTGCACGAAAAGAAATCGTCCACACTGCTTGTTTTTGAACAAAAACCCAAGCACAGAAATGAATCGGCACAAAATATGCAAATGAAATCATGACTCATGCAAATGAGTCCCTCATTAGCATGTTTTTTGCCGAGAAAACTCGTAGTGTAGACATAGCCTAAGATTTCTAACAATTACAGTTAACTAATTAACCACTCTTTAACATGTCACAAAGATTTCTTAAAATCTAAATTGGGGCACGGGGGGAGTTTTGTATACTGGACTTGACTTCCATGTCCCAGAGCAAACTGTTCCTGATTTAACTGGCTGGCTTTAATTTGATTCAGATAATATAGATTCCTGGCTTGTTTATCTTAAAATCAAGTTGGAGCTGTCCTTCCGATGATGGGAAAATGAATTTTCTAATTGATTTTATTTGTGCAAATTAAGAAGATAGCTACATAACTACTGTATATTAACTGTAAGGAGATCGTTAATGCATTGAAATAAAATTTTTACATTCTTACAAATTCTTTACTGTAAACTACATTCAGGCCTTTTGACAGAAGATGGTGAGAGAGGGGACACGTCGTCAGTTGTCCTGGGGCCTGGCGATTCGAAGGGGCCTGGGACTCCTGGCCAACACTACTGCGGCTACCATGGCAGCGATGGTGGCCAGCACCTTGGGTCCCTTTGAATCACTGCTAGAGCACCACTTCACTCAGCTCTGTGTGTGGGCTGAGACCAGCGCCGCAGCCCAGGTAGTGCTCCTGGCATTGCCTCTTCCACCCAAGAGCCCATCCCTTCTGAGGGCATGGGGCTGGTGTGTGTGTGTGTGTGTGTGTGTGTGTGTGTGTGTGTGTGTGTGTGTCTCTCTCACACACACTCACACTCACACACACACACAGACACCTTGCCCCAGTGTCAATGGTAGCTGTTGGTCCTGCTGACTATATTCTAGGCACCGTGACTTTAAAATGTTCTAAGGAGAGTTCATATGCGAAGGTTTGTAAATTCACAACCTTTCAATGATGTAACTGCATAACTACTATAATTATAACTGGTTATAGGATATTTTAGTTAGATAGGTTGAAATAACACAATGTTTTTTAGTGAATATGAGTTTTGTAAATTATTTGGAACATAGTGTACTTATGAACAACTTTGAATAGTACATGAAAACTGCTAGTTTGAAGAAATCTTAGAATTAAAAATGAAGATTAGAAAGAAGCTGTGAGTCTGTCCAAGATACTCAGGAAAAAATGCCTTCTGACGTTTTATTGTAAATTCAAATAACGTATATGAATAATGTATAAGTAATACCAAACCTTATGGTTCCTGTTTCTTTGAGATTTGTATAGAAAGTGTTCACATCTCCTAAAGGTCTGAAGGTAGTTCCCTTCTTTATTAGTTACCAAAGGGGTGTCCCCGAAGTAAGAGTATACACATGTAAATACAGATATCTTATATTAAATCACATCTATTTGGCCTAGAATAATCACAAAATATTTCAGAATGCATGTAGTTTAATATTAGAATAGAAACACTGCTAGATGTACACAAAGTTTGGAATATTTACAGCAGTATAGTTAGAGAAATATCTTATTCAACAGCCTAAAAGCTTTCAGCTAGCATTCCCCCACCACACTGTGGAGTAACCTAGGCTAGTGAGTGGCTGCATGCATGGCCCTCCTTCACCTGAGTGAGCCAAAAAATTGTCTCAACCCCAAGACCACCTTGTAGATCTACGTGTGTACCTTGAATTTGCAGTGTTTGCCAGTTGAACTGTAGCAGCACTTGAATTAGATGCAGAGAGAGCATATGGCTTTCACAGTGCTGTGTGCAATCAATCACATTTTATTTCATGTGCTTTACATGCATGTCAGTTTTGAAATACCAGTAGGGAAAAACTGCATGGATGAAAATCAGCAGCAACCCTGTGCATAGGCAATGGTAAACAAAATGTCTTGTGGACCACACACACAACCCCAATCAGCTGCATTCAGGTTGCTCACCACTGCCCTACCTCATTCAAGTGTGTTTTTGGCCCAGTTTGTGACCAGTTCCTCAAAAAATAAAATGAATGTCATCTTTTGGTGAATTTTGTATGGTTAATCATGTTTTTAAAAGCCAATCACTTCATCCTTGTGCGTCAATAAATAATAAAATTAAAGTATTCCTCCTCTTGAGTAAATTAAAGTCCAGTATACTAGGTGTTTCATTCTTTGTTAGCTTTTTGTTTCTATACCATTATTCTTGTTTAAGCACCAATGATGTATTTTAAACTGTGCAACACAGCTATAGTTCAAAGCTCTGGGAAATCTTTTACAGCGGAGTGAGCTGCTCTGTTTGGGGAACAAATAATTGGAATGCTCCTGTTCTGCCCTCTGAGGAACATAGTGACAGGCAGACTGCTGCTGCAAGGAGAGGGCTGGAGAGACTGCTGTGCTGCTTTTGATATTCTTTAGCACTAAGAGCACACAGAGCTATGAGAGAATCCCAAGAAGCACAGGGATCATCTCTGCCTTCCCACAACACTGCACTGCAGGATGCTTACACAAATTACTTTGCTCTATTTGTCCATAGGGTGCTAGCAATGTGGCCATGAAATATTGACAATGGGAGGCAGAAAAACCAGTTTGACTGTTTCTCACGTTTGGTGACATTTGCATATTGACAGCATGAATTTATTGTAACATCTGATCACATAGACGACCCCCCCCCCCCATGCAGCACTGCCACTTTGAAATGCCTTGTGCAGCCTGAGGACTCCCCAGCTGGCCCTAGGCTGCATGCGCATTTCAAAGCAGCGTCACGTGGAGCCCAGGGTCTAGCCCCACGATCTATGCGGCATTACCGCTTTGTAGTACCCTCTCCTCTCCCCTTTCCTTACTGCCTCTTGCTGATAGAGGCGGCGGGGTTAGGGAACAAAATAGGCACTGGGAGCTATAAAAAAAAAAAAATGAGAAGATGATAAAATGAGAGAGAACTTAAAGGCACAAAAATCCAAAAGGAGGAGGACAATATACATATAGGCTGTGTCTACATTGGCACCCTTTTCCGTAAAAGGGATGCTAATGAGACACTTCGGAATTGCAAATGCCACGGGGGATTTAAATATCCCCCGTGGCATTTGCATGAACATGGCTACCGCTTTTTTCCGGCTCGGGGTTTTGCCAGAGAAAAGCGCCAGTCTAGACAGGATCTTGCGGAAAATAAGCCCTTTTCCGGAAGATCCCTTATTCCTACTTGAAAGTAGGGCTTATTTTCTGCAAGATTCCGACTGGTCTCATTAGCATCCCTTTTCCGGAAAGGGGTGCCCATGTAGACACAGCCATAGAGACAAGAAGGGAACAATAAATAGGTAACTTTTACTCAGAGGAGAGCGACAAGAACTAGCAAAACCTCTACCAGGTGCCTTAAAATATTAAGGGTAATTACCTTGACAGGAAGATGCTTTTCTCCTCTGTACTAGCACCAAACCTATTTTTGGCATTAACATTTTTAATCATGTTGACCCCAATCCTGCAGTGTCAGCTATTTTGTCTGAAAACAGACTATAAGATTGGGCCCCATTGGAAAAACTTGGGCTGGGCAAAAATGATGAGATAGTCCACATTTCCTTACCTTGCATGAATGTGTTGGGGATTTAACCACTATCCCATATGGGGGATATAAACAGTTACATCAACATTGTGGTGATTAAAATCTTAATGGAAGTTTTTTCCTGAAGTTTCTACTGTAGTGGTGATTGAAAGAGGAGGCTACAAAACTATAGCTAAAATAGAGCTGTGCCATCAAATCGTAACCAAAGCTGCATATTTTGAAAAAAAAAATGCATTCATAAAGTACTACTAGAAGATTTATTCAGCATTGCTTGGGTTCTTAAATCCAGTTTTTGTTTTGGGGGGAAAAACAGAAAATGTACATGGTTTGGGGTTGGGAATGAGCAGTTCAGTATACAGGCTGGCCTAGGGGGAGAGAGGACTACCCCAGGTCTCTCTCTCTCTCTCTCTCTCTCTCTCTCTGCAGCAGCTTGGGGCACAGTGAGAAGCACCACTTCATGGCCACTGTGGATGGGGAGCTTCATCCCTCTCTGCCTGCCCTAAAGGGCCCCAGGATGGTGGGAGGCTTGGTGCTGGGGCAGTCCCAGATGAGGGGAAGGAGTGTGACCCCCTGTCAGTCCCTTTCACCTGCATAGTGATTGTCTTTTTTCTGTATGATTTTATGAAAAGTAGTCCCATTCCAGACATATCACATTTTCCTGGCACAACCAAACCCTTACCTTGCTTTAGTTTTAAATTATAAGCGGAAGCTATATATCAAATTTGGTGGTCCTAACTCTTACCATTTGGGAGGAGTTCTTGGACAGATGGGCAGACTGACTAACTGAAACGTTCTCAGATATGAAGATTACTAGGGGGCTGTGCCTTCTGCTTGTTGCACTTGCCAACCCACCTCATTTGGAGGTAGGCAGCCCCAGCTCTCCCCCCCAGTGGCCAGGGAGAGCCAGGCTGAGACGTGACATCCCTGGCCTGCCCCAGCTGCCAGTTCCCTCTGAGGCCAGACCAGTCCTGGCTTTCTACCTCTTCCACTGGCCACTGGGGCATTGGGCCAGGCTGGGCCACAGCAGGCCCAGCTCTCTCCCTCCAGCTGCCAGGGCCGAGGCTCCCCACTGCCACCAGGGATGGTCTAAGGCTTCCACTGCTCTTCCCCAAGACCCCTTCCCCCCAACTCTTGCCCCCTTATGCCTTATCTCCCCCCATCCCTTCTCTCTCCCTCCTCTTCCTCAGAGCTTGGAAACCAGGGCTGGGGTGAGGTCATGCCCAGCTCTCCCCAGCTGCTGGAGAGGGGATTTCACTGGGCCTGTGCTCTCCCTCCCCCGCCCCGGTTGCCAGGGAGGTGGGGTCTACTCTGTGGCTTTGCCAGTTTCCGTGTTCTCCCCCAGTCACTGGGAAAGTGGGAGGAGGGAGGCCTTGGCACTGGAGCAGAGCACTGGGAAAAGAGGTGGGGAGAAGGAGGGAGGAGTCAGGTGGGACTCAGAGTGATGAGATGATGTCACTCTGTTATCCCACAGGAAGAGGTTTTTTTTTATATATAGTGAGAGATCAGTGCATTGAAAAGTGACCTCCAGTAATGACCTATATTAATGTCTAATCTCACACAACCAAAACATCCTTGCCCTGTCCACTGTTCTGCCCTTTCTCTGATGCCACATCACTATTCACTCCATTTCCTCCTTCCATCTCTCACTCTCTCCCCTTCTCACTTTCACCAGGATGGGGCAGGTGGTTGGGGAGGAGGTGCGAGTTCTGGGCTTGGGTCGAGGGGTTTGAAGTATGGGTGGGAGCTCTGGAATGAGCTTTTACTTTGGGAGAAAATTTGCACATCCTTTGATTTTACAGGTGACACATTCTATTCATTCAACTGATTTGTGTTATTTCTGCACTCTCCATATGTAGAAACTTAGAATTGCCTATTATATAATTAGGATTCAATTCTAGACTGATAATTGTGTGTCTTCATCAGTTTCACTATTGCTGATATTTGTGAATAGATTTGTGATGTTTACAAAATATTTTGGAAGGCATGACATTAACCTGTAGTTATTTTTTATATTTTCCTTGCCAGGAAGAAGGCAATATCAAAGAGATTGCAATAACACATCATGTAAAGGAAGGACATGAGAAAGCAGACTCATCACAGTTTGAACTTCTTAAAGTTCTAGGGCAAGGTTCTTTTGGAAAGGTAAGTTAGTTGTATATATTTTTGTAGAAGGGTTATCAATAGCCCTGATATTGGAAAGTCATAAGGATGACATATTAAAAATATCTTACATTCAAGCTGTAGTCTTAGATTATTTCCTAAATTGAGCTTTATTAACGAAGCACTCAAGTTCTGGCAGTTCTTCACACAGGGCATAGTCAACCTGTGGGACTCCTTGCCAGAGGAGTCTGTGAAGGGTAGAACTGTAACAGAGTTTAAAGAGAAGCTAGATAAATTCATGGAGGTTAGGTCCATAAAAGGCTATTAGCCAGGGGGTAGGAATGGTGTCCCTGCCCTCTGTTTGTCAGATGCTGGAGATGGATGGCACGAGACAAATCGCTTGATCATTGTCTTTGGTCCACCCCCTCCGGGGCACTTGGCGCTGGCCACTGTCGGCAGACAGGCTGCTGGGCTAGATGGACCTTTGGTCTGACCCAGTATGGCCATTCTTATGTTTTTATGTTCTTTTGAAACCAGTAAATCTGTTCCAAATTTAGCTGTTCTGTAAACCATAGAAAGATTCCAATTCTCTCTTCATGCGACTCTGGTATGAAAGTTTTCTAAAGATATTTAGTATTAATATGGACAAGTGTATGCTTCCTGGATTGATT
Source organism: Pelodiscus sinensis (assembly GCF_052426305.1). Lineage (NCBI taxonomy): Eukaryota > Metazoa > Chordata > Testudines > Trionychidae > Pelodiscus > Pelodiscus sinensis. The sequence goes on from NC_143052.1 coordinate 213,027,727, forward strand.
GACCCCTCATATCTTTAACCCACTGTCATATCTGGGGGGGAAAAGAATGTGGTAGGCAGAATGGCCATCAGTAAGGAAAAAGTATTTCACAATGTAGGATGGCTCTAGTTTTGTTCATGGGCTACAGAAAATGAGTTTTGGTTCTGTAGTCACTGAATAAATAAGTGATATTTGGTAACCTCACAGGGTTGTTTCTATCATACAATATCTATCAAAATTGGACAAGGCAGGGCTGTTCCTCATCTTCAGTATATTTGGAGATTTTGATAGACTCATTTGCACTCATCTTAAATGATAACCTTAATACTTTGAGTATTAAAACAGGTACTATCACAAGAAAGATCTCTTTGCTTGCAGATAATTAGTCACTTTTGCACTCACAGGAATATTTAAAACTTTAACTGGGTTCTGGATATGTGCAAGGCTCACAATCAAGTGAGGAAGCTTGAAATATATCCTATGAGCCAACAGTACTTTCTGGTTTCCTCTTAATATTAGAATCCAGATTAAGTACTGATCATAAACCTAAAGATGTTTTAACCTCCTGTTATACTTGAATTCTGAACCAGTCTTAGCTAAAAATCATAATTGAAGAGAGATGAGGACAACCTGTCTATGCCTAATTTAGTCAAGTAAGGCACAGTATCTGCTAAGTTTATTTTTGGTTGAGTGTGTTTTTAATCTGCCTTGTATTTATTTAAGAAATAGCACAGAAAAACAATTATTTGGATAAATAGAAATGTTTTTGACAATAGCATTGACATTCATCTAAATGTTTAATAAGGTACAAATCCTAAAGTTATTACCTGTCTGTACCCTGTTTTTTTTATCAAGAAATACTAGCCAAGTCATTATATGAAAACCTCTGAATTTAGGTAAAGATGAGTAATCCAGGATAAAGAAAGCAATCTTCGAACCATTAGCAATTATATTTGAGATCTCATAGATGACATAGTTTTACAGGTAGGGACCTTCCTGGTCCAACACACTCAGGACCTAACTGGTCCTGGATGAGGAATTTTGCTGGTCCAGGGGAGATTATGTCTGGCTCCTGCTACCAAGCCTCCCAGCTGTCTCCTTACCTCCACCACCTGTCCCTGGAGTGGCTGCCCTACCTGTCCCCCACATCTCCCTGCTAAGCCAGGCTCCCAGTGCGCCGGGCTCTTGTTCCACTACCGTGTGCCAGGCAGCCCAGCTGCAGGGGCCTACCCGCCTGCCCTCCACTGGAACTCTCTGGTCCTGGAACAGAAAGAGTCCCAGTTTACAGAGGTTCAACCTGTATTCATCACTTCTAAAAGGCCTTGATGCCTGGGCAGTTCTTAAATATTAATAACTCATAATTTTGAAGCCACAGTAACTCCAAGGGCCTGATTCTCATTAACACCAGAATATGTTTGTATTTCTCTGGTATCCACTGGCATTTTAGTGTACATGAGATCTGGGCCCAAAAATATTAAATATAGTTTACTGTACCAAACAGTAAAACTTGATTCACATAACAGTTGCATTACATCTAACTGCCCAATGTGTCATAACTCTATCCAGTCACTAGCACAAACATGTGTGATCATCCTCTGTTGTCAGATTTACCCTGAGTGGTTAATAGCAAATACTAAATTATGGCTCAAAATCCCCTTCACTAGTGAACCAAAACACCAATATAAAATGGTTTGTATTTGGCTCTTACTAAACATAGAATTTGTCTTCATTGGAAATCAATACATCACCCTTCCATATCTGCCTTGTTTAGAGATATTAAAAACATAATCCCTCTAAAGAAATCCAGTTATATTGCAAAAGAAAATGAAACATGCTTTGATTGAGTCTGGTATTACTTTACTAATACATGTGATGTTTGATCATAGTATACTATAGCAAGGTAGATGGGCACAAACAGCTTTGTAATTTTCTGGAATATTTTAAAAAAAAACTTTTAGAATAATTAATATATTTCCTTTAATTACTTATGAACAGTTGTTAGACTTGCAGTCGTTATATTTGTTTCCTTTCTAAATTAACTCTTCTACTCATCCCAACTATATGTAATATCTGCAGCTTGCTTATAACTGGGGGTACGTCTACACTTGCTCCCTACTTTGAAGTAGGGAGGCAAATGAAGCATACCGAAGTTGCAAATCAAGCGCGGGATTTAAATATCCTCATTGCATGAGGAGTACCACTTAATTTGAGGGAAAGGATTTAAATCGGACTACCGCATCTACACGCCACAAGTTACATCGAGCAACCGGCATTTTAAAATAGCGACCGTCCGTGAAAATGCTAATCAAGCGCGGGATATTTAAATCTCGTGCTTGATTTGCAACTTCAGTATGCTTCATTTGCCTCCTTACTTCAAAGTAGGGCGCAAGTGTAGACATACCCTGGGTTTTTTGTCACCTTCCTATTAATTCCTATAAAATGTGAAACTGCTTGAAGAGAAATACTTCAAAAACTTTTCTGTAACTGAAGAGAATGGGCAGAATGTTTAATTTGCTGTTTCATTTAATTGCTTTTTAAATGCTTATTAGAGCAACTTCAGACTAAGGATGCTAAGAAGCAGGTAATTGACTAATTGTGTAGTTAAGGGGAGTCAGAGTCCAGGAGCTACCCCCTCTGCAACTTAAATGTAATAGGAGCCAGGCGCACAGGCATCCAGCTCCTACTATATTTAAACTGCAGAGCCGCAGCGGGGGTAGGTCCGAGACGTGACATGAGCCAGGACTAAGCAGTCCCAGCTTGCGCCAAGTCACAGATCACCATGGCTCTGCCATTTAAATGTAGTAAGAACCCCCTGGCTCTTACTACATTCAAAAGGTAGAGGCACAGTCTGGGTAGGTCCGGGACCCAGCACAAGCCGGGACTGAGCAGTTCCGGCTCTCACTGGATCCCAGACCACTGCACTTCTGCCTCCCCTGCCCTTCTCTCCCCCTCCAGCCCTGTGGAGATGGTGCTGGGGCTTTTAAGCCATTTCCCTCCAGCACCAACCAATTCCTGCTCTTTTCCCCCTGCCCCCAAGAGAAGGGGGAAGTAAGTAGTTGAGTAGTGACTCAACTAGTCGCTTACATCCCTACTTAACACTAGTGGTGGGAAAAAGTACCCAAAAAATTACTTGAGTAAAAGTACTGCAATTTCTGGAAAACTACTTGAATAAAAGTACAAATGTAAAATTGTCCTCAAGTACAGGCAGTCCCCGGGTTACGTACAAGATAGGGACTGTAGGTTTGTTCTTAAGTTGAATCTGTATGTAAGTCGGAACTGGCGTCCAGATTCAGCCGCTGCTGAAACTGACCGCCAGTTCTGACTTACATACAGATTCAACTTAAGAACCCCAAGCTTCCCCAAATCAGCTGCTGCTGAAACTGATCAGCGCTGATTCCAGGAAGCCTGGGGCAGAGCAACTCTGCCTCGGGCTTCCTGTAGTCAGCGCTGGTCAGTTTCAGCAGCGGCTGACTTGGGGACGCCTGGGGCAGAGCAGCTGGGATGCTGCTGGGTTGCTCCTGCTCCTCGGCGCTACTGGACCAACCCAGCAGCATCCCAGCTGCTCTGCCCCAGGCGTCCTGATTCAGCCACTGCTGAAACTGACCAGCAGCGGCTGAATCAGGACCTGGGGCAGAGCAGCTGGGGTGCTGCTGGGTTGGTCCAGTAGTGCCCAGAGCGGCGCTGCAGGACCAATCGGCAGCGCCCCAGCTGCTCTGCTCCAGGGTCCAAAACAAAAGCCTGGTCTGCTGGGGGGGGGAGGGGGTCAGCTTACTTATCTGATTAATATTTATCTAATTTAAGAACTTTTTAAAATATATTGAATACAGGTATTTCTTGTCAAAAAAATCTCAGGATCAGATGCTAGACAGCTTTATGCAATGAAGGTATTAAAAAAAGCTACGCTCAAAGGTAAGTGATCATTGAAGTAATTTAATGTACAGAAATTGATGTGTATGTGTGTACCAAACCTTCATCTTTTGCAAACAAATGTAAATATACTGTTAAAAATTTAGTTCGACACAGAGCTTTTAAGTACACATTTAACTTAATTCTAAACCATGAAATATGACAAAGTACTGTCCTTGTATTGTAAACACAAAAGGACTAATGAATGAATGAAAGCATCATGTTCGTAGAATTTTTATGAAAACAAAGCTGTCATGGAAAGAAAACTGACAGGATGACAACAAAGAAGTTGACGTGAATCTGTGTACATTAGACAGGACATTTTCTAAAACTTTTAGTACAAATTTAATTATAATGTAGTTTGATAAAATTTGAAATAAATAATACGCTTGAACCTCTGTAGTCCGAGTGTCCCTAATCCAGGAACACCCATGATACAGAGGAGTAAGTGACTCTGTGTGCTGGTGCTGCCCCTTCTCCCTAATTAGGGTAACGTAATGCAGCAATGTGCTTCCCCTGCAGCTTTTCCCCACCACTTCCATAGCAGTGGGGGCTCATGCCTGGGAGTGGTGGGGAGCATGGAGCCACACGTGACCCCTGGAGCAGGACGCTAGGTAATCTCTCTAACTCAATCCCGCTCATGCCTACACTACGCAGCACCCTCCTTGGCCTGGCAAAATCTTCAGTCCAGCATAACCTGCTTCTAGGGTTGGCAGGTGTCTGGTATTGACCCAGATAGTCTGGTATTTTTGCCTCCTGTCCGGTAAAAAAAAAAATTCAGAAAATACCGGACACCTAAAATGTCCGGTATTTTTTTATTTTTTTTTCCCCTGCCGGGAGGTGAAAATACCAAACACCTGGCAAACCTACAACACACTCAGCAACCGGGCCCGGATCCCCCGCCTAGCTCCACCTCCCCCACCCCTCCACTTACTTGATTCCGCAGGGGAGCGGTCTTGTGGCTGGAGCAGAAAAACAAGATGGCCGGGAGTGTGTGTGGCAGTGTGTGACTGACTCTGTGTAAGTGTACACAGACTGGGTGTGTATGATAATGACAAGAATGCATTCTGGCTGTTGCTGGGTAAGTTTCTGAGAGAAGTCATGCGCTGTTTAAGACTGGGAAAATTGTCTTGCTCTGTTTTCTCCCTCTCCCAGTCTGCAGAGATGGGGTATGGGAGGAAGAGTGAGCGTGAGAGAGAGGAAATCCATTCTCCCCTCCCCGCCACACAGTTCGCAGGTCAATCCTGGAAGCAGCTCATTGTAGGATGGAGCAAGGTGTGGAGAAGGGGCAGCTAAGCACATGTTGTCAGCTATAAGTATACACAGTCTGCTAATTGGCTGGATATGCTGGAGAGAGATGTTGACAGGCCAGATCTGACCCCTGGGCCTGATTTTGCCCACTCCTGGTTAAGTGGGAGGTTTTCTCCCTCCTGTGTGCTTTGACATCAGCGCATGCATGGGCATGCAAGCCTATGGATCTTGTGGCAAGCATATACCTAAAAGTGACCCTCACACTTCCTGTTTAAAGTGTTTTAAAAGAAGAACATCAGAAGGATCTCTCTCAGATCCCTCAAATTGAATAAGATTTCCCCTTGGATGCCTATAACTGATGAGTGTGAAGATGTTAAATTAGTTCAGTTCTGGCAAGGAAAACTCTGTCAGTGGCTGTACATGAGGTCTCTCTCTCCATCGGCACAGACACCTGTGGCAGGCTTTCTGATCTTCTTCATGGAGACAACGCTTGATCTCCAAGTGTCGGGCACCATTCTTGATGGTGGGCCTCCAGTTTACCTGATCCTCCATTTGCCTCTCTCAGGTGTCGGCACCAATGTTATTTCCCCTGCCTGCCACGAGACCTTGTCCCAGTCCTCAGCTTAGCATAGAAAATCCGTTTGGCAAACATGTCAGGTATCTTGACCACATGACCAGACAATCGTAGCTGCCTGTGGGCATTTTCCTGAATGCTGCAAGAATCAGCCTCTGCAAGGACACTAATGTTGGCCTGTCTGTTCTGCCACGTGATGCCCAATATTCTCAGGTACCTTTGGTGGAATTTCTCCAGATATTTAGTATGACATGTATAAGGAGTCCAGGCTCCAGCTCCATATAGCAATGTTGGAATAACAACAGCATTATAGATGTCGATTTTGGTCTGTGTCTTGATGTCACACTCATTGTCAGTGTCAGCATTACTGGACAGATAACATGATAAGGATGTTAAAGACTAGTTGACTTTATGCTTATCAGCTGCTTATCAGATAGTCAAGTCTACTAGTCACTTCCCCTCCCCCCCTTTGCTGCCTCTATCAGACAGAGGTAGAAAAGGGGGTGGGTGAAGAGGGAGTACTTCAAAGCAGCAGCTGTCCCCAGGCTCCATGTGGCATTTCCACAGAACCTGGAGTCAGCTGGACGCCGCGGAAATGCCACACGGAGCCCTGGATCTGCTGGGGAGTCCCGAGCTGGCCCCAGCTCTGCGTGGCATATCCAAGTGCTGCATGGAGCCTGGGGTCAGCTGAGGAATCTAAGTCTCCCGCTGACCCCAGGCTCTAGGTGGGCACTTCTGCTTTGAAATGCACAAGAGCCCCCACTGGGGACTCTTGTACATTTCAAAGCTGGCATGCCATGGATCTCCACTGTCCCCGGGCTTCACATGGAGTTCTGCATTCCTCCGTTGAAACGTACAAGTGCCTATCGAGTAGTAAATTAATTGGTATTTAACATCCTTAATAGAGTATCACGGTCTGCATGTTATTATTTAAGACATAATGACGAATTTTGGTGTACTGCCAAAGTGTCTCAGGGTCTTCCAGAGGGCCTTTTGGTTGACAGTCCAATGCTTTAGTCAAATCGATGAATGCCATATACAGAGGCTGATGGTGTTCCCGACCCTTCTCCTGTAGTAGGCAGGCAGAAAAGATCATATTGGTCATTCCTCACCCTGGTCAGAAGCCACATTGTAACTGAGAAAAGACTTCTTCAGCTGGTGGAAGGAGATGTTCAGAAGGACTTTAGAATTTTACCTGCAGTTGAAAGTAAGGAGATCCCTTAGTAGTTTCCTGTCGCCCTTCTTAAAGGTGGTCACTGTGATGGCATTTCTGAGCTTGCTGGATACGGTTTCTTCTCTCCAGATCATCAGAATGAGGGTGTATAGGCACTGCAGCAAGGATGGACTTCCCTGTTTGAATATCTTGGCGGGGATTCTGTCAGTTCCTATGGCCTTGTTGAATAGTAATAGAGATGTAGCCGTGTTAGTTGTGGCCTTGTTGTCTTTCATCTTTTTTGTGGCTGCCTGGACCTTGCAGATGGAGAGTTCACAATCCATTTCGACATGGGCAGGTTGACTGGTGATCATGTTGAAAATGCTGTTGATAATTGCATAATGGTTGAACAGGTAGCTGAACTATTTCTGCCACTGGCAATTGATGCCATGTTTGGTCTTATCAAGTGATGTCCCATTTGCTGATCATAGGGGAGTGAAACCCTGTTTTGACAGTCCATAAATTACTCCAATAGCATTGAAGAACTCATGACTGTTGTTGGAGTCATCATAGGCCTGTATTTTCTTTACTTTGTCTTTCCACCAGTTGTTTATAAGGACTCTTTGTATAATTCCATGTTTGTTCTGCTGTGATGAGAAGTTGCTATGCTATACTTTACATCATCTGCATTTAATATCAGTTAGTTCCTGGTTCTCCTTATTAGTATCAAACCAATTAGAATGATCACCACCCATCTGTAAGACCTTCAAGCCCCTTACATTAAAAGACCGGGATCCGCATTCAAAGGTCCTTTTAATGGAGGTTGCTCTTTGACCTCAATTACACCACGTGCTACAGACTCGGCACTGACTGACGCATCATCTGTCTGAAGCACACCAGTGTCATCAGTGCATGGGCAGGGATGCCAGGTGGGTTGCCTTATAGACTTTTTGAGATGCTCTCACCACAGGTACTGGCCCCAATTGCTGGCAGTACAGCCAAAGAAGAAGAGGTAAGAAAGAGGGAGGTCCCTTGCAAAAGATAGGCCAAAGGTGTAACCCAAATTGGGCCACCAGCTTTCTGCTCTGCCTCTGAGCACTGCTGAAAAGTCCCCGACACTGCTTCTATCTTGTTCTCTGGTTCAAGCGGCTAGTTTGTTTGTTTGCTCTATACTCCTGAAGTGTTTCAGGCTGCCTAGGATCTCCTTCATTCTACGGCTCGCTTCTCATAGCTGGCACCTGCCCCACCACTGGCACCTTCTAGGGGCAAGCCAGCTATGATGTCCTGGCGCTCTTTCCCCAGCACTGTGCTCCCTGGTGCTGCAGACTGACTTTCCATCTGGAGTCTGTGCCAAGAAGTTCTACTCAAAGATGGCCATCCTGTACAAACACCTCTGAGTTGGAATCAGGAAGATCAAGTCGAAGCAGGAGCTGTGTATCACCATCAGATATGGAACAGCCACAGTGGCAGGCACCATCACAATGGCCCTTTTGAACCCCCTTGGCTTTTCATCAGAAACAGAGCAGAAGACAAGGGTAACACTCGGGGACAGTATCAGTGGCATCAGCTACCTTTGTGCCACCAACAGCACCCTCTGCTCACGTGCCAATTTGAGCCTTGGCACCGCCATTGGCTTTGACCCTAGCGCCTCATGAAATAGCACAGTTGCCAAACACTGACACCGGTCCTACCTCCAACTTCAGTGCTGACTCCCACTCCAGCATTGATTGGGCATTGGTACCTATGCCGTTATCTGCTCTGTGTACACTCTCTGCACCAGTTCAGGCACTGTGTCCACTGGCACCAGCTGCTTTGTCATCAAAGACACCAATGCTGTTCACAGAATCTGTCCTGCTGGTTTCCATCTCTTGCTCCTCTTCCCCCAATGAAACACTGACTGGCTCCATTCCTGGAGGATAATAAGGCCCTTCAGTAGTTCCAAAGGAGAGTGGCACAGGGTCTCGATGTACAGCAGAAGAAGCTGTAGAGAATACAGATCCAATTGTGAACATTTTATCTTCCTCAGCACTGGGATAGATAGCATGCTCATTGATCAGAGTAGACAAAACTAAGGCATTGTGGCAAACAGCATTCTCCGTACCACCAATGGCCAAAAGAAATGGAAGGCAGTACTTTGTGCCATTGCAAGGGTTTGAATATTTATATAGCCTTCTGCATTCCCACTGATTGATAGTCGACACAGCGAACTACCAGGAGAGAAAGGGGTTTCGAGGTCCATCACCCAAAATAGACACCAAACACCTGGACTTATATGGGAACAAGGTCTATTCCACTGGGGGCCTATAGCAGATACGGGTTTAATACATGTAGCTCTTTATCAAAATGTATGGGGTTGGTCCTTCAAGACTCCAGAGTTGAGTTCTCTGCTCTGGTAGAGGGAGGATAGGCTAGTGTCCAGGGCTTCATTGCAAGTAGTTTTGGATGTTTCACATGCCACCCATGAGGATAATGGCCCCAGGGATAGTCAAGACATGGCTTAAGATTTTGGTTGCCCTTTGAAGTACAGCAGACTATTCGCTTGAAGGCGATACCCTGTTTTCTGAAAAGATGGGCAAAAGGCTTCATAGCCTAAAGGACTCCTAAATGACACTTAGGTTGCATATGCCCTCCACTTAGAGGAGGCATTTTACACCCCATCCTCAGTATTGATCATATCCACCCCAAAATAGACAGGATGGGTCTAGGAGGCGACACAGGAATGGCCATAGGCATTAGCCCGGGTCAGGGTTTCTAGCCAACCGAAACCTGTCTTTAGTAATAAGCAGCAGTTTGGAAGGTGTGGTCAGGAGCACCATACCAGTTGCGATGATGGGTCCCTCCCCATTTTATTTTTCATTACAGTTATCCTGTTATTACCATGTGTGGACCTGTATTGCCACAGATCCTTGGATGCTGCATACCATAAGAATGGGATATTATAATTAATTTTCCTTCCTCCTCCCTTTCTGCCTACCCTCCCCATCCATATTCAGGGACCCTTCTAACAAGCAGCTTCTACTTCAGGAGATGCACACGCTCTTGTCTCTAAGAGCACTAGAGAAGTTTCCTCTGGAACTAAAGGAACAGGGGTTTTACTCCTGCTACTTCCTAAACCCAAAAGCTAGTGGTGGACTTTGGCCCATAATGGACCTGCTTGAGCTCAACAGGTTTATAAAGAAGTGCAAGTTTTGTATGGTTTTCCTGAAATCTATTATCCCCTCTCTTGATCCAAACAATTAGTATGCCACCTTTAGCTTGAGGGATGTGTACTTCCACACTGTAATTTGCCAGACTCTCAGGAAGTACCTAAGATTTATGGTAGGCAGTTGTCATTATCAGTTCACAGTTCTCCCATTTGGCCTCAAGCAACTCAGTTCTTCACAAAGTACATAGCTGTGGTGACAGCCTTCCTACATAGGCATCACATTCATGTGTTTCCCTATTGGGAGTATTGGCTTGTAAAAGACTGCTCCAGAGACTAGTACAAACTCGTTGGACACTCATCAGTCTCGCATTCAGTGAGCTAGGCCTCCTGCTGAACAAGTCCAAATAGACTTTTCCCCAGTTCAGAGGATAGAGTTAAGAGGAGCAGCCCTACACTCCCCATGGGCAAAAGTGTATCTCCTGCTATAACATTTTCAGACCACGTCCAAGATCATCCATAGCCTATGGCAATTTCCTACAAACACAACCAGAAATTGTCTCAAGCTTCTCAGGCACATACATGCATGATACTATGTAGTACGCTTTGTACGACTCAGACTGAGACCTCTAAAATTTTGGTTAGCATCCACCTACCAATCATCCAAGGACAGACTGGACAGGCTAATAGTCCTCCCGTTGACCTTATAGGACTCCCTCCTTTGGTGGCTTGACCAAGAACAAGTATGTTCAGGTGTACCTTTGGCAATCCTACGGCCCTCACTGACTTTAGTGAGAGATGCCTCAAACCTGGAGTGGGGAGCTCATTTAGGGGATATGAAAACTCAAGGTCTATGGACTGTAGCAGACTGAGCACTGCACATAAATGTAAGATAGCTCAGGGTGGTCCACCTAGCATGCCAAACATTCAGGTCCCATCAACGTAGCTTATTATAAGGTGTACTTTGTATTAGGGCTGTCAAGCGATTAAAATATTAATCGTGTAATAAATCACATGATTAATCGCACTGTAAAACAATAAGAATACAATCTAAATATTTTTGGATGTTTTCTACATCTTCTAATATATTGATTTCAATTACAACACAGAATATGAAGTGTTCTGAATACGAAGTGTATAGTGTTCACTTTATATTTATTTTTTCTTACAAAACATTTACACTAAAAAAAACTTCAGTTCACCTCACTGAAGTACTGTAGTGCAAATTCTATCAGGAAAGCTGAACTTAAATTTTTCTCCTAATCAAGAGTGTCCTTTTTTTTAGCTCAGCCCCAGCTGCAGGTGGCATAGGGCTCAGAGGTGGGGGTTAGCCCCCAAGCTCGGGGAAGGGTCATCCCCTAGGCTGGGGAGGGGGGTAGACCCCACCATGGGAAGTGCAGAGTTCGGGGGGGGGGGGGGGGGGGGGCTCAGGCCCAGTATCAAATGTGTGGGAGGGTCAGTCCCAGCCCCAGAAGGCAAAGAGAGTATGGCTCGGGTGAGCCCTGGTGGGGAGGGGGCAGAAGGAGAGACAGTTTAGGCAAGCCCCCCCCACCCCCAAGGCTGTTTTATTTTTTTAAAATATGGTCACCTGGGAGGGGACAGGAACGGGTGTCTGGGTCTTTACTTTTCTTATTTACTTCTCTGCTGGAGCTGGAACCATGGCTTCAGGTTTTTATCCTCCTTGCTGGCTGCTTTGTTTTTCCATGAGCCCTCTGGTGGTGGTTTGCTTTACTGCGCCTTACCAGAGAGGGTCTCTGAAGCCATTCATGATGGTTTGCTGACCTTTGCAATTATCAAGAGTTAATTTTTTTAACACATTAATTCTGCCCTGTGTTAATCGCAGGCATTAATGCCCACTAATTCACAGCCCTACTTTGCATCAGTAAACCTGCATACATGCCAGTGGGGTTGTGCCATTTTAACAGTTTCTAAATTGATATAGTACAAAAATGTACGTAGATCAGAGTATAGTGCTGTTGGAGTTCTTGGTTATTGATTTTTAATTTTTCCCCCCAAGGTTTCAAGTACCACCGACTTGAGCAAATCTCAGTTATTAGTGAGATTTTTCAGAAAACAATGTATTCTGAATTAGGTTCTTCATTCAGTCTCTCAAATTTGTCTCTGCATGGATTTTATTGAACAACATCAAGTTTAATAATTTAAACCAAAATATACAAGGAAGAATAAATTAGGGACATGTAAGAGAAATAATCTGTTCTCCCATGAATTATAGTTTGTTTTCTTCTTATATTATAGTTCGAGATCGGGTTCGGACAAAAATGGAACGTGACATCTTAGTGGAAGTTAATCATCCGTTTATAGTCAAATTACATTATGGTGAGTTATAAAAGATGAAATATTTCTGTCACTGTGGTGATAATTCAAATATCTGTGCAAAGAATCATAGAAATGAGTTGGTCATCTATACCTCAATCTTGCAAAGATTTATTGCACATACCTAGCTTTACACACTTTGAATGGTGACCATAAAATTAGTTGTACAATTCTCAGTATATAAAGTTAAGCACACAGGTAAGTCTTTGCAGGACCTGGGGCTTTAGTCCATCCTTTTATAGAAGAAACGTGTCATTTTAAATCCAACTAGTATTTTAAAAAAGATTTGTTTCTACGGCTGCCTATCTCACTTGTCTATTTTAAAACTATTTTCTATCCCTGGTTGTCCTATAAAATAATGTGTACAAATGTGTCTAGTTGCATTCCCATGTAAGTCTGTAGAAATACTATTGATTTTAGTGGCAACTCTGTTAGAGGAAAGAATTAAAATTATTCTCTTCAGCGTTCTGTTAACTGTACAGAGTAAACAAAATGCTGCAAAAGTAGAGAAGTATATTTTCTGATCTATCAGTTACAGCAACTTAGTTTTTTTGTAACAATAGTTGCTAAAAAGTTCAGAAATACGTGATTTTTTTCTTAAGTTGATAGTGCCCCTGTAATATCATATTGTTCCCTACAATTCAGTATTTTTGTACAGTCCTGTTTCCATGTAATTACTGTTGAGTATCATAGATCTACTTATTAGGTCTAATAGCTCATAACACTAATTTGTATTATGAATATTAAATGTATTAGCATGTCACATAAATCTAACTGTTTTGTTATCAAGATTTGGAAAAGAAATGCTGACTGGCCAAATTGTTTCCAGTGGCATAAAGTGTATTGGTGACCTGCCTCTACTATTTTCTTCTGACATGATACCGATTTGTTTAAAGGAAGAATTTATTTAATTATTTTAAGAAACTATGTTTTAATCTAGGAGAGAAAAAATCATTGTTTTAGTAATGGGAACAATGGTAAATTCTGGTAAACTTATTCTTCTGATTATAGTTAAAAATATGAATTAGCTGCTTATTGAAATTTGTTTTTAATGGGTCTTTTCAGCTTTTCAAACAGAAGGGAAGCTATATCTTATTTTGGATTTTCTCAGGGGAGGAGACTTGTTTACACGCTTATCCAAAGAGGTAAACAATTTTTTTACATTAAATATATTGTTCATTGATCTGTTTTGTAGAGGTATATCAAGAGAGTTTAATTTCATTTTCTTAATTATTAAAACTGTGGTTTTCATTAAACAGATTTTAAAAATAAAAGTATATTTCTGTCCCTGCTCTTCAGGGATTTGTTTTTCCCAAGGTACACACAGTGTTCCCTTATTGCTTTTGTACCTTCTCATCTCTTCCCCCTCTACACCAGACTGTTTAAATAACATGCTTCAAAAAGCATTTAGAGCTATTGAAATATGCTTATAAAGGGAGAATAGCTTAGGTGGATATGCCATAGTTTGACTGCATTTATTAACATTATAGTTTTGCTAAATTGATCTGTATTATTATTAGCCTCCCACTCCCCCCCCCCCCCCCAAAAAAAAAAAGAGCTGTGCAAACTTACAGTGAGCGGGATTTGTAATCCTTAGTCTAAGTTTTTAAAAAAAAAAAGAGCACACATTTTTAGCCCTTATGGTCATGAAGATAACTTTCTAAATATGAGCCAGAAGTAACTGATGCAGAGGTGTCTGTTGACGCTGCACTCAGGAGGCGTGATTGAAGCTTATATAGGTTGCTTTCAACAATGCAGCGTCAGCCCTGATCATGATTGGAAAGCCAAATGGAGTTCACAAGAAATCACAAATAAACAGCTTATGAAATATCCAATGCAGGAGATTTCTGGCTTTGGTCTCCAATGAAATTCATGGACACCTTAAAACCAATTGCACAAACCATGGCAGGGTGCAGTTACTTGTTGCATGAATGGAAAATAAAAAACTTTCCAGTGTGCAGCTGTGATCACCCAGAACACCACTGAACATATAACAGCTCGATGCCCATTCACACGTGAAGGGGGCGTGACAATCCCAATGCACTCTACTACTCAAGACTCAGTTATCTGGCTTACTTATCTAATTGCTGCTCTACATTTATATCAGCCATTTAAAAAAAGACTATAGCCTCTGACTGAAGAGGGCTGGGACTTTTAGTGAACTGGTAGCATTTTATTTGCATATTCATTATGCAAATTGTGAATATGCAAATAAACTGCTGGCAGCCCGCCAAAAGTTTGGGAATGGGTTTGTTGGTCTGCAGTATAAAAAAGGTTGGGAACCACTGCTGTAACTATTAGCACTAATGGAAGTTTATCTCAAAAATTCACTCATGCAGTTCTTTGCGTGTATTGTCTCTTCATATTCAGGATTTTGCTTGCCAGCCCTTTCATTTAGATTCACGCTTCTTGTCTCAAATGTAATTAATTTGTACCCCTAAAGCCATTTTATAATCTTGGGCCCAAATGCTTAGATCCACAAGGGGGCACGCATGCTACCTAGCTTTGACAGTGTTTCCAAATATCCATGATGCAAGCATAATACATGTTCTTCTTCTTCCAGTGATGTTCTGTGTTGTATTCCACTGAAGGTTACTTGTATACCAGAGGGATGTAACCAATGAGCAAAGGTTAATGCTATAGACTACATGCATTTTCTCCCTCCCTCCCACAGTAAATTTTTAGCAGGCTGGCCAGCAGCCCAGGTCCTGGCTTGGACCTACGCCTGCTGCGGCTCTGCATTTACAGTGTATTAGGAACTAGGCAGGCAGGCAGGCAGCCTGGCTCAGTCCCGACTCACACCCAATCTGGGAGCTCAGAACTCCCCAGGACAGGCTGCTGCCTCCCTGGTTTTTAAACTGGCTCCCCTCATGGACCAGCTCCCACCTGGCACCCCACACAGTAGTGCAGAGTGACAGGGAGGTCCTCAGGAGTGGAGCTGGAGCACACTGACTGCTTGTTCCACCCCCGGATACTATAGAATAATCGAGTAACTGATACGAATTCATGAGGTTAATCAACTATTCAGTTAACTGATATTTAACATCTCTAGTGCACCATAGATCCAGAATCAGAGAATTTACAACTACTAGTGTCTGCTGGTCTATGCATTCTCCCTTGCTCTGTGTCTTGATTTCGTCCAAGATGACAAAGTGCAGTATAGATTTATTGTACCTTCAGTTCCTTCTCATCACTGCATGGTCTAAGTCAGAGCTGCTTGTGGCCTCTCATTTTTCTCTGATGCACTCTAGAACAAAATCCCATTTTTGGAATTGTACATAGTCGGGCTTTTTTTGGTAATTTGACTTTGCACTAATTTTTAGGAATTAAGAGGCTTTTGGGACTCCATTTCTCTGATTTCCCTCCACCCATGTTTGGGTACTGGATTATACTAACGACACCAGTATTCTAGATCTGTGCCTCTTGCCTTCATTCGTTCTTGGTCAATGACATGAACCAGCACTACCTGTACTGTTTGTAAGAAGCCCACATTTTATCCAGATTCAGCTACTACCTTTCCTTCCCAAGCTATATTCAGAAAGGTTGGTCTCTGTGCCTCAAGAAGCACATGATTCAAATTCCATGAGGCTGCAGTTAGATCCAGGCCAGGAAGCCACCCACTTAACATTAGCCTTAGAAGCCCGGGATCATGTTTCCAATCTTGGAGATTAAGTCCAGTTTCAGTATTCCCCATGCAGAGGCCTAGTCATGAGGCAAGGAAGCATGTACATAAGCATGGCAGTAATTCTTCCTCCAGACTGACAAGGCAACAAGTTCCAGCCACAACAAACTATCACTTCTCGTGCTTGCGAGCCTTGGAATATAACACAAACCACCGGATCTGCTGGTTCCATCTACCCTGTGTTTTTCCAACAAAAAGGCCATGGGTACCCTGCTCTGGGGACCTTTACCACATCCAGCAGATTGAGCCCATTGGCCAGACTGAGGATCCTGGCCTCAGTATCCTTCTTTGGAACCTTCCTATTCAGCAAGGCTACATCTATACTGCACCTCTCTTGCGCAAAAGCTTATGCAAATGAAGTGTGGATTAGCGTATTGCCGTGCTTCATTTGCATAATTAATTAGGGGGCACTTTTGCACAAGAGGCTTTTGCACAAAAAGGAGTTATGTACAGGCAGTCCCCGGGTTACGTACAAGATAGGGACTGTAGGTTTGTTCTTAAGTTGAATCTGTATGTAAGTCGGAACTGGCGTCCAGATTCAGCCGCTGCTGAAACTGACCGCCAGTTCTGACTTACATACAGAATCAACTTAAGAACCCCAAGCGTCCCCAAGTCAGCTGCTGCTGAAACTGATCAGCAGCTGATTCCAGGAAGCCCGGGGCAGAGCAACTCTGCCTCGGGCTTCCTGTAGTCAGCGCTGGTCAGTTTCAGCAGCGGCTAAATCAGGACGCCTGGGACAGAGCAGCTGGGGTGCTGCTGGGTTGCTCCAGTAGTGCGGCTCCTCGGCGCTACTGGAGCAACCCAGAAGCACCACATCTGCTCTGCCCCAGGTGTCCTGATTCAGCCGCTGCTGAAACTGACCAGCAGCGGCTGAATCAGGACCAGAGCAGCTGGGGTGCTGCTGGGTTGGACCAGTAGCGCTCAGAGCGGCGCTGCGGGACCAACCGGCAGCACCCCAGCTGCTCTGCCACAGGCCTGCGGAGAAAAGCCTAGTCTGCTGGGGGGGGGGGGGTACTAGCTGCGCCCCCCCCCCCACCCGAGCAGACCAGGAAGACACGGGCGGCGGACCGAGATGCACCGCGGACCAGGGAGACGGGGAGAAAAGCCTCTGAGGACGCCGGCAGCGGGACAGCCGTGGGGCGTCTGGGCTGTCCCGCTGCCGGCTTCCCCCGCGGCTTTGCAAAGCGCGGGAAAGCCGGCAGCGGAGCAGTCCAGGCGCGCCTGGGGTGCCCTGCCGCCGGCTTCCCCGCAGCTTTGCAAAGCCGCGCGCGGGGATGGGGGGGGGGGCTCGGGCAGCAGGGCTGCCCCGCTGCCCGAGCCCCTCCGCGGCTTTGCTCTGCGTCTTCCTGGTCTGCAGACCAGGGAGACGCAGAGCAAAGCCCCAGAGTACACGGGCGGCAGGACCGCGAGGTCCCGCAGTCCGTGTACTCTGGGGCAGCCCCGTTCGTAGCTGCGGATCCGACATAAGTCGGATCCGCGTAAGTCGGGGACTGCCTGTAGATGGCTCCTTTTTGTGCAAAAACCCCCTCTTGCGCAAGAGCTGTTCTTCCTGAAAAAATGAGGAAGAACGGCTCTTGTGTAAGAAGGGGTTTTTGCACAAAAAGGAGCTGTCTACACGGCTCCTTTTTGTGCAAAAGCCTCTTGCGCAAATGCTGCCCCTAATTAATGACGCAAATGAAGGGTGGCAATATGCTAATTGGTACTTCATTTGCATAAGCTTTTGCACAAGAGAGGTGCAGTATAGACGTAGCCCAAGAGAGTATTTGCCCCTCCTCCCGCTTTAACCATCCTCAAGGAGGTGCTTGGCACTACTCTTGGAGGAGGAACCACTGACTCCAGCAATTCCACTGCAAAAGGAATGGTTTTCATTGTCATCTCCTGGTGTAGCTGTGTCCTTTTCTTCCCTCTCGCATCTGGATGACTTTGAGCAGTTCTAGGTTCTTTTGCACAGAATGACTGAGAACTTCTTATTCCACTGAACAAACAGAAAGTTGGAAGACTTTGCAGACAAGCTTCCTCAGAAAGACTGTGCCCACTTCCAGACTATCCTGGAAGAGGGTAAGTTGGTCGTGAGGGCTTCATAGATGCCACTTCACACAAAATGGCCAGGGGATTTTCATGTGGAGGGAATTGTGACTGCATTAATCTGTTTTCCCAAGGGAAGCTCTGAATGCTATAGAGGACCTTCCTTTTGATGAATTTCATCTCTTCAATCAGAAGACCAATGATTCCTTTCACTTCCTCAGAGATTACAGGGCCACTCTGCAATCCCTAGGCATCTACTTATGAGTACCCAAGTGCAAGTTCTTCCATCTGCACAGAGGTTCAGAGCTCCTCCATTATTCCATCAACAGCCCTATGAACCTCCTTACCAGCAGCAGAAGACTCAAAGCTCCTGTCCCTCTGGTCATTTGTCATGGTCTTCAACATCATATGTAATACAAGTAATATTTCTGGACTTAGAGCCAACAACAATACTTGCCTTTCATCATACACTCAATCTATCCCCCTTTAGGGAGGCATCTATCTCTCTTTACCAGCTTGGAGTTTGATAACAATGGACAAGTGGGTCCTGGATGTTATTAGACATAGCATTGTGAACTGGATTGTATAGCTACCTTGTCCTCCATGCCCCAGGCCCATCTCAGGAACCACTCTCACAACAGTATCCTCATTCTAGAGGTGGACTCCTTAATGCAAAGTGGGGTGATAGCTCAGAGGAAAGAGTTCTATCAGGATGCAGAATTTTATTCCATTTATTTCTGGTACCTAGAAGAAGGGCGCATGGAGACTAATCTTTGACTGACGTCTCGGTTCATATGCAAGAAGTTTCGTATGGTCGCCTTAGCAGCCATAACCCCTTTATAGCCTTGAATGAAACCGGGAAGTGGAGCATGTGTGGATGTGCACACCAATGCACACTTCTTTCAAATGCTGTGGCTCCAAGCACGTAGTGCATGTATCTAACCCTCGGTGGAATACAAATAGGGGCAACACATGTTGAAGAATCTCCAGTTACAGGTAAGTAACCTCCTTTGCACTAAGTGTAATTATGCAGACACAGTGCCCTCAATAGTTAGCAACTACGTAACATTTCTTGGTCTAGCAAAAAGATTGTGATGGAGAATCCATTTAAAAAATTGTCATTCATATACTTACAGTAATGCATGATATAAAGTAGAAGAAAATCAAACTGATTTCTTGATTAAGCAATTTTTAATTTAGTATTTTATCAAAGTAGCTCTTCCACAATGGAGAATGCTTTGTAGATTAAATACAAATGGGGAGGCAAGGTGGATAATCTAATATCTTTTATTTGACCAACTTGTGTTAGTGAAAAAGACAAATTTTCAACTTCACACTGAGCCCTTTCTCAGGTCACAGATCTCTGTAAGCTTAAAAGCTTCTCTTTCATCAACAGAAGTTGGTCCAATGAAAGATACTCTCACCCACTTTGTTTTGCTAATATCCTAGGAACAATATGACTACAACAATAGTGCATACATAGAAATGGCTTATTCAGTTGATCCTTTTTGTGTTTTTTACACTAGCATGGTGGATATTAAAAAACTTCTCTTATTTTGCTTTTTCAGGTGATGTTCACAGAAGAAGATGTCAAATTCTACTTAGCTGAGCTAGCACTTGCTCTAGATCACCTACATAGTCTTGGAATAATATACAGGGACCTGAAACCAGAGAAGTAAGAATCCATTATAGTTACTGCAATGTGTGTATTAGTTAATATTTTATTTAGCAATTCAAAACATAAGGTGTTACATAAATGCTAAATGTTATCTTTAACTATTATCCATTTTAAATTAGTGACTCTACAAGCTTACAAATGAGGGTTGCTTTTAAAAAAAGTGATAGCATTTCCAGTTAAAAAAAGCCACAAGTTTGGTATACTAGATATTGGACATATGTTACCCTGCTAGTTACTCCCCGACAGCTGCTCTTCTGTGATAAAATAACTATTGAAATATGCCTCGCCTGTGCTTTCCAGGTGCTTTAACAGCAGAATGGAGCATAGCATACTCTTGATCACACCATCAGTGAATATGCTGAGAAAAAATGGCCTTGATTTGTTGTCTGTCCATCAGATGTTTGTTTGATCAATATTATTGCCTTTATTGTAGGAAACAGACATTTCCAGAGAAGGGCTGAAGTTTAAACAACTACATAGTAGAAAGTTACATATGAACCTGTTTACTTTTACAAAACCCATTTGAAAACTGTGGAAAAAATTCTCCATGTCTAGTTTTCAATGTAAATTGCAGTGAGATGGAAAATTGAGTTCATGGTTTAAAGCAATATTGTCAAGTACAGTCATTTAAAATAGAATTTTTGACCTATCATAAAGTGGCTCAGTCCAAATTTAATGGGTTTATATTTGTCATGCTGAACCAGAATGAGTGACCACTGAAGTTTGGGATGCCAGTCAAGGTGTCCAGCTCCATCTCGGTACCAATGACTGAATTCTTGCTCTCATTTCCCTATCCTTCCTTTGTTCAGTTTTCTCAGTTATCATAGAATTTTAGGACTGGAAGGGACCTTGAAAGATCATCAAGTTCGATCCCCTGCACTCAGAGCAGAGCTAAGCACCAATATAGATAATATAGGTCTTCAGTGAGAGGGTGGAGTTTAAAACTAAAATAAAATAAAGGCAAAGAGGAAAACAGTTGAGTGATGTTCCCGCGGGTGCTCCACTGTAGGTGTCGGGCTCATCCCGGTGCCACAGATCGGAGTCTTCAACAGCAGTAATCAGACGGACCTCGCATGGGTGGTCAGTGTCTTGCAACGTTCACGCTCTTTCCCTCATGCACATGGTCCGGCTCCCACTGGTTCCTTCTTTGCCACCCTCAGTCAGAGACAGAGTGAGCTCTTCTCCTCAATTGTTGATCACAAAAATAGGAATTCTGTTATTTTAACAGTTAGTTATCATTGATAGTTCATACTTTTTAGTTAGTTGATAAACTGTCATTTGTTTAAAAAAAAAAACATATTCGGCTTCTCGCCGCTTTTGAGAGGGAGAGGGGGGAAGATCCTACAGATAAAGAAGTAAAGTACTTAGTCGAGGAGAACTCACAACAGTTTCTCCTCCCCTCTCCCCAATGCCGGGTTCGCCAGGATTTTAGAAATGCAACACGTCTCGACCCCATGCCAGCATTAGACGGGCACTCTTCTTGTATTAGGTGCCTGGGAGAGGCCCATGTGCCTCAGAAGTGTCGCATTGCTCAAAACTTACAGCGAAAGTTCATTGGGACAGAGATGCAATTACACACGTTCCTCTTTGATAAAGCACTTCAGCCTTCGGACACTACACTGTCCATGGCTCTGTCGAACCTCTCTAGGGCTCAGAAACGTAGGGCTTCTTTGCCTACTACGGGGTTTTTACCATAGAAGTGCACTTCTCTAGCGCGCTCCTTGCTGCCCTTACCAACAAGAAGGGTCAGTACTGCGAATAAGCCTGGTACATTTGGCACACCCTAAGGCCCTCTTGGACCTGAAAACCCGGCACAGGGCACCGTTGGTGCCGACACTGGAAACAAACTCCCGGCATTCAGCACTGAAGGCAGCATTGGCAGCTGCACCTACAAAGACACCAGCACCACAACCCACGGCGCCAGCACCGCCAGTCTCACCGGCATGGGCATCCCACCCTTCACCTGCACCAGATTCACCCGACAGACCTCCGGCACTGAGGAAGGCACACAAAGTCGGATATGCCACGCAGTCCTAGTCCTTCCTCACCAACCTTTTTGCAGGTCCAATATCACCACCAACCGTTGGGTTCTTCAGATTGTTTCAGGCTACGCTATCTCCCTCACTTCACTACCTCCAACCTCCCCACCTTCCCTGTCCCTCTTCAGGGATCCTTTTCACAAGCACCTGCTACAACAAGAAGTCCACCGACTCCTTGCCATTAGAGCTGTAGAAAGGGTACCGACCAAATTCAGAGCAGAGATTTTTTTTTTTTCCTCCCAATTATTTCTTCATCCAGAAAAAAGCTGGAGATTGGAGACCCATACTCAGTCTTCAAAAACTCAACCGTTATCTTCGAAAGCAGCAGTTCAAAATGGTTACTCTTGCAACCATAATTCCAGCACTAGACCACGGGGATTGGTTTGCAGCCCTGGAGCTTCAGGATGCTTATTTTCACATTACTTTCCATCCCACTTACAGAAGATTTCTTTGTTTCACAGTCGGGGAAGTCCACTTCAAATATTGAGTTCTGCCCTTTGGAGTCTCTTCAGCACCAAGGGTGTTCTCAAAAACACTTGCAGTGATAGCCACGCACCTCCGTTGATGTGGTGTTGTAATCTTCCCCTACTTTGATTGCCTTCTAAAGGGTCCGTCTGCATCCGAAACTTCCCACATGATTCTTATGGTGAGACAGACATTTGAGTCTCTAGGTCTGATCATAAATGACCAACAATCCACACTAGGTCCAATCCAGAGTTCATAAGGGAGCATCTGGATTCCACTACAGCAAGAGCCTACTTACCTACACAGAGATACCAAGCTATGCAAGCCCTAGTTGTGATACTTTCCTTAAGCCCTGCACTTTCTGTCCTTACATGTCTGCAGCTCCTGGGCCATATGGTAGCCACAGTATATGCCATGATTGCATTTCTGGTGCCTACAACATTGGCTACCATCCATGTATGTTACCACAAGACACCACATTCACAAATGGGTCACTTTAACATCTGCTGCAATATCTTCCCTCAAGTGGGAAACCATACAACCTCCTTGCAGGAGTCACATTTCATCAGCCTCAGCCGTCTGTTCGTCTCACTGCGGACACCTCTCTTGTCCATTGGGGCGCCCATGTGAACGGCCTATCCATTCAGGGGTGATTGACACCATAGGAAGCAACTTTTCATATTAACATTCTGGAACTCAGAGCTGTCCTCAATGCCTGCAAACATTTCAGAACACATATTTCCAGTTACACAGTCAGAATTCTCTCTGACAACATTGCTATGATGTACTATATCAATCGCCAAGTAGGAGACTGTTTCTGCTCCCTTTGTGCAGGGGCTGTTCGCCTCTGGAACTGGTTTGTCGCCAACAAGATCACACTCGTAGCTTTATACTTACCAGGAATCAGCAACACTGCAGTGGACACTCTAAGCAGACACTTTGCGCCAGACCAGGAATGGGAACTCTGCCAAGATGTTCTTCTACATATCTTCCGCCTTTGGGGATTCCCGCAAATAGATCTGTTTGTCTCTCACAAAAACTCGAAATGCCAACAGTATTGTTCCAGTGCCAGGATCAGCAAGGGCTCTCTGGGTGACGCTTTTCTTAGCGAGGCAGGCGCACTGCTTTATGCATTTCTGCCCACCATGCTCATTCCCAGGGTCCTAGAGATGATCAAAAGGGACAGGGCAAAAGTGATTCTCATAGCGCCTTCATGGGCTCACCTGCTGTGGTTTTCCTTTCTTTATCAGATGTCTCTCCTACCACCTTATCTCCTCCCCAAGCTTCCTGACCTATTGACCCAGAACCACAGGACCCTTCTCCACCTACAGCCTCACGCTCTTCACTTGACTGCATGGCTCCTAATTGGTTCTCCGATTTCGAGAACCTCTGTTCTTTACAAGTCAAACAAGTCTTGATACATAATAGGAAGAACACTACAAAAGCAACCCACACACACAAATGGCGTAGGTTTGTTTCCTGGTGCTCCAGCAAACACCTGGACCCATACGTGATGCCTCTGCATGAAATCCCATTACTAAAAGTATACCTGGTGGCTATTCCTGCCTTCCAACAGTCTGTAGAAGGCACATCCATATTCTCGCACCCTACCACCAAATGCTTCCTTAACAGGTTAACCAACCTCAACCCACCCCACAGACCCCCCCCCCCCCCACCAACTCTGTGGGGCCTGGACCTAATCCTGGACATTCTCACTGAAAACCCCTTTGAACCATTGGTGACTGTACCTCTCCCAGTAGTCACAATGAAGGTGATCTTTCTGCTAACGATTATCTCAGCCTGTAGGGTCAGCAAGCTAGCAGCCTTGATTACAGGACCGCCATACACTATCTTTAACCAACACAGTGTAATATTATGCCCTTACCCAGGCTTCATCCCTAAGGTGTATTCCGAGTTTCATATTAACCAAACCCATTGTTCTTCCAGCATTTTTTCCTAAACCTCATACCTCCGCTCAAGAAGCACTGCTGCATACCCTCAATGTGCATAGAGCACTAGCCTTTTACATTCAGAGGACTAAAAAATGTAGATGGTCCCAATGTTTTCTAGTGTCTCAAGCAGACCGTTCTAAAGAACAATCACTTTCCTCTCAGCACATCTCAAATCTCACTTTCTTGTATCGAGATGTGCTACACGGTCCTCAACAAACCTCTTCCGATAACACCCACATCTCATTCTACCAGCACCGTATCCACATCCACAGGATTTCTGCATGGAGTTCCTCTTAGGGGCATTTGCCAATCAGCCACATCATCTTCTAATGGCACCTTTATGAAGCATTATGCTATAATACACCATTTGGCTGCAGACTCATCAGTGGCCTCAGCAGTACTTTCCACAGCAATTAGACCATGACTCGGAAGCCCACCGTTCAGGTGCTCTCAACCACTGCTACAAAGTCATCTACAGTGGAGTACCCATGGTGACATCACTCGAAGAAGAAGAGGAAGTTACTCAACTTGTGTAGTAACGACGGTTCTTCGAGATGTTTCCCGTAGGTGCTCCATTACCCACCCTCCTCTCCGCTTACGGAGTCTCTGCTCGTAATTGTCTTTATTTCAGATTCTCGGGCAGACGAGAGGAACTGGTGGGAACTGGACCACGTTCATGAGGGAAAGAGTGTGAATGTTGTGAGACGCTGACCTTGCATGCATGGTCCGCCTGATTACTGCTGTTAAAGACTCTGATCTGCAGCACTGGGACAAGCCCAACACCTACAGTGGAGCACCCCTTGAGGGACACATCTCGAAGACCCGTCGTTACTGCACAGGGTGAGTAACTTCCTCTTCTCCTTGGAACTGCAGTCTGGAATCTCTGAATCTTTGCTCTCAGTACTAGACTTTTGAGCTATCTGGAGCAATTTCTAAATGGGAATAAAACTCTCAACAGTGCTTCATCTGACAAAGTTCATTTTGCCTCAAAGGTTTTAGGTAAGGTAAGATTCAATTATACTTAAAATATTGCTGCCTGGGGTAATCTTACCCTTGTTTCTCAAGGATTTTGCAGATTTGTAGCAGCCAGATTCCAGAATAAAGTGTCTATTTCTGTAGAGCAAAAGAATCCAGTTGAAGTTAAAACAGGGGAAGGGGAAGGATATAATTAAAAATGCTACTCTTCAGTCAAGTTAAAGCCTAAACCTCAAAGGCTGTTAAAGACTAGTTGACTATCTGATAAACAAATGCTTATCGGATAGTCGACCAGATAGTCGACTAGTTGCTCCCCCTTCTCTCCGCTGGCTCTATCAGATAGAGGCAGCAAGGGGAGGAGGGAAGACAGGAGTACTTCAAAGTGACAGCACCGCAGGGATCCCAACTGACCCTAGGCTCTGTGCAGTGCTAAGCTCGGGGTCAGCTGCAGCATTTCAAAGGGGCAGCGCCGCCCTATCGACTAATCAAATAGTCGATGCAAAAATATATCGACTATTTGATTAGTGAAATATATGCTACTTAAAATCCTTTAAACCTACAGCTCCCACCTATAGTTGGTGGCTGTAGTGTTAAAAGCCAGCTCATTGAGAATCAAATATAGAAACACAGTGATGCTGTAGGTAGCCAACTTCTTGAGCTCTAAATTTTATCCCTCTGATTCTAGTGGGTTTGGGGGGGAAATTACCCAGATTTCTCATGTTATGATGCGACTGCTTTAAGAAGAGATCCCAAATCAACCCCACTAATTAGCTTTAGAAAACTAATCTGTTCTCTGTAGGAATAATACAAATTGGTGCATCTTATCCTCCTAAAACCAGTTATCCATATTAACTTTGAGAAAAGTGATCTGGATAACACTGTCCCATTTCTTCCAGTGGTGCAAATATTATTTTATTTCTGTCGTGTCCCAATATCCCCTTTATCTTGCTTATGCTTTCAATCAGTAGAAGGTCTCAACAGACAAAACTTAATTCTGAGCCATTGTTCCCAAAGTTGATCTAGCATTTGTTTATTTTTCAGGAAGTAAATACCTTTTCTTATCCTGAAAGATTCTTTGCAAACAAAATAGATGTATATTTTTTATTTCTCTTATCACCTAATTCAATATTCTTTCTCCTTTGCTAGAGTCCTGGGTTGTAACCTACTGACCGTAATACTCTTCCAGAGACCCTTTCCTTCTGAGTTCTTAGAATTTTATCCTGCAAGTCTTCATACTTTTTAAGTAACTGTCTGAAACATAGAGAATTGTATCCATTTTCCCACCACAGCTATTGGTGTCCTCATACTGGCTTTCTGAACCTTCTAGCTAAAGTCCCAAAGAAGGAGGGGACAACTTTGCTAAGTATAGTCTTATGGCTCTTTTTTTATTCCTGGGACAGACTTTCTGGAGAGCTTTTTTAATCAGGTTATTAAGGACTAAATAAGAATGAGAACTCTTTGCTTTTCTCTTAATAAAATTGTTTTCACCTGACATAATTTCAGATTTTGCACTGTTTTCTATAAACTGATCAGAAGATAAAATTATTAATCTATACAGAAGAGGGGGTATTACTGCAGGTTGTAGGAGAGAGGAAATCCAGTTCCCTTTTCTCCAAGATTATGACTAAATGAAGAACCTGGAAAGTCTACCAATTAGGAGTTACCCTTTTTATTTAAAGCACAATTTTTTAAGTGTCACAAGTGGTTACAATAGTCATCTTCTTTGGTACATCTAGACTACATTAATCTGTCAAAAGAAGATATGCAAATTTGGAGCTAATTTGCATATCTTCCAATCGTGTTACTGGAAGAGGTTTTTCAAAAGTGAAAGCAGTTTAGACTGGTTTTTTTTTAAAGAACCCCCCTTTTTCAAAAGAACCCTTCTTCCTTAAAAGTGAGATGTACAGGTTTCTTTAAAAAGGGAGATTCTTTTTGAAATTTGGAGAAAACTGAATTTTTGTTTTAAGTTTTACAGCACTTTATTTTATATTTTTTTACTTTTTACACCAAAAATTTGAATCGCCTGCCCGGCTACGATAAAGTTGTTTAAACAAATGTGTTGCAATGGTAGAAAAAATTTTGTGTTTAAAAACTGTAGGTAGTGGGGGTTCCTTTAATTTTTTTAAGGGATACTTTATAATAAAAAAAAAAGATTGACACACACTGTTCTAGGACATAGAGGTTACATGGTGACTCCCATCCTCGTTCACTTTCTTCAGGCTGGTTTGGACTTTCAGATTGGACTTTCCATATATTTCATGAGGCAACAAATCTTGGTTCTCACAGAATACCCATTTATTATGGGTATGTGACCTATTACAAAAAAATCAGGTATAGTTATGGATTAAACTTCCCCTTACACCTTTTTTTAAATTAATTAATTAATTAATTTGTACCAGCCAGTTTAATCAGGGCTGGGCAAACTCTCTGTATTTGGCCACTCCAGTAGATCAAATTCTATAAACTGTTTCCTAAAGACAAGGTGGTTCTTCACTCTGCCCTTTTTTGTTTATAGGTGTCCTACCACTTTTCATGAAAATCAAGTGGTGGTTCCCCCCTTTTTTCTGCCATTGTTATGGAGAATTGCCTTCATTCCCTGGATGTCAGGAGGGCCTTGAATTTCCATATCAATAGAACCCAGGATTTCAGGGTCAGTGAATACTTTTGCTTTTTGTGTAGGTTCTAAGAAGGGTGACGAGTCCTTGCAGAATGTGTTTTTGATGCATATATTTTACAAGAGCCCACCTGAAAAGCTTAGCACTACTTATATACCTTTTATAGGGTTCTAAATTATCAGTATCAGTTGAAGAAAAAGGATCTGCTTATCTTTGTGTACAGATCAATAAAAATCTCTTCTTAATGACTAATTGCAGTTAAAAATGCAAATCACATTAGGATGTGTAAGGTATGGGATGGAGAGTAGTACAGAAAATATTTAAATGCCAATATTAAAATCGGCGGTGAGTATTCTCATCTGGATTACTGTATATAGACTGGTTACTCCATCTCAAAAAGACTTACGCAATTAGGTGGTTCAAAGAGAAGCAACAAGAATGAGTTAGGGAAATGGAAAAAACTTTCATAAAAAGAAATTGAAAAGATTGTAGTAGTTTACCTGAGAAAAAAGACCTATAAATAAGAGTTAGGACAAAAGAATACAAAATAATTAATGGTATAGTGAAGATACATGGGGAATGTCTATTTTTCCTTGCTACTTAAAAGAAGACAATAAAATAGACGGATCACAAAACTGAAACTTTTTCACATATATAATTAGACTGTAGAATTCATTGTTTTATTATGTTGATTCAAGGGATTAGATATTTAAATGGTTAACGAGTTTGCTTTGTTAAAGTTAATGAAAAAAATTGAAATAATTTCTGACTCTTAGGGGTTAAGATGAGATTTTCATAAGCACCAGTTTATCATCTTCTACGGTGCTTCTTGTACCTTCATGTGAGGCATTCTGGTGCTGCCTGTCAGGCAGTATATTGACTGAGGTGGCCCATAGGTCTGATCTAATACTGTAATTCCTGTGCTTCTTAATGGGGGAAGAGGGAGATAGTGTTGCTTTGGAAGAGGACTGCAAGCTGTGAGGTTTCACATTCATACCCCTGTGTTGCATTGTTGAATTAGATGCCTACCGACTCATAGACTTTAAGGTCAGAAGGGACCATTATGATCATCTAGTCTGACCCCCTGCACAATGCAGGCCACTGAATCTCACCCACCCTCTCCTAGAATAATCCTCTCACCTATATCTCAGATATTGAAGTCCTCAAATAGTTTAAGGACCCCAAGATGCAGAGAATCCTCCAGCAAGTGATCCGTGCCCCATGCTACAGAGGAAGGCAAAAAACCTCCAGGGCCTCTGCCAATCTACCCTGGAGGAAAATTCCTTCCCGACCCCAAATATGGCGATCAGCTGAAGTCTGAGCATGTGGGCAAGCTCCTAGTGCTCCGTTTGGCATATTGACTTTGTTCTTGAAAATTAATTCCTCTGTGTTGTGGAAATGGATTTGCTATAGACTAAGCTGGTTTACTGAAAGAATAGAAATTTTTTCTTATCCAGAAATGGTTGTATTCTTATGAAACCAGCTCAGTCCACAATGACCAAACTTTTAATGGAACTGTTTCTATGGTCATTCTGTAACTAGTACCTGCCTCTTTTCTGAAAGGTATTGTGAAAGGACAGTGTTATTTGCAGAATGCCACCTCATTTTGGCTTTATTACATGCATGTTTTCTGTTGATGTTAAATGGAGCTCTTTAATGTGATCACTTATGCTTTCATCAAGGTACGTGTATTCTGTCCTAATTGTACCTACTCCAATTAGTGCTATGGCAATGCTAGTAGCTTTCTCAGGAGGAACTTGGGGACACATGAATTATTTCCTAAATTCCTGCACTTTCCATCGGTTGTGTATGTCTATACAGCAGTGATGTGGGTGGGGAAAATGGTGAAATCTTTAACTGAGCTGGTTTAATTAAACAAATTCCATTTACGGGTAAGAATGTTTTTGTGAAGTATTGAGGAATGTCTTCCAGATACTTAAAAAATACCTCTCTGTGTGAGAAATAAACTTTTCAAAACCATCTTTTCTGTAGGAACCATGATGGTTCCTACATAGTTGGAGCACAGCAAGGTATTCTACCACCAGAAGCAGCAAAGATTAATAAATTAGAATTTTCAGATGAGAATTTTAGAGGTTTTATTATAAGGCTGTTTTTAAAAATTCCTCAAATTAAATCTTGTTACCATTTACTTTTTTAAATAAATATTTTAATTGTAGCTAAGGTAGAAAAATGTAATCAAACACTCTGTATTTTTAGAAATCATACATTGACTAAATGGTATATCCTTTATAGATTTCGTGTTCCTGAGTTTGAGCCTTGGTGTATCTGTCTTGTAGCTAGCTAACAAAGGTCAAAATTATTTAGCTGTTTTGAGGTCCCACACTTGGATCTGGACTTCTAAAACTCCTGTCATCTGAAGAAGTGGGTTGTGCCCACAAAAGCTCATTATAACATCTACATGTTTTGTTAGTCTTTAAGGTGCTACTAGACTATTTGTTGTGTTTCAAGTTTTTCCATTCCCGCTAAATCAGTTCTTTTAAATGTATACAAACTCTTAATTCTCATAGACCTCTTAATCCTATAGCATGCTGAAGACCCTGAACTCCTTTTAGTGGGAGTTGAAAATGCTTAGTACAGGCAGTCCCCGAGTTACACAGATCCGACTTATGTCGGATCCGCAGTTACGAACGGGGCTTTTCTCGCCCCGGAGGACGGGAGCGGCGGGACGCCCAAATGTGCCATGGTCCCGCCGCCAGCGTCCTCCGGGGTGAGAAAAGTTGCTCCGCGTCTCCCTGGTCTGCTGGGGGGGCTACCACCCCAGCAGACCAGGGAGACACGGAGCAAAGCTGCGGAGCAGGCGGGCAGCGGGACAGCCCAGATGCGCCACGGCTGTCCCGCTGCCGGCATCCTCCGCGGCTTTGCTCCCCGTCTCCCTGGGGCTGAATCTGGACGCCAGTTCCGACTTACGTACAGATTCAACTTAAGAACAAACCTACAGTCCCTATCTTGTACGTAACCCGGGGACTGCCTGTACACATGAAAAGTGTTGTTGTTTTTTTTATATACAAGACCCATTTGTGGTTATAGTAAATGCTTCAAAGATACTATGTTGGTCCTTTGAATATTCTGTGCTGTGTATGTTTCCCTGCTCAGTTTGAGTATTATGGATAGAAAATTCAAGATGAAAGATCTATTGCTGCCACATGAACTACAGGCAGTCCCCGGGTTACGTACAAGATAGGGACTGTAGGTTTGTTCTTAAGTTGAATTTGTATGTAAGTCGGAACTGGTACATATTGTAGGGGAAACTCTAGCCAAACATATCTCCAGACCTCAGTTTTATTCTCCCACACCTCACTTCCCTCAGTCCTTTATTCTCAAGCTGAGATGTCTGCTGAGAAAAGCCGCTCCACGTCTCCCTGGTCTGCTGAGGGGAAGGGGAGGCGCTAGCTTCGCATCTCCCTGGTCTGCTGGGGGGAAGCAGCTAGTGCGGGGTTGCCTCACCCCGTTTGTAAGTAGGGATCCGATGTAAGTCGGATCCATGTAACCCGGGGACTGCCTGTACTGGCAAATACTTTTCAATTTTAGGGAATTCTTAAGAGGTACAGATTCTGTGTTCATTGGCATTGTTTACTAAGAAAGAATCTGAGACAATTGAAAAATTGTCCACAGACATCTTTAGCTGTTTTGTTTTGTTTTTTTAATATTGTGACTTTGTCTTTACAGACTGTTTGTTAAACTATGTAACTAGGATTGAGGCACAACTTCTGAATTTCTTGGTTCTTCTTCGAGTAGTGTCCCCGTGGGTGCTCCACTCTAGGTGAAGGGTCGCCCTGAGCCACAGATTGGAGCTTCGTACAGCAGTTTCTCCTGTTGAGCCACGCATGCCCAGGAGGCGTCTCGCGCCCTTCCTGCCTCCTGAGGACCACGGCTCAACCTCCTCCCTTTCAGTTCCTCTTTAACCGCCCTCATCAGCGGACAGAGCAAACAGGAGCTCCCTGTCAGATTGACTACTTTCCCTTTAGTTATTTAGGCATAGTTATTTTAACCTGTTCTAATCCAAGTTAGTCTCTCCTTGTTTCTTTAAACAAAAAACCCTAGAAATAGGAAAAATAGATTTAATTAAAATCCCCCCCTCAGGGGGCTTGAACTCACCTCAAACCAGGACTCGGGCGTTCTCCCGGCTGTCAAAGCAAGAGACACATAAAGACATTTAAAAAGGGGGGGGGGGGGAAACAGAAGAAGAAGAAGAAGAAAAACCACACAAAGACATACTACAATAACAGTATAGAAGATAAATATAATAAGCTGAAGGAGGAGAGAACTCGCCACGTCCAGCTCCTCAGGCTTTAAAAAATGCACTCAATGCCAGGACCTGATGCTGACTTCAGATGGTCACTCAAACTGCATACGCTATTTGGGGGAGACTCACTCTCCCCACAACTGTACCCATTGCAATTCCCTGACAGAGAGAGCCAGAAAAGATCGTGAGCTGCGCCTCAGAATGATTCTATTTGAAAAGGCTTTACAGCCTGCGGGAGAACAACCTACAACACAGCAAGAGCCTCCCCCGCCTTCCAGTAATGACCTGAGAGCGAGAGCCTCTCCATCCTGCTCCCTTCCAGCCTCTTCCTCTCCCAGACGTAGAGGAGAGGCACACCAGGCTGGGAAGACCCCTACCACTAAGTCTTCGGGGTGATCCTCCCACTCTACGCCGGCATCGGGGCGCACAACAGCTGAGTGGCCCCGGGAGGAAAAGCCGGCGCCGCTTTAAAGTGCGGCACCGCTTCCAGCACTGGCTCCACTTCAAAACTCTGCGGCACTGAAAGCTATAGCACAGCTTAAAGCTGCGGCACCGATTAAAGTCACGGTACCGCAGCAAAAGGATGGGCAGCCTCTGAAGCCTCTGGCACCAGCTGATGCTCTGCTGGTCCTGCCACAGCCAGACAAGGCTGCTAGGGATCAGGCCCAGCGAGAGACAGGAGGCATCACTATCCGTGCTTGCCCTCTACTTCTTACTCTCTTGGGAGGTCTCCATCAAGGCAATCCCCTCCCAGGTCGATATCACCATTATCTCTTCAGGACGCTCCCCTTCCTGATGATGACTGCCACATGGTCTATTCCTCGCGACATCCATCACCTGAGAAGTCTTGCTCCCACCATTATAGGGCTCCACCACAACATAGCCCATGGCACCCATACTGGCCTTACCCGCCTCCACTTTATCCACTGCATTGGGGACCGTGGGAACACTGGGAGCCATATGGACACCGCTCCCCACCTTGCTCCACCGCATCCTGGAGAAGCTTGTCTTGGCCACAGCCCCTACCTCCAGCAAGTCTTTCGGAGGGCGAGGCGGAATGAATATCAGACAATGACTCCGATGCTCAGTCAGTAAATGTCACACACTCTGATGCCCTTGATGCACAACCAGATGACGCTGTAGTACCACCAGACACTGGAACAATTGGCGATCTAAAACAGTTCCAAGAACTATTCAAGAGAGTAGCAACAAGCCAGAATGTCTCCCTGCAAGAGGTGCAGAAGAAACAATACCAATTGCTAAAGAATCTACATCCCACACTACATGGCAGGATTGCCCTGCCCATAGACGAGGCAATAATGGACACCTCAGAAGACCTGTGGAAGACAACTGCATCCATTCAACCAACTAATAAGAAAATTGACAAAGTACTTTGTCCCCTCAAAAGACAACGACTTTCTCTTCACTCACCCACAACCTAACTCACTAGTCGTGGACCCAGCACAATAACGAGCGAAGCTTCCACAATATAGGATGGGCAACGCAGACAAGGACCACAAAAAATTGGACTCCTTTGGCAAGAAAATATACTCCTCTTCCACTTTACAACTCAGAATATCAAATTACTCTGCTCTTAGCAAATCACGACTTTGACAACTACTCAAAACTGGGAGAACTAATGCTACACCTCCCTGACTCCAAAAGACCCATCTTAAAATCAATAGTTCATGAGGGCCATATGATCGCCCACACCGCTCTCCAAACAGCAATGGATGTAGCTGACACCACAGCCCGAGTTACAGCTACAGTGGTGGTGATGCATAGAACTTCTTGGCTCCAGTTGTATGGAGTTCCCCGCAAACTCCAGCCCAAAGTGGAAGACTTGCCATTTGACAAGCAAAAGTTATTTGCAGCCACTACAGACAAAATGCTCCACAACAGCAAAAATTCTAAGTCCACACTTCGCACGTTAGGCATGTACACGCCACCCTATAAACGCAGGTGATATACCCCATATAATTCATATAATCGATACCGATATGGACAATATAATCGACCACAGAGGCCTTATGAAGACACCAGACCAAGACAGCGAGGTCCCAGAAGGCGACCTAACCAAGTCCGCCCACCGGCTACTCAACTATCTAAGCAGCAAATTTGAATATTTGGTCGAGGGCCTGCAAGACCTCCTTCATGATCTAGCACCAGCTCAACATGGCCACCTATTCAACCACTGCTTGCACCCCTTCCTCCCACAGTGGGAATCCATAACATCGGACCACTGGGTCCTAGAGATAATTCGAGTGGCTATAGCATCCCTTTTATTTCTATCTCCTCTACCCTTCACCCTACCCCGTCCCTTTTCAGGGACCACTCTCACGAAACCCTTCTAAAACAAGAGATCGATTGGCTCCTTGTCATCGCAGCAATAGAAAGGGTACCCCGAGAGTTCCACGGGAGAGGGTTTTACTTGAACTATTTCTTGACCGAGAAAAGAACAGCGGGTTGGAGACCTATATTGGATCTCCGCAAACTGAACACATTTCTCAAGAAACAGTGTTTCAAGATGGTTACTCTCTCCGCAATCATTCCTGCGCTAGATCAAGGGGACTGGTTCACAGCCCTCGACCTCCAAGATGCCTATTTCCATATAACCATCGACCTCTCCCGCAGACACTACCTACGCTTTGCGTTCGGTCCAGACCACTTCCAATACAAGGTTCTCCCCTTTGGCCTCTCATGAGCTCTGAGGGTATTTTCGAAGGTAATTGCGATCGTAGTTGCGTACCTCAGGTGGCAGAATGTTGTCATATTCCCCTACCTGGACGACTGCCTTCTAAAGGGATCCTCATACGCCGAAACCACCTCTATGATACATACAACCATGGTCCTCCTCAACCGTCTAGGCCTCCTGATCAACAAAGACAAATCAACGCTGCACCCAGTCCAAGATATAGAGTTCATTGGCGCACGACTGGACTCCATTACAGCCCGAGCATACCTACCTCGGCAATGTTTCGCAACTGTACAGGAAATTATAACCGGGATGCTCACAATGCCTACCACCAAAGTACATACATGCTTCCGACTAATGGGAGACATGGCTTCCAACACCTACGTAGTCCACCATGCTCGCCTACACTTTCGATGCTTCCAGCTCTGGGTGGTGACTGTTTACATCCCATCACAACACCCTCGAAGCAAAAGGGTTACTATCCCATCAAAAGTGCTTGCATCCCTATGATGGTGGACCATGCCAATCTTCTGGTGGGGGTCCCATTCCAACAAACCGAACCCACTATCGAAATTACCATGGATGCTTCCCTCTTCGGCTGGGGTGCACATATGGACAGCCACGAAGTTCAGGGCAGGTGGTCCCCAAACGAGACACTCCTGCACATCAACCTTCTCGAATTAAGAGCACTAAGGAACGCTTGCACACACTTTGCTTTCGACATCACCAATCATACAGTTCGCATCCTAACGGACAATATTTGCACGATGTTCTACATAAACAGACAGGGCAGAGCCCGCTCCCGCTTCCTATGCGTGGAGGCTATTCGCCTCTGGAACTCGTGCATCCGCAACCAGGTCACCCTTATAGCATTCTACCTGCCGGGGGTGAACAATACCAGAGCGGACTCCCTCAGTCGAAACTTCACCTTAGACCACGAATGGGAATTACATATGGAGGTCACAAACTCAGTTTTCCACCAGTGGGAATGGCCATCTATAGGCCTCTTCACTTCAGCCCAGAATACCAAATGTCCCCAATTCTGCTCACGTGCGGGACTTGGCAAGCACTCTCTGGGGGGTGCCTTCCTAATCAAATGGGCAGCCCCCCCTACATTACGCCTTTCTCCCATACCTCTCATCCCAAGAGTCCTACGCAAAATCCTGAGACACAAAGCCCTAGTCATCCTGATTGCCCCATCATGGTCTCGCCAAACCTGGTACCCATACCTTCACAAGCTAGCGGTCCAGCCTCCCCATCCACTACCATACTGGATAGACCTACTATCTCAGGACAACGGCAGGATACTACATCCACAACTCCATACCCTGCATCTTCAAGCATGGCTTCTTTCTGGTTCTCAGAAGACCGCTGCTCGCAGCAAGTAAAAGACCTCCTCCTCCATAGCAGGAGGCAATCCACTCAAAACCTACCAGCAGAAATGGGTACGATTCTCTCTCTGGTGTCAATGGGCCAAAGTGGAACTGTGTCTCTCCACTGAATACCATCCTAGACTACATTATGGACCTTAAAGCATCAGGACTGTCAATTTCCTCTCTAAGAGTACATCTCTCTGCAATAGCAGCATTTCATACCTCGGTGGACGGCTTCTCCATTTTTAACCATCCTATCATGAAGAGATTCCTCAAGGGACTCTGAAATGTGTACCCACCATATAAGGCCCCACCCCCCTTGTGGAACCTAAATCTCATTTTGGACTACCTCGCCAGACCTCCTTTTGAACCATTGGCAACAATACCACTGCCCTTCCTTTTTATGAAAGTCTGCTTCCTCTTAGCCATCACCTCCGTCAGAAGGGTGAGTGAACTTGCAGCACTAATGTCGGAACCCCCTTACACAGTTTTCACGAAGGATAGAATCATACTTAGACCCCACCCGACGTTTCTGCCCAAGGTCTGTACGGAATTCCACGTCAACTAACCGATCGTATTACCTGCCTTTTTCCCGAAACCACACTTTTCACAGAGAGATGCCACCCTGCATACTCTGGATATCCGGAGGGCTCTGGCCTTCTTCCTAGAAAGAACAAAACCATTTCGTAAATCTGAAAGACCTTTTATTTCCATCGCTGAACGATCCAAAGGGACACCAATATCATAGCAACGAATCTCAAAGTGGATATCGACATGTATAATCAAGTGCCACTCTCTGGGCAATAGACAGTTACAGCGCCCACCACGAGCGCATTCCACCCGAGCCACGGCTGCCTCTACAGCCTCTCTGGGCAACGTCCCCTTAAGAGACATTTACTGGGCAGCAACATGGTCTTCAGACCATACTTTTGCTAAACACTACGCTATTCTTCCACAACTCAAGTGACTCAGCAGTTGCCAAAGCAGTGCTCTCTACCACTGCCAAACAATGACTCCGGCTTCCTCCAGCCTTACATTGAATACTGCTTTGTAGTCACCTAAAGTGGAGCACCCACAGGGACACTACTCGAAGAAGAAAAGGGAGTTACTCACCTCGTGCAGTAACGAGTGTTCTTCAAGATGTGTCCCCCCGTGGGTGCTCCACGACCCTCCCTACCTCCTCTCTGCTCAGAGTCGAAATTACTCGGGCGGAGACAAGGAGCTGAAAGGGAAGGGGTTGAGCCGCGCTCCTCAGGAGGCGGGAAGGGCTCGAGATGCCTCCTGGGCATGCGTGGCTCAACAGGGGAAACTGCAGTACAAAGCTCCGATCTGTGGCTCAGGGCGACCCTTCACCTAGAGTGGAGCACGCACGGGGACACACATCTCGAAGAACACTCGTTACTGCACAAGGTGAGTAACTCCCTTTTTTTGTTAGGCTCTGATCCTGCAAACTTGCCATGCACAGATCCGAAAGTCTATCTGAGAAGAGCAGGATTGTAGCCTTAGAAAACGCATTGAATAGATGTTTATGTAACTTTATTAAAATTATAATTTTTAATTGTAAATTCCAAAATTATTCTTCTAATCAGTAGTTTTCTTAGATTTTTACTGTTACATGTCTTTGGGTGTTGATGTTACTCTCTAAAGTGCTATTCTTTATGAAGTTTCTTTTAAGTGTCATGAAACTTTCTAAAACAAGGTTAAAAGATACTTTCAACTGCTTTTTTTTTTTAGTATACTTTTGGATGAAGAAGGACATATCAAATTGACAGGTAAGTAAAAATAAATTCCAGTTTATGAAATTTTTATTTCATATATTGTCTGAATTACTTTTAAAAGAATATAGTAAAATCTGAATTTTCTTTTGCATTACAAGTAATTTTTAAGAACAGATGGTATTATTTAATATGGACTAAATTAAATGGCATTATTTAAATAAGAAATCTGGTTTAAATAACGAGCACTATTGTGACTTTTTTCATGGTTTTATAGCTTTTGTGTTGATTATATTATGCTTAGAAATTCTTAACCAATAGGAAAATTTCATTTCAGTTTGTATGTTTTCCAGATTTTGGCTTAAGCAAAGAGTCCATTGATCATGAAAAGAAAGCATATTCCTTCTGTGGGACAGTAGAATATATGGCGCCAGAGGTGGTTAATCGACGAGGCCATACACAGAGTGCAGACTGGTGGTCTTTTGGTGTTTTAATGGTAGGTTTCTGATAAACCGGAATCTTAGCAAAATGTGGGTTATGATTGGCTTAACCCAGTCACATGAAGTTATTGATAATTAGCTCTACTGTTCAGTTTGGATCAACATCATGGAACAGAAGATTTCACCTCATCACTGATATCATTCCACCTTCTTTCTTTTGCTTGAATGGCATATTGTGTGCCTATGACTTTCTTAACCGGGACTCATAATATCTGAAATAGTGTCTTTCCATAAAATATTTGTTTTTGTAGCCTGTATTTCTGTTTCCTAAGGTTGATTGATCTCAGAAAATGAACTATCAATGGACGTTCAGTTAATCTTTTTGCAATGGATTCCTCAAAATAAGTCTTCATAGTGACTTCAGCCTCTGCCCGGTATAGCTAAACCTGTTTGTTCAGTTGCTTCTTTTGGTGAAACGGTTGTTCTTAACCAGGTAATAAAACAAATTGCTCCTTAGTTCCTGATGTACTTTATGTAGATGATAGGTCCGCTTCTTGGAAATCTACCTCAAAACTGTCGATGAACAGATTATATCACCATTTTCTTCATCAGTGTTGGCTTGTCCACCCTTGTATCATGTTTATTTTCACTTTGCATCAGTTACAGGAAGCAGTCACTTGAAGGAAAAGTGTGTGCATGCATGCACTTGCATGTACATACCAACCAGAGATAATGTTTATATGTGGTAGACACTGTAACTATCAAAATTTAACGTTTTAAGGTGGGACTTCCAAAAGTACTCAGCACTGGGTGAAGTCTGCTCCTATTGAATTCAAATTAATTAGGACTGATTTACAGCCAAGTCTGAGCATTCTTGAAAATCCCACTCTTAAAATATTCTGGGTCCTAAATAATCTTTTGGGGAAGAGGGTAGAGATCTTGGATGAGGATCTGTGAAAATGACATATGAACTCCAATTACAAGAGGATATTTCTTAGTCTTGCTTAGTTTTTTGGTGGTGGGTACTTGTAGATGTTATGAAATATCTCATAAATAAGCTCATTAATTCATATGAAATTTTAGACTTGTATATTTGCGAACTTTGCAAATTAGAAGTAAGCAAATATACATCAGAAAAGAATAATACTGTACAATATCATTTATTTTATTTTGACATGGGTAGGTGTTTTAATTTTAATTATGTATTTCATAGACCACAATTGAATGTACACAGTAATTTTTAAAAAGTCTTGATGAGATTAGACCTTTCTCCAGAATACCTTACCAGGATGTGTGATGAGATTATCTAAGTACTGCAGTTCTTCTGTTAAATTAAATAGGAAAAAAAAGTTAGCTGTACAATCAGTTTCCAGTGCAAAATTCAGTGCTTCATCTGCGGTGTTAAATTGTCAGCATTGAATAATTTTTATAAAAAACAAGGTATATAGGTATAGGTTTAAAAACTGTATGGCTGTGTCTACACTGGCATGAATTTCCGGAAATGCTTAAAACGGAATACTATTCCGTTTTCATTTTTTCCGGAAAAGGAGCGTCTACATTGGCAGGCTGCTTTTTCAGAAAAGCACTTTTTCCGGAAAAGCGTCTGTGGCCAATGTAGACGCGCTTTTCCGGAAAAGAGCCCCGATCACCATTTTCACGATCGGGGCTTTTTTCCGGAAAAGACTACTGGGCTGTCTACACTGGCCCTTTTCCGGAACAGTGTTCCGGAATAAGGACTTATGCCCGAGTGGGAGCAGAATAGTTTTTCCGGAATAGCGGCTGATTTTGTACAGTAGAGCATCGTTGCTTTTCCGGAAATTCAAGGGCCAGTGTAGACAGCTCGTAGCTTATTCTGGAAAAGCGGCTGATTTTCCGGAATAAGTGGCCCAGTGTAGACACAGCCTATGTGGGTTATTGCACTTCCTTATTTTGTACTCAGACTGTTACAGTTGGGTGTGTAATCAGGCTTATTATTCAGTCATAATTATTGATTTACAGTTTCAAACTTTAGGGCCATAATGAAAACTCAGGAATAGAAGTGACAGAGAGCTAGTTGTGTTAGTCTGATCTTGGTAAAGCAAAAAAAGCAGTCATGTAGCACTTTAAAGACTAACAAGATGGTTTATTAGGTGATGAGCTTTTGTGGGGCAGACCCACTTCTTCAGATCATATTCTGAAAGTAAATTGGCATGACCATTATATAACAGTGAAATAGAAGATACTCTGTATGTAACATGACCACATTAATATGGGTGCTTAAATCTGAACTTTATCATTTCATGACTTTTGGTGATTTTAAGTGACCAAATATTGCATGAACATAAGTAAACATATGCATAAACATAAATTTCATTAACGTATTTTGAATTAAATTCTCTGGGTTTTATGTTGCAAAATAGCTTGAAAGCATCAGCACTTAAACTGTATTACAAATTCATAAGCATCTAACATCACCTCACAACATCTTAAAGATTTAACTTTTTAAACTATCTTGAATATATAGGGTGACTTAAACTGCCATATAGTAGACTAA
Source organism: Pelodiscus sinensis (assembly GCF_052426305.1). NCBI lineage: Eukaryota > Metazoa > Chordata > Testudines > Trionychidae > Pelodiscus > Pelodiscus sinensis. The sequence continues at coordinate 213,068,517 of NC_143052.1, forward strand.
GGGCTAATACTGATAATTACATAATTTTACAAGTGTGCATTTAGAAAAGTACTTAAGCTACTTCAGCTGCTTTTAGTGCACTTTTGCTCTTAAAGGTGATAGTAAAAATGGCATTGTGAGACCATGTTGTGCAGGTCATATTTGTTGAGATTACAAAAAAAAATTTAAGGTTAACGTCACAAGCTATATTCATGATCAGGGCTCAACGATCGCGGCGAAAAACCACTCGCCAGCCCCGCACCGCGCATGCGAGACCTGCCACGGACGAGTAGATAAGCGTATTTGTCGAGCCCTGTTCATGATCATCCACAGTAATAATAATTCTGTGCTCAGTTGTACTTTTCCATCATTATTGTGTCTAAAGAGGCTGCATAATAGTTGAAATTGGTCTGGCAAATGGGAATTAAATAAACAATTATTTAAACAATTTATGAACCTGAATAATGAAACACAGTTGTTTCTCTAAAGCTTGTATGAGTAAAAGGTAGTTAACTTTTTTTTTCCCAAATTAGGCATGATCCTGAATTCTAAAGAGATCAGATTAGTAGACTAAGAATGTGCCTCATTTATACAGACAAGGTGAGAGAGGTATTATCTGTTAGTGGACCGACTTCTGATGGTGAAGAGACAAGATCCACAGAGTCCTTCTTCGACTTTATGGTTCAAAAGCTTGTCTCTTTCACCAAGAAAAAGGGGTCCAATAAAAGATTTTAACTGCTACAACACAAACCTCTTTTATACAGTCACTTTCAGAATAGAACAATATTTTAAAAGTGATAGCTGCTCATTAAAAGGCATTTTAAAATATATATACATGTATAATCCAGATTTTCTCATTGAGCCCTCTGATCTAATTATATTCCCATATACATACACACACACATGCAGTAACTACTTTTAATTGTGCATAATATTATTATCCATCTTTTTTTTTTTTCTAATAAAGAATATTTACATGCCAGTCTTCATTGTTTCACCATTTAGACATGTGGTAGTATTTTTTAACTGGGAAAACTATATTTTTGTCCCATTGAAAAACTCAGATAAACAAAGATACCTTGCTCAAGCTCCCAAAGAAAATTGTATTTAGAGAAAACTAAACATAGAAAGTTACAGGTAAACAGGAATTTTTCAGAAGGTTAGTGTGTAAACACAGAGTAATGACAGAAACTGTTTTGCAGCCTTAAGTTCAGTAAGTGCTTCCTAATGTTTGCAATAATTAAAACTTGTAGCACAAGCAATTGCTTTGCAAAGTCTTAATTATTATATTCATGACTTTTAAAAGACTATTCTGTTGAGTACTTTTGTCAAAAATTAGATATTGTCCAACTCTTGTAATGTAATTGATGCAAGTTTTACTCTATACAGTTTGAAATGCTCACGGGTACTCTACCTTTCCAAGGGAAAGACAGAAAAGAAACCATGACTATGATTCTCAAGTGAGTACACTCTCTTACTTTTGTATCTTCTAAAGGGATGTCCTATAGGCAGCAAACCTGATTTCTTCTCCTCCCTCATTTTCAAAAATAGTGGTATATCCTTGCTCCCTTTTCTACACACCTAATTTGCCTGTTCTTCTAGTCCTTTCCCTTACCAATTTCAAAGAATTTATCATTCTTTTAATCTAATATTTCCTTAATTTATAACTAACTTTTCCAGCCCTATTTTCTCTCCATAAAACTTTCTTTTATGGATGTGAATGTTTAACCAGCTAACCAGTGGGGCTGGAGCAGCTTCCCACCTGCCACGGGCTCCAGCCCTGTAAGGTATAGGAGAGGCATGGAGAGGGGTTAAATATTTAACTAGTTAAACAATATTTTTAGCTGGTTAACCAATTACACAGGATTTTACATCCCTTTTTATTGTACGCTACACGTTTCTGACATAATCCCATCTTTTTTAAAAAAGTCTCCTTCGTCTATTCCTGTTTGTTCCATTCTCCTCCCCCTGCTCCTTTACACTACATGCATTGCCAACAGAGTTCTTCCTTAGTACCTTCCCCCAGTTTTCCAAAATCTGTATCCACCTTTGACCCTCATGAAGTTGCTCTGTCTCCAACCTTTTGAGTCACTGTACGGACCATATTCTTGACTATTTTCAGTGTGGGCTTTGGTTTTGCTTTAGCTATAGCATGGAAAATGCTTGCCTTTGTGTAGTTAGAGATCTTATTTCTGTTGACAGAGACTTGCTGTCTCTCCTTGTTCTCCTTGACTTCCGTGAAATCTTTGATATTGTGGAACCCTCCTCCTGAAACTTTATCTTTATTTGTTTCTTCCTATCAGAGTTTCAGTCCTACCTATCACATCCCTACTTTTCCTCTCTCTCAGTTCTATGCTAAGACCCTTCCTCTGTTGTCATTTTATCTTGGGACCCCAGTCTTAGCTACCATGTGTATATTGATTCTAAATTGTATCTTTACGTAGCGCTAATGACATCTTCTTGACAGCCTGTTTTGGAAAATTACATTTATTATTTCCTCTGATTCCTTCAACGAAATATCTCACAGTTGCATCAGTAAACAGAATCCATTGTTTTTCTTTCCCTGTCTGACTCTGCTCTTCCATTTGCTTTTTTTTTTTTCTTCTACATATTATCTTTGGCCTTGAAGTTTCCTTTTTCCTTTTGCATCTCTTACATGTGAAAAACTGTTCATCAGTTCCAGTTTATGCCATGCTGGCTGAAATCTTTATTCATGTTGTCTTCTGTTAATCTTAATTATTGCTACGTCTTAAACTCTCCAAACCTAAGCAGATATAGGTTGGTGCTGCCTACCTCATGTTCATGGGTGAGTTCTGCACTGCTGTACAATACAGAATTTGCACAGAAAATAATGGGTTTTGCACAGAATTTCCTTCCTCCCACACCCAAAATAGGCTGCAGGACTGCTAGCCACTATTGGGTGCACTGGACCTAGCAGAGCCCAGTTCACAGGTAGACAGCACTGCTGGGGGAAAGGAAGGAAGCTGGGAAGGGAAGAAAGCTGGGGTCTGCAGGGCAGCTGCAGTTCACCACATACCCTGTAGGAAAGAGGTGACATGCATGGAACATCATATAAGCCCAGAATCCAGCATTAGGGTATTTCTCCTTCTGGATCTACAGGGGGAGGAAATGTGAGTGTCTGGGTTGGAGGTGGGGACCTAGTTGGGTGCTGGGATATATATGGGGTATGAGTGTCTGGGCAGAGGAGGCATAGCTGGGCTCTGGAGAGAGGGTGCATGCAAGCATCTGGGCTGGGGAGTGCCATGCAGCTGTACTCTGAGAGTAGGGTGTCTGGCCCCCTGTTGGGCTCTTGGTGGGTGGAGGAGAGAGACTGGAACTAGGTTTGGTGGTGGGTATTTCTCAACTGTACTTCTGGAATAATTTTGTGTCAGTGTTGTTACAGACATCAGGCTGGTCTACATTAAGGCTGTAAGTTGATTTAAATTGTTAATTCAGTTCCACACAGTACATAACTGAAGTTGGCATAATTTAGCTAGACATATACCAGTGTCTACACTGTACTATGTCAACAGAAGATGCTCTCCCATCCACATAGGTCCGTCGCTTGGGGAAGTGGAGTTCAGATGTCAAAAGAAGAGCAATCCCCCATCAACTCAGCCTGTCTTCACCTGACCACCTAAATTGACACTGATGTAGCAATGTCAGTGGTTCCAGTTTAGCTGGTAGTGTAGACTTGGCCATGTATAATTGCCGATAGGTATTTTGAAATTGCCAAAATAATTGTAACTGGTATTGTTTTGACATATGAAATATGCAGAATTCTAAAATATCACATGTAGAATTTTTAATTTGTTGATGCAGAATTCCCTCAGGAATATCATGTACAAGAAGCATGAAACCAGACAGTCGCTCATTCTTTCAAGATCCAATTCAAATTTCCTACCTGATTCTTTTTTTTAATTTAACTAGGGCTTTGTTTCTGCCTACTTTTCATAAACCACATTTTTATATCCCTTATTCTGCTTATACACATAGGACTTCTCTCTCTCCCTCACTGCAATCTTTTTATGCAGGGTGCAAGAGCCCTTTTTGTGCCCTGGCCATTTGAAACAGCCTGCTAATGTCTTTCTGGCTAACTGACTCTCTAGCTGTTTTCATATCTCAGCTGGGCACACATCTCTTCTCCCTTGCCTATACTGTTAAGTTTTAATTATCTACATTTTAATTTCAACTTTGTTTAAATTGTTTAAGTGGGATAATTGTACAAAATGTGATACAAAATTAAAGAAATAAATTACAGCCGCTCCCCGAGTTACAAACAAGTTACGGACCAACACTTGGTCCGTAACTCGAAGTGTTCATAACTCGGATCCCGTAGAGTTACATGGCGACCGCGCTGTTCGTAAGCGTGGACCGCCATTCGTAACTCAGATCCGCATTTACGACCGCTTTGGTCGTAAGTACAGATGGTCGTAAGTGGAGGTGGTCATAACTCAGGGAGCGGCTGTATTCAAGTAGTTTTACAAGCAATTGTAAATTTTCAGTAACTATTAATAAATAATACATTAAATCTTGAATAATATTCAGAAGTAAAAAAAATTTAAAAATATTTTCTGCTAAAATTTCCTTTTACTATCTAATTCTATATGCTATTGAACACAGTACCAGTCTTTTCTTTGTAGTACTTTACTGTCTCATGTCTCTCCTCCCAAAATACTCTTAGAACCCTTTTCAATTATAGGAATGGCATACTAAACCCATTTTCCACTGTCCATTCCTTTCATTCCCCTTAAATTCATACAAAATGCACTCTTCCTACAAAGCACTTATATTTGCTTGTGTTCTTTGTTTTTAAACAGGAAAGCTTTCTGTATGGTTAAAATTGAGAAGTTCTGTCATTTGAAGAAATCGTAGTTTGTAGTTATGAGTAATTTTTTATGCACCTCTTTTCCTAGCCAATGCTTTTGTATAGGATTTGTCTCTGCCCGTTACTAACCGGAGACAAGATTGCTGTCGCTCATGCAGCTATATAACCTAGAAACTCTCCACTGACAGTAGCCATTTTTTGCTCTCTGCTATGGCTAATTGAGAATTTACAGCAGAGTTCTCTGCTATAACAGAAAATAAGCAATGACAGTCATACTTGCTGTAACTTAAGGAAAGGAAGTTGTGACTTGCAACTATATGGCCCTTAGTACAGTTAGATCCATTACTTCCTCTGGTAGATGCAATTATGCTAGAGTTTCCACTGGATTCTCTTCTTGTCCAATAAGCTATTTCTCCAGAAGGTTAGTGACACTTGTATTTTTAGCCACAAATTTGATTCTAACAGTGCTGTCCATCTCCTGTCCTGACTTACCATAGTTAGGGCTGGTCTACCCTACAAAATTAAGTTGACTTAATTTAGGTCGACCTGCCCTCAGTGCAATAATACTATCCGCTGATGCAGTTCACGCTTCCATCCTTCTGTCAGTGGTGCAAGTCCTCACCAGCAGTGCTTGTACTGACTGAAGAGGGGAACTGACAGCCAGAGAGGGCTCACAGCAGGTGCTCCACCCCACCACCAGGTGACAGCTCGAGCAGTAAGCCTGGCAGGGGATCAGGGAGCCTACCAGCAGTGAAATTGACAGTCAGTTTTGCGGCTCCCGCTGCAAGTACTGCTCTCTGTCAGAGGGCTGTTATTCTTATCAATTCCACAGTTAACAGCTAACTGCATCACCCTAACCACACCAGTGTAAGTGCTATGCCTCTCATGGAGGTGAAGTCATGATGTTGGTGAAACAGGCCACTTCTGCAGAAGTAGCATTCTAATGTATGTTGACATAAGCTGCCTTACTTTGATCTAATTCTGTAGTGTAGACCAAGCTTCTCATCCTACTTCGATGAGTATCTGTTTAAAAAGGGATTTATAATCTTTCATTATAACCTCACTGCATCTGGTCTCCTGGTCTGTAACCTGCAATAGCTCTCTTGTGCTACAAGTCCATGTTGTTGTCTTTGGACAGGCAACAGAACCCAGTTCCTTACTATCTACCTCTCAACTGCTGTTCCGCCATGAGTGGAAACAATACCTAGTAGAGTAAGTATAATAAGAGACACTGCCTAGAAAATACACATGTGAGGATGTAACTGCTAGAGGTTCATGAACACCAGAGGAGTAGCTGATGATCAGGCATCATCACCACCAGTCAGCTCATCTTTTTGATATATATGTACTACAATATTGAAGAGCCAATAGACAAAGAAGAAATTTTCTTCAGCTTCTACCCTGCAGAGGGGGATAGCAATTAGGTGTCTTACTAAAGAACCGATGAATAATATGTGATCAGATAGTGGGGAAGTGGCCATCTCCTGCAAGTAGCTTCACTGATGGAACCTTTTGCTCAGAATAGAGGGATGTTGGATACACTCATGTAGTCTGTGTTAGATCCTCACTCCCTGGATCTTTGTGGCAAAGTGAGGAATGGTATATATCTTGGAATGTGATGGGAGACTGGGTAAGAGAGGGGCGAGGGGAGAAAGGAAATCTTATTTTCCTAGAATAGATGCAGAGATTTATTTCAAGTATAAGTGTGTTCATCCCATTTGCCAGAGCCTTTTGCATAGCAGTACGTGTAAAAGGGCATCCCTTGTTCCTTTAGCCTCTCTGTTGGCTATATGAGATGGCACCTCCTCAACCCCGTCTCCGTTCTTACTCACCACCCATAACTTGGAGGTGGAGCTCTGTGTGACTGTTGCATAACTTTGCAATTCATCCCTTTGGCCTAGTTTTATTGTATTTAGTTGTTTAGTTTAGTGTTGGAGGAAAAGTTATAGACTACAATATAGCAGTAGACCTCCTTGATGCCCTTACCTGTGTTGAAGCATTGCCCTTCCTAACAGTGACCCCCCGTGGGAGGTGTTTGCTCTTCTTTAGCAAAGCCTGCTGGTGCTGTTCAGTCTGTAAATTATTTAAAAAGGTGACTCAGGTGGCATGGGACCTTCACCTTAAGCAATACCTGCTTGAACAGACCCTGAAGCCTCACCTAATACCTGAGGTCTTTTCCAGGCCACAGATTAGACTCCAATTCAGAAGATGCTACTGCTGCCCATTGGGGCTCAGAGGCCCTTTAAGAGCTGCAGGAGTACAGTAGTTTTGTCATGGGAGCCAAAGGAGTTTTCAAAGATCAATTGAGAGCTCTCTAGGGGTATGTCTACACTACAGCGCTATTTCCAATTAACTTAATTCGAAATAGTTAATTCGAATAAAACTAATTCAAAATAACTCATCTATACACAAAACCTACTTCAAAATAGCACATCTTGGATTATCTGCTATACCTTCAGGAATTTGACTTGGCACTCTAAGGCTGTGTCTACACTGGCCGCTTGAATTTGCGCAAGAACACTGACGATCTAATGTATTTGCGCAAGAGGGCCAGTGTAGACAGCTAAAAACTGTTTTGCGCAAAAAAGCCCTGATGGCGAAAATGGCGGTCGGGGCTTTCTTGCGCAAAACTGCATCTAGATTGGCACGGATGCTTTTCCGCAAAAAGTGCTTTTGCGCAAAAGCGTCCATGTCAATCTAGATGCTCTTTTCCGCAAATGCTTTTAACAGAAAAACTTTTCCATTAAAAGCATTTGCGGAAAATCATGCCAGTCTAGGTGTAGCCTAAGAGTACAGTTGGCAACAATATTGGCATTTCATCCATTTGTCTGAGAGAAATCTGCTTTCTCCAGTGCAATGGTGATGTAGTTCTCTCCCTGAATCACTCAGTCTAAGAGCCAGTCCCATGGAACATGATCTTAGCTATTCTAATGGAGACTCCCATTTGAGCTGCTTGCTTCCTAACTACTATCCCTCCAGTCTTACAAAACTGTATTCTTGATAGCCACATCCTGTGCCAGAAAGGGGTTGTTATTACAGGCCCTTATGGCTGGGCCATCTTACAGTTCTCCAGAGACAAGGTTATGTTCCGATCACATCTGAAGTTATATATAATCTCTGTTTCATTTGAAGGTAGTCTCTGTTTCATCTGAACCAGGCTGGGTCATTGCCTGTATTTTTCTCTAAGCAGCATTCCTCTGTGAAGGAGCAATGCCTCCATATGTTAAAGATGGACACTGTCTAGCCCTTTTTTCCTCCCTGAACCAGACTGAATTGCTTAGTGCTTTGCACTGCCTGTTCATATCATATGCAGACCACATGAAAGGTCAAGCAGTCTATGTGCAAATCATCTCTAGATGGATAACATCTTGTATCAAGACTGTGTATGTGATAGTGGTGACTACATCCCCTCAGCAGATACGGGCACGTTCAGTGAGAGTTCAGGCATTGTCAATGACATTCCTTAATGGTGTTTCCATATTGGACATTTATAGGGCAGCCACATAATCATCTCTACATGTGTTTACAGACCATTACATGATTGCTGCTTCCTCCAGAGAAAATACTAATTTGGAAGAGCAGACCTTAATCAGGTTGCCTCTGAAACCTACCTCCAGGTGGAGGTATTGCTTTCTAGTCACCTGCATGGAATACATCTGTACTTCTACTCAAAGAAATGGTTACTTAACATTTCTGTGGTTCTTTGAGATGTGATGCAGATGTATACTCCATGATCCGACCTCCATCTCCCCGCAACAGTCTTCCCGTGGACATTTGATGCAAAATAACTGAAGTGGGTCTGGCACCAATGACTCTCATAGCCAGAGAGGGGCTTATGAGATGCAGATGCCAACCCTCAACAGGTACTGCTAGATAAAAGTCTCCAGTGAGCAGGGTGCACAGTCAGCTACTTGGAATATGTCTACATCACATCCTGAAGAATCAGACTTACAGTAACTAATCCCAGTTTCTTATACCATGCCCATCACCAGTGTATGTGATGAAAAGTAGAATAGAGATTGAGCTGTGATAATGTGGGAACCAACATGTGTACACACTGTTAGTTGGGGAGGAAATAAGGTAGAGTGAAGAATAGTATGAGAAACTAAAAGTACAGAAAAGTCAAAACCAAAAACCCCAGAAGCAGAAGAAGGAGAAAAAGGTGCAAGAAATAAGAGTTTAGATGAGATGATCTCTCTCTCTCTCTCACTCTCTCTCTCTTCCCCCCCTTCCGCTCCCCCACACCCTACCCCTCAAATTCTCTGGTCTTTGTTGTCAGGGAAATTGCCCTAAAAGATTGTAGGGGCAGGGCAGGAGGGATGACTCTAAAATGGAGGGCTAAATAGTATTTGTCTTCGCATCTTTCCCTTTTCTGTCATGGATTCCAGTTTGATTTTTTTTCTTTAATTTTGAGAGAGGCTGGACTTGACAAACTGGTGAAATGAGGGGAAATATTAGACACGTACATGACAAATCTTTTCAAATAATGATCATCATGGGTATTAGGCTTTTACACCAGATGTTGCTTTTTCTTACTGTCTACCTTGTTTGCCTCATTGCTATGAAGGAAGAAGTCAGTGTTTTTGTTTCTCAGGATATGTTCCACTTGTGTCTTCCAACTCAGCAGTTCCTCAGTTCCCGCTTGTAGTATTTCATGGATGTTTAAATTGCATCCCAAATTTTAACCATTTTTCTTAGATCAGACTTCCTCTCAAGACTGCTTTTTCTCTTTGTCAAGGAGACTGGCTTACTTGCCATAGATTGGTAAAAAAAAAAATTAGAGTAACAAAAGTGCAACAGTTGACTCAACCCCTACTTTCCTTCCTACCATCTTAGTCTCTTATGTTCCTGGCCCACTACGTAAAATATTGGACTCCTGAAATACCGGAGTTTGAAGTTATATGTCTATGTGATTGACACCATTTTTACTTTTATTTCTGATGTCTAAAGTCAAATCTCAATGGTGTTGATTTGCCTGATGTGGTTGGGGTGGTGGGGGACTAGAAAAAAGTAAGAAGTTGATTCTTGATTAAAAATATTTGCATGCTATAAATGTTGTTTTATAGAGCCAAACTTGGAATGCCCCAATTTTTAAGTTCTGAAGCTCAGAGTCTTCTCCGAATGCTCTTCAAACGAAACCCTGCAAACAGATTAGGTAAAGTGTTCATATAAACACTATTTCAGCTAGTTATTCTTCACGGTCAATAAACTACTATTCAGACTGATTTTTTTTTTTTTTTAATAATAGGGGCAGGTCCAGATGGAGTTGAAGAAATTAAGAGGCATTTATTTTTCTCCACAATAGACTGGAATGTGAGTATTTCAGTAAGAACTTTTTTATAAGGAAATGTTTGTTGACAGTTATAATTTTTAATTTTCTTTCACCACTGCCTTCTCAATAGAAATTATACAGAAGAGAAATTCATCCACCTTTTAAACCTGCAACTGGCAGGCCTGAGGATACATTTTATTTTGATCCTGAATTTACAGCAAAAACACCAAAAGGTAAGAAAATAATTGACGTATTCATAAGTAGAAGAAACTTTGTAATTTTCATACATTGTCTTCTATTTTAGGAACGAGTGGTACTATGGCTCTTTAGAGACAGCATATATATATATATATATATATATTTGTTAATCATGAGCTTTCGTGGGCAAAACCCACTTTTCAGATGAGTCTCAAGTTAATCTGAAGAAGTGGGCTTAGTCCACAAAAGCTCATGATACTATATATATATTTTTGTTAGTCTCTAAGAGTGCGTCTAGACTACATGGCTCCGTCGACGGAGTCATGTAAAGTATTTTACTCGACATAGTCAATGAAGCGGGGATTTAAATAATCATGAGCTTTCTGGCACAGCTGATCCAGCACAGTGCAGCAGTCTAAATGTGGCGCGGGCGACAAGGGAAGCCTTTGTCGACCGCTCTGGTAAACCTTGTTTCACGAGGCATACTGGAGCGGTCAACAAAGGCTTCCCTTGTCGACCGCGCCACATCTAGACTGCCGCGCTGTGCCGGTTCAGCTGATTGTTGGCACAGCGCGGCGGCCATTTTTATTTTAATGAAGCGGGGATTATTTAAATCCCCGCTTCATTGACTATGTCGAGTAAACTACTTTACATGGCTCCGTTGACGGAGCCATGTAGTCTAGACGCACCCTATGTTGCCACAGGACTACTTGCATAAGCAGGGCTCGACAAACCGCAGATTCTACTTCCCCGTGGCGAGTAGATTTCAGCCGGTCGCTCCATGCGCCCCATTCACCGGTGCTGTGCGCATGCCCAGTGCTGGTTTCTCGCATGCGTTGTGCGGGACTGGCAAGTAGCTCTCGCCGCGGTTTGTCAAGCCCTGTACATAAGAATGGCCGTACTGGGTCAGACAAAAGGCCCATCTAGCCCAGTATCGTCTGCTGACAGTGGCCAATGCCAGATGCCTCAGAGGGAGTGAACACAACAGGTAATCACCAGGCAATCTCTCTCCTGTCATCTACTTCCAGACAAACAGAGGCTAGGGACACCATCCCTATACATCCTGGCTAATAGCCATTGATGGATCTAACCTCCATGAATTCAACTGTCACTTTCTTGAACCCTGTTAAAGTCCTCGTCTTCACAACATCCTCTGGTAAAGATTCCACAGGTTGACTGTGTGCTGCTTGAAGAAAAACTTCCTTTTGTTTGTTTTAAACCTATTACCTGTTAATTTCGTTTGGTTACCCCTAGATTTTATATTATGAGAACAAGTAAATAACATTTCCGTTTTCACTTTTTCCGCACTAGTCATGATTTTATAGGCTTCTATCATATCCCCCCTTAGTCTCCTTTTTTTCTAAGCTGAAAAGTCCAAGACTTTTTAATTTCTTTTCATATGGGACCCATTCCAAACCATTTTTGTTGCCCTTTTCTGAAACTTTTCTAATGCCAATATATCTTTTTTGAGATGAGGCAACCGCATCTATATGCAGTATTCAAGATGTGGGTGTATAATGGTTTTATATAGAGGCAAAAGTATATTCTCTGTCTTATTCTCTATCCCTTTTTAAACTATTCCTAACATTGTTTCCTTTTTTGATTGAAAACATCCACTCAGTGGGGAGCAGCAGAGAACTATCTACAATCACTCCAAGATCTCTTGAGTAGCTATAGCTAAATTAGTCTCCATCATATTGTATGTATAGTTGGGATTATTTTTTCCAAGTGCATTACTTTACATTTATCAACATTAATTTTCATTTGGCGTTTTGTTGCTCAGTCATTTAGTTTGTTGAGATCTTTTTGAAACTCTTTACAATCTGCTTTGGTCTTAATTATCATGAGCAGTTGAGTGTCATCTGCAAATTTTGCCACCTCATTGTTTATCCTGAGCTCCAGATGATTTATAAATAGGTTGAATAGGATTAGTCCCAGAACAGACCCTTGGGGGATACTGCTAGTTACCTCTCTCCAATCTGAAAACTGGCCATTTATTCCTATTCCTTTAACCAGTTATCAGTCCATGAAAGGATCCCATGCTGACTTACTTTAGTTAAGAGGTTTTGGTGAGAGACCTGGTCAAAGTCTTTCTGGAAATCTAAGTACACTATATCCACTAACGCTCCATTGTCTACATGTTTGTTGACGCCCTCAAAGAACTCTAGTAGATTAATAAGGCATGGTTTCCCTTTACAAAAACCATGTTGACTTTTCCCCAACAAATTATGTTCATGTATGTGTCTGACAATTTTACTCTTTACTTTAGTTTCAACTAATTTGCCTAGTACTGGGTGTATAGACTCATCAGTCTATAAGTGCCATGATCACCTCTAGAGCCCTTTTTAAATATTGGTGTCACATTAGCTATCTTCTAGTCATTAGATACAGAAGCTGATTAAAGGATCGGTTACAAACCAATTAATTCCGCAATTTCACATTTGAGTTCTTTCAGAACTCTTGGTTGAATGCCATCTCCTCCCCGTGACCTGTTACTGTGAAGTTTATCAGTTTGTTCCAAAATCTCCTCTAGTGACACCTCAACCTAGGACAATTCCTATGATTTGTCACCTAAAAAGAATAGCTCAGGTTTGGGAATCTCCCTAATATCCTCAGCCATGAAGACTGAAGCAAAGAATTCATTTAGCTTATCTGCGATGACTTTTTATCGTCTGTGAGTGTTCCTTTAGCACCTCAGTTGTTCAAGGGCCCCTCTGGTGGTTTAGCATGCTTCCTGCTTCTGATGTACTTAAAAAAGCCTGTTTGCTATTATTTTTTGAGTTTTTGGTTAGCTGTTCATCAAACTCCTTTTTGGCTTTTCTTATTATATTTGTACACTTAATTTGATAGAGTTTATGCTTGTTTCTATTTTCCTCACTAGGATTGTACTCCCACTTTTTAAAATATGCCTTTTTATCTGTTACTGCTTCTTTTACTTGGTGGTTAAGCCACGATGGCACTTTTTGGGTTCTGTTACTGTGTTTATTAATTTGGGGTATACATTTAAGTTGAGCCTCTATTACAGTGTCTTTGAAAAGTCTCCATGCGGCTTGCAGGGTTTTATCTTTGGCACTGTACCTTTTAATATCTGTTTAACCTCTTCAATTTTTGAGTAGTTCCCTTTTCTGAAATTAAATGCCACAGCATTGGGCTGCTGAGGTGTTTTTCCCACCACAGGGATGTTAAATGTTGTTACATTATAGTCACTGGCATTATAGTCACAGGCAGTCCAGTTATAGTTACCTCTTGGACCAGATTCTGCACTCCACTTGCTGTTTTTAAAGTTAGAGACTAACATAGCTACCCCTCCGTGTCTTCTATTTGTTTAGATTTGACATGTATGACACTTAAGACTTGCTTATATACAATCTCTTCTCTAATACTGTAGGTAATATTAAATGCAGTTAATTACTTGTAAATTAGTATATTGAGGATGCAAAAATACTTTCAGTAAATAACAATCTCCAAACTGGTTTATGGTGTAAAAAATGTTTCCAGTGTTTAAACTATGACATTACACTCACTTCTATTCAGTACAAATTAGAAATATTGGTAATGAACTACTTTTGGATTTTTGGAATAAATTGGAAAGAGGTCTTCCTAAAGACATTCGTTCTGTTTTTCAGATTCTCCTGGTATTCCACCTAGTGCTAATGCACATCAGCTTTTTCGGGGCTTCAGTTTTGTTGCTATTGCATCAGATGATGAAAGCCAGGCAATGCAGGCAGTTGGAGTTCATTCAATTGTTCAGGTGGGTGCTGTTGTTGAAGAATAAATGTAATCATACCAAATTATTTAAAAATGAGTTGTCCTTTGCATAAAATAAGATTTAGCTTTGTTATGCCTTAGATAAACAAGATACCTGAAAACGCTTTATAATAATTAGACTGATTAATAGTACTGTAACACTATTCCTTTCATGAAATATCATGTAAACTTTAACAGCAACTAAAGACAAGAAAATGTCAGATTATTTTATTCAAAGAACAGTGCCTCAGACAATGCAGCACCTCTGCTTCTGTACATACGGTATGATCGATCAAGCATGGATTTTGAAAGCAAACATTTTAGCACCTGAGCAATAATGATTGTTCAAATATCTAAATAATCCAGCCTTATCATTTTGAAAAAAGTTTACATATTCTGTATAAAGTAAATCCTAAAAAAAGAAAGTTGCAGTTGGATTATTTCAGCGTGCACAGGAACTGATTTCCTAGTAGAATTGGGAGAGCTGCTTAAATATTTACAATGCTCATGATAGTTTATTTGCACACACTTCAGGTGTTTAGTGGTGAGGATTTGTCGATATTCATGTACTCATTGATTCGTAGATAGTTGTGCCAGAAAGGACTATTGTGATAATCTAAATTGACCTGTAAGGTTATAGAATTTCCCCAAATAATTCCTAGCACATAACTTTTTGAAAAATATCCAATCTTGATTTAAAAGTTGTTGGTGATGAAGAATCTATCATGACTGTTGGTAAATTGTTCCAATTTAGACAATGGTTTGTTTTAACATGAATTTTAAACTGACAGTGTCCCTCTAATTTATCTGTCTCGAGTGATATCGCCTCATAAATAAAGCTACGTTTGGAATTTGTGGCTGGTTTGTGGGTGAACAATACTTAATTTTCATAAACTTTCTTCATTTTCTCAGTTTGCTTTAGAAAAGAAATAAGGAATTTGCCCACAAAGGATGTACAGTGTCAAGAAAATTAAACAAGAGAGTAGGACATGGATTGGAAGAGATTGTTTTCCAAGGGAAACAAAAAAGGGTGGAGGAGAGGGAAGAGTAGCTGCAGAGGTTAAAATCCCTATTAATTGGGTTAAATTCACAAGGGTCTAAGCAAATAGGAGCATGTACTTTACAAACTGACATTGTCTATCTCTTGTTTATCCTCCACTGCTATTGACTTTCAGTTGCATTGAAAAAACCTGTACAATCCATTTGAGTTTATTGGCTTTTAGAAAGTTCAGCCCAGCTATGTTTTCTGGCAAAGCCAACTTCACAAAAAGGCTGTGTCTAGACTGGCAAGTTTTTCCACTAAAGCAGCTGCTTTTGCGGAAAAACTTGCCAGCTGTCTACACTGGCCGCTTGAATTTCCTCAAGAACACTGACTTCCTACTGTCTGAAATCAGTGCTTCTTGCGGAAATACTATGCTGCTCCCGTTGGGGCAAAAGTCCTTTTGCGCAAAGCTTTTACGCAAAAGGGCCAGTGTAGACAGCTCAGATTTGTTTTGCACAAAAAAGCCCCGATCGCGAAAATGGCGATTGGGGCTTTTTTGCGCAAAAGCGTGTCTAGATTGGCACGGACCCTTTTCCGCAAAAAGTGCTTTTGCAGAAAAGCGTCCGTGCCCATCTAGACGCTCTTTTCCGCAAATGCTTTTTGCGGAAAATCATGCCAGTCTAGACGTAGCCAAACTGTATTTTTTAAATCCACCTTAAAACCAGTTTGCTATCTTGATGGAACAGGGAGTATAATATATTGTGGGCTATGTATTCTCTTGACGTTTATGCTGCTTATTGTCCTTCAGTCCTGAATCTCTCTGCCAACTGTGCTATGCTTTCTTTTGTTTGCACAAATTTGCAGAAGGAGTTCTTCTCTGTACTGCTTCCTCCTGTAAACATTTTTCAAAACTTCTCTGCTCTCTTTTCACTGTACCCCCTTCAACCACTTCCTCATTTTTATTTCCCCTTTTCACATCTGCAGGATACTCAGCTGCCTTCCTGCTAAAGTTAGGCATTCTTTGTATGAACTCCCCTACCGTTTCCCTGTACCAAAATACTGTTTCCTTTGTGTGCAAAACAGGTTAACAGTTATTCATTCTGCCTTTTATCCCCAGACTCTAATTTATACTACTACTTCTGCCTGTAATTCCTAGCAAATTTGCATCCACTGTGTCAAAAATTCTCATACTGAGCACTACACTTGCAAAAAAAATCCTAATTTTACCATCCATATTTTGCCATTGGAGACCAGAAAAATTGCAATGTATTAAGATTAATGGGAAGACTTGTTAGAATTTCTGTGATTTCCTATAAATAGATGCCATTTATATGATTTATAGTGTTTATCATCCAAACAGAACATTATGGGATTTTGAAAACATTTTGACATAACAGGACTATCATATTAAAGAACCATAGGGAACAAATATTTCTTCAAGTGCTTGATCATGTCCATTCCAGTTAGGTGTGCATGTGCCGTGTGCCCAGATTGCCGGAGAGTTTCCCTTAGCGGCATCCATTGGGCCAGCTGTGGAGTCCCATGGAGTAGTGCCGCTATATCAGTTCATATACAAGCCTGCTAGCTTCCACTCCCTCAGTTCCTTTTTACTGAGCTCCCTTCTCGCTTGCCTGCAAGCTTGATCTCAGGAGTATTTATAGCGTTCTAAGTAATTAGCACTTGTTAAACCCTTTTGTTTCTTATCCAAGTTACTTTCTCTGTTAGATAGTTAGATAAGTTGTTCGGGTTGGGGCTCACCTGTTGCGTCCCCTTTCCGCCCTGCCCATGG
Organism: Pelodiscus sinensis; assembly: GCF_052426305.1. Taxonomy (NCBI): domain Eukaryota; kingdom Metazoa; phylum Chordata; order Testudines; family Trionychidae; genus Pelodiscus; species Pelodiscus sinensis. Next base: position 213,085,312 of record NC_143052.1, read on the forward strand.
GGCATGCCAGGGCATCACGGTCTTAAGCCAGGGCATGATTCATGCTTAAAGTGTTTGGGCAAGGCCCACGTCCCAGCTAACTGCAGAATCTGCCACAGTTTCAAACCCAGGACTCAGTGCAAGAGGGACTCGTGCTTGAAGATGTTCCTTATGGAGTCAGCACTTCACCCAGCACCATCTTCAGACTCGGCACCGGAGTCCAGCAGCATACCACCTTGGGTACAGGAGAATCCCAGTTCCTCAGAGGTGTTGAGGTGCCCTACAGCGCAGCATAGCTCACAGTTGCTGGTGCAGAGCAAGAAGAGGAGAGGGGCAAGTCTACGCCCCATCATGTGCCCGAGGTGCACCCCCATTTGGGGCACCCTGTCACAGCTGCACAATCCACTAGGTCTGCTGCTCCTGGGCAGGAGCGTGGTCAGTCAAGCGCGACCAAAAGCCACAGTGAAGGAGAGGAACCAGTTCAGGTCTAACGGCTCTTCACTCTGGATACGTTCAAGGTGGCACGGGAGCTGATCGAGTTGACAGCTGACTCTCCCTCTCCTCCTCCGGAGTGCTAGAATCGGTCTCAGGCTTGGGCCTTGTCATCGGCACTGGATCCAGGTAGGCCTGCACCACCCTCGGCACGTGGTGCGGCATTCCCCGGCTTTCATGTCAATGCTGGCACCGATGACTTCACTCTTTCAGGAGTCCAGAGAGTGCTCAGCGTCGAGCATGCTCATCCCGGCAGCCCAGTCAGCAGCACTGGAGCACCTCATGCCCTCTTCACTGGTGCAGCACTGGGACAAGCTGACCTCCATGGTTCGGCATGCAGAGAGACATTGTTCCCCAGGCCCGACCTCCGCCCCACTGTGGTCGGAGTCCGACCTGGAGTCGGTACCATCAAGGGTGTCCATCTCTCATTCCTGCTGTCAGCACCGCTCAAGTTCCCGGAGCCAATCCCCATCCCGACACCGCTCTAGGTCTTGGTGCCATTCTAGATCCCGATGCCACTCCGGGGCTCGGCGCCGTTATCACTCCCAGCATCGTGAGCGCCACAACAGTGTCTCGAGCCTCACAAATGTGGCCTCCGTGGTGGCAGGATCCAGACCAGTGGCTGTTCTGGACCCTCTGGGCATACCACCAGGCCCAGGGGAGTGATCCCTCTATGGTGGGGTCCACACGTTTGGGGATCCAGGCTCCACCTTCAGCCACCCCAGTGCCCCAGCACCGCACGTCTTGACAGTACGGGGGGAGTCTCTGAAGCTCCAGTTGGAAGAGGGCGGGGGTCATGGGCCATTGGAGCAGTCTGTGCCCCCTCTCAAATGTTGGAGTGGCCCCATGAGAATTCATTGTCCTCCCCTGACGAGGCCCTGGGATTGGCTTCTTTGTCCGCGTTGGCCATGGACTCCCGGGCCCATCTACAGTTTCTCTGGAAACTGGACCAAAGCCTCGGAGTCCAACTTGAGCGGACCTCCAAGGACTCAGACCCTACAGTCAACATTCTTAACACCGAGGTGCCGTCTCGTGTGGCCCTGCCCCTAAATAAAACAGTGGGCAAAATCATGAAGGTCCTCTGGCAGATGCCAGCATCTATCCCGCCCACAGACAATCGGGCAGAGAGCCAGTACTTTGTCCTTCAGGTGGGCCATGAGCACCTGTTCTACCATCCGCCACCCGGTTCGATATTGGCACAGGCTGCTAATCACTGTGAGAGACAGGGCCAGCCTGCCCCTACCCCTAAGAACAGGGAAGCCAAGCACTCAGACTTGTTGGGTCGCAAGGCCTATGCCTCGGGGGGAGGTCTTCTACTCAGGATCACAAACCTGCAAGTTGTTCTGAGTAGGTATGCTCATTAGGGATAGCTCAGTGGTTTGAGCATTGGCTTGCTAAACCCAGGATTGTGAGTTCAGTCCTTGTGGAGGCCATTTAGGGATTTGGGGCAAAAAATTCATCAGGGGTGATACTTGGTCCTGCTGTGTAGGCAGGGGACTGGTTTCAATGACCTTTCAAAAGGTCCCTTCCAGTTCTAGGAGATAGGCAATCTCCATTAATTTAATTTGTGGCAGCTATGGACAAGTGTGGGGAGTTGCTGCCTCAAGATTCGAGGCAAGAATTCAGGGCCTTGTCCAGGGAAGGCAAAGTAGTGTCCCAGGCCACACTTTGGGCTGCCCTAGATGTGGCAGCCCGTACTATGGCAACAGGCCTGGTCCTGCATAGGGGCACATGGTTACATGTGTCTGGCATTTCCCCAGAAGTCCAGAACACAATCCAGGACCTGCCCTTCAAGGGTGGTGGTGTTCTCGGAGCGAACCAACACCAGTTTCATGGGCTAAAGAGTTCTAGGGCAACCCTGTAGTCCCTGGGCATCCACATCCCCGCCCCACAAAGGCGCTCCCTCCCTAGGGCCCCGCCTCACCCTGTCCAGCAGAGGAACAGGTCAGACTTCCCCAAGCGTAGAGGCCACAACAATAATAATAATAGGAACGGCAGATGTCCCTCGCATTCTCCCTCCAACCGAGGGGATGGGCCCCTCCAGCAAGCCTCGGGGCCCTAGGCCGAATCTTTGAAGGTGCGAGCGGGGACAGCAAACCAGGCTCAGACCGGAGGCCCTTTACCAATTGCCTTTTCCCTTTCTACCATGCCTGGTCGCTTATCCCGACAGATTGTTGAATTTTTAGACACAGTGAGAAGGGGATACCCAATTCCTTTCCGCTCCCACCCACCCCTCCCCCCCAATCCCTTTTCAGGGACCCATCTCATGAGTATCTTCTCAAGGTGGAAGTTCAGAAACTCCTCAACCTGGGGCAATAGAGGAAGTTCTGTGGGACCTCAGGGAAAAGGGTTTCTACTCCTGCTACTTCCTGGTCAAAAAGGCCAAGGGCGGCTTCGTCCTATTCTGGATCTGAGGGATTTGAATACCTTCATAGTAAAGTCCAAGTTGCCCTCCATCATTCCTTTCTAGACATGCAAGACTGGTATGCTGCCTTCGATTTCAAAGATGCCTATTTTCACATTTTGATTGCACCTGCACACAGGCGCTGCTTATTCTTCAGGATGGGCCATGACAAGTATCAGTTTACGGCCCTCCCATTTAGCCTTTCCACTGCCCTCAGGATTTTCACAAAGCGTATGGCAGTGGTGGCCACTTTCCCGAAGAAGTGGTGGGTCCAAGTTTACCCGTACCTAGACAATTGGCTTGTAAGAGGCTCATCCTCGTTCCAGGTGATAAGCCATGTATCCCTCGTAAGGGAGACGTTCCTCAGGCTGGGCCTCATATTGAACGAGGCCAAATCTACCCTATTTCCCACTCAATCGATAGAGCTCATGGGAGCTCTTTTGGATATGACACAGGGCAGAGCCTCCCTTCCCTTGGGGCGCTTCATGACACTGAGGGACACTATTCTGCAACTACAGTCATTCCCCACTACAATGGCCTGCTGTTGCACAATGCTGCTGGGGCTTATGGCAGCCTGCATTTACATGGTATGCCATGACAGGTTCAGAATGAGACCGCTTCAACTATGGCTGCACCATACCCACAACCCAGCTTTCCATCATATGGACACGGTGCTGACAGTGCCCGCAAACGTGCTGAAATCCCTCGAGTGATGGCTGTGCGAGGGAGTGTTCCGCAAAGGGATACTGTTTCTCACCCCTTCCCTGTCCATTCAGCTGGTGACAGATGCCTCCGACACGGGCTGGGGAGCCCACCTTGGGAAGCTCGGGACGCAAGGTATGTAAGGCCCCATGGACCTCTCTTTCCACGTCAATGTCAGGGAGTTGAGAGCTATCTGCCTCGCCTGTGGCGTGTTCCTACTGCAACTGTGAAGCAAGTGTGTTTCAGTTTTGACCGACAACACAGCTGCGATGTTTCATATAAACAGACAGGGTGGTGTTTGCTCCTGTCCCCTGTTCAAGGAGGTTCTCCTCCTCTGGGAATTTTGTGATATTCACCCAGTGGCCACCTCTCTCCCTGGGCTTAGAACGAGCTGACAGACCGCCTTGCGGGTCCTTCCAGGGGCACGAATGGTCTCTGAGGGCTGACTTGACCCTCTCAATCTTCCGCAGGTGGGGGTTTCCCCACCCGCTCAACAGGAAGTGTCCTTGGTTTTGCTCTCTATTCAGGCACAGTCCGGGGTCTCTGGGGGATGTGCTGATGATCCCCTGGTCTTGGGGCCTGCTGTACACCTTCCCCCCTTCCTGCTGATCCCCAGAGTAATCCTCAGGGTCAAGGAGTTCCAAGCCTCAGTGATCCTGATAGCCCCAGCCTGGCCTCATCAGCATTGGTTCCCGGACCTCCTCGCCCTTTCAGTGGAGCAGCCTCTGGCCCTCCTCCTGTGTCTGGACCTAATCTCACAGGAGTTCGGCAGGCTTAGGCACCTCAACCCCTGCTCCCTGCACCTCCATGGCTAATGGCCTCAGAGAGGCAGTGTTCAGAGCAGGTCCAGGCAGTCCTCCTAGGGAGTCTTCCTACCTGGTGAAGTGGAAATGGTTTGTGATCTGGTCAGGTGACATGGTCCCCCCTACAGAGGCCCCGGTCCCAGTTATCGTGGACTACCTCCTGGGGCTCAGGCTCCAAGGACTGGCTTCCTCCTCCATGTAAGTGCACGTAGCAGCCATCTCAGCTTTCCACTCTGGCTCAGTGCAAAGGACTGTCTTCTTGGAACCCATGGTGCATTGATTCCTCAGAGGCTTAGACAGGGTTTACCCTCAGGTACAGGAACCAGTGCCCTCGTGGGACCTAAATTTGGTGCTCTCGAGGCTCAGGCGTCCTCCCTTTGAGCCCTTCCCTTCTACAGCTTTCCTGGAAGGTGTATTTCCTGGTGGCTATTACCTTAGCCAGGTGAATATTGGAATTCAGGGCCCTAGTAGTGCCCCCCGCCCCCGCCCATATGGTCTTCTTTAGGGACAAGGTCAGGTTGTGCTCCACCTGGCTTTTTTGCCCAAGGTGGTGTCTGTCTTCCATGTTCATGAGGATATTTTTCTCTCTGTATTTTACCCTAAACAGGCATTACATACGCTTGATGTGAGGCATGCTTTAGCTTTTTATTTAGAGAGGACCAAGCCAAGCCCTTCTGCAAGTTCCCCCAATTGTTAATTGCGTTAGCAGATAGGATCAAGGGTCAGCCAGTGTCAGCTCAGTGTATTTCATCCTGGATCTCAGATTGCATCAAGGCATGCTACGCGCTAGCACAGTTTCCAGCCCTGCCCATTAGGGCACACTCCACAAGAGCGCAAGCCTCTTCCATGGCTTTTGCGGCCCAGGTGCCCATTGTGGAAATTTGCAGGACTGCTACCTGGTCCTCAGTGCACACTTATGCTACAGTCCGTCTCTAGGTAGGCTCCTACCCTGCTTCCTGGGGGGCTAGCTTTGGAGTTACCTAAGTGGAATGGACATGAGCAAGCACTCGAAGAAAAAATGGTTACTTACTTCCTAACTGTTGTTCTTCAAGATGTGTTGCTCATGTCCATTCCACATCCCACCCACCTCCCCTGCGTCAGTGTGTTCCAGCAAGAAGGAACTGAGAGGGTGGAGGACCAGTGGGGAGATATATGCACTGATATAGCGGCACCACTCCAGGGGGCTCCCCATCTGGCCCAATAGATACCACTAAGGGAAAATTCTCCAGCAATCCATGCACACTGTTTCTTTTAGATCCAATTGATTTGTAATATAGATGGTGTATATATTTTTAAAGTATTCATCAATTGATTATATTATTTTGGTAGCAGTTGCACAGAAACAGCGTTCAGTTTACTGATGGATATGAAGTAAAAGAAGACATTGGGGTTGGTTCTTACTCTATTTGCAAGAGATGTATACATAAAGCTACGAACATGGAATACGCAGTTAAGGTAACAAATGTTTAAAACCTCTTAATTGCTAACAGTCATGTTCAGAATTTAGCCATAGAAGTTAGTTAAATTTATCTATCATAAAATTGCTAATTTTTCTTAGTGAGTAGAAAAGTGTGAACGCAAATGTCACTTATTCATTCCATTTCATATTTTGCAATTTTATTTTATTTTTTTATTTAAATGCGGTACAGCAGTATTATTCTTCGAGTGTTGACCCGTGGGTGCTCCACTGTTGGTGTGGACTCATCCCGGCACCATGGATCAGAGACTTTCAAGCAGTCATCAGGAGGGCTGCGCATGTGTGCAAGTGGAGAGCGGCATTCCTGCCTTTGAAGTAGCATGCGCAGTCCGCTTTTCCCTTGGTACAGAGGAACTCAACCCTCTCCTCCTCAGCGTGCTTTGCATATCAAAGAGAAGCAATTGACAACCAATTGAGTACTTTAGATAGACTCCTCTTTATTCAAATAAAAACAAACAAGCAAGCTGCTAGTAGCTCTCACTGAGGCACAGGGACAAGCTGTGGGAGCTGAGTCCAACTGAAACAAACAAAAAAAAACCTAAGGAATAAACCAACTAATAACCCAAGCAGACAGCTTGGTTTACACAACTTGGGGAGTATACTCTGGCTTGGGGAAGACATGCCAGTTCTACTTAAGAACGAGAAATATGGAAGATGCCAGGAGCCTATGCCAGTCTCTGATGCCCACAGCGAATGCATATGCTGTTTGGGGGATACATACGTACAACAAAAATATGTCCACTGCCACAGCCTGATAGCGAGGGCTTGCAAGGAAAGAGCTCACAGCCTGCATGCTGTCTGTTGACAAAGCCCTTGATCCCCATAGCTTTAAAGGGGGCAGTAAGGGCTCAAGCGCAAAATTCCCTCAGGGCAATCCCTCCAGCCCTTTACTTCAGAAAGCATGGTCAGAAACCAGCCCGCTCTCTCCCCCCAAGAATCAGTAAAGAGGATGAACCCAGCACCTCGGGCATGGGGAAATCTTGAGCCTCTTCTATGACAGGCTCAAGAGCGCGCTCTAAACAAGCGGTCTAACCATCTTCCCAGGAATCAAAAAGGGCACCTACTAAGAGCCCTGATGTAACAGAGGCACCAATAGCATCAAGGACACCTGGAGTGCCTCGAGCACACTCAGTATCCCTGGCACAATGTGAACCCCCTATGCAATCTCCATCACAGGCACTCAGAGGGTGTGTCTAAACTACATGGCTCCTTTAATGGAGCCATGTAGATTAGGCTGATCGGCAAAGGGAAATGAAGCCGCGATTTAAATAATCGCGGCTTCATTTAAATTTAAATGGCTGCCGCACTGAGCCAACAAACAGCTGATCAGTTGTTTGTCGGCTCAGCGCGCTAGTCTGGACGCTCCCGCGCCAACCTGCAAGCCCTTTATCGACCTCCCCGTTATGCCTCGTAGGATGAGGTTTACCGGGGAGGTCGATAAAGGGCTTTCATGTCGACCACGGCGCGTCCAGATTGCCCCGATCTGCCGACAAACAGCTGATCGGCAGAGTGGGGCAGCCATTTAAATTTAAATGAAGCCGCGATTATTTAAATCGTGGCTTCATTTCCCTTTGCCGAACAAACAAATCTACATGGCTCTGTCGATGGAGCCATGTAGTCTAGACATACCCAGAGGTGACAGGACTAGTCCCAGCTGCTCTTCAGTACCTCACGCTAACTCCACATCCCCCGGGGTCACAACTGCACCCATGCCACCACTTCATGTACCGGGGGCTCATCAATGGCTCACCGGACATCATCCCACAGCCGTTCCCCAATGCTCAAAACAGGCACTGCCACAACCGGACATTAGGGCTAGAACTGGGCCCCCCACTCAGCCTTCGACACGGCACCACTTTTGCTCCCCATTACCGATAAGGGGCTCACCATGTTCACCTGCTTTGTCTCAAATCATTGCCTACCAAGGGGATTCAAGGAATAGGTTCTCATCTCAACACTCCTTCCCAGAGAGTGCAGATCCTTAAGGGGCATATGACCTACCTCATTATCAATATCCTCCTGGCATCCAGAATGGCACTATTATGACAGACACCATAGCCAATAGTCACGGGGCACTTTGTCATACCTCCACTGCTCCTCCTACACTGCACAGAGGTCTGTGACCTCTATACATTCAGACCCATCGCGTTCCCCATCTGAGGGCATGGATCCAGAGGAAGGGCAAATTGAAGATGAACCAACGGTCCAGCAATCAGACATACCACCCAATGATAACTCCTCGTCTGCTCCTTATGAAGCGGTTATCCCGAATGATCCAGCACCTTGTGATGACCTTAAATAGTTCCAGGAGCTATTTAAGAGAGTAGCTGTCAATCAGAACTTAGTCTTATCAGAGGTGCAGGAAAAATACCACAAGCTCCTAAAGAAGCTGCAGCCCTCTGCAAAATCCAAAATTGCCCGGCCTCTAGGCGAAGCTATTCTTGAGACAGACCGTAAAGTATGGCAAACCCCAGCCATGCCCCCCTCCTGACCAACAAAAGGGCTGATCGAAAGTATTTTGTCTTCATCAAAGGGCATGGAATTCCTGTACTTACACCCTCAGCCTAACTCCTTGGTGGTTGATGCTGCAAACCAAAGGGCCAAAAACCTGCAGCACAAGGCTCAGACACAGGACAAAGACCACAAATGCTTTGATGTCTTTGGGAGGAAGATGTACTTCTCCTCAACCCTGCAGCTTCGCATAGCCAACTATACAGCGTTGCTTGCAAATCATGATTTTGACAGTTACACGAGACTAACAGAGTGTATGCACACTATTGCAGCGGACAAAGGCAATCATTAAAGAGGGATACACTATATCCCGGACAACGCTATAAATGGCCCTAGATGCTGCAGATACTGCGGCTGGATCTACTGTGATATCTGCAGTAATGAGACCTGAATCTTGGCTGCAAGCAGCAGGAGTCCCTAAGGATCTCCAGGCCAAAGTAGATGACCTGCCATTTGATAAGACCAAATTATTGTTCAATATCTTCATCAATGATGTAGATATTGGGATAGAGAGTACGCTTATTAAGTTTGCAGATGATACAAAACTGGGTGGGGTTGCAACTTCTTTGGAGGATAGGGACATAATTCAAAATGACTGTAGCAAGTTAGAGAAATGGTCAGAGGTAAACAGGATGAGGTTTAATAAAGAGAAATGCAAAGTGCTCCACTTAGGAAGGAACAATCAGTTCCATACATACAAGATGGGAAGCGACTGTCTAGGAAGGAGCATGGCGGAAAGGGATCTAGGGGTCATAGTGGACCACAAGTTGAATATGAGTCAACAGTGTGATGCTGTTGCAAAAAAAACAAATATGATTCTAGGTTGTATCAACAGGTGTGTTGTAAGCAAAACTCGTGAAGTCATTCTGCCGCTCTACTCTGCACTAGTTAGGCCTCAGCTGGAGTACTGTGTCCAGTTCTGGGCGCCACATTTCAAGAAAGATGTGGAGAAATTGGAAAGGGTACAGAGAAGAGCGACAAGAATGATTAAAGGTTTAGAGAACATGACCTATGAAGCCAGGCTTCACGAACTGGGCTTGTTTAGTTTGGAAAAAAGAAGATTAAGGGGGGGACATGATAGCGGTTTTCAAATATCTAAAAGGGTGTCACAAGAAGGAAGGAGAAAATTTGTTCCTCTTGGTTACTGAGGACAGGACAAGGAGTAATGAGCTTAAAGTACAGCAGGGGAGGTTTAGATTGGACATTAGGAAAAAATTCCTAACTGTCAGGGTGGTCAAATATTGGAATAAATTGCCAAGGAGGTGGTGGAATCTCCCTCTCTGGAGATATTTAAGAACAGGTTAGATAGACATCTGTCAGGGATGGTGTAGACGGAGCTTGGTCCTGCCTTGAGGGCGGGGGGCTGGACTCGATGACCTCTCGAGGTCCATTCCAGTCCTATTATTCTATGATTCTATGATTTGCTACAGGTACTGACGAGGCCTTGTACTCTAGCAAAGATTCGCTCACTACTTTGCGCACATTGAGAATGTACACTCCACCCTACCAGAGGAAGCGCTACACACCTTACCAGAGACAGTCTTTATTACACAACAGCAGTACCAGCCTTTTGAACAGAATCACTTCCAATCTTGAAACCACTGTAGAAGAGCCCCTAACAACTGCTCTTCCATGACTCACACCTCTAGGCAGCAAATGTGAGAATTTGGTCGAGGGTCTGCCTGACCTCCCTGCCACTCCAATACCTGGCGAGGCCAACATATTTCAGAAGCATGTGTGGGAAGCCTCTCTAACCCTGTTTCACTGCCAGTGGTGGTGGCAGGGAGGTCCTCAGTTGGTTTTTAATTGCCCTGGCATAGCAGATGGGACCCAGTCATGCCAGGGGGGGGTGTTAATGCATGGAGATCCTTATTCTTCCCTCCCCCAAAAGCCCTGTTGGTGGATGGAGGGGGGAGAGGAGTGCCTGCTAGGAGGATCTGAAGGCTGGCACTGGCCCGAAGGTAATTTGAGTTTGAGGCCCCTGGTAAAGATAGTAAGAAACTGCCTAAGTATATAGGGTACAGACACACCAGAAAGCTACGATATATTGCCTACACAGCCTCCTGTATGTCCCAGAAGTGCTTCCTATGTCTGTACTGCTTTTATAGACATATATATAGTGTGTTTCTGCATTCCTTTAGACAGAGTCTTTCCCTGGTGCAGCAAAAGTGTCTGCTGGTGGTGGTGGGGAGGCAGCAGGGAAAGGCTCTGGTAGGTCCAGGCTGCTGAAACCTTTCCCCACTGCAGGAAAAAGGCTCTGGCAGCAGGGAGCTTGCGGCTTCTCCCGTAAGTAAGCATATGGTAACTGCTTTGCCATTGTATTCTCAATAAACACGGCATATTGCCTTTTCCCCCATAAAGATCCCATGTGCTTCTTATAAGCATAACAATCCTAAGTGAATGCTTTAAAAGTTACCAGAGGATAGGTGGGGTACTACCACCACCTCTTCTGGTGTTGGTTGCTAAGAATAACTTGGACATCTAACTGTAGGAGAAGGTGCATGTCGGAGAATCCCAAACAGACAGAGGCATCTCCCTGCAGCCTGGAGTTAGGTGCCTAACTCATTCTGAGGGGTGAGCTTAGGACATCCTTCTCTTTGGTGTTTTGTATCAACTAGCTTAGGTGGCTACCTGCTCAACATCCTCGCTTATGTGAATCTGAGTTTTAGATGCCTGTCTCTCTCCATACATCGTATAGGCAGCATAAGTAGCTAACTTGGGGTTGTGGATCCTTTCTAGGTGACAGGATATCTCAAAATTAAGTCCCTCCCTTTGTAGATCTCTTCCCAGGTGCCTAGCTGCAGCCAACCATACTAAAACCAGTCCAGTAATGTCATCCATCCAGGGTTCAGTAACACATGCAAAGTTAGGGGCTTTATGCTTTACTAAATGGACTAAATGGTTAAATTGTTAATTGGCATCTTCACATTAATGATTGTGACGTAAAGAACCCATTTGTTACCCACCAGTAATCCACTACATCTAAAAAAAATTCCACATTCTTCTCAAAGATTTTTTTCCTCCTCCACTACCTAAGGTGTTTTGTAGCCAGCATCCTTGTAAACATTAGTGAGGAATGTTTTGCATTTGTGCAAATGAAAACACGTGCTTGCTGCATTTTTTCAGTTTTTAGAAAATATTTTTTCTTACAAATTTGCTTGGTTTTCTAGATTATTGACAAAAGCAAAAGAGATCCAACAGAGGAAATTGAAATCCTACTGCGCTATGGACAGCATCCAAATATTATTACCCTTAAAGATGTAAGTAGACCCCAAAAATGCGTTCTTTGATAGGGTATTATAAAAGTGCTTTCACTCTTTGTTTTGTATCTGTCAAAGAAGAGCATGTATGTTTTAGATGTACCTAAAAAGTTATTTTGTCTGCTATAAACAGTCATTTCAAATGTCTTAATATACTTTTCCCAATATCCAATTTTAAAATAAAATATGTAACTCTTATTTGAGGCACTTAACATAGTAGACAGTTTAATAAAATGCAATAAAATACTAATCACAGTCTGAAATTACTAATTTTTTAAAGTTCAGTGTTTGTTGTAAAAGAGACAAAAGATGAAGGGACGGGATGGGGAAAAGCTAATAAATAAAGGTTCAGCAGTGGTCATTCAAAAAAACTTCAGGACTATGCAAATAATTTTCAGGGGGTGTATATTTTTATATCATGCTCATCACTGTAGTTGCACATCTATGTCCCAGTCAAACAGGTCTGCCAATCTAAGGCACGATGGCGGGATACCTAGGTGATTAGTATTCAATGTGTAGTAAATGTAGAGTGGATAAAATCTCCAATCAGAGGTGCAGGGTACATGCACATCTGAAATGGAGACCCCACAGGAAATACATCTCCAAATATTCCAGCTACCTCCTCTCCCCATGAAGCGTCATGGACCCATAGGCACATTCAGCTTACCTCTAAATTCACTCAAAATGATATGTTTCATTGTATTACCACAAAACATTTCTATTTTGAAATACCTGAAAAAAAGTTTCAACATTTCCAAATGAAATGTTGTTCATATTTCTACTTTTCATCCATGCTCAGATTTAGGATGAAAACAACTAAAGATATTGGAATTTTTCACAGGATGGAAATTCCAGTTATTACTCAGCAGTAGTTATTACTCAGCAGTAGCTGTTTCACCTTAAAGATGTCTGCATTGAAATGATGGATATTCAAAACACTGTTTTCTCAGATTTTTTTTGGCGGGGGAGGGGTGCCTTAATTTTACAGCACAGTTTATGCCCAACTGTGGGGAAAAAATCTATAGCATTTTTCAATACAAATTCATTGTTGGGAATGATCAAAGTACAAAGATACTTGGTTTTGAAATTAATTTTCACTGATGTCAGGAAAAGCAGAACTGTACAGCCAAATGTTGTAGATGAATACCCAAACTGAATTATGAAAAACATTGGTTACTTTTACCTTTCTCTACTGTTAATCAAACAAGAACCTTTCAGACCTTAAAGGCCACAATGAGTGTAGGTGAAGGATGACAACCAGGCTAAAATTTGAAAAAGTGGTTACTCTTACCATTTTGGATCTTTAATGACACTATCATAAAATTTTCCCATTTCTGTTTTACTTGAAATAGTATGAACCTACGTTGGAAGAAATCAACATCTCCTTTAGACCTATGAAACTTTTCATTATAGTGTTTAGAATTATTTAATTTATCTGCTTTTATGGTTTGTATAACATTAAATTTCTTAACCCCAAAAAAGTTGGTTACTGTTTTTAGTTAATTGAATTAATTCATTCATTAATTTACATTGAAGAAATAGTATATAGTCCTTGGTCTCTGGAAGAAACACATTCTATAATTTGTCTTTTTCAAAAAACTATAAAAACTATGGAATTAATGGCTAAATTAATCCCATAGCTTTTTCTTCTGCATTTGGATGCAACCTTACTGAAAAGCATGCTTTCTACAGTATGAATTTTGTTTTTCATTTTGATTATTATTGATAAAGAAAATAATGTAAAATACAAAGCCTCCTATATAACTGATTTTAACTACACCAGAATGTAGTTAAAAACATAGAAATTGGTCACTTTTAAACATTTAAGTAACTAAAAACTTTTTCATTTTGAAACCCAAAATTTGCTAAGTTTATTAACCTATAATATAAAATAATAAAGTGTATTTTGAGAGGAGAAAGATAGAAATGTTCCATTTCCTCTTGATTATTCATTAAATACACCACTTCATTTTATTATATGTTCATATACTATATATCATACATATATATATTGCATACATATTATATAAGTATATATATTATGTCTATAATTTATTATATATACACATATACTCACACATCCTCAAGGATACCTATTTTTTAATGTGAAATAAAAGTAATTTCACCATTTTTGGCACATACTGTGGGGCGAATAATCTTACATTTTGGAAATTTATATTGAAATATATTGAAATCATGAGGGAATGGTTTCTCTAAAAGTACACTTCTGCATAAAACAAGGAGGATCATGTAACGAGGTGTTCTTTTAAAGAGAAGCCAAATTTTGAAGCAGATTGAAGTTAAAAGCCCAGGGAAGTGCAATAAAAATGAAATTTGGTATTCACATACAGGTTGTACCTCCCTTAACCAGGACTCTGTAGCCCAGCACCAACCATGGATGTTCCTGTACCACAGAGCCCAGGAACAGAGGTGTCTGACAATGGGGCAGAAGTGCTGTAGGAAGCTCTGGTGACTCAGCGGGGAGCCCCAGAGTGTGTTGCGGAGGTGGGGGGACACAATGGGGAGCTCCAGCTCAGTGACAGCCATGGAGCACCAGTGGTGGCCAGGGAGCTCTGGCCCTGGCTACGGAGCTCCAGGCCCAGGCACAGAATCAGGTAGCTGCGGAGATCTGCACCATCTGCGGAGCACCAGCTGTGGCACTCCGGTCCCGACAGCAGCAGGGCAGAATCTACAGAGCCCCCGGGGTCTGGAGTAGCAGTGGGGGCAGGTTGGAGCCCAAACCCAGTGACAGCCTGGGTGTCAAGAGAGATGGGACTTCTCCCTGGTCCAGCCCATTCCCTTACTCAGGACCAGTAATGTCCTGAGGATGCTGAACCAGTGAGGTCCAACTTGTATTTGCTTTCGAGGCATTTCTATGCAGCTTACAATCTGCAATGTTCCTTAGTGGCAACATGAATATCTGGTCAGCTACTTCGACAGAATAGAATAGGTTTGTAGCCAATTAGTTGCATGATATTGGAGAGAAAAGGTGGGTGAGGTACCTTCTTTTATTGCATCAACTTCTATTTGTGAAAGATAAGCTTAAAGCCACTTAGGGTTCAAGAGCTTGTCCCTCACCAACAGAAGTTGGTCCAGTAAAAGTTATTTTCTTACCCAATTTATGCTCTTAAGGTGATTTTTGAAAGGTCCCTTTATAATGCTCAAAAATGCATGTTGAAATGGCCAATTTCTAGGCATTGCTGAACTTTTTTTGCGGAATAGTTACTTCATGGTGAAATAAGCTCTAATTCAGCCTCACAAACTTATTACCTCCTGATGACTGCGTTAAGATCTGATATGCATTTAGATTAGATCAAAGTAGTAATCTGATCCCTCCTAAATTTTACACATCTATTCTTTATATTTAGACATTAGCCTAGCAATTTATTGCATGTTATTCAATAACTGTTCTTAGTGAATAAAGTTTTGTGATCATTTTGCAATTTAAAATATTGTTTGAATAGGTTGCTTTGGGAGTGGCAGTGATTCCACAGGTTTTCTAATGAAAAGAATTGTTTGGAGTTATCTGCATTATCTTGATGCCCTTAGAAGAAAATAACTTTTAAAAGTTTACCATGTTAATATATTTCATTTTTGAAGGTATATGATGATGGAAAGTATGTATATGTGGTAACAGAACTTATGAAAGGAGGAGAACTGCTGGACAAAATTCTTAGGCAAAAATTTTTTTCTGAACGAGAAGCTAGTGCTGTCCTGCTAACAATAACAAGAACTGTTGAATACCTCCATGCACAAGGGGTAAGTCTTCTACTTGAAGAAAACATTTAGAAATTCATTAACTGAAACACACTCTGTGACAGTTTGCAAGGACAAATCCATATCTGATGCAGCAGGGCTGGCCCACAATATTTTGGCACCTGAAGCAGAGAGCTCAAATGACTCCCCCATGCAGCCTTTTCTCCTGCCTGCCTGTTACGTCTCTTGTGCCCTCCTTCCTCCAGCACAGCACTCCAACCATCTCTGTGCATCTAGAGCAGAGAGAATACATATCCACCAGCAGCAGACACAATTTTCTACACTCTGGGTCCTAGTGGTGCCCTCTCCCCCCCCCACACACACACACAGTCTAGCACCTGAGGCGACCCCCTCAGTTTGCCTCTTGGTAAGGCCAGCTCTGTGATGCAGTATTCCAGCATGCATCATTAAACAAAAGTTTCCTAGCAAATAACGATGCTGCACTAAACCTTTTCTCCAAAACTCAAACTCCTCATAGTGCAAAGCTCATTTTAACAGGTGAAGTAATTTAGAGGTGAGGGAGGTTAACATCAAAAGTGGAGAATCTTTGTATTGTAAAAGAAGGGACCCTGATGGTTAAGGACAAACTGAGTAACGAACGATTGGAAGCCAGTGAGGTGATAAGACAGGAGGTGGTGATGTCATCAGAACAAGTGAATGAGGCAAATGGATGAGATGCATCTGTGTCTGATAGGAAGAAGAGGAAGAGTTATAATTAATAACTTAATACATTCATTTGCTTCTCTGCCATGGCTTCCCATTATGTATGGTTACAGTTTTTGTGATAAATTCAGGATATGACTTCAACATGTATATCAAGCAACAGTCCTCAGTAGTTAGCCTACATAATCTTTGTTTCTCCAAATACTATAGTTCTAGGAAATATGGAGATGAAATTACTTGGTGTTCATCATTATAACTCGTGTCACTTTCATGATCAGTGCCCTAATTTAGAAACTGAACCTAGAGTATTCTCAAAACGAACTCATGTATTTCACCATTCTGACATTTTGGGTAGCCAAAAAACAATGCATTGTAGTGTACTGGAATTGATATTAGAAACATCACCTTTTAAAGTCCATTGCTAACTTCAAGTTAAAAATAAATTAGTAAGCAATGAAGTAAATACTTACAATAGAGAACACTATAATATATTTTGGTTTTTGTATTTATTTAGGTTGTTCATAGAGATCTGAAACCTAGTAACATTCTTTATGTTGATGAATCTGGTAATCCAGAATCAATTCGAATTTGTGATTTTGGCTTTGCAAAACAGCTAAGAGCAGAAAATGGTCTTTTGATGACTCCATGTTACACGGCAAATTTTGTTGCTCCAGAGGTAAGTATCAAGTTGTAGTTTATATGCCTTCAGATTATTTTAAATTTCATTATTTAAACATTATTTCTCCATTATTGCATGATTACAAAACACTCAATGAATTAAGCTTTTGAAACAACAGTTGAGATCTTAGATTCATATGATGATGATGATGATGTCACCAAAATCATAATTTTTAAGAAAACACTATAGTTTAATATATTTGCTTTTCACAGGTTTTAAAAAGACAGGGCTATGATGCTGCTTGTGATATATGGAGTCTTGGTGTCCTGCTTTATACTATGCTTACTGGGTAAGTTTGCAAAAATTAAGTGGGCTTTTTGGTTGAGAATAGTTAATTTAGCCAAGCAAATAATGTAGTGACTATCGTCTCAACCCTGCAAAATGCTGATATTGCTGGGAGGTGCTGGTGCTGGTTTCAGCGGGAATTGAGAGCGCTCTGCACATAGTATCATGCTTTTAAGGATCTGATTTATAAAATAAACTTCTCTATAAACGTGCTTAACTGTTGTTAAATCAAAGATTATATCAATTGTATATTTTGTAGCCTTAGGATTATTTAAGAATCGGAATAGTTATATGCACTGGTTCCCACTAAAAAAGCTAAAACAGGAGTTGGCAACCTTCAGCACGTAGCCCGTCAGGGTTATCTGGCAGGACACAAGACATTTTGTATACATTGACTGTCCACAGGCACAGACACTCCCAGTTGCCACAGTTTGCCACACTTCTGTGGGAAGTGGCGCAGACCATAGGGACATGCTAGGAGCTGCAGAGGGCTGTGCTTGCGAGTGGTCAGTGTAAACAAAATGACTTGCACCCCATAACTGGGTTACGTTGATGGTCTGCGTGCCTAACTTTGCTGACTCCTGAGCTAGAAAGTACTATGCATATTGAAGAGAATGTATGTATTTAAAATGTACAAATGAAGCTTTAGATTGAGTACTCAAAAGAATGAATCAGATCACTTCAAACCATGTCATCAAATGATATATACAACAGAAGTATCTGCTTAAAATAATACATTAAGTGCAAGTTCATCAAGTAATAATTCCAGATCTCTTCTCTGAAATATACCACCTTTATTATCACCAATTTAACCTTTGCATACAAGTTACCCTTAAGGTTCTTTTTAAACTATTTATCTGGTTATCATTTATTTACTGTCACAGTTTGAGTATGCCTGGTCATCTTAACCTCTTTACTAAGGCAAAACAACCCACATGTATAAAAATAAGCGTAACTTATAAAAATAAGTGTACTTGTTAGTTCAATAGCAAGGATGTGGTTTGTTGAATAAGGTAATCCTCTAAGCTCAGTGGCTGCTGCTTCTTTCACGGATAGGCTGGGTATTTGTTCTTTCCAGGTCCTAATCAAGTCCTCCATTTTCAGAGTTCCTGTATACGGGTAGTCCCTACATTTCATTATGATTATACTGACTTTTGGCCATCACAAGGACGGTCCCTAGAGCTGTGACTCAGAATTAGCCTACATTTAGACATTCTTCATTATGAAAGGAATATAGTAAGAGAGAACAGGTCTTTATTCCCATGCTACCATGCATTTATCCTGTTTATTGTTTTGGGTGCTTTTTCTATCAGTTTTACTATAATTTGTGATGTTGGAGAGAGGGGCGTGTTAATTACATTTATTTTGAAAGCATTGGTAATTTGTGGTCTGACTTTAAATAAGGATTGGTGTCCCACATGGAAAAGCTATTAATACTGTGAACTTCTTTGATTAATTAGCTACACTCCTTTTGCAAATGGTCCTGATGATACCCCAGAGGAGATACTGGCACGAATAGGTAGTGGAAAGTTCTCTCTCAGCGGTGGTTACTGGAACACAGTTTCAACGACCGCTAAGGCAAGTATATTTTATTGTCCTTGTGTGCATGAGATTTGTAAATGACTTTTTTTATCACAATAAAAATTGCTTGTAGTATTAGACAATGTAAATTTTAAAGGTTTCAGATTTTTTAAAAAAAAATTTATTCAGCCAGTCCTTTCTTCTTTGAATAGATATTAATTTGATAATTATGAACCCTTCATGTTTAAATAGTCACGTGTAGGAAGAAAGTCAACCATGTTTTGTACCATTGTCATTTCATGTTTTTCTTCCTATATATTTTGAAATCCCTCTAGTTTAATCTGCTTTACAGATGTTTTGAGGTTGGGTTTGTTTTGGGGGGAGGGAAGAGGTTGCACAGGAGGAGGAAGATCTGCAAACTTTTCTTCTATGCTGAAGTGCTGTAATAAAGCTAATATATGAGTGTGGCACCTGAAATTACACAGATTATCTAAATCTGCATGATGTTATTACAATAAAGACCAGATGCCCTAATTCTTGGATTTAAAAACGAAATAATAAAACAACATTTTTGTATTGTTCTTGATTTGGGGGGGGGAGGTGATTTATTATTTTCAAAGTATCAAAGGAAGTTAGGCAGCATATACATTTAACTATTTTTAAAACATCCACTTTTTTTGTTACATAGTAACTAGGGGGCTGCACCCCCTACTTGCTACACTCACCAACCCTTTCCCCGCTCCCCCCCACTGGCTGCTTTCGCTAGTCCTTATCCTGGAGCTCCATCCTGGAGCCCCTCCCCCTTTCCATCCTGACCCCCACCTCCACTCTCCATTCTTACACATACCATCCTCCCTAATCTCTCCCCCTTCTTCCATCCCTTCCCTCATCTCCAATCCTACACCGCATCTTTCCCTAACCCCCCCTCTGCATCCCCACGCTGCCCATCCCACCTGCCTCCATTCCTATATTCCCCTCACCAATCGCTCCTTATCGTACCATACATCCCTACATATGCCCTATCCCCCTCTCTCCCTCCCTATGCACACCCTGCCTCCTCCCACAAATTCATCAAGCTGACCCCCGCCCTGACCCCCAAAACACCAGCAGGCTGGGTAGCACATCCCTGGCCACTGCAGCAGGAGCTACAGCCCAGCCCCAGCCCAACCTTTCTGAATGGGCTTTATGGGCAGCTTTGCTCCCTGGCAAGCCTAGCGAGCCCGGAGCACAGAGTATCTGCTCCAGAGAGCCAGGAAAGTGGTGAGGGTGTGAGACCTGCCCAGCTCGCGGGAGGTCTGGGAGAACATGCCTGAAACAGGGGCCTGGCCCCAGGTCACTGGCACACACTGGAGCTGCTCACCTGGGGGGAGACTTGCAGCCTGGTCCCCAAGCGCTGTGACTGGGCCCGGGGCCACACAGAGTAAAGCCATGTGGTACGCATGTGGGCCAGACAGGCTGGGAGCAGAGCCCAGAGGAAGGCAAACACTCCTCCAAGGGGCGTCCCTCCCCTCCCATTTCACAGGGGCTGGTCAGCAGGGAAGCTGCCTGCGGCGCTGGTAGAATGACAAAGTGGGGGAGAGGGACACCTGCAGGGCAGAGTTTGAGTAGGCAGGGGCGGTGAGTGAGAGGGTTAGGGATGGCACGTTGGAGAGGCTGCAGGTGAAGAGGCTGGTCACCAGGGAAGCCTGCTGGCAGTGCTAGTAACATGGTGAGAGGCTGTTGGGGGGAAGGGTAGGTGGTTCTAGGCTTGGAGTTGGGGGCATGGCGACACAGGATGTCTTCCCACAGGGGGAAAAATTAGAGAGAGATTATATTTAAAACTAAGGGAGGAAAAGGAAGTGATTGAGACGATAGTTCAGTGTCTTCAGTGCACAGAAAAAAGGCATATGTTAAGCTAACTCTTACTGTGTTAAGAGATGTAAAATGTTATAGACAGTGAACAGGCTGCAAATTTACACAAATATTTGTCATATGAATTTGTTTACACTGAATAGTGAACTGCTAGCATATTGACTATTTATAGCTATTGTTGTAGCTGGTTGGTTTCATGCCTTTTTCTTTGAGAAGTCCCTGTGGATTCTCCACACTTGGTCTTGATGCTGTCCCGGCGCCTGAATCGGAGATTTTGAAGCAGTCCCTGCCATGACACACATGTGCAGCATGAACCAATGGACACCATGTTAGTAGGCACCATGCATGCGTGGCCTGATCCCTCCAGTTCCTTGTCAATCACCCTTGACCTGAGACAGAGCTCTGCAGTTCTCTGCCTTACTGACACTCTTCAACTAGTTATTAGTCTTTAATTATTATTTGAGTGTTGTTCTTGTTACATTGTTAGTTAATTGTAGTTCTTTATTTAAAAAAAAAAATGTTTCATCATGCCCAGCTCTCCAGGTTTTAAACGGTGCACCTCCTGCAGAGACACAACCCCAGTCCCGACAGTCACTCACAGTGCATCAGATGCTTAGCGGAGCACCATTTGTCGCAAGATCATCCCCACTGTGCCAAACTCAAGGCCAGGACACTCAGGGACAGGGACCTTCGCCTAAAACTGATCCTGCTGGAAAAAAAGGTATATCCTGCTTCAGATCCGGGAAGGCAGCCCAGGGAGGTATGCTCGCCTCAGGCTCCCCTCAGGTCAAGAAGGCATCAAAAAAGAGGAGTTCCTCTGTGCCTCATCATCAGCCCTCCTCCAGAAAGTGGTCTCTACCCAAACTATCAACACTGAGGTCCCGCATTAGTACTTAAGATGCTCCAGGTACCTCAGGCATGATAGTGCTGACAGCAAGGGCCCAAACACTGCCCTAAGACTACACTGGTACAGGTCACAGTACCGTCATCTACATCGGTACCATCTCATTCATCAGTGGTACTAAAGACCTCTCAAGTTCCCTTCCAGTTCTAGTATTCTGTGATTCTATGAATTTGGCAGACTCTTGCATCGATCCCACCTATGTGCAAGCGTGCAGACAAAAAATACTATGTACCCGCCAATACCTCAAAAGTTCTCCTTACTCATCCCACACCAAGCTCTCTAGTGGTGGAAGCTGCACATCAGTGGGTGAAACAACATCGCTTTTGCACCACTCCACCAGGTAAAGACACTCAGAGGCTTGACCTCTTTGAGCGCAAGACATACACTTCTGCAACTTTACAGTTCAGAATTTCAAACTATTCAGCCATGCTAGTGAAATATGACTTTTGCAATTAATCCAAACTCATGGAGTTTGCTGGCAACATCTCTGAGGCAAAGAGACCTCAACTTGCTGCCATACTATTGGAGGAGCATACCATTTCCTGAGCTGCTCTCCTGGCAGCACTTGATGCCGCTAACACTGCTTTTAGGACCCCGGCCACTGCCATTGTGATGCGTAGAGCCTCCTGGTTCTCTTCAGCCACGTTCCTGCATGAGATCCAATCCACAGTGGAAGACCTGCCATTTGATCAAGAGAAGCTATTTGCAGTTAAGACCAATGAGGTCCTCGTACTATGAAGGACTCCCATGCCGCTCTCTGCACATTAGGGATACATACACCTGCCAGCAGGAGTAGATAATACTGATATCGTAGATAATACTGGTATCAGCCCATCAGCAGCCACGCTATCTTGCCTATCTTAACTAATGGCAGGATAACAGCCCTAACAGAAACTGAACCCAGCCTCAGAGCTTTTGGGCCGGGGCCCTCCACCGCCATCAGCCAACAAGCAAATTTGAATGCTTTCTTGAGGGCCTTGCAAACCCCTGACAAATTTCAATGCTGAGAATGACTACACAAACTTTCCAAAATTAGCTCCACCCATTCTACCATCAATGTGCTTACATCACCTCTGACAGATGGGTGCTCAACATTATTCTGTCGTTACATCATGCTGTTCCTCTCCAAGTCTCCTATCCACCCTCCTACCCTGTCCCTCTTCTGCGACCCCTCTCTTGACGCCCTGCTACAACAAGAGATGCTGCATCTGTTAGATCTAGGAGCCATAGAACTGGTTCCACAGCAGCACAGAGGCAGGGGCTTCTATTCCTGCTACTTTCTAACTCAAAATCAGGAGGCTGGAGGCAGATTCTGAATCTACGCAAACTGAACAAGTTTTTCAAGATGCAACACTTTCATATGGTCAGTCTATCCACCATTATCCCGGCATTGCAATAAGGTGATTGGTTTTCAGCCTTTGACCTCCAGGATGCATACTTTCATATCCTGATTCATCCCGCTCACAGAAAATTCTTGAGATTCACAGTAGACCCGGTCCACTACCAATACCAAGTCCAACCCTTTGGTCTGTCCACAGCCTCTCAGCTTTTCTCCAAGGTACTTGCTGTAGTCACAGTGCATCTTCACTCTGGGAATAATTATATTCCCCTATCTCAATGACTGCCTTCTCAAGTCATCCTCCCAGATGGAATCAGCATGCATGACAGCAATGACCATACAGTGCTTTCAAAATATAGGCCTTTGAATAAACTGGGAAAAGGCTTCTATTCACCCTTCCCAGAACATACAGTTCACAGAGGCTCTCCTACATTCCACAGTGGCTTTGAGCCTACCTCATGAAAGATTCCTCGTCATTCCGACATTAGCCACAATGATTTACCTTGTCTCTCGCACTACAGCCAAGGGTTTTCTGCAACTTCTTGGCCAAATGTTGATCACAATATTTGTAGTACCACATGCTTGACTTCACATGCGCTGCCTACAAGTTTGGTTTTCCAGAGCATACAAGTCTCACAAATACCCCATGTCACTCTCTCACAATACCGCATGAGGTCAAAACATTGCTCCTTTGGTGGACCAAACCAGCCAATCTTTGCACAGGTGTACCGTTACTTCAGCCTTCTCCCTCATGCATGATTACAACGGATGTTTCGCTCACTAGATGGGGCACTCACCTCTGAGATCAGACTGCCCAAGGCCTCTGGTCCACTCCGGACATATCTTTACACATAAATCTCTTAGAACTGCATGCCATACACAATACTTGCAGATATTTCCTGCTTTCCATTGCCAACAAACATGTCTGTGTCCTTACGGACAACACTGCTTGTGTCTTCTATATCAACAGACAGAGTGGGGCCAGATCTCCATCCCTTTGCACCGAAGCCATAAAACTGGAATTTTTGCATCACAACCACATACCAGGTATCTCCAACATGACAGCCGATGCTCTCAGCAGACACTTTCCCCGACCTCACAAATGGAAGCTCAGCCCTTAGATAGCATGCTCCCTTTTTCACAAATGGGGCCAACCATCAACAGATCTATTTGCAATGTCACACAATATCAAATGCACTCAGTTTTGCGCAAGAGAAAGCATAAGGACAGGATCTCTTGGGGATGCCTTCCTTATCTAATAGTCATGACCTCACTTACTCCTCCTCCCTCATATCACTTCTGGACAAGGTCATTCAGACGATCAGGACAGACAGCTCCACAGTCATCCTGACAGCCCCCGCCTTGCCGAGACAGCCATGGTAGCCCTTCCTGCACGGGATGTTGATTCACACACCAGTCACTCTCCCTCTCTGACAGTCTAATTGCTCTGGGGCAGATAGCCCTAACCTACCCGGATCTACAGAAGCTACATCTAACAGCATGGCCCCTCTGTGGCTCTCCCACTTAGAACTAGACCTCCCAGAACAGGTTTGAACAATCATCATCCACAGCCATAAGGACTCTACCCATGCTTCCTACACTTACAAGTGGAAGCGATTCTCAGCATAGTGCACATTGAAATGGCAGGACCCACTGTCAACACCCCTGTCTCTTATCCTTGATTATCTACTCAACTGAAAGCAATCATTGCTCTTGTTTAGTTCAAGGTCACCTAGCAGCCATTACAGCCTTCCACCACAAAATTGACAGCTACTCTGTGTTTACTCACCCTACAACCAAAAGGTTTCTATCATACAATCAGTGCCTGCCTGGGATTTTTGGCTAGTACTACGAGCACTGACCAGGCCGCCTTTCGAGCCCCTCATCTCCTGCTCCCTTTTGTACCTGTCCATGGAAGTTGTATTCCTCGTTACCGTCACATCAGCTTGCCGCATCAGAGATATAGCGGCACTCATGGCCAACCCACCTTTTTACAGTATTTCACTCTAATAGCGTTACCCTTCTAACACATCCAAAATACTTACCTAAGGCTCCTTCATCATTCCATATAAATGAACCTGTAAACCTATCTGTATTCTTTCTAAAGCCATATGCAAGGGTATTCGAGCCTGCCATGCATACCCTTGATGTTCGATGAGCATTGACTTTTTATCTAGAAAGAACTAGGCCCTTCAGACAGTCACCTCGCCTATTCCTCCCATTAACCGATCAAGTTAAGGGACAGCCCATATCAAAACAGAGGCTGTCAAAATGGATCACAGACTGTATAAAAATCACTTGCACATTCAAGGGCCTACAGCCATCATTATGCTTGACAGCTCATTCCACCAGGGCCATATCCACTTCTTCTGCGTAGCTATGCAAAGTGCCACTAACGGACATTTGCAAGGCAGCCACCTGGGCATCACAACTTACCTTTACTAAGCACTATGCTCTGTCCTACCCAGTTGACATCACAGTGGGCTGCGCAGTGTTATCATCCACTTAGCATAACATTCTGAAGCCTCAACCACTAAGGGGCAAAACTGCTTGTTAATCACCAAGCGTGGAGCATCCACAAGGATACCTCTCGAAGAAAGGAAGGTTACTCACCTTGTGCAGTAACTGGAGTTCTTTGAGATGGTGTCCCCGTGGATGCGCCACAACCCACCCTCCTCCCTTCTGCTTCGGACCTGGAAGCCTCCGGGGTAGATAGAGAACTAGAGGGATCGGAGTGCACATTCACAGTGTCTACTAGCAAGGCGCGCACTGATTCGTGCTGCGCATGCGTGGCCAAGCAGGGACTGTTTCAAAATCTCTGATTCAGGCACCAGGATGGCACCAAGACCAAGCGTGAAGCATTCACGGGGAAACTATCTCAAAGAACTCCAGTTACTGCACAGGGTGAGTAACCTTCATTTTTTACACATGGCAATCTATATATATATATATATATATAACTCCCTGTCCTTGGTAAACAAAGGTCCCATCCCTGACATAGATAAACAAAGATAGTCTAAATCTGGAAGGATACCTAATCATAGCATTTTTGTCCTTGCTCAAATCAAGAGTAAACATCATTAAAGAATAATCTACAGCTAGATACACGGCAGAGGGGGCTTCCAAAACTTAATTATTTGAGGGCATTGGAAAGCCAAATCAGGGCTCAGTACTTATGGCCATTTGCTCCCAAGTCCATGAAGTCTCTGTGAGGGCAGCAGTAATTTGGCACTATAGGTATAATGTCAAAAAGTTTTTGATAGTATCCTTCATTCCCCTCTGTCTTGTTATAATAAAACCCTAATAGGCTCAAAGAATTCTATTTATTTAAGCATGGGTTTCCTTTTCTTGGCTAATATCTTTAATTTGCTCTGTGCCTCCAGGTGTCTTGATTTCTAAATACTCAAGTATTTTCCTACAGTTTATGTTAAACAGCCTGAATGACGTGTCAGCCTCTTGTCCCAGACAAGATATAGAATTACATCTGACCTTATTCAGTGCCAGGCCAACCACTCATACAGGAAATTCTTCATGTGTCTAAAATCATTCAGTTTTTAAGAAGTCATTGTATTAAGGCATTCATTGCAAACTGCACAATAGAGAGTTTGTTTTATAAGAAAATGTTTACATGCTGTTTACAGAATATCTTTAGGCAGTTTAATATTACTAAATGCATTTTTCCCATAAGCAATTGTCACAGGATTAGAAGTTTTATACTATCCTTACCCATACCATAAGGAATCTTACATCAGCCCAATTAGAACAGAATCAAAGGTCTCCCGGAGTCCACTCCAAGAATTTTCTCTTGGACCACTGCCTGAATTTGCTGCTGCCACCATCAGGCAAAAGTGTGCCCTCGAGCATCTGTCATAACCACCCACTCAACGAGAGTGCAAACCTTGTTGGCAACTTCTCTAGCCCAAGAGCTCATTCAGAATATCACTAGGGCAGCAACCTGATTGTCAGTCCACACATTCATGTCCCATCACGCACTTACCTAACAGACCTGAGATGATGCTGGTTTCGGTAGAGCAGTACAGGTTAAAGCTCTCTAGTCCAGCACTCTGGGGATCTGACCAGTGCCGAACCAGAGAATTTGCTGAACCACAGGAGGTCAATATTGTCTAGCAACATTAGTAATCCTTCCACTGCTTACTGGGCTCTTAGAAAACATTTAGGGATAAATTAGAGCTAAATAATAGCACAGAACACTGAGAGCCAGGACTGGTGGCTGTAAGCAAACAGTGGGACTGCAGGAAACTTGGCCACACCCATAAGTGGACATCTGGCTGGTTAAATCATGCTGGACCAGAAAGCATCAGACTAGAGAGGCTCAACTTGTACTGTAAGCTGTTTCCCTGGAGGTGGGCTAGGAGTTTACAGTGGTACTGCATGTGAGCCATTTAGAATGGAATCAACACAAGTGCTTGAAGAAAAAATGGTTACCTACCTTCCATAACCTGTTGCTCGTGTCCTCTCTGTTACCTGTCCTCTGGCCCCTCTTAGGGTTGCCAGCAAGAAGGAACTACATAAAGTCAGTAGCACCAACTATACCAACGCATGACACAGCATAGAGCCAACCCTACAGATGCCTCTAATCAGCTAATGCAAAAATCTCTGACTCTGCACATGGGTGCACATACCTAGAATGAAATGGACATGAGCAACAGACCTTGAACAGTTATGAAAAGATAGGTAACCATTTCTTCTGTGTCATTGACAGGACCTGGTTTCAAAGATGCTTCATGTTGACCCACATCAACGATTGACTGCTGCCCAGGTTCTTAAACACCCTTGGATAGTTGACTGTGACCAGTTGCCTCAGTACCAGCTAAACCGACAGGATGCTCCGCATTTGGTGAAGGTAAATATGTGTATGTTTAGCTACATGATTAGCTAGAATTAATTGTAAACGAAAACATTTGGTCTAAATATTAATCTGAGTTGCATGATTGGGAGTTCAGTAAACTTCATTAAGCCA
The DNA here is from genome assembly GCF_052426305.1 of Pelodiscus sinensis. Lineage (NCBI taxonomy): Eukaryota > Metazoa > Chordata > Testudines > Trionychidae > Pelodiscus > Pelodiscus sinensis. The sequence goes on from NC_143052.1 coordinate 213,112,919, forward strand.
TGTGAACTTGTTTTACCCAATGTACAAGACTTCAAATGAATTCATCTATGCAAGAAATCTGCTCTGTTTACAAAAAAGCAGTACTATGCAATCTCCATGCTGTTTTACTTTTTGTGTTGAGACAGATTAGAAGTTAAATGAGTTTATAAATAGTGTTTCCCTGGTGATTGAAATGGCTGTTGCGTAAATTTTTAACTCTGTTTTTAAAAAATAATTCATTTGAGACTTTAAGTGATCTAGTTGTTTACAGTGGAGGAGTTGTAGTTGTATTATTCCTACAGTGGTTTTAGTAGAAGGATTGTAAGTGTAAAAATTGATATTTTAGAGTGGAAATGGACTCTCTTCCAATTAGTTTCATTAATTATATACAAAATAAAATGGAAACTTTTATGAGAAGTTATTGGTGTATTTATGTAATAATCAATGCTTGGTAGTCTAAAACCATTTTATATCAACTGGTTTTTATTTATTTTTTATTGTAACCTGCATGGGTGAGATTGAATTCCCATACCTTTCCACACACAGATGAAGTCCCTCAAAAGCCTTAAGTCATGATGAGCCTGTCAACGTCAGAAGAGAGATCTTATATCTTCAGAGTTAATCAAAAGATCATAGCGCTTCCAGTACTAAATTGCTTAGAAAGGAGCCAAGTTTAGATCCTAGGCATAGATTAGAATTTTCTAGCAATCTGTGCATTTAATTAGACATAATGTTTCATATTTATATAGACTAACAATAAAACATTTTAAAAGCAATTTTTTAGAGAAAAGAAATGGTAGGCAGACCGTAACAAGGACAATCCCTTGGGATCTAGCACTTTTGGGATCTAGCACAACTTAATTTTGTAATATAAATATCAGTGGTTTTTGTTTATTTGTTTAAATGTCAGTTGCCTTAAATTAACATAGCAGAGTTTTTCTGTGCTGCAAAAAAGAAACATGCTTCAGGTAGCTAGAATAATACTTTGGTAAATCAAGCCCATTGTTTTTAACCTACAGAAAACAGTTTTGATTGTTAACAGTAGTACATGATTTAAAGATCTTACTATTTCTAGAATGTAGTAAAGCCACTTTTTGTTGTTGTTGTTTGTTATTTTACCTCTGTCTTCTAACCTTTTAGGGTGCCATGGCAGCCACCTACTCTGCCTTGAATCGCAATCAGTCACCAGTTTTGGAGCCAGTAGGCCGTTCTACTCTTGCTCAGCGGAGAGGTATAAAAAAAATTACCTCAACAGCCCTGTGAAGTGACCTCAACTAGATACTTGGTACCATGGTATAAGATGATAGCACAAATCATGGCGACAAGTAGCACATATCTGACAGATACCTGCAAGCACACACTGTCCCAGCTGGTACCCATAATGCTGCTGCTGCTCCTATTGTTGCTACTGCTTTCATCTATTCTCCCTTTAAGCTATTGATGGCAAGTTACTGACCTTTCTGGAGCTTTGGATGGAGTGAAAAAGAGGAAACACAATGAAAATGAACATATTCACTGATTGAATAAACTAGAAGAATTCTGAATGCCAATTCTGTCATAAAAATACACTGAATAAAGCACTCTGCACCATATAGCATTATTTTTATAAGAAATATTTCTTGTCCCCTGAAATATTCTTCGTTACACGTTGGGTTGGACAATTTATGTTAAGCACTTAGCTTAAACAATCTGTTTATATTAGCACTGTATACTTTGTGCCATCCAACATTTTGTATGTTTTTTGTAAACAATTCATAAGCAGTACTTTTATGTGCTGTTTTCTTTAATGTATACATGCCTTGGTTTATTTAGAGATTTTATTAATCATTTTGACAGTAACTCTGGTTAAACAGTTCACCTGGATTGATCAGTATTGTTGGACCGCTCTAAAACAACCTGACTGTTAAACAGCTATTGAATGTAATACTATGAATGTGTATTTTTCCTTGTCTATGTCTTTTCTACATTGCCATGTTTTTGAAGTTGCATGTCTGTTACGAGAACCAGAGGGATGTTGTAGTATTTAAAATTTAAACAGTGGGTTTCTCACACATGTAATAGGCAGCGCCTCCATAAAAAATGTAACTTGATCCACTGCCCTTTTCCCCTGATATTCCCCCACCAATTACAGGACTCAGGAATCACTGCTAGCCTCCTTCAAGATAGTTTTCTTACTTTTTCTGATAAACCATTTAATATTTTTACTTAAGAGCTGACAAATACTTTGTTCAGCAGGTGCTGGCATTAAAGCAGAAATACCATGCTGTCACTAAAGCAAAATATAATGTCCATCGATAAACAGCAGCTTACCAAAAATGGATGTAAACTTTGTCTCTTGTGGTTAGAATATGCTGGACTGTTGCATAGAGATGTTTTGGTTTTTTGTTTTATTCTTGTGATGCTCTCAATTTACAGTTCAAAGCAGAGTTAGAGGAGAGAATCATCCAGTATTTTCAACTGACAGCTGAGGGATCTATCTTCATCATTGATCTCCTTGGACTGGTTATCACCAGTCCAGGCACCCTTAACATTATACTGTCCAAGTTTAAACAAAACCACCCTCTTTGTGTTTCTTGATGCCAATATTCTTCCCTCTTTTCCTTTTTAGTGTGTGTGTAAAAGGCTCACATTAAAGTTAGTTTAAGGTCTGAAGCCACAAATGATAAAATGTGCTTGTTTTTATGTAATTTGAGATTCACTGCAAATAGCTGATCTTGAGTGTGCACTGGAGCATGTTAGTTTGGCTGATATCCCATTCTGCCCCAAAAAATGGTAAATCAGCTACTTGTATCAAATACCCTATTCAGAAATATCCAGAGCTACTAATTGTGGAGCTCACTGCACTTTTTTTGTGAACAATGCTATTTAGGAATCAAGAGATCAGCACAAATGGCAATATGTTTATTGGTTAATTAGTCTGTTCACTTATTTTTCCAATAATGAATTTGTTAGTTTTTCTACAGCAAGAAGTTTTCAAATAAATGGGGGAGAGTGAAGTCCTCCATTAATGTGACACCACATATTTCCTCCTCCTTATTCATGGATCCATATGAACATGGAATAAAGACTCTTCCAGAAGCTTTTAGGTATTTCTTGGAAAATAGAAAAACTTAAATTCTTCTAAGCTGCCTGAAACTTCACAGTTAAACAATTAGCCATTGTTTTAAGTGTCAGGAATAAAAGTAATAGTTTGCCGGTTTAGTGCTCTAAAGTGAAGAAAGCAAGACATTCTGGTTCCCTTATAATCTTGTTAGGATCTCTGAAAGGGGAGTAGAAATAGAGGATTGGAAAGAGAAGGGATTTTAATTGGCGAACAAACAGTTTAGCTTCCAGAATCAACTTCATCCCTGGTGTTAAAATGCTAGAGAATCATGCTGTCAAATAGTCTCCTAAGAAAAAGGTAGGAGTATGGGGGAATTATGTTGACTCCATACTCCCTTAACCAAAAAGCTAGAGGCTTCGAATGTCATTTTGTGCTGTCTATGCTGATGTCCCTCAAGGGGTCTGGAGAACAAGAACAGCCCTTTGCAAATAAATAGTAATAAGAGTTCCTCTATTAAACCTGCAAAACAGTCTGTTGTATCTTATTTCTTAATACCTTGCCGTGGTGCTGAACTAAATTTGGCAAGGATGATGATGAACTAAAGACTTTCCAAGGCAAGATCCAGAACTTCCACAGGCCCCTCAAGCTGTATACCTGTGCTCAATGAGGCATGGTAATCCAAGCGAAATGGAGGATTTTAATGTTGCTTTGTATTAAAAAATTACTTTAACGGGAGGATTTTTATTGATCTCAAAAAGTTGAATAGTTGTCTTGAACATATTTGTTTCACTACTATCCTCAGAGTAATTACAAATTTCATCCTTAAGCAATGTTGTACAATTGAGTAGTGGCTCTTTGATTTTGTTGAGAATTCTCCATTTATGCAAGAAAATTCCTTAATGTTAAAGTGAGGAAAAGCCACTTGCAGTATAGTCTTTCCTTTGAGATAAACTAACACCATTGGTGCTGCAGCCAAATAGTAGTAATCTCTTCACCCTTCAATATGCCTTTCTTCAAGCCCATCAGTGACTATAATTCAGGCTCAACAAAAATAAATAAACCATGTCTCCCAGAAACTATTTTTAATTTCTTCTCTTAAAAAGTAAACATTGTCAAATCTAGGTAATAGATATCATTTTAGAACCATACTGCTGGAATAAATACAGGGTCTTTCAAGTTATAAGATGATCAGTAACTGAATTCAGGAAGAAATATCCCACATATGCTCAATAAACGGGAGCACTTTTGGGGATTTTTATGCCTTCCTTTGAAACTTTTGGTATTATGTCAATATAACAGACCAGAAGGACAATAAATACTCATATATGGTCATTGCTGTGCTCCTGTAGTTCTTAATTTTGAAGTTGCTTCATTTATTCTGCCCCTGTTCCCTCACAAACTCAACCTATAGATCAGAAATTTCATACCCAGCATTCATCATTTACCTTTCATTGCAGACTTCAAACACTCCTTTTACCATCACCCCAACCAGTGTCAAACTAACCTCATTCCATCAGTTTCCCTATATCTTTCTTGCCTTGACAGATGCATCTCCATCTTGTGAGAATATCTGTGCACCCAATCTACCAGAGTTAGGGCAATATCAAGACAAATTACTCTGGCAGAAATCCATTGATTTTTGACACTGCATGTGTGTGTAACAGTTGTCTAATTTCAGAAGTTAGCTATTGTATGGCAGTCTATTTGAGCTAGACATAATCCTCTGCCTGGCTCTGTCTGAAAGTAGGATGAAAGCACATTAATGGAAGCACAAAAAGGGTTGCTTTCAGGTAACAGATGCTTAAACCTTTGTTTCCCAGTGCTTTGTAGTTGATATGTCCAAGCAGAGACCATTAGGAAATGTGAATGTGATCAGTATGTTGCCTTTAAAAAGATGCTGCTCCCACATCTTACTGTGTTATATGCACAAGCAAGCAAACCATATTGGTCTTTTAATTTCTTCAATGACCTGTTTCTCAGGTTTGATCTAGAGTCATTTTTTAAGGTGTGCTGTTAGATGGAGTTGTATAAAACAGCCTAATGAATACCATAAATACTAGTTAAGACAAAGTGATTGTATTTTAACACATCCTAAACTACTCAAATTAAAGTCTAGTTATATTATTGTTTTAAATCCTAGTTTCAATGACGTGTTTCTGTTGAGAAAATTCATTTTACAGGAAAATGAACCGAGTTTTATACAGGACTCTTTCAGGGGTCTGTACATCTTTTTTCTTCTCATTTGTAAGGATGTGAAATTAAAATACTATTGCTTACATGTAGCCTCAACTCCTTAGTGCACAAATTTGAAGGGTGTATAACCCACTGTGTAAATTTTCACTACTGCCCTTTTGTCTGCAAAACATAGCAAGTGACTCTAGAATACAAATTCATGGAAGAAGGAGAAAAATGAAAAAGTGCAGATACAGGTGACTAACCTATTTTTCAAAGCAAAATTGCCAGTTGCGTGAGAGAACAGAGGGAAGGAAGGAGAGAGGGAGTAGCTACACTACTCAGCTTACATGCATATCTAACAAAGGTGAAGATCATTCATAATCACTATTAGTACTGAACAAAACTTGTATTGAGTTTTTCAAATGAAGTATTTAAACTTGATTTTTAAGAGAAAAAGGCATGAGGAAATAATTTTTGTTTTGTTTTTGTTTTTGTAAATGTAGAATACCAACTAAAGCTCTACTTTTCTATTATTGGAAAGAGGCTTCTAGGTATGTCATTCCTTTGGTAAACATCAATGGATAGTGGATGAGTTTTCACTCATGAAAATAATGTAAATGATTAGCTTTATCTTGATGCTCTTGACCTAATCAAAGGGAAGGTGCACTCATAAGGGATGTAATTATTTTGCAGTCTAGTGGAGGAGGGAGGAATCTACTTAAAACAGTTTTTAAAATGATGAAATCACAGATAATATTTTTCTACAATTCTGTACAATCGTACTTTATACTAGTTTCCTCCGCACAGCATGTAAGTGAGTCTAAGGTACTGCATCAGGAATTGTATTGTACCTTTTGGCAGACAATTAAAATAGCATCTCTTCAGGTGCTTGGAACTGCTGTCATATAATTGAAATGCTAGTAAAAAGGGTTAAATAGTACTGAATACTTCAAATGATTGTTTCATTTAGAGTATGATCTAGGAAATTTTCTAATCATACTATTAATGTATAATCTAAACTGTTCCAGATGTATCTATGAACAGTCCTGGAAAGATATCATTGCTTGCATCCCTGTCAAATGGCAGGTTTTGTAGTCTTCAAATGAAATTGAAATTTATACAATGAATAAATTTTCAAACATATGAAAACAAATGTTTGGTTTTTTGCGTTTGATTTTTCCAATACTAATGCTTATTAAAAAAGACTGCAGTGTGGTTTTTAACTCACATTTAACTAACTTTGCTCCTAATACAATATGTATTCCCACCTAGAAATAACTAATTAAATTGTTTCTAAACTAATAAAAGTAGTTTGGTGGTGGTGTTGTTTTTCCTGCACTTACTATGCTGGTGTTTTGTCAAACATTTATTCCACTACTTTGCATTTTTATTCATCTGAACCTTTATGAGTACAGTCAACAGAGGACTGATGGGGGGAAAAAAGACCTTAGTAGAAGGTCTCATTCACATTCAACTCTAATTAAAAACTGTATATTTGTAAGGTGTCCAGACCAAAAGATTCTAAAAATATTAAAATTTGGTAGTACTTAGACTGTTATCCTGAAGCTGCTTGCATGTGGACTAACTGCTGTGTATGTATAAAGTGCCATTAAAGTCACAGGGCTCTGTGCAGATGAAATTATCCATCTGTACACAAGAAGCTGAAGATGGGATGGGGGGGGGGCATAAATTGTAGGCTCCAAAGAGCAGGAACCTTGTTTTTTCATTTGCCATAAAGTGCTAAATAAATTTTGAAAATTAAAATGTTACAAATTAATGAAAAATATATGGAAATACTGATTCAGACAAAATCACTCTTTACGAGTCATAAGGTATGGCGAACTCAAGTTGTGATTCTGAAATTGTATAATCTCTTCAAGCTTGCAACACAGAAAAATGAGAATTGTTAGTCAATACAAAAGATGTGAAATATTTGTATATTTTAGGTAAAATGGCAATTATGATAGGAGATACAGGGGGGTTTTTTAGATAGATTTCTCAGTAGTCTTGTTAAATTCATGGAGAAGCTGAATACAGTGTGAAGGTATTTCATCAAGCTTCCAGAATCAATAGAAATACGGTTTGCCTTCACAACAACCAGGAAAAAGTGATTTGAGAGACTAGGGGGGTACTGTATGTTAAACTGGCAGATTTTTAAATGTTTTCTTGTGTGCATTTGAACCCAGTCTGCCCATAACCAACATGAAAAGTTCAAATGGAATTTTAATTATATTTAATGTCTCCCATTTTGATATTTCATTAAAACAACATAAAGACTTAACATTTCTGATAAAACAAAATTGTCACAACGTCAACCAGCACTGTAAGTGAAACTACACAACATTTGTTTCTTATCCTGAGAAATGTCTCAATCTTTCCCTGACTGCAAGTCATTTTTTGCTTTGTACAGAAACTATCACAAACCCTACCTCTTAAAAATTACAAAGTAGGGTAACAGTGCTAGTTGAGGTTGTGACAATTTTGTCAGAAATGTTAAGTGAGGTCCACCTGTGAATCCCCTAACTTGCTTAAATTCCTGAGAAGGAGGGTGGAGGGAGACAGGCTGTAGGACGAATATAGTAGGAACTATAAAAAAACCTATATCCCTGTGCTAAAGCTGGTCACAATATTAAACAATAGTGTAAATTATTGTGCGCAAGCATTATGTAATCATGGAGCTTTTACAATCAAACTATAAACCACTTGTAAATTATCTCAGATTCCTAGGCATAGTAACTTTTATTTATAACATGAATATACATTTATATATCACTCAGCTCCATTACAATATTAAATTACTTTGAGACAGACATTGATTGCTTAATTACAGATTGGAATATAATAGTAAAAAAAGTCAAGGGTAGCCATTCAACCTGATTTTCCATATTTCCTTGTTCTTGAATGAAATCACGCAGTTTTAATAATTTTAATGTAATTCTTTATATGGTTAGCTTCATTAGATTTTAGTGATGGTTTTTGCCAACAAAGAAAAAGATAGAAAAGATAATCCTAGAAGCAGTTTGTCAAAGATAAATCCCATTCCTGGACAACTAATACATAGCAAGAAATAGAGGAAGCAGGATGGGGAGAATGCAGATGAAGTCACATGTGTTAGATTATTTGGGGGTGGGGGATCAGTGTGCTAATGCTTAATAAAGGCTCTAACACCAAACTATCAAAGAAAAAATAAAAGTAAGGGAACCCAAAACAATCCTCAAAGATCTTCATAGGATAGAAGGCATTTGATCTTGGGAAAGCAATTTTATTGGTTCTTGATTAGATATTTATCTTTTGGGCATTTATCACAATTTGTAGCTGGAAGGAACAAATAAGGTCTTGGTATCTCTAACATGTCCATAAATGTTTCTCAACACATGCTTTTAAACTAATATCCAAGAAAATGAAAGGACTCATTTATTACACTAAATAATAAACTAAATCTCCCTACAAAAGCACAGGAACAAATTTACAGATGCACCCCTGGAGCCCCAACCAGGGTTATTCTATCTACTACCCAAGTTTAGGGTTGCCAGATGGTTTCAACAAAAATACCAGACACACTTGACATTACATCACAATCTACATTACATCTTATTTAGAAAATACTGGATATTTATATTTTTCTCAATTTGTTTCTGAACAGAAAGCTCAAATACTGGACTGTCTGGTTCAAAACCAGACACCTGGCAAACCTACCCAAGATCCATAAACCTGGAAATCCTGGAGGCTCATCATCTCAGGCATTGGCAGTCTCACTGCAGGACTGTCTGGATATGTGGACTCTCTACTCAGACCCTACACCACCAGCACTCCCAGCTATTTTCGAGATATTACTGACTTCCTGAGAAAACTACAATGCATTGGTGATATTCCAGAAAATACCATCCTAGCCACAATGGATGTAGAGGCTCTCTACACCAATATCCCACATGTAGAGGGAATACAAGCTGTCAGAAACAGTATCCCTGATGATGCCACAGCACAACTGGTGGCTGAGCTCTGTGACTTTATCCTCATCCATAACTATTTCAGATTTAGGGACAATTTATACCTTCAAACCAGTGGCACCCACATGGCCCCACAATATGCCAACATTTTTATGGCTGACCTGGAATAACGCTTCCTCAGCTCTCATTCAGTAGTGCTTCTCCTCTACTTACGCTACACTGATGACATCTTCATCATCTGGACTCATGGGAAGGAGGCTCTGGAAGAATTCCACCATGACTTCAACAGTTTCCACTCCACCATCAATCTCAGTCTGGACCAGTCTACACAAAAGATCCATTTCCTGGACACTACAGTGCGAATAAGTGATGCTCACATAAACACCACCCTATACCGAAAACTTACTGACTGCTATGCTTACCTACATGCCTCCAGCTTCCGTCCTGGACATACCACACAATCCATTGTCTACAGCCAAGCACTAAGATACAACCACATTTCCTCCAACCCCTCAGACAGAGATGAACATCTACAAGATATTCACCAAACATTCTTAAAACTACAATACCCACCCGAGGAAGTGAGGAAACAGATTGACAGAGACAGATGTGTACCCAGAAGCCCATTGCTACAAGACAGGCCCAACAAAGAAAATAACAGAATACCACTGGCCATCATATATAGTCCCCAGTTAAAACCTCTCTAACGCATCATCAGTGATCTACAACCCATCCTGGACAATGATCCCTCAATCTCACTGACCTTGGGAAGCAGGCCAGTCCTCGCCTACAGACAGCCCACCAACCTGAAGCAAATTCTCAACAACTTTACACTACACCACAGTAACTCTAACTCAGGAACCAATTTCTGCAACAAACCTCAGTGCCAACTCTGCCCATATATCTACACCAGCAACACCATCACAGGATCTAACCACATCAGCCACACCATCACAGGCTCTATCACCTGCACATCTACCAATGTAATAGATGCCATCATGTGCCAGCAATGCCCCTCTATCATATACATTGGCCAAACTGGACAGTCCCTACGTAAAAGAGTAAACAGACACAAATCAGATATCAGGAATAGTAACACACATAAACCTGTAGGACAACACTTCAATCTTTCTGGACAAAGAGATTTAAAAGTAGCCATTCTGCAACAAAAAAAAACTTCAAAAACAGACTTCAAAGAGAAACTGCAGAACTACAATACTTTTGCAAATTTGACACTGTCAATTTAGGATTAAATAAAGACTGTGAATGGCTAGCCACCTACAAAAGCAGTTTCTCCTCTCTTGGGCTACGTCTACACCATGAGTTTTCTCAGCAAAAAATAAGCTAATGAGGGGCTAATTTGCATAAAACACAATCTCATTTGCATATTTTCTACCGATCTGTTTTTGCTCTAGGGTTTTTGGGCAAAAACAAGCAGTGTGGATGTTCTCTTTTTGCACAAACACCCCTTTTTCCGCAAGATCCTTATACCCCAAGAAAGCATGCTGGTTGTTTTTGCACAAAAACCCTAGTGCAAAAACGGATCGGCAGAAAGTATGCAAATGAGATTGTGACTCATGCAAATGAGTCCCTCATTAGCATATTTTTGACAAGAAAACTAGGAGTGTAGACGTAGCCTTGGTATTCACATCTCTACATCAGCTGCTAGAAGCGGGCCACATCCTCCCTGAGGGTACGTCTACACTGCATCCCTAGTTCAGACTAGGGATGCAAATGGAGACGACCGAAGTAGTTAATGAAGCAGGGATTTAAATATCCCGCGCTTTATTTACATGATCTCGTTGGAGCGCTAGTTCGAATCACAGCTGATTCAAACCAGGAAGTGCACGCCGGGTCGCGTTAGTTCGGACTAAAGCCCTTAGTCCGAACTAACGTTACTCCTGAAAAAATTAGGAGTAACGTTAGTTCAGACTAAGGGCTTTAGTCCGAACTAACGCGTCCTGGTAATTATCCTTATGATAATTGGTGCTTCTGGACATGGCTTGCATGTCCCTGCAGCCCCTGAGAGAGAGGCAGAGCAGGGGGTCTCCGCATGCTGTGCTTGCCTGCAGACACCACTCCTGCAGCTCCCATTGATCAATAGCGGGGAACCGTGGCCAGTAGAAGCTGTGAGTTCAATGCCTATAGATGAGGGGCAGCACGTGGAGCCATGGAGTCACTGATGTACACGTGAGCTGATTTCAGGAGTAAGCCTGCCTTAACCCCACTGCTCCATCACCTGGAAGCCATCTCAGTTAAATGGTGCTCAGCCAGAGACTGCATCCTGAACCTCTGCCCCAGCCCTGAACCTCCTCTTACATCCTGAACACCCAATCCTCTGCCCCAGACATGAATCCCCCTGCACTTAAACTCCTTCCCAGAGCTTGCATCCTGAAACACCTCCTGGATCCCAATCCCCTACCCTGAGCTAAGCACGGAGCCCTTTCCACACTCCAGATTCCTTGGCCCAAGACCAGAGCCTGCACCCAGGGGCGGATATAGGCCAGGGTGAGTGGGGCGGCCGCCCCAGGCCCCGCGCTTCAAGAAGCCCCGCGCATGCGCTGTGTCAAAGGTGGGGCCCCATGAACTTGTGCTGCCCTGGGCCCCGCAAAATTGCCATCTGCCTCTGCCTGCACCCCAATCCGTCAGCCCAGCCTGGTGAAAGTGAGTAAGGCAGGGGGATAGAGTGAGCAGGTAAGGCCCTGGAAAAGGGGTGCAGCAGGGGCAGGGCCTTTAAGAAAGAGCAGGAAGGAGGTGGGGCAAGGGTATTCAGGTTTCAGGTAGAGCTTACATAGCACTTAAATTGGAAAAGCAATCTTGTGGTTAAAAAGGTTGGAGACCACTGTCCCAAAGCATGGGGAATGGGGTGGCTGCCCCAAACCGCCAGAGGATGGGCCAGCTCTGCACATACTTATCCAGCTTCCCTTTTGCCCATCCTGCTCCCCCAATAGCAGTGTTTCTTCAACTGTGTTCTATGGCGCACCGGTGTGCTGTGAGGCAGTCGGAGGTGTGCAGTGGAGAACAACAGAGTTTAAAATGGCAGGGAACTTTTTTTTTGGGGGGGTGCTTAATAACTTTCCCCCAACTTTCCTCCCCCCCAAAAGAAATCCTTGGTGTTCCTCATTTTTAAAAAATGATTGTTTGATGTTCCTTGGTCTTTTAAGAGATACTGCCCTACAGTGTCCTCTTTTGGGGAACTGGAACTATGGTTATCCTAAGCAAGGTTTCTCCCACTAAAAAGCATGAAATGGTAACACCGTTTTTGGCAGATTGCTTGTGTTTGCTTTCTGGGGTTTGAGCCATTCACTGGTCTCTTGTTTTCCAGCTTCCCACCCCCAAACTGGTCCCGTTTTTAAGGCGGGGCAGATCCCCACATTAAAATGGGACATTAGGAAAGTCGACAAATATGGGCACTTGCACAGCAAAACCCTCAGCGCCAGCAACACAGCGCCCTGGCTGCAGACAGGACACTGCGCAGCGCGCGGGGAACGGGGCTGGGACACGCGCAAGCACCACCACCGTCCCGCCCCTCCCCCAATTCCTACCTAACGCATGCGCATTTGGGAGCGGGGCGGGGCTTTGAGCAGTGAGTCATGAATGGTGGCAGCCGCCGGCAGCCAGGGGGCGCTGGAGCGCGAGCCGGAACGCACGCCGCAAATAGCCGCAGCCTCGTCTTGTCTCGTCGCCTGTTGCGGTCGCTGCCTGTCGCGCGACTCTCCAATCTCAACGGCCTCCACGAGACTCGGTGCCCGCGCGCCGCCCGCAGGCCCCGTCAGCCCGCCCGGAGCAGCGCGTAGGACTCCCCCTCCCCCTCCCGCCCGCACTGAGGAGCGGCCGGCGCCATGCCCAAGAATAAAGGTGAGGCCGCGCGGGCAGCCCCTCAGGCCGGGCCTGGGCCCGAGCGGCCTGTGCCCGGGGGTCGGTCCGCGCCGGGCGGGCTGCGGGGCAGCGCTGCTCCGGCTCTAGGCGCGGCCTCCCCTCGCCGGCTCACGTGGGGGACCCGGGCGGGGCGGGCGCAGCCGCTGCGGCCTGGCCTTGCTGCCGGGCTCCAGCGTCGCCCCGTGTGAGTGACGCTGCCCGGGGCAGCCCCGCGTCGCTGCCGCCCCCGCCTCCCTCTGCCGGGCGCGAAGGAACCGGGCCGGGCCTGGGGTCTCGGCTCCGCGCTGCCAGCGCCCGGGTCCCTCTCGGTGGGCTCCTCTCAGGCCGGGGCCCAGACGTGCGCGGCCTTTGCGGCAGGTGACCGCGGCGGGCGGGCGGGCGCGCGGGGGTAGGGAGCAGTCTGAGTAGTGCAGGGGTAAGGGGGGGGGGGTGTATAGAGAAGCAAACTCCGGGGGCAAGTTTGGTGTCTTTCCGCCCTGTGGCAGACTCCAACTCCACGGCCTGTGCTATGTCCAGGCCCCGGCAGCGCTGTTGGTTATTATCTGTACTGTACACATCTGTACTGGGGCACTGGCCGATGTGCCTATATTTTAGCAACCCTAACGGGGGATGTTCACATGTGGCTCTTCACGGTCTCTTTCCCCTCATGCTGACAAAAAAAGAGGAGAGAAAGGAAGCAGCAACTTTTTTGTGGCAGGGTTTACAAAACTGTCAGCTGCTCTTGCTGAGTTTTCAACAAGAAAGGCTAATCCTGTTGCTGAAACGTTGCTGTTTAAAAGGAACACCTCGATTTGAAAATTACTTTCCAGCTAGATATTTGCACCTACTGATGCTCCAAGGAAATTGCCTAAAATTAATTTTCTTTAATTTTTAAATTTAATCTGTTGAACTTTATCTAGTTTATAGTCACTTTCATTGTTTTGTTGGTAGTAAGGTACACTTCCTGTCTTGTGTATTTGCATAATGATATCATTTACTGATTTGGGGTGAAGGGTGCCTATAGATGCTTCTCCTATCCAGGCAACAATGTGTTGACCAGTAGCAGCAGTGCCACAGCTGAAACTGGAGATTCATCACAGTGTCCCTTTGTAGTCTGTTTCCTGAACAGTCATGAAGGCTGATTAAGGAAGGTCAATCAAAATAATGAGGAGTCCTGTGGCTCTGCAGAGACTAACAGATTTATTTGGTCAAAGCTTTTGTGAGCAAAATCCCGCTTCATCGGACAAGGTGGGGTTTTGCCCACGAAGGTATGTGCCCATATAAATCTGTAGGTCTTTATGGTGCCATTGGAGTTGGCACAGATACAGACTCTCATGGTTACTTCTCTGAGATCCACCAAAATGCAATGAATCACAGGTTCAGAGTTGATGGCAGTAAATACTCTTTTGAAGACTGCTGTTACCTGCGTTTCAAAATGTGTTTAAATAATAGTGCTGTATAATCTTTTAATTAATCCCTGGTTTGACAAAGGCAAAATAAGAACAAATATGGGATTATTTGGTAATAAATATTGCTGAATTTGATCCAAAGAAACACTGAGCACTCCAGACCTTAATATGCTAATGGTATCTTGTTTTATTTATCATTGCTCTGAGATTGAGGGACGGTACTCAAGAGATATGATTCAGTTTCTCCTGCATTTTTCTTTTGTGGTGTGGGACCGAGGAGTTTATATGCACATTAATTTCTTCTGTCTCTGTCCCATGTGGGATATTTTTCTTGTATCTTAGCCCCAGAATTAGGAAGGGATTGAATAGAAATGAAAAGATGATAAAATTATTGCCGAACTCGTTTTAAGTTGTTCCTGCAGCTGATGCTGGACTTCTAAGAGTCCAAAGAAATAATTTTTTTCCTCGTATCGTATTTATTAGGAACATAAACATTACCATTTGTCTTTCACAGTTTTGATATTAGCCAGCCTCTTCATCCTTTTGAAAAAATACTTGAAATAGTGATTGTCACAGCACAATGATGATCAGCTTTAGCACAGGCCTAGATATAGTGCTTTAAATCTTCAATAGTGAAATTAGGTACACAGGTCTAACAAATATTGATATTTCATCATTCCAACACGTGCTTTTATATAGGTTTATAAATTGCGTGTGGTAATTTATTTATTTTTTCAATTTAGGTAAGGGAGGTAAAAATAGACGACGAGGTAAGAATGAGAATGAATCTGAGAAGAGAGAATTGGTGTTCAAGGAGGATGGACAAGGTAAGATTTTTGAATTGTAATTGTCATTACATACATTCAGTCAAGTATAGTAGCAGCCATACTTTACAGGCTTTTATATAAGGGATAATTGGGCTGAAGCCAAAATCTAGGATGTTAAGTCTTTGTTACTGTTTGTATTTAAAGTGACTACATAATATATTTTACACTTCACCCCTCTTAGATTTATGTATGGTTTATTTTTCTCCGGAATATGTTGAAATGATATATAAGTGCTTGCATTTATTATCCTTGACTTCCAGAGCAAGTGCGCTCAGTTGACACATGGCAACAATAGGTGAATCAATCACCAGCCCACTCCACTTCTCAAGACAGATGACAAAAAACAAGCAGACCATTTGGGGATAGGAGAGCACAGCGTTATTTTCTCCCTTCTTCTGGGGTGTTCTGACTCCTACCTTTAGGAGTCCTATTGCTCTTACAAGGATGGTATCCCTAAATCACAATGAAAAGCTCACTTCTTTCACGCTTATTAGCCTTTAACTGAGAAATGCAAAGTTCCCAGCACCTCTGTCTGCTGAAAGATCTCATGGGAAGGTGCAGGCAAGAATGTCCTTCGCTACTTGAGTACAACCTCAGTTTCTCGGACAATGCTACCGATTGCTACAACTTCATACCTTCCCTTGGCCTGCAGGCGGCTCTTGTACATTTCAAAGGGAGAGAAACAGCAGTCGGGACCAGAGTGAGAGGGATTGTTTCAATCCTGATCACGCCATTTCCCTGTTGCCTCCCCTGTCCCCAACCCCTACCCCCACTCAGTGACAGTGCTGTAGGGAACTGGTTTTTAAGCCGGCTCCCCTCAGCACCAAGTCCTGCTCTCCCCCGACCACCCTCCAACCCCCTGTTGCACCTCTCTGATAGAGGTAGCAAGGGGATGTATGCGACTAGTCAAGTTCCTGCTCGACTACCTGATAAGCATTTGCTTTTCAGGTAGTCGACTAGTCACTTACCTCGGTAGGAATAACATATTGCACCTTCTCCTCACAGAGCCTCCAGAGTATGCTCCTGCAGGGAAGGGCAGTCTTTTGTTCTGTTTCTACAGTGTCTCACACAGTGGGATCCTGGTTCATGACGAGGGTTTCTTGGTGAAACTGTAAAATAAATACATACTTTTTGTAAAACTTCCTGATGGCTGTTTAAAATTATTATTACATAATTCAGCAACATTTTGGCTTCTCTCTTCCAGAATATGCTCAGGTTATTAAGATGTTAGGCAATGGAAGATTGGAGGCACTGTGTTTTGATGGTGTGAAGAGGTTATGTCATATCAGAGGGAAGCTAAGAAAAAAAGTAAGTCTAACTTATGTGGAAAATAAATGAATCCTGTTGTGCTAGATATATAATCTTCTGTAAATTGACATTGCACACTCTGAAATAAAGGGGACACTTCTAAAAAATCCCTAATTATGGTATTAGCAACTTTAAATTACTAAAATTGAACATATTTTAAAACTCACATTTAGTTTTTTCTGTTTGTTAGCTACTTGCACTTCTCTTGACTCGGGCAATAAATCTTGCCCGTAGTCACACTGACTTTAAGGTTCTTAGGGACTGTAGGTGTTCCAGGGAGGTTCTGGCTTGTGTTTAAAAAAAAAAAAAGTCAGTTTTTTATTTTATAGAAATACTTCAATTGGACTTGGGTTTTATAAAAACCTCTGTTATAAACTCTGAATTTTGGATTGAGTTTAAGGTTACTGGGTCACGATAACCTGGTAGATAGCATGACAGTAATTAAGATTGAGGCTAGCTTACTGTTTAACAATTCTAAAATCTTCATGCTTTGTTGGATAGTCTCACAAATTGATGTACCTCACGGGAGTAAAATTAGTGATTCATATTGCAGGAAATGTGAGGGTTCCTATAATCTCCTAGAAATTATATGCGCAACAGAACAAAGGCTCTGTTGCACACCTGATTGTTTTGCAAGTAGCCTGGCATTAGAATAACGGAGCTCAAGGTGATATTCTGTGGCAAATTCAGGCATAATTTTGACTGCAAGGATTGTCAGTTTTCTGAAAATGTATGTTATGCACATTGCTTTTTGTTTATATTCTGTAGGTGCTCCATTTGAATTCTGGAAACCTTGCCTAAAAAGCAAAATTTCTGGTTAAATTGATAATTCCATAACATGCATACTCAGATTTTACTTGAGAAATATTGTCAAGGAAAATAGCTTTAATTGATAGAGGGAAGATAAAGTGAGCAGAAGCATTAAAGTAATAGTCATGCTCTTTACTACTTTCCTGAGCAGTGGAACTGAGTGTGATCAAAGAACAGCAAGTAGTTACTCCTCTCATCAAAGTCAGTGTGGTCAAAGGAATTGTTGAATTTCAGGAAAAGCACCTATAATAGACATACCTTTTCCTAATAACTGGTATATTGTTCACATCGCCTAATGGGGAGTCAGGGTGTTGTCGTCAGTCAAAATATTATTTTAGGTTTTATCATGAAAAATAAATGTAGAAACCCTCAATTTTCTACCCACATTTTTCTAATGTACAAAATCAAAAATGTGCATGCATCATTTTCACACCCTCAAAGTGCTGTTGTTTTTGTGAAAGAGATCCAAAGAAAGTGTCAGATGCTAATGGGGAAATTAGTTGCAGTACCATTTAAGAATCATCAGATGAGCCCTTCAGGCTCCCAACTGCTATAGAAAAATGAGGCAGCGCACAAACTACGTTAAAAATTTTAAAATGATACTTTAACATAAAAAGACTTCTCTTGACTGTGTTCTGCCTATGTTAAAATGGAAGTGGCCCTGTAATCTTACTAGTGGTACTGCCCCTCCGTAATAATGTGGTGTCACATTAGAGCCAGTAGTAGTTTTAGTGGATGTATGAGATTGCTTAGTTAAGTTCTAGGATTCCAACCCTCCAAAAAGCTTGTTTTTAATTATCAAGGTGCTGTCAAATCCATGTGCATAGGGAAAATGTTTGGAAAACTAGTATAGGTATGTAACACAGTAGGGTTAGAATAGATTTAGGTAGGTTATTTCACAGCTATACAATTCTCTTATACTGCAGAAGGTTGGACAGGAGTCCTTGAAACAAAGTGTAGAGTCTGGAATTGCCTTGCTACAAACGAATGTGTTAGGACTGTGAGTTGGTCACAGATTCCATGAGTTTCCAGGGCCTTTGTAATTTCCGCAGCAGCTGGCTTAAGGACCTCCTGAGCAGCTTGGCAGCCTTTGGGCCAGTCACACCAATCACTGCTGCGGCAGTGTTGGGCCACTCGCCTCCCCTCTCCAGCAGCAGTAGGTGTTTGGGTGTAGGAGGGGTCTCAGAGCTGGGTCAGGAGGTAGTAGCGACTTTGCAAAGCCTGGGGGAAGCCGGCGGGGGGGCAGCCCAGGCACGCCTGGGCTCCTCCCCCGCCCGAGCCCCTCTGCGGCTTTGCTCCCGGTGCCTCTGGTCTGCTGGGGACCGTCTCCAGCAGACCAGGGACACCGGGAGCAAAGGAGGGGGAGGGGCGCTGGGGTATAAGACGAAACCCTATCTTTTCATTAAAAAATTAGGGGGGCGTCTTATACGCCCAGTCGCCCTATGCGCCGGAAAATACGGTATTCTTTGTGTCTGCTCTTCCCCCCTTCCCCCCCCCTTCCCCTTACTTTTCCCAGTTTTGTTTAAGGCCCAAAAAGAGAGCAATGAATATAATTATCAATCCTGTGATTTCTCCCCCCCACCCACACCAACTAGGCTTAATACTTGACATACCAATTTTGGCTCATTTTCCTCTGGTGTCATATCTCCTGTTTTTAACTAGCATGATTTCAATGCAGTCCTTGAATTGTATCAGCTTAGTCTTTTTGTTTAGACTAATTCAGTTATTCTGTCTCCCTTTCATACCTTTTCACGTTGTATTTTGTTATGCATAATTTTAACATCTTATTACCTTTTACATACTTCTTACACTTGAGCTTACACTTCAAGTGAATTTGCAGCCCTACAGTGGACACTCCCCTGCAATTTGATGTCCCATTTGACCCCAGTAGCTATTGTAGCACACTGTGCTTCCTGATAATATGGAATAATAATGATAGAAATGTAGCCGTGTTAGTCTGGTGTAGCTGAAACAATATACGGGACTATGTAGCTCTTAGTCCTGTATTTTGTTTCCTGGAATAATAGCCCCCAGTTTAGGGGTTAACTGCACCTCTGTCCCATTGGTTGTCTCCTAAAAGAACATTCTTTCCATTTGGTAAACCTGATAAGTGTCAAAGTCCTTCATACTCTTTCAGCAGGATTTGCCCCTTTGGTTACAATCAGACATCAATTGTAAGATCCAAAACAAGGGCTCCTCAGCCAGTTCAGGCTGGCCTTCAATACTAAAGGCTCATTCTTTGGTTCCTGAAACAAAACACCAGATTAACACGGCTACATTTCTATCACTATTCTTTGGCTCCTGAGATCCTTGAACCTGTTTTGAATCAGTATATTCAGGTCACCCAATGGGAGGTACTTTTCTGCATTTTTTCTGTTCTAGGTCTGCAGTAATTAAACCTCCCTCTCTCCCAGTTTTAGTTCTTAGAGGAAGCTGGGTAATATGCCAACATACAATTTCTGTCTTACACAGATAGGCTGTGTCTACACTGCACCCCTTTTCTGGAAAAGGGATGCAGATGAGACAAGTCGGAATTGCAAATGAAGCGGGGGATTTAAATATCCCCCACTTCATTGGTATAAACATGGCTGCCACTTTTTTCCGGCTCGGGGCTTTGCCGGAGAAAAGCGCCAGTCTAGACGGGATCTTTCAGAAAATAAACCCTTTCTATTAGCGGGTGAGGGGAAGAAATAGGGAGGATTGAGGTTCAGGGCTTCCCATAGGCCAGATTTAACTTTTCTGGGGTTCTAGAGTTAGTGGATGTTGTGGACCCCCTTAGGCTCTGGGGTGGGTACAAAAATGAGGGGTTCAGTGTGCAGAAAGGGCTGCCAGCGAGTGGGATAGGGAAGGAATGCAGGATCTGGATGGGTGGTGGGGTGCAGGAGGAATTGAGGTCTGGGTGGGAGGTAGGGTGCAGAAGCACGCTGGGAATAGGGTGTCTGGCCAAGGGAAGGAAGCAAGATCAAGGGACAGTGCAGTGTGTGTCCAGAAGAGAGGATGCAGGAACAAGAGTGGATGCAGGAGCAGGGTGGGGATAGGTGTCTGGCCAGAGGGGAGGGAGCAGGAGTGGCTGGGGAGGAGGGTGTCTGGCCAAGAGGGAGGGCGCAAGAGCAAGCTGGGGGTGTGGGGTCTTGGCAGAGGGAGGAGAGTGAGTGAGGGGCAGTGGGGTACAAGGGTCTGACACGGGGGCGGGGGTGCTTATCTGGCTTCACACCCAGTTGCACTGTGGAAAGCCTCGAATAGCGCATCACAGCATTGCTGTTCTTCCAGAGGGGGAGGGAGTTCAGCTCCTTCCTGGCCAGCGAGTAGCTCCTGGGTTCACCACTCCCATGACTGTCCAATTCATTTGTCCTGCAACAGATATTGGCTCCCAGCGTCCCCCCACAGCAGGACTCTTGGGCGCGTCACAGGCTGTGAGGCAGCCAGTGACTGTGCAGCATTGACACTAGAGCTAGGTATACAGGTATCTCACACCTGGTGCAGAGATGCAGCTGGCTTTGGGGTGGGGTAGGAGAGTTGTTTAGGTAGGGATCCTCAGCTCAGTGCTGAGACGCAGCCATGTCTGGGGTGGAGCTGTGTAAAAGCAGCACTGCACAGTTGTTCAGTGAGTTTCAGGGAGAACTGTTAATTGGTGCTGATGTCAGTTCCCTGATGTGATGCTGAAGGAGTCTGTGTCCTGTCCTCAGCTGAGGGGGAGTGTGTCTAGTTAGAGCAGGGGGGTGATTTTAAAACAATGGACTGACCTGGGAATCCTTATACTTCCTGAGGGCAGGCCAGGCCTCGCTCCTCCCCTTGCATCCATCCAGAGATTGTGCCCTGTCTGTCTGTCTGCCCTGCTTCCTGGCATGGCTCGAGCTGTGGTGCAGTCCCTGGGGTCTGCTCCTTGTACAGCCTTGCCTGTGGGGAGGGGTCACACTTTTACCATGTGCCCCAAGATCCTACAAACTCTGAGTCTGACCCATCACACACCAGTCCTCTATTCCCCCATTGCCTCCTCACCCCTGACCCCCACCATCCCACCTCATTGCTTCCTCTTTCCCCAGCTCACTCGTTGCCCCCCAACCCAGCTCCACCATTGTCTCCCCCACCCTATTGTTTCCTAGGATCCAGCACTGTCTTCACCCCCCAGCCCCCACACCACATATCCCCTCCCCCCCCCCCCATCTCTCTGCAGCTCTTAGGGTCACTGGGGGCAGACTTGAATGGAGAGCTGGCTCTGGTGGGGAAGTTCAAATCTTTCTTAACTCTCTCTTCTCCTCTGCACCCTCCCAGCCAGAAGCCTTAGTTAGTGTTCAAAGCCTTGCGGCTTTGCGGGTTCCCCGCTGGGTGGGGGAGGGAGAGGAGTGAGATCAAGCCGCGGACCACCTAGGAGGTGGCTGCAGACCACTAGCAGTACACGGCCCGCACTTTGAGAACCACTGTACTAGGATGAACTGACAGCCTGGCCTGTGACTGGGCCAGGTGTTCCCCTCCTCTGCAGCTCTCCAAGCTCCCTTGGCTCCCCCTCCAGTGGGCGCTGCACACTCCACTCAGTGCTCTCTATAACAGGCCATCCTGAATTGAGCCAGGTGCCGTCTCCTCCCCTTGCAATATTTGCCCTTGCATCCCAGCATCTCTGGGAGAAATCTCTCTCTGTTGCCTATTCCCCTCTCCGGCCGCTTTCACTTTGCTGAGAGAGCCTGTTGATGCTGATGATGTGGTGATGTCATTCTGTCGCCTGGCAAGAAAAATCTCTATCTGTCTCTCTCTCTCTAGATATGTATCATAGAATCATAGGACTGGAAGGGACCTCGAGAGGTCCTCGAGTCCAGCCCCCCCACCCTCAAGGCCGGACCAAGCTCCGTCTACACCATCCCTGACAGATGTCTATCTAACCTGTTCTTAAATATCTCCAGAGAGGGAGATTCCACCACCTCCCTTGGCAATTTATTTCAATATTTGACCAACCTGACAGTTAGGAATTTTTTCCTAATGTCCAATCTAAACCTCCCCTGCTGCACTTTAAGCCCATTACTCCTTGTCCTGTCCTCAGAAACCAAGAAGAACAAATTTTCTCCTTCCTCCTTGTGACACCCTTTTAGATATTTGAAAACTGCTATCATGTCCCCCCTTAATCTTCTTTTTTCCAAACTAAACAAGCCCAGTTCATGAAGCCTGGCTTCATAGGTCATGTTCTCTAGACCTTTAATCATTCTTGTAGCTCTTCTCTGTACCCTTTCCAATTTCTCCACATCTTTCTTGAAATGTGGCGCCCAGAACTGGACACAGTACTCCAGCTGAGGCCTAACTAGTGCAGAGTACAGCGGCAGAATGACTTCACGAGTTTTGCTTACAACACACCTGTTGATACAACCTAGAATCATATTTGCTTTTTTTTGCAACAGCATCACACCGTTGACTCATATTCAACTTGTTGTCCACTATGACCCCTAGATCCCTTTCAGCCATGCTCTTTCCTAGACAGTCGCTTCCTATCTTGTATGTATGGAACTGATTGTTCCTTCCTAAGTGGAGCACTTTGCATTTCTCTTTATTAAACTTCATCCTGTTTACCTCTGACCATTTCTCTAACTTGCTAAGGTCATTTTGAATTATGTCCCTATCCTCCAAAGAAGTTGCAACCCCACCCAGTTTGGTATCATCTGCAAACTTAATAAGCGTACTCTCTATCCCAATATCTACATCATTGATGACGATATTGAACAGTACAGGTCCCAAAACAGACCCTTGCGGAACTCCACTTGTTATCCCTTTCCAGCAGGATTTAGCACCTTTAACAACTCTCTGACTACGGTTATCCAGCCAATTATGCACCCACCTTATCGTGGCCCTATCTAAGTTATATTTGCCTAGTTTATCAATAAGAATATCATGTGAGACCGTATCAAATCCCTTACTAAAGTCTAGGTATATGACATCCACCACTTCTCCCTTATCCACAAGGCTCGTTATCCTATCAAAGAAAGCTATCAGATTAGTTTGGCATGACTTGTTCTTCACAAACCCATGCTGGCTATTCCCTATCACTTTATTACCTTGCAAGTGTTTGCATATGATTTCCTTAATTACCTGCTCCATTAGCTTCCCTGGGACAGACGTCAAACTGACCGGTCTGTAGTTTCCTGGGTTGTTCTTATTCCCCTTTTTATAGATGGGCAAAATATTTGCCCTTTTCCAGTCTTCTGGTATCTCCCCTGTCTTCCATGATTTTTCAAAGATCATAGCTAAAGGCTCAGATACCTCCTCTATCAGCTCCTTGAGTATCCTGGGATGCATTTCATCAGGACCTGGTGACTTGCTGACATCTAACTTTCCTAAGTGATTTTTAACTTGTTCTTTGTGTATCCTGTCTTCTAAACTTACCCTCTCTCTGCTTGTATTCACTACGCGTTAGGCACACCTCAAGACTTCTCAGTGAAGACTGAAACAAAGAAGTCATTGAGCATCTCTGCCATTTCCAAGTTTCCTGTTACTGCTTCTCCCTCCTCACTGAGCAGTGGGCCTACCCTGTCCTTGGTCTTCCTCTTGCTTTTAATGTATTTATAAAGGGTCTTCTTGTTTCCCTTTATGCCTGTAGCTAGTTTGATCTCATTTTGTGCCTTTGCCTTTCTAATCTTGCCCCTGCATTCCCATGTTGCTTGCCTATATTGCCTTTGTTGTTTGTCCTAGTTTCCATTTTTTATGAGACTCCTTTTTTAGTTTGAGATGATGCAAGATCCCCTTGTTAAGCCAAGCTGGTCTTTTGCCATATTTTCTATCTTTCCTACAGAGCGGAATTGTTTGCTTTTGGGCCCTTAACTTCCCTTTGAAATACTTCCAACTCTCCTCAGTTTTTTCCCTTCAGTCTTGCTTCCCATAGGACCTTACCTACAAGTTCTCTGAGCTCATCAAAATCTGCCTTCCTGAAATCCATTACCTCAATTGTGCTGGTCTCCCTTCTACCTTTCCTTAAGATCATGAACTCTATTTACTTCATGATCACTGTCCCCCATACTGTCTTCCACTTTCAAGTTCTCAACTAGTTCCTCCCTATTTGTTAAAATCAAATCCAGAACAGCTTCTCCTCTGGTAGCTTTTTCAACCTTCTGAAACAGAAAGTTGTCTCCAATGCAGTCCAGAAACTTATTGGATAGCCTGTGCCCCGCTGTGTTAGTTTCCCAACATGGGTATGTCTAGACTACAGGGTTTTGTCGACAGATACTGTCGACAAAGCTTCTGTCGACAAAGAGCGTCTAGACTACATCCAGGTCTGTTGACAAAGCAAGCCACTTTGTCGACATAACAGTGTGGACGCAAAGGACAGTGTAGATGCAATAATGCCTTCTATCGACAGAACTCTGTCAACAAAAGGCGTTATTCCTCGTAGAATGAGGTTTACATACGTCGACAAAACTGCTGAGTTTTATCTACATTATGTTGACATAACTCAAAGGCAGTGTGGATGCAGGTATAGTTTTGTCGACAAAAGTCCACTTTTGTCGACAAAACCCTGTAGTCTAGACACACCCCATATGTCTGGATAGTTGAAGTCCCCCATCACCACCAAATCTTGGGCTTTGGATAGTTTTGTTAATTGTTTAAAAAAGGCCACATCCACCTCTTCCACCTGGCTAGGTGGCCTGTAGTAGACTCCTAGCATGACATCACCCTCATTTTTTACCCCTTTTAGCTTAACCCAGATATTCTCTACACAGCTATCTCCTACGTTCATTTCCACTTCAGTCCAAGTGTGTACATTTTTAATATACAAGGCAACCCCTCCTCCCTTTTTTCCCTGTCTGTCCTTCCTGAGCAAGCCGTACCCTTCCATACCAACATTCCAATCATGCGTCCCATCCCACCAGGTTTCTGTAATACCAATGATATCATAGTTGTATTTATTGGTTAGCAATTCCAGTTCTTCCTGCTTATTACCCATACTTCTTGCATTTGTATATAGGCATCTAAGATACTGATTTGATCTTGCCTCCCTGTTGTGCCCTGACCCTCCTTTCTCCTTGCCATTATAGGCCGTAGTCCGCCCCCCCCCCCCCATTTCCAACCCATCTCCCAGTCCCGCGCATTCAGCACTTACCTGTGGGCTTTGCTCACCTGTCCCCGTCGAACCTAGTTTAAAGCCCTCCTCACAAGGTTAGCCAGTCTGTGTCCAAACAAGGCCTTCCCGCTCCTGGAAAGGTGAACTCCAGCTCTGCCAAGCAGTCCTTCCTGGAAGAGCAGCCCGTGGTCAAGGAAGCCGAAGCCTTCCTGGCGACACCATCCTCGCAGCCAGGCATTCACCTCCAGGATGCACCTTTCTCTGCCCGGGCCTCTATCTTTGACAGGAAGGATCGAAGAGAATACCACCTGCGCCCCAAACTCCCTCACCTGTACTCCCAAAGCCCTGTAGTCACGCCTGATCCGCTCAGTGTCACACCTGGCAGTATCATTTGTGCCCACATGGATGAGTAGCATGGGGTTGTATTCAGAGGGCTGGATAATCCTCGACAATGCCTCTGTAACATCTCGGATACGGGCCCCTGGCAGACAGCATACCTCTCGAGATGAACTGTCAGGGCAACAGATGGGCACCTCAGTTCCCCTCAGAAGAGAGTCTCCAACCACCACTACCCTACGTTTCTTCCTCGCAGTGGTGGCAGGAGACTGCTCAACCTTGGTGGTGCAAGGCTTGGTCTCCTCCACTGTGGGGGGTGACTCCTTGTCTCCTGCAGAAAGTATAGTGTAATGTTGACAGAGTTTTTCCGTTCGGGTGAAAGAACATTCCTGCCAGACAACAGAATGACATCATCAGCATCAACAGGCTGTCTCAGCGAAGCGAAAGTGGCTAGAGAGGGGGGGGTTGGCGAGTGTAGCAAGCAAAGCCTCCTAGTTACTCTTTAGGAACAGTTTTCCAATCAGTTATGCACTTTAGGGGAATGGTAACTTAAAATTCCCCTCATTGCCAGCCAAGCTTGCAGAGGCAAGTGTAAGTACAGCAAAAGGAACCCTCCCCAAAAAAATTATGCTAACAGACAGGACATGTGATCAGTTGACTCAATTGTCTTAACACGTACCTAGATTAAAAACACACAAAATTAAGTTTCCGGGTTTTTTTCAATGATGTATGCTGTTTGGGAAAAATCAATTTAAGCAAAGAGACTGAAGTCTTAACACAGACATGTCTGCATCTAATATCGGCCTCTGTAGTAGATCTTAGGAATCTGTGCATCTGATCTCTGTGTAGTCTGTATTCCTATCTAAGTGATGAGTCGCACCTTTCTTACTGAGGGTTCTCACACTACTATGACAGGAAAAGCCTCCCATTCGCACCAGACATTACAGGATATCAGCAAGTATTTAGTATTCCAATAAATGTTCAGGAATTTAAGTTTAATTAATGCAATATTGTATTTGTATTAGTTATTGCATTATTTGTATTGCGGTAGTGCTTAGGGCAGTGGTCCTCAAAATTTTTGTGGCCAATAGCACATTCATGTTTTCAGAAGAATGTGGTGGGCGCCAACAATTTTTCAAGGCTTATTTTGTATTTGCCCCCCTTTGGAGAAAAAATAGAAAAAAGGCATCAACTGCGCAAATTGAAGGCTGTTTTCATATTAAATGTGAATTGGGTAAATTTGATAGAAACTTAATTTAGTTGGATAATTTTTATTTTAATTATATTGTAATTAATTTTTAAACAAAATCCTGCATTAATAAAAAGGGGGCAGATGTCCAAATGTTAAGCAAAAAAAGCACCCTGCCCCCCAAAAAATAATCATGGCACCTTTACATCTCACACTCCTCATCCCCACCATCTGCTGCCATGTCTCCTCCCCTTGCTCCATCAGCTCCCCTGGTGCCTGCTGCCCCCCAGCCTCTCACCCTCCTCTGCTGTCCTGACTTCTGCCCTTCTCACTGCCCTCAGCCTTCCTGAGACCTGCCCCTCTCCACCAGCCCTTCTCCTCCCCGCTGTGCCCACTCCTCCAGTAGCCCTACTCTGATCATGTGAGCTACCCCTCCTCATCCCCTCTCCTAACACCTCCCTCTACACACCTGCCCTGCCTCTCTCCTCTGATGCTGGTCCCTCCCCTGCAGGTGTCTGCCCTTCTACTTCACCCCCAGAATCTCCTGGCACCCGCACCTTCCCTTACCCCTGCACCCTCTTGGTGCCTCCCCTTTCCCTCACTGCCCCTGCCTCCTTTGCCCCCTTTCCCCTCATGCCCCTGTGCCCTCTCACATGATTTGCTTCATCGCTGTCTTCCTCATGCCCACCCTTTCTTTCAAGCCTTCTCCCAGCGCCTCCCCTCCCCTCTCTAGCCCCCAATGCCCTTACCCTCTCCTCTCCCAGCAGTACCCTGTCCCCCTTCCCACTGACACCTCCCCTCCTGCCCTTTTCCTTATTGTGTGCACTTGGCCCCCTGGCATTTGTCCCTTGGTGCCTTCCCCGTTCTTCTCCTGACCTGGCCCCCTCCCCTCAGCACAAGCCCCTTCCTCTCCCACCCCTTTCCCCTATTTTTCCCACACCCCCACCTTGTGCTTTCCAGTTTGAGTCTGTGATTGGGCCTGGCCCCAGTTGCTTCCGTGACCCGGGCCTAGAGCTGGGCCGCGTGGTTTTAAAATTAAAATCCCGGGCCATCACGTCATGGCATGCCAGGTGTCTCCCCTCTCAGCTGTTGTGCGGGCGTTAGAACACGCTGCACGTGTGCTCCCTCTGATGTCTTGCAAACCAGCGTCTCCCCTCTTAGCTGTTCCATGGCAGCATGCGCTCCCTCCTTCCCACTTTGGAGACCACTGTTTTAAAACACCGGTGCGGGCACACACAAATGTCCCAGCAGACGCCATGGCACCCATGGGTATCGTATTGGGGACCACAGGCTTAGGGGCTTCAGTCAGGTATCTCTTATCAGGTTAGGCACCGTACAAATGTTTAATGGATGGTCCCTTGCCTCAAAGTTTTTTTTTTTTTTTTTTTTTTTAAATCAAAGTATAAGAAATGACTCTCTTCTTTTATTGCAGACCTCCTAAACCTCCTAAACCACTGGAATGCACAGTGAATAGTTGAGCATATTTTTAATTTTCATTTTCTTTAATGTGAATTCATATTATCTTTGAAAAAGGCCCATTCATATATTATATCTTTAATAAATAAAATAATCCAACTTTTAGTAAATCACTGTCCAGTTTAGATTTTTTGGGTTTTCTTTTCTGCTTGTCTTTTTTTCTCATCCACTTTACTATAAAGTTTTATTTTTTGTGGAACGTGGTCAGTAAAATGGATACAGACTTCCCTATTAGTAGATCCACCAGGTAGAGTTTAAATTTATTGCTGTCAATTGCTGTGGATTTGCAGGTTTTTTTAACAAATGTTCCTTGTTTCTGACTTTCAGGTTTGGATAAACACATCTGATATTATATTGGTGGGCTTAAGAGACTACCAGGTAAATATTCTTGATTTATATACTGTTATAGTACAGAGCAGTGTTTCCCAATTGGTGCTCCGTGGAACCCCAGGGTTCCGTGGACCAAAACGAGGGATTCCGCAAGGAGTCGGCGCTCCCCTGCTCTCTCTGAAAAAGAGAGAGAGAGAGATGGCTAGCCAGCAGAGGCATAGGTGGTGAGTTGTGTGGGCTTGTGGTGCCCATGCTCTAGCAACATTTGGAGCTGGAGCGGGTCCCAACCCCCTCCCCCCCGCGCGCGTCCTCCCACCCCGGCCCCAGAGCGTCTCTCCCCCGTCCCGTCCCTGCCGTGCACAACCTTCCCTGAGCTCTCCCTTGCTGGCTGCTGCTGCCCTGCGCAGCACGCTCAAACCAGTAGGTGGAGACACGCCCGGACGTGACATAACGTCACGGCATGGGATTTTAAACTTGCTGGGCGCTGTGATGTGCCACATGGCTGAGTTGCGGGTTCGGAGTCCGGGGACAGAGCACAGACTCCGGCCCCACAAAGTGGAAGGCAGAAGGTACAGGAGAGGGAGGGAAGGGAAGAGAAGGGGCTTGTGCAGAGGGAAAGGAGAAGGGCTGGGAGAGGAAGGTGCTTGTGTGGAGGGGAAGGGAAAGGCACCAAAGGGACGGGGTGGAGGAGAGAGAAATGGCAGGGGGCCAAGCGCAGACGATGAGGAAAAGGGCAGGATGGGAGGTGACAGTGGGAGGGGGACAGGGTGATGCTGGGAGGGGAGAAGGTAAGGGCATTGGGGGCTACAGGGATGAGTTTAGGTGCTGGGAGAAGGCTTGAAAGAAGGGGTGGGCATGAGGAAGGCTGGGATGGAGCAAGTCAAGTGAGAGGGCACAGGGGCATGAGGGGAATGGGGGCAGAGAGTGGTGAGGGGTGGGCACCAGGGAAAAATGGAGCAAAGGGGGCAGGGGAAGTGAGGGAAGGGCGAGACACCAGGAGGGTGCCAGGAGTAAGAGAAGGTGCAGATGCCAGGGGATTCTGGGGGTGAAGCAGAAGGGCAGTGGAGGGACCACCACCAGAGGAGAGATGCAGGGCAGGTTTTTAGAGGGAGGTATTAGAAGAGGGGATGAGGAGGGGTAGCTCACATGATCAGAGTGGGGCTACTGGAGAAGTGGGCACAGGGAGGAGAGAAGAGCTGGTGAAGGGGGGCAGGTTGCAGGAGGGCTGAGGACAGTGAGGAGAGCAGGAGTCAGGACAGCAGAGGAGGGTGAGGAGTGGGGGGGCAGCAGGCACCAGGGGAGCTGACATGGCAGCAGAGGGAAAAGGTAGAGGGGTGGAGGAGAGACAAATGCCAGGGGGCCAAGCGCAGACAATGAGGAAAAGGGCAGGAGGGGAGGAAAAGATAGAGGTTTAAAAATATTTATTAATTACTTGGGTGGCACATCCAAACAAGCCACATGAACTCAATACTGGTGCACAACACAATTCATTTTGCTCATGTGAGGAAACTCTTAGGCTATGTCTACACTGGTTGTTTCTTGTACAAGAACATCTTGCACAAGTGTTCTTGTGCAAGAACACATCCACTCTTCCATGTGCGAGCTGTGCTTTTGCACAAGAGCATCTATGTCAGTGTGGACACTCTTGCCCAAGAAAGTGTCGATGGCCATTTTAGCCATTGGGCTTTCTTGCTCAAGAAATTCATGTTGCCTGTCTACACTGGCCTCTTGCGCAAGAATAGTTGCTCAAAAGGGCTTATTCCTGAGTGGGAGCATTGTAGTTCTTGCGGAAGAAGCCCTGATTTCATAAATGAGAACATTAGTGTACTTGCGCAAGAACACATGACCAGTGTAGACAGGCAGCAAATTTTTGCGCAAAACCGGCTACTTTGGCGCAAAATCGTGCCAGTGTAGACACAGCCAAGGGGAGGGAGGAAGGCAGGGGCAGGGACTCAGCACTAGCTCAGCATGTCTACGTGGTTTGGAGGAAGGTGCAGGGAAATTGAGCTCAGCTGGGTTGCAGAGTGGGGAGGTCTAGGGGGCTGGGCTGGGCTGTGGGGTGGGTGGGTGGGTGTGTGTGTGGGTGTGTGTCAGAGCTCAGTTTGACTGCAGGAGGAGGGAGGTGCCGGGAACTGGGACTGGACTCCAGGGGAGGGAGGGACAGGGTATCAGCTCTTGGCTCAGCAGTTTTGTGGAGCTTGGAGGAGGTGCAGGGAAATGGGGCTCAGCTGTGTTGTGGGGGAGGCATGCAGGGAACCAGTGCTGGGCTGAGGTGGATGGGGGAGGGCATACAGAACAGACAGGTAGCTCAGCTGGGCTGTGAGGGGCTGCAGGGAACTGGTGCTGCACTCCCTTGGATTGTGAGGGATGGTTTTGGGGAAAGTGCAGGGAACCAGCAGGAGTGGGCAGCTTAGTTCTGTTGCAGGGGCTAGAGGTGCAAAGAAGCCTAGTGGGGAAGGGCGGGGAACCAGGAGTCCTGAAATGACCTCCCCTGGTCCAAAAATTCCTCATCTGGGACCAGTCAGGTCTAGAGGGTGCCAGATCAGGGAGGTCCAACTCCTACCCAAGTCCCCTCCTCGCACCCTCCCTCGTAGCCAGACACCCTACATCCAGCCTGCTTCTGCACCTTACCTACCACCCAGACCTTGTCCCCTTCCGCCCCCCAGCTCCCTCCCAGATCCTGCACCCCATCCCTATCCCGCTCCTTGGCAGCCTTGCCATCCACCCTAGCACCGCCCTGGCCCCAGCACCTTACCTCACACCCCAGGACTCAGCACTGCCCTGGCCTAGGCCCCAGCACCCTGCCATCCACGCTAGCACCCAGCAGCACCCTGTTCCTTGTCCCAGCACCCTGCCAGTCACCCTAGTGCCCAGCAGGACCATGTCCCTGACCACAGCACCCTGCCACCTGCCTGTCCCAGCACCTTGCCCCAGCACTCTTCCACCTGAACCAGCATCCTTCCACCCAGCAGCACCCTCTCCCCAGCCCCAGCACCCACTAGCACTCTGTCTCCTACCCCACCAGCACATTTGGGACCACATTAGTGAGGCTTAGGGGGTTTTGGAGGAGCTTTTTTTTTGTTTTTTTGCGTCTCACTTGTGTGGCCCCAGTTGACTTTTCTGTGGGTCAGTGACCTTTGACTCAAAACAGGTTCCTCACCCCTCTCATATATAAAGACAATGCTAAAACCTTTTGAGTTTGACATATTTTATTTAAAAATGAAGCCTGGCCAACAAGCCCCCAATTGGGACCAAACCCCCATTTCACCGCAGCATCATAACACTCCTGCACCACCTGACCCCAAATCTGAGCCTATCATACACTGGAACCCCCGTCCTGAGCCTCTTACATCCCCAAACTCCTGCATCCCCACATCCTCAGTCTTCTGCCACAACATTCCTCCACCATCCACACATCACAAATCTGTGTCCTGAGCCCATCATACTCAGAACCTTCTTGCCCTGAGTCCCTCTCATATCCAGCCCAAACTTCTGCACCCTCACATCCACAAGTCCTGGCTTGCTTAGCACCCCAACCTTCCACCTGAACCCAACACTCCCCAGTCTAGAGCCCCCTCCCTGAGTCAACAGCCCCTTCTACTGCGTCCAAATTCCCTCCCAGAGCTTGTACTTCTCACCCCTTCCCACACCCAAATCCCTCATTCCCACTCCACACCTCACTCTCACTAGGTTGAGACAGGTATAAGGGCTGGGGATAGCAAGTGATGGAGAGGAGGGGAACAGAGCGGATGAGGCCTCACAGAAGGGAGATGGGGGGGGTCTTGGGGAAAGAATGTGATTTTCATGAATTGGTGGGTCCCTCTTTCCTCCCCTGCCCCCCCCCCCCCACCTTTTTTTTTTTTTTTGCTTGACAAGTCTAGGGGTTCCTTGAAATTTCTGAAAAGGGTTCCTTGGCCAAATAAAATTGAGAAACACTGGTGCAGAACATGGCTTAAATAGCCCTAAAAATCTGCTAAGGAGTACTGAACAAATAATTTCTATTTCAGTGGCACTTAAGTGTTGAATTGTATCGTGTTAAATATGTTTCATATTTGATTTTGATTTTTGTTATGCAAGGCAAATCCAGTCATGAGTAAATGGACAGCTTTTCATCCAGATTGCTTTGCCCCTTTAGAACACATGTTCATGGAAAATGCCTCTTAGAAATTGCTGCTGGGTGAGCTGCTCCTGTGCGTTTCCCTGCCAAATGCAGCAAAGTGCTCCTGTAGTCTAGTATGGTAGGATGCCAGCCCTCACAGTTAGGGATGTGAACGGTTACCCGGTAAGCATCACCCTTAATGGGTGATAGTGTAACTGGGAGTTGCCTGCTGCAGGCAGAGGGCTTCTCCAGCCCCATGGGGCTGCCAGAAGCTCACGGATTAGGAGTCGGCAAACTTCCCTCTCCCTTTTCCCCAGCCCCCAGCTGCTGCCTCTGATCCTGCATGAAGCTGCCAACTGCCAGCCAGGAGCCAGCGGCCCCTGCCCACGTGCTCCACGTGCAGAGAGGGGAACACTCAGACTAACTGCGCTTGCATTTTCCCCTTTTGTGGTCCAGCAAATGCTCCCACTGTTAGGCTTCTGGCTGCTGGCCCTTGCTCTCCATGCTGCATAGTTGCCTAACTACAATGTGTTTT
The DNA here is from genome assembly GCF_052426305.1 of Pelodiscus sinensis. NCBI lineage: Eukaryota > Metazoa > Chordata > Testudines > Trionychidae > Pelodiscus > Pelodiscus sinensis. Next base: position 213,146,275 of record NC_143052.1, read on the forward strand.
TTCCAGTAAGTCAGACTTCCTACACAGGCCCCAGAGGAAATTTATAGTAGGTTTAACTCAAAACAAGCGTACACGTGGATAATCTTTCCTTTGCATATTTTGGGGTTTTACTTTTCAGATTCTGGGAATGAAACTCAGTAGACAAAGCACTTGACGTTGACCAAAAGTCCATTCTTGTCTCACCCATTGTTCAGTATAAATGTTTGAATTTCAGAACACGTTAGGGTTTATGATAATGTATAACCTTTTCATTTAATACTATGGACTCCAAAGGTACTTAAATTTAGTTCAGTAAGGTTTGTCAAGAATATGGCAGAAAATTGCCATGTCTGTCATATCAGCCATTTCACTCCATTTTATTATTTGAGCCCTTTGTTGTTTGAAGAATCCTCTTTTAATCTGTCACAGAATCGAGAGACTAAGTAAGCTTTTTTTAAAATGTCTGCTCTAGTATAGTAGTTACAGTTGCCACTGATTGAACTCAATATACAGTAAACTTCCGATAATCCGGCACCTTTAGGACCGAGGGGGTGCCGGATTACCTAATATGCTGGACTATTGGAAAGGGAAGTTATGGGGGGGGGGGGAATTCCACTCCAGACCTCTCATAGCCCCCTCTTCCGATAGTACGGCTCTGCCGCCGGCGTCCCCAATTCAGCCGCTGCTGGTCAGTTTCAGCAGCGGCTGAATCCGGGACGCCGGCGGCAGAGCAGCTGGGGTGCTGCCGGGTTGGTCCGGTATCACTGCCCCTTGGCGCTGTGGAACCAACCCGGCAGCGCTCCAGCTGCTCTGCCCCAGGCGTCCCCAAGAGCAGCTGGGGTGCTGCCAAGTTGGTCCCGCTGCTCCGAGGGGTAGCGCCACAGGACCAACCTGGCAGCACCCCAGCTGCTCTGCCCCCGGCTTCCCCGATTCAGCTGCTGATCAGCTTCAGTAGCGGCTGAAGCCGGGCACAGAGCAGCTCCAGTTGTCCGGCTGCCCGGAGCACTTCCGGGTTCCCGATGGTGCCAGACCATCAGGAGTGCTGGAGCATTGGATGCCGGACCAATGGAGTTTTACTGTATATCAGATTTTTAAAGAGCTTAGCTTTTGTAAACTGTATGTCTGTAATGTATGACAGATGTAATAGATGTGCCTTGAAAAAGACGAGTTTAGAATGCTTAACAAAAATTAGGTTTCATAGAGGGAAATTTGTAATAATCTGTATAGTAGGAAAATATTTAGGTATCTCCAACTATGTTTTAGAGTACAGTATGGTTAGTATGGTTTATCTCTTTCATTTGTAGTGTCAAATGGAATAGTTAACTAGACTCCAACTAACAAGCACATTGCTAGTTTGTCATTTTAGGAAGCAGAAACCTTTCTACATTGCTGACTAATACAGTGAAGTGTTCTTTTTCTTAGGATAACAAGGCTGATGTCATTCTAAAATACAATGCAGATGAAGCCAGAAGTCTGAAGGCATATGGGGAACTTCCAGAACATGGTAAGAATCTTTCAAGATCAGTTTGGGAGTTGGTCATGAATGTGGTCAATAGGTCACAATGAATTTTCAGTTTTTAATGTATGCATTAACTTTTAAAAATCTCTCTCTCTAGCTAAAATCAATGAAACCGACACGTTTGGTCCTGGTGATGATGATGAAATCCAGTTTGATGACATTGGAGATGATGATGAGGACATTGATGATGTGAGTAATAAAAATATTACTCATCTTATATTTGAAGTGCCCACTGTAGATGATACTGTTTTGTTTACTACTTATTTTAGGTAGCATAGCTTATTAAAGCTTTGAAGTCTTTCACCAGGCTAGGTATTATTTCTCAAAGGCTGGTCAGTGACTTAAGTAATTGATATTGGTCAAAAATCCTGTCCTTTGACATTATGGCCCTTTTTGCATACCTGCATGCTCTTAAACCAGTGATTTGTAGGATATTATTCAGTGAATTTTGCTTCCAATTTTCAAAAATAGAATGTCATACCTGGCAAAGTTTGATCCTAAACACAGTTCATAGGAGCTAGTAACAAATTATCCCATTGTGGTTGATGGAATATAGTCAACATCAGCAGTCACTACTGATTAATCAAATTGATGTGTTAATTTCAGAGCTTTAGTATAGGGTTCACAAATGAAAAAATTAAAGGTTGAGAACCACCTGAAATTTCAAATTTGGACATCTTAGATCCAGTCAGCAGACCCTGGGTTGCTCTAGATAAGACAAGTGCCCATCAAAATGAGCAATGACACAAAATCCCCGTCTCTAACTCAGGCAAATTCTGAAAACTGTGTGCCATATCTTATAAACATGGGATTTTAAATGGGGAAAAATATAGTCTAAAATATAGTCTTAGACTGTTGATTAATCATGTATATAGTGGCATAAGATGGTCATAATACAGTAAATAAGGTGCAACAAGCAGAGGACAGGATTTCTACCCAAAGGATAAGAGGATAGACTAAAACAGTATGAAGAAATACTATGAAGTGTTAGCATACTTGCAATTTTTTTTAATCCAGTTGCAGAATTGGTGAGTAATACAAGCTCAAATCCACAGTTATTGTGTGAGAAAGTTACATGATTTGTATGCTGAAGCACTTAGTGGTGGTAGTAGTAGTAGTAGTAGTATTTCAACAGAAACCAGTTCTTTTTGTCAATAACTTCTTATTTGTATTTTGATTTGGAACTTTACCTTACTGTTCAGATTTTTCTTTTAGTTTCTTCAGGAAAATCATAGTCCTCCTTGTTTGCATTTTACTGTTTACTCATTGAGATTTGACATTGATAATTAACTTCCCCAGAGTAGATGAGTTGAGAGGGGAGGGGCAAGTGATTATATACTCATTAACAAAAAATGGCAAAGGAAGGTGGAAGGGGAGAGATCCGCTGTGATATGAGTTGTGAATCTTTTGTTCTCTAGGATAAGTTGTTAAAATACATCTTAAACATCAAATTGTTTGCTCACATAGTCAACATTTTAATTTTTCTCAATGTGCTGTCTTTTTTTCCCCCCTTACAGATCTAATTTGAATTAAGAGGTTTACATTCCAACTTTTTTCCTCCAAGGATTATTCTACATCGATATTTTGGGTAAAATCCCTTTCTTTTAAGAAGACTGAAACGTCAGTAATGAGTGTAACTTGTTACATCAAACGAGAATTTATTTTCAATGTTTGTTTTAAAGTATTTATATTTCTTTAGAAACAGATAATGCTGGATTATCTTAAAGGCTAAATAAAATGCCACAACAATTTTGTCTTTTCACAAATTAGAGCTCTTACATCTGGATGGAAGTGAGACAGAGTAATATCTGCTGTAAAAGCCTGCATTCTTGCCTTTTATGCTTTCATCACTACATTTCCAGTTAAACCTGTATTTTGAAATAAATTTGTTTATCCTGTAATTATCATGGATTTTGATTAAATACCCAGTTCAGATTAGTGTCCAATCATACTATGCAGTGTCTTTCTGTATACCCCTTGCCTTGAAGTTAACTTGAAAAGATTTTGATAATATAAAAGGGAGGCAGAAATCTTCATTCAAACTTCTGATGCATGGGTCTGCTTTTCATGTTTTAGTAGAATGCTGCTATTTTTATAATAGTTTTGATAATTAAGCACTCATTCATTCAAAGATGTAAAGTTGCCACAATGGGAGAAAAAAATAAATGTAAAAAATAAGCAGCTTCTTAAATTTCCTGTTGTTTAAAGCTGTCATGTATGTTTGAATAGCTTTTCTGTTTTTAAGTGCAGTATTATACTGTAGTTGCGGAAATTGAACACTTGGTGGCATTCAGTTTAACAGACACATTGATACTAAACCATTTACAGTTCTGTTTTTTATACTGAAACATGCATAAAATAGTTTTCCTTCAAAATAGCTGCCTAACATTCTTGATGGGTTAAACATACGTAGAATATTTTTACATTATTGAAAAGGTATTGTTAAGTTAGAGTTTTAAGTTCCATACATTGTAAGGTACTACTTTGAAAAGGTTATGTAAACTTTGAATAACAGAATATAAATGAAAAATTAAATTAATGTCAGATTCTGAAAAATCTTTTTATCCAGAATTAACCAGAGACACAAACTAATGGAAAGATTCTCTCCAGCTTCTGAATGGAAGAGTCAGCTTTAAAAATTGAATAAAGACTAACAAATTCATGGAAGTATTTTCATGTGCTAGCTTTAGTTTGTGTGTCCTTTTTAATAATGTATTTTGAGTTCAACACTTAAAAGCAAAATGGTAGTCTGCAAAATCTAATTTTCATTCGGTGCTATGTAAAATTCATTTGACATTTGTATTATATGGTCAGGGCATTGACTGTATCTTTAAAGTTCAGATTGGTCTTATTGCTTTAAGTAGACTTTCTTGGACACTGAATATTCCAACAAATTCTCTTAGAACATGTAGCAAAAGTGTAACTTTCTACCTTTTCACCCCAGTGTGCGGTATATGGTAGGTTTCCGTTTTCTTTGTGTGGAGTCAGGAGTCATCACAGGGACAGTGAAACATTTTCTACAATACTCTATATTTGCAACTTATTACATATATTTAAATGTATAAAGAATTTTATAATCCGTGCTGACCCCAGCACTGGCTCCTGCTCCCGCCCCTTGCTGCCTCTCTCTGTTAGAGGCAGCAATGGTGGGGTGGGGGAGAAGTGACTACTCAAGTTCCTACTTGACTACCCTATAAGCATTTGCTTATCAGGTAGTCACCTAGTCACTTACATCCCTAACCCAGCACAGCCTTCCTGCTCCATTGGTTTACATCAGTTGTGTTGACTTTTGTGACCCTTACATGCCTAAATTTCCAGCAATTCATGATGTAATTTTTTAATTGTCATAGAACCTGTAGTGAATATAAATACACTTTCTCCCTTTCCAGAGCTTTTAAAATTTAGCTAGAGGCATGGCATTTAAGGCTTTTACTATTAATTGGATGGGTGTCACAATAGATAAAATGTTGGCATTAACTTGAAAATGCTAGAATTAACCATTGGAAAAGATTCAGTGGTGTTGACTAAATCATCCTGCCTGTCCACTTATTGAAGAGACTGCTGCCAGGGAATTTGTACTTTTTATTCAGATATGAATCCATCATTATCATATTGTCACTGGGAGGGATGAGCAAATTTTACACTGATTATCTTCATTAGTTACAGGGAACTATATTCATCATACAAAAGTCCACCAATCTATTACTGTATTTCAGCTTGCAAACAGATCTGGATTTGTCAGTTACCGGAAGTCTTGCTCATACTTGTGTGCCCACAATGGCAGATGGCACAGCCAGACACCCTTGCTGAAATGCTTTTAGGAGGGAAAATTCCCAGCTTCATTTTCCAGACAGACATAAGGATCTTGCGCAAAACAGGGTTTTTTCACACACAAATCCACACTGCTTCTTTTTGCGCAAAAATCCCTTGCTCAAAAAGAAATGGCAGGAAATATGCTAACGAGATCGCGACTTGTGCTAATGAGTCCCTCATTAGCATATTTTCTGCTAGAAGAACTCACAGTGAAGACGTAGCCTTATAGTCTATTTATGGAGCTTGACTGGCTTTATGGGCAGAGGACAGTGTCTCTCCCTCATCCATTCCAAGCAGGTTTGCTTTAGCCCCCCTTTCCTGGGAGGAATGGAAAAACTGGGACAAGCAGTTCCACTCCCACTTTGATGCCAGGACCGGGTGCTAGATAGAAGATTGCAATTAGGTCCCTGGAATTCATTTAATAGGAGGGATGGTGGTACGTTGAGCTCAGTCATCTCTGCTCACTCCGCACAGCGTAGACAGTAAAATGTAAATGGTGGATGATAATGGACTTAGTACAGATACAGCCCAAGACAGTGTGTGCAGTAACGAGTCTCTGCAACTAGCTGGCTCCTACTGCCACAATTTAAAAGATCTCTATTGATATCCCAGGCTGAGGTCTCCAGGAGGTTGCAGGGCCATCTAGATGTCATGAATAGAGGGGGTAGAGCTGAGCTGTCCATCCTTAAACTAGGGATGTTAAATATTGGTTAATTGAATAGTTGATTAACCTCATGAATTGTTATCAGTTAGTCTACTGATCTATAGTCCCTGGGCTGCCCCTGACCGGGAGGAGGGGTCTGAGCTCTTGGACCCAGCATAAGTGGGAACTGAGCCGGGCTGCCTACCTGTCTCCTAATCCACTTTAAATGCAGAGCCTCAGCATGGGTAGGTCCGGGACCCAGTACAAGTTGGGACTGAGCTAGACTGCTGGCCAGCCTGCTAAAAAATTTACTGGCTGGAGTGGGAGGGGGGAATGCATGTAGCCTACAGCATTAACCTATAAGCTTTTGCTTATCGATTAATAGACTATTCTATTACATCCCTACTTGAACCCCAGGCTACCTTGAGAGACCAATGATTTAGAAGTTAGCAGAGGATATGGGAAGGAAGGGATAATACATCTGACCACTTTAAAGAGAGGACAATAATTAACCACTTTAAATACTGTTAGCACAATCTCTGGAACTGGTTCTGCTGCTCACCTTCAGAGTGCAGTATGGCAAATCAGTTCAGAAGAGACCGATGCATAGGCATGTGCTAATTTCAGTGACTGTATGGCTGTTGGGTATAGCGAACTCCAATCTTGAGTCATTCCCATGAGTTGTTTAATGAGCTAAAATCATATGAGACCTGTTCAGTAATTCTGCATCTTTCTGGCTGCGTCTAGACTGACATGATTTTGTGGAAATACTTTTAATGGAAAAAATTTCCGCAAAAGAGCGTCTAGCTTGGCACAGATGCTTTTGCGCAAAAGCATCCATGCCCAGTCTAGACGTGCTTTTGCGCAAAAAAGCTCCGATAGCCATTTTAGCCATCAGGCTTTCTTGCGCAAAAAATTAAGCTGCCTGTCTACACTGGCCCTCTTGCGCAAGTATTCTTGCGCAAGAGGGCTTATTCCTGAGTAAATAAATATGAGTATTTATGCAAGAAGCACTGAATTCTTACATTAGAACGGCAGTGTTCTTGCGCATATTCAAACGGCCAGTGTAGACAGCTGGCAAGTTTTTATGCAAAAGCAGCTGCTTTTGCCAATATCTTTCCAGTCTAGATGCACCCTCTGTGTCTCATCCATTGACGTTGATCAAGGTCTCATTCGGTATCTACTCTGTCAACTTAATGCGGAAGCAGGGTTGTTTTATTTTGAGAGCTCCATCCATTATTGAATTAGACAGAATGGTTCTATCTCTGATGGCTGCTGGTTTTCATGGCAACATTCATTCATCTCCAGGCAATAAATTCCTGATATAGGGAATCTACCTTACCACCTGGAACTGGTGAATCAGACACATCTTTGGAGCATCTTTCCTTGCAGAATACAAAACTTGTTTTGGTTCTAGCCATCAGTGCTTGACAGTTGTTTTCCTAAAATAACAACATGATCAGCCTGAGTCAACTTTTCTAGTCCTGGGCAGAGCAGTTTCCCCTGTGTATGTATACTACCCATCAAGAGGGGGACATGAATGCCATGGCTTACATGTCCAGAATAACCTTGCTCAGAGTAGAATGTGCATCTGGAAATGCTTTCTTTTAGTGTGAGTCAATTTGATAATGATTGACCTTGAATCTAGAAAGCAGTCACCTGCTTTGTAGCCTCTCCGTGTTATTGGACTTACAATGTGAGGTGGTGAACAACCTCTTTCAAAGCTTGGAAGTCTGGGCTGTGTGTCTTCCTACTTTTTCCATTTCCCTAGAACCATACAAAAATAGGAAGTAAAAAACAGCAGTGTTACTGTTTGTGTTTCTAGCTAAAGAAGCTATGGCTTTTTGAGCTGATTAATGTGCCATTCAATCATCTGTGTTGAAGTCTGCTAAACCAAGTTGCACTAGTTGTCTTGTTTCATTAGAAGATCAGAAGGTACTTTGGCAAAAAGAGGTAATTAAAGAGTTTTTCTATCTACGCCAGACAGTAAAATGTCATTTTTCATTCACCAAGTCTGAGGTCTAGTCCTGCTACTGCTTTTAGGCACTGTTAAGCAAATGCCCTTAACTATACTGACATCTTTCATTACATTTCTGATCTATTAAATAAATTAGTGTTTATGCACAGTTAAAATCTGTTACAACCATGTGGAGTTCTAATATGCTTGCATTGGCCAACAGGACCAGAAGATCAGTATTAATCGTGCTTTCTGGTGCTTTTATCTCATTGAATTTTTTATTTGTTAGCCAGATTTGCACCAACCAGCTAACTTGCATTAAAACTTTGTTGATGTTAACAGAACTTCATGCTGCAGTAGACAGAGCTGGGCAATCACAAGTTAGTCATCTAACATTTGTCTAGCTCTTTACAATTGCCGCAGAACAATTGAGTTCTTCATGCTTATTGTAATGCCACATATCCAGTCATATGAGACTCAGAAATTTCTGGATTCACATTCTGTAGTTCATGGTGTCATCACCCTGTGTTTGGACTGTAACATGTATAATGCCATGTGATTATGATGTGTGCTTTACTATATGGGTGAGAATGAGGAGGAATATGTTGGGACAGGATATGGGGGATGCTTACAGACCTCCACCTCGTGCTGATGGACGGTCCATTACAGAAAGGGTGACATGGAGTGCCTTGTGTGTCAGTGGTGCTAACTGAGATTAATGCCGCACCTTGGACCAAAGCATGAAATTAAATGTCCTTTATGAAATAGAAATAGTGCACTTGTCATTTCCAGTGGTGTACTGTTAGCCACTATAATTCCAGACCACAGTATGTGAGCTTTATAGACAGTAACCACATTTGGGCAGCTCAGCTGCCATTACAACACTGAAAAGATGTACAAACAGCAACAACTCTAAACCAGCACCAACTACCTACAAAGATATTACAGTACAAAACATTCTAAACATCAAGTAAAAGTAACGGAAAATACAGATGTGCAGTGCAATATGGCAGCATTATATCTGTTTCTTCCCCTATTCCTCCTCTCCCAGCTTCACAAGTTACAGTTGTCCCAAGGTTGGATGATTGTATTGTTGAGATGAAGTGACAGGACTGGGCAGGAGAATTTAGAACCAACTGGTTTGTGATCCCTAAACATCCCTCAGAGATGTCTCTGATCTCCCAGTCGTAACAAATATATTCCACCAATGTAATTTTCATCTTTAGATAGTTTCTTCAACACCAAGTCCTCCCTTTACAGATGTTTATAGGTTCACCTGCTGGATTCTGAGCTTTATTTCATAGTGGTCACCTGACAGCACGGCCATTCTGCATCTCCAGCAGCAAGACATCCCTGGTCCTCTGTCACTTGCTTTTCAGATTCTGCAGCAGATTCACAGGGCTTTTGGCAACCTCCCCCCCCTTATGTTTGAAACTGACTCAAAGGTTCCTAGCAGAGGAAAAAAAAGTCTGTGAACGTCCTTGAGTCCTACTAAGAATTTTATATCCTTTCCATGTAGCTGGAAAAAACAAAAAAGTGCAACTTTTTATCTGAAATGCCATTCCTTTCACATCCCTGTGTGTCTGGTTAAAGCATATTCTTAGGAAAAGAATAGTGTGCTTCTGAAAATTTCCACTTTTAATAGGCAGATCTTTTAAAGGGAGGCAGTCAATCTTGGTGATACAATAGCATTGGTGATTATTTCAAACGTGTGGACTGATGAAGTCATGCTGAGATTCCAAGCTAGAGGAGAGAGTCATTATTTCAGTCATCAGAAAAGACACAGTTATTCAAGAGAAATTTCTTCACTTTTATACCAGATGAACTGAGAAATAACAATTGAAGGGGCTTGTGAATTACAGAAGGCGGAGGCAAGTTTACATTGTTCAGAAATCTGGTAGCCCACCTGGAATTTCTACTATGTGAAAAATTGTACTATTTCTTACAAATGGACAAAAACAAGATCTGCAATTAACTTGCTGCTACACCAGTGAGCAGGTGATACCACATTCTGTCTTAATATGCTGTTGAACTCTTGGGTGTATCTAGTAGTGCTTCTAAGGAGTGCGCAAGCAAGCTATAGTTTATCAGGATTCTGCAGTGTGTTTAGTCTTTTGCACACTTGCAGTGCATTTCTGTTAATAAATTGGTAATGTTATCAGCCACTGGAAATGGTTCCTTTTTTCTTTCTATCTAATTGAAGAGTATCTGTTAGGAGGAATAAAGAGAGAGAGTGGGAGATGGAGGGATGCAGGTAATAACAATGCAAAAGATTAGGATGAAAGACTAAAACTCACTCATAATAGCCTTTATAACAGAAATATCTTAGTCTTTACCCAACTGCCATACTGTGTTCGTTTTGATTTAATTAACCTTGCAGGAAAAATGCTCAAAGTCATTGGAGCTTTCTCTACCTTAGGTTCTCCCACTGCTGTTAACAGTGAATGAGCTGACAGCTTCTGCAATAACAATGAGAACCTCCTGGTTACAGAACTTCTATAGAGCATCTGACATCTAGCAAACTATAGAGGACCTTTTATTTTCCAGCAAAACTGATTATATTCATTAAAGACTCCCATGCTGTGCTTCATTTATTACTGGACCCCCAGCTCCCAAAAAGCATTAATATAAAGCCCCACAACAAAAATATTCTCAGTAGTATTACAGGAAGCCAGGATATTCATCTAAGATGTATGCCTTTTCTAGGAGGCTATAAAAGCCACAAAGAAGAAGCTCCTCAGTTCTAACTCAGATCAGCCACTTCATCCCCATTCAGCTCTGGGGAAGCAGAATATTTGACTTCTTTCTGGAGGACAGTGATAGAGTCATTAGTAATCAACAGATTATTTTGCCTGACACTGTTTGGGGACAGAGACACTTTCTCAATGTTTGGGAAGCCATACAAGCAGACAGAGACAAAATCTTACGTCAGTGCTCTAAGAAGTTCAGATTCTGTTCTCACTGTGAGCCAGTTTAAGTTCCCCTTCAGCATTAGGGAAAGGGTTTTTTTACTCACGATACTCTTCTGATCCCCAAATCCAAAGAGGGATCTGAGACCTGTATTCAGTCTTCAAAAATTAAACAAGTTCATCAAGCATATAAGATTCTGCCTGGTTTCCCTAACTTCAGTCCTTCCCCCCCTAGATTCTGAGATCTGGTTTGTTGTCTTCAGTCTCCAGAACTCCTACTTCCACATAGTTGATGCTTGTCAGAGGAAGTTGCTGAGATTCCTGGTTACAGGTCAGTGTTATCAATACACATCCTCAGGTCTTTCAGTTCCCTGAGAGTCCAGTTGGCTATGATCTTGGCTATTCATCCTTCCATTCAAGGAAGATTAATTTTTTTTCTAGCCTCATGCTTGCCAGATTTTCAAAAGTTGTTGTCTGGCTTTCTTCTCCTATAAGGGACATGGTTCTACTCTAGGTCCTTAATATAATATTGTCAACCTTGACAGGTCTTCCATTTGATCCTTTGGCAACTTGTCCTTTGCCTTGCTTGTTACAAAATAAGCTGATTTAGGGTGGATATTAGAGAAAAAAACTCAATTGTCAGAATAGTTAAATACTGGAACAGGCTTCCAAGAGAGTCTATAAAATCCTTATCATTGGAGGTTTATAATAGGTCAGAAAAACAAATGTTAGAGATGATCTAGGTTTACTCGGTCCTACCACAGTCCAGGATACTGTGTTTCTCAACCAGTGGTACAAGTATCCTTAGGAGATACTTGACAGAAGTCTGGGGGATACGTCAAGACATCTGAAATTTGGAGAAAACTGAATTTTTGTTTTAAGTTTTACAGCACTTTATTATTTTTGTCCTTTTTACACCCAAAAATTTCATCGCCTGCCTGGCTATGATGAAATTGTTTAAACAAATGTGTCGAAAAAAATTGTGTGTGTCTGAAAAGGGGGTACTTTAAAAAAAAAGTGTACTTTATAAAACAAAAGTTTGAGAAACACTGGACTAGATGTTCTCTTGAGGTCCCTTCCAAACTGACATTGCTGTGCCTCTATGAGAAGCTCTCCCACTAAAAGAAAAAGTTTAGGTTTGAAACTAACCATTTTTTCCAGTTTGGTCAATTAACTGAAATTATTTGTTCACTCACTTCTAGTAAGTATATTGAAGTCAGTAGGTTTGACGGTTTAGCTAAAGATCTGTCCTTAAAGTGAAATTCTGGACCCACTGAAGTCAATGGCAAAAAGTGATATATTAAATATGATCAGTTAAACATTTTATAGCTATTCATTTGAAACTTATCTACCATAGTTCAAACATTACACGCTGTAGAAACTATTTGGTCTTATTTTACTTATCAATATTGCCTGAAGCCCTGATTTACGAGTTAGGCACAACAAGCTTTCAGTCTTGCTCTATCAGAGTTTTAATGACCTATATACATGCTTTTAGTTTGTATATGCTCAATCACACACGATTAATTAGCATGAATAAGCAGGTCTCGACAAATTATGGAAAACCCTACTCACCAGACAAAAATGGGACTTACTACCCTCCCCCCGCAAAAAAGTGTTTTTTTTAATGGCATAAATTCCTAATAAGAATAAGAACAGTAATTACTAATACATTCTTAATAAATATCACCAAGTTATTAATAAATATCTTATAAACTTCTGCCTTTTCCCTCTGCTGCCATGTCTCCTCCCCTTGCTCCATCAGCTCCTCCAGTGCCTGCTGCCCCCCAACCTCTCACCCTCTCCTGCTGTCCTGACTCCTGCCCTTCTCACTGCCCTCAGCCTTCCTAAGATCTGCCCCCCTCCACCAGCCCTTCTCTCCCCCCCCCCCCATTAGCTACCCCTCCTCATCCCCTCTCCTAACATCTCCCTCTACACACCTGCCCTGCCTCTCTCCTCTGATGCTGGTCCCTCCCCTGAAGGTGTCTGCCTTTCTGCTTCACCCCCAGAATCTCCTGGCACCTGCACCTTCTTGGTTCCTCCCCCTTCCCTCCCTGCCCCTGCCCCTTTTGCCCTCTTTTTCCCTGATACCCACCCCCTCAGCACCCTCTGCCCCCGTTCCCCTCATGCCCCTGTGCCCTCACACATGCCTTGCTCCATCTCCACCTTCCTCATGCCCACCCCTTCTTTCAAGCCTTCTCCCAGCACCTCCCCCTCCTCCCTCTAGCCCCCAGTGCCGTTACCCTCTCCTCTCCCAGCATCACCCTGTTCCCCCATCCCACTGACACCTCCCCTCCTGCCCTTTTCCTCATTGTCTGCACTTGGCCCCCTGGGATTTGTCTCTCCTGCATCCCTGTCCCTTCCCCTTTCTTCATCTTCTCCTGATCTCCTTCCCTCCCCTCCCCACAGCACATGCCCCTTCCCCATATTTTTCTCCTCCCCTCTCCTCCCCTCCCCTCCCCACAGCCCAGCCCAGCCGCTTCCCCTCCCCCAGGGCCAAGTAAAACATCCCCCCCCCCTTTTTTTGTTGTCTTTACACGTTTGCATTTTGCAATGGGTTTTTGTTTTCATTTTTGTCCCAGCATTTTAGCCCTATAAATAGCAAATCGCATTTTCATTCATTTTTTTTCCATAAAGGCAAAGGCGCTTCAAGTGAACTCCCCCTTTCACTTGCTGCTGGGTCACAGCAGCCTTTTCCCTGAACCTGTCCAGCCCCTCCCTATGGACAAGCACCCCTCACTCCTGACCCACAGGGGAAACAAGGTGCAGGGACAGCACAGAGCCAGAGGGGTGCAGGCAACAGTGGGAGGCGGGGGGCAGCGGTGGCACAGGGAATGGGAGGCGCAGAGGGACGCAGGGATCGGGGGGAGTAGTGTGCGGGGTGCAGTGGAGGCATGGGGAATGGGAGGGGCAGAGGGATCGGGGTCTAGGGGCAGTGCAGGGAACAGGCAGCACAGAGCTGGGGAGGGAGCAGGGATAAGGGGGAGCAGGGTGCGGGGTGCAAGAGCAGTGCAGAGCCAGAGGGAGAGCAGAGGATCCGGGGTGCAGAGGCGGCATGGTGAATGGGCGGTGGAAGCCAGATGGGGCACGGGGCAGGCGCAGTGAGCTGGGCGGTCGGCAGGGAGCGGTCTCTTGCCGGCAAGAGGTTGGGGCTGTGGCAGGACTAGAGCCGGCGGGGTGGGGCCTGACTCTGCCGCGCACCGCAGCCAGCTGCCGGGGACACACAGCCAGAGCCGAGCTGCTGCGGCCCTTTAAAATCAGCCGGGCCACGTCACGCCAGTGTCCTGGAGTCTGCCGGCGCTTCGCCTCCTCACACTGCAGCTGCACCCAGTCAGCCCAGCGCTGAGAATCACCGCAGTTCCCCCTTCCTGGCAGCGCTCTGCTCCTCCGTCGGCTGGCGGATTGGATTGGGCCACACTGCCCGTAGTGCGGGCTTTGGCCAGCCCGTTACAACAGACCACCAGGCCAGTCCGCCCCTGCACTTGCCAGCTGGCAAAATCTACTTGCCACGGGCAAGCGGGCGAGTGTATTTGTCAAGCCCTGTGGATAAGATTCCCAGCTTATAAAAATGAAAGAATAAGGAAAATAAACCAATTTCAAAGCAAATAAAATAATAATTTGCCATTTCAATTATTCTCTTTATAAAAATGCAATTTCTATCCAAAAGTTAGTGATGCTGTGCCCTTTTAAAGAAATAAACAAGCAAACAATGAAGACAGGGTAACTGTTAAAGGACTTTTCATGAAAAAAGAGACCATCTGAAATCCTTATTTCAAGGAAAATACAAGTTTTGTTCTTTTTTTCTCCCCTAATTATATTCAAAGTGACTAATCAATTATTGAGATTTAGACAAGGAGACGTTTTTAAATTTAAATTATGTATTTTATTTTTAACAATATTCCCACTCAGTGCTCTGAATGTATGCAAACTATAAAAATCACTAGAGGGCTGCGCTACCTGCTCAGTACACTTGCCAACCCCCCACCTCTCAACGGGTAGGCAGCCCTGGCTCTCCTCCTCCCCCAGTGGCCAGGGAGGGCCAGGCTGAGGTGTGGCAGCCCTAGCTTGCCCTCTTCCCTCTCCCTGGCTGCCAGGAGGAGGCTGGGCCAGCTCTGGCGCTCCCCCTGAGCACCAGAGAGGAGGTAGGAGGGACACAGAGCGACATGATGACATCACTGTCATCCTGCAGGAAAACATTTATATATAGAAAGAGATTAACCAAATTACCACCTAACAGGGCACAGTTCCCTGAACAAATAGTTCCATGCTCATCTTCATAGAGCTACTGCATCACCAGTACCAGTCAAGGAAGGACCTGATTCAATGTCCGTGGAAGACATTAAGTCTTTTAACTGATTTCAGTGGAAGTTAGACCAACTCACCAGTGATATGAGTCTACAGAATATCACCAGAGAAGGTTGGAAGGGATCATCTGAAACATCTTGTTCAACTGGCTGGATTAAGAAGGAAAAATATTATAGGCCCAGTCATACAAGGGATTAAACATGTGCTTAGATCTTTGCAGACTCAGGACCTAGGTATTTTCTATGTGCTTACATAATCTTTCTTTTTAATTCCACTGGCTCTGTCATAGCTTCCTTATAAGATAAATTCAGCACCACTATTTAAGCAGATTTGATAGCTTGCACCCCATGCAGCTCTTCTATATTGGATGTTCCAGGGCCTGGACCAATGTAGGAATCCCTAAAATTGCCATACTTTTTCTTCTTTATTTTTTAATCAAAGGATTTACTTGCCATTGTTCAGGTCCTTGTGTGGGCTCAGGGTAGGGGGAAGTGCAGAAGTGAGGGCGGGGGAGGGGGCAGAAGGGAGGGGAAGGAGGTAGGGAGATGTCAGGGAGCTCAGGGTTAAGAGTTGGAAGGGGTAGGAGGGCTCAGGGCAACCCTGAGGTTGGCGAAGGCTGTGCTGCCTGTCCCCTATCTGGTGATGAAGAGACATAGTGGTGGGAGGGATGTGCTGCCCGGCCCTAGCTTGTGCCTGATCCAGCCAGGACAGGGCTACATGGCTGGTGCTGCTCTCCAGAGGGAACCTCAGTGGCAAGGCTACTGGCCAGTGGAGCTACTCCCGCCAGTGCCAGGAAGCCAGGGAGCACTGACCCAGCCTCAGAGTACTGGGAAGCCTAGCACTGCAGTCCCAGTCTCCTCAGCCACAGAGCACGAGAAGGGTGTACAGCATGGACCCAGCACCAGTAATAGCTTAGGCCCCGGTAGTACATAGGAAGAGCCAGCCATGGTGGGAAGCAGGTGGGATCCTGGGGAGACCCAACAAGTGTGGAATGATTCTTGGCTGTTTAGGGAGGCTCAGTCTCCCCCAGTCTTTGATACCCACCATCCATGCCTGATTGGCTGTGCTTCATGCACTTTCTTTGAGTGGTTCTAGGGCAGCCACTCCTTCACACAGCTAAAGTAATTTGACTTAATACAGGGATACACAATGGCTTGTGTTACACAGGAGGTCAGACTAGAATCTAATGGTCCCTTCTGGCCTTGAACACTATGAAATCTATTAATGTTTGCTGAAAGGGTGCTCATTTGTCTTACTGGCATTGCAAATGCACTAGTGCAGTTACACAAACACTACAAACAACTCAATTTCCTTCAGGCAAGTATCAGTGATTTCAGCAGTTGGCGATGAAAAACCTAAAAAAATGTTTCTGTGACTTGAGGCCAAACATTCCATTCTTCAGGGGGAGGGGTTTTCTTTTTTACCTCTCCAAACAAATCCTGAGACTGTCACAGCCTGTTAAAGTATGAACAAGGAGGAGCACATTTGCCATTTCTTTGCCTAACATTGTAGCAAAACTTCTTTAGTTCAGTCCCGGAATCAAAAATAATACAGTGGCCCCTGACAGAAGCAAGGGAAAGCATTGCAGGGGAAATCCTGCTCAGGACATATTCAGACAGTCTATAGCTCATCTAGTGGGTGGGACGAAACCATGTGAGGGAAACGAATATATCCAGTACAGATAGAATCTTTGGTGTATTTAGCTACCAAACTCTCAAGACATCTCTACTGAGTGCATGTGAACTGTGATATTTTTTTTCAGAAAGTTATAACTTCGCTAAATTTGGGTGCATTTTTTGTGGGAGTTCCTCAGTAAGAATGACTAAGATTTTTTTTTTTTTAAATATGGGAAAATATATTTTCCCCTAAACTCATTCTTAGAACAGGATGAACCGTTTTAGATGAAACATTCCAGAATAACTAACAGCCTGAGGGAGATGTCCATCATGGACATTTTCAGCCAGAATGATTTAACTTTGGTGCAGTTATCAGCAATTGAGAACAGGGTAAAGTTAGCAACCTTAACTTACAGGCATTACTACATGCACCATCTATAATTTCCAGTAGTAAATCATAGTTTTGTCTAGTCATGTTATTTTAATGATACATGTAAAGCAAAGCCCAATTGAATATATTGACTTGAAAGAAAAATATTTCACAAGCAAGTTCCAACTAAACAATTAATGTGCAGGAAGAAACTGTAATTTAGCTGAAGTAGAAGTAAAACTAAAATATTAACAAAATCTTGTTGCCTATTGTTATGTATTTTCATGTCTTGCAGACTTGGAGTTCTCATTTGAAGAAATGGGTTGTGCCCACAGTACAGGCAGTCCCCAGGTTATGTACAAGATAGGGACTGTAGGTTTGTTCTTAAGTTGAATCTGTATGTAAGTCGGAACTGGCGTCCAGATTCAGCCGCTGCTGAAACTGACTGCAAGTTCTGACTTACATACAGATTCAACTTAAGAACCCCAAGTCAGCTGCTGCAGAAACTGATCAGCGGCTGATTCCAGGAAGCCCGGGGCAGAGCAACTGTGCCTCGGGCTTCCTGTAGTCAGCGCTGGTCAGTTTCAGCAGCGGCTGACTTGGGGACGCCTGGGGCAGAGCAGCTGGGGTGCTACTGGGTTGCTCCAGTAGCGCCGCTCCTGGGCGCTACTGGACCAACCCAGCAGCACCCCAGCTGCTCTGCCCCAGGTGTCCTGATTCAGCCGCTGCTGAAACTGACCAGCAGCGGCTGAATCAGGATGCCTGGGGCAGAGCAGCTGGGGTGCTGCCGGGTTGGTCCAGTAGTGCCCAGAGCGGCGCTGCGGGACCAACCGGCAGCGCCCCAGCTGCTCTGCCCCAGGGTCCACAACAAAAGCCTGGTCTGCTGGGGGAGGCACACTAGCTGTGCCCCTCCCCCCAGCAGACCAGGGCCAGAGCAAAGCTTCAGAAGCGCGGGAACCCGCCGCAGCTGTGGCTTTGCTCGCGGTGCCCCTGGTCTGCTGGGGACCGTCTCCAGCAGACCAGGGACACCGCGAGCAAACCCACCGCGGCTGCGGCTTTGCTTCCGGTGCCCCTGGTCTGCTGGAGACGGTCCCCAGCAGACCAGGGGCACCGGGAGCAGCTTTTCTCGCCCCGGAGGTCGAGGTGGCGGACCACTGCCTGCAAGCTCCGGGGCGAGAAAGCCCCATTCGTAAGTGCGGATCTGACGTAAGTCGGGGACTGCCTGTACTCTCTCTCTCTCTATATATATATACATACAATTTGTTAATCTCTAAGGTGCTACAGTTAGTTTTTTATAGTAGGACAGAGTAGCAATAGTACTACATTGTCTATTAAAAGTTCACTGTTTCTATGTAAAGTAAGATTTGTTCAATCCAGCTGAACAGTACATGTCTTTCCATCACAAAATGTAGGTATCTTACACTCTGTTAGTACTAAAGCTGCCAGAGATTTTGCAGGAATTAGCTGAAACTGATATATCAGAAGCAAAGCAGATGTACCAGCTAAACTGTATAGCTTTCAATCCTGCTCCTTGATCACAAACATGCAGATACAAACAAGAAAGAAGCAGATTTCAGAAATCCAAAAAGCGATTTCCATAATTATTTTTGGAGCTTGTCATGAGATGTATAAAGAAAATCATCACACTTGCACAACAGATCAAATATATATGAGTAATCTTCCCCTCAACCCAAACAATGGAAGGACCCATGTATTTAAACTATTGAAATTACATATTTCATGTTTTTCAAGCTATATTCCACACTGAAAACCAGGCAGTATGTCTTGCAATTAAATAAGAAGCTAATAATGAGAGTTTGCCATTGGGTTATCCAAGATACTGTGTGACCTCCAATAAGCCACTTAACCTTCTTTTGTTTCAATCCACTCAGCTGAAAAAATGAGTTAAATCAGGACCTCCCTGTAAGTCAGCAGCTACAACTCATTTGTCTCCTCTGGATAAACTATTTACAAGAACCTAATTGTCAATGCATGAAGTCATGTTGCTCTACAATACATACATTGCATGCAAAGCTATGATGCAATGCATCTCTTCATAATATTAAAAAAAATCAACAGGCTGAAAGCTTGACATCTCCCAGGTAGTGCTGTCTTTTCCTTCTAAATGCCAGTGAAATTTGTTTTCATCCTGAATATTTTTAAAAGTTCACTGCCTGGTATTACAATTTCTTTATTGTGGAAGTGCAAACTTTGGAACACAAATTATATACTGACAGCAATAAAGAATTAGTGAAAAAGGAAAGAAGATAGAAACTTTAATTCTACTTAAAACACTTTCAGAATTCTTACTTTTTTTTGTCCTATAAATATGCTTTTATCTGATATTTATTTCATGTATTGGTTTTGTGAATAATCAGGGAGCAAATTTGCACATTAGCAGGTCCACGTGTATGAATCCAAATTCCACGTGCCACCTTTTTCCACAGAGCATGTGCAAAGCAGTCAGAAAGCAGCTGAAAACTGACCATCATGACGTACCTCTCACGATTGTCCATGGCACTAATGATATCTTAAATAATAGTGCACCTGGATCCAGGTGTTTTCTCCTTCTCCCTAAATATACCACGATTCAAGTGTTTTAGTCCTATTGGAAACTGGTAGGTGGTCTTCCACATCTAAAGCACCCTCCAAGTGTTTTGGTGTGTTTGTAGGGGAGGTTTCATTCCTGCCAAAAACTGTCCTGGTGAAGTAAGTTTTTTCTCCTGCTGATTGTTAAAGAATATGCATGGACTTGGACTTTGTATTAGAAGTTGTCAAGCCAGAGCAAGAGCCCTTGAAACAAATTTTCCTCCAACCTGGGAATTAGAAGTATTTGAAAACAAAAAGAGAGACCAAGTGTGTGATGACAAAGGGTGTGTAGCAAAAGGGATGTAACTCCACAAGCCGGTCTCTTTGAGTACATCTATGCTGCAGAGCTATTTCAGGATACCAGAAGTTTCCTGAAATAGTTATTCCATGTCTGTTGAAGCAGCCCATTATTTTGAAATAGATTTTTGAAATAATTAGTGGCTTATTCTGACATCCCAGTAACACTTGTTCCACGAAGATGAAGGGACATTTTGGAATAGTGAGTTATTTTGAAATTAAGTGCTATGTTTGGTTTCATAATTAATGAAATAAGCTATTTTGAATCACAAAATAAATTACACAAATTGTATAGCACAAACTGTGTAGCTTATTTTGAGCTAAGGGAAATAGCGCCAAATTATGAAATAAGCTATTTTGAAATACACTTGAAATAGTCTATGCAATTTGTGCTACAGAATTTGTGTAGCTTATTTCGAGATAAGGGTGCTGTATTACCCCCATTTTCTAGCCTCAGGGGGTAGCCATGTTAGTCTGTAACTTTAAAAAACAAGAAGTGGCCCTGTGGCATCTTGGAGACTAACAAATAGAAAGGGATCTAAGGGTCATAGTGGACCACAAGCTAAATATGAGCCAACAGTGTGATGCTGTTGTAAAAAAAGCAAACATGATTCTGGGATGCATTAACAGGAGTGCTGTGAGCAGGACATGAGAAGTCATTATTTTGCTCTACTATGCACTGATTAAGCCTTAATTGGAATATTGTATCTAGTTCTGACACAACATTTCAAGAAACGTGGAGAAATTGGAAAAGGTCCAGAGAAGAGCAACAAGAATGACTAAAGGTCTAGAGAACATGACCTGTGAAGGAAGACTGAAAGAACTGGGCTTGTTTAGTTTGGAAAGAAGAAGACTAAGAGGGGACATGATAGTGGTTTTCAAATATCTAAAAGGGTATCACAAGGAGGGAGACAAATTGTTCTCGTCCTCTGAGGAGAGGACAAGAAGCAATGGGCTTAAAGGGCAGCAAAGGAGGTTAAGATTGGACATTAGGAAAAACTTTCTGTCAGAGTGCTTAAACACTGGAATAAATTGCCTAGGGAGGTTGTGGATTCTCCATCTTTGGAGCTATTTAAGAGCAGATTAGATAGCCATCTACCAGGGATGATCTAGACAGCACTGGGTCCTGCTATGAGGGCAGAGGACTGGACTCTATGGCCTCTTGAGATCCCTTCCAGTTCTAGTGTTCTATGAAATACAGGATCACGAGCTTTCATGGAGAAAGTGGGTTTTAGCCACAATAGCTCATGGAGCCTGTATATTTGTTAGTCTCTGAGGTGCCACAAGACTACCCTTTTTCTAGCATTATGGCAAGCAATGAGTAGTCCTTGGTTTCTAAGGTCTCACAGAATAGAGTATCATGAGCTTTCTTTGGTCGAAATCCATTTCTTCAGATGAACTTGAGTGGAGACAAAAAAGCTCAAGCGTCATTATCCGGCATCCTGAAGCCACCACAGCTGGGAGGCCAGGGAATGTCATTCCCTTCCCCCCACAGCCCTTGCCCGCCAGAGCGACCCCGGCAGGAGACAGCGGCCGGGCCCCGCTGAGCGCCCCCGCCCGGAGGAGCGGAGTTGCCGGGCCAAGGGCCGCTCCCGGAGCCGGCTCAGGTGCCCGGGGCAGGGGGCGGGCGCTAGACGGGCCGCCACACGCCGGCAACGCGCGGAAGGAGGGAAACACCTGCAGGCGCCGCCGCCCCAGCCGCTGTGCGCGCAGCCAGCACCGGAGCCCGCCGCCGCCTCCCCTCTCCCCGCAGCGTCAGGTGCGGCCAGCGCGCCTGTGCGGCCACCCGGAGCGCAGCCGGGAGCAGCAGCCGCGCTCGCCCGCCCGAGCGGGAAGATGGCGGAGCCGGGGGTTGCCGGCACCTCCCCGCCGCAGCTGCGGGCACCAGGTGAGGGACGGGCGGGGGCGCCAGGTGCAGCGGGGCTACGGCCGCGCGGCGGGGAGGGGGGGAGCGGCGCCTCCTTGCCTGGCATCAGGCTAACGCAGGGGGCAGGTGCCCAGCCACGCATGGGGGGTGACGGAGCCAGGCGTGAGGGGCGGGCAAGGCCTGAGCGAAGGACTCGGGCCCTGGGCTGCAAAGGCGCCCGGCCCCTGGTGGGGAGAGCGGCGCTCGCCGTGGGGCAGGGCCCGGGGTGCCCGGCCCTGGGTGTTTGGTTGGGTGCGGGGCGACTTTAGTCTCCGGGCGCTCGTGAGAGAATTGGGGGAGCTCCCCGCATCCCGGGAGCTCCAGGCCGGGTGTAAAAAATGCCAGGGAAGGATTAGCCGGACTTGTGGATCCCTGCGTCTGTGGGAGCCCGTGTCAGTGGGAGCGACACAAGGAAGCTGTTAATGCTGCTGAATGGTTTGCTGTTCCCTGGGGTGTCAAACATGATTTGGTTCAACACTCTCAGAAAGGGAGCGTGTGTGAGAGTGAGAAAATCTGCTCGGAGCCCTGCGAGGGTTACACGGGGACCCTTCGGATTCACATCCACGTCCCTTTGTAGGCTTGTGTTCATTTTAAGACTATTTTTTTTTTGGTATAGTAAATACTTGCTATGAGATAGTGCTTAGGTGTCTTTTAAACTGTTGGGTTGGTCTTGCAGGGCAGAGGTGTATACATTTCTCAACCATTACATGTGTTGCCAGCTATGAAATGAGCTATATTTTAGCCTAAAGTAGGTATCAAGGACAGAACATCTAAACACAATTTCTTGCAGTGCCTGGGCCTGTCTATACTGGTAGGCCAAGCCATGGAATAAACTGGTTAAGCTGGTATTGAGTTTGACTACTCAGTTTAATTCTGAGTCCTGTGTAGGCTCAGCTTCTCAAGGGCCCTCCTTTCCTGCTTCATTCTAAATAACCACATTATAAGTTCCTTGGGGCAAGGACTGACTTTTGCTATGTGTGTGTGCGCAGCACCCAACAGAATGGAGCTCTGATTTTAATGGTGATTTCTGGGTGCTACCACAATATAAAAATGATTACATTAGAACATATTCAAATGTTGTTTGATTTGCAAAGTCAAGCATTCCAACACCTGGGAATACTAGAACTTCAGTTGTGAAATCTTATTTTCCTCCAATGCCTTGTATGTGTGGGTGCTTGCATTATAATGGATATTAATTATGTGGCTAATGCCTTTTTTCATGACCTCTGCTTCAGTCAGTGCACAGGAGGGACAGTGCTCAGGGAATGAAGGAGCTATTCGATATATTTTTATCTCCATCATCCAATATGTGGCCCTTGCTTTATTCACTGCACATCATAAAAAACCATGCACTGAATACAGAATTTTTTATTTACTCATGGTGCTCATTAACTGTAGCATCAGAATGCCTCACTGACACTAATACATTTATTTGCACAACTTCTTGGGGGAGATAAGAGTTCTGTTATCCCTGCTTTACAGATGGGGGAAACTGTGACAAGTACTGTACAGTGATTTGGTTGACACACAATGGCAGAATAAGAACATGCAACTTCAGTTACTGATAACTCCAGATTATACTGCCTGACTCTGCTGAGCAGCCACAGCTCCCATTGACTTCTGTTGCTCTTCAGAGCATTGCTGATCATCTGACCCTTGGTATTGCAAGTTGGGCCCCTAGAAAATGAGAGAGAAACAGTGGAAGTGACACCTGTCTTACCTCCAAGAGCATCTTTAATCTTTTTGCATTCCCTGCTTTGTTAATATACCTTCCAACTGCTAGAGACATGAGGTGGGGCCGTACAAATAAGTTTCATTGACTGTAGGCTTATCAGTGTCATCCATTCTATGCTATGTCCTGTGGAAAAAATAGTATGTTATTGTGTGATGAAAGAATCTGCACAAGGTGGCAGAATGATGGTTGCATGGGTAATTGTAGTAACTACTGATCCTGAACCACCAGGGTTTGAATCCTGCATTTTAAGCATTGCAACATAAGAGTGCTACCCCTTGAATTATAGGACTAAATATATTGGCTGGTAGCCAAAGACTATTTGAACCTTCTACTAAAAGAAGTGGATACACTGAAAATTAGTGGGTTATATATACATGAGTAACCCCATTCTACAGACAGAATAAAACATAAAGATATGCAGTGTGATAGATTGACTGAGATTTGGATCTGCTTGAATGGGTAGCTGGGATTTATTGCTAGTCCCAGCTTAATAATAAGTGTGATGGATACACAATTACTAAAGCACTCAGCAACAGAGAGTTTAAATACTCTTCTGGTATTGAAATATTGTTTGTCTTCACCTGAAATATTGTTTGTCTTCTCCTGGGGTTCTCATCTTACCTAGGGTTGTCAGGCATATGGTTTTGACTGGAACACCTGGTCAAAAAGGGATCCTGGTACTCCAGTTGGTACTGTCAACCAGGCTGCTATAAATCCAGTTGGCAGTGCAGCAGGGGCCCAGGGCTAAAGCAGACTCCCTTCCTGCCCTGGCTTTATGCTGCAACTGGAAGCACTCACCAGGTCCTTGTGGTCCGTAGGTGCTGGAGTGGGCAGTGACTGGGAGGCTCTGGATGCTGGTCCCACCCTGAGTGCCAGCTATGTAACTTCCCAATGGGAATTGCATCCAAAGGGCTTAAAAGCGGTTCCCCTAGCACAATCTCCGTAGGGGACAGGGGAGGTGGAGGCACAGCGGGAAACGGTGCAAGCGGGGACTGAAGCAGTTTCCTTTGCTTCTGCTATGATTCTGCTTTTGAAATGTACAAGACCCCCACCAGGACTCTTGTACATTTCAAAGACTCAGGTGCCACAGGGAGTATGAGGTCACTGGGACTCCCCCACTGGCTCTGCACTCCCTGCGGGGCTTCCACTTTTGAACTGTAGCAAGAGCCTGGTAGGGCTCTTGCTACAATTCAAAGGCGGAGGCACTCTTATCAATTAATTGAATAGTTGATGGATATCCCATTGATTATTCAATTAGTTAATCTAAATTTAACATCCCTACTCCTGCACCCCAAATTCCTCCTCCCTAGCCCCACCCAAGAGCCCACAACCTCTCCCACACTCCACACCTGTTGGCCTCAATTCCACCCCACAGTTCACACCCCCAGCTGGAGTCTGCACACCAATCTTCTGCCCCAACTGGATAAAAGTGAGTGAGGGTGAGGATGTGAGCAATAGAAGGAGGGAAATGGAGCAAGTGGGATCAGGCCCTCTGATGGTCGTGGCCTTCGGACAGGTACGGAGCTGAGCAGGGATTTTTTTTTTTTAAAATTAGAAAGTTGTCAACCTTAATCACACTGCAGGAGGTATACATGTGGGGAGAATATTTCTGTCCTCTTTTGTAGCCCTGAAGGTGGGCAGGAGTATACAGGAACTGTATTTTGGGCACATCCCATCCCTTCTTCTGATACTTTAGCTGGTCTGGCAGTAACTTGCTGGATTTCCTGTTCACTGGGATTGCATGCTGCTCTGGTAGAAGTTGTGGGATCCCAGCTTCAGAATGTTCGTCAGGTTTTTTTTTTTTTTTTTTTTTTTTTACATGCTGCCAAAATCACACACAGGTGGCATAAGCCCTGGTAGAGAAATAGGGTTTTCAACAGTTTATATTCATTAAAATCTGAGCAGAATTTTCATGATACTAATAAACTGTGCTTTCCCCCTGCTGAAACCTTGCTGCAAATAATAGTGGTGACAGAGCTCAAGAAAGATGGTGGTAATCTTGTTTAATGAGAGGTGTTAGGCAAACTAAGTATTGGAGTGTCTGCCAGTTCTGTTTCTAATAATAATAATTAATTATGAGGAATACTGTAAATACCAAATGTCAAGCTCTGTGAAGTGTACTTAGATCTGTCCTGGAAACCTAAGGAAGAACTCTGTGGTTTTGATTATTTTTCAGGGAAGTGTTTTTTTCCCCTTTCAGAAAAGATTGGTCAAAACTAGGAGGATTTAAGAGGGTGACACATATGGCACCTAGTTAGGTAGAAAATATTCTAAACAGTGGAAATATAAGGAGTAACTTCTTACATATGTCTTCAGTTTTTTTGGCTGCTATGACGACAGCATACACTCAGCTGACTTCCATAAAAATTTCAGTGTATAGGAAAGTATACTAATGTTGTTTTATAGTATTCTTTTATGTGAGACATTTATATTGTTTTCCCAAGGTGTTAGTTTCTGTGCTTACTTTTATGTGGTATAATCATTTCATAAGCATCAATTTTAGTTCAGAATAGCGTAATGCATTCTCTAGTTACATAAATAATGGCTTAGAGGCATTACCAGTTAAAATTATTATTGTACTTTGATTAAAATGAAGTAAGGAACAATAGCTTGCCTCTTTGAACAGCAAAAATGGAGGGGAAAAGAGTTGTTGCTTGAATATCATCAGCTATAAAAATGTAGCAGCTAAAAATCTGAACATCACAGTGTTAGCAGTCTTGATACCATACATAATATACATATTTCAGTGTGCATTATTGGGCTCTCATAAATATGGGGGAAATACATGAGGGTTAACTTAGATATTTCACATTCTTTTTGGATGTGTGATATATTGACTGAAAGGAATACATTATGTATGTCATGTAAATAAAATTGTGCATCTTACATGTTGAAATCTTAAGATTTTTGTAGTACACACTTTTTATTATGTATTAAAACAATTATAAATTTCTTAGCAATTCTTTTAACTTTAGATGTATTTATATCTTAACCTCGTAAAAAGAGAAATTTTGAACATTCTGTCGATACTCTTCAGTCAGATACTAACAACACATATCCCATGCACTGAAATGTGAGAATTTGTGATTGGTGACCAGATTGTTATTTTTAAGTGTTCATGTAATAAGGTAAGTCTTTTTTTTTAAAATCTTATTCCTGTGAATTCCTCCATTGGCAATGTATTCTGTGGTTGGCAATCCTACTTGGTTCTTTCGGGGTGGGGGGGAGCTTTCCCCCACTGCGGTGATATTGGCAGTCTCAGTGGACAGTATTTTAATAGATTAGCCATCTTCAAATTATTGCCTTTTTATTTTGATGAGTAACTAAGCCTGGCTCCCCTCAAATCATTGGCTCTCCCTGTGTACAAGCTGGCTTTCATTAACTTCATTGCAGCACTATCTGTGGAAGGAAATCACAATCTCCTTCTGCTAGGACCAGACACACAAGCTGTTACTAAACTTTTTGGCTCAAGTAGCTCTAAATTTTGGGGCATTCTCTGATTCTTAATAGCAGTTAGTCTCAATTTGAATGTCCATATTCAATTTCTATGTTTAAATAAAATAAATGTTAGGTATAAAAGTTGTAATTAAATGTATTTATTCAAGCACTATAAAAAAATGACTAGGCAGACAAACACTATGTTATGAAGTGTGAACCATCACACCTACATTCTGGTAGAACCATCTCTCAAGCCACTCTTTTGTCTACCTTTTATCATCTCTAACTAGCTGTCACAATTATTTCTAGCCTATCAAGTTAGAATTTCAGCAAATCTTTGGAAGTCTGTTTGCTCCAGGTTCTCCTTGATACAATTATTTTTCACTTTATGTGAAAAACAATGTTTTACCTAGGTCAGTACACCATGTTACAGTTATTTGCATAGTACATATTAATACAGTGTGTTCCATTGTTGCTTCATCCAAGTTTAGCTTTCATACAGCATGTCGGTCTCATACTGGCCCTGGTAAATGTCTAGTTTATTTTCTTTTCTTGTTAAACTGTTTACAGGAGTACTAGTGTACCTTAACAAAAGTTTCACTAATAAAACACCAAAGTTCCTCTAGTACTTCTGTGAAATTGATATAATGATTATTTAGCCTCTCTCATTTATTACCATTTACTTCCTTTTTGTATGCATTTGCTGTAAGTGACCTGCATGATTCACAGATAATTTTATATATAGATAGATAGATAGATTGTGTTTTCTATAACTGAGAGGATTTTACTGTTCTATGCATGTGTTTATATGCAGACATATATATTGCCCTTAGTCAGTTTCTCTGTTTTTCCATGCTCTAACTTCATAAAACTATACAATTTTAATTTTCAAACTGTTACAGTATGTTAGTCTGCCGCTTTACTTGTGCCCAGTGCTTGGTTTAGGTCATTTAGTAGGCTACTCACCAATTTAGTGTCTTAAAATCTTAGCTAGACATTTTACAGGAAAATAATATACAGTACAGGCAGTCCCCGGGTTACATGGATCCGACTTACATCGGATCCCTACTTACAAACGGGGTGAGGCAACCCCGCATTAGCTGCTTCCCCCCAGCAGACTAGGGAGACGCGAAGCTAGCGCCCCTCCCCAGCAGACCAGGGAGATGCAGAGCGGCTTTTCTCAGCAGACACCTCAGCTTGAGAATAAAGGACTGAGGGAAGTGAGGTGTGGGAGAATAAAACTGAGGTCTGGAGAAATGTTTGGCTAGAGTTTCCCCTACAATATGTACCAGTTCCGACTTGCATACAAATTCAACTTAAGAACAAACCTACAGTCCCTATCTTGTACGTAACCCGGGGACTGCCTGTACTGAGTCTTTAGCTATACCTGTCATTGTACTTGATCTCTCTGTAACTGATACTGGTGTGTGTGCACACTTGCCTCAGTGTGGGATTGGTCTTCCTCCTGGGAAATGTCTTGAGACAGAGGAAATGCATTTCACTGTTAAGATATGTCTACACTATGTAGTTTTAGCACAGTATGTAGTTTAGTGTCAACACAGTCTAGTCTCTAAAAGACAGTTTGGATGAATGTTGTTTGTCAGCACTTTTGCCAACAAAATACTTCCACCCCTTTTGAGGAGGTTTTGCATTGAAAGCAACGTTCACACTTGCCATTGTTGTCGTTTGTTGGGAGGTTTTTAAAGCAACGAAGAGCGACACAAACATTGTGAAAGTCTAGTAGAGAGAGCCATAAATGAAACGGGCAGAGTCTATCAAGGTTATGATTGATCTGTTACTTAAAATCTTATGTTTGACATTCTCTCTCCTTCAAATAACGAATTTCATTTTCTTTGTCTTGACTTCTGCCGACGGACTGTTAAGATGGCAGCATTCCCTGTTTGAAAGTCCCTTCAAATGAATATTGTGAAGATCTTAAAGTGATGCTTTATGTAATTTAGTTATTAAAATCTTTCGTTTTAAAGAGCAGTTTTGCTTTAAAATTGTTCTTTGTATTTGGTGTTTATATAGTATTTTTGATAATGTAATCAAATAAGATGGCCAGATTATCTCCAATTATTGATTATTTAAGTGATTAATGTAATTATACTTTCATTTAACTCTTAACAGTTTTCTCTCTTTGGTTAATCTGAGTTTGTGTCAAATGTGAGATCAGACAGACCGCATCTAATTTTTATATCTCCACTCTTGCTTAAGGTGTGCCTAATTAGCATGTCCATGTGTTTCTGTGAATCTTAGTGCAACAATTCTCTTTGCCCAATTTAACCTGTAAAAAGCATACATCTGCTACATGTTCTTTAACCTATATTAACAATGCTTGTAATAGTCATTCCAGAATAATAACCGAAAACCTTTGCTTTCTCTAGATTGTTTTCTGTAGACCAGTGGAACACAAATGGGAGGGGGCATACGCCTAAAAGGGGCACAAGAAGTTCTCTGAGGTGGTGTGAAGAAACTTTTACCTTCCGCCCTTTTAATAAGCATACAAATACTACAGTTACCACCATTACTTCTGCACTGCTGTTGGCAGTGATACTGCGTTCAGAACTGCGCAGCTGAGGAGCAGTTGCTGCTGACCGGAGGTGCTCATGTTGTGTGTGGCATGGGAGGACTATTTTTTTTTAATCCTGTGCCAATCCCACCATGCAATTCCTACTCTCACCTGTTCCATATTGCACGTTGATTCCCTTCCCCCCCATTCCCACTGTTATGGCAACAGGTCCTTTTTTGTTTCTTTCTTGCTTCCTTACTCTAGTTTCTAACCAGGGATCCCAAATTGCTAATGACTGGAAAAGACGCTCATTTTAATGGATTTTATTTTTCCAATGTTTTGGGGAAGCAATTCACATTTTAAGTAGCCTCTCTGCAGGTAAAGTAAATGAACCTTTAAATATTTAAAGTCATTTCATGGTTTCTCAGTATGCAAAATTCTTTTTCACCTCAGTTATTATTTTCCTTGATCTATCTTTTTCTGACTTGCTTTTGGATTGGTTTTGTTAATACTAAAACAAAAAGGCTAAGAATATCCTTCTAAACAGGAAAAACTCAAATATGTCTGACAAATAAAAATCACAGTTACAAACTTTAATTTAATATTCAAGAAACCTTAAGAAAAGTGTTCCTCACTTTATGGATGAGTCATCTTTATTGCTTTCTATTGTCAGAATACAGGCATTCTAGTCTTTTGTAGAATTTAATTTCCCTGAAGATTTCTTATCCCATAATGAGCTGAAATAGATTTTTATCGTATATTCAGTTCCTGGTATGAAAAAAATCCAGACACACTTTTCTCTCCCTATTCGAGACACATTCTAATTGCTCCATTCATTTGCTCTCTGTAGTTTAAGCAGCCAAACCTTACCTCTTTAATGAAAATTCATTTTTATAATTTATATCTAATGTCAAATCAGTTCTGTGAGTTTGTTGTGGGGTAGAACAGTTTCCTTCTAATTTCATTGTACATGTGTCAGTTCGCTGTTGTAAAGTTGGTGTGTCTGCCTGCAGTGTCTTCCTAAGTGGGTTGTTTTGTCAATGATGTTGGCCTTTATGTTCCTTTTAGAGCTTCTGCTGCATTTCTCACCTCCAGTGATCGAAAGGAGATGGGGCACATAGAATATTCTTTAATCTTGCGGAGCTACTTACTAACAATCATATGAGAATCAGGATGTTCCTTGTCACTTTTTCTGTTTTAATACATTTCCCCTCATGCTTGTTTTAACAGTTGGGAAAAGTAACATTAACTCCCTTTATGAGAAAAATGGGAAGTGTTTAAAAATGAACAGTTTTAGAGATTTGAATTTATGATAGGAAAGGGCAGAAAGGGTAATATTGGTGAAACCATATGTCAGGTCCTGGATGCCAAGCTCCTTAGAAATACGTAAAAAGACAACATGACCACTGTTCCCTCTAAGATTTCCCAGCTGTGAGTGGGGTGAGTTTTGTCTTGTGCACCTACATTGACATCATGTGCACTTGTTCGGATGCGCACTACTGCGGCACCCACCAGTTATGCATTCTCTCTGTCACACTCACACGCTCACGCATGCACACACATACTCTGTTGTACAAGGAAAATACCAAACCAAGGGATAATTAACAAGGTGCATGACCTTAGGATACAGGAATCAGGAGTGCAGGGAATGGGCGGTCTGGGGGTGGCTTGGGCTGGATGATTCAGGGCGGGGGAAGGTAGGATGGGGCACTGAGATGTCAGGGAAGTGACAGCTCCCTGCTGTATGGAAGCTGGATCTGGGCTGCCCATTCTTGCGGGGGGTGGGCCAAGACTGTGCTGCCCAGCCCCCCAGGAAGCTACTCACTGTGGGTAAGTGGGGCTGGGCTGCTTGGCTCCTTCAACCAGTGGACTCCCAGCCGGCTGGCCGGCAGCTTCTGAGGTAAAGGTGCCAGGGATGCTGGCTGGTGGCTGCCCACCTGGCTGGTGCTGCAGCAGAGAGTCAGGGGGATAGATTTGGGGGCCAGGCGGCAGTTTTGACCCTGGGTCTGCCACTGCCACACGCCATATAGCGTCTCCGGCTCCAGCCCAGGGCAGCTGCCGCCGCCGCCACTTGGCAGCTCCAGTCACAGCCAGGGCTGCCCAACCAGCTGCCGCCTGCCACGCAGCAGCTCTTGTCCCAGCCGGTGCCTCCCGACTGGATGCCACCTTCCATGTGGCAGTTTTGGTCCCCAGAGCTGCCGACCAGCCACCTCTCTACATGTGATGGCTCTGGTCCCGTCTGGGCTGTGGCATCCTGCCCACCGTAGCTTGAACTGGGGGCCAGTGAGGCTGCCCAAGTAGGGACAGCCTCATAGTGCCCCGGCACCAGCCAGAGCAAATAAGGGAGGGCAGGCCAGCCACTCACACCCCACATCCCTGCCAGAACCCACCAGGCCACTACAGCCGCCGCCGCCGCTGCCGCCACCACCACCACTCACCTTCCTGTTGGCCAGTTGGGCAGGCCTAAAATTTTTGTGTGAAGGCGCGCAGCTTAGGAGGAACCCCAAACATGACGAAGATCTGTTGATTTCCTGTTCCTGTCAGATGATGGATGGCATATTGATCTCTGTAAGTTTAATTCAGTTAAATGGGAAGATCCAGTGTGTTGAACAGAAACCAGAATGACTGACTGTTTTTTATGTTAATAAAATGTTCTTTCTGGTATCTGGAGTGTGCAATTAATTCAGTTTCTGACATAGAATTCTGGAATTTTTAATGGGTCTTTGATCCACAAAGAAAGATACAGACTTATCATAAGACTAAGCGAGCATGCTCCAGGGTATTGACTGCAGAAAGAACTTTGAAGTCGTTTTTATTTTCAGTCATTGAGTGTGTTGCTTTGAGTAAATTGGGCTATCATTTGAAGAGAGCTATAATCTAAGTAAATAATCTTCCTTTATCTATATGGAATTAATTAAATGTTTAAAATAAACTTATTTTATTGTAAGTAAAATAAACCCTGAATTTGGAAAACCTTAATCACTTAAGGATGTGCTATTTATTTAGTTAAGCAGGGCATAGGACACATCATAAAATGGATCTTGCTCTGTTCCAAAAGGAAATAAACATAATCTTCCATTAAATATCAGGACATGAATAAACACTGTATTAATAGCATTTTTAATACTTGAGGCAATGATGCCTTTCTTTTTACAATACTTCACATGATATCATGTAGGCATGTTAAAATGAGTGTATTTTGGTAAATTTTCAGCGGGTACATGTTTACATGCAGGAGGGTAGGAGCAAGTAGGAACCGATGCTTGTGGGGAGCCAGCTTTTCAGCTGGCTCCCGCATAGGTGCCTGCCCCCCCTTGTGCTGCCTTTGTATCCCTTCTACTTGCCCTATTCACTCCCTAGCACTGCTGCCACTGACACAGAGGCAGCAGTGTGGGAGTGGGAGAGGCCCTTGCATGTAACCATGACGGTTAACCGATGAACCCAGGCTCATCAGTGAATCATTTACTCATGTACACTATTCTATCCCTAGTATCATGACTGTATTTTAATAACAATAGTAATGCTTTCCATGTGTATACTTTTTTCCAATGAAAGCTCTTCACAAATAATAATAAAAAAATGTACCGTATGAGGGAAGCAGGTATTCTGGTTTCCCTGATGGAAGAAGCTGAATATTGCAATTAGTCAAGATTGCAAAGGACATCTGAGGTAGAATCTAAGTTTTATTCTCAGTCTCTTGATTTTGAGTCGTGTGTTTCAGATACAAGATATCCTTCCCTGTATTCAAAATATTTTATCTGCTGTTAACGTGTGAGAGTGTTTGTTGTCCAACTTCAAACATCTATTAGTGCGAAACACAGGTAAATGCTGTGGCTATGATTAGGAAGAGCAGTTATGGAAATGCTAAAGGTCTGGTCTGAAGCTCACTGAAATTGATAGGTGTCCTTCCATTGATATCAGTGGGGTTTTTTATTAGACCCTGGAAGAAGACATCTAAGGCAGGGGTGGGGAACCTCTGACCTGCAGGCTGGATCCAGCTCACCAAACAAATTCATCCAGCCTTCGGGGGTCCAGTGGCTGGGGGTTGGTTTAAAAACGTCTCCCAGTCTCCCCTGCAGCGAGGCCAGGTACTTCCGGTTCTTCTACTGACATGGGAGAGGCCCACGCAAGAGATCTGGTGTGAGGGAGAAGGTCCATATGCTGGAGCCCTGTGGCGTTTCCGCAAGGAGGAACTGAAAAAGGCTGACTGCCAGCAAAACTCATTTTGCTGAGAAGGAGACATGCAGGACCAAAGGAGAGAGAAGGGTCGAGGGAAGAGAAGCCCTGGAGCCCTTTCCTTGCCTGGGGCACTTTTTGGGAGGCAGAGGAGGCCACAGTGGAGAAAGCTCCCCCCTCTCCTTCTCTGAATAGGCTGGGTGCAGCAGGGAACAGCGTCCAGCAGAGTGGAGCCACATGCTGCCAGCAATGGCTCCTTAACAGTTAAGGAGATATGTGGGACCAGAGGGAAGGGTGGGGGCAATCACTTGCAGGAGTGGGAGGGAAGAGAAGCCCCCCCCAGCTCTTTCCCTGCAAAAAGCAAACTCAGCCATCACACTAAAATTCTAAATAAAAAAATAGAACATCATACCACATCAAGGCGTTTTATAAAATTTTTGTGTGCGCATGTCTCGTTTTTTGTTTGTTTTTCTTCTCACTTTTGTATGAGAAGATATCTCTGAGGGTTAGTGGTCTCTGACCCAAAAAAGGTTCCCCGCCCTGATCTAGGGGTTTTCAAGGTGGTATTCTAGAATGTGGCTTTGTTGTTTTTCTGAGGTTAGATTCTAGAACGTTGGTTCTTGAACGATAGGTCACGTCCCATTTTAAGGGCTAACTTAGAGTGGGGATGTAACCAACTAGTTGACAATCCAATAAGCATATGCTTCCCCCCCTTTGCTGCCTCTGTCGGAGAGAGGCAGCAAGGTGGGGGAGCAGGTGCTGGGGAGAGCTGGCTTTTAAGCCAGTTCCCCCCCAGCACCATCTCAATGAGGGATAGGGGAGGCAGAGGTGGTGGCTCTTAAGACATTTAAAAAGCATAAGTAGCAGGGGGGACCAGGCGCGAGCTGGGACAGCTGATTCCTGGAGCCACTGCGGCTCTGCAGTTTCCCTTCCTTATTAACTAACTGACTAGTTGATTAGCTGATTAAATGCCATTTAACATCGCTAGCTTAGACTTGCTGGGGTCTGGGACCAAAGCCTGAACCTGATCATTTGGGGCAGAAGCTGAATCCTGAGGGTGTTTGAACTCAGGTTACAACCCCCTGCCTGGGAATGAAGCCCTTGTAACTTCAGCTTTGGTCCCTCCTTCCCAGGACAGTGGGGCTCAAGCTTTGCTATCCTCTCCTTGGGGCTGTGTAGTGATATTTTTTGTCAGAAGTGGGTTTCGATGCAATGAAGCTTGAGAGTCCCTGTTGTAGAAGAGAGTCTGAACAGGAATGACGCAAAGGGAGATGGGACGCAGAGTGCATGATATAAGTTGTTTTAGGAATGCTAATGTGTACCTGTGTATTTGGTTAACTGATGAGTCTGGGTTCATTGGCTAACCCTAACGGTTACAGGAGGCTGGCTCCCCATGAGCACCAGCTCCTGCCTGGGCCCCCACAGGTAAACATTGTAAATTTCAGCAATTACATGTTTATAAAAATTAACATATTTTAACATCTCTAGGTTGTTTAGGGAGACTGCTCTATGGAGAGAGCAGAGTTTGTAAAGTCACTGAATCCTACAGTTAGTCAACTGACTGTTGACAAGCTGAAGACCTAGAATAAAATCTGAGACAATTGCATCAAAGCACAAATTAACTGAGATCCACCCATTTTTATAAGATAATGTAAAGAGAGCTTATTATATCAACTATTTTGACAGTATGAGGGAAACTTTGCATTTTGGTTTGTTTTTTCTGTATATTGTGCCCAATATGTTTTATGTTCCTGAGTTTTAGGTATTATTCATTTGTCGTTCATGCTCTGATAAGGTCTTCAGGGCTTGAAAACTTTACTTGGCAATAATTTGCAAGAGTACTATTCCTACTGTTTTAAGCCAAGAACTCCTATGCTGCTATGACCCCAGAACCATATATGTGCAACTGTCTTTGATTTACTGGTGAGTATGAAGGTGTGCCTATTGTGTAACCAACCTAAGTAATATAGTTCTGGGCAGGCCACTTTGAGTTTAGAGGCTCCAGCCCCAAATCCCTGACATATCGTAACTTCTCATCCACAGGGTCATACTAAAGCCAAAAGACTATATGAAAATGAACACTTGAGACATTTATTAACAATTAAGTCAGTATACCAATAGCATGTATATTAAAATGTAACTATAATTGTGAGTTTCCTCTGCAAGCAAAAAAATCTTCATTTTAGAAATGCTTTTCTGGCTTCGTGTGTAAACTCTTTTATAATTTGGAGTACAGGCAGTCCCCGACTTACACGGATCCGACTTATGTCGGATCCGCACTTACAAACGGGGCTTTCTCGCCCCGGAGCTCACAGGCAGCGATCAGCCACCTCGAGCTCCGGGGCGAGAAAAGCTGCTCCCGGTGCCCTGGTCTGCTTGGGACCGTCTCCAGCAGACCAGGGACACTGTAAGCAAACCTGCAGCAGCGGGGGGGTCCCGTGCTTCTGAGACTTTGCCAGAGCAAAGCCTCAGAAGCGGGGGACCCCGCCGCTGCTGCGGGTTTGCTCGCAGTGCCCCTGGTCTGCTGGAGACGGTCCCCAACAGACCAGGGACACCGCGAGCAAACCTGCAGCAGCGGGGGGGTCCCGCGCTTCTGAGGCTTTGCCGCTCTGGCTGCCGCTTTGCTCCCTGTGTCCCTGGTCTGCTGGGGGGGGGCGCAGCTAGTGTGCCCCCCCCCAGCAGACCAGGCTTTTGTTGTGGACCCTGGGGCAGAGCAGCTGGGGTGCTGCTGGGTTGGTCCAGTAGCGCCGAGGAGCGGTGCTACTGGAGCAACCCAGCAGCACCATAGCTGCTCTGCTCCAGACGTCCCCAAGTCAGCCGTTGCTGAAACTGACCAGCGCTGACTACAGGAAGCCCAAGGCACAGTTGCTCTGCCCCGGGCTTCCTGAAATCAGCTGCTGATCAGTTTCAGCAGCAGCTGACTTGGGGTTCTTAAGTTGAATCTGTATGTAAGTCAGAACTGGCGGTCAGTTTCAGCAGCGGCTGAATCTGGACGCCAGTTCCGACTTACATACAGAGTCAACTTAAGAACAAACCTACAGTCCCTATCTTGTACGTAACCCGGGGACTGCCTGTATTGTGTCCAGTTCTGGGCACCACATTTCAGGAAAGATGTGGAGAAATTGGAGAGTGTCCAGAGAAAAGAGCAACAAGAATGATTAAAGGTCTAGACAACATGACCTATGAAGGAAGGCTGAAAGAATTGGGTTTGTTTAGTTTAGAAAAGAGAAGACTAAGGGGAGACATGATAGCCGTTTTCAGGCATCTAAAAGGGTGTCATAAGGAGGAGGGAGGAAAACTTGTTCATCTTGGCCTCTGAGGATAGAACAAGAAGCAATGGGCTTAAACTGCAGCAAGGGAGGTTTAGGTTGGACATTAGGAAAAAGTTCCTAACTGTCAAGGTAGTCAAACACTGGAATAAATTGCCTAGGGAGGCTGTGGAATCCCCATCTCTGGAGATATTTAAGAGTAGGTTAGATAAATGTCTATCAGGGATGGTCTAGACAGTATTTGGTCCTGCCATGAGGGCAGGGGACTGGACTTGATGATCTCTCGAGGACCCTTCCAGTCCTAGTATTCTATGATTTTATGACCAGATTTAGTGTATGGTTTCCACAATTGAAGAAAACACCATTTGAATTTTGCTCTAAAAGGACTGCTTGTACTCTGTTGTACTTCCCAGCCATATTGGATCCATTTTTATAGGCTTGGCCAATACAGACTTGAATTTTTAATTTAAAGCCTTCCAGAGTTTCTGATACACGAGTGGCAATTTCTTTTCCGGTTTGTTTCTTGATTTTGTTGAACAAAATGAATCATTCTTCAATTGAAACCTTTGCACTTCCTGCAATTCTAACATACTGAACAACGAAGGTAGTTTGTTCTTTATGAGAACAGTCTGGAGTTGCATCAATAATAATTGAGAAGTACTTTGCATTTCATATCTCTTCAAGAATTGTTTGCACAATAGTCCAACACAGTTCAATAAACTCATTTTATATTCTGGTAGACAGATAATGGACTTAGCTCAAGTGGGTACCAAGAAAGCTTCCTTTTGTAGGATCACTGGCCAATCCCCATTCAGAAAGGAAAAATAATTACATTCAATATCTGCTCAATGACTTTTTTCCCCCCAGTTATCAGTTTCTGTGTTTATTTCACTCGGGTAAGTTTTCAATTGAACTGTCAGCTAGTGCTGTGCTACAAGCTGATTTCCATGTAACATCATTATCTTTATGCGATTCTGAAGTTTCACATGCAAGAATTTGGTCTTTCAACTTCCTTCAACGTTTACTGATGCTCCAACCAGGTGGATCAGACAGTACTGATGCATTTGAGGTATTACTGTTGAAAATGAAACAGGATACACAGTACAGAGCCTGCTTTTCCATGCTCCATCAGAGCCAGTGTCTTGTGTCTATCTCTCCATTTGGAAGGGTTTTTGTCAGCAGATGGGTGGAAAAAGCATGATTTTCAGCATCTTTCAGTATATTACTTGGAATCTGAAAACAACTAACTTTGGGAAATGACTGCTTTTGAGCAACTTTGTTTTTATCAAGAAGTCCAATATCAGGTTCTGATGCCACTGTTGTTGCACTGTGTCAGTCATAAGTTCTTGCTCTTGTTGTTGTGCAGCATCTCCGAGGTCCTTATTTTCTGTCTGCACAGTCTCTAAATTAAGCATAGATTCTGCATCTATTGCTATTGGCATTTCTGTCTCTTGACTAATGACCTCATTTTGAGGCAGTGGCATTTAAATGTCATTTGTGGATACAAAGTTTTCATCACCAGAACTGGAAGTGTCACTGTCAGTATGGTCACCATCTAATGGCTGAGGCATCTTTTTTATGAGAAATGATGTTATTGGCTTTATACTTGTAATTGCTGCTTCACTCTATTGCTTTCGCTGTCTCTTACTTGCACCACTTTCACATTTTCGTTTCGTTTTTGTAAAAGGGTTCTTTTAAAACACAGTAACACACAATTGATTAATTCGCTAAAGTCTATTGGTTATAAAAAAAATTAATTGTATATACTTCGCAATGAATATTATATAATAATGGTTTTAGGGTGTTATGTACTACCGCCCTTATAGCTTTATTTGAAAATCCTGAAATTTCATCTAACATGTTCCTGTTATTAAATTCCTCTAATAACTGGTGCATTTCTATGAATATGAAGATGGGGGGATTGTCAGATTAGATATAAAGTTTATTAAAAAACTAGAATTAAGTTTATCACAAAAAAAGCCTTTAAAGGTGAATCTAAAACTGGATGAAGAGGAACCTGATCTGGTTATTGTATACGATGGCACATCATAAAAAACAGGAATACGAAAATCTCCTATGCACAGATAAACATCTAATTTAAAGGTTAAATTCGCCCTCAGACCAAGCAAAATCACTTTACAGTAACAGAATTAATTACAACTTTCAAAATCTTTAAATTATTCAAAGACTACAAACAGCATTTTATAACATAGAATCTCTAATCACAGAAACTACTTCAGTCATGTAGATGAAAACTTGGATGTGACCAAATAATTGGCAAAGGCCTGAGGTTCCACAGTGATTTAAATAATTGTTTTGCAGGTGTGTGTATATATAGCTTCTTTTGTTGTTTCTGTTATAACTGCAAGGTGTATAATGAATGTAAATGACTTGGTAGAAAAAAATGTCTCCTGAGGCCGAGGCTAAATGGCCCTCCTGCCCCCTTCACCCTGGATAGGGCTTGCTTGAGGGCCACACATAGAACCTGGATGGGCTGGTTGCATGCCCCAGGTTGCCCACCGTTGCCCACCATTGCCATACACATGACAACACTAAAAAGCTTTACTGTTTATTGGGTATTTGCAATGGAAGGTAAGTTGTGTTGATTTTAATGGACATAGTAGTGAGCAGTCAGAAGACACTGGAAGTTTTCCCTAGTGCTTTCAAATAATGCCAGTTTTGTTATGGTCAGAAATTTCCTAGAAGGTATTAAGTTAAGTAGTTTTGTTCAGTGAACAGTAATAGAAAACTTGCCTATAAAAATACATTTAAACCACTTGCTCCCCTTGTTAAAAGTAAAGAGGGACTGAGGGAGGCACACGTTAGTGGATGTTGCAGAAGCAGTGAATGGAGGGAGGGATAGCTCAGTGGTTTGAGCAGTGCCCTGCTAAAGAGAGGGTTGTGAGTTCAATCCTTGTGATAGGCCATTTGGGGCAAAAAATTGGCAGACATGGTACTTGAGCCTACTGTGAAGGCAGCAGACTGGACTTGATGACCTTTCAAGGTCCCTTCCAGCTCTAGGAGATAGGCAATCTCCATTAATCAATATTGCTCTAAGGTAGCGGGTAATGGATGTTAAGACGTGTGCTTGGTTGGCAAGAGTTATTACCAGTTTGAAAATTTCACTGACAAGCTCTGAAAAAAAGCACTGTAGCAGGAGGAGAGTTATGCTGCCGCAAGGCCTGTCAGCAGTGGAAGAGGATTATAGAAGAAGATATAGAGTCTTTAATAAAAGCACATCTTTTCTTGCTGAGATGGGGAGGGAGGTGGAAGGGGATGAAGGAAGAGTGCCTGCAGCCAAGAGCCTACATGGTGAGTTCCTGAGTGAATTACTCAAATGGAAGGACCTGGCTTTTGGGGATGAGGAAAGAGGAAATATAAGTGAAAGCATGGCAGTTATGTGGAATAGTAAGGCAATGAGGTGTTATCCCCAACCCTTTAAAATCATGAGAAACAGAGGCTTTTCAAAAGCTTAAATATATTTAAAGTGATTTCTGCAAAATGTTAGGTAACTGTTGTCCCTGTGATCACCGTATACTAGTCTTCAGGGAAATTTAAATTATAACTGATACAAACCATTAATCAAATAAACCAGAGAATGTAGTAAACTTTAAAAAAAATCAAATAATTGGAGCCTTCTTTCTTTCTGATCTAGAAATGTTTAGTTTTTTCTGTAAGAATCTGCTTTAAGTATACACAGACAAAAAGGTGGAATTTCCTCCAAGTATTTCTCCTTGCAACTGCCTATCTCCTTTGTGAGGAACCACAAAGAGAATCATAGAATTCTATTTTGGGGACTACATAAGTTGAAATATTTATCTGCATACATTGTTTCTCATGCATCAGATGTGAAATCTGAAATGACACATTACTATTCAGATGTTGTTTAGTTTGGAAAAAAGAAGATTAAGGGGGGACATGATAGCGGTTTTCAAATATCTAAAAGGGTGTCACAAGGAGGAAGGAGAAAATTTGTTCCTCTTGGTTTCTGAGGACAGGACAAGGAGTAATGGGCTTAAAGTGCAGCAGGGGAGGTTTAGATTGGACATTAGGAAAAAATTCCTAACTGTCAGGGTGGTCAAATATTGGAATAAATTGCCAAGGGAGGTGGTGGAATCTCCCTCTCTGGAGATATTTAAGAACAGGTTAGATAGACATCTGTCATGGATGGTGTAGACGGAGCTTGATCCTGCCTTGAGGGCGGGGGGCTGGACTCGATGACCTCTTGAGGTCCCTTCCAGTCCTATTATTCTATGATTTAGAGATAATCACCAGTTTCCAGGGTATTCGTATTTCCTCCCTAAATCTCAGATAATATGTTTAGTTTTAATTTGTTTTTTGGTCTAAGTAGAGAGTAGAAGCTGTCACTTACATATATTGTGATTCTTTTGAGTAACTTTAAGCTTGATGCTGTCAGAATTTAAGGGAAAGCAGCAGAGGTATGATAGGATCTCTCAGGTTGAGGCTATGTCTATGCTGCGTTCTTTTTCTGGGAAAACCCCCCACAATTTTTGTACTTTTTTCCAATTTTTTTGGGGTGGGGGGTGGGGGTGGGAGAGGCTTTTCTGACATTTGGCCCATCTACACAGGGTCAAATGTGGGAAAAAACTCCTCTTTCGGAACACCCCTTATTCCTCATAAAATGGGGAATACAGGGCTTCTGAAAGAACACGCCTGCTTTTTCTGAAACTGTTCCAAAAAAGCGGATGTGGGATGAGTATCCTGGAAAAACTCTGTAGCGTAGACATAGCCAGAGTGGCTCCTTTTTCTGAGACTCATAATATGAGTCAGTCAAGAGTAAGAGATTGGAGAATCCAAGATTAAGTTCTTACAGATAAATATACAGGTAAACATTTTGAATTTCTGGTAAAAAGGAGTATATTTGAAATGTTGTAGAGCAGACTTTCATAGTCTGCTGTAATGTGTGTGTGTGTGTGTGTGTGTGTGTGTGTGTGTGTGTGTGTGTGTGTGTGTGTGTGAAATACATATATATTTTCAGTTACTGAATCCTGCATTAAAAAGGTACCATTCATGATGGAGCAACAGCAGTGTGTCATCAGGGTGTTGGAATGAATTGGCTGAGCTGCATTACCCAGGGTGTGAATTAGGACTCTTCCAAATAGTAGTCATTTGTTGGTTGCCGGGCGGGGTCAGTAATTTTGGCAATCTGAAAAATCTCAAAACAAAGAAGCACTCACTTCCTATAGAGTTTTTAAACTCCTCCTCAATCATGTTTATCTGTTTGGCTGAAGTTGGAGCAGAACTTTACCAGAGAATTGTAGATGTGGGGGAAGACTGTGTAGCTATCTTCATGCCACAGGCTTATTGCTGCATTGGTCAGCATTGAGGAAAGCAGAGAGCCAAGACATGTAAAGTATGTCAAGTGCAAGTTTTAGAGTGAATTTCACTTCTAACAATAGCTTATTGTTTTCAGTACTTGCATGTCCAGTTTCGTATTGGAATAAATGAGACACTCTTTAGCATAAATTATAAAACAAAGTCCATTTTTACTTGGAACGTTTATATGAAAATATCAAAACCCATGGTTTCCTAGGAATACGTGGTGCTCTACAGTGCTGTTTCCAATCTCTGGTTGATCAAGAAACTTTGATTTTTTTCCCCTTCAATGCACACCTTGTCATGATTATTCTTTCCTTAATTATCTGGAATCTGACAGTTACAATTAGCAGAGATGCTTCAGTTATGTGTTAGGCTAGAACTGTGTAGTAAATGGCACTGTTAGTAAAAGTCATCCTCTTATGGAACGTGATTCCAAATAGATGACTTTCTAAGAAGGATGCTGCGATTTGGGCTAAGGAAGCTTTCATGTGAGGTTTGGGTTCACAGGGAAGATATGTGTGCCAGTTGGTAATTAAGGACAGAAATAGCAATGATAATTTAACCATGTGTGACTTGCAGAGCTTTTCAGATAATTTAAAACTACACTGGGCACTTTCTGGAGAAGAGATAGGAAAGCAGGTGGCTTTTTAAATTTTGTTTTTTACAAATACTTGCATGAATAAAGTAGACACACACTAGTCAGGTAAAATTTGATCCAAAATGTGTTTTGTAATTATATTTTTTACCAAACAAAAATGTTTTTAAGAAATAATACAAAAAAAATTAATGGGAAAATCTCTGAAAGTGGCTTCTTACTATATCAATATGAAAATGATTAGGCAGCTTTCATTGTCAAAGTACAGTGAAATGTGAAGGAATAAACAAACAGCATAAATACTGCAAATATTGAATTTTTTTAAAAAATGTGTAGTATTTAGAGTGCTGCTTCTAATAGGGTTAAGGGTTGCTTACATAATTTTTAGAAAAGAAATCAGTAATAGACTGAACATGATCCTGGATCTTCCAAGTTTTAGTGACAGCTCTGTTGTGGACTCTCTGTATATTACTGAGTACACTCCTGCACTCCATGCCTTTCCACCCCAATAAGGATAAGAAAGATAATATCTAACAAGGGTGTTTTGAATAGTAATAGTAGTAGTGTTTTGAAAACGTAAAGTTAACAAAATCAGACTTTTAAAAATAGCTCATTCTGCAAAATTCACACTGCTTGATGGCTTTAAAAGGTACCTTCCTGTGGCCAGGAGGAATGTGGGTGTCTAAATGGTGTTGGTGGAGTAAAGCGAGGAAAAAAATCTCGAGGGAAATATTTTAATCCGATCTATTTTGTTACTGTTCTTTTGTAGGTGCGGGAGGGGGCGGAATTCGTCTGACAAATTGACGGAGAGGAAAACAAGAATATCTTAACATCAGATTTGTTGGTGAAAAATGTGTCTAGGTGTCATGTTTACAGTAATATTGAGACTATTACGCTAGAGGCATCCATGTGTAGCCAGTCTAAACTGTGCTGGGTTAACGATTCAGGATGTGAAACTGAGATGGTGTGAATATGGCACAAACACCTGTGATAGGCTTGTTACTATAATGTATCAACTGCAGAGTTGGCATTCATATCTCTAAATCTTGGATTGTACAAAATGAGTATCCACATCATGGGAGCAAAAATAAAATTGAGCACATCCTTTAAAATTTTAGCAATTTGGTTGCACATAATAAATGAAATTTAAAAAGCAATCAGAATTGTTTACTATTTTTATTCTCTGAAGGCAAATATCACTGGTTAGAGTATGATAGACAGTGTTTCAATTACAAGATTGATGTGTAAATATAGAACCAGAAATCCATGTTGTAGTTGAATTTTCTTTAATTACCTGAATGAATATTCTTGTGAATGTGCTTTTTAGATATATATAAAAAGGGTGTGTGTGTGTCTTGCTCCTAGTTAATGGTCATGGAAAATAAATACTTTCTCTAAATAGTCATATTCTGTGTGGGGATGCATGCCTGAACTTCTACCATGGGTGTTGGTTAGAAATGATTTCATCCTACATGTAAATGGTTTGGCGGGCGGAAGGAATGCAGTTCAGTAAGATTATTTTTGTACTGTCTCCACTTTTTGTATGTCCTTTGGTATATGAGGTCCCCATTTGCTACACAAAAGCTGCAATGTAACAGGATACTGGGAGGGTGGTGATTGGCTGGTCAAGATGTCTCTGCTTTTCAGGTAAAGGGGATAAGGAAATCCAGACCTTTTTTCAACTAGGGATATCAGTGTGTAGATGACTACACAATTAACCAATTAGCCTGGTTTTATCAGTTAATCTCGTTGACTACGTGGATTCCCCTCCCTGCTGCCTCTGTATCTTTAAGCTAGCTCCCCACTGTTACATCGTTTGAAGTTTAGAAAGAAATCATTTGTAACGCAGAGAGCTGGAAGCAGCTGCAAGTGTCCATTTATTCCATAACACAGAACTAACTAGAATCAGCCCAAACGGGCTGGGCTGACAACAAGATCTAGATCTACAACAACCCAATACACAACA
Source organism: Pelodiscus sinensis (assembly GCF_052426305.1). Lineage (NCBI taxonomy): Eukaryota > Metazoa > Chordata > Testudines > Trionychidae > Pelodiscus > Pelodiscus sinensis. Next base: position 213,191,209 of record NC_143052.1, read on the forward strand.
CCCATGAGCACTGGATCTGATAGAGAGGCAACAGTGCGGAGGGTGAGGGGGGAGGTGATAGGAGCTGATACATGCAGGGAGTCAGTTTGTAAGCTCCATGGATCTGCCTACCCCCGTGGTGGAGGTGGGAGGGAGGAGGAGCTGGTGCTAGGGTGAGCCGGTTTAAAAGGGTGCCTCTATCAGTGCTGAGTGGCAGGGAGTTCCCCAGGAGTGGGGCTAGGAGCACACTGGCTGCCAGCCCCACCACCAGGAACTATTGAATAGTTGTCTTACTGGTGAAATTCGATGTGGTTACATCACTATTCAATTACATGCTATCTAGCATCCTTATCTACATCATTACGGCCCTGTTTGAGATGGTACCCTGAATAGGGGCACTCCAAGCAAGGAATTCTAAACCACTGCCCTGGGCTACTTTCTGTTAGAGTTCCCTCAGTTTGGGGTGTGTTCCCTATAGTCCAGTTTGCTAGTGTGACTTGCATCCTGTGGCATCCTATTGTGAATCTTGAGTGGCTTCTGCTGCAGTTCTGTAGAAAGAGCCTAGAAGTTTGGTAAAGCCAGACCTCACAATGTCTCTGGGCTAGAGTCAGCTAGTTATCTCAATTGGTGGAGGCTCCAAGGTCTCCTTCACAGTCTCTCTTGGCTGGGAGACAGGGTAGTAGCTAGCTCCTGCCTTTTTGCCAGTCAGTCCTGATCTGGGCCTTGCTCTTTTCTTCTCTCCTTTCTCCAGGCCTAACTTTTGTTGCAGGTATAAGAGGGTGGGGCTAGCTGGGCCCAAAAGCTCTTCTTAACCCCTGCAGTACTGTTTGGTGGTTTTTCCACTTCATTTCAATCAGATACGTATTTCTAAAGGTAGAATAGATGACAAAATGTCAGTAGACATTGGTACATAGTGTATTTAAGTAAATACAGAACACCTCTTATAATAATAATCTAAAATGATTCCCAGTGAAGTGTAAATTACCAGTGTGGCTGAGGCTTCTACATTTTATTGGAAGAGATTATAGGCGTGATAGAAAAGCAGGAAAATGGGATTAAGATTAAGTAAAGGTCACGTATGTTGTACTAGCTTTATTTCACTACTTCTTCTGTTTTCTTAACCATAGTCAGTCTAACTCTCCTTTCACTAAACTATGAAAACTTTGAGACCACCTTAGGTTTACCGCTTATGTTTTAAGGCTAACGTACTACAAGTTGTGAGGGCTCAGCACATTAAGCATAGTGATAGAAATGTAGCCGTGTTAGTCTGGTGTAGCTAAAACAAAATACAGGACTATGTAGCACTTTAAAGACTAACAAGATGGTTTATTAGATTATGAGCTTACTATTTGATCTGAGGAAGTGGGTCTGGCCCATGAAAGCTCATCATCTATTAAACCATCTTGTTAGTCTTTAAAGTGCTACATAGTCCTGTATCACATTAAGCATGATACTGAAAGTATGACACTTGGAAAACAAAGTTGGTGTGGTCTGTCTAATGCAGTGGTCCCCAACACGGTGCCTGTGGGTGCCATGGTGCCCGCAGGGGCATTTGTGTGCTACCGCCAAGTGCTCGGGGTTGGCCTGTGTCAGCCGACGGTCAGGGCTCCCTATATCTGTCCCTTAAGACCGGCTGAAGTTCTTTTAAATTGTGCTTGGTTCTGTTACAGCAACTGAAGGAGTCAGGTTAAAACTTAAACAGTTACAGGTTTATTAAAGAAGCTTATAAATCATATGGTTACAATGGCTATTGCTCTATTTCTTAACTATTTGCAAAATATAAGTCTTAAAAATGGTTACAAAGAAGATAAAGATAGAAAAATAGAAATAATGGTACCAAGTAACAGCTTACTCTTTCTATGTGTACACTTAAGACAGAGGACCACATCCAGGTATCATTTTTACCCCCTTCTGTGCCTCTCGACTCCAGCATGTCAGGCCAGGGCCGGTCCCTCAATTCCTAGGAAAGACGAAAATACGAGGTGGGCGTCCCCATAGAACCTCGGGAGGTCAAACACCTAACCCGACCAGCAGGTAGACGGTAGAATGACACTCAAAGTGAGTGTGTGCTGGGCCCATCTTTTATACTCATGGGGTCACGTATTTCTCTTTCTTATCTGTAATGCCAATTGATGCTGGTCTGTCTGCTGTGAGACCAGTTCTTACAAGGGAGTTGTGAACTTAATTTACACTTGTAACAGAGATTTGAGATGATTAAATTGGAAGTACGGGACATTGTTTTCTCAGTGGGAAATTCCCCTTCCAGGGACTGTGTGTGTTCGAATCAACATAGGTGCCAGCCGCAGCCTTGAGGCCAGCTTATTGACTTAGCTGCTCTCTATCCACATATCTGTGTTTCAGCTTCTCAGGATCAGATGAGCCAGCATAGACTATGCTGATATTATTGCTCCTTCTCTGTCCTGTGCTTCAGAGAGGCAAATAAGATGGATGATATGGGGTTAGTCTGTCTGGCCACAGCCTGGCCCCGGACATGTGGAGCATGCGCTATGCCGGAGCTGGCTTCGGGTGCATGGCGCACGGTGAGCACCGGCCCCAGGAGCGTGGCGAAGTAGCCGCCTGCACTCCGGGCACGCAGCGCATTGGGAGCGCCGGCCCCGGGCACGCGGCTATGGAGGGGGAAGGGTGGCCGTCCGTGCTCCGGGCGCGCGGCGCATGGGGAGCACTGGCCCCGGGTGCACGGCTATGGGGTGGTTGGGGCACCGGACCCAGGTGCGCAGCGAAGTGGCCGCCTGTGCTCCGGGCATGCAGCTCATGGGGAGCGCCGGCCCCGGGCGTGCGGCTATGAGGGGGGAGGGGCACCGTCCCTGGGCATGCCGCGAAGCATTAATTAGAGTGTCTCTGACAGATAGAGGATCTTTTTTAAAAAATCCACCTTTCCATAATTTTATGTACTGAGCATGTACTAATAGAAAATTTGGTTTTGCAAAAAAAAATTCTTATTGGAAATTATATTTTTGATCAGCTCTAATTTAACCATAAGGCCTGGCTTTGCTCAGCCCACTTATCCTTGCCTCTCCTCCTAGATGTTCCTTATCCCCCTTTGTCTTGTCATTATGAAGATTGTGAGTTAATTGAAATGGGGGCTATCTTTTATTTGATTGTCTCCTAAGGTGCTATAGGACCATTGGTTGTGCAAGTTTTTTCAACCAAAAAATGTAGATGGTATCATGAGCTTTTGTGAGCACAACCCACATCTTCAGAAGAAGTCGGTTGTGCCCACTAAAGCTAATGATACCATCTCCATGTGTTGTTACCCTAATAGCACCTTAAAGACTATTTGTTGTTTAAGTTTTTCCTCTTACAGACTAACTCTGCTAACCCTCTAAAAATTTTCTTTTATTATGCATCACTCAGCACACTTGGTGCCACAAGCTTGATAGGAATCTCTGGGTGTTTCTGCAATAAAAATAACACACATTGCTATTTTGTCTTCTTCGTGTCCTTTGGAAAAAAAACTAGATACAAAAAATAATATTTTCATTCTCCATGAGATTACTATAACACATTAATTAAAATTCCTAGCAACCATATATAGAATCCCTGTTTGAACATGTAGGTATTCTATGCAATATGGACATGAGGAGAAAACCTTTTTTATTTAACACTTGAAAGTTTTAAAAATCAAGAGTCCCCCCCCCCCAAAAAAACCTCACTCCTACTTCCTCCATCACAGTAAAACACAATGTTATATGATATGAATAGGATCACATTTAACAATGTTTAAGGTGTGTTGATTGAAAAATGTCTTAAATGTTGGGAAAAACTCCATATGTGGAATGGCAAATTAAAGTATTTTTTTCAAAGTATATTTGCACTGAGTACAGACTTACATAAATATAGGACTGGTAGGGACCCCAAGAGGTCATTAAGTGCGTCTTTTGTGCTGAGTCTGAACCAAGTATACATAGACTGTTCCTGACAGGAATTTGTCATTGGAGATTTTTAGTAACAGCTTGGACAGAAATGCCACAATCTCTACTGGAAGCCCATTCCAATGCTTAAATATTCTCATAGTTAAAAAGTTGTTTTTCTAATATATGTGATGAATCTCACTTCCTCAGATTAAGCCCATTACTACTTGTCCTACCTTAATCAGTAGATAGGGAGAACAGTTGATCCCCATGTTCTATATAACAACTTTTAGTATGATATGAATAGGATCACATTTAACAATGTTTAAGGTGTGTTGATTGAAAAATGTCTTAAATGTTGGGAAAAACTCCATATGTGAAATGGCAAATTAAAGTATTTTTACTTTTACAGAAGACTGTTATCAGGTTCCCTCTCAGTCGTCTTTTCTAAAGACTAAACATGCTCAATTTTTATTATTCTTTCCTCAAAGTCAGTTTTTTCTAAATCACTTAATATTTGTTGCTTTCTTCTGGAACTCTCCAATTTGTCCACATCTTTCTGTTCAAAAATGGGCACATTTCTTCAGCTGAGGCCTTATCAATATCCAGCAGAGTAAGGCAATTTCCTCCTGTGTCTTACTTACAATACTCCTGTTAATCCACCCCAGAATGGTGTTAGCCTTTGTTGCAACTGCAACACGGTGTTGCATATATTCAATTTGTGATCCATTGTAAGTCTTAGATCAGTGGTTTTCAAACTTAGGGTCATGACTTAGAACTGAGTCACGGAACGTCAAGCACTGGATCTCCTTGCTCCATGGGGATCAGGTGACCACTGTGGAGGTGCTAAGGCAGGCTACGTGCCTCTCCTGGCACCACAGACCGCTCTGTGCTCCAGAAGCAGCCAGCAGCAGGCCTGGCTGTGAGTGAGGGTTGGGGGGCTGTGGTTCTGCGCACTGCCCCTGCTCTGAGCACTCCCCCTGCTCTGAGTACTCCGCACTCCCACTGGCTGGGAACGTGTTGCTGGGCTGCTTCTGGAGTGCAGCGTGGTCTGTGGTGCCAGGAAGCCTGCCTTAGTGCCCTGCTGTACTGCTGACCAGGAACCACTCAAGATAAGCCCCTCTTGCCCAGCTCTGACCACCACCCCCAAAACCAGAGTCCCCAAAAAGCTCTCATCCTCAACCCCACCCTAGAGCCCACACTCTAGTCAAATTATGTTGGGTCTTGGGCATCAACAATTCTCTTCAACTGGGCCATGAGAAAAAAAGTTTGAAAACCACTGGCTTAGATCCTTTTCTGCAGTACTACTGCCTCGCCCAGATTTTCTCCATTTTAAAATTTGTGCCCTTGATTTTTAACTTGTGAAGTGAAGTATTTTGCTCTTGTCGTTATTCAGTTCCAGCTTGTTGAATTCACACCAGTTTTCCAGTTTAAGGTCATTTTGAATTGTACTCTAGTCCTCTACAGTAGTGGCAGTCCTTCCAGCATGTGTCATATGCATATTTTATAAGCATGCTCTCCACTTTATTATCCTCTCTATTATGCATTAATGAAAATATTGAATAGTACTGGACCCAGGACAGTTCCTTTTGGGAATCAGTTAGATACGTCCTCCCAGTTTGACTGAGAGCCATTTTTAACTGTTCTGTGAGTATACTCTTCCAATGAGCTATCAACCCACCTTGTAATCATTGAATCTATATCATATTTTCCTAGATTGCTTATGGGAATGTCATGTGAAACTGTGTCAAACTTTACTGAAATCAAGATATTTTCTGTCTGTAGCGCCCCCTCCAAATACACTAGGCCAGAACCTATCAAAGGAGGCAATTAGATTGGTTTGGCATGATTATTCTTGAGAAATGCAGGTTTGGCTATTCATTATAACCCTATTAGCTAGATCAGGAATAGGCAATAAGCCAGACTGGCGTGCCAGTGTCCTGGTCCACACCCCTTCCCACAGCTCCCATTGACCATAAATGGTGAACCAGGCTAACGGGAGCTTCAAGTCGCTGTACCTGCGGAGGTGCAGGTAAATAAAGAGCCAGCTGCCCACCCGGGGCTAATCCTGGCGAACTGCCTCCGGCCCACGGGCCAGTTATTGCCCACCGCTTCTCTAGGTGCTTACAAACCGATTGTTTAATAATTTGGTCAGTATCTTTCCAGGTATTAAAGTAAAGCAGAGAGCTTTATAAATCCCCAGAGTCTTTTTCTTTCCATTTTAAAAGATAGATATTGTATTTGCCCTTCTGCAATCCTCTAGGATCTCACCTGTCCTTCATGAGTTCTCAAAGATAATTGCTAGGAGTTCTGAGATTTCTTCAGCTGGTTCCTTATGTATCCTAGCATGAATTTAATCAGACTCTACTGACTTGAATACATTTAATTTCTCTAAATATCCTTTAACCTGTTCCTTCCCTGTTTTGTTTTGCATTCCTCCTTCCTAGTTAATATTGATTGTGTTAAGTAAAATCAACCTTTTTAGTGAAGACTGAAGCAAAATAGGCATTAATCACCTAGCTTACTTGAGGTCATCCTATACAGGTTGAACCTCCCAAATCCATGACTCATCATTGGTCCAGCCCGGTTTGGCTGGGGAACCCCTGGAATCAGCAGGCCCCAGTCAGAGAACCCCTGGTGGCAGTTGGGCTGGGCGGCAGCACGTGAGCCTTGGCTGGGAAGCCCTGGGGAATCCCCAGTGGCAGCGGAGCATCATTGTTTGGGTGGCACTGGCAGGGGAACCTGGGAACCCCCGGCAGCAGCGAGCGAGAGCCTCAGACTAGGGAGCCTGGGAGCGGGGCAGCCAGCAGGGAAGCTTGACCTCCCCTGGTCCAACAAACTCCCTGGTTCGCGACAGCTCAGGTCCTGATGGTGCCAGACCAGGGAGGTCCAGCCTGCATTAGCTCTTCTTTACTGTTCAGTATACCTGCACTTCACCTTTCTCTTGCTCCTAATATATTTATAGATCATCATATTGCCTGTTATTGTCCTTAACTACCCGTTATCTGAATTGGTGATAATTTGTGATAATTCTTGATCCACAAATTGCTTTTCTTCTTTGATCATTTAATTTGATCAGACACAAGTATAATCTTGTATAGTAAAATCAGTATAGTGTGATGTGTATGCTTAAACATATAAAAGTACCTTGTATGTAACTTGCTTTTTAAAATCCCAAATAAATGTCCTTCTTAGCAGAGGCTAAAGATTCATTGTTTGCATTTGGATGGTTTTGTACTTACTGATAAATTAACAAAAATATGTACTTTATTCCTATTTTCAAAATATGTTTTGTGTATTCATACTGACTAGCAGAGAAGCTTGCAGTTTGTCCTATAGTCCACGAGCTTGTTACATTTTCTGAGGTTATATAACAGTGCCAAGCACACAACAAAAAATGTGCTCCAGAGAGAAATACATAAAGCATTGAGTATCTATTGTTCATTTAGAAAACCTTTTATTTTCAATATGAAGGCCCTGTAAATCAAATAAGCCAAATACTGATTGAAATGAGGTCAGTTGGATGGGAGAATGATCCCAGTTCAGTAACAGCTCTCTGTTCGTGTCTGTCTTTGTGGGCATTACCAAGAACAATACACAGGAAAAAGGATGATCCCTCTCTCTTTTGTTGCATACTAGGAATCGATTCTCTGCCCTGCCAGTAGAAAAGTACACTTTTACCTACTCTCCTAATGTAGCCCTCCACCTGATATGAACTACACAGTATTCTATATCTGCGGTTCTCAATCTTATTTGATGGTATCCTCACCTTCCCTTGTGTGATTGGGCAGTGTAAACTACTACAGACACAAGTGCATAAAAAAATCAATATGCAACTAATAATAAAAACAGTAGACATTGATTCAAACAGCCAACAATTCATTGTAATAAGAGTGAAAGCAGAGGTACGATTGTGTGAATACTTACATTTAAATGTGTACATTCCAATTTACAAACAGATTCATGTACTTTGTATAATGCTATGCTATGCAAGTTTAACAGAAATCCATCAAAAGACTGTTGCCTTCATATGTCTGGAGGAATCAGCTTTCCTAGTTATTCATTGCTGTGGGTAAAATATGCACTGTATTTTTTCCCTAAAGCTTCTCATGTCCCCTCGTCTTCTGAACACATTCCATCCCTGTCGCTATCCTCCAGGAGGGTCCAGCCCCCACTTTGAGAAACCTCTGTTCTGTCTCATCACCGGGTAGTGAGAACTCCTTTGCCAAACCCCGCTTTTGTGGGCTTCGTTTATACTGTGAAAAAGCATCATATTAGAAAATATTAACACTGTATTAAAATTGGGGGAAGGGAGGAAAAAACTTGAGCCCCATCGCCCTCAGAGAGGCCAATGGCTTCAGCCCCAGGTGGGTGTTTGTAACCTGAGCCCCATCACTCAGGTTCCCTGGGCTTGAGCTTTGGCCCCAGTAGTGGGGCTCAGACTTCATTTTCGTCCCTGGGCCCCAGCAAGTCTTAACGCCAATCCTGGCACCCCATTACAATAGGATCACAACTCACTTTGGGGTACTGACCTATAGTTTGAGAACTGCTCCTGCAGAGCAGTGTTTCTCAACCTTTTTTTTATAAAGTACCCCTTTTTCAAAAAAAAGTACCCCCAGTACCTACAGTTCCCCCTTTTAAAAATATATATGTACTCCTTTTTAAAAAAATGTACAAGTACCCCCAGTACCTACAATTTTCTCACAATTTTTTTTCTACCATTGCAACACATTTGTTTAAACAACTTAATCGTAGTCAGGTGGGCAATGACATTTTTGGGTGTAAAAAGTACAAAAATAATAAAACCCTGTAAAATTTAAAACAAAAATTCAGTTTTCTTCAAATTTCACTTGTTACCATACCCCCCAGACTTCTCCTCAGTATCCTTAAGGGTACTCGTACCACTGGTTGAGAAACATTGCTGTAGTAGAGGTTTTAACTGCTCATCTTAAGGAACTTCATGCTTCCTAATGCGTAACATTTTTAATGTACATACAAATGTTGGCATTCTAACTTTTTGTTTTAAAAAGAATACAGAATTCAGAATAGTTTGCAAAATGACAAATTATGTTTAAGATTGCCGCACAAAATAATGTAGGCTAAGAATTTAAAAATTCCTGCTCTTTGTAAGCACATGCTGTTGAGTGAGTGAGTATTTCAAAAGTAAAAACAAAATATATAGTGCTTATTCTAATTTAGTAGTAATTTTATTGCAGCCGATTTTTATTTTTATCTGGCTATATCACACTATTTTGCTACAGTGTGAAGGATGAAAATCTTCTAGATCCACTCTTCTTTTGTTTTAAGCCGTTGCATTTTAAAGTACACAGGACACAGGGAAGAACTGGTTGAGTAACTAATCTGTATAAGGTGAATGGGTGGGTGGAGGTGGAGAGAAAGCCCCCACTAGTTTGGTACCTGAGCATCAAATTCATTCTCTTCAGAGTACACTTTTACCCATAGAGCACACAGTAGTGGCTTTTCTCCTCTCTCGTGGTTCTAGGAAGAGGCGAGTGGTATCGATGATATAGAACAGGTTAACCAACCCTTCTTTATAGTGGTGGACACTGTACGGGTGAGCTGCAGTGTTGCTCTGGGCAGGTCATAGGTACTCTCCATACTGATTCTGCAAGAGATTCTGCATGGATGCACCTGTGTGCCTGTGCAGAACATCAGTGACTGCAATTTATATACGTATGGGTCCACCTGTATAGATCCATTTGCAGGATTAGGGCATACAGTGCCTGCCACAAAGAAACACCAACTCTGAGTGAGGTCTCTGAATGCTATTAATAGAAGGTGCTTTTGCTACAACATGTACGGTATCTTGAATCCCAACTACATTTAAAGGCAGTTGGTTTTGTTATAATAATGTCTTTCGGAGCTTATCTAAATAAGTTTTACTCCCCAGGGATGGTGTTATATTGAGAGGGTGCTTTATTTGTTTTTTTTCAACAGTATGAGAAGATGAAATAACATTGGATTCACTCTTTGTCTGCACCTTCAAATTCCTAATGAAATAATTGGACAAGTCTCCACAATACAGTTGTCCTTTTTGTTACACTTCAGGCAGCACTGCAGTAGTTAATCTAATGATGGTGGTTTAACCATTAATACTTATTAAGTGAATAGGTCTAAGAGGGTGTGAACTGCACCTATCATTTTGCATTGTCTGCGGACACAAGGACTGAGTATTTGAAAGTTTTTCAGCAAGCTTAAAGGGTTTAAGAATTTTTAAAAGTGAGATTAGATTGTGAATTGCAATAAGACTGCTCTCTAAAGAAGTGCCAGCTTGCTGAGTTGCAGTAAACTGGCCCAACTCAACCCTTGATTGGATCCCCATGAAATGATAGCAATTCTGTTAGCTGCCTCACCCTTAAACTAATTGGATCTTTAGCTCTATTGATTACTTGAATTTCAGTTGCCTTGGGCATGTGTTTTTCCTGTTAAGATAAAAGGAGGCCCTACATACTTGTTGTTAGGTAACCATAGTCTCGCTCACTTCACAAGTTGCCTGCAAGCAGAAGCACATGCAGCCAAATTATGATTTTTCTACTGTAATTACTTATGAGGGATAAGACTATAATGCTTGCAGCAAAACTGATGCAGTGCAAAAACTGGCACTGTCTCAGCTCTGTGAGAACAATATCTATAATGCCTATCCTGAATGTAATGAATAGTCTATGTGCCTCCTGCATGGTGGGCACATTAAAAAGGTCAACAGCTTCACTGAAGAAAGGAGATGCTGTATTCAGTATAAGAACTTATAATGGTCCTTCCAATATCTTGGCTTCTGACAATGGCCAGTACTTGGGAAATGAACAGAACAATTATCAAGTGATCCATCCCTTGTTCTCCAGTTCCAGCATTTGGCAGTCAGTGGCTTAAGGAGCATACACATTGAGCAGATGTTTTCAGAGAATTCTCCACAATTACTCCAAAATCTCCTCCTTGAATGGTAACAGCTAATCTAGGCCCAATGATTTTGTACAAATAGTTAGGATTATATAATGCGCATTACTTTGCATTTATCAACTGTGAATTTCATTTGTCATTTTGATACTCAGTTGCCCAGTTTGATGGCATCCTTTTATTTGTAATTCCCTGAATTCTGCTTTGGACTTAATTTTCTTGAGTAATTTGATATAGTCAAATTTTGTCACCTAGCCCCTTTTTCCAGAACATTTTATGAATATGTTGAAAAGCTCTGGTCTCAGATCCCTGGCGCACACTATTGTTTACCTCTCTCCAAGCTGACCACTTATTCCTATTCTCTTTTCTATATTGTAACCAGTTACAGAGCTATGAGATGACCTTCCCTCTTATTTTATGACTACAGTACTTAGTTTGCTTCAGAGCCATTCGTGAGAGATCATTTCAAAGGCTTTCTGAAAGTTCATGTATTCTATATCCACTGGATCACTACTGTTCAATTCTGTTGATGACCCCTTCAAAGAACTCTCAACATATTGGTAAGGCATGATTTCCCATTGCAAAAGCCTTGTTCATTCTCCATTCCTCCCCTGGCCAAAAATAAATAAATTAATCTATAACTGATAAGTTGGTTAGTCTGTTCTTTGCTCTAGTTTCAACCAATGTGCCTGTTACTGCATTTAGACTTACAGGCCCGTAATTGCCAGGGTTGCCTCTGAAACCTTTTTAAAAGAATTGGCATCACATTAGCTAACCTCCAGTCATCTGGTACAGAAGCTGAAATAAGTGATAGCTTACATACCTGTTAGTAGTTCTGCAATTTCATGAGAGTTCCTTCATTACTCTTTGGTGAATATAATCTGATCCTGGTAACTTACAACTGTTTAATTTCAGTTTCTTTCAAAACTGCCTCTAGTGACACTTCAGTCTGCCAGAGTTTCTCAAATTTGTCACATAACAAGAATGGCTCAGCTATGGGAATCTCCCTCACATCCTCTGCAGTGAAGATTGATGCAAAGAATGTATTGAGCTTCTCAACAACCTTGTCTTCCTTGAATGTTTCTTTAGCATCCAGAATATATCTATTAAGGGGGATGCACTTTGTCTTGCATAGAAATACTGGAGAAAGTAACAATTCTGTGTGTATATAGTCTTGTCCCTGACTTGGACCCATATTATTGGGTGGGTGGGGTTCGTTTGGGTATTGACATTATTGTGAAGAAGCATTAAATGTGCAAAGCTGACCATACTCCTTTCCATCACTTTCAAAAAGTCTAATAATATAAGGGTTTTAATAAGAGCAGCAGTGGCTAAAGACTCAGGTCTTTGAACTACTGATGTAATCTCCTTTCAGTCACTGAACCAGTAATAACATTTGTTTTGCTCACTGATTTTTCATTACTGACTGGATAGGTTGTACTGCCTAAGGCCTGGCTTTTGGCACTTTAGCTATTGGTTCTTTCCTTTCCTGTCTCAGTGGAAAGTTTTCTTAATGTGTATTGTACCTTCTTGCCTAAGCAAACCCTCACCCAAACCCTAGTGCAGTTCTGAGGAGGATGTAGGACACAAATCTTATTTTTTAAAAGCGAAGCACTTAAAAAGTTAAATACAGGCTGTACCTCCATTAACTGGAACTCTTTGGTCCGGCAGGACCGCAGATGTTCCTGGACTAGAGAGCCCAGGAGTTGGGCCCAGTGGTGGGCAGGGGAGCCCACTGCTAGAAGGCTCTGGTGGCATATTTAGCCCTGTGGCAGGGGGACCACCAGCATGGGGAGCTCCCGTTGCACAGCTAGGAGTCCCATGGGTGGTGGTCAAGCAGTGAAGTGTCCTGCAGCAGGGGGCTCAGGTGGCACGGGGAGCTCCTGTGATTTGTACACAGCTGCTCCCTACAGCAATGTGCTACTTAGGGAGAACTTAGGGTTCTACCGATAGCACATTGCTACAGGGAGCAGCTCTGTATGAGACACTGGCAGTACAGCCAGGAGCATGGCAGGGGCGCAGGCAGTACAAGGAGCCCCGTGGTGTGGCTGGAGCCATGCAGCAGGTGCTCAGGTGGTGCGGGGCTAGGTTGGTGCTGGGAGTGCCACAGTTGGGAGTCCCAGGGCTGGGGGGTCTAACCAGGGCCGACAGTAGAGCTGGCTGAGGGCAGTGGGAGCCGGCTGGAGCCAGAAATGCAGCTGGCATGTGTCTCGGAGACCAGTGACAAGGGACCTCCCCTGGTCTGGCCAATTCCCTTGTTCGGGACCAGTCAGGTCCCAAGGGTTCCAGACCAAGGGTTCCAATCCGTATTTACATTTTGTCTGTCTAACAGGGTGGCTACTTAATAGGTGGCAAACAGGTCTTTAAATTTTCCAAAATTGGGGGAGTCTTAAGGCACAGGAACAACAGCTCAGGGAAAGTAAAAATGGCTCTGTATGACAACTTAGATGTGTTCAAATTCATGTAGGTATCCTTATGCTGCCTAGATCTTCCTGAAGCAGCTTTAACCCAAGAAGAAAAAATTCAAACTAACCTCTCTGAGTACTATTCATCTCTCACATTGGCTAATCATTTTTTCTGTTAACGTTTTTGTTTAATGTATTGGTTGAGATTCTTTGCTCAAGGGTTTATGAATGTTGCTATAAAAGATACATTTATTGATCAAGGTATCCATGTTGGTTTGCATTTTAATTCAGAGAAGCAGGCTTAATTCCAACATCAGTATATAAGTACAACAATTTAAGATGTTTTTCTCTTCAGTGGATCTCTGGCAAAGTTTGGATGGGCTACCATCAATCAGTTCGGTTAGTTTAGCTGAAAAACAAGCTTTAGTTCACATAGCTTAAAAATGTCACACTGACAATTGTAATCAGTTTTTATCCTTTTGGGTATTACCACAAGATATGGATATATTTAGTCATAACAAAAACGTTACACAACACATCTATGTATATCAACATTCTGGAATTGTGCTTGAAGACTAGCTACTTGTGTACTTCAATCCAGTATAGATAAAAATTCACACACGTTAGTAACAAGGGATTTGCCAATTTTCAAGGTCTCTTCTGTATATTCAAAGATTCCTTGGCATAAATATCTTCCATTGGTATCTCTTTCATTTTAGATATTGTTTATGCTAAGTTTAAGAACCATCCAATACATGTCTGACTATTTTTGGAATGTACAATCTTTAAAATTCGCTTTAATAAGGCTTTTATACACTGGCATTGCTTTTTGAGTTTCCTGAGTTGTTTAACTTTCACTTTGTTTTGGCGTGGCTCTTAAACTAGAAGCTTCATTACACCAATATTTACATAACACTGAAAAGTAATAATTTAATCAACATTTTCTTACTGAAAATCTTTCATGCATCTCCCTCTGCATATCATACTTAAGACAATATATATTATTTTTAAATTTTAGTGGAATTTAGACAAAACAAAATGAGATGGTTTCCAGCAGTGTAATGTTAAGATATCGTTGTACGTCCTTTAATGCAAGAAACTTCCCTGATATTTTAATCAATCATGCATGAAGACATAAAAGTTCAATAAATATGTTGGCATGATAAAGTCCTTCATAAATAAATAAATCTGAAGTTTCATTGAACTTAGGAACAGTGTTGGTCCTGTTTCCGTAACTGAATAATAAATAAATATTGAAACTGTCATTGTTTGAGGGAGGACAGAGTGGAGCAAATAGAGTCATGGCTTGTCTCTCCTCTTCACTACTTCTGTTTAAAAAGTCAAAAATTGGGAGGGGGGAGAAAGGAGAGGAGTTTAGGAGAAAACTCAGGGTGTTTTTTTTTTTTTTTTTTAAACCAGCAAAGGTAGAGAGAAAAAGATTTACCATAATGGCCTGTATCCCATTCCCAAACTAAACAGTGAATTTTGCATCAGTTTTTCATTTTGAATACAGAAAATATCACCATTTCAGTATTTACATTATTGATATTGATTTTAAAAAGTCAAAACTGTCCTTGTGGCTTTCAGATGGTTGAAATTGTATTTTGTGTTAGACTCACTCACTTTGGGGCAAGAGCTAATAGGCATGCTTTCCACAATGAAAGAAACAAAAAATGTATTTCAGAATGTAGTTTTAAATGGAGATTTGTAAAATAGATTATTATTGTATTTAAACACAAAGTTTATTTAGTATAATTATACAAAATTTATTTTCTCTGACTTGTTTTCTGTTTCTGCCAGGAAAACTGCTTGTGGAGTAAAACTTAAGCTGAGATCTTCTTTGCTAATGTGCAGTCAGATCTTCTTAGCTTACATGCAAGTCACCCTAGATATGCTTGTTCTGAGTTCAAACAAGAAAACCTTTAACCTTTCAGATAAAGATTTAGAATTAACCAAAATGACTGATGAAAGTTGTGGATAATATGTCCGAAGATGCTGTCTTAACGTCGAAGATGTAATCCTTCAATAAAAGGAATACTGTCACCTATTGAGTGGGTTAAAATTTGCATTATTCTATTGATGATAAAAATAATTACAATGTATTTCAAAAGCGACGAGGAGTCCTGTGGCACCTTATAGACTAACTGAAGTGTAGGAGCATAAGCTTTCGTGGGCAAAGACCCACTTCGTCAGATGCATGCCTCTGACGAAGTGGGTCTTTGCCCACGAAAGCTTATGCTCCTACACTTCAGTTAGTCTATAAGGTGCCACAGGACTCCTCGTCGCTTTTGCAGATTCAGACTAACACGGCTACCCCTCTGATACTTGACACAATGTATTTCAAAAGACTGTTTCTGGTGGTTTCCATACTATGGTAGGTGCAGTACAACCTTACAAAAAGATATGGGTCTTGCTCCAAAGAGCTTACTCTAAAAATTGGGCTCACTAAATTCAGTATGACCTAGAAAGAGTGTTCTCCATCTATGGGATATATATGATAACATAATTGGAGAATTTTTTTAGTAGGGGTTGCTTCCCCTCTGGGTCAATGGGTACATTGCTGGATATGTTGCTCATGGTTAGGGGAATCTGCTAGGTGACACACCAGCTGTGACTTTGGCTGGATGCTCAGTCAGAGCCACTGTTCATTGGGGTCACTAGACTGCAGTTGGGAGCAAACAGTTATCTCTGCCCTAGTGTCTGCAGTCTGGATGGGGCAGCAAGGCACCCAAAGTTCAGGCCTATATTCAGAGCTAAGCAGCAAGTGGGGTAGGTGCCATAGCTTTGGTTGGATGGCCGACAAACACAGGATTCTTGGCCCAGGGAGGGGAACCTGCCATCGCAGGTTTTGAGGTGATGGGGGGGGGGTAGGTCCACTCCACTGTGTCCCAGCCCAGGGCACTACCAGTGGCATGGTGGTCTGCTACCAAGTTAGCGAGCACCAGGGCTGCAACACACTGATTGATTGAGTCTCTGTCAACAATGCAGCTGGACTAGGATCAACTGCAATGTTCCCTCTAATCTTTTCCATCCATGTGTAGGAAAATGTTTCCAATGTGCACTGGAGCATGTGTGAATGTGCACCAACAGTAAAAACAAAAAAACTAAATGTGGGCACTCTGCTGGGTGACATCTGAATAATTCCTGAGTGGCCTCACAAGCATACAGCTTATAGGGAACTGGTCAGCTGTTCCTGGACCACTTTCGAACTCCCCCACGCCCCTCAATTGTACCTGATCTGTAGCGGGTTCTCTGGGTCCAGCAGAAAGGCAGCTTGTGGTAGTTCTGGCAATTCTTCTGTGGCTCAATCCACAGGAGGTTCTGGCAGCTCAGATCAGCCCTCAGCTCCAGAGTGGTACTCTCCCAGGGTATGTCTACACTACCCCCCTAGTTCGAACTGGGGGGGGGGGGTAATGTTGTCATACGGAGTTGCAAATGAAGCCCGGGATTTGAATTTCCCGAGCTTCATTTGCATAAAGCACCCAAATGGCCGGCCAGCGCCATTTTTAAATGCCGGCTAGTTCGGACTGCGTGCCGCGCGGCTACACGTGGCACGAACTAGCTAGTTCGGATTAGGCTTCCTAATCCGAACTAGCTGTACGCCTGGAACGAGGTGTACAGCTAGTTCGGATTAGGAAGCCTAATCCGAACTAGCTAGTTGGTGCCGCGTGTTGGCGCGCGGCACGCAGTCCGAACTAGCCGGCATTTAAAAATGGCGCTGGCTGGCTTTATGCAAATGAAGCTCGGGAAATTCAAATCCCGGGCTTCATTTGCAACTCCGTATGACTACATAACCCCCCCTCGTTCGAACTAGGGGGGTAGTGTAGACATACCCTGGGAGAGTACCACTCTGGAGCTGAGGGCTGGTCTGAGCTGCCAGAACCTCCTGTGGATTGAGCCTCCTGGGATGAGGCATACCTGGGAGGTCGACAAATGCCTTTGATGTCGACCGCGGAGCGTCCAGACTACCGCGCTGAGCTGACAAACAGCTGATCCGCTCAGCGCGGCAGCCATGTAAATTTAAATGAAGTGGTGATTATTTAAATCGCCGCTTCATTTTCCTATGCTGGGTAGTGTAATCTATATGCCTCTGTCGGCAGAGGCATGTAGTCTAGACGTACCCTTAAGTGGGCCAGTTGTTCCAAGACACAGGAAAAGCTTCTTTCTGCAATAGTGAAACCTCAAATTGGGATTAACTCTGTTGCTGTTTGACGCTTATGTGGATTCTGAGGTAAAATCAACTTACCCCTTCTCCATGTTGTACAGAGCTACCCTGTAGCCAGCAGCAAACTCCAGACAAGGTAGTGGAATTGACATCTGGAGTTTCCCTAAGGAGAAACTGTGTGTGTGTGTGTGTGTGTGTGTGTGTGTGTGTGTGTGTGTGTGTGTGTTTAGACTATTCATTTTACTATATACATCAGAAATGTGCATCCGTCTGTCCATCTGCGAGTCCGTTTGTTCAAGAACTCCTCCTATATGGCAAGAGCTAGGGCCACCAAATTTGGCATGAAGCTTCTTCTTGTCATAACTTAAAGCCAGGTCAGGGTTTGTGCCAGGACAGTGGGATGTGCCTGGAATTTTTTCTCATAAAATGGACAAGGAAGGGTTTGGTAGAGAGGAGTATACTGCAGAATGACCATAGGGGAACAGCTATGGTGGAGGGTGGAGAAAGGGACCGCTATCTACTATATATTTCAAAGTGTTGGTCTGTTGTGTGTCTTTTTGTTGCCCAGCCAAGGGACATGCACCTCTCCCTTGGCTGTGCCTACTGAAGTGGCCATGGAGAGTGGCTTCTCACCTGGCCCCAAGCTGCTTCAGAGAGGTCCCTGGGGCAGCCTGCGTACTGATCCCCTCATCCCCAGCCCCACCTCAGAAAAATGATTTAAATGAAGAAAAAGAAAACATATAAGGCTCTGAGTAATGCTGGGTAAATCTTCTAGTATTTTTAATAAAGAGGAAAAATGATATAACCCTGGGAGAAAAGATTGACCTAGAAGTATGCAGAAATGCAAAATTAGACAGTGCCCCATTAGCTATGTCTGCCCAGGAAAGGGCTTTAGTGTCTTTAAATATATACCAGTGGGTTTTCTTTCTTCCATTGCTGGTGTGAAACACTTTGGCAATGCTTACCTTATTGTATTAAATTTTAACTTTTGCACTGTTCTCTACATGGCTGTTATATAGTGCTGTACCATGGTTATAACCCTGTTTGGTGTTTCTGCATGCAAGAACAAATCCTATGATAACATGGTTGTGGCGTTATTGTGTTGTAACACGAAGCCCTGATAAGGTCACTTTGGCTGTTAAGTCTCTTACTCCAGGGGGAATTCTGCACCAAACAATTCAAAGTTCTGCATATTTTGTCAAAATAATGCAATATTATAAAAACTATTGATGTTATTTACATAAACTACAATACAGAAAAGTCACAATTTGACTCACATTTTCTAAGCACATGAAAATTAAATCTCAAATGCTTGCTAACTAATACCCTATGTTCGTATTATAACATTTTAAATTACTTAGACATAAATACATGATAGTCATACAGTTTTGCTAATCACTGTCTTGGACCTGACTCAGGTACTTTGGGAAGTGCTTGGTTCTGATTGCCTTGACATTTTATGGACTGCTTGATAAATCTTTTATTTGCCTGTGTAATTGTCTCAGGCTGTGGGTGGCCTGGCTGCCTCCATACAACTAGTCCCAGAGCCCTGTCGTGGGGCAGGGCGGGGTGAACACACAACCAATGGTAGTCTGAGCCAGGCCCTGGGATCAGGGCGAGGTGAACAAATAAACATTCACAGTCTTTAGGACAGGCCCTGAGATCAGGGCAGGCAAATAAACAGTTGAGTAACCCAAAGGGTTCCCAGGCGCAGGCCTTTTTTCAGGCTGAGCCAGGGGTCAGGTCTCCTTGCTGGTGGAGAGCCGACAGGTGCAGGTGGTTTCTCCCTTCAGGGGGAACCTGCCACCCAAGGGAAAAGGGCGGGGGGGGGAGGGAAACGGGACACAGGCCCACTTGCTCCACTGTGTCCCAGCCCAGGGCCCTAAGAGTGGCAGGGCCAGCTGCCACCGGATTGCCGGGGCTCTTGGCCGCAACACACCTGTCTGGTCAGTGGGCTAGCGGGGGTCCGGACCACAACCTGCAGCCCAGCTGACCTCCATGTCCTCGTCTGGTGCTAGGTTGGCTCCCTCCTGGCTATTTCCCGTTTCCTACCTGGCTCTATATCTGCTCTGCAAGCTCCACGGGGGCTGGAGGAACTGGCAGGGTGTCCATAGGTTCCAGAGGTAGTGCTGGCAGAGGTCCAGTGGGTCCAGCCCATTCTTCTGGATCCGGTGTTGGTCCTGGATAGGCAGTAGACCTTCGCAGGGGTCTCTGCAGCCTCTCGTAGTTATGGTGCTCTCACAAGGGTTGCAGTGGCCTGGAACACTTCCCAGGGAACAGCAGTGGTCCTGGTGGCCCAACCTGGTCATCCTGCTGGGGTTGGCGGGGTAAGGCTCACTGTTGCCTCTGGAGCTTCGGCCGAGCCTCCTCAGCTGCTGGGTTCCAACTGAGCTAGGAGCTCCCTCTCTCATACTTCCACCCTTCTGCTTCCTGGGGGTAGGGCTGTGGCGCTCTGGCACCGCCCACTAAACGGTCTTTAGGGAAACTTCCTGCTCCTGGTCATCAGGAGACCATGTGTTCTCCTTACAGCACTCTGTCTTTATTTTTATTTTTTTAATGGATAAGTAAAATAAATCCTGAGCTGTAATCTAACCACATGGTGCCACTTTAGCACAGGAAAAAAAGTGAGAAAGCACATAGATCTTTCTAGATGAGGATTCCCTTACTGTTGTAATAAGACTCTTGACAATGTAGGGGCCTTAAAACATTTTACAGGTTTTATGCTCTTAGAGGAATTAACTGAGTGGTGTAGCCAGAAGGGGGCCCATTTGGGTTGGCCCCGACTTTGGATGGTTGTGCAGTTCTGGGGGTGGGGTTAAGCTGCAGTGTCCTGTCTTCATTCCCTGGCTGCAGCTCCAGGTAAATCCAGGTGCCCTGTACTTGATCCCCAGCTGGAGTGCCAGATAGGTTGGCGGGGATTGAGCCTGGAAGCAAAGTGGATGGGCCATGGCACACTCAGGCCCACGCGTAGCTACACCCCTGCGGCTAACTAACAATTAAAACAATAGACCTTATACTACACTTGTGCCTTAGACGATGAGATCAGTTAACTCAGGCAGGCTGCTTCCCTGATGCCTCCTGCATAACGAAAAGCTCTACACTTACGTGACAGGGAGCTGCAACCGTGTGTGTGTGTGTGTGCGTGCGTGCGTATGTCGATGCATACCAAGTCTCCTCTAGGGATGTTAGATAGTGATTAATTGAATCATCATGCAACTTCATTAAATTTTAGACAATTTGAGTCTATTTGAGAGTTCCCGGGGGCAGGGCCAGCAGTCAGTGTACTCCTGGCCCCACTCTTGGGGAGCCCCCTGACACTCTGAGATGCTTCCTTAAAAACCAGCTCCCTGCACTGACTGGCTCCTGCCTGCTGCCGTGCACTGCTGCTTCTGATACAGAGGAAGCAATGAGGGCAGCAGCAGGCCCTGACCGCAAGGGGGAGGGAGAGGAGGGGAGTGTTTAAGTGCCCCATGGACACTTCACTGGCATCCCATGGAGCAGCCTCTGTCTGCAGTGAGCCTGGGCCTACCATGGACAGAGGTTGCTTTGCAGCAGCCTTGCCGGTGCTGCTGCCAGCAGTGCAGGGAGTGAGTGGGCAGCTGTCTCCGCGAATCCAGTGCTTGTGGGGAGCCAACTTAAAAGCTGGTTCTCCACCGACACCACCTCCTACCTCTCCTCCCCCCCTCGTTGCCCCTGATACAGAGGCAGTAAGGAGGAGGGGAATGCGGGGAGTGTAGCCGATAAGATTAATTGATTAGCCTAGTGCTTACCTGTTAGTTGTGTAGTTGACTACACATTGACATCCTTAGTCCCCACCCCTCCAAGGTTATCTCGCTGGCAGGCACACCCAGTACTCCATTTCTTGAGTTTGAGGCTGCTCCCAGCATGCTGGAACAGATGCACTACCAGGGAAGAGGCACATATCCCCTGGTCCTTTTTTGCATTTTTCTGCATGGGAGGGCGCAGAAAAATGTGGGACATATAAATTCCCCAGGGGCAGTCTCTCTAGATGGTATAATGATAAATGCTGTAAAGAAACCTCAGATAACTGATAAATTATGGTTTGGAATGGTGAGGACACTATTCAAAATACTGTTCTGGAACTGCTGAGAATTAAATTCCAAATCAGTCCCAATGTAAACAGTGATTTAGCCAGTCTACAGTTAACAAATGTGTGTTGGGTGGGAATAGATGATCGTGATGTTTTCCCATTTATTACTCCTGCTGGCCTGAGGAAACTGCAAAGTATCATTACACTTTACTACAGCACTCTGCCTTTCTGATTTGGTCACAACGCTCTCACCATCTTGACTTGAGTTGCATGGTTATTTAACGGTTAAATTAGCACATCCATGATCAGAAAATTAACCATGCTACATTTGCTCAGTTGGACCATATTTCTTGTCACGTGTAATTTTGGCTGGAAGTCTTCATCATTTTGTATACATCATACTCTCTGGACTTCTGTTGGCTTTGATAAAGATTGCTTTTGGCAGCTAACTGGATATGAATGGAAATGCTGTTGATACAAAAAACCTGAAATGTGTTAAATGTCCCTGTGCTATCTGAGTAACTTGCATACTGGTTGCTAACAGTATAAATGCACTCCTTTACAATACATTTCCAGAGCAAAGATGCGAAATGTTCTTTTTATTGTTTTGGGAGATGGTGAGGGATCATTCATTGCCCATTTGTAGGCAAGCCTCATTGCTCTTGTCAGTGGTCCAAGATTAAAAGTCCTTATTTTAAGTACCTGGAGAGGATGGATGCCCAACAATGTAAGTATGCCAAAGCACGCACACTCTAAAACCAGTCATTCAGTGTTAGAAATAAGAGGAAGAGAGATGTATATAGGTGTTTTTTACACTAGGGATGTTAAGAAGCAGATATTTAACTAATCGAGTAGGTGATAGAATTTTTATCGACTACTCAGTCAATAGGCAGCTGGCTTGCTCCGGGTCCATGACCAAACCCCGCTATGGCTCTGCAGTTTAAAATGCAGCAGGAGCGGGGGAGAGGAAGGGCAGGCTGCCAGGGCCAGCCCACAACATTTTGGCACGTGAGGCAGGGAGCTCAAATGACGCCCCCATACTCCCTCGCTTGGGCCAAAACTTTGACAGGTCTCAATTCTGCTTTCTTCCTGTTCTACTCCTCTCATGGTACTGCTCTGCTACCTACATATGCACCAGCAGCAGACACAATTTTCTATACTCTGGGTCCTAGTGGCACGTCCCCACTCCCCCACAGTCTGGCACCTGAGGTGGCTGCCTCAGTTTGCCTCATGGTAAGGCCAGCCCTGCAAGCTGCGCAGCTCCTACTGCATTTTAAATTGCAGAGCCACAGCGGGGTTTGATCACAAACCTGGCTTGAGCTGCGACTGAGCCAGGCTGCCTGCCCAGCCGACAACAGCCCCTGTCCACAGGGGGTCCAGGTGGGGAATTGGGACCGCCCCTCGTGGACAGGGGCTGCTTTGTAGCAGCAGCTCTTGCCCTCCTCTCCCCGCCCCCTGGCTGCCTCTGATAGAAGCAGCAGCGAAGGGGAGCAGGCGGCACCACGGTGCTGGAGGGGGGCGGAAGCCTAGGCTTATCGGGTAGTTTATTACTCCCTTCCATCTCTCTTTTACACTAGCATCCTAAAAAGGGAAGCAAAGCAGAATATATAAGAATACAATGGAACAGTATCGGTTGTGCTGTAAAATTTTAAAGGTCAATATTTGCATTTTTACTGCCTTTCTCTTAGACAAATGTATATGCTGTAAACATTTTTTCAATCTCAGTAGATTTTTAATATACAAATCAATACCTCTTATCGTAAAAGGGCAGGGTTTAATTTATCATGTAATTGTGCGTCTGAGGCATTAATGGACCACTGAATGTCTTAATGTTACATTGATCTACCAAATTAAAATGGAGAGTTGAGCCAATCAATGAAATGTAATATTTAATACATTTTTTTATATTTGCTGTTCTGATGGTGAGTAGCATCTTCTCAGTTGAGTTCTGATGGTGAGTAGCATCTTCTCAGTTGAGTTCTGATGGTGAGTAGCATCTTCTCAGTTGAATTCTGATTGCTCAGCAAGAAAAATACCCTTGAAATAATAACTTATAATGGCTAATATTTTTCACTAAAAGACATATTTAGAGAAGTCACAGCTTAGTGTCCATTTTTACTAGTTATTTTTGTATAATTCTCAGTAGTGAGTTTTATAAACGTCTTTGAGACCTCTACTCTTTCTTCTTATGCTTCTGAGTTGCAAAGTTGATGGAAAAAGTGGATCTTTTACCAGTCCGTGTTGGTTGGATAGTTTGATCAGGCTAGTGTGGCAAGTTATAGAACAGTAGAGTAAATAGCACAGATATGAAGGAAAATGCTGATTCACCAAAAACAAAACTTTTTGCAAGGGAAATAAAAGATGGAAATCAAAACAATGTTTCATTTGACCTGAACCAAAGTTGTTGTGTTTTTTCCTGGTCTTTGTTCACCAAAATTTGAGGTTTTTATCTTCTTCTGCGTCCCCCCCCTCCCTTTTAGGGACATAGAAATTTTTCAAAATTTTTCAAAATTTTACCAAGATGGGCATTTTCAGCCCCTGAGTTGTAATCCAAGTTCTGATCAGGCATGGATAAAACACACAAAATCTGTGGTTTAATATCTATCTGTAGATTGGGAGATATCTATCTCAATAGGGTGTTGCAGATTATTACACACAAGTCTAAATTATGTATTAATATTGTGGTTTTAGAACATTTTCCAGCATGAATATCTTGACTATCTGAAGTATTTGATATAACTGAGACCTTAGCCTCCTTTAGAACAGTGGTTCCTGGCCTGTAGTCTGCAGACCCCTGAGGGGTCCACAAGGGCACTGCAGGGGGTCCATGGAAAGTTTTAAAAGTAAGGATCAGTGATCCTTCCCCCTCCCCACCTCCTTCTTGGAGTGTGTGAGAGAAGGTAGCTGCTGTGAATCCTGGGACATGGCTTGCTTTTGATCCCGTTCTCTGGAAGCTAAGGGTGTGCAGGGAAAATGCTTGCATGCCATGCATGCCTCTCAGGCCTGGCTGGTGTGTGAGAGGTATGTATGGGCTGCAAACACTTTCCCCCTCGCTCCCTTAGCATCCAGGGAATGGGATCAAAAGCAAGCAGCTACTTGGAGCGTATGGCTGCTTCTCCCCTGTTCTCCAGGTTGCGACTTGCTTTTGATCCCATTCCCAAGATGCAAGAAGAATGAGGGGAAAGTGCTTGCATCCCATGCATGCTTCTCACACCAACCAGGAATGACAGGCATGAAAGCACTTCCCCCACGCTCACTTATCTTCCGGAGAACAGGATCAAAAGCAAGCCGCATTCCAGCGTGCACAGCTACTTCCCCCCTCCCCCATAACCTCTATGGTCCCAAAAGTTCCACCCTTCCCCCTACCCTCTCAAAATTCCACCCTTGAGGAGCTGGTAGTTGGAAAGCTCCCTTTGGCCACAAGTGCCCCCTCCCTCTATAGATAGGCAGGGGACGGAGGGAAGAAGAGAGGAGGGGAACGGAAGGCAGAGGAGGAAGCAGTGTGGGTGAAGAGCAGCCAATGGGACCTTGGAACCTCCATGATCTGCAGTCTGCACTTCCCTCAGCCCACACTGAAGCTGACAAGCTGCAACTGTACTCTGGAGTTGGCTTATAAATGGGTCAGTCACATTTTACCTTTTCTCCCCTCTTTTTTGAATGTCACCCTGCTCTAATTGTTCAAAAGCTATTACAGTGGCAGGAAGGGATTAGCTTGATCGCTAGCAAAAATGGATGAGTGGATCAAATACAACAAAAATATATGGCATCTCAAAGTTGTTACGTTTTAGTGTGGACATGCTGTATTATCTCTCAATACTACTATATTTGTTTAGAAAACATGAACTATTCTAAATTTTAAATTATTATCAAGTAATAGAATGTTAGAAAACAGCTGTATTATTGGGGGGGGTCCGTAAAATTTTAATAGATTAAAAAGGGGTCCGTATGCTCAAAAAGGTTGGGAACCACTGCTTTAGAACACAGGTTTGTTGCTGTGGGAAGAGCAATAATTGCCAAATGTAAATGGACACTCTTTCTAACTAAGGGATTTGTTCTTCAAGAGGATATTACGATGGAAAAAAGAAGAATGATTTGAATATTAGAGGAGCTGATTTTTGTGTCTTTGTAAATTAGTTATAAAAATATAATTATCAACCAGCTTTTGACATTCAAAACCCACATTGTGTGCATATGGTAGCCAAATAAAGCAATTTTTATTTGCAGAATTGGCGAAGTTAACATTTCTACAATGAAATCGGTACAGTAAAAGCATAATTATGACATGCCAGAGGGAAATTAAAATGAGGGAAATAATTTTTTAGTTTTCATTTTAATAAGGAAAAAATACTGTTAAAATTGCATGCCCCATGTAAGTTACCAACACCCGTAGAGGCATATTATAAACACAAATTGAACTCCAAACACACATTTGAAGATATTAAACTGATTACAAAACTTACTCAGTCCTAATATTATTGTGCAGTATGCAACACAGTTGTAGCTGTGTCAGGATTAGGATGTCAGACACACAAACTGGGTGAGGTAATATCAAAGCATTTTGCTTTATATTTGACCTAGTCCTCATCCTCAAAGGAAACCTGCCCAAAGCTTTCAAAAGATAAGCCAGGGAGCTAAAATTCATTATCCTGCTAGACATTAAAAATCATAGCTTGAATTACACCCATTTTTTTCATAGGGTTGGGAGATGAGTGGAAGGTCTGGCACTGGCAGCCAGGCCTGGACCCGCCATCACACTCACCGACAGCAGTGAGTTAATATGGTGCGGTGTGTAACTCGAACTCAGGAACCAATCCTTGCAACAAACCTCGGTGCCAACTCTGCCCACATATATACACCAGCAACACCATCACAGGACCTTACCAGATCAGCCATACTGTCACTGGTACATTCTCCTGCACATCCACCAACGTAATATATGCCATCATGTGCCAACAATGCCCCACTGCTATATACATCGGCCAAACAGGACAGTCCCTACGTAAAAGAATCAATGGACACAAATCTGATATTAGGAATGGCAACATAGAAAAACCTGTAGGGGAACACTTGAGTCTTCCTGGACACACAATTGCAGATCTAAAAGTAGCCATCCTGCAGCAAAAAAACTTCAGGACCAGACTTCAAAGAGAAACTGCTGAGCTACAGTTCATCTTTAAGTTTGACACAATCAACTCTGGATTAAACAAAGACTGTGAATGGCTTGCTAACTACAAAAGCAGCTTCTGCTCTCTTGGAATTCACACCTCCAGATCAGCTGCTAGAAGTGGGCCTCATCCTCCTTTATTGGATCCACCTCGTCATCTCCAGCCTGATCCTGGCCTGCATATTTATTCCTGCTTCTGGAAATTTCCACTACATGCATCTGACGAAGTGGGTCTTTGCCCACGAAAGCTTATGCTCCTACACTTCAGTTAGTCTATAAGGTGCCACAGGACTCCTCGTCGCTTTGACAAGGAAAAGAAAGCTTTAAGATGTGATTAAAAGCGAGGAAGTGACAAAAGTAAAATCTCTGCAAGCTGCATGGAAACTCTTCAAAGACACCATAATTGAAGCCCAACTTAAATGTACACCCCAAATTAAAAAACACCGTAAGCCAAAAAAGTGCCACCGTGGCTTGGCTTAACCAAGTAAAATAAACAGAGAGAGATAAAAAGGCATAGTTTTAAAAAGTGGAAGTCAAATGTTAGTGCAGAAAATAGAAAGGAGCATAAACTCTGTCAAATTAAGTGTAAAAAATGTAATAAGAAAAGCCAAAAAGGAGTTTGAAGAACAGCTAGCCAAAAACTCAAAAAGTAATAGCAACATGTTTAAGTAGATCAGAAGCAGGACGTCAGCTAAACAGCCAGTGGGGCCCTTGGACCAGTGCTGGACTGAGCCATACTTGCGCCCCGGGCACGTGGTGCCTGATTGTCATGGTAAGAGGCGCCATGCCCCCAGGCAAGCAGCCCTTGCGCAGCCGAGCCCCCGGGCGCCAACCTATGGGGGGGGGGTGCCTGATTGAAGTGGTAAGGGGCGCCGTGCGGCGTATGCGCAGCCCCGGGCACGCAGCACCCCTTACCACTTCAATCAGGTGCCCCTCATAAGTTGGCGCCCCGGGCAGCTGCCCGGCTAGCCCCCCCCTTAATCCGGCCCTGCCTTGGATGATCAAGATGCTAAAGGAGCACTCAAAGATGATAGTCATAGCGCAGAAGCTAAATGAATTCTTTGCTTCAGTCTTCACGGCTGAGGATGTTAGGGAGATTCCCAGATCTGAGCCATTCTTTTTAGGTGACAAATCTGAGGAATTGTCCCAGATTGAGGTGTCATTAGAGAAGGTTTTGGAACAAACTGATAAACTTAACAGTAACAAGTCACCAGGACCAGATGACTTTCACCCAAGAGTTTTGAAAGAACTCAAATGTGAAATTGCGGAACTATTAACTGTGGTTTGTAACCTATCTTTTAAATCAGCTTCTGAACCTAATGACTGGAAGATAGCTAATGTGACAGCTGTAGTATGTCACTTTGGAGAAGGATAAAATGGTCTCAGATTTGACAGGATATTGACATCTTTCCAGTGTAGAACACAACATCAAAGGATTAAAACAAAGGAAGACTCATAGTCAGCATTTCTTTAAATTCATATCTGAAAGGTTGTATTATTTCCACCAGGTGCATGTTACATCAAGGGAAGGGTGTAGTAGAGACTAGTCTATATTTGTATGACTTACGTTAAACAGTCCACACGTACCTGGTGGGCATCCAGAATAGTAAATAAAACCCCTGTAATTCTCCTGCCTAAAAAAGCTAAAATACCTGGGGCACCCCAACTCAAGTAGTTTTAAAATTAGGTGAGGCAGAGTCTCTTTAATAATTTTATTAATCACAATTATAGTAATTGTTTGTTTTTAATTTTTGTAAGCTTTAGGTTTATTTTATTTTAACAGTTACACAAAATTGAGGGAGGATCCAATTATTTGATAATATAGACATTTTGATTCAAAAAGTTAGCTTTGTAAAACTATAAAGCACAAGCTGTCAATATTGTATGTCAAAATATACAGTACAAAGTAAATACTTAAACTAATAATTTCTGTTTTTAATATTTACTAATCCATTTGTAACAAGCCTAATTCTAATTCTGAATCCCTGGATTTTGATTCTAAGTTATCAAACAATAAGTTTTTTTAACTTTTCTGTAGATATTTATCAGTGTTAGTTTTGGGGGGAGGAAATCAAATGTTTACAGGCATTTGCTAGAAGGTTGCATGTGTGTACGTGTACAGAAATGATTGCCTGGCAATATCTCCAGAAAATTAAGAATTAAATGATTTTATAAACTTTTTCTGTAAGTGATGCTTCAGTAATATATAGGGTGAGTGTAGACTGTTTGCCACCAGCAAGAAATCATCCTAACATTTCCTTTTAAAAAGGGCTCCAGTGTCCTGAAATCCATTGTACTACTTAATCTAGTGGTGGCAGAAAAACTCTCCAGGTGGAGAAGAAATAAGGGAACATTTGACTTTGACTAGCCCTTTGAACATATATAGGTCCATGGTCCTTTTGTTAAATTACATTATTTGGAAGCATTTATGTACGGGTGAGAAACAAGTGGGCGGTGGTGTTTTTTGTATGGTAATATAAATAATAAAATGAAAAAGTATTTTGATATCCAGTTCCAGATCATTACTTTGTCCACATGGGGGCTGTACAAGACTGCAGAATACGCTGTTTTTGGAGTTTCCACTAAGACTGTTGTTAGTTTTTTGGACCATAAGAACAGCCCTATGATTTCTGGACCTTCCCTGCCATCCATGTTAACTACATTCCAGAAGTATATTGTTGTAAAGAGTACAGTAGAACAAGTGAAAAGGACTCCTCTTTCCCCTTTTCCTTTTTCCTCCTCCTCTCCCTAGAATGTGGATGCAAGGTGCTTTTCCTGTGTTCAGTACATGCTGGCAAAAGATAATTAACCCTGATAGCAAGCAGTTTTTAATATGTAGCTATGGAATTACAGTTTCCGTCATCAAACCACAGAAATCAAAGTAAATGGCACACCGATCTTGGTTGTGACCTCTATGTATAATACTAACAACAATAAATACTTATAATTGAAGGTTTTATTTTTATAAAATCTGATCACTGTTCTCCAAATATATTTAATGTTTAATATGGAGAAATTAACTCTAAATTACATATTAAAACTATGCTGATGCTGTTTGTTTAAATAACGTAAGTGCAGATTTAAAAATCAATTTATCTTCACTGCAGATACCAAATCCCTACTATACTCAAAGGCATATTTTAGGAGGGCTTTTATTGAGACTCAGCCTGAAGTCAATAGATGGAGAAGGAAATAGGTATGACAATAGGTATTCCACTTTTTTTTTTTTTTTTTGGGATAGCTAACTATATTTACAGTACTTTCTTGTGAAGTTGATAGGCCATGGCACAAAATGAACTGGAGTAGCCATAAACAGAAGGTCTTCAGGATACCTTCCTTCACATTCTTCAAATGTATTATTCTGTTTGTATTGTGGTAGGGATGAAAGGCTCTGATCAGGGTTGGGATTCCTTTGTCCTAAATACCACTTGGAAACATAAAAGAGCTTCTGACCTAAGATGCCAGTTTTGCAGATATTTACACACCTGATTATCTTATCTGATGTGAGTAGCCTAACTGAAATAATTGGAGTTGCATACATTCACTAAAAGTAAGAATATGCATAAATATTTGCAGGCTCAATGTCTAATTCAAGACAAGTTCAACAAGTGAGTGTAACCAAAAAAAAAAAGTGTTTTAAAGTGGAGGCGAGACAATGACTAACAGTAACACATCATTCCATAGATTGTGTCTTCAGCTTGATGGTTCTGAGTAATTTTTAAAGTTATTTTTATTTTAAAAACTATAGAAGACTGCTGGCTTTTATCCTAGCACTCTCTACTAGCCTCAAGCTAAATTGTGTTACTTATTTTAGAAAAGTAAAGCATTACTTAGAAGCAGTAATTATTCTAGTCCTCTGAAGCAATTGATTTTTTTTTTCTTTCTGAAAGATGTTGACTTGGGCTGACCTCCATTCATCTAGTTTTAAAAGATGGATGTGCCCCAAGAGACTATATGACCAAATAGAAATCATGCACTTAATTTTTGGGTATTTCATTTGCTTAGTGAGAACATGAAGATGCAGTTTTCCTGAGGAGCCAGGGAGCAATACATGTATTCTCAAAATACTGTCTGTGCTCAGTTGTCCTTTGAAAGTAAATTATTATTTCATTCAGTGAACAATGGAGGCCCGTGACTATAGGTGGACTCAATCGCCGCCTAGGGCGCTGCCTTCAATGGGGTGCCCGGAGCGCCCGATGATGACGTCAGTCCTTTGATGGCCTTGCAGGCAGGGGCACCGATCACGTGTTCCGCCTGGAGCGCCAGCTGCCGCAGCCCGCCTCAGCCCGCTCCTGTGGAGGAGATATGCATGGTTAAATATCTGAGCAGAGTGAATGCTACAGTCTGATAAAATTTGGTTCATATTTCAGAGATATTTGAAAATTTCTACTGTTGACAAAGTAGTAGCCTCTTTATACTTAAAGCTGCAACCAGATGCTGCTAAAAAGCCCTGACTTCCACCACCTGCCTAGAATACCTGGATTATAAAACTTGTTTGTAAAATTGCTAGAGTTACCATATTTAAATAAGATATTTAAAACTGCTTAATTACAGGTAACTAAAATTGGAAATTTGCGATGTTGACTTTTTGGTCTAACATTCTTGTCTCCCTCTGACTGAAAAGTAGCTTATTAATAACTTCAGAAATTTTCCATGAAGTTAAATCATCATCTTAGAGTAGTGTCCTGTGGGTGCTCCACTGTAGGTTGTCACGAGAACCACGGGTCCGATGATGCATACCCAAGGGGGGAAGGACAGAACCAGGTGGACCATTCTAGTAAATAAAAGATATTTTTATGATAGTGATGAATTTATAGTATTTATTCTAAGATTTTTAATTGACCATGTCAGTAATGAATTTACAATATTTATTATATTTATTCTACGAATTCTAGTTGAATGTATCCGAAATATAAGGATGGGAATGGCAAGGGGAATAGTCTCTGCTCTAAAGATATCAAGCTATACTAATTAATAATAGTGATAACTACAAACTCTATGTACTACCAAAATAACTATAACACTAAGCTATACAACAAGGAAAATCAAATCATACATACCAACTTATACAGCACATGGAACATTTCAAAGATATCGGTTCGGTTGCGAAGGCCTTGGTTACGCCTGAGAGTCGGGGGGAGGTGGCTGTTCGGTTGATCAGGCCGGCCGTGCTTTGAAGTATACGGGAAGGCACACGCATGGTGGTGCGTGTGTTGCGAAGACCTCCTCGAGCGAACTGTGCGATGGGTATTTATCCCCAAGTCTGCACATCGCTTTCCCGTGCTTACATATTACCATATACGGCCCAACGGTCACCAAGTGGGGGTATGTGTCACAAGGGCTGGGCCGAAACTATGCAGGTTTCATGCAACCAGGTAAGCCCTGCAGTTCTCATGCCAAGGTGATGGGTGGGAGAGTCCAAGGCTATTTTCCCCTTTTCACACCTTCCCTTTCCTAAAGGCAACGGTATGCAGGAAGGGTGCAGCCGGTTTCTCCCAAGGAGTATTGTGGCCCACTATAGCAAGAGCGGTCTGGCCTAACTTTTTACTGGGGGGTAGTTTTTTTTCTAACATAGGTGTTGGGCTTGTCTCAGCACCGCAGATTGGAGATCTTTTTCAACCATAGTCCACCGAACCGTGCATGTGCGAAGCGCATCTCGTGCCTTTTAGCACAGTTTGTGTGTGCATGCGGTCTGGCTCCTGCTAGTTCCTCCTGACCGTCCTCAGCCGCGGACGGAGTGAACCCCCTCTCCTCAGATTCCTGTCAGGATTGAGAGAGAATTTGTTTAGTTAGTTAGTTAATCATTTAGTTGTAGTCTTCGTTCCTATAGTTAAAGATATAGTTATATCGTTTAAAAAAAATTCCTTGTAAATAGTTAGCTTATTTAGTATAGTCGCCTCAGATGAAAAGGGACAACCATGCCCGGATCACCCGGCTTTAAAAAGTGCGGTGCATGCCGAGAAGCAATGCCCGCCTCTGATGGACACTCCCTTTGTATAAGGTGCCTCGGAGAGGGGCACATTCCGCAAAAATGTCCCCATTGCTCCAAACTAACTGCGTGAGCCAGGAGGGACAGGGAGATGCGTCTAAAAATGCTCCTCTTTGATAGACCATTACAACCACAAGGTACTGATGCTCCCCGTTCAGTGGAGCCTTCCCGGCCCACATCTTGGCGGCCACCATCTCCCAAGAAGACGAAGAAAAGACCTTTACCCTCTCGGTCTTTACCCCCGACGCAAGTCAGCGTCAGAGATAAGCCAGGCACCTTGGGCACATCCGCTTCATGCAGCCCCGATAAACTTAAACAGAGCCGCAGTACATCGGTGCAAAATCCATCGTTGTTCGGCTCCTCAGTGCCAACTGTGACATTGGTGCCACATTCAGCACCAAGCGCTCCACCGGCACTAACACCATGTAAGGCACCAAGCTGCTCGTTGGCACCAACTGCTGCCTTGGCACCGACTGCCATCTCGGCACCTGCTGTACCACCGGCACGGCCTATCATTGAGGCCCCGGTGCACCATCCCTCATTGGCACCGCACACGTACACAGTGCCGTTATACGAGGCACCGTAGGACATGCTAACAGTGAAACCAACCACACATGACAGACGGCACCCTGGGCCCATGGAAATCTCCACTCTGGCCTCATCCTCACCGGAACAATTCCCTGCTCACACCACCAGCTGCCAAAAGGCACGGAAACTGCCAACTCCTTCCACCAGCCCAGACCACATGCGCTTCTCCCCGGAGCTGCCCTCACCTTCTCCAGCACATTCAAGGCACTCACCAGGGCATCACACATGGCGAACTTATTGTTCCCCACAAGTCTAACCTCACTACCACTACTGGTACTGATGCTCCATCCTTACACTCCAGGGGAAGATCATGATCTCCCAGATCACCAATGCTTTCTACCCACTTGTCATACCATGCAACACACAAACGGGCATACTATACTAGGTCTCCACATAAGTCCTGTTACTATGATCGCTCACCAAACCGCTATCGCTATTACACTCATCATTCCCACTCATCTCGCCGGGACACATTATCGCCTTCATCTCCTCACCACTCACATTCCTCACCTTCCGAAGATCATTTGTCTGCACCACCCTTAACAAGACCACCAACTCCAACTGGTGCTCCGCCTCCCATACCTTCCATGTCACACACCGAGCAATACCAGCAACCTCCTTCTGAACAGGGAGAATTACCAGGACAATCACCCACTGACCAATCATCATCATCACCAGATGATGCAGTCTTTCAAGGTGACACTTCCCCATCAGATGACCTTCGTCCGTTCCAAGAACTGTTTAAGAGGGTAGCAGACAGCCAGCATGTATAGCTTGCTGAAGTACAACAAAAACAACATCATTTGCTCAGGAACCTTCAACCCTCACATCCAGCCAAAGTTGCACTACCGTTAGATGATGCCATCCTAGAAATAGCGGATGATATATGGCAGGTACAAGCCTTGACTCCCGCTACCAACAAAAAGCGGACAAGAAATATTTTGTTCCAGCGAAAGGCATGGAGTTTCTCTTCACCCAGCCACAACCAAATTCACTGGTTGTGGACGCAGCTCAGCAGAAGGCAAAGGCTCCGCAACAGAAACCCAATGGGGCAGATAACGTCTAGACCTGTTCAGCCGAAAGATATATTCTTCGGTGACACTGACCCTACGCATGGCCAATTATGCAGCATTATTGGCCAACCATAATTTTGACAGTTATGCGAAGTTGGTCCCACTTATGGAACACTTACCCAACACTAAGCGTGACATTCTTAAGGCAGTGGTCCAAGAAGGCTATGCAGCCTCCAGAACAGCTCTGAATATAGTCCTGGACCCAGTGGACATTGCCGTGCGCACCACAGCCACCTCTGTGGTCATGCTCAGAGTGTCATGGCTGCAACAGTCAGCTGTCCCAAAAGACCTTCTGTCTAAACTTGAAGATCTTCCATGTGACAGGCAGAGTCTCTTTTCCGAGAAAACAGACCAAGTCCTCCACTCAGGCAAGGATTCCAGAACCATACTCAGACCTCTGGGGATGTAAACCCCACGTTACCGGTGTAAGAGGGACACACCATACCAAAAGCAAAGACTATTCTCCCACCAAATGACCTCATATAGACAGCATGACCAGCAATGCAACAAACAGTGTCAACAGAGAAGACGACCCCCATCAAAAGTGTCTGGCCAGCACAACACCAGACAATAGGTTTGACGCTTCGGTCGAGGGACTCAGAACTATACCGCTCAATGACCACACTCGTGCCACAGACACTTTATTCCACCATCACCTAAGGACTTTTCAACGATGATGGTCCCATATCACCACCAACAGATGGGTCCTTCAAACCATTGAACTAGGTTACACCATCCCCTTCACATCACTGCCTCCCCCACCCCATCCCTCTTCAGGGACCCCTCTCATGAACCTCTGCTAAACCAAGAAGTACTTTGTCTACTGACCATTGGAACAATAGAGAAAGTTCCAGACGAGTTCAGGGGCAGGGGTTTTTACTCCTGATAATTCTTAACGAAAAAGTTGGGAGGTTGGAGGCCGATTCTAAACCTTCAAGGCTTAAATTGATATCTTCGAAAGCAACATTTCCAGATGGTTACCCTAACTACAATCATCCCGGCACTACACAGTGGAGACTGGTTCACGTCCTTCGATCTGCAGGACGCGTATTTTCATGTGGCCGTCCACCCGGCCCACAGAAGGTTCCTTTGTTTCCAAGTAGGTGCAGACCATTTCCAATACAAGGGCCTGCCCTTCGTTCTCTCATTGGCTCCCAGGGTTTTCGCCAAGACTCTGGCGGTGGTGGCAGCATACCTACGTCGTCTGGGTATAATGATGTTCCCTTATCTGAATGACTGCCTAATCAGAGCACCTTCGTCAACAGAAACGCTTCATGCCACAAATTCCTTGAGAGCAGTCTTTGAGGCGTTAGGCCTGCTTCTCAATATTCTGAAATCAGTCATGACACCCCATCAATCAATACAATTCATCTGTGCCCACCTCAATTCAACCAAAGCTCGAGCCTTTCTACCAATGACCAGGTTTCAAACAATCCAAGACCTGCTACAAATACTTTCTACCAGTCCCAAAACATCCATACTCCGCTGTCTACAACTCATGGGACACATGGCGCCCACGACGTATGTCGTGCAACACGCGAGGTTACACTTCCGGTGCCTTCAGTACTGGATAGCCACGGTATATACCCCGAACACCCACGACATCCACAGGACGGTTACAGTCTCTATGTCAAACAATTGCTGACTTGGTGGATTATCCCCAAGAATCTGGTGTCTGGCATACCCTTTCATTGTCCCCAGCCAACAATTCAGCTGACTACCAATGCATCACTCCTTGGGTGGGGCACCCACTTGAAACCCAAACAGGTGCAGGGCCTATGGTCCTCCAAAGAATCGTTGATGCACATCAATTTCCTGGAACTACGGGTGGTTTACAGTGCCTGCCAACACTTCCTCCCTGTAACCCAGAGCCAAGTTATACGAATCCCTACCGACAATATGACCACTGTATATTACATTAACAGACAGGGAGGAACTCGGTCCCAATCCCTTTGTGCTGAAGCGATAAGTTTGTGGAACTGGTGCAATCACCACAAAATCTCCCTTCCCACAGACTATCTCCTCGGACGGCAGAATTCCACAGCTGATGCACTGAGCAGATATTTCTCCATGAACCACGAGTGGGAACTACATCCAGAAGTACTCTCCATCATATTCTATTGCTGGGGGTTCCCATCAGTAGACCTCTTCGCCACTAGTCTTAATGCGAAGTGCCCCCAATACTGCTCAAGGGTCAGGATTGGACGGAACTCCATGGGAGACGACTTCTTGTGCAGTTGGAGTCACCGTCTTCTATATGCCTTCCCTTCCATGCCCTTAATCCCCAGAGTTCTGGAAAAGATAGTTATCGACAGAGCTACAGTGATTCTGATAGCCCCCTTCTGACCACAACAAACGAGGTTCCCTTACCTGTATCGCATGTTGGCTCGCTCTCCATATCCTTTGCCCAGATGCCACGACCTGCTCACACAGAACACTCGATTCATCCACAGACCGACCACCTTGCACTGATAGCCTGGTTGATTCCAACAAACATAGATGATATGTTCGCAAGCTGTCAAATTTTATTACATAGAAAATCTACCACACGGTACCACTTACCTTATAAATGGACACAGTTTTCTTCATGGTGTTCTGAGATGCACTTAGATCCCTACTCAGTCCAGAATCCGGTGGATAGGGACAATCTCGTACATCTTAAAGACTCTGGCCTTACCTGTGTTCCTATTAAAGTACACATAGCTGCTATCACTGCTTTCCGTCATTCAGTAGACGGCTTCTCAGTCTTTTCACAGCCCGTGACAGATTTATGAAGGGGATGGCTATCCTCTTTCCACACCATAGACAGCCTGCCAGACCCCTGGGATATGGAGCTAGTCCTGAACACTCTAACACAGAATCCCTTTGGACCTTTAGCAACATGTGACCTACGCCCTCTCACAATGAAGATCATCTTCCTGCTCGCGGTAACCTTTTCAAGGAGAGCTGGGGAACTGTCTGCCCTATCAGTTTCACCACCCTACACAATATTCACCCCTCAGGAAGTTTTATTACGCCCCCCTCAACCTACTTTTCTCCCCAAAGTAAATTCAGAGTTTCACGTAAACAAACCAATAGTCCTTCCCACGTTCTACCCTAAACTTCATTCTTTGACGGATCAAGCATACCTCCATACCTTAGATATCAGACAAGCATTGGCATTTTACATAGACAGAACTAGATCCTTTCAGAAGTTGCACATGCTCCTAATATCCATGGCTGAGTGCTCTATGGGCCATCCCTTATCAGCACTGCGCATTTCATCAATCATCATCGCCTGCATAAAGAAACGTTATGCTTTGCAAAATAGACCTCTACCACATGCGCTGAGAGCTCACTCAGTGCAAGCAATAGCCACGTCAATCGCTTTCCTGAAAGGGGTTTCATTGGGAGCAGTGCCGGACCGAGCCATACTTGCGCCGCGGGTGCACAGCGCATGCGCGGCTCCGCCCCGGATGCGCGGCGCCTGATTGACATGGTAAGGGGTGCTTTGCCACTGGGCGAGTGCCACATGCGCAGCCATGCCCCCGGGCACGCGGCACATGCACAGCCCCGCCTCCAGGCACCAATCTTATGTTGCCCACATGATAAACGTAACTACATTTAGGAGTTAGCTATTGAAATGGGATGAATTTTCACTGTAGCTCAATTGGAAGGAAGTGAGAGAGGTGCGGGTTTCCTTACTACACAGAAACAAACACCACATTCTTTCTGAGAAGATGAAAATGTTTAGGAAACATTGGCAAAAATGCATCCAACACAAATGTGAGTGTTATTAACATTGTAAATAAAGGGAGATATAAAACAGCAATCTTATTAACATGTAACCAGGAAAATGTAGGTAAAGTAAATCAGCAATAGTAAGTTAAAAGAAATTGCCATACTGTAGCTTAAATCCATGTTTTTTCCTCAGATTTGTTTATGGAGGTTCTTAAACTGGCTGAGGTGCCCTTGTTAGCTGACTGCTTGGACAAGTTATGGTGTAACTCGGGTTGGGTGGAATGCAGGAGGGAATGCATTAGGGATATGAATGAATAGTCAACTATAAGCAAATGCTTATCAGATAGTCAACTAGTTGCTTCTCTTCTCCCCCTACTCTTCCCCCCCTCGCTACCCCTGTCAGAAAGAGGCAACAAGGGGAGGAGGGAGTGGAAGGGGTGCTTCAAAGCTGCAGTGCCACATGGAGCTTGGGGCCAGACCCCGGGTTCCATGTGGCGCTGCTGCTTTGAAATGCTGCATGCATCCTGTGGCCAGCTGGGACTACCCCACTCATCCCAGGCTCCATGTGATGCTGCTGCTTAGAAACGTCGTGTGGAGCATAATGCTGGGCTCCCTGTGGCGTTTCAAAGAGGCTATGCTGCATGGAGTCCGGGGCCAGCCTTGGGGCTGTTGTTACACTTCAAAGGCAGAAGCGAACTGATGGACTAATCAAATAGTCGATGCAAATTGCATCAATTATTCGATTAGCTAATTAATCGAAATTTTACATTCCCAGAATGCATAGGACCTCTTCTACTATGGGTGATAAGCACTCTAGGCCATTTGGATGACAATGCCGTTTTAACATGGCTGGGGATCTGGTGAGGAAATATTGTGCTGAATATGGTTATGAACAAGCAAGTGTCTTCTGTGCTAATCAGAGTGATATTAATCCCACCTAACACCAAGGGAAAAGCGAGAATTTCTTGGCATGTTGCCAGATTTTGCCCGCCCTGTTTTGGTGTACTTTCTTGACATTTGCAGAGGTCCTATCTATTTGCTGGATAAGAAAGAAGGTTTTGAGTCAATTTAAATTCTGGATATTTATTCAAAAATCCTTTCTTTGTCAGTTTGTCCTTGGAGAGCAAATTGAACCAATATACATGAGTTTCTCTTGATATGATAGGAGTTCTCTGGAGGTATTTTAGCCTGAGTGAATTTGCCTAATCCTGATCTTCTCATGGAATTGCATACAATCTCTGGCCCACAATGATGCATTAACTTAATTCAATAGGGTTTAATTCAAGATATTGCAGGAATCTGTCACACTTATCAGCAGAATATTCTTGCATATGCAATGACAGCCCAGCTGGAGGAGGGGAGTGTAAAATACAGGGCAGAACAGTGATTTAACAGATTTGTTAGTTCTCAGCAGTATTTTAAAGTAAGGAATTATATTTTATAATAAAATAGAAAAAAAATTAATAATCGAAAAATGAATTATTACAAAAATCTAATAATACTGTACAGTGCCAGATTTTAGGATGTATACAGCAAGACAGTTATGAGATCAAGGTTAGTTCTTTAAGAAACAACAAAACAGCTTTGATAAGCTGATGGCTAGGTCAACCTTTACATACTAAATGCAAGTATTTCAAAACAATTGGTGTTTTGGTGGGGGGAAAAGCAATTGAATCGGGAACCCAGCAACTTAATTACAAGGTATTAGATATGGGAGCTCAGTGCAATGATTCTAGAAAGGCAATATTTTCATTTTCTGAGGCAAAATTCTGCTTTCTTCAAAGTACAGAAATTCCCTACAGGATTTTTAGAAATATATATTGTTCTTCAAGTAGTGTCCCTGTGGGTGCTCCACTCTGGGTGCTGGTGCATCCTCGCGCCGGTGACCGGAGATTTTCCTAGCAGTGTGCGCCATGCACGCACTGTGGCGCCCCCTTATGCCACCCCTTCATGCCGTTGGTGTCTGTTAGGTGCGCATACGGCGTGGCTTCCTCAGTTCCTTCTCTACCGTCCTCAGCAGCAGACAGAGCTTCTTTCCTTCCTTCTATTCTACAGAGAAATGACAAAAAAAGATTAATTCCCCTTAGTTTCCTCACATTTCCAAGTTTTAAGCCCCTGCACCCAACCCTATAACAAACAAACAAAAAAATTCCATCAGCCCGCCGCTTTTCGTCGTGCTTAATGCTTCAAAAGATATGAGTCGTGCCGGGATGCGATGCCTGTCTCTGATGGGCGTTCTGCATGTATAAAGAGCCTTGGAGAATCGCACCAAACACAAAAGTGCTCTCACTGCTCCAAATTGATGGCTAGAGCATGCCGCAACCTCACTAACAGACTAAAAACCTTCCTTTTTGAAAGGTCTCTCCAAACACCTTCAGAGCACCCAACATCTGCCTCAAAATCACCATCAGAGCCAAAAGTATGGACAAATCACATCCCTCTACCTCTTTTGACAAGTTTGTCTCTCAAATGAGACTATCTCCAGCCCAATCCTTACCCTTGGCACTGACTGCCTCGAGGGTCAGCACCGCGGACAGACCCGGAATATCGGGCACAGCACCTTCCAAGATGCCGGCACCGCATAAGAGGGTGCACTTGGAACCCAAACAAAAACAAGTGACACTGACAGCACCAGCCACACCCATCCGACCAACACAAATACCACTCGGCACCTAAGCAGCCAATTTGCTTGGCACCAGAGAGACCGCATGCCGATATGTCACCTCTAGACCAATCGGCACAGCCTACGCCCCTGGCACTGAGCAATACAAGAACCTCGGCACTGTCCCAGGAGCATCAATGGCACAATGCTCCTATCAGGAGCCTCCCCGCACCGGCATCCCCAGACTCCTCCATACAATCAGTGCGCTCTTATAGATAGCCGAGTCTCTCTCGTGTCCCGAGTGAAACCGGTGCCGAACCATGCAGCCATTTTTCTTCCCAGCAATCCAGCCCGGCACACAGAGCACCATCCTGGGACACTGGGACTGCTACATACACATACCCACCATCACCCTGCTATGCGCCTCATTATACATATCTGCCACCCCCCTTACTTGGGGCAATGGCAATCACGGGAGTCACGTCCTCATGCAAAGACTATAAGCAAATGCTTATCAGATAGTCGACACGCTAGTTGACTTGTTGCTTCCCCTCCCCCTTTTCTGCCTCTATCAGAAAGAGGCAACGAGAGGGGGGAGTGGAAGGGATGCTTCATCATGATCATCTATTGTAACCTCCTTCACATCATAGACTACAGAAACTTTACTCATCTGCTACTGTATTAGGCCCATAACCTCTGACTAACTGAAGTCCTCAAAACTTGATTAAAATACTTC
This sequence comes from Pelodiscus sinensis, assembly GCF_052426305.1. Taxonomy (NCBI): domain Eukaryota; kingdom Metazoa; phylum Chordata; order Testudines; family Trionychidae; genus Pelodiscus; species Pelodiscus sinensis. Next base: position 213,232,465 of record NC_143052.1, read on the forward strand.
AGATTACAGAAAATCCACTATTTACTTTATTGATAACTAGCAAGTGACTCATGCCCCCACACTGCAAAGGAAAGAAAAAAAAAATCACAGGATCTCTTGACAATCTGACCTGGAAGAAAATTCCATCTTGATCCCAAATATTGAGATTTACAATGAGATTGCTGACATTTGTGGGAGGAGGAGTTAGGAAGTTGATATTATTGAAATTAATCACTGTGTTGGAATGAATAAAAAGCAAGGAGCCAGTCAAGTGGCTTGGAAAGTCAACTGCAGGCATGCTTATAAGATCTGACATTGTAAACATGATAAGATGCATGCAAAACTTTGCTGGGAAAGAATTATCTAGATGAAGAGGGATGTGAGTTACTATAGTGTCCCATTTCTGGCAGTTGGAAATATTTGCAATTAGCAGACTTACCCATTGTTGCCTGGGTCCTTCAGGGCAGAGCCTTGAGGATGTGCAAGGGCAGTGCAAGAGTGAGGGTTGGGGGCTGAGGAGGGACTCCTCTCCCACCAGGGGCCTGTTCTCCCCATCTCGGCCCCCTCCCCTGCAGCCATCAAGGGCCTTTTTTCCTGCTCCTCTCATGTTTAGAAACCTTCCTCCGATTTGAAGACTAAAGTGGCTGGTGGCCAATTTATAGCCATTTGTTTGCCAATGTTGATTCTAAAACACTACTTCCCTGGTGTCTATCTCTCTGATGCATTTACTGTGAGCAATTACATATCTCCTTCAGCCTTTATTTTGTTTGGCTAAACAAGCTACACTCTTGTAAGTCTCCAGTGATCATCCTAGAATCATTTCTCTGAACTTACTGCAATTTGAATTAATCTTTCTTAAACATTGGAAACCAGAATTGTACACAGTTTTCTGAATGAGGTCTCACCCTGTTTGGTATAATGGCATACAACCTGGGATTGCATTAGCCTTTTTCATAGTTGCATCATATTGGTGGCTCAGTCATCCTACCAGTACACACAGATCTTTCTCCACCTCTGTCTTCACCAACTGGTAGGTTCCCAGCTTATAACAATTTTTTTTGTCATTTCTACTTAAATGTATGAGCTTAAACTTTGCATTATTAAGATTCAACCCATTTCTGTTAGTCCAGTTTACAAGGTCACCGAGATCTTTTGGTTTGTTATTTTGGTGGTCCTACATATTAGCATTACCTCCCCACTTTGTGACAGCCACGGTTTTATTAGCAGATGCACATACTTCATGCCAGGGTTATTAATCAAAATGTTAACTAAGGTTGGTCCCAAGATCTTCAGGAATTCCACTAATAAACTCCCTGTAGTCTGACAGTTTAATTTTCAGTATGTCCTTTTGTGGTTTCCCCTTTCCTTCTGTTCAATGGGAAGTTCTTCTTATTATGGTAAAAGCTGTTATCTTGAAAGTTGGGTAACTGGAGAGTGCCTTTTACTTGAATATTCTGGTTAACTGAGAGTTATACAGCCGGTCCCCGAGTTGCGAACGGTCGAGTTACGACCATTCGCATTTACGACCAAAGCTCCCATGGAGCGGTCGTAAAGGCGGTCCCCGAGTTATGAACACGACCCGCGCTTATGAACGCGCAGTTGCTATGTAACTCAATGGGGTCCGAGTTATGAACAAATTGAGTTATAGCCAAGTGTTTGGTCCGTAACTCACTCGTAACTCGGGGAGAGGCTGTACTTTACTAATGGAATACTACTTTCTAAAAAATTAGAACAAGATAAAATGAATAAAATATAAAAAAATATGCAAGTACTCATGATCCAGCACATACTGGACTTCCCTGGTCTGGCACCCTCTGAACCTGGTCATAGTCAATGTGCTCCCATTTTTTGGTTCGTAAAATATGTATGCGTATAGATAACCTACTGTGCAGAAAACTTTATCTTATAACACTACGTAGCACTACAGACATACACAGTGTATACCCAGATCATTAAAAACACACGACATGAAAACCATGTTGATCCTAAGTTAATCTTTCTTTGATTCAGCACAAACTTCAGGATCTCGCAGTACCTCAGGATCATCATTACCAACATTACTTATCATTGAAGATGTAGACGGTGGAGGAGATTGGGCTGAATCTGTAATGGCCCAATGACACCCTGGAAGCTGCTTTTTTGAATAATCCTCTGATTTCAGTTTGTTTACTTGTCTTCTGCTTCTTTTCCAAAAAAGTGAAGTGCAGGATATGCAATTGCATAACGTGGGCAATATGCTAGTTCTGGTTCCTAGACTGAAGTTTTGAATTGGGAGTTATCAGAAATGCCAGTTACTTGAGCTTTCTGGTTAATTGAGTGTCAGATAAGAGAGCTTTTACTGTATCTTAAGAAAAGCTTTCCTAGGCTGCATAAAAGCTTCAGAGGGGTAGCCGTATTAGTCTGTAAGGGTTTGTCTAGACTACAAGCCTCTTTCGAAAGAGAGCGTGTAGATGACAACCACTTACTTCAAAAAAGCGAGCCGCTTTTTCAAAAAAGGGCACCCAGGCAGTCTGGATGCTCTCTTTTGAAAAAGCCCTGTTTGCATTCAATAGAACCTTTTTTCGAAAGAGCACTTTAGAAAAAAGGCGTTATTCCTCGTAAAATGAGGTTTTCCACGGTCGAAAAAACTGCTGCGTTCTTTTGATTTAATTTCGAAAGAACGCAGCAGCAATCTAGACGCAGGTGAAGTTTTTTCTAAAAAAGGCCACTTTTTTTCAAAAAAAACCAATAGTCTAGACCACACCCTAACTGGAAAAACTTAAAAAAACAATGAATAGTCCTGCAGCACTTTAGAGACTATCAAAACACGTAAATGACATCTTAAGCTTTCGTGGGCATAGCCCACTTCTTCAGATGAAACTGTATGTCACAGTATCCTGAGAAACAAGGAACTATTGAAACCAAAGGAATGTATGATCTTTACTGTTAATTTCAAAGGTGACCATTCTGAATTCCTTGTAAGATAACCTAATATTTCTTACATTATAGCTAAATTTGTTATCTTTCATGTTGGTAAACAAATGATTTTATCAGTTTAGGAATACTACTGAAGTATTAATGAGTTAATGTTGAAAATGTATGTTCTCATTACTGATTGTAGGAATGTGGTATAAAATTGCTAACTTTGAATTATGAATCTGATATTAGATAATACAAGTTTTTTGAATGTTTGCTCATCTTATTAATGTTTTGAAATTATTTAGGACAAGATTAAAATAGAATATTTTAATTATTGGGAATTATTATTATGATTTTATAATGAACCTGGGAGTTATTTAAAGGTAGCATCAAATAGAGGAAACCTTCCTTTCTCCTCTTATGAGAAAGTTGAGAGAAACTCTCCTCAAATTAAAGTTAAGCAAAAGAACAAAGAAGATGAAAGCTTTAACTTAAAAATTAAGTAGAATTCTGGAAGAAATTACCAAAATACTTCATTCAGTTGTTAAGTGGTTCAAGAGGAAGTGGCAATGGAAAATTTAGCCAAAAGATTTTTCAACGAATCTGTTGGAATATACTTCAATAATGCAAAACAAGAAATTTAAGTCAAAAGAAAAGGGTTGGAAACTGTTGAAGAGGTGAACTTTTCTAAAGATTGGTTGCCCTCTACTGGATGACTACAAAACATGAAATGACATTTTGACTTGTTCAGATGATGAATTTATTAACTGCAATCAGTGTGCCCTCTAAGATTTTCCATCCTTGAGCAGGTTGAATTTTCTTTTGGGTGGGTTGAAATTTCTTATGTTGAGGTAGTGTGTGGATATGCACCCACCAGTACAAACAAAAACCATAGTCCTTAGGTGTGGAAGAAAAAATATTAAAACAAAGAATAATTAACAAGGAGCAGTGCTTATGATGTTTATTTAATATGAAATCAAATAAAAAATTAACACTACCCTTGGCTGAAGAAATGGGTTGTGCCCATGAAAGCTCGTGATATGTATATATATTTTTTTGGTCTAAGGTGCTAAAGAACCACTGTTTTCTGACATTTTTTTTTTTTTGGTTACAGACTAACACAGCTACCCCTCTGAGACCTGCATCCTCATTGTTTCTAACAGACAGATGCATGTTTCAAAGATCTTGCAAATAAGGTTTCATCCTACAAAACCACTACTTCTAACTCATAAGAGCCAGAACTCAATCAGAGAGGAAAGATCTGGTCTTAATGCAATACAGTTTACCATGTATGAATTAGTAACACAGGATTTAAAAAATCATTAAGATCAGTTAGAATCTTTTTTTATTTTAAGCCATTAATGCTTATGTAAACTTGGAAATGTAATCATGCAAATGTCCTGGTGCAAGCGCACACACATATACGCATGCCTTGTCTTGTTTCAACCAAATCCATCCCCCCACCCATTTGCAGCTTCTGCACATGTAGATTGTGGCTGTCTTGTTTCCTGCAGCTAGGGAGGGAAGCTTTCCAAGCATGGACTCAGAGAGTTAAAAAGGGAAAGGCTAAAGTGATCAGAGATGCTAAAACTGGGGAGTCCCATTTTCAGTGACCGCGCAGGGACAAGTTTGGTCTTGCTCTCACTGTAGGAGATACTAAGCTGATTCCAAACAGGGTAAAAGTATTAAAGCACCAGAGAGGGGGAAGAGAGAGGTGCTGTCTTGTTACCATGGAGCCAGGGAGGGGAGCAAATTGGCAAGAGCAGGAGGAAAATACGAGGCAGAGAAGTAAAAAGAGCAACTGTTTTGCTCTGAATGGGCAGCTGGGGAGTGGACACGGGAAAACGGGATCCCTACCCAACCAATTCCCCAACAAGACAGAGGCAAAGGGAGGAGCAGAAAGGAGGGTAGGCTGCTGCCCTTTTAGCAGTACACAGGGCAGGGGAGGATTTGTGAACAAAGCAGAGTTGACCCATTTCCTGTAACTTACCCAGCTTTTCCCACATGGCCAGTGGCAGGCAATGAAGCAGGATCCCTCCCCAATTCAGCCTGCACCTTCACCAGGATCTGGGACACATGATCCCCTAAGTACTTCCTGTCTCTGATTGGAGAACTCACTCCCTGTTTCTCCCTCCCCCCCCCCCCCCCCCAGACCTTCCAGGAGAGTTGTGGGAGATCCCAAGTAGAGGCTGGAGCCAGTACAGCAGGCAGAAGTTGCTGCTCCTCCACCCTGAGAGCGCAAGTGCCCTGCCTTCCTCCCCCACCAATCAGCTGAGCTCGCTACCTGTAAGGGGAGCTCTGAACCTCTGCACGGGACTCAGAAAAGGGTTGCACAGCCACTCAGCTTACAGGGAACCTTGCCTCTGCAATCAAATCTTTGTATGTCTCAATTTTAAACTTCCCAGTGGGAAGATGCTAGAATCATAGATTGATTCATTTTTGGAATTGGACCAACTTTTCAATGCAAAGGAATGGAAAGATACCACACAAGTTTTGCAAAATTCAAGTTTGTTCTCTCCACCTAAGAGAGTCTGTGGTTTCTCTTCATTGAGAGATTCAGTCTTTGTCCAAAAGCCTTAAATACAGAAGCATCCTGATCTCAACTCAGATGAATGTGTCCTATTAATGTAGAAAAATGCTCAGTGATTGTGTCCCCAAGAGATAGTTTCTTCTAATTGAAAGCCCTTTATAACAGGGATGTCAGCATGTAGACAACTACACCGTTAACCAATAGGCCTAGCCATATCAGTTAATCGTGTCGATGACATGCATTTCCCACCCACCCACCCCATGCCTCTGTATCAGAAGCAGCGGAGGGAGGGGAGTGGCAGCTGGTGCCTATGAGGAGCTGGTGGCAGGCAGGCAGTCTGTGCAAGAAGCTGGATTTTAAACTGTCTCCCCTCGTGGACCACCTCCTGCCTGCCCAGACTCCCTGTGGACAGAGACTGCTCTGAGGCAACAGCCTACATACACAGGGACCTCAGACCCCCTGAGGATGGGGCTGCTGCTACCCCACACTGCTGCCTCTGTACAGAGCAGCAGGCAGGCAGTCTGCATAGGGAGCTGGTTTTTAAACTGTCTCCCCTTGTGGACCAGCTCCCGCCTGCCACCCCATGCTTCTGCCTCTGATATAGCATGAGGTTGCAGGGGACTCCACAGGAGTGGGGCTGGAAGTACACTGGCCGCCAGCCCTGACTCCGGGGACCAGCACATAGTCCTGTACAGGGCTCGACAATCTATGTAATCTACTCGCCTGTGGTGAGTTAGTTACAAGCAGAAAGAGCCGGGTTTGGGAAATCTGCGCATGTGCAGAATGATCTGCGCAGGTGCAGAACGCCGGACAGCGCGGCTGGTGAGTGGCACTCGTCACGGCTTGGCGAGCCCTGGTCATGTAACTGCTAAGATTTCATGCAGTTACATGACTATTCAATTACACGATATTTAACCTCTCTACTTTATAAGATGACAACTTGAATTTTTGAACTTGAAAAGCCCAGAGTCCTAAATATAATTGGGATGTGCAATTGTAATCTCAAAGTCTGGGGATGTTGGTAAATATTTCTAAATTAATGTACTTCCTTGCATCTGTCTAGTATTTATTTAATTAGATAGATGGCACTCTAACTTCTATTTCAATCTGAAGGCAAGGGTTCTTCCTAAAATCAGTTTGGGAGTGTTGTGTATAGGGATGTAAGCAAGCATTCAACTACTTGCTTCCCCCCTCCCCACTGCCTCTGTATGAGGCAGCAAAAGGGGTTAGAAACAGGAGCTGGTGCTGCGGGGAGCTGGCTTAAAAGCCAGTTCCTCCCGGTACCGTCTCTGCCTACTCCCACTGCTGGCTCTATTGGGTAGGGGATACAGGAAGCTGTTTAGCAGCAGCCCCTGGTCCATGGGGGTCTCAATGAGGACCTGGGCCGCTGCAAACAGGGGTTACTACTGTATTGGCCTGGGATACTGTGAACAGGTGCTGCTGGACCTGGTACAAGCTTGGACCGAGCAGTCCCGGCTTGTTCAGGCTCTAGACTGCTACGCTTCTGCGTTTTAAATGTAGTAAGATGCCAGTGGCTCTTACTACATTTAAAATGCACAGTTGCAGTGGTCAAAAGATATATTGGCATTAGAAAAGGTTCAGAAAAGGGCAACAAAAATGATTAGGGGTTTGGGATGGGTCCCATATGAAGAGAGATTAAAAGACTTGGACTTTTCAGCTTAGAAAAGAGGAGACTAAGGGGGGAAATGATAGAAGTCTCTAAAATCATGACTGGTGTGGAAAAAGTGAATAAGGAAAAGTTGCAAGGAGTCCTGTGGCACCTTATAGACTAACAGATGTATTAGAGCCGTGGTCCCCAACACGGTGCCCGCGGGCGCCATGGCGCCCGCGGGGGCATTTCAATATGCCCGCCAGGTGCTCGGGGCTGGCCTGGCCCCGGGCACGTGGCGCACGGGCGCTTGCGGGGAGAGCGCGCTTGGCGGGGGGAGTGCCGGGCACTCGGCGGGAGGCGGCGGGGGGGAGCGCCGGCCCCGGGCACTCGGCGGGGGGGGGGGCCGGCTCCGGGCCTGCGGCCCTTGGAGGGGGCCCTGCCCCCGGGCGCGCAGCTATGGGGGGGCCCCGCCCCTGGGCATGCGGCTAGTTGGGGCCCCGCCCCCGGGCGCCCGGCGGGCAAACGGCCACGCCCCCTGGCGCCTGACAACCTAAAAAGGTTGGGGACCACTGTATTAGAGCATAAGGTTTCGTGGGCAAAGACCCACTTCTTCAGATGCAATAAGAAAAAGTTATTTATTTATTCCCACAATATAAGAACTAGGGGTCATCAAATAAAATTAATAGGCAGCAGGTTTAAAACAAACAAAAGCAAGTTTTTCTTCACTCAGCACACAGTCAACCCGTGGAACTCCTTGCCAGAGGATGTGGTGAAGGCTAGAATTTTAACAGGGTTCAAAAAAGAGCTAGATCGATTCATGGATGTTAGGTCCATCAATGGCTATTAGCCAGGATGGGTAGGAATGGTGTCCCTAGCCTCTGTTTGTCTGGAAATGAGTAACAGGAGAGGAATCACGTGAGGATTACCTGTTGTGTTCCCTCCCTCTGGGGCATTTGGTATTGGCCACTGTCTGCAGACAGGATATTGAGCTAGATAGATCTTTGGTCTGACCCAGTATGGCCGTTCTTATGAGCCCGCTCCAGGAGCAACCCCTGCTGTGGCTCTGCAGAGTGCCTCCTCTTTTCAACTAATCATAAGTTGATACAAATTGTATTGACTACACAATTAGCCAAATAACTGCTCTTTAACATCCTTAGTTGTGTACCTTCAAATGCTCCTAACATTTAGGACTTTTTCTCTCCTGGCTAAGCATTCCTTTTATAGCCTGTTCATGGGCTATAGGATCATTTAACATGATACAAGAGCATTCTTTTTTTGAATTTCCATGCAGCTGTTAAGAGATGGATTAACATTTCTTTTAGGATTAAACGTAATTAGAGACATTTGTGGGATTAAATTTTATTTCCAGTTAAATTCATGTATCGTCTAAGAATCAGAGTTTCAGTATAGTAATTGAACAGAGAGGAGGAGGAAGGAATTGACTGACCTCTTAAATATTGAAATGTGGGAAGATGTCAGCAGGGAACCATTTGGTATCTGTTCTCACAGCTACATTTCCCTTTCAACATAACTCATAATATCTTTGGTTACAGTTGCAATTGTAACTAAGAAAAAAAAGGAGAAAGACATTAAACAGTGCTTGTAGGTTAATCCAAATGACTACACATGCTTTACCCCCTCCCACCTCTATTCCCTCCTGCTGCCTCTGTATCAAAGGCAGTAAGGTGGGAAGGTGGAAGCCAGTGCCTGTGGGGAGCCAGCTTTTAAGCTGACTCCTCATGAGCACTGGATCTCACAGAGCTGCCTGTCCCCTTCCCATTCCCCCATCCCTGTGGCTGCCTCTGATACAGAGGCATCAGCATGGAAGGTGAGGAGTGCAGGCGGGAGCAAGTACATGTGGGAAGCCGATTTTCAAGCTGGATCCCTATGCATATTGGCTCCTGTGGAACCTCTTGCCCCCCTCTTGCTGCTTCCCTCGGAGGCAGTGCAAGGGGGATCCAGGTGGGATCTGGCTTGGGGGAGATGGCCTAAAAGCCGGCTCCCCAGGGGTACTGGCTTTGCAGAGCTACCTCTTCTCCCTCCCACTGCTGTGCTGCTCCCTCTGTATCAGAGGCAGCAACCCTGGGGGAGGGAAAGGGAGAGTGAAGCGGAATGCCGGAGCAGCCCTGCAGGAAGCTCGGGGATCGAGGCTGAGCTCAAGCTACGGATCACTGATAATCCACCAACTGCAGTTTGAGAACCGCTGTACTAGAGCAAAAACAAAAACTCTCAGCAATAATCCATAAGAGTAGGGTGATTTTTTTTTAAATGCACTAGTTCTTTGGCTCTCTTTTGATTTTTTTTTCATTTTCTTTTATTAAAATTCCTTTTTCCTCCTCTGGTTTTAGTTGTGGATGGATTTCTGAAAACTGATGAAAGGCAAAGATTAGCAAAAGAAAGAAGAGAAGAAAGAGAAAAATACCTAGGTAAGTTGACCTGTGCATTTTTGAAAGCTATAGATGAGTTTTTAGTGGGGCTTATATTATTAAAAGGAAAATAATCACGATTTTCCTTCTCTGGATTGAAAATGTTATATTTCAGTCTATTTTTGTTTTTCTATCCCCTTGAAATCATTTACATTGCTGGAAAATTTTAACAGAATCTAATTCACTTTTAGATCGAGAGCCTAATGTTCTAGGACTTTTTCAGCTGATATCAGTGTACAGCACTTCATAGTCTATGGTTAACAATCAAGTTATCTTCAGTAATTTTATATTGAATATTACGAATGCGATATTAATATATGTTTAGATAATGACTTTTTGGAAGCTGATGTGTATGATTCTGTGACGAAGTCAAGTCTTGAATAATATCTAAAATGAAAAATTGATTGGTTATGGCATTGTCATTTTATCTTATGAGTCTTTTAACTACCTTAAAATTTAAACTGAAGTTAGTGAGAGAGGCATAAAGTAGATATGTTCTTTGCCTTGCTGTCACATGAATGAAAGTTTACAAATTCTTTTTCAGTTGTGGAAGGCAAAAATTATTTTCAGACTCATTGGTGTAGTTTCCGATGCTTTGAAGAACCTAATGGGAAACGAAGGGAGAGGGAGACACAGACCTTTCTCTCTCTGAATAATTTTTTCTACCACATTATTACAGACAGGGCAGGTTGTCCAAAACTTTTTAGAAGTCCTGCTTTCCGTTCCTTATAACTCTGCCAAACTTTCAATATTTAGATTGAAATTTGCCTAGTATTTTTGGAAGATTTCACCAAAATTATTCTGTTGGCAAGAACAAGGCTGAAGAAAAGATGATATTTTGCTCATGTCAAAAGTCTCTGGCAACCTATTCTTTGAAAAGTTGCAGTGCCTCCATTTTTTTGAGTAGGGACTTGAAATTTAGCAGGGCTGTGGCCTTTGTGTGACCTTTATACTGCAGTTAGACACCTGCAGCTGGCCCATGCCAGCTGACTTGGGCTCTTGGGTCTGCCAACAAAAAGGGGAAAAGAGGATTTTCGCTGGCAGTGCAGCAGAGCTAAGGAAGGCTTCCTGCTCGCCTTTGCTGCATGCTGCTTTCAGAAGTGGCTGGTGACATGGCACGTCCCTGCAGCCTCGGACAAGGGGCAAGGCGCCTCCTCCTGAGTGCCAAATCCTGTAGCTCCCACTGGTCCCAGTCTCATTGCCCAGCTAGTCCTTGTGTTAGTCCCCCACTTAGCTCCTCAACTGATCCGTCTCTCTTCCCCATCCTTTCCTACAGCTCCATACCCATTGGCTTTGACTCCCAATCCTCCTCTTCAGGTTCCTGATTTAGTTCTAGTGTCTGAACCTTCCCCTTCTGGCTCCTACGCTAATCTCTTCGCCCAAGTAATCGCAGCTTTCTCCCCTGCACTTTTATCTGATGTCTTCCCACCTTCCCCCGCCTCATTGATTCTCACTCCCATTCTCCTTGCCCATTAGTCCTACTCTCCATATTTGGCTCCTCACTCAGTCTCAGTCTGCCAGTCCCTTCCCCATGTCCTTGCCTGTATCCCAGTCTCATTTGGATCTTGCTGCCAGTCATAGTTTCCTTTCGCCACTCCGTCCGCCTGCAATTGCAGTCTCTCCACCCCTTGCAGGCTCCTTATTCCACTATACTCCCCCTGCCCTCTCCCCCCACATAGACCAGTCCTGGTTCTTGTTCTCTCTGAACTCAAATCAGGTATCTTTCTCTCCCATACTGATCCCAGGCTTCAAGAGCACATCAGGGAGAGTCTCCCTCCTCTTATTTCAGGTGCCCACATCTGGCACTGGCACAGGCTGCTGCAGCCCAGCACTGTTCTCGCAGAGAAAGCCCTGCCGAGAGCCAGACTGCATAATATTCAGTCCATACAGAATCTTTGGGGAATTTGTCAACGAAAAATCTAAAATCTCCCTATTGAGCATGTGCAAACTGTGATTTTTCTAAAGCGTCTATTGACCAGTTTTTGGCAGCTTTCCACCAGGATAGGAAAGGGCACATCCCTGACAGTGGGAATGTCTAGTTTGCAATTAGACACTCCTGGCTTGCCCATGCCAGCTGACTTAGGCTACAGGACCCTAGCTAAGGGGCTGTTGAATTGCAGTGTGAATTTTGGGCTCAGACTGGGTTGCAGGCATTAGGACCCTTCAAGGTGAGAAGCTCCCAGAGTTTGAGCTTCAGCCTGAAACGAAGCCTCTACAATCACAGTTAAGCAGCTCTTTCACTCAATCCCTGCAAGCAGGCCTCCCAGCCACAGTTCCAGACCCTGGGACAGAATAGTCAATGCAGGCACAAACCCTGCAGCATGAACTTGGTCCAACTGACATTTGGGCGGTGCTGTGCCTGTGCTGGCTGGTGCCCAGTGAGCTGCTGGCTGCACTGCTGAGCCTGCTCTTCTGGCACAGCCAGGCTTCCAAATGCCCTCCTGGTGGGGTTGCCAACTGTTGTCTGACCATGCAAACCCAAAGACCCTTTGCCTTGCCCCACATTCCATCTCCTTCACTCTCCCTCACTCACTTTCACCAGGCTAGGGTAGGTGGTTGTAGTGGAGGAGGGGGGCGGTTAGGGTCAGACTCTGGGAGGGAGTTTGGGTGCGGGAGGAGGGTGTGGGATGCTGGCTCTGGGAGGGAGTTTGGGTGGTGACAGAGTCAGGGGATGGTGTTTACCTCTGACAGCTGCTGAAAGCGACTTGCACACTCTTCTGGCAGCAGCTTTTAGGCTGCAGGGATTTTCTGTGCACTGCTGCCCACAGGAACTGCACCGGTGGAAGAGGAATGGATCTCAAAATGGTTAGGTGGGGAGACTGGAGCTGGAACAGCCTGACATATGGAGATGGGGACTAACTGGGTGAGGCAAATAGGACTGGATGTAGGATTTTTCAAACTTTAATAATATTCTGTTAATGTAGCTTTTAGTGTGCGTGTAATATATATTGAAGTGGGTGTGTATATTCACTCTTCTACCTTCATATCTATTCTTAATTATTTTTCTATTGCCTTTTACCTTAAGTTTGCATGAGAACTGCAGCTTTCTTAATTTGATTCACTCCTGCTGTTTATTCCCCCCATACACTTGAAATAACAGTCCTGTTTATCATGTTGCAGTCATCATTCTATAGCAATAAATTAATATTTCAAAGAGTATTATAACTTTCATGTGGAACAAGCAACTGAGACAAACTCAACAACAAAAATACATTTTCTTCATATAAATAGCCAGAGGTGACAAACAAGGTAACTGAAAAGTACAAAATTACTACCAGAATAATTTCGGTTAACAGAAGCTTTCCATATAGCTTGGGCAACCATTTCAATTCTTTCTTTAAAGAAGATACTGCAAAAGAAGATAAAAGAGAACAATCAGCCTTTACAGTTCCAAAACCCACATTCCGCTCTTTGTCTACATGACTCCCTTTTAAAGCCACAGAAGGCATTCATGTGCACAGAAGAATTTAGCCATAAAGGAACTCATAATATATACAGAGGCAGGTCACTTGTTAGTCTGATCATACCATTCATGAAAGAAATGGATCACCTGCCAGTTTGCAAACAAAGAGTTTGCTCATTACTTATTATACTAATTAGATTTTTTTTTCTTGTTTGCCAGCCTAGAGTATTTTTATACATTTTGTTGGCGGGTGTGGTGTGTGGTGTGTTTGTTTGGTTGGTTGGGTTTTTTTGCACCAGTGTGTCCTGTATATTTGCATTTTGTCATACTGTTAAATGAGTTTATGGGAGGGGGGGATAAATTCAAGTTAAGTGAATCTTTTTATTTATTTAAGCTGCCCGGGAGCAGCAAATTTTGGAGAAGGAGAGAAGAGCAAAACTTCAGTATGAAAAGCAAATTGAAGAACGATGGAGAAAACTGGAGGAACAGAGACAGAGAGAGGAACAAAAGAGAGCAGCTGTTGAAGAGAAGAGGAAACAGAAGCTCAGAGAAGAGGAGGTGAGGTACATTGGCATGGCATATAGTACAGCCACCAGTAGCATCACTGTAATATAAGAATGCTTATGCTTTCAAATGAGCTATCCAATAATTATGACAATAGGACTCAGCCTTTGCTGCTATAAGGACCATTCTTGCTACAGGCTATTAGCCAATCATTATGCCTAAACTTACAGAGCATATCTGAGAGATGCACAAATATTGTTTTTACATTTATCTGTATGTGTTGAGGATGTTTTATTGAGCACATTGAATGGTATACAGTACTTTGCAAATTGTACAGAGATGAAATGCTCTGTGGGCTGCAGGGAAGGAAGTATTTGAGAAAATTAGCACTGCATCTCTGAAAGTTGATCATTTCTGACACCATTAATTTTTCGTAGGTTTTTGTTTGTTTGTCCCCATGTGTTTCTGCACCCCATGCACTATTCAGCCTCTGCCCCAATCTGTGACCCCTCCTATGCTCTCCATCTACCCCATATCCCATGTTCCTGACCTGGCCCAATGGGTGTGATTCTGTGAGGAACTTGCATGCTTCCACCCGGCAACAGCTGCTTTCTGTTCTGGTGGCATGCCTTTGCTGGGGGAAAGACATACCGTATTTTTCCGGCCTATAAGGCGACTGGGCGTATAAGACGACCCCCTAATTTTTTAGTTAAAAGATAGGGTTTCATCTTATACCCCAGCGCCCCTCCGCCTCCTTTGCTCCCGGTGTCCCTGGTCTGCTGGAGATGGTCCCCAGCAGACCAAAGGCACCGGGAGCAAAGCCGCAGCAGCGGCGGGGTCCCGTGCCTCTGAGGCTTTGCCAGAGCAAAGTCTCAGAAGCGCGGCACCCCCCGCCGCTGCGGCTTTGCTCCCGGTGCCTCTGGTCTGCTGGGGACCGTCTCCAGAAGACCAGGGACACCGGGAGCAAAGCCTCTGAGGACGCCCCGGCAGCGGGACAGCCCCGGCGCACCTGGGCTGCCCCGCCGCTGGCTTCCCCCGAGGCTTTGCAAAGCTGCGGAGGGGCTCCGGCGGCGGGGCAGCTCAGGCGCGCCTGGGATGTCCCGCAGCCGGCTTCCCCCGAGGCTTTGCAAAGCCGCATACCTGGCGTATAAGATGACCCCCGATTTTGGGGGGATGTTTTTTAACATCAAAAGTCGTCTTATACGCCGGAAAATACGGTAATTACAGGACTTTTTCAGCAGAATGCATTTTCTGTAGAGAAAAAAAGTTCTGCACGGTACATGAAGTCTGTGCATGCACAGTGGCACAGAATTCTTTCCAAGATTAATATACTCATTTTAATATTAAATATTGATGTCCTGCTTTATCTTTGAAGTGGCTACACACGTTATGAAGTACAGACTAGAGTTGGTCTGGCTGCTGACAGAGACAATGGATGTGGGGTATGATACAATTCCTAAGGGCATGCCTACACTAACCACTTAGATCAAACTGTTAGATCAATTTACAGCCACCAAAGTGGCTGATGTCCACACTACCCTCCTTCTGTCAGTAGTTGCGTACTTACCAGGAGTGCTTCTATTGACCGCAAAGGAACTGAGTGTGTGGGTGGGGTGAGATTGAGAGTTCTCAGCCCCACTCACCTTCCCAGCTGCCTAGGCTTCTTGCTTCTCTGAGCAGGGAGCCAGGAGAGCACAGCACAGCTGGGAATGGAGAGCTGGGCAGGCACAGTCTAGCAGGGAGTTGGGGGCAGCTCTAGCTGCCAGTCTTGCATTAATAGTTGACTGAAACTGACAAAGTGACTTACCTGTACTGATATAAGCTGTATGCCTCTTATGGAGGTGGAGAAGTTATGTCGGTGTAGTAGGGCACTTATGTCAGCGGGACAAGGCTGAACTGTGCATTGATGTAATTGGGTTAATAATATAAGTTGCCTTATGCCCACCTAATTGTGTAGAGTGGGGCTGGTGGCCCAGGAGAACACTGGGAAAGCCCAAGGACTGACTTCCCCTGCTCTGGCAAATTCCCTAGTTTGGGACAACTCAGGTCCCAAGGGCACCGCACAAGGGAGGTCTGACCTGTACTCAATTTGTTTTTTGTTGTGGTGAACAGTGGCCTAATTTCTGAAGTAGTTTTCTCAATGCAGCATGTGCGTGAATGTATCTGTGCGCACATAGATGGGAAGGTGACATAGCAGACAAGTGTGAAATGAGATGGTTTTAAAAATTCTTTGTTTTGTGCTTTTTTTCCCCATTGTTAAAGAAGCAACACATTTCTGATAAATTGTGGTGTAGCAATTTAGTCAAACCTAAAAATATTATTTTATGAAGTCCCAAGGCACTGAATTATCAAATGAGTAAAAACAAAGTGAAAAACCCGAGTTCCTTAACATAGGGAATTGCATAATGGCAACAATTGAAATGTTTCAGAGTTAGTGCTTCTTTATGGTAAAATAGGGTATGTTCACATCTCAGACTAACCTTTGCAGTGGACTGTTGCAGTTCTTTGTAAAAGGCTTTAACAGATCAGAAAGGATTAAAGACTTAAAATAGAGTGTGAAAGTTCCAGTTCTGCTGAACATACAGGCCCACAAGCTTGTAAGACACTTCTGAGATTTCACTTTTACACTTAAGTTAATTGCTATTATCCGATTGTTGTTAATCACAAAGTTCTTATTACTATCTGCTTAAATGTGGGAAGAGATTGAAGACGGTGTGGGCTATACTAGACCATTGCACTTGCACTGTAACTGATTAAGAATTTAAAGTTTTTTGAAAAAGAGATGGGTGAAAAAAAATGTAATGGGACAACACTGATTTTCCTAGAATAGTTAAATCTCAAATCTTGTAGGGACATACATTCTAGATGGCTTTGAACCCTTCCTTTCCCAGAGACCAAAACACCTTTGCAAAAGAGAGAAAACATATTCATTTTGCCCTGACTTCATCTTCAAAAGAGAAAACAAAATCTGGTCTCTCCTGCCTTAGCTGTAACATCCTGAGTCTAGGATTTGGTTCTTTGTGCACTTGAATGTCTGTGAAAATTATCTGCTTCATTTTTGGAAAAAAAAAATCTCACACCAGGAACAGCCATAATTCTTTTATTGGCCAGGGTGGAAAATGTTTTTCATAGAATCATAGAACTGGAAGAAACCTCTAGAGTCGTCCAGTCCACTGCACTCATGGCAGGACCAAGTACCATGTAAATCATCCCTGATAGACATTTGTCTAACCTTTTCTTAAACATTTCCAATAATGGAGATTCCACAACCTCCCTAGGCATTTTATTCCACTGTTTAACCACCTTGACAGGATTTTTTTCCTGATGTCCAACCTAAACCTCCTTTCCTGCAATTTGAGCCCATTGCTTCTTGGCCTATCCTCAGAAATGAAGGAGAATAATTTTTCTCCTTCCTCCTTGTAACATCTTTTTAGGTACTTTTGATTCACTCCTGCCCTGCTTGAGCTGCAGAGCAATAAATACAGAACTTGTGGCCAGCCAATCAGTGGAGTATAAAGTAAACAAAGCTGGGTGGCACAGCAGTGTGGCACCATTTGAAAGTTGGAAGCCAATGACAACCGCCCTGCTTGCTTGCCTATGTGCCATATGCATAATTGAATTGCTCCTGTTTTCCCTTTATAATAAGCAACAACAGACTTCTGTCTCCTTCTGAAATTACTTCATTGCCATGACAGTACTCCCTAAATATGTGTTTAAAACTAATTGTATGCAGTTGGAAATTCATATCAATGATCCATCTGGGGAAAAAAAAGGTAAGTATAAGAACATAAAAATTACTATACTAGGTCAGACCAATAGTCCATCTAGCCCAGGATCCTGTCTTCTGACTACGGCCTATGCCAGATTGTTCAGAGGGAATGAACAGAACATGGCATTTAGTAGTGATTCATCTTCTGTCCAGTCCCAGCACATGGTAGTTAGAGGCTTAGGAATATTCAGAGCATGGGATTACATCCCTGACCATCTGTGACGGCGCGTTGGGGGTTCCCCGTCTCCTGCACCCCGAAATGGCACAAACAGACTGCACCAGCCGGTGGAATAGAGGAAGTTTATTGCCTCTCCAGGATACAGCATAGCACAGATGGAATCTGGTCCCAGAGCTGGGCTAGGCTGCCTCAGGCCCCCTTGAGTTGGGGGGAGACTGGGCCCCTAAACTCCAGCTCCTCTCCCTAGGCTGTCTCCTCCATCCTCCCAGACAGCCAGCAACCAACTAACTCCCTTCCAGCCCTGCCCCCCAGCCAGGGCAGCATTCACCTTCCTTTGTTCCTCTCCATGGGGGGTGTCTGGCCACTGGTTCAACAAGTTTGGCATTACCTTGGCCTAGTGAGGTTTTCCCTGCTGGGTCTTGCTCCAGACAGCAGAGGTCACCACATCCCAGCAAGTACCCCCACTACGTCACACCATCTTGGCTAGTAGCCATAGCTAGAGCCCTGAGTGATGAAATTTCCATTGACTACTTGATCAGTCAATAAAGGATGGGTTGGGGCACTCGCTTTCCCCACTGCGCCTCTTCCTTTTAAATGTAATAAGAGGCAGCATTGGGGGGGAGAGAGGGGATAACTAGTCAAGTCACTACTTGATTACCCAATAAGCACATGCTTATCAGGTAGTCGACTAGTCACTTACATTGCTAACCCAGAGCTACCTGTTGGATTTCCACATTTGTGGAGGCTGCTGTCCTTTTTAACCATGTGCCGGGGGTTCCGCAGGTCAGTGCTCACCAGGCTGGGGTGGGGGAAGAGAGAAGAGAGGAGGAAGCGAGTCAAGCAGGGTCAGCACTCTGCCCATCCTGCAGTGAGGTTTTAGGACGCAGCTTCTTGTGCCCTTTCCCTGACAACAGTTGAGGGGCCTCCCCTGATGCCCACTCCATCCACCTAGTGGCAGGGGATGGATGGGGAGAAGACTGCTGTATGGTTATCTGCTCCACTATCCACGGATGTGGATATGAAGCAGATATCCTCAGACATGCAGGGCTCTATTTTCCATGAACTTATCTAATTCTTTTCCGAACACAGGTGCACTTTTGTTCATCAAAACATCCCAAGGCAATGAGATTCACAGGTTGACTGTGCATTGTGTGAAGTACTTCCTTAGGTTTGTTTTAAACCTGTTGCCTATACATTTAGATGGCTTACCCCTAGTTCCTATGTTAAGTGTATGCACCATCACAAACCTCTTTTAAGAAGAGTAGATGGTGATTTTAAGGAACACTGCAACTAACTACACTTGAACTTCTTTAATCTGGCAACTTTGGGAAATAGGTGATGCTGGATTATGGAGTTTTCTGGACCATGGGTGTTCACCATAATGAAGGGTAAACAAAGTCTGTAGGGGCAGCTAGCCAGTGTCAGTGCTTCAGTCATGTGAGAGTTAGGGGATGTTAAAATGCGGTTAATTGGCTAAGCAAGTGGCCAACGGAATTTTTTATCAACTACTCCATTAGTCAATAAGGGAAGGCAGCCTGGTTTGTGCCAGTCTGGGACCTTCCCCTGCTGTGGTTCTGCAGTTTAAATGTAATAAGAGCCGGGTGGGCAGGAGCCTGGTTTAGTCCTGGCTTGCGCCTGGCGTGAGACCTACTCCTACTATGTGGCTCTGCATTTTAAGTGTAGGAAGAGCCTGCCTGCCCTCCTGGCTCTTGGTATATTTCAATTACAGAGCCTCAGTGGAGTTAGGTCCCAGACCCGGCGTGAGCCAGGATGGAGTTGGGCTGCCTGCCTGGCCAGAGCAGCCTCTGTTTGCAGCCAGCCTGGGCCACTGCAGACAGGGGCTGCTTTGCAGCAGCCTCCCCGACCCCTCTCCCCCACATTACTACCTCTAATAGAGGCATCAGCATGGGGGGGAGCAGGTGGCATCGTGGAGACGGTGCTGAGAGAAACTGGCTTTTAAGTTGGCTCCCCCCAGCACCAGCTCCTGCTCCTCCCTCTCCACCTAGGTTTATTAGTTACAGGTGTTCCCAGATCAGACACACAGATTAAGGAGGTTCAAGTGTATATACACTGTTTTGATTCTATTTAAATTCTCTTTTTTTGTTTTGCTTACTTTTGTGAACATTATTTTTTTCTCTAACCTGACAGCTGGTTGTTTGAAACAGTAGGTACAAATATTCAAGCAAGAACATGACCGTTTAAAGCTGTCCTTTTAATAAATTCCTTTTTGTTTATAGCTATGATAGTTGTAAAATACTCTCCAGTCTGAGAAAAAAATTAAAAAGACAATATTAACATTGTATCTACCATTATGTTGTGGTTTAAATGAACAAGCACTACAAAATAGGTAGATAGAAACATACGCAAAATCTAGCTCCCAACTGTAAGATCTTGGTAACATTATGGGATACATTTTGTATTTTTGAAACTCACGTTGGGAAAGGTATGCCTTGTTTGTTCTTTTTCTTGTGTGTGTAATATTTTGTATAGCTGAAAGGGAAGATCTTTGATCAATTTACTTGCATTTTCTATGCTAATGCTTTTTTAAAAAAGAGATAATTTTGAGTGATCCAGTGGTTCTGTTCTTTATACTGAAGAAACTTAAGTAGATGTATAGATGAGCTTTTGGAATGCAGAAATAAATGTTATATTTTCCTCTATGAACAGTCAATGGCTCTTTTCAGGTTTTGCTTATTTTTTATTTAACCTTCATGCAAAGCTCATGGAATATTATAGAATTGTTTTTGATGGCTCAACATGTTTGTATTGCAGCAGTTACCTTCACAATAGCTATTACATATTCCAGATGGGAAGTAGGCAGGAACAGTGTTTGAAATGTCTTTCAAGTAGGTGTAGGATCTGTAAGGAATGCATTTGTGTCCAACTGTTTAGCTATTCTTGAGAAAATAAATTGGATGTTGCAGTACTAAATCCAAATGTTTTTGCTAACTCAGCATTTTATAGCCTATGTTGATGTATATGTGTATTCGTTTTGTGAGATTTAATATTAAATCTGTGATTCTCTGATGAAAGGCACTATTATTTATATACTTTTTTGAGTGCTTGCTCATGTCCATTCCATGTTAGGTGTGGGTAATCACTACATGCACCAGTGCTGGTAGTTTTTCCCTTAGCAGTATTCATAGGGGACTAATTATGGCGCAGTATGAGGGGTGCCACTGCCTCCCCTACCCCAATCCTCAGTTCTTTCCTACTGCCAGTGACAGTACATGGAACATTCCTTTGCTCTGGCAAAGCTCTCTCCAGATCTGTTCACTCTGAGCTTTCTGCTGTAAATAGTTAGCATTAGTTCTGTGTGTTGTAAATTAGGGTTAGTGTCCCAGATGGGATTTAGCCCCAGAACAGGGCATGCTCGGCTCCATGAGGTTTAGGGGCTGCAACAACTATAAAAAGCCTAATTATAAATGCTTTTAGCCTCACACTAAGAGAGAAGGGGACATTAGGCTTAATGTCCTCCTAATGGAGTCAGCGCTGACGGCTGGAGTCAGCCTTGAGCGGACTCAGCCCACAGCACCTCGACTACAGCGCGAAGCACCCGGCCAGTACTGTCATTGGATGGGCAAAGATCCACCTCCCTGGCACCAGCCAGTAAAAAGAAGGTGGCTGGTAGAGGCAAAGCTCCTCTCCACAAGGGCAAGGAAAGGGCTGGAAGCAAGCCTAGACTCACGAAGAGCAGCTCATCCCCTCTAAGAGGGAGCTAGGCCCCAGCTTCAGTTGAGCAGGCTAGCCCTCCCAGGGACCCGCCTGCCACCTTGGATAGCATCTTGGGAGTCGGGCACCTAAAAATGTCATTGACTCTGGAGGTCATGTAGGCAGTGCAGGATGTTCTGTCCCTCCAAGTGCTGCCAACACCAGTCACCTCCACTCACCTCCTCATGGAGCACCCTGCCAGCACTCACCTGCTCAGAGCCACCACGCCGAGGATGTAGAGTCGTTGGCAAGTTGGAGCCTTCAGCAGTAGTCTCCGGGTTCTGAACATTGCTCTGTGGACCCAAAACATCAGTCGCTAGCAAGGGGGTGCAGGTCTGCTGAGGTGTGCACCACTCTTAGGAAAGTCTCTATTGGGACTCCCAGTACTGGTCCCTGACTTACCAATGTAGGTCGTCATTTCAGAGTCAAGGCACTGGTCATGTTGCTGCTTCTCTTCAAGGCACCGGTCAGGAAGATTTGGTATCAATAGCTGGGGTACCATCTGCTGTACACTGACACGGGTCCCAAGGATCTCAATACGATGGGTCATCACCCACGTACAGATCCTATTCAGAGCATGGCAATTGTCCCAGCTTGGACTTGGACATTTGGTTAGTCTATGGGTACGTCTAGACTACATGCCGCTGACGACAGAGGCATGTAGATTAGACTACTAGACATAGTAAAATGAAGCGGTGATTTAAATAATCGCCGCTTCATTTAAATTTACATGGCTGCCGCACTGAGCCGACAAACAGCTGATCAGCTGTTTGTCGGCTCAGCGCGATAGTCTGGACGCTCCCCTGCCGACATCAAAGGTATTTGTCGACCACCCAGGTATGCCTCCTGGGATGAGGTTTACCTGGGTGGTTGACAAATACCTTTGATGTCGGCAGGGGAGCGTCCAGACTATCGCGCTGAGCCGAGAAACAGCTGATCAGCTGTTTGTCGGCTCAGTGCGGCAGCCATGTAAATTTAAATGAAGCGGCGATTATTTAAATCACCGCTTCATTTTACTATGTCTGGTAGTCTAATCTACATGCCTCTGTCGCCAGAGGCATGTAGTCTAGACGTACCCTTAGAATGGTCCCGAGCCCCGGAATTTGGCCTTCCCTCCCGGGCTTCAGAGTCTAACCAGGAATCCCTGCAGGTAAGTCAAGATCTTCCTTCCATTGCATCGATCATCCTGGTGGCACCTCCGATTCTTACGACCCCAGGGACAATGCCATGGCTCCCCTGCAATCTGTGGGGCTTTGTATGGCCTTACCAGTGGCAAAAGGCAGTGTCTGTAGCCTCCAATAAACATTTGTCCATAGTCTCCCATCCACAGAAGATGGAGACCACTTTGCAAGGGACCCCACGGATGCTTCAAATGGTGGACAATGCCCCATCAAACAGGTTGCTTAAGTGGTGATGTTGGTCAGGCAAGCATCCTCCTCCTCCTCTCTTGGTGAACTATTGTGGGGCCTCCACCTACAATCTGCAAGGACAATGCAGAAGTTCTCCAGGAACTGTTGAGGAGGGTAGCCTCAAGCTTGGAGCTGGTAACTGAGGAATTTGAGGAGCTCTCCGGCACTCTGATCAATGTCCTCACCTCAGCAGTCCCAGCTAAAATTGTGCTGCCAGTGCATGAAGGGGGTGGCTAAGATCATTTAGGCCCTTTGGTCGCAGTGATGAAGGAGTTTTCCATTCTCTAATTGGGCAGAGCAAAAATACTACGTGCCTGCAAGAATGTACAAATATCTATACACCTACCTTGCCCTGAACTCATAGTAGTGTCTGCTGTCAAAGAATTGGCAAGGCAGGACCACCTGGTGGCTACTCCTAAAAACAGAAGCAAAGAAACTGGGCCTTTTGGGAGGAGAGGTTTATTCATTTTTAAGCCTGCATTTACAGGTGATAAATCATTAGGCCTTCTTGGGACGCTATGATTTCAACATTTGGCAATCTGTGACTAAATTTGCAGATACTCTCCTGCAAGACCCCAGAAAACAATTCCAGGCACTACTAGAAAAAGGACAGGGAGTCACATTAGTGGCACTGCTGGTAGCTTCTGATGTGGCTGGTTCTGCAGCACAGACTGTGGCTTTTGCTTGTCAACTGAAGTCCAGCAGTCCATCCTGGACCTTCCCTTTGATGGCCAGACTCTGTTTGCAGAGAAAACAGACAATAAGTTGCATTGCCTCAAGGACTCACATGGTGCACTCAAGACACTGGACCCGTATGTCCTGTGTCAGCAAAGAAATTAATTTAAGCTACATTGTCTCTACTGACTATGCTGCTGGTGAGAAGAGAAGTCCTTCCCTAATAGAGCCAAGGCCTATAGGTGCCGTCAGGTCTCAACACAAGCTGGCTCTGCCCATCCTTAGTATGGGTCAAAAGTAGTATTCTGAGGGTGTGCCGAAGGGCAGCATCCCTGCCACTGTCCTGGATTCTGCCCATCTCATTTTCTCCCGTTCGCTTTCTTTTTTCCTTTTGGCCTGGGTTTCTATAACCTTGGACCACTAGGTCCTCAGTACTGTGGTGCAGGGCCATTCCCTTCAATTTGTTTCTACTTCTCTACCCCATCTTTCCTACCCATCCTGCTTCAGGGAACCCTTTCATGAGAATATACTGCAGTAGGAGGTGCAGAGCCGGCTGCAAGTGGGCGTGTGGAAGAAGTCTGTCTAGACCTCAGGGGAAAAGAGTTCTACTTGTTGTTTTCTAATCCCAAAGGTCAAGGGTGGTCTGAGAACTACCCGGACCTGTGAGTCCCAATAAGTATCTCAGTAAGTTGCAGTTTGCGTGGTCTCCTTGGCCTCCATCATCCCTTCCCTGGGTCCAAGAGACCGATATGCCTCCTTCAAATTGAAGAGTGCATGCTTTCATGTAGAGTTCTTTCAAGAACACAGATACTTCCTCCCCTTTACTGTGTGATCATCACATTACCAGTTTGTGTGGTGCCACCATTTGGCTTGGCAGTGGTGTCAAGAATGTTTACGAAATGTTTGGCAGTGGTGATGGCCCATCTCAGGCATCAAGGAATCCTCATTTATCCTGGTCCAGCAATGGCTGGCTATGGTCTGCACCCCATCCATGGATCACCTGGACAAGATTGTCACCATTCTGCCAGATGTATTTACTATGATAGAATGATGGACTGACCCCAGGACAGTCCTAGATGGAGTCTCGTTTGTCAGCCTATGCTCATCATAGTCACTGGTACTGGATGTCTCCGAAATTGGTGCGATGTGAACACAAGGTATGTGGTCTTCAGAGGTGCTGTTGTGACATATAAAGGTGAAAGAGCTTAGAATGGTTTTCCTGGTGTGCACAGTGTTCCTCCCGCAGCTCTCCAGCCATGTGGTTTGTGTGTTGACGGATGTCATGGCCTTGATGTATTACATCAGCAGGCAAGGAAAAGTGCTCTTAAAGATCCTCTGTCAAGAGGTGCTATGTCTATGGGAATTCTGCAGCCAACATGAGGTCTGTCTTGAGGCTTTTCATCTACCTGACGTTAAAAACATGCTAGCCAAACAGCACATCTGGGGACAGGGGCATGTGACCCTGTGTGCCCCTTATGCATTACCTTTGAAGACCAGTCTCCTCTGCCAAAGTGAAAGAGGTTAATGGTAAAAAGGTTCGTGATTAATGTCAGCAGAGAGTTAGTGATTCAATATATTGGCAGGATTTTGAGATTGGGTTGGGGCTTTGACAGGGATGAAAAAGGGAGATAATATGGCGATCAGGGACAGAGAATTCAGAGCACAAGAATCCAGTGTGTGGTGAAAAACAGTGTGACCAAAGCAGTGAGTAAAAGAACTTGATCCGTAGCTTCAGATAAAAAACAAACCAATGAATGATGGCTAAGCAAGTGAGAGGCTGTGCAACTGGATGGATGTTTAGCATGGAGCTGAAGTGGCCAAGATTGAGAGAGGGCAGTTTGGAGGAAGTAAGGAAAGAGGATCAGGATCATAGGAGGCAATAGATGCAAGAAATAAGTAGAGGTTAAAGAACCAGATGATATCCCTTGTGAAAGGGAAAAAGAGGAAGAAAATAAAATGCCACCATCTCTAAATCACAGAGAGAGCGCATTGTAAGGGAAGGTGGAAATGGGCATGGATGGAGGAGGAGTCAGGCTTCAGCGAGGGCCAGGAGGCGGAGGTAGTGGGACAATTACTCATAAATTGGCAGTTAGAGGTGGATTGCCAACTCTGCAGGATTGTCCTGGAGTATCCAGGAATTAGGGATTGATCTTTATTTAAAGATATTATGTCATGGGATGACACATCTGGTTCAGTCAGAATAGGCGACCATAGAAGTAATAGGTATGTGTATCTATATTGCACCGTGTATCTATATTGGACCGGAATATGCAACTCCGATCAAGATAAAGACCCTCTTAAATGTCTAATTTGTAGACGGTATGATGGGGGACAGAGGGATTTTTTTTTAAATAATATAAATGTCATCCTGCAAATGCAACTTGTTTCTGGTTTGAAGTGATCATTTCTCTGTACAGCTAGGAGGAGCCACTGGCTTTGCAGCAATCTAGCTTTAATACTGGAGGAGAAAAACCTGAGGCTTGCTTAGACAAGAAGGAGTTAATGCTTGTCAAGCATTATTCTTATACAAATTAAGTCCAGAGCACAGCAGCAGACTCACCAGTGGGAGCAGATGCTAGGCAGTGATGCAACCTGTGGTATTTACTTAGGCCTCTGTAGTGACCTCAGTGGCTTGCAAACAAAGGATACTTCTCTGTGAAGGTAGGTAGGCATACTGGTACCTTCTGTGTTCACTTGTTTTCCTTTTGTTGATAACAGGTTCTTGTAATAGTGCTGTGTGGGGTGACAAACCATATTGATCAGAAAAGCGCAGGTGAACTGAATTAGATTTTATTTCTCTGTCTCAATTTTTTGCAACAATTTAACCAGGAACGTTTAGAAGCCATGATGCGTCGGTCATTAGAACGTAGTCAGCAGCTGGAACAGAAACAGAAGCGATGGACCTGGGGAGGAGCACTGGCTGCAGGCTCCGGAGGGAGAGATGGTAAGTGAAACAAGCTGTCTGCATTGCAGAGCCTGAAGTGGAGAATGCATGAGATTAAAGATGGAAAGAAGGTACCCGTTTATAGCTATTCTGGTGTTGTGAGGATTGTTGATATGTAGCATGAATAAATGCTTTGTAATCGCTTACCAGGTTTCCTGTCTATGGTATCTCCTGGGAAGAAAGATCATTCCTAAGTTGGTGAAAGCAGATCATTTCAATAGAGTAATCAGAAACTGTTCTGGGAATCACAGAAAATGCTAAAATAAAATTTAACACCCACAACTCATTTAGCTCCCTACATATTCACAAAGGGGTTGAGTATTGACCAAGCCTTTGCAGAAAACAATCTATTTTTGTCACTGTCGCTTCACAGGGATTTCTAGATGATTATGCAGCATTCACAGTTAAAAAGGATTTTTCCACATACTTTTTGTTGTTGCTCTTTTTGATTTGGCTTCATAATTATTTCATAATCAACCATGAATTGCTTTTACCTTTTAAAAAGCATATATCTTCAGTTTATATCATTAAAATAAACTGGGTTTCCAAATGGACTGGCTTATTAAAAACAACAAAAACACTCTGTGCTCAGATGCTGAAATAGGACTGCTGCTCTCATCTAAGCTAAGTGTAAATATGTTTTAATTGGCCACGTTAGAGCAAAAACATTTTATTTTATTTCATTATACAATTTTCAGGGTTTATTATTTAAGGAATATTGGTAAAGAAATATACCTGCAACATAATAAAAGCATCTCTTGTGCTTCTACAAGCAGACTCGTTATTTTTCTAGTATAGCTTATAGCATGATTTTTTTTAACCTATTCGGTAATATCTTTCATCTCTCTTTGCGGTAATATCTTTCACCTCTCTGATTTTTCTGCTGTATAGGTGAATCAGAAAATACCCCACCCCCTCTCCTAGGTTTAGCTGCCAACACCCTTCCTTCAGACCCTGTGACCTCTACTGCTGCTGCTGATTCCTACAATGGTATTTCAGAGAATCACAGTACCATAGTGTCTTGTTTATAACTGTTCTAATCACTTAAAACCATTCACTGATCTTGTCCTTCCTAACCACTGATTTTCTTATTATTTCAGTCTGGTACTATTACCATTAAAGATGTGGAACAAATGTCTTTTTTCTTTTGATTTTTGTCATAGTGAAGCAATGCATGCCTTGCATTCCAGCACAGTGGAGACATTTCATAATTTCACACTAACTATGGACTTGAATAACTCAATAAATTCACATTTTTGTCAATTTGTGGGCACGGATATATGTTTTTGTAATTTTTTGTATGTATGTCGTTTGAGTAGCTTGTTTAAGACAGATTTAATAAGGGCAGAGGTTCTATTTTTTAAATATTTCAGTTATATAAAAAGAGTCAATATGGAGATAGCATGTCACCATCATGTACCTATTCCGTCCAGTCCCACAATCTACATTAAGATACGTTAAAAATTAGTAAGCATTGTTATTGTATGCTGAAGTGTTTTGGACATTGTAATAATGATTATGAATTCTGACTCTAAATTTGTCCTTTGACTTTATTGCATTTTGTTTCATATGTTACATTAGAATTTTAATTTCAAAGGACTGTGAAATAGATCTTATATGTCTGGGCTAGGAATGAATTATGCATACTGGTGGGTTGTTGGTTTTTTTTAGTGGTGTTTATTTTTTACTTCAGCTGCAAATATATTTGACGTTTTAGAAATCTAGCACAGCCAATCTACTCGATCTGTTTCTTCAAAGATGGGCACAGTGGTTAGGCCAGCAAAATGCATGAGTAACCAGTGTGGTGCAAATTATGTACAGGAATCTCCAGGACTTACTTCTGGGTAGACATGGGTATACACAAAGTAGTATTTATGTACAAATAAGTGATTTGCAGGTTTGTGTGCATTTTCTGGAAGCAACCATTGCACCTGCATTTTAAAAATGTGAAAATAAGGAATTGTATTGCTTATGTAGTTCAAAAGGCCAAATCTTGCAGGTGTCCCATAGGCAAGACTTCCACTGTTGTAAGTGGGAGTCATTGTTGATCAAGGACTGCAGAATTTGGAACGTGAATATGAGTTACTAGCTGAGACTTTTTTGTTGTTGACAGAAGAAACAAATTTTTTAAAACAGACATCCCCTTGTAGCTTCTGACTAAAACATAACATAAACAACATGTCCTAGTTCACTGTGAGTAAATAGGAATAATTATCTAGATAACTTACTTTAGCAAACAATATTGCAACCAAAATAAAAAGAAATGTGAACACTTGGGCCAAAACCAAGTTACTGTTTTGAAAGTTTTTTTGCACGTGATGGTAAAGACTGCAATGGTGCTGTCATTTCCTATACATGCATACATTAGTGTTGAATATCTTGAGTTTTGCATTAGAATAATACTTGTGAGATGTAGCTCCTCCAGATTGCAGCCGAGAGGTGTCAAGGAAGAGCTCAGATTTGTTATGTTTGTGTTGCCTTATATACTTTCTTCTTGTACAAGAATTGCATTTCTTTCCTTGATACAATTTCATTCATTTGGATTTAGTGTTAAGTCTCTTGTTCCTGGCATTGTATTACACAAGGGCATTGTAAAATTGAAATATTAAAATCATAAGTGGAAAAATTGTATCCCAAGCTGTATCCTATCAAATGCCGGTATCTACAGCATTTGGAATAGGATTACCTGCCCTACGTTATTCACTGCCCCCCAATGAATGACAGGGTCTATGAGTACAAAATGAAAGGTTAATTTTGGACGCATTCAGTAATGTAGTATGAATATAAATATCTTTAATGCGTGTCTCTGCAGCATGTGACAAACTTTCAGCTTCTACAATGAATCTGCCAAAGCAAATGGAGTCACCAATCAGTAAGCGTCTCTCCTCCTCCACAGCAACAATAACATATTCCCCTGACAGAGGCAAGTGAATATGCTGCTCAGTCTCTCTTATCAGCATGAACTCTTCTGTGTTTAAAACGTACTTTCTTGTCCATAGATCTGCTTGTAATGTTTGAGTTCTTTGCATTAATTGGTTCAAACATTATTAAGGTTGTGAATTAAATTTATCAGTAAGAGTTCTTAAATACATAAAAGAGCTTTGTAACCAGCCTAGGATTAATGCTACCATGTTGGGGATTGCCAGCTGCATGTGACGAAATGTTGCATGGCAGATATAAGACTATGCCATGGAGAGCAAACTGCACCTTCATGTAGCTGTTTTGTATGCTGGTTATCTGTGGTGTTGTGGCTGAATATTGATGAGGAATGGCAGGATAGTGAAAATGTTGGCCAAATTAATGAAAGGAGACAGATTAGGGTTGGGTTTTTTGGGGGGGTTTTTTGTTTTTTTGTTTTTGAGATGTGATGGTTCACACTCTGCACCTTCAGTAAATATGAGGATTATTTAAACCATAAAACACAGTAGCCATTTCTTACTGGTTGTAAATCATCTCGTGATGCACTAAGAAACCAGGCTGTGCACAACATGTAATTGCAGTAATCCCCCAGAGATGCATTGCTTGTGACATTAAGCATATTAAGAAACTATATTATTGGGCTCAGATGTGAATGTACTTACTGTTATTGACAAAAGTTTATCGTTGTGAGCCAGTTGGAAGTTGTCATTTGTGTCAAGGGTTCTAGAGCCTCTTAATCTGACTAAAAGGCCTGATGTATGAGAGCTCTGCAGATGATGAGCACTCTGCAAGATTACACCCTTTAAAAAATATTAACTGAACTGAAAATACTGAAGGATTTGTCTCTTGGTGAATTGTTTTTTAGAACAAATGAGAAATATGTTGTCAGAGAGAAACAGTAAACATAATTCATTTTAAGTTAGTTTTAGAGTTGCCTAATGAATGTAGTGATGGGTGGCTTTATAAATGCAGGTAATGGGAATTTATTTATAAATGTATGTAGTCATCTCCCATATTTAAGAGGAGGAAAGACATAAGGGTACGATGGATAAAGATGGTTTATACAACAGTGAGACTGCATTTTAAATGATTCCCAGTGTTCTGAGCACACAAACCAGGAACTGCTTTGTCATTGGGGGGAAAAAAGCAAACCTTTTCATGCTGAGTCATGAACACGACCATTTTGCAAAAGTCTTCTATATAAAAACAAGTTTAATCTACTGTATTTATTACATAGGCTGGAAAATAATTTAAGTGGTTTAAAATGACAAAAAAACAGAAATCTCCTTTAGAAGAGCATTACATTTAAACAGCATTTTAAAATCACAAACAGGCTTTTTTTTTGTTCATTTTACTCTATCATTTCACTAGTTTTATTTATTTTAAAAATTGTTTTTGTTTACCTTTTGCTTTTATAATTTTTTTTGTTTTATTTGCTCCCATCCTTCAGCTCACCGCATGCACCTTAGTCCAGTGGAAAACTTTATTGTTTCTCGACTGCTGACTCCCACAGAGTCTTCTTTAGCCAGAAGCAGAAGTACATTAATGCTTTCTGAGCAATACAGTGATTCAGGTAAAAATGAAAATTGTGCCATTTGAAAATGTTAAGGTATGTGTTTAGCGGCACTTGAAAAATTGTTTAAAGAGATACTGCCTGTTATTTTCTAACCTAATTTTGTTCTCCATTTTGGGTAGTAATGTTTCAAAAGCATGGAAATATTTACGTCTACTATTTTGTCCTTTTCAGTTCTTACCTTTATATATAAGAAAATTTGGTGACAAGGTCTTCAATTTGCTAACTAAATAAAATCAATAAGAAATTTCAAACCAGGGAGGAATAATTGAGAGATGTCAATTTTTTGACCTACATTACAAAGTGACCCATTTATAGAGTTAGAGAGAGCACGTAATGTAGTGCTCTTTATCTTGAACACCCAAATAAAACCAAAAATACAAGTTAGCATTTTAAACATGTAACTTCAACCATAATTATTTTATCAGGGCTGCTATTATTTACTATAGAATCAACTTTGTCTTTTTAAAGGAACAGATCATAAAAAGATTTTGTTCTTCGATATACTTAGAAATAAACTAGATGCATAGAGTATTGGGTATTGTTGGAAGGCTTGTTCCTTCACCCTCCCACTTCCCTGGTCCTTCTCTCATGAATTGAGAACAGCAATAGTTGAAGTCCAGAGATGTAAATAACTCTGTTTATTAGTGTTAGCTTCCAGCAAGCTTGAATCCAGTTTCCTTTCTTTTCTTCCTCTGTTCCCTTGTTTTTTCCCACTTGCTTTCTATTTGCCCCTAATATACATAGCAATATTTTCAAGTATACCTTAACCCTGTGGTATCCAGCCCGCTAGCCCAAGTGGCTATTTGGCTAGATTGAGTGTGGCTAGTTGACTTGAACAATGTGGCTATTTGGCCAGTTGAGTGTGGTAGCTTCAGAACTGGTTGGACACCATGGCCTTAACCAATCATCCTACTAAAATTTAACTGACCAACTCTAACATATTGTAACATGATTATCTAACTGATTTTATCCCCCACCTTAACTGGTTTACACTCAGCAAAATTAATTATACAGGAGACAAACAATCAAATAACCAGACAGAATCATAGAGATAAACAATAGAGAGTTGTGAATTGGTTCGCTGCCAGACAGAAAGTTATCAGACTAAGTTTCTAGGTTCTTCCCTTTATCTGACATAGATAATAGCCCCAAACTGTTGGAATGTGCCTTATTTCAATATGAACACTTTGGACTGGTTTGGAGTGTGCCAAAAGCCTTAGCTTAAGAACAAGGCCTCAGAGAGAGAAACTGTTTTTACATAGGCCTTTAGAGGCAAGCCTGAATATCTGTGTCGTAACAGCTATCAGCTGTTGTAATGATGAATATATTGATATAGATGTGTAAACTAGAAATTAACAGAGTGCTAGCAGTTATTTTGTCTTTTCTATATGTTACAATCTAGACCCTTAGCATCACAAAACTAAATCTGGCACCAG
Organism: Pelodiscus sinensis; assembly: GCF_052426305.1. NCBI lineage: Eukaryota > Metazoa > Chordata > Testudines > Trionychidae > Pelodiscus > Pelodiscus sinensis. Next base: position 213,264,434 of record NC_143052.1, read on the forward strand.
TCTTACTGACTTTATGCATATGCCTAATCCCATTGACTTCAATGGGACTACTCAGAGGCACGCATTTGCAGAATCAGGACCAAAAGCTGGAAAAGTTTTGTGCACCTCTTTTTTTAAATAGACCTACTGCAAATGAAAATACTTTTCAGGACAAAACTGTGATAAGATACAACATCACTGTCATCCTCATATGATGTGACTTAAATGTATTCATGCTCTAACAAAAGTATATTACAAAGAAAAGAGACATTCTCTTTCCCTTCACTTTTTCTTTATGGTTTATAAAGCTGGAGTGGACTCATTAAAAGATTCTCCAGATTTTGTTTCTACATGAAAAATACTGTATTTTGGAAGTTAAGATATACAGTATTTTAGCTGTGGGAGAATTTCAGATTTACTGTTCACAAAGCAACTATCTAAAAGAAAGCCAGCTCAGAAAGTCACTGTACTCTGCTGTTAATAAAAGAAGAAATGCTAAGCCAAAGAAAAAGTGTGTTGCTTTTACTTCAGAGACACACAGAAATGTAGGACTGAAAGGGACCTAAGTAGGTCATCTAGTCCAGTCCCCCTGCATTGAGAGGAGACTAAATCTTTTATGGTTTCCTTATAACTTATATAGAAGATACCAAACCTAAAAAATGTTTTATGTTTTGCCTTTTCTCACATTCTTCCAGTTAATATATTTTTTTCACATGTGAAAGGTGCCCTCCATATTACTAAAGAAATTAGGGATATCAACGAGTAGTCAACTAAACGATTAACCGATAAGCCTAAGTTTATCAGTTAATCTTGCCAACTACTCTCATCCTCCCCCCCCCCCCCCCCCCATGGGGGTGTTGGGAGCAAGAGTTGGTGCTGGGGGGAGCTGGCTTAAAAGCCTGCCTCTCTCCCCCATGCTGCTGCTTTTACAGAATAGATGGCAGTGGGGGGGAGAGGAGGCATCTCCCGGAGCAGCCTTGCTGCAGGCAGAGGTTGCTTTGCGGTAGCAGTCCCTGTCTGCAGGGGGTCTGAGCTCTCGGCAGACAGATGCTACTCTATATCCCAAAGAGCAACTTTTGTCTGTGGGGAGCTCGGACCCCACCACAGACTGGGGCTACTGCCACCCCGTACTGCTGCTTCTGTATCAGAGGCAGCAGCACGGGGAAGCAGGCAGCTGATCTGTGAGGGGAGCTGGTTTTTAAATGGACTCCCCTTATAGACTGGCTCCCCTGCCCCCCTGTGCTGCTGCCTCTGATAGAGAGGCAGCAGTGAAGGGTGCCCGGGGGTTCTCTAGAGATGAGGTTGAGATTGCACTGGCTGCTGGCCCTGCCTCTGGGGACTATCAAATAGTCGTGTAACCAACAATAATTTATGCGGTTACATAGCTATTCAATTATATGATAGCTAACATCACTAAAAGAAATATGAGCAAAACACAGAATATCCTCTTTTCACAAACCTTTGTTCAAATTTCAAGTAAAAAAAAAAAAATGAAAAAAGGAGGGGGGCAGAAAGCCCTGTGGTTGTGGCATCATGATGCTTATACAAGTGAACTTTCAAATTCAAGGCTATGTGTAATAACACTAACTGCATTTAATATGTGCACTGTAACAATAACTGTGCACTTGTATTAAGTGCACAATTATTATTACTCTCTCAGACCAGGTTTTTTTAGGACTCATGGTTACATCTTTTGAAAGCAACAGCTTGATTTGTGTGATTGAGACCTTGTCTATGCTTGACACACACTACAGCCAAACAGATGCTGCACACTGCTGTAGTGCTTTAGTCCAGATGCTTACTACTGCGATGGGAGGGGGTTCTCTCATTCATGTAGCTAATCCATCTCCCTGAAAGGCAGTCGTCAGATTGACAGAAACCTAGCACCTAGCACTGTCTTCACTGATTCAACTATGGCTATCCTATTAACCTTTTAATAAGTATTTAATAAATGAGATCGGTGCTCTTCAGAACAAGGGGGAAACAAATCACAAAATCTGTCCTTACAAATTAATTCAGAATTTATATAGGTAAAAGAGAGAGACTTTAGTTCTCAGGCATTTTATGGGCTTTTAAAAATTGACTTGATTTTATGGTAATGCTTTTTAGTGATAGCATTTTTGGTAAATGAGACAATTCTGCACATATGCAAAAGGCACAGATTTAATGTGATTTAAATATCCTTTTAAACAAACCTTTAATAATGTCATTTGCCATGTCTAACATTACAACATAAAGTTGTGCTGTTTTCTCCTCTCCCCTACTTCCTCTGTCTGTTCCCCTTCGCTCTTGCTATTGTACTATAACTCTTTAGTATTCCATATCTGTCCTCGTGTAGCACCAGCTAGTCCTCTTAAATCTCCCTACAAGCCTTCCCCCACCCGAAGTGCAGAAAGGAAGAAGGCAGCATCAGCTTCCACATCTGATACCATGAAAGGGGCAACTGCAGCTGAAGTCACAGAGGTGAGTTTAGAACATGTTTTAATTGCATTCCTGGACAAAGTTGTGTTTCTTTTAGTTGCTATATTTTATTATTATATGGTACACCTTTTTTAAGAACAGAAAGCAAAGCATTCATGTCCATTTGTAGTTCCATTCTCTTGCCAGTCAGCAGGTTTTTAATATCTTCCCAGATAGCAATGTGGCCTCTTATTAACCAGCATTAGTTGGAATGACATTTTTGTATTCAGAGAATCTACATTTCTGGCAGTGAACCATATTGTCTGGATGGGCTGTGTCTTGTGAAACCAGTACTTCTGGGAATGGGTTTATATCTGCATTGAAAATAAAGCCACCCTACTAGTGAATTGCCAAATTTTCCTTATGCTCAGGTAGCTAATGTATTGGCAGCATCTCTAATTTATACATGTCAAATTTCACTTATTTCTGTAAATATCATTTTAAGAGGAAATGTATTCAACATTTTCACTATTGACAACTATACGTTTTCCATAGAGCCATAGAAACATAGCTTAGCCTGAATGTTCCTCGTCCCTACATAGCATCTGAGAATAAGAAGTCAACTTTTCTGCCAAATCCCATGGGACTGCCATATTTCTTGTAATAATTGATAATTTATGGTGCTTGGTCCTGCCATGAGTACACGGTACTGGACTTGATGACTTTTTGAGATCCCTGAGGTTCTTTCCAGTTCTATGATTCTATGATAAGAAAACATGTCTGTGTAGATGTAGACGTCAGTAAGATTTAGTTGCTTTTGAAAATTCTACTCGATTCCTAGGCTCCAACAAGGGCAGTGCCCTTCTGTACTGTTCCACTAGTATTTGTTTATGGTCTGAAAGATGTTATTGCAGCAGCATATACTGTGTGTACAAGACATGAAAATATATATACGTTATGGCTGGTCCCCGAGTTACGAATGGTTGATTTACGACCGTTCGCATTTACGACCAAACCTCCCATTAAGCGGTCGTAAAGGCGATCCCCGAGTTACGAGCGCAGTCGCAATGTAACTCAATGGAGTCCAACTTACAAACATTTCGAGTTACGGCCAAGAGTGTGGTGCGTAACCCGTTCGTAACTTGGGGACCGGCTGTATTTTAAAAAGATCTTGCAGTTCAGTTGTATATTGGAATTTAGTAAACTTCCATTTTATGCAAATATGTTGTGTGTCTTTCTGTTAATTATCTATCTGTATCATTGAAGCATTGCTTTTAATTAGAAGCTAAACAAAACCACCCGAATTTCTTTTTCCAGTATGAGAAGATAAAGAAAGAAAAGCGATCCCCAACATCTGTTTCATCATCTGGCCTAGGATCTCCTCTGAGAAGGTCTGATTCTCCTGCAAGCATGTCTAGAAGATCTGCATCACCTGCACTATCGAAGTATGAATATTTTCTCATTGCTTCAGTACTTTCTGATAATATCTTATTTCCATAGGAAAACATTAACTGCTCAGGGGCGTCCTTAGAAATTTTGATTAAATTAAGATTGTTTTGAGTACAGGCAGTCCCCGGGTTACATGGATCCGACTTACATTGGATCCCTACTTACAAACGGGGTGAGGTAACCCCGCACTAGCTGCTTCCCCTCAGCAGAACGGGGAGACACGAAGCTAGCGCCCCCCCCAACAGACCAGGGAGACGCGGATCGGCTTTTCTCAACAGACACCTCAGCTTGAGAATAAAGGACTGAGGGAAGTGAGGTGTGGGAGAATAAAACTGAGCTCTGGAGAAATGTTTGGCTAGAGTTTCCCCTACAATATGTGCCAGTTCCGACTTGCATACAAATTCAACTTAAGAACAAACCTACAGTCCCTATCTTGTACGTAACCCGGGGACTGCCTGTACTCATTTTTTATTTTATTGTGTTAAATGGCCTGATAACATTTCTCTTTATCTAATGTAGCTGGAGTCTAAATACTTTAGGTTGGTCGTGGTGCCAATTCCACTGTAGGAGGTCGACAGGAAAAACACTCCTGTCAACTTCTCTTACTCCTCACGATAGCGAGGAGTACAGGTGCCGACAAGTGTGCCCACAGTGTTCAATTTAGTTGGTCTTTACTGGACCTGCTCAATCGAACCCCAGAAGATCTATTGCAGAGCATCGATCCTCCGGTAAATAGGGATGTTACATACTGTGTAATTGAATAATCATGTAACCACATCAAAGTTTAGCAGTTACATGGCTACTCAATTGTTCCTAGAGGTGGGATCAGCAACCAGTGTGCTCCCAGCCTCACGCCTGGGGAGCCCCATGCCACCCTATGCTGATGCCTCTGTATCGGAGGCAACAGAACAGGGTGGCAAGTGAGAGCTGGTCTGTGAGGTTTAAAAACCAGCTCCCTATGCAAACCGGCTCCCACCTGCCACTCCGTGCTGCTACCTCTGTGTCAGAGGCAGCAGTGCAGGATGGCAGCAGCCTGTTCATGGCAGGCTCAAGCTCCCTATGGACAGAGGCTACTCTGCAGCAGCCTCCCCTGTCTTCCCTCCCCCTGCTTTCCCCATCCTGCTGCCTTTGATAGAGGCCCAGACTTATCTGTTAATTGTATAGTCAATATCCCTACTGGTAAATGGAGACGTGACCTAAAAAATTGGCTAGAGTACAAATACAAACATTAGTCTGCCCCTTTTTGAACATATTTAATGTTGCAATTTCTGTTACTGATTATGATAGTCTAGTCCACAAATTTATCACTCTCCATTTAAACAAATTTATCCTTAACTTCCTTATAACTTCATCCTTTCTTCCTTTACTTCAGTGTAATACTGTTTGAGCTGATTACTGCTAATAATAGTTCTGTTACCCATCTCCTCTGAGTCCCTTGGAATATTCATGCCTCAGTCTTATCCATCTATGATATGATCTCCTTTTTCTAAATAGCATAAAGGAATTGTTTTTAACCTTGCCAAATCCTGATGCCATGTGAGTCCAGTTTGACACACACCCATCTTGAACCACAATAACAAATAACAATCCAACCTTCCCTCTCTTTGAAACTTTTCGCATGTAGCCCCTTCACAGAGTTTTGTGCATATAAGTTTAGTGTTGGTCAGTTATTGTAGGGATTTCATGGAGACGTTTCTAAAAGCAATCTAGCCCTTGGCACCGTGGCTATGTTTCTGCTACAAGCTAGGAGTAGAATTCCACCTGCTTGCGTATGCACATTTGCATTAACTCCCCTGGAGCTAATATGAGCATAAACAGCAGCATAATCAGGGTAGCACCAGTAGCGGGAGCGGAGGCACCGTTGAGCCATGTTGAGTACAAATCCTCCTGAAACTCATATTCAGCTTGACTCAGTGATGCCACTATTGATGCTACTGTGTACCATGGCAGTGTTGTTGTTTATACTCATGAGTTAGTGCAACTATGTATGCATAAGCAGAGGAATTACACCCCTGCCTTGTGGTATAGATATAGCCTGTATGGATGCACATTCTATCTTCCAGAAGACCCCAAACACTCAGCCACAAAACATTCTTCCTTCATGTTTCCATCCTGGGTTTCAACAAAATGTCATATATTCAATATATAGTAAAGACTTGTATGTCCCAAATGTTGGACTTACATATATTTGGACCGAGATAAATTCATGTAACATTGAAGAATGAAAAGGCAGCTCTGCTGCAGAGGACCCATTTTTAAGCATCATTTTGGACAGCTCAGGGAAAACTGGGGCTCAGTGTGTATGATGGCAGTCAAACATGTAAACAAAGAATTAGTTGATAGAAAGGATATGAAAAATTTCAAATAGTATTATAAAAATGATGGTATCTCTTAAATGCTGGTATTCAGTAACACTACAATCACCCTATCTCAAAGACATACGAGAAATAGAAGCAGTTCAGGAATGGGGGAGTAGTGACATGGAAACACTCCGGGATGAGTAGAGGTAAATAAGAAGGGACAAGTTAGAAGGATGCAAATTAATGAATGGTTCAAAGTGGGGGAATAATAGGACCTGATTTACCTTTTTCATATGATAGAACAGGAGGACATTGAATGAAATTGAAAGGTGCCACAAACTTAGAACTCATGAAGGAAATATTTTAATTTGCTATGTTCTTTAATATAGGTAAGTGGTTAACATAGGACCAAGGAAAGATGTTAGATTTTTTTTTAAAAAATGGGCACTTATATAAATTAAGGATGTTAAGGAGAGGGTATGTGGCTAATTGTGTAGTCGATACAATTTCCAATGACTACATGATTAGTCAGTAAGGGGAGGTGCTCTGCAGAGCCATTGGGGGGGGGGGGAAGGGACAGGGATTGCTCCCGGAGCTTGCACGAGCTGGGACTGAACAGTCCTGGCTCATGTCAGCTCTGAGACTGCTGCAGCTCTGCCTCCCTTTACTACCACTTTCCTCCCCCCCCCCCCCCCCCCCACTGCACACTGTGGAGATGGTGCTGAGGGGGAACCAGCTTTTAAGCCAGCTGCCCCCAGAACTGGCTCCTGCTTCCCCCCACTTGCTGCCTCTGATACAGAGGCAATAAGAGGAGGAGCGAGTAGTCAAGTAGTGACTTGACTGCCAGATAAGCCTGGGCTTACACCTCTAACATGAATAGTAAGAACATCCACAATTACATTTAGACAAAGGCTGAGTGAAATGATTAAAAGAAAGGTGTTTATTCCCCTAAAAGGACAAGATATACACCTGGAGGCATTCTGCACCAAAAAAAATAAAAATTAAAAATGTTCTGCACACACTATTTTAGATATTCTGCAAAATTGTACAAATTTAATTTGTCAAGATAACACCACATAATCATGTCAGTTTCTATTCTTTCGGTAATTTATTTCAAAGTACCTGTCAACCAGTATGTCTATAATACACAGAAAACCAAACTGGGGGGAGGGAAAGGGACAGACACCCGCAACCAGTCTCCTTCAGAGCCCAGCTGTGGGGGCCCCCAGCCTACACACCTGTACCTTTCCCCCATCAGGCCTTAGCTGTGCCACTGCCCAGATGGCTGCCATCTCCTGCCCACCCCATCCCAGAGCCCAGGGATCCAGAGGGAGAAAGAGCCTGATGCTCAGTTCCAGGATTGTGGAGAGCTTCCTGTACACCACCTTCTCTTTCTCTCAGGGCATGCAGGGAACTGCGACTGCCAAGAACCCTTAGATCCCACTCTCTTCCCCAACAGTGTGTTCTATGTACCTTCCAAGCTAGGCTCTTCTGTGTCCAGCAGCCCTAGTGGCACCTAGCAGCACTTCAGCCCATTTCTGTGCAGGAAATGAAATTCTGGGTGCATAATGTTAATTTTTGCAAAATTCTGCATTACACAGTGGCACAGAATTCCCCGAGGAGTACAAGGAGACTGAAAGAGAGTGATAATATGGGGAGGAAATAAATAAGGTACCAAAAGAACACTAATTAGAAGACAAGACAAAGTATATAAAGTTGTCTGAAATTACATGAGTCTGGAAATGGCAAGAAGCACAGAAATGTTTTTAAAGGATAATCTTAACTTACTTAATATGGAAGTCTGTTAACGGGCAGGGAAGTTGACAAAGTGGGATAGCATGGCAAAAACAAGGAATTATTTTTAATTTCTCAGTTGCCAGTGGATATTGATTGTTTTAAATGTTGACCGCTTCCAAGATGCCTCCCCTGATCAATAATACTTAGAACTCTTAAAGCTTTCTTCATCTTCAAAAATCTTGAAAAATCAGCTAATTTTCAAAATATCCCTCTGAGTGTGGGAAGATAAGTATTGTTATCCTATTTTATGGATAGATAGAGTGATTAGGGACCACTTTGGGCTTGCCTTTACTCATGTGAGAAGTTCCACTACACTCAGTGGGACTACTTGCCTGAGTAAAGCAAGCAGGATTTAGCCCTAATTTTTTTTTTTACCATAAAGTGTAAGACATAGATGGAGCCAGTACTGGGGCCAGGAATAGAAAGCAAAAGTTTTGGTCCAAGTCCTCTGTCAGGCCATTAGATTCTCTCTCAAATCAGGGAAGCATGTGGCCATTTTAAATTATTGTTCCATTGCAAGTTTTTCTCTGACCTTTGGTCTGCCTGTATGAAGAATTCCCCATTTCTTCTAACTTTATTTGGGCCCGGCCATAGTCCTCCTGGTAACAAACAGGCCCCAACCTATTCAAGTACCTGCAAATTTTCATATTTTGTAACATATTATTTTCTCTAGGATGCTTGATGTACAGTATATTTTTTTAAAAGATGGAAAAGTGAATCCAGTGATGATTCTCTGTGGATTGTCTACTTCCAGACCTGACCTGTATGTGTCTGGCTTCTGTTGCTAAATCAATTTAGATTTTTTGCCATCAGTCAAGCTTACTATGGCCCAGTCCTGCAATTTGATCCATGTGGATGGACCTTTATATCTGTGCAACATGTTCTCCAACCCAGCAGGATTCTTTATGGGCTCAATCTATTTTCATGGATCAAATTGCAGGATCCACATATTGGATGTGGAATGATAATAAGATCAGTTAAAAAAATTGAAAAAAATCCCTACAAGATCCCACTGGAAATACCCCTGTTCAGTGATTAATTCTTCATGTACAGTTATATTTTTAGATCTATCCGTTAGCCAGTTTTTAATCTATTCATTAGGCTACCATGATTTTCATTAGGCTACCATGATTTTGTCTTGACTGAGGGTGGGAGAGAAATAAAGAAAAGACACATACTCCGTATTCTACAATATTTACAGTTTACTTCCCTCAGAGATAGCTAGCAAACAGAAGGCACTCATGCTGAGATGCTCCAGTTTCAGAGCTGTGTTGACTTAACTGATCAGGTATTCAGACAAGTAGTAAAGCCAGGCAAAGCTGTGTTGGGTCAGGCACTACTGGAAATGAAAGGAAGAAATGAACCAAACTCTGGTGTTAAGGGGGAAATTGCTTCCAAACATTTGAGAAAGTATTACAAGTTACGAACTGTGCAAAGCAGAAATGTTAATGCCAATCCTTTCAAAAAGGAAAACCTGGAAGTATGGCAGTCTCTTGGATTTGAATTAAAGTGGGCATGAAACAAACAGGATGTCAGAGCAGTTCATTTCTGATTTTAATATCTTCCTTCTAATCTATATGGTCTTTCCATTCACAAGCTAATGTGAACTTGGCTTTTAGAACAACAGATTGTTCTCTTCTCTGCTTCTTTCAGATCAAGTTGGGTGTTAACTCTAGCTGGCACTAGTAGGAGACCTCAATTTTTGTTTTTATTGATCTTCTGGTGCAGCAAAACATATGTTTTACCTGTCCTTGTTTCAGTTGAACTAATCCGAGAACTCTTCCAGTGCTGTTTTCTACACATTCCTCTAAAGCGTCATCTTTTTCCCCCTTCAGAAGTGGCAGGTGTTGACCCACAAACAACAGTGATTCCTCAGAACATTTGGAAGGCTTGTGCCCCTGCCTTGGTGTTTGTCCTTGCTCTGCTTCTTCTGCTACTGTGTCAGTACAGCATCTGCAAGAGTTGTGCTAGCAGGTGCTGCATATGAAGGCCCAGGATTGTAGCCATCTTGCCCAGAGTGGGAAAGGAGGTACAATTGGGTGGTTGGGCAGGAAGTTTCTATGAAGAAGTGGAGGGCATTTGTGAGGCAGATGTTTGACTCAGTCCTGTAACGCTGTGTGACCCGTGGAGCTGTTAGTAGAGCTCTGCAAATCCACAGATATCCAGAGACAGATTTTGCTGCTCAGATGCAGATATACATTTTTGTATCCACTCAGGGCTCTATATGTTTGGGTTCGGTCTTTCAGTAAAGAGGGGGAAAAATAAGAAACTTGCTTCAGAAATGACCCTCTACTAGCATCTTGGAAAAGAGGAATGCTTGAGGTGTCCACCCAATCAAAGTGTTGTTTCTTTTTCACATTTTTGAAATATGGGATGTGAAAACTTCAGAATACAGATTCTTATTGCTGCTATACATTTTGTTTAATAGCTATTCCTCTGTCAGTGTGGAATAAGTCATTTTTACGGTTGTTACAGGTTTTATTTCTGGTTTACAGCAAATATCAAAACAAGTAAACCACCGTTCTCTTTTCCTCTCACCAGACAACCACAAAATAAGATGTAGAGAGATTTATTCAAATTAACATTTTAACTCATATTTTTGCTCCAGTGTAGTATATGATGGGCAGTTCTTCTGTCTCATACCTCAGAGTAAATAAAGAGATATAATTGCTTATTGAGCCCCTTCCCTACCATCCTGTTTAATATAAAACTGTAATTATCCCTTAATCAGAATATAATTAGTGTTGTGGTAATGCTAAAAGTAATAACTCAGCCTTAGTTAAATGACTGGTTCTCCTTGTATCAACAACTAAAACAGCGATTTGCCAAAAATGTGTTGTGAAATGTAAATGGTGATTCAAGAAATTTAGGAAGAGCGTCACTGCAATCTGGCAATTCCTCTGTGAAAAGGAAAAAGGATGTCAATTAAGTTTTTTTTACAAATTGTATTAAATAGAATATATAGAAGTAGTTTTATCATTGAACATATGAAAGCTAAAAGGGTTTTCAATGTACCTGATATGCTTCATTCATTTTTATTTATTCATTTAGTGTCATAGGTCTACATGATATTTTACATGTGAATAAAACAAGGTAATTTCCTTCAGTAGTTTATATTCTAACTCAAATGAAATTTGGACACAAAGAAGGGAAGTGAACAAAACACAGCAAAGAACAAAAAGGGGAAAGTTCTGTCAATAGACTGCTTAGAGAGTTGACTGTGAAAGAAGTTGTTTGGATAAACAGTTTTCCCTGCCTCCCCGCCATGCAACCTTAAGCAGACTAGAGGCATATCTTTTAATGGAACTTAAGTCTCATTTTCAAAAATGACTTTCCATGAAAATTAGGCTCCTGAATGCCTGCATGACTTTTGAAAATATAACTTGGATACCTAAATCATGTAAATGCTTTGTAAATGTTATCCTGGGAGAATGTGTTAGATTGGAAAACATGTTAGATAACCTGCTTTTAAACAAGGACTTTGCACGTAGAATAGACACAGTTTAAAAGTGTTAGCTGCTTGTGGTCAACTATGGACTCCCCACTAGGATAAACCACAACCAGCTAAACTGAATTTATGGTAGATGCAAAGTTCAGGTTTAAAAGAAGTTAGCTCACATGTTTCTAAATGGGAATTGTTTTCCAAGTGTAGACATGATCTTAGAACTGCAGTGTCTAACCAGTACTGCTATAGTGAACTAGCCACACTCAATCAGCCAAATAGCCACATTGTTCAAACCAACTAGCCACACTCAACTGGCCAAATAGCCACATGTGGCTAGTGGCTAGCGTGTTAGACACCATGGTTTTAGAAGAATTAAATTCCTTTCATGTGCTATTCTGAAACATCTCACAGGAAGTGTATTTGAAGGAGAGACTCAAATGATCGACAGGAGCACGGTTGTTCAGTACCTTAAAGAGGGGAATCAAGTGGAAGTTAAAGGAAAGTCAGTGAAGGAATTCCAAAAGGCACTAGATTTGACGCTGCCGAAGGAGCATAACGCATGCTTTTTTTTTTTTTTTTTAAAAGCGTATGAATAGATTGGAGCAGAATGCAATGAAGGGAAGGTTGCAGTAATCAAAGTGGTAGATGATCTTGCCCATACTTGGCTTTCATTTCTCACTGCTAAAGGACTGCTATAAGGGAGAGGAATGGTTTATTTTATGGATATCATTAAAATCAAACTGCAAGATTAATTATCAGGTTATATGTGGAAGAAGAGGAGATAGGAATCACATGATGCCAGATTAGAACATGGGCCTCTACTAGATGATTTAAATGAGGAACTCAACTGGTTCTGCCAGTAGAGGAGCTGATAACCTGACATTTCACATTCTAAAGGATAGTAATGTGAACAGGGATGGGTGGTGTGTGTGTATGTGTATATTATATATATATATATATATATAAAATAAAATTCAAGACCATAAGTAGCATACTCTTTATATATAAAAATAGCATTTATTTTCCTTGATAGTCTGAAGTATTGTGTCAAAACCTACAAGAAAGGAGTAGCAAGTATCCGTTAAACTAGAACTCCTCACTAAATCCATGTGTAATTTATGGACTTCTCTATCCCTGCCCTTCTCCAAACTACAGGACAGTTACGAAGACATATCCACAGTCTCCTAAAAATGTTAAACAATATCCTGCATCTCCCGTGAAGAACCGTGTCACCTCTAATCTCAGCCAGGAGATTCCAAAAAAAAAAGCCGAAAAGGAGAAAGAGAACACCACCAGTCACAAACCCCAGCTGTCTTCCACTGAGGAGGTTGTGGGCCAAGCAGTCGCTGAGAAGCCTGTGCCTTCTACAGGAAAGACTGACAGCAGTGAAGGTGGGTTTTGTTGCAAGGATATATCCAAAGCTGCTGCAGGTACATGATGCTTTTAAACAAAGACTTTTTCTTTTCTTTTCCTAAACCTATTTGTAAATCTGAAGTGTACAATAGTGGTCGAAATCACTGGTTATATAATTTCCACCATGGTGACATTAATTATGCGCAAAAATGCAGCATGAGATGGTCAAACTGAGGATTCCTATCAGTGCATCTCCTGGACCAAGGTTTTCAAAAACAGGAGCCTAGAGTTAGTCATTTTCATCAATGGAAGCATAAGGATTCATGAATTTGAAAATCAGATTAAGGTTTTAGATGCCTAAGTAGTCCTAGGGTGTGGGGTTTTTTTTTTCATTTTTTAAAAATTTTGACCATTTTGGATTAAAACTTTCGCTTTACTATATTCTTCATATCAAAAAAATCTGTTAAAATCCCTTTTTTGCATTTCTGTTTTTCATGCTAACAAGATGCTCCCCATTCAGCTGTGCTAATTATTTGAAGGCAACTGTCATTAAATTGAGCTCCTTGAATGCTCCTAACATTTAAGCCAAATTTTCAAAACTTAACTTTATTCTGCCTGGTACTTTCCTGAAATATGAGGCTCTGTCTGAGCAGGATCAGGTTCATGTATCTAGACAATAGATGCCACTTGCAAGTATTTTCTGTTTCTTTGTTTTAAGGTTCAGCTAAATTGTTACAGCATTTATGATATAAAATATTTAACCACACAATGAAAGTTATTTTTATATTAATCTTATTTCTACGGCTTTGTCAGCTGTTTTACAGTGCCTGGTACTTTATAGACATACACAAAATAAAGACCCAGACCTAAGGCGTTTCCAGTGCATGAGGGATATAGAATAGTACTTGTAAGGTGGATACTGGGAGATGGCTACAGTGAAAAGATAACATGCTTATTGAATACATGTTAAATGTGTGTGTTTATGTAATACAGGTGTTGTGTAGCTTTTATTCTTTTCCTGACTCTCATTCTAACCACAATGTTCCAGTAGGAAAACCCACAGCAGGAACTACTGATGCAGAAGAAGCTACAAAAATTCTGGCAGAGAAAAGGCGGCAGGCTCGTCTACAGAAAGAACAAGAAGAACAGGAGAGACAGGAGAGAGAAGAGCGGGAGAGGTACTTAAAAAGAATTGGGGTGATAGTAATTAGCACCCAGAAATCTAAGATCAGCGGCCCATTGTAAAAAGTACTATAGAAACACATAGTAAAAGAGAGAATCCCTATCCCAAAGAGCTGACTTATCATGGTAGCTCAGAACTTTTGAAAATCAAGCTAGGTACTCAGGAACCTAAACTGAAAACCTCATTTTTTAAAAATGTAACTCAGATAACTAATTACAGAACTCATGTCTTTTTACATCTTGTGCAATAGAAACACATTGTTATCCCTGTAGAAAGCCTGAGGTTCCTTGTTCTTGCCCCACTTTACACCCTCCAGCACATCTAAAGTGTCTGTCCTTGGAGGACTGAAGGGAAGGAGTTTGCCATTACTCTTTCATAATTGATAGCTAGAGTCACTGTCAAATATCACCATGCCATAATAGATTCTTTCCCTCACCTTGCTTCCCCTGTGGCTAAGTGAGTATGAAAACATTACAGTTCTCTGAGCTCTTGCTAGCCTGAATTGAGGTATGCATTTACAGGTTAACTATCATGCAGTCTGCTTTTTCCTCCTGCTTCCCTACTGAACTGTTAGGCATCCTGAAGTCCCTATGCTGTCTGGCTAAAATTGCACAGGCACAAGAGACCTCCAAGGAGAGCCATGTAGCCCAAGGATCATGAGAGGCTTAGCACTGGATGGAAGGATTAGGTCCTAATTCTGCAATCTCTTCTGTTATGCATGTCAAGCTTCATACATGTAGCATTTGAAGTGCTGAGGCACTAAACTTGGCAGATTTTTTTAAAACCAGTTTATTTAGAAAAGTCTGAAACTTTAAGCAATTCAGTAAAGTAGGGGGTTTTCTCCTATCTCCAACTGCTCTGGGGAACTAATATACATGAGTTTCTGTACAGCTGACCCACTTTGCTCTCAGTGCCCTGTAGTTTTGTTTCTGGACATATGCACATATGAATTGAGCAGAATACACAAATGAGTTTGAAAAATGTTAATTCTATGTAGTGTAGCTGAAATTACAAACATCTTTTTTTTGTTTGTTTTTTTGTTTTATTTATTTTTTTGTTTTGTTCTGTCCTACTTTAGTCACATCACTGTTCAAAGGGAAATGTTATTTCTGCAAAACATTAGATGGAGTGAAAATCAGGCTAGAATGGAGGCTAGGTTGCAACTTAAATTAAGGAGTTGTGGCCAGTGCCTCCATTGATTTGGAGCCCATTCCATACAAATGTATGTAGTAGCATATATTCAGACCCAGATTTACATTCTGTGCACCTTTGAGTTCTGTGTTAACCAAAGTGCTGCACTGTTAAATGTGCTGCCGTGTCTTTGAAGGCTAGAGAGGGAGGAACTGAAAAGAAAGGCAGAAGAGGAAAGAATTCGCCTAGAAGAAGAAGCTCGTAAGAGAGAGGAGGAAAGAAGGCTTGAAGAGGAAGAGGCGAGGAGAAAAGCAGAAGAGGATGCCAGAAGGAGAGCTGAGGAAGAAAAAATGCTTAAGGAAAAGCAAGAAAAAGAACTTCAAGCCAAGCTTGAAAAACAGGTATAGTACAAGATACTTTTTACAAAAAACTCCTGTTAAAGGAAGAGAAATCTAAAATACAATCTGCCTACAGGCAATGGGCCTGGTTTTCAGACATTCTGAGAACAGCAACTCTAGTGGCATCAATAGAAATTTTTGTATGCTCAGCATTTCAGAAAATTGGGGCCCCATCTTTATTTATGAACATTGTAAACAAACTACTAGTGTGGAAAAGCTATTGAAGAGCTCTTATTAACTTAGTCTTTTGCTTCTTAGATCAAGTGAAAAGCAGTAGCACACTGTAGAGAAGATAAAATGTAATCTAGAAATTCCTTCAGTGATCCTTTTTAAAATGGGTGCAGCCTAATGAAACTGAAAACTCGTTCACTTTTGTAAGATGCTTGTTGCTGAAGTTATGCCACACCTGGCAGCCTACGCAAATTTTTATAGAATCTGGTAATTTGTCTAAAATAAATAATGGCTCTACCTTAGCTTACACATTTTAATTAGAGAGAAGCAGCTGAAGCAAAGGCCCGAGAGGCTGCTGAACATATGCGCCTGGAAAGGGAACAAATCATGCAGCAGATTGAGCAAGAAAGACTGGAGAGAAAGAAGGTAGGTTTTCATCTCTGATTTAAAAGAATTAGTACCTTTCTTATTTTAAATGTACAAATCCAGTAACCTGCTCAAAAATATCCAAAACAGACATTCAGTTGAGTAGGAAGAGTTGAAGTGTTTTTAAAAACGTAATCCATATAAGCTAGTTTTAAACCCAGAGAAACCTGTACCTCAGAGTTTGCAACAAACTTAGTTATTATTTTATTATTATTTTTATTCATATTTATTGTGGCAGGGCCCTAGGGGCTTGCTGAGAATGGGGTCCTCTTGTATAAGGCACTGTACCCACACCCACACACGCACAGTATTGGACTGCCCTAGCCCAGAAGAACTTACAATTTAAATAGACTAGACAAAGGGTAGGACAAATGTTACCACTCAAACTAATAAGGGACAGAATTTTAATTATAGGAATGTGATGCTTTAAATAAATGTACTGTGTTGTCGTTGAGAGAGTAGATTTGTGCTCTTAAGGAAAAAAATGTTGTTATCCAGGTGGAAAAAGCTTTCCCCTCACCCTACTTTGCCTCTGAAGGGATGGAGAAGCAATAGTAGAGCCACTCTATTGCCATTACAGCAGTGCTTTCCCTCGTGTATGGAAATGGCTGGTGGTTCTTTGTATTTCCATACTTACAAAGTCACACTGCATGGCTGTAGGTGGCTGGACAGAATTTTCACCAGATTTGTAGAAATCTCTGTCTTTAGTTTAGGTAAGAGATGCCTGAGATGATGATGATGTAAAAGCCTTCCCTTTTGTGATTTTTTTTTTTAAACTTCATTCTAAATTATTAGCCTTGGAGGGTGAAGGGGTTTAACTCTAGGGTCAAACCCTGGAACACAAGAACTAGAAGTGATATCTTAAAATCTAAAATAGTTGAAATCTATAATACTCTGGGCAAAGACACAATACATTTAATGAATTAATGTTGGAATTATGCTTGCAAAGAGAGTTCCCTTATCTTCTTCCCCTCCTCTCCTCTCCTCTGAGTATATCTACACTTCAGTAAAAAACTCACAGAGCTAAATCTCAGCATTAACTTGGACCCCCAGGGCTTGGGATGTAGGGCCAGAAATTTCCATGTACGCCTTTTGACTAGAGCTCAGGCTCTGAGAACCATAGAGTCTGGGCTCCTCAAAACACCTACATTGTTGTTTCTAGCCCTGTAAATCCAATTCAGATGACGCAGGCCAGCCATGGCTGTGCTGCACGTCTTTTATTGCAGCGTAGATGTACCCTCTGACTTCTTCCTTTCTAGTGGGGACAGAGGCAGAGAGAAGTTTGTGATAGGGATGTAATAGTCAATTAACTGATAAGCAAAAGCTTATAGATTCAAGCTGTAGACTGCATGCATTTCCTCCTCTCCACCCTCCCCCAGTACATTTTTTAGCAGGCTGGCCAGCAGCCTAGCTCAGCCCTGGCTTGCGCCGAGTCTGGGACCTACCCCTGCTGCAGCTCTGAATTTAAAGAGTATTAGGAGCCAGTTGGGCAGACAGCCCAGTTCAATTGTGGCTCACGCTGGACCTGGGAGCTCAGACCACCCCAGACAAGGGCTGCTGCCACCCTACACTACTGCCTGTATCAGAGGCAGCAGTGCCGGGCAATAGGCAGCCAGTCCACGAGGGGAGCTGGTTTTTAAACTGGCTTCCCTCATGGGACAGCTCCTGCCTGGTACCTTACGCTACTGCTTCTGGTACAAAGGCAGCAGCACGAAGTGGCAGGGGGCTCTTGTGGGGTAAGGCCAGAGCGCACTGGCTGCCAGCCCCACCTCCGGGGACTCTAGAATAGTTGAGTAACCGATAAGAATTAATGAAGTTAATCAACTGTACAGTTAACCAATATTTAATATCCCTAGTTTGACACCAGAGTTAAATCAGCCTTCCCTGCAACTTGTTACAAGTTGAATGCACCTCCTATGCCAGCTACACAGCATGTCTGCCTTGTAACCTTCTGATAGGATTGATTTACTTTGATTTCTAGCGAATAGATGAAATAATGAAGAGAACAAGAAAGAGTGAAACACTGGAAGTAAAGGTATGGAACAGTTTCCCACCCTCACAACCAGGATATTGCCCCTGTGGGTGGGGGGGAGGGCACTGTCACATTGCTTCAAAAGAATAAATGCTTTGCCTAGAAATGTTCTGTTCTTATTCTTCTGATAAATTTTATAATGAAGAGTGACTGTAGCTCCACCATGCAATCAGTGTCCCTCTTGTAGGCAGTAGAGGGGTGAGCAATACATATAGTTCAGAACTACGAGTAGTTCTGAGAACTGGTGGTATTGTGATTTTCATTGTCTGTGCAATGAACCTCCTCCCATTTGAAGATCAGTTAATCAGTCATAGAGTTCTTATGCTCCTCATGTTAATTCTGATCAAGGGGCAGGATTAACAGCAGGGGTGCCTGATGGTGCACCAGCATTTACTGGACAGAAGTAAAATGTTTGACTCTCTCTTCAGACTTTTACTTCATAACATTGTTTTTAGGGAAGATGTTTATTTGACATGGGAAGCTCTAGTTTTCTTTAAAAAGACAAAACCAGAAACATGTCCTGTCCTCTCCATGTTTCCCTAAAAGCTACCAGACATTAGACATATGAGGGGAAGCTTTGTCTGGTCTGGGGGAAGAACTGGGGGCTTGTGACTCCTTCAAGGGTTCCTCTCCTTTGGGTGGAGCAGGAAGAAAGGACACTTGAGTTGAACCACAAGCGGGTCACTAATCCATGGACACGTTGGGGAGGAAGGAGGGTTGTCACATTTTGAGTGCAGTCCTAACCAGTAAGAGGTTGTGCCACCATCTGCCCAGTGACCCTGTTTGTCTGCAGACATGCACTGAGTGTCTGTGTTAAGCAGTCCTGCTTCAATAAATTCTTGCTCCAGCTATTTGCTTGTTTCACCTCAGCCATGTGCTGGTCTTCACCCACCCTGGTTACTGCTAGCCAAGTGACCCCAACATAGCCCCTGTGCCGAGTTGTACTGCCTTCTCCTGGAACACTCAATGAAATAATATGGTTGGTTTGTTCCTACAAAGAGACAGATTAGAGCTTTTTTTCCTTAAATGGAGTAAATACACACTTCCCTTCAAGCATGTCACTAAGGTGTTTTTGTTGTTGTTGTTGTAAAAAAAACCCACAAGGATATTAACAAAAAAACATAAATTAAGTGATGCCAAGGAAAAGGAATAACGGTAAAAAGGGATACAGACAAAAAAATTAAAAAAGAAGCTACAGCCTTGGTTTGAGGTAGATTTCTTACCAATCTTTTCCTTTCTAGATGTGCCTGACTTTCTCTTAGTCAGGACTTTCCACAGAACTACAATGCGCTGTTTTCCTTTATCTTCCTTTATGAAAGATCTTTGCCTAGGCAGGTTTTTCACTTATATTCAGTTTCCAGAGACTTCAGCCTCCTTGTCAACTTGCAGGAGATCTGACCCCTTATGTCGGTCTAGTGATTGATGCCAACATGGCTTCTTCTTTCACCTGGTATTATCTTTATGGTGACTATATTTTCTGAACCAAAAATAGGAACACCTTGGCCACACCCCCTGAAACCACTAGCCATGCCTCTGACCACTTAGGCCCTGCCCACCTGCCACAGGAAGTCCCACCCCTGGGGTAGTACTTCTGGGGTCAAGCTGAACACATGACCAGAAGTAAAGGGTGTCATGTGACCCCCTCTAAGAACTTCTCCCACCATCCTCTACTTTTAGGGATGGGTTTGGGTCCCATAAAAGCCTCCTATGCAACTATACTACAATTGTATAAACCCAGGGTCCAGACCTAGGGTCCCATGATACTGCAGTGCTAGGGGTCCCATTTCAATTCAAGATAAGATCCAGGATCTAAGACCTATTACTTTGCAGTGTAGATGCAGCCCCATTTGACTCAGAGTCTGGGAATCATCCAGAACTATCCCACAATTTCATGGGACAACTTCCATAGTCCTCTTAATGCTGTGGTTCTCAACTGGTGGTCCATGGTGACTTTTTCGGTGGTCCACAGTGGTCCAAAGTCACATGGCGTGAGCAAGTGCTGCCGTTAGGCTGTTTTACACCATGTTCACAAGCACGTGGCTTGTTCATCCATAGTGTCACCTAGGACGCAACCGTATTGTGTTGCCAGTAACTTCCATCTGAGGCTCTGAGCGTCAGTGTAGCTGCTGCCATCGTGCTGAGCGGTTGCTGTGTCGTTCATCCTGTACTACATGTGCTGAAAGTGGTCCATGAAAATTGTTTGATTGGCCTGGTGGTCCGTGGACTGAAACGAGTTAAGAACGACTGTCTTAATTGATGATGCTTACTGGTTCTAATTAACTGGTAGTCAGAGGAGGCTGGCGCAGCTCCCCTTCTGTTTCAGGAAGGGGGGTGCCCCAAGCCCACAGAAGGCCCGCTGCTGCAGACAGGGATTGCTCTCGTCCAGATCAGCCCTGTCTCTGGGTAACTCGGGGGGCTGCTCTGGAGGGGTCTGGGAGCCAGTGGCAGCCCCAGTGTGACCTAACATTAACCGGTTAACTGATGAGTGGGAATTTACATCCCTAAGGAGATGTACTACAACTGCATTTTTTGAAGTTACTGCAAAATTATCAAGTGTCCTCTGTTTCCACAAGCCAGAATGACAATACTGAATTAACCATGACAATTACGGGGTGGAGAAGACCATGTCACTAACCCTCCCCACCACTACTTGAAAGGTACATTGCCCGTGGAGATCAATGGGGCTGGGCTATTTTACATGTAAAGCTACTGATAAATGTATATGTGGCAATGCCTATATTATGTAAATAATACTTAATAATTGCCAAATGAGACCACTTCCCAACCTGCTTACAAAGTGCCTGATCCAATTTAATTTTAAACTAGGATTGGGCCCAAAGCAATCTGTCGATATTGCCCAAGAAGATCCAGGTAATATTTAGACATCCTTCAAAAATATAATGGACCAATCAGTCAAAGCCCCACTGCCTGGTAGAGGCAATCTTTGAAGAAATTTGGAGAAACTGCTCACCAGCCAGACACCCAGAAAGTTCTCTATAGTAACTCCTATCATCCCTCCATTGACCTATTTACCATTGATAATGAATGGTCAATTAGTTACCAAGATCATGTTATCTCATCAAACCATCCCCTTCATAAACCCATCTAGTTTAATCTTGAAACCAGATAGACCTTTTGCCCCCACTACTTCCCTTGGAAGGCCGTTCCAGAACCTCACTCCTCTAATGGTTAGAAACCTTTGTCTAATCTCAAGTCTAAACTTCCTACTAGCCAGCTTATATCCATTTGTTCTTGTGTCCACATTGGTATTAAGCTTAAATAATTCCTCTCCCTCCCTGGTATTTATCCCTCTAATATATTTAAAGAGTGCAATCATGTCCCCCCTCAGCCTTCTTTTGGTTAAGGTAAACAAGCCAAGCTCCTTGAGTCTCCTTTCATAAGACAAGTTTTCCATTCCTCGGATCATCCTAGTGGCCCTTCTTTGTACCTGTTCCAGTTCGAATTCATCCTTCTTAAACATGGGAGACCAGAACTGCACACAGTATTCCAAATGGGATCTCACCAATGCCTTATATAACAGCACTAATACCTCCTTATCCCTACTGGAAATACTTCACCTAATACATCCCAAGACCGTATTAGCCTTTTTCACGGCCATGTCACAATGGCGGCTTATAGTCATTCTATAATCAACCAGGACTCCGAGGTCCTTCTCCTCTTCCGTTACTTCCAACTGATGTGTCCCCAGCTTATAACTAAAATTCTTGTTATTAATCCCTAAATGGATAACCTTACACTTCTCACTATTAAATTTCATCCTATTGCTATCACTCCAATTTACAAGGTCATCCAGATCTTCCTGTATGATATCCCAATCCTTTTCTGAATTGGCAAATTTTATCAGGACACTTCCACTTTTGGTGCCAAGGTCAGCAATAAAAAGATTAAATAAAATTGGCCCCAAAACTGATCCCTGAGGAGCTCCACTAGTAACCTTCCTCCAACATGACAGTTCACCTTTCAGTATGACCCGCGGTATTCTCCCCCTCAACCAGTTGCTTATCCACCTCTCAACTTTCATATTAATCCCTATCTTTTACCAATAATTCCCCATGTGGTAGTGTATCAAATGCCTTACTAAAGTTGATGTAGATTAGATCCACTGCATTTCCTTTATCTAAAAAATCTGTTACTTTCTCAAAAAAGGAGATCAGGTTGGTTTGACACGATCTACCTTTCGTAAAACCATGTTGTAATTTGTCCCAATTGCCATTAGCCTCAATGTCTCTAACTACTTTCTCCTTCAAAATTTTTTCCAAGATCTTGCATACTACAGATGTCAAACTAACAGGCCTATATTTACCCGGGTCACTTTTTTTCCCTTTCTTAAAAATAGGAACTATATTAGCAATTCTCCAGTCAAATGGTACAACCCCTGAGTTTAGAGATTTATTAAAAAATTTTGCTAATGGACTTGCAATTTCATGTGCCAGTTCCTTTAATATTCTTTGATGAAGATTATCTGGGCTCCCCGATTTACTCCCATTAAGCTGTTCAAGTTTGGCTTTTACCTCGGATATGGTAATATTTACCTCCATATCCTTAGTCCCATTTGTTATGTTACCATTATCCCTAAGCTCTTCATTAGCCTCATTAAAGACTGAAGCAAAGAATTTGTTTAGATATTGGGCCATTCCTAGATTATCCTTAACCTCCACTCCATCCTTAGTAATTAGTGGTCTTACTTCTTCTTTTTTTGTTTTTTTCCTATTTATATGGCTATGAATATATTTATATGTGCTTGAATATAATTGAGAAAAAGCATTCTAGGTACAATTTATATTATCGAGCAGGTTTTTTCAAAGGTTCTCAGCCATTTCTCTGAGTCTTAGAACCTTGTATCTAATGCAGTCAAAACATTGTTTGGTTACAGAAGGAAGAGCCAAAACTGCAGATAGCATCTACTTTGACTGAGGAGAAGCAACCAAAAACACTTGTTCTCAGTCAAACAGGTAAAAGCCCTTCATTTTTGTTTTGACCAATATTCAGTGTTGATAACTTGAAAACAAAAATCCATAACCTCATATTATGTTGTACTGTCACGGATGCTGTGTTTTCATTCAAAAGGGGCGTGCGTGCGTGTGTGTGTATGTAAGAGAAAATAGAAGTTTGGTTTACCCTTTATGTAGAAGCAGAAGACAACTATCCTGAGATGTAATATTCCATTCCACAATATGTCCCAGAGAGCATTTATATAAAAGTTATTCTTGCCTGCAGATTTCTGTTTTGTAGGTTCTCTAGGAATATTCTCCAGCAGCCAAGCTTGACATGGTTTTTAAATATGGTTTAAAATACAGTCCCTTTTTATTTAATTTGGTTTAATAACAGCATATATATTTTAAAGTATATGAGAGATATAAATAGGAAATGTGACTTTTCTCTTTTTCCCCCTTCTCTGGGGCTTCTTCATGCTTGTTGTAAAAGATAATAAATAATTTTGCTTCTCTTTCCAACTGTCCTACAGTAATGATGATTGACAAGATAATATGATAGGTCACTTTCATCTGTAATTTCTATGACTCAAATAATTTTGTGTTTAAATATAAACCCTACTATTGTCATATTTCCTAATGAGGTTCTTTTATAGAAATCAATGGACTGACAGTTTCCCAGGAGAGTAAAGTTTTAGGATGTGCTGCTTCTGAAACACTTTCTCGAGATATATTTTCTAATGGACTTAAGTCAGTTAAGGGGCTTATTCAGCTGGATGCCATTGATGGGAAATCTAACAGCATGGATGATTCAACAGATGAGGATCAGTCTATGGATGAGAGGTATGCATCACTTGAAACACATAACTTTCAGGTAACTATTCAGCAAACCAAAAACAACCTAGCAAAACGTATACTTTGTTCTCATTTGTTAATCTGTCTCTCTGAACAGCCCAGTTCCCAATATGGACTCCTGTGTCACTACTCTTTATATTTTCTGACCAGTAGTGTGCTCTCAAGAAGAAAATGCACTTTCAGATCAAAGGCTAAGGACAGTCTCTTATATCACACTCATATCTTACAAAATACAGGACTATGTAGCACTTTAAAGACTAACAAGATGGTTTATTAGATGATGAGCTTTCGTGGGCCAGACCTACTTCCTCAGATCAAATTGTGGAAGAAAATAGTCACAACCATATATACCAAAGGATACAATTTAAAAAAAATGAACACATATGAAAAGGACAAATCAAATTTCAGAACAGAAGGGGGATGCGGGGAGGGGAAAGGTAAATGTCTGTAAGCTAATGATATTAGAGGTGATAATTGGGGAAGCTATCTTTATAATGGGTAAGATAACTAGAGTCTTTGTTAGGACCCTGGCATAAAGTGTCGAATTTTAGCATGAATAACAGTTCAGAGGATTCTCTTTCAAGTGCAGTCTTAAAAGGCTTTTGAAGCAGGATGCAGGTAATTAAGTCATTGAGACAATGTCCTTTCTGGTTGAATGGCAAGAAACTGTTTTTTCTTTGTGATCCTGTCTAATATCTGTTTTGTGGGCATTGATCCTTTGGCGAAGTGTCTGAGACGTTTGTCCAGTGTAGAAGACGGACACTTTTGGCACATGATAGCATAAATTATATTTCTGGATGCGCAGGAATATGTGTTCTTGATCTTATAACTCACTTGGTTAGGCAAAATAATGGTATCAGCAGAGTGAATATGTGGACAAAGCTGGCAATGGGGTTTGTTGCAAGGGAAGGTACCAGGGTTGGGATTAGTGTGGTATGTCCTGTGGTTGTTGGTAAGAATCATCTTGAGGTTAGGTGGTTGTCTATAGGAGACTATGGGTCTGTCTCCCAGAGCCTCTTGGAGTTTAGTATCCTGTTCCAGTATAGGCTGTAGTTTATTGATAATGTGTTGGACAGGTTTAAGTTGGGGGCTGTAGGTGATAAGACAACCTCCCTGGCAATTTATTCCAGTGTTTGACTACCCTGACAGTTAGGAACTTTTTTCCTAATGTCCAACCTAAACTTCCCTTGCTGCAGTTTAAACCCATTGTTTCTTGTTCTATCCTCAGAGGCCAAGATGAACAAGTTTTCTCCCTCTTCCTTGTGACACCCTTTTATGTATCTGAAAACTGCTATCATGTCCCCCCTCAATCTTCTCTTTTCTAAACTAAACAAACCCAATTCTTTCAGCCTTCCCTCATAGGTTATTTTGAGTGAAAGTTTCCTATTGTACAGTATATTCACCAAGGGAATTGACATTTTAAGATTGTACCAAACCATAGTCCTGAATTCTTTTGAGTTTAGTAAATTCTCATATTTAATATTGTATTATTGTAGCTTTTTAAAACAGCAGGCCAAATTAAGCCCTGATGCCATTTGTTATGATGTTAAGTTCATTTAATTTTTAGTTATAATGTTAACGGGTGGGGTATGAACACTGTATTCAAGGTACTTCAGTAAGTTTTGTTTTTCTTTATTTAAATCATTGCTTTGGGGTGGGGTTAGGCATGAGAGGTTGTATGTACAGGCTGATTTGGGGAGAGAAGACAACACACCTCTCTCTCACTACAGCTTGGGGCCAGGTAAAAAGCACCTCTCCATGGCTGCTGCAGCTCCAGTGGGCCCAGCCAGAAGAGGGGTGCTTCTTCATCTTGCCCCCTGCACTCCCCAGACTGATAGAGGAATGGAGTAAACTCTGCACTTCCTCCTGGCTGCCTGACAAGGGGAACAGCCAGCAATGTTCTGGTATGAAATAGGGATGTTAAATTTAGTTTAATCAAATGTCGATGGATTTTACACTCACTCTTACTCTCACCTCACTCTCTCTCTCTCTCACATATATAAAAATATAATCTGGTATCTAAACATTGATAAACAGATGTCTACAGTTTTTGCTTATTTCCTCCTGTTTCTCTAACAAATTATCAACAGGGCATGGGGACATTTCAAGTCCAATTTTACTAAGATATTTCTTGTTAAAATCTTGTTATAATTTTCAGATGTAACATTAAAAAAAGAAAATTAAATGGGCCTAAATGAACTTAATGTTATAATTCATTTCATAACTACTGAAGTAATTAGAATTGCATTAGGGCCAAATATAACTGCAAATTAACATTGATTAAAAACATTACTTCAATATTAAGTATCACGTTTTACTAAAATCAGGGAATTCAGAAGTATGGTTTCTAGCAACATTAGGATTTCAGTTTCCTTTTTGTGCTGCATTTAATTTTGTTCTGTAAAAGTTACATTTTAAAATTTCACATGGTCAAATATATCTGTTAATTTTACGCATTTAAAAATCTGACACCACGATCCTGCAAAGGTTTATCCACAGCCTTAACTTACACTCTGAAATGTATTTATTGAAGGCAGTAAAACTACATGCTGTTCATAAAATATGTGTGTAAACCTTTGCAGAATCATGCCCAGAATTTGTATGAGGAAATTAAAAAGAGTAAGTATAAGAGACCTGATAGCTCAGGGAATGGAATATTTAGCCTTTAACCTCTGGGTCACCAGTTGAAATCCAGCCTCTCTGATATTAGTTTGTAATCTCAGTCCAGAGGTGGTGTCCATACCACACAGCCACCACCAAGGCCAATATTTAGGAAGTATGAAGACAGAATTACTTTCTTCTACATTTTGGCCTCTTGGTATGTTGTGCCTGTTCTGAGGATAAATGATCCAGCTTTCAGGGTTGTTGTAAACCTTTTCATGAACACTAAATTCATTGCTGTGTTTTCTAAGAGCTTACAAGACTTTTTTTCTACTTGTTTCCTTTGTTTTTCGTACAGTCCTGTTTCAAAAGAAGAACTTATATCTATCCCAGAATTTTCACCCATGGATGAACTCATGCCCAGTGTTTCTATGGACCAAAATGGAACAAGTAATGCCAAGGCTCTTGAAGAACTCTTGGATTTCACAGGCCAAGCCACTTACTCCAAGATATCTAGTGAAAACATTAGCATGGATGATTGTAACAAAAACTTGATTGATGGATTTAACAGTCCTGGGCAGGAGACTACACTAAACTCCATCTGTTGACAACCATACGACTCTCTTGTAAAGGTGAAGGTACAATATTTGTGACAAACACCTAAGATAAAACAAGTTATTGAGAGCGTAGATATTTAAATTTGGCATACTCTCCCATGAGTAGACTACTTAGGAATGTAAGAATTGGCATAGTGAAAAAGATGAGTTGTCCACTTAGTCCTGAGCCCTGTTTTAGAATGCAGTGTGTGATAGAGTCTATAATAGCAAGTTGTAAGTCTTTAGAAGGCTCCAATGTAAAACAAAACAGAACTTTCCAAATTGTAACGGTAACTTTTCCTGACCCATGATGCTTATCTTAAGCCCTAAGGGTGGGGAAACTTTCTTCGGCTGGGAGCTGCTGACCCACAGAAAAATCAGTTGGAGGCCACACACAAGTGAAGAGCAAAAAAAAAAAAAAAAGAACAACAAAAAAGGCTGCGGGGAAGGGCACTTGCACATCACCTCACTCGGGGGGGGGGGGGGGGGGGGGGGATGCTTTAGCCCGTGAGGAAACACTAAGGCTGCAGGCTTGCCCCCACAGCAGGGCCAGGCAGCATTTGCATTCTGGTCCTGCAGGGAGGCGCCAAGGTCACGAGCCAGATGAACTCCTCTGTGGGCTCAGGTTTATTAGATTTTGAGGGGCCCTAGTCTCCAAGGTGGGGCCAAAAAGTGAGGGGTTCAGTGTGTGACCAAGGGCTGCAAGTTGATGCAGGAGGGGTTAAGGTCTCTGACTGGTTTCTGGAGTGGGGCTGGGACTACTGATTTGGGGCCAAGTTGAATGGGCTTAGGGCAGGAGATCAGGGTGGAGGTATGGTGTTTTGACAGGAATTAGGGTGTCGGAGTTGGCCCAGGGTGGGATGCAGGGTCTGGGAGGGAGCTAGGGCTCTGGAGGGGGCTCATCTGGGTGTGCGGAATCTGTGGAGGGAGCTAGGATGTGATGGGGGCTCCAGGGTGGGGCACAGGGTAAGGGAGAGAGTTAGATACTTAGTGTTCAGGAGTGGGCTCAAGGTTGGGACAGGGGAGTTAGGTGCAGGGTCTGATAAGGAGCTACGGTGCAGGAGGGGCTGAGGACTGGGGTGCAGGCACTTACCTGGAGCAGCTGGGGGATAGGTGGCATGCACCACCCCATGCAGCTCCCATTGGCTGTGATTTTCGGTCAATGGGAACTTCAGGGGGCAGCACCTGCAGGTCAGAGCAGCATGTGGTATGGTGCTTCCTTTGATGCATGCAGAGATGTGGCTCCAGCTCAGGGTGACAGGGGGAGGGAATTGCAGCCTGCAGCGCAATTCTTTCTTTCTTTCCCTTTCTTTCCTCCTTTCCCGGTCAGGAAGGACTAGCCCCTAAAACTCCTTTCTTAATCTGGCCCTGGCTGCAGACCAGAACCAGCCTGCAGGCTGTAAGTTCCCAGTCTTTGCCCTAAAGTATGAGAAGTCATGGTCCTTGTATCTTATGCATGGTAGTTTATCTGCAGGTGCTATTCTTCATTTAAAACAATGCTCTATCCTTTTCTGAAATGTACTAAGCTTTTTGCCTAAATACTCTGCAGATAGCAGTTTCACGGGTTAATTAAATGTTGCATAAAAAGCATTTATTATCAGTTCTAAATTCTCTTCTAATTTCCTCTTCTTGTTGTATTAAAGGATAAACAGCAAATAACTGTTTGGCTTTCTCTACATTTGTATTGTTTTTATATTCCTGTCATACTTCTCACTCTTCCCCTTTCAAATGAAATAATCCTAGTCTTCTACAGGGATAGAATTCCCCTATCACAAATGTGTTCCTGTCTCTGAACTCTTCTGCTCCATATTTTGAGATGAAGTGACACAAGGGAAACATTGCAAACCCTTGGAATATTGGTTAATCTGCTGGTGTTGAACCTCTTGGGAAAAGAGCATTTCCCTAGGTTTTATGGTAATTGGTTAGCCACCTGAGTCAAATTCAGACTACTTTTCCTATCCTTCAAGGATCCGCACAACTTCACTCCTTTATACCTTTCAGCTTATATTTCCTTTCATCATCCATTCTTGATTCCTCTCTTCTGCCCAAGCAGTTCAGCTGGCTGTTGACTTCATGTTGTGCTCCCTCTTAATCTTGTCTCTGTGATTCTTGTCACAAATACCTCCCATTATATGCTAGGTCTGTACCCATTTTGTTATCTGTCCACCCTCTCTTCCCTCTGCCTTATTACATAATCTATTCCAAAAAGCCTACAGGTTGGACCTCGCTGGTTCTGCACCCTTGGGACCTGACTGGTCCTGAACAAGGGGATTTTGCTGGACCAGGGAAGGTCCTTCTCGTGGCTGTACTGCCACCAGGCTAGGGCACAGCCTGCCCCTGCTGCTGCCAGGGCCAGAGCACCTCAGTTAGAGCTCTGCAGCCGGGGAAGAGCTCCGCAGCCAACTGGCTCCACAGCTGGAGCCGGAGCTCCCTGGCTGCTGCTGGGGTCAGAGCTCCTTGACTGGGTCTGCAGGCCCACGACCATGTCCAGACTAGAGCTCCCCAGCTGCTGGGGCCAGGGAGCTCTGTGGGGGCCAGAATTCCCTACCATGTCATCCAATCTCACTTCCGCCCCCCCCCCCCGCCCCCCCACACACACTCTCCAGGCTCCCAGCTGAGTTGCCAGTGCCCCTTATAGCACTCCTGCCTTGTTGCCAGACCTCCCTCTTCCTGGGCTCTCTGGAACATCCGTAGTCCATGCCGGAGCACAGATGTTGCTAGACCAGGGAGTACCAGTTAAGGGAGGTACAACCAGTACTAACTCTAGCTCTCTGCAGTTTGTGAATTCATCAGGTGAATGCAAAGTACAAAAATCTGAAAGGAAAAGATCTGAAAATGTAATAAAGCAAAATAAACCCCACATAATATTAATCTGAAAAATATGAAATTTACAAGATATGTCTCATCCTCCTGTGTTTGTTCACCTTGCTCCTTGACTTGGCCAATTCATCTTCTTGCAATTTCCTTTCAGTGATTCCTTAGAGTGCAACGTGTTTGCAGCAACAATTTTGTCTTTCCAGTAGTCTGTAAAGCACTTAGCACATTCTTGACATTCTACAAATAATAAATTGATATGGGGGGAGAGAGATCATGGAGGATGAGGAAAGCTTGTATGGCTGTTGGAAAGATGAGTCCTATTAGTATGCTTTCCTATATTAAAGTTTCCACTTCATCCCTGATGGGAACCCTTGTCATGCCCCACCTCACCTGCACCTGGTTTCTCACCATATTCAGGAGGAGTGCGGAGCTAGCACATGTCCAGCTAGGAGTGGAAAGAGAGTGGAATCCAGATTGGTTCTATGCTGACAATTTAGCCATTAGCCATAAGAACTCATTGCATAGTTCAGAACTATAGATGTAAGTTCTGCATCTGATTGTGGACAGTGTATTTGTGAATTATACAGACAGTAGTTGTACTTAATAAAATGTTTAAGACTTATCTGCAATTACTTGCACTAAAGCTGTTGAAGCTACCTTTTGAACATAAATATTTCAGTGGTAAACTCAGGGTATAATGAAAAACATAGACATGTCATAGTTTTTAATTGTATCTAATTTCAATTTAATAACAGAGAACTATTAAAAGGACGAGTCAAGTGTGCAGCAAAATGGAGCATGGTAGTGATTGAATTTTATTATTTTTTAGTGCTGTAGATGTACACAATATTGTACATACCATTAACAGTCCTTTTCCTGGAAAGTATGCAAGCAAAGTCAGAACAAATGCAGTATGATATAATCTTTAATTGTAATATTGTACTTTATTGCAAGAGAATCAGTTCTTAGTTATAAGAATTGCAGCCATTTTACTTACGTAAACTGTTTGATTTGTGTTTTTTAATTGACAGCGGAAGTAATTTGTGGAGGATATACATCCTATCATACTGCTGGCAGTAAAATATGAGCTTTTCATCTGAAAGAGCTTCTTCAGTCTTTGAACACTGGATTTCACATAAACAGAGCTGAATATAACTTTGTCTTCCCATGTGGTATGTTGAGTAACTGGCTGTTCTTGGTGGATGCCAGGAATATATAGCTTTGATTGGTTTCAGGGAAGATTCATTGTGCTTTAGAATTTGGGCTTCAGCTGCTAATAAAACTCTTCTTTTTTTTTTAATTTAAATTTCATCTGAATACATCACTGTGATTTTTACCCCGTGCATTTTATTTTTAAATCATTCTTCCTTCAGTTTTGTCAAACAGCTACTTGATATCATTTTTTCTTGTAAATACTCTGAGGTTTACCAACGGTGTGTTGGAATTAAATAATGTACTGTACTTTAGCTCTGTGCCTATCTTTTTTTAAATGGGGAAAAATACTGAAGAGTTCTTGGCAACTCTTTTTTGCAGATGTATGTATAATTGCAAAACTAGAACTGAGGAAGCATGAAAACAAATAATTATGCAACTGCTGGAATCAAAGGCACCTTCTTACTGACGGTGGAGGGTAAAATTTATCTCCCTGCTACAATGCATCACACATGGCTATTTTGTCTTAAGTCACTAGTGACATAGCAGTTTGTTAATACTAATAATATCTTGTGTTGACTTTTGCTGAAGTCTTTAAAACTCCCTTGACATAACACTTGTAAACAATGTAGACATAAAACTTAATGTAGTCCTCTAATATGAATTACATAACTGCAGTCATTCTAAGCAAGTATGTCATGGGATTCAGATATATGCTGAGTTAATTTTTGAGATCAGTTATTAATGCCAGCAGGCTTTCATTTATGTGGATAATTATTTTGTGTCTTCCTAGAGACTCAAAAAATATAATCAGCAGTAAAATTATATGTAGATAACGCAACAGAAATACGAAGTCTGTGAGACACTGATGTCTCACTCACACGGTATTTTCACCTATTTAATTATATTAAGCCTCTTTAGTTAGTATTCAACAAACATCTATATGGGGAAATTCATACTGAGAATGTAAAATGTTGACATTATGTGCCATATAATGTATTTTGGTTAGTTTTATTTCTTTTGGTGAACTATGGTAACTTTTAAGGTATATTCTGTGCTGCCTGGAGGACATTTTTGTCTAAATCTTTAAAAAAAAAATCATAATTCTGTTTGGAGACTAACAAAAAAGTAGAAACTTTTATATGTAGAAAAGTTTACAGTGTAGCTTGGTCTCAATTGTAGCCACTTTCTTCTGCTTTTAAAGCCAGCAACTGTTTAAAAATTGAAGTAGCCGATAAACCTGTGTGTGAGTATATAAAGAAAACAACTAATAGTTCCTTTTATGTTGGTGTATTTCAGCAAAATACCTTTCTGGTGACTGTTCAGTAAGCTGTAGCATGATATCGTGTCTTCCAAATTAGTCCTACAATTGTTTCCTAAATAATAATAAAAGAAGAAAACAAACTACTTATGTTTGTTTTGCTGTGATGTATTGTGTTTAGCAGATGTCACCTGAGATGTTATATTTTAATATGGTATCATTGTATAACCTCTAGATTTCCTCATTTGCATGACATGTAAAGCATGTATAACAATGAAATACATTTTCATTTGAGTCTGACTTGTTTCCTAGCTTTTTTTCCCCCCTTGTAAAATAATCATGGCAAAAAAGGTACCGAAAAAAAAGTGCAATTTGGTGATTTTTCTCAGCAAGGCTTAATAATGAACAAAGAGAGTTTCCTTATCCTCTCAAAATACTTAATTTTTTACCTTAGTTGTCATTCTAATGTGGTGATTTGCTTCTGCTAGCCTGTTCTATTCTCTTATTAGATTTCTCTCAGGTACCTGAACTGTGAATTATCCACATTGCAAAGCAACCTGCAATATAAATGTTAAACTGCTCCTTAGACTGAAGACAAATATCTCATTTTAGAAAGAGGTCTGCTTGAGCAATAAAATGCTAACTTTAATTCACTAAACTCTTGGGGAGGAGTAGTCAAGAAAAATTTTGTTTTAAATGTAAAGTAAAATAAAACAAAATAATTTAAATACAAAAAAAATAAAATATGTAAGTCTGATACATTTTAAACTGTACTGACACTGGGGTACACTAGTTATATATGTATACTCTGATACTGGCACGGATATATTTTAGAGTGAACTGTCACCCAGGATAACTCTTTCCATCCCATACATATTTGGGTTTCATCCCATACTTATTTGGGTTCTGTGGTACACTGGGTCTTTAGATTTCTCCATACAATTGCACTGTAAGGTGTTAGGAGGTGAAACAACTAGGTGTACATATAAATAACAGCAGATCCTTTTATTGACTTCCAGAGGTATTTTCAGTGGGTTTTGGCTGACTGACTGAGGTTATTGCTCTTGTAGAAAAAAGACCATGTTGGGTGGAGGGGTTTAATTAATATTTTTACTCTTTATATTAGTATATATATTTGCTGCTGTGGTTCAGAATTATGGAATGTACTTTATTTATTTAGGGCAATACTCCTGGAACTACAGTCTGTGCACCACAGGTGATCCTCCAAGTTCATTCTTGAGATCTACAGAATTAAACCATTTGAGAACCAAGCAGTAGAAAAGGGGGAAGGGTAGTTGATAAAAGTGATGTTTGGTATGAAGCAATCCACAGAATGGAATTGTTGGAGATTCACAGGAATAAGCCTTTTTCATTATGTTAGATGAAATCCTATATTATTACATTGGTAAGAAGCTACAGAGAAGTATTTACAATACTTGGCTATCGCAAAATTACTATAATCTGGGTATACAACTGATTGAAAGATGGTACTCAGTAGTTGTCAGTGGTTCACTGTCAATTTGAGAGAGTATAGCTAGTGAGGTCCCACAGGGGTCAATCCTAGATAATACTTAATATTTTCATTATTAAGATGAATAACGAAGTGGAGGGTGTGGTTACACAATTTGCAGATGACACCATGCTGGGAGCAGTTGCAAGCTCTTGCAAGGTTAAAATTCAAAATGACTTTGATGAAGTGGAGAACTGGTCTGAATTCAGCAGGAATAGAGTTCAATAAAGACACATGTTAAGTACTTCACTTGGGAAGGACAAATCAAATGTATAACTACAAAAGGAGAATAGCTGACTAGGTGTTAGTGTTGCTGAAGAAGATACGATGGTTATAATGGATCACATGTTAAATATGATTCGTCAATGTGATACAATTCATCTTCATTAATACAAGGTATGTCTACAGTGCGGAGTTTTTTTGGAAAAACGGCATGTGTGGATGGGGGAGAAGGGAGTTCTTTCAAAAGAAGAGGAAAGAGGAAAAAGCACAGGTGGCCTGGTGCCACTCAATCCATAGTAATCACAGCTTAAATGCGAGAGAGCATCCATTCAGTGTGGATGCTACCAGTCAAAAAAGCAGATAGATTTTTTTGATGCGCTTTTGTTACGTAGACGCTCTTTTAGAAGTTTTTTTTTCCGGAAGATTTCCTCTTCTGGAAAAGCTTCTTCTGAAAAAAGCCTGCAGTCTATACATAGCCACACAGTCCTTATGTTATCATCTATAAAAGCACTTGTACTTGAAAATTAGAGGGTACTACTGGTCACACTAACTTTTATTATTTATTTTATGGGGAAAAGACAATTTAAATTTAGAAGCAGGGAGTGAGGAGGGAAAGGATTTTAAGAGTTTTTTTTATCTGAAATAAAAGCTAACAATTTCTCGTCTTGCAGAAGAGTTTTATTACTCGTGTTTTCCATTGTTATCTCATTTTGTGCAGGCTGAAATACTGAAATATGGTGAGATAGTCTTGCTGTATGTCTGATAACTGAAAACCAAGGAAATGGAAAAAAATCTGTTTTCCAACCAGTGGCTTGGATGACTGGATCAAAAGGACCTTCTAGATCCCATGATTCACAATTAGCCCTTCCTCCTGAGAAGGAATTAGAAAATCAGAAAGAAAACTAATATCTGGCATGATTTATATATTCCTGAAACTGAGTGTGTCTTATTTTAGCAATAAGTCACGTGAGCTGTATATTTCATGCATAATTGTGCTGTCTAAGAAAAATCCTTGCAGTTATTGGTAATTGAGTAATCAGCACTTGACAAGATTGGACCCCCAAAAAGCCAAAGTTGTATAGAAATAGAAGACTTTTCATGGGTGTGAGGTAAGATAATAAACTGGAAAATTATTCTCAAACTATTTCCTGTATTTTTCTGAGAACAATAGCCACATATAGTTACCAAATACTAGGTATGAGCAATACTTGTTAATCCCATGGAAAGACAGGCTAGTGCAGGCTAGTGGCTGGCAATGTTAGGGCAATGCAGGCATAATACCATACCTAACTTCTAAAAGTTCCGATGTTCCTTATGTCATCACAACAAGGCTGGTGACAGACTTCACCGAGCCCTGGGCAAGTTGTGTGGGGAGGAAGAGGAAACCCTGCTCTGGGGGTGGGGCAGGGTCTCACAAGGGGTAGGATTTAGGGGCAGCCAGCCATGAGCACAGCCCAGACTATGCCATGCGTCCCCCCACCAAGCCCTCAGTGCTGCCTGGGGCTCCAGCAGCAATATAAAGGTCCCAGGGCTCCAGCTGACACTGGCAAAGGGCAAAACTTACTGTGTTCTAAACCTTTTTAACCTAATGTGGCAACATCCCGAAAAATTAGCATCTTTCATAAATATGGGGGAAGTACGAAAATAACTGACCCTCAATTCCCTGAAGAACTTGATTGACCATGGATTTAGAAATGATATCCAGTGTTACATGGGTATAACGCTAGTGACTTCTCTGAGATCACTCCTAATTTATATTGGTGTGAGTTGAAAATCAAGACTAGAGTTTTCACTTCTACATTACCAGCCCCAATATAGTCAGCCCTCAAGACTAACAATTCTCATGGCTGTCTTGTGAAATCAGGATGCTCTCTAGTTGAGGGCAAGTTATAGCACAGCTGGCAGAGACCAAAAATTGAATGGGCACAGAGACCGAACAATCCTCTCACCTCTAGAGATGGTGCATGCAGCTCAGAATTGATATGGCCAATATGGAGATGTTCGTTCTGCTGTGCTATTTTCTCTCTGTTAATAAGTGGAGGACTTCTGGGGCATCACAAAGCACTAAAGATTCCCACACAATTTAGGAAATAAGTAATATCTTATTTGCCTCTTTCTTCTTCCATTAATTAAAGCTCTAATTTTTTTTTACTAACTGTAATCCTGGTGATATTATCCAGGACTCTGATTTTTTTTCTCTTACTCAGTGTCCTAGATCTCTAAGGGTACGTCTAGACTACTGCGTTTTGTCGACAGAAGTTTTGTCGACAGATACTCTCGACAAAACTTCTGTCGACAAAGAGCGTCCAGACACATTGAGTTCTGTCGACAAAGCAAGCTGCTTTGTCGACAGAACTCCGTAGTCTGGACGCAGTGTTACAGGCAATAACACCTTCTGTCGACAGAAGGTGTTATGCCTCGTAAAATGAGGTATACCAGCGTCGACAAAACTGCTGAGTTCTGTCGACGTTATGTCGACAGAACTCAGCGGTAGTGTAGACGCTGGTATAGTTTTGTCGTCAAAAGTCCACTTTTGTCGACAAAACTAGGTAGTCTAGACACACCCTAAGGCTATGTCTACACTGGGAGGGTTTGGCAACAAAAGTGCTGTCCACATGTAAAAGTCACCAAAAGTGAAAACCAGTCAGACTAGTTTTTCTGCCTCCCATTGTTGAAATTTCATGGCCATACTGCTAGCACCCGGTGAGAGAGAGAGCAATGTGGGTAAGCATTCCACAGTGCAGTGTTGTGGGAAGGCAAAGCTGATCCCTGGGCTTCTTGGGGTTCCCTTGTAGTTCTGTGAGCGCTCTGTGCTAAGGAATGTCAAAGCAGCTCTATAGTCTCTCTAGCCCTTTCCCTGAACCAGCAGTCTGCCTGCTGTTGCATTCCTAGTTCAGGGCAGAACAGAAGCAATTCAATGATTTGTTTGTTTGTTCTTCAAATGGAGCAGTACATTCAGCTGTCAGATACTTCCTGGAGCTTTGAAAGGGGAGGAGGGTGCATGCCCAATGCCGGCCCATTATAGGGGGCGCCGCATGGGGCTGCCGCACATGTGCCCAGGGTCTGGGGGTGCCGCACGTCCAGGGGCGGGGCCACGCATGCACTGCACTCCCGGGGGCGGTGCTGCACTCCCGAGGCCTGGGGCACACGAATGGCTCGGGCTGGCCCTGTGAATGTCTACAGGACAGCAGAGATCACAAAACAGTGAGCAAGACCATCAGGGCAGGCATTATGGGATATTGGTGGAAATCAGTTCTCTCGACAAAATGAACAACAGACATTGGATCTTTGTTGACATTAAAGGGAGGAGAAAAGACAATAAGTCTCTCGCAGGGCTGGAAGTTTTTTGTTGCCAAAAGGCAGTTTTTGGTGATAAAACATGGCAGTGTATGCAAGGCCTTAGTCCAGGGGTATAAGAGATGGATAGCGGGCTGGATGCAGCTTGCCACCGTATCACTAGTACCCTTACTACTGAGCAGCTCATGCTGCTTTAAACTGCTGACTGCTAATTGATCTGGATGCTGGGGAGGGACAAGGAGGCTTCCTTCATGTGCTGTCCCTGCCCCCTAGTAAAAACCCTTCTGCTCCCATTGGCCAGTTTCTGGACAATAGGAGCTGAGAAATTTTGCTGGAGGCAGGGGTAGCGAGCAAACCCCTCTGCTCCACATGGAGCAGCCTGCCCATATGACAGGCATGGAGCTTGTCTCAGGTTCCTGCAGTGCTGTTAGCTGAAAACTGCTTAGGTAAGTGCCTCCCAAACACACCTTGCCTCTGGCACCCTACCTCCTCTCTTCCCCCAACTTCCTGTCCCAGGTCACCATCCAAAACCCTCTGTATCCCCTCTCCCTACCTCCTCCAGATTACAATTTTCTCCCAGACTCTGCATCCAGGCCAGAATCCTCTCTTGCACCCATCCCTTCCCTGATCCAGCACTCAATTCCCCTGCCCCAGGTCACCATCCAAACCCTCTGTATCCCCTTTCCTCCCTTCT
Source organism: Pelodiscus sinensis (assembly GCF_052426305.1). Classification (NCBI taxonomy): domain Eukaryota; kingdom Metazoa; phylum Chordata; order Testudines; family Trionychidae; genus Pelodiscus; species Pelodiscus sinensis. Next base: position 213,302,455 of record NC_143052.1, read on the forward strand.
CCCAGGACACAACTCCCTCCCAGACTCTGCTCCCCCCGCACTTCTTCCCCAGGCCAGAATCCTCTCCTGCACTCATACCCCCTCCTGGACCCTGCACCCAAAGCCCCTACCCCCAGATCATAACCCCCTCCTTACCCAAACTCCCTTTCAGACCCCACGCCCCCTTCTGCACCCCAGTCCTATATCCCAACTAAGCTCCCTTCTACACCCCATTCACCGTCCCAGACCCCTCCATAGAAGTGTAGCCCTTGACAACTTACCAAAATCTTAGCATGGCCCCCCCATTAAAATTATTGTTCATTTTGCCTTAGTCTGTCTATTCCCATCTCCTAGATACATCATTATATCACTTCCATTTAATTATCTGTATTATGATAACAGTAGCTCCAGTGAAAATCAGGACTCTGTTATGTGCTAGTTGCTATACTAACATGTAAGATCTTGCCTTGAGGGTGTTTATAATTTATTGCAAAATAAGATACAGCAAATGGCTTTAACAAACAGTGGGAAGAAATGGGTGAGGATAAGGGCAACAGTGTCACTAAGGAGGTTCACAGACTGAACACTTAATATTGAATCATGAACATTAAAAATCACATATAAATATCAGTAATCCCTTCAAATCATCTACCTATTGAAATCCAAAATCATGCCTTCATTTTCTCATGCCATCAACTTATTGCAACTTTTCAGTGTAGCCTGTGCAAATTCTAGTTCTGCCTGCTCACATATGCAAAAGACTTCAGCCCATACTTAAACAATTTCACTAGTGTCTTACTGACTACTTATTCAAAATTATTTGTTCAAAAATGTTTGTTAATGCTTTGGTGATCAAGTTTATATTACATACCTATTTCTACACTAAATACCTTCACTAGTTTAATTATTTTAGCTTTAAACTACATTGTACAATTTGTACACCAGTAAGTCACCACAGTCAATACAGCTGGAGGCAATAGATTTGTTTTGTGTTGCTACAGGGAAGTTATGATGATCTTATAAATATCTAGGCACCATTATGTCTCAGAAAAGGAGGTTGGAATCCTATATTTTATTTTACCAACCAGGATAATTAGATGAGTTGTTAGGTTCAGAGTAAGACTCTATTTAAAGAATAATTTGCTGATGCATTACTCAGCTCACTTAGCAGCTCTCTTAACCTTCAGGTTTAATTATTAAATCCCATTTCTTTTTTCCATATGTATAAGTCACTCAATATCAAAAGGTCCTTTTTAATAAGGAGGATCCCAATTAACTAAGGAAATGTTGGCTACTCTTTGGAGCACAGAATCGGGAGATCACAGATATGCAAACTGATCATTGCATTAATTGCTTATCTTTTTTTCTGGTTTAAGTCCTCACTAATCTGGGTGAGATATAACTCACCTGACATCAGTGTAGATATAGCAAGTGAGCTCTGATTTCAGTTTCAGGCCTAAGTTTCTGGAAATTAGGCAACATAGCTGACTTATGTCATCTTTGTGAATGATGCTTAGTTAATTTGTTTCTACTGCATTATATAAATACTAAATATTACTATAGATTTTTTTAAATAAATGCTTTCTGTACCAGAGGTGTAGCATGGGTGTTATGCGCTCGGGGCAAAAGCAAAATTTGTGACCCCCTCCTCCCCCTGCTGCTGCCACTGTGTGGCAGGGCCCTGAACCTGGCACACAGCTGAGTCTCACCCTGGGAGGGAAGGGGAGGGGGGCAGAGCTTGTACCGCATCTTCTCCTACCTCCTCCAGTTTGGGGCCAGGCCCCCACATGCACTAACCTGCCGGCAGAGATGGAAGAGGGTGGGGCTGAGGGTGGAGAGGAAGCTCCCGCTGGTAACAGTGGGCGGAGGAGGAGCAGGCTAGCCGAGGGATGACAGGGAGAGCAGAGGGGCACTAAATTAGCCGCCCTCCCACCCCCCCGCTCCACTCCTGTTCTGTATGTAGGTATACAGCGCTCTTATTTATTAAAGAAAAACAAAACTTGTGGTTTATTCAGTCAAAGAATTTATGTATAAAAAGGAGAAAAATACCTGGATCTCCTAAGAGGGGCATGTGTGAAGGGGAAATGAAGTTCAGGCTTTTATTGAGAGGAGTTAAAATAATTGTTGTTACAAAAGCATATTTAAACTGGGTTAAAAAATGGTAAAGCACATTTCTCTTGAAGTTTGCCTTCTCCACTTCTATTATTGTTTCTTTGACAGCTCTCTTAGGCTATGTCTCCATTACCCGGTTATTTTGAAATAACTCCTGAAATAACTATTTTGAAATAAGCTTATTCCTCTTTGCAAGCAGGAGTTACTATTTTGAAATAACAAGCCTATTATTTTGAAATAACACGCTTGGTAGTGTGGTACTCGCCTTGTTTTTTTGAAATACAGTAATTCCTCGCTTAACACATGCCTGATTAACACGTTTTTGCGATAGCATGATTTTTTGGGGGGGAACATTTTTCGAACAACATGACCCTCCTTGCAATAACACGATTTCTCCGACAGGCCAGCTGGTCACTGGCAGCTGGGTGGGGCTTCCCATGCCTCCTTGCAAAGTGGCTGAGGTTTGCTGCTTGCCGGGCTGTTCCCCAGCGACCCTTGCTCACTGGATGCAAGGAGGCAGAGGAAGCCCTGCGCACCTGCCAGTGACCGGCCAGCTGGGGAAACCCAGCCACCGGTTGCAAGCAGGGGGTGAAGGAGAGGGAGTGAGGCATCTGGCTAGAGGGGGTTGCCGGGGAATGGTGCGGCGAGTAGCGAACCTCAGCTGCTTTGCATGGAGGCAGGGGAAGCCCTGCCCAGCTGCTGGGCGACCAGCCACCTGGGGAAACTCAGCTGCTGGCTGCAAGCCACCTCCCCTCCCCTTCCCCAAAGCCAAACACCTCCCCTCCCTGCTATAACCCAGTCCCCTTTCTCCCCCAACCTTATGTCCTGGTCCCAGCTGCTAACAAATGCAGGCTGGAGCCGCGAGTGCAAATGCAACCCCCACCTTTTCCATTATTTTCAGTGGGAAAATTGATCCCGCATAACACGTTTTCACTTAGCACAATCATTTTCTGAAACTTATCTACCATGTTAAATGAGGAATTATTGTAAGTGCCCTTACACTTCCTCCTGTTTCAGACTCTCTCTAGAACAGGGGTCGGCCACATCCAGCAAGTGCAATGAATGGGCTCCTCCTCATTTTTCCTCCCGTCTCCCACGACGGTGAGCCTGTGCTGGTGATCCAGCATCGCAACCCCCCTCAAGATTGTAGCTACTGCCGGCTTCATGCAGGAGAGGGGGGAGCGCATTCCTTGTGTGTGCCCCACAAGTGAGACTGTGCTCGGGGATGGGAAGAGGAAGAGTCTAGACGCATTTGCGTGCCGCCACAAGGTGCGTAACACTTTGTTACGTGTGCTTCCTCTCCACTTGCAGAAGTGGAAATTATGTAAATCAGCTGAGCTGCCCCTTGCAGCAATTTGGCCCTGTCCCTTTCCCCAACTGGGGAAGCGACTTCACTGCACATTCCTGACTCGGTCACAGCGCCCAGGATAGGAGCCACTTGCAGCCAGTGGGGAGAGCGAGGAGGGCACTGAAGGCCAAAGTTTGGCAGCTCAGGCTGGCCTGGGAAGCCCCAAGGCTCCACACTGGATCCACACGGGGCCGGACTAAGGGGCAGAGGTGGGCTAGCCAGGCAGCTGCCCAAGGCTCCAACCTACGGGGGGCGCCTGACTCCCGGTGGGCTGCAGCGGCCGCCTGGGGTGGGGGCCGTGTTAACCTCCAAAGCACTGGCCAGCAGCGCTCTTCCCCCCACGGCTGCAGGGCCCTGTACGGCCAGGCGCAGCCCGCCCCAGGTGGCCCCAGGCTGCGCGCCATTGGCAGTGGCTGGGCCAAGTGAGCAGCGCATGCGCCGTGTGTCCACCCACACGCCCCGGGGGTGGGCCTGTGCATACGTTGTGCACCTGGAGGCGGGCCTGTGCGTCCCGGGGGCGGGCCTGCACATGCACCATGCGCCCGGAGGCAGGGCTGTGCGCCCCAGGGGTGGCGCCGCATGCCTCGGGCGCAGAAATGGCTCGGGCCGGCCCTGCCTCTGCACAGGAAAAGCCAGAGAAGAGCCCCGGGCAGGAGACCAAGCGGGTCATGTTGTGAAGAGCCCTTCCCCCACTTCCAGTAGAGTGGCAGGGCCCAGGGCAGGACAGTTAAATCTTGGCACATCACTTTGGAAAGGTTGCCGAGCCCTGCTCTAGACTAGAGGATGTCTTGTAGCACTCTTTCTCCTCTAAAACATCTCATGCACTAGGGCTGAGTCACAGTCAAAATGAAGCTCTGCTTTGGGCTGTTAAACTGCACACAATTAACTGATGAGCCTGGTATCACCAGTTAACCTGCAGGGTTACATGCAGTGGGGGCAGGTGAGAGCTTGTGCATGCAGGGACCCAATTCTGGAAACACTTTTGCACATGCTTAATATTAACTACATATATAACAGGTTGCAGAATTAAAACCTGCATTGCTAGAAAAGGATTCAGAAGTAAAGATGATGTTGCTGTTATTTCAGGCTATGTAATATAAAAATGTATCTACAGAGTATTTTCTGTAGTCAGTCTGAAGAAATTTAAAATGTGATGGGATACTCTATCTGCCCATTTTTAAGTTTCAGATTGTTGTAAGACACGCTATTGGTCTGAATATCTGCATTTTATAAGGCCATTGTTTTTTCATGGTAAATATGTGATTAATGAATAATAGAAAAAATAAGATGTTTTCTTATTTTACCTGGTCCACCTTCTATTTCTTGATTATGAAGATATTCCTCTTTATACAGTCACAGTTCTATATGGTCTAAAAGTGTAGTAAACGTTAAATGTTTATAAGTAAGTTGAGCCTGTTGGCACTTAAGATTTTTACACAGATGCACTTTTATTTGAAAAGATATATGGATTAATATGGTTTCTGTGGGAGAGTTATTGTCCCAGTGCAGGGGACTTCCCACAGGGGAATTGGAGTGGATGAGCTAATGCCCTTCCAGATGGGGGTATTGTTGCCCAAGCACTACGTGGGGGAAAGCATCAGATGAAAAGGCTGTGGAAGCAGGGAAAAAGGGGATTTGTGTGCAGCCATCTCAGGTTTGTTAGCAATAGAGCAAAAGACAGGCCTATCCAGCCATGTGAGGGTGGTAAGAGACACTTTCTTTGCCTGGCTTTGGGAGATAAGGATGGAATGCTGACTCCAGTGGGGACCTTGAGCTAAGGTTGCTTCTGGAGAGAGTATTGTATAAACAAAGAGATAACCGTTAGCCGTTGATGTATGTAACAGGAGAGTATATATACTTGTATTTTACTGATTATATTTTGAAAATCTGTCCAAGGAAGGGGGCCACCCCCCCCCATCTGACCGCAGTCTTCCTTGGCAAATGCTCGAAATAAACTGCCTCTGACTTGTTGCTTACATATGTAGAGTGAGGACTTGTTTTCTTCCACAAGGCATCACCCAAGGCATAGTCTTAGAGGACAATGTACTGAAGACCCATGTAGCAGCCCTGAAGAGCTGGGCCAGATTTTAAAAGATATTTAGGTAACAAATGGGCTTTTTAAAAGCTAGGAGCTGCTTTCCCCCTTTCAAAATCTGATGAATTTGGTGAATATTTCGGAACTAAATTCTATCCCAAAGTGGCAACATGTGAAATCGCACGGTGCTGGCCAGAGGTGCCAATTCCCCCTCCCCTCCCCCGACCAAAAAAAGCCCACCACTTGACAAAGGCCAGCACCCTTTCAAAGGAAGCTGAAGAAATGTTGACACCAACCCAAGCCAGCGTTAGAGTCACATAATCCTACAGAATAAACCTGTGTGGTACAAAATGAAAAAAGAACACAACGGAGCAAGAGAAAGGAGACGCGCTCCAGGGCGAAGGCTGCGCGGCGCTGCTGGAGCTATTCCACCCAGCAGCAGTGCCAGGGATTACGGGCTAGTACAGGGCCAGTGCCGCCCATTTGCACAAGGGGGAGGCAGGGAACTGGTGAAGTCAGGCCCCCCCCCCCCCCACACACACACCGCGAGGTGCCGCGCGGGAGGAGAAAGGCAGAGGGCGGGACAGGCGCGGGAGCAGCCGCTCGCACCAATGGGGGAATCGCGCTGGGCGCTCTGCAGCCCCTGCCCCGCGCCTCGCGTCTGGCCCTGACGCGGCGGGGAAGGGGGCGGGGCTCCGGGCGCCTTGAGCAGCGCAGCACGTGCTGGGGGGAGGCAGGGACGCGCCCCCTGGCGCTGGCGCGCAGCACGCGAGCCGCGAGAGCGGTGTTGTCCTGGGCCCCGCCCCCCTGCACAGACTCCGCGCGGGCACTGTCCGGGCAGCGGCTTCGCGGGAGGCCCCGAGCCTGCTCCGTCCCCGGGCGCATGCGCCGCGCCAGCCCCGCAGCAGCAGCAGCAGCGCGGTCCGGGCAGTGGCTTGTCGCGTGACGCTGGCCCGGCTCGCGGCGCGGGAGGCGGCGGCGCGAGGTGAGTGTCCCCGCGGGCGGGCGGGGGGTGTCCGCGGGGGGGGGGGCGGGGGCACCTGCTGCGGCCGGGCCCGGGGCGAGCTCGCGCCTAGGCCCGGGGGCGGCGCCGCGCTGGGGCTCGGGAAGCGCCGCGGGGACGGGGGGAGACGCGGGGCCTGCCCGGCCGCCTGCAGCCCGGGGGCCAGCTCCTGAGCGCAGCCTCCCCTGGGCCGCTCCAGCGGGCAGTGCTGGGCCCAACACCAGCCCCGCCCCCTCCCTGTGCGGGCCTGTGCCAAGCTCGCCGCGACCCCGGCTGCCTGGTCAACGCCCCTTCCCCACCCCGCTGCCAGCCTGGCGTCAGGTCACGTCCCGGGCCGGCTCTTCCCGCTTGGTTTGCGTGGGAAGACCTTGTCCACTCGTCACCTGGCAAGAACAAATAAAACCTTGATTGGTCTGGAAAACGGCTTGAGATGGAAATACCAATCCAGCCCCCCCCCCCCCAGCAAACCGCGTCTTAACACCCCCCCCCCCCACTCCCCATCTTACACAGTGTCCCATAGACCTGGACTGAAAGGAGTTGTAGGCTCTGCAAAAGATCCAGACAGACTTGGGCTGTGCTAATCTTTTAGACTGGGGAAGCTCATCCCTGTGGTGATAGGTTCAAACCCTCTAAAATAGATGAAACAAAATACAGGACAATGTAGCACTTTAAAGACTAACAAGATGGTTTATAAGGTGATGAGCTTTCGTGGGCCAGACCCACTTCCTCAGATCAAATAGTGGAAGAAAATAGTTACAACCATATATACCAAAGGATACAATTTTAAAAAAATGAACACGTATGAAAAGGACGAATCACATGTGATATGTGACTTGTCCTTTTCATACGTGTTCATTTTTTTAAATTGTATGCTTTGGTATATATGGTTGTGACTATTTTCTTCCACTATTTGATCTGAGGAAGTGGGTCTGGCCCACGAAAGCTCATCACCTGATAAACCATCTTGTTAGTCTTTAAAGTGCTACATTGTCCTGCATTTTTCAGCTACACCAGACTAACACAGCTACATTTCTATCACTATTCTAAAATAGATGGTCTCTTGTAATGATGGTGGATATGCATATGATCTGATTTGTCCAGGTTTGTTAGGGTCAAGGCAAGTTTGGGACAAGAATTATCATGAGGGTGTTACATCATGGGTATGGTCCAATTTGGTCAATTTTATGGTCACAGGATTTTTCAAATTGTAAATTGCATGATTTCAACTACTTGAAATTTGATTCTGAAATTTCACAGTGTTGTAATTGTAGGGGGTCCTGAACCAAAAAGGAGTTGTGGTAGGGTCACAAGGTTATTGTAAGGATGTTGCTATACTTCTATCCTTACTTTTGTGCTGTTTCTGGTGGTGGTGCTGCCTTCACAGAGGAGTAGCTGGAGAGTGGTGGCTGCTGGCTGAGAGCCAGCTTTGAGGGCAGATTCTCCACCAGTAGCAGCACAGAATTAAGGATGGCATGATATGGTATTGCCTCTCTTCTGTGCTGCTGCCTCCACAGCTGGGCCCTCAATAGTTGCCACTCTCCAGCCACCCAGCTCTGAAGGAAGTACAGGTATCAATACTGGGCCTTCCCTAAAATAACCTTCTCCCATACACCACTCCTCCCCTTTTGGGTCAGAACTCCCAATTTAAGAAATCCAAGTCTCTCCTATGAAATCTGTGTAATATAAGGTAGGGTATAAGATAAAAGCACACACAGACCTGATTTCATGCGGGAAGACTAGATTTCACAGTCCGCGATGTGTTTTTCATGGCCGTGAATTTGGTAGGACCCTAATGATGAGGCTAGTCAATAGTTCTCAATGATTCCATTACATTAATTTTTTCTATAAATTCTGTGTAGGTGATGCAGCAGAAATGAGTTATTGTTTTTATTTTGTTCTGAACTGAACATATGTGAAGATGTTTCCTATCCCAAGAACTGTAGGATTTTTCAGTACACAACCTTGCACAGATTAACTGAAGTTGTGTATTTCTATTAATTTCATTTACTGGGTGCAAGTTTTGTATATAGGAACTGTTATTTTGGTTTCAGCGTTTTCTTTCTGTTTAGTGTATTCTTACAGAATTAAATGAAAACAACATAAAGACATTTAGCACCAGTTTAAACTGAAAGTAAATGTACAATAAATATACATGTAGTTGAGGTGGTACAAGCTTTTGTGGAGACAAGCCCTTAATACCTAAGGACTTGTCTAGTTAGAGCTATGCAATTTTATAGAAACTTTTTTTGCCTAGTTATGACTAAGGTGTAATACTTCTAAAAGCACCAAAATGAGGTAGGAGGCAAAGTACCATTTCCAAAAGTGACTTAGTGTCTACATAAATTATGTCAAAATACAGCCATCCCAGTTATTAATTTCCTTGTGTATGTATACACAGCTTATTTTGATTGTATTGTCAGTTCGGGGTATTATGAAAATCATTGAGAAAATAGGGTATTTGCTCCCTTGTCACATCAGAACTCTTACAAATTTTACTCAAGTCCTAAAAAGATAGAGAAGTGAGACTTGAAGTGAGGGAGACCTAGAGGAAGACGTTCCTATCATATTATGAATTATGAAGTTCCTATCATAATTATTTTATTTATCTCTTACCTTTGTAAGTCTCTATTCTTTCTTGAGTCTTGTGGGAGGGGGTTGAAAAGTGCCCTGTAAATGGAAGGCTATTCCATAGAGCCTAGCGCAAGGTGAATACAGACTGATTTTTTAAACATTTAAATATGATTTTTAATTTTTTTTATTATCAATAAAATGCAAACATTTCTCATTTAAAAATAAGTTACAATTACATGTCACCATACACATGCTACACATACACTTAGTCTCATAAAAATGAATTAATGGCTCTGGTCTGTCCAGGCTGATTATTAGCTCTTGCTTCTTGCAAACTCTGGGCTTTCAGTTTTTCCTCAGAAGACTAAAAAGTAATGCGCAGAGAAAGATACAGACTGGTTAGGTTTGTTTTTGTTCTTTGCTTATGTGGCGGTGGACCTTAGCCAAGCATGGCAGAGGAGTTAACTAATACATTATCTTAAAGACAGAGCAACTATATAAAGGAAAGGAAAGGTTGGAGGCAGCATAAAAAGGAACAGTGGAATGGACTGGAAAGAAAAATGGAAGAAATCATTCAGTGCTTGCTGTGCGTATGCACACACACTCTTTCCTGTATTCCAATACACTTTTGCAACAGAAGAACTGGCCTGACTGCTGGGCCTAAGAGAGAACCTATCTGGGAATATTTTGAATAAATTCATTCCCTTGGTAAAAAAGGAAAATGTGTCAAGTGTAAGTGGTGCAAGAAGGTGCCGGTCCTACTTGCAAGAATGAAACATCATAAGGAAAACTACTTATTGGGAGAAAATAAAGTAGATGTGGGTATGGCTGAGTGAATCAACTGATTAGTAACTTCAATAATTCACTTTTGTAATATAACTTTCTTGAAGACTCTCTCTTCAAGGATGTAGATGACGTGATGATGTCACTCTGTGGTCAAGTGAGGGAGAGAGCTTTTCCAAGGGAATGCCATCTTTTACTTGTTTTCTCAAAAAAACAGAAGTGTCACTGAGTTCAGTGGGGCTCACTCCAAAATTAAGTGCATTCTAAGCACAGTCTCTTTTTTTTCCTAACTTTACTTAAATCAATTTTTTTGGTGTTTTAAATTGTGATAAAAATCAATGATTTAAATCACTTTGATTTAAATCAATCCACCCTGGCCCTGCGCATATACAAAATTGGTATCCATGTCCGCAGAAATGATCTCTGGATGCCCATGGATATGAAGTGGATATCTGCAAACTTGCAGGGTTATAGATACACTCGTAGCTGCAAAAATAAGCAACGGGTATTCACATACAAATCTCCAGATTTGCAGGGCTCTACTGTGCCACGCATAAGGGACAGCATGGAAAAAGGCGCAAAAATGCCTGTTGGAGAAGCATATAAAAGTACAAAACATAAAAACAGCCATACTTGGTCAGGCCAAAGGTCCATCTAACTCAGTGTCCTGTCTGCTGAGAGTGGCCAATGCCATATGCCCCAGAGGGAGTGAACACAAGAGGTAATCATCATGTAATCCCTTTCCATTCATGCACTTCCAGGATACCATTCCTACTCATCCTGAGTAATAGCCATTGATGGCCCTAACCTCCATAAATGTATCTAGCTCTTTTTTTTTTTTTTTTTGAACCCTGTTAAAGTCCTGATCTTCACAATATCCTCTGGCAAGGCATTCCACAGGTTGACTGTGTGCTGTGTGAAGGAAAACTTCCTTTTGTTTGTTTTAAACCTGCTACCTATTAATTTCATTTGGTGACCCCTAGTTCTTATATTATGGGAACAAGTAAATAACTTTGCTTTATTCATTTTTTCCACACCAATCATTTTATAGACCTCTATCATATCCCGCCTTAGTCTCTAGGGATATTATTTGACTAATTGAATAGTCAATGGGATTTCCATGGGCTATTCGATTATTTGCTAAGGGCATCTCCCTCTTTGAACTGAAGCAAGAGCTCTGTTGGGCTCTTGTACATTTCAAAAGGAAACTTTGCAGGGAATGGGGTGGCTCAGCCTTTGAAATGTACAAGAGGTCCAGCTTCAGTCCCCTCTTGTGCCATTTCCTGCTGTGCCTCTACCTCCCTTGCCCCCCGCAGAGGCAGTGAGAGAGAACTTTTAAACTAGTTCCCCCCCCCAGAACCAGCTCCTGCTCCGTCCTTCCCTTGCTGCTTCTCTCTAGTAGAGGCAGCGGGAGGAAGCGGGAGTGACTAGTTATATCACTAGTCGTCTGTACGATAAGCATAAGTTTATCAGATAGTCGAGTAGTCGCCTATATCCCTAGTCTCCTCTCTTTTAAGCTGAAAAGTTCTAATCTTTTTAATCTCACTTCATATGAGATTCGTTCCAAACCCCTAATCATTTTTGTTGCCCTTCTCTGAACCTTTTCCAATGCCAATATATCTTTTTTGAGATGAGGCGACCACATTTGTACAGAGTATTCAAGGTGTGGGCATATCATGGTTTTATATAGAGACAATAAGATATTATCTGTCTCATTCTGTATCCCTTTTTAAATGATTCCTAAGAAAGGGAATTACTCGAGCCTAGGACATTACTCGATCAAAGGGAATTACTGGAGAGGCTAGGAAATCAGAGGCTGGGGCAGAATTGTGGGGGGCCTACAAGGCATGATTGAGAAGTTGAAATTTGACGTACAGTGGTTGCTGAACAACACTTCTGAAGTCTTGAAAGTTCTAATTGGATTTTCTTGAATATTTTAAAAATATTTTCTTTTGAAAGTGGTAGTGTGGGAAGAGATCAGCATTTAGTTTTTGAGACACACCCTTGTAGTCCTGATGAACCAGCTGTCGTTCTTAAGTAGTGTCTGTGCTGTTCTGTGCTCCTCCAGATCTGCCTCCAGCAAAGAGACTCTGATATTATTGCCACTACTTTAGTGCATATGATCAATGGACGTGCATTTCAAGATCTTTATTCTTGGATTATGTCACCACCTTGGTTTAGATTGATTAAAACAGGAACCATATGTTAGCAATTTCAGGGGAAGGCGAAAGAATTCTCCAGGGTGACCTATTTTATAGTATAGTTGGGTAACATAGTTAAAAACATAGAAATATATGGCTGAAAGGGACCTCAAGGTAATCTAGTCGAGCTGCCTGGGCTGAGGCAAGACCAAATAAATGCAGACCGTTTCTGAGAAGTGTTGGTCTAACCTGTTATTAAAAATCTCTATGGACTGGGATTTCATAACTAGCCTTGGAAATCTCTTTCAGTACTTAATTATCATTATAAAGTTTTTCCTTGTATCTAACCTAAATCTCCTTTATTGCTGATTTAGCCAATTACTACTTATCCTACCTTCATTGGGCATGGTTAACAATTGATTACCTTCCTCTTTGATAACCTTTAGCATATTTGAAGACTCTTATAAAGTTCCTCGTTTAATTGTTTGCAAAATTAAACATGTCCAATTGCTTTAACTTTTCCTCATAGGTTAGTTTTCAAACCATTTTATCATTTTTTGTTGCTGTCCCCCGAATGCTCCAATTTATTCACCTCTTTCTTAGTGTGGTGCCCAAAACTGCATAGAGTACTCCAGCTAAGACCTCACCAGTGCATTAATTTAACATTGGTTTTTATATTTCTTCTTTATGATGTGTTAGAAGATTTATCTGGTGTTGTGTGGGGTCCATAACTCAATATTTGTTTTTTGGAAAATACAATTAACATGTACATGCTTCATTTAAATCATTGCTCTAGAGTAGGGTTGCAGATGAGGGGTTCAGTATGCAGGCTGCTCCAGGGAGAGAGAACTACCTCTGCCTTTTCTCATGGTAGCGTCTTGGGGCCAGGTGAGAAGCATCTCTCCATGGCCCCTGCAGTGCCAGGTTAGGTTGGGTAGGAACTGCAGAAGGACCACCTGTGCCCTGGCAGGGGCAACTCTGGGTTGGGTGCCATGGCTGGGGGTTGGCATGGAGCAGAGGCAGCTTGGGATGTTGCGGTGATGCCTCTGGCCCTAGCACAGAGCTACTATGGCCGGGAAGGAGGGAGGGAAGGGAGAAAAAGGATAAAGCACCCACTTCCATGGCCCCAGCACGGAGCTGCCACAGCTGTAGGGGAGCTCTGTGGTGGGGCTGGTGGGCAGAGGTGGTATTCTGCACACCTATCCTTGACCCTCTTTCAACATCTGCTATGTCGATTTTGATTTAGTGATTCTTTCTCTCTTCTGTTTGGTTTTATGAGAAGCAGTCCTATTCGAGGCACATCCTGTTTTCCTGATACCGCCAAATCCTTGCGTTGCTTTAAGTTATTATAAGAGGAAGCTGTATACCTAATTTTGTGGTCATAGCTATTACTTTTTAGGAGTTCTTGAACAAACACACACAGAGCAGACTCACTCAAATATATAGTAGATAAATTGGAAGAATTACCTTCTGTGTCTTACATATATATGTTAATGCACCCTGGCATACTTGCCTTTTTCTCAGCCACGTAACATTGCCAACTCCACATACCTTTTTAGCAGTATTACTGTCTGGCCAGTTACTTCCCATTTTGTTGTTGTGCATTTGATTTTTCCTTGACATGCGTAGTAATTTTCACTGGGGATGTAAAATGTTAAACGGTTAACTGGTTACTTGGTAAGCATTAAACATTTCTGCTTTTCACTTGTCATCATTGAATTTCATATTATTGAATTCAGACAAGTTCTCCTGTTTGTCAAAATTGTTTGAATTATGATCCTGTCTGCCTAAATGATAGAAATCCCCTTCCAACTTGATGCAGTCTGAACATTTTATAAGCATACATTCTGCTCCATTATCAGGGTCCTTAATAAAAATACTAAATAGTAATGGTCCCAGGATAGACCCTTGCCAGGACCCCACTAGTTATGCCTTTTGTATGGTAGTGGAACTTAGGTTATTTAAAAACTACTCTGTGAGTATAAAAGTTTCAGAGGGGTAGCCGAGTTGGTCTTTAACAAGAAAAACTTAAAAAACAACAAATAGTTTAGTAGCACTTGAAAGGCTAACAAAACATGTGGATCAGTGGTCCCCAACCTTTAGAGGCTCCCGGGCACCCGGGTGTGGGGTCACTCATGCGCCGGGGGCGGGGCAGCGTGTCCTGGGGCACGCTAGGGGCGGGGATGCCCTTTCACCTGGCGCTGGTATGTGCCCCAGGGCCAGGGCCGCCGGAGCGCCTTGTGCCGTGGCCCGCGGCCGCCTGAGCCGTGCGCCTGGGGCTGGCACCGGCGCCGTGCACCCGCATGTGCCCTGAGGCTGGGGCTGCCCAAGCGCCGCGCACCAGGTGCCGGTGCGTGTTGCGTGCCTGGGGCCGGTGCCTCCAATGCGCCGCGCGCCGGGGGCGGGGCCGGCCCAGCCCAGGTTGTCGGCGGGCGCTCACAAATGCCCCGGCGGGCGCCATGGTGCCCGCGGGCACCGCGTTGGGGACCACTGATGTAGATGGTATGAGCTTTAGTGGGCACAACCACTTCTTCAGATGAAGTGGACTGTGCCCATGAAAGCTCATACCACCATCTACATGTTTTGTTAGTCTTTAAAGTGCTACTAAACTATTGGTTGTTTTTTCTGTGAGTATAGTCTTTCAACTACTTTTGCATCTACTTCATATTAATTCCCTCTAGAGTATATTTCCCTAGCTAGTCTTTGAAAGAGCCATGTGTGGCTGTCAAAAGTTTCTTACTTAACTCTAAATGTAGTACATTTACTGCTTTCTTGCCCCCTTGACTGGATACAATAAGCCATCTTAAAGAAGAAAATTAGGTTGCTTTGGCATGATTTGTCTTTGGGAAATCCATGCTGCTTATTTCTTTTAACCCTGTTATCTTATAGGTGCTTACATTTAAGGTATCAAAATATTCCTTAACCTGTTTCTTCTCTGTTCCGGTTTGAGTTCCTTCCCTCTTGTTGTTAGTATTAATTGTGTTAAGCATCTAGTCACAATTAACCTTTTCAATCAAGGCTAAAGCAAAATAAATGTTAAACAGCTCATCCACCTTAATCTCCTGTTAGCTATCCTTTTCTATTAGGTAGTGAACTTGCACATTCTTTTGCTTTTTTCTTTCTCCTCATATGCTTGTAGAACAGGTGTTGGCAGCCTCTGTCTCAGGAGTCAAATATGGCTCACTAAAGAGCCAGATATGGCTTTTCTGGAGCCCCAACTCAGCCACTGCTAGCTTCCCCCACAGCAGGGAACTAGCACTGGTGATACAGCTCCCTGCATGATTCAAATGCCGATGCTAACTTCCTGAGGGGATGGAGGAGAAAGCTCCGAGCCTCCCTACCGGATCCAGCATGCAGAGAACAAGCAGAGTGAAGTAAGAATAAGAGCCTCAGGAAAAGGGCACTTTTTCCGGAGGATCGGGGCCAGTCTAGACGCTCTTTTCCGGCTTTTTTAAAGGCCGGAAAAAAGCGGCGGACATTTTTATTTAAATGCCGCGGGGGGGTATTTAAATCCCCCGCGGATTTCCCTACGACGACTAGTGAAATTTACATGCCCCTTCCGGAAAAGGGGCCAGTGTAGATGTAGCCTTCATGTTTCCCAGCCAGGAACTGCCTTGCTCTCAGACCCTACCCCCCCCAGCCAGGTGTTCATCTCTGCATTCCTTCCTTTGTCTCTCCCCCTGGGAAGAGCAGTGTTATCTGCTCATGCTGCAACTAGCTGTCTGGGCCAATACACATGTGGGTGATTCAGTGGGAATCACACATCACAGAGCAGGGGAACCCTGGGTTACAGAGCAGACAGCACCCCCACTACGTCACACCCCCACATCCCCAAGCTCCTGCCCTGCACCCCCACACACTCCAACCCCCTGCCCGGAGCCTATCCTACCCCCACATTCCCTAACTCCTTCATCCCCAGTCCTCTTCCATAACACTCTTGCGCCCCCTCCACAGCAAGCTTGTGCTCTGAATCCATCCTACACCTAAATACACCCCAATCCAGACTCCTGTACCCCCACATCCCCAGCTCCTGGCCATAATTTTGATAGAAGACAGCCTGAATGTGCATATGAAGTTGGATTTGACCAGTTATGATGTAAACTTCAAAGAAATGTATGAAAAGATTCAACAGCAGAAGTCCCATTAAATAAAGTCTGTGAGTACAAAGTTTCATTTATGCTATTATTAATCATTGTCATTTATCAATAATATTAAATTGTATTTTTTCAGTCATGCAAAGAAAGTCATGGACATTCTTATACAGCTCTTTGTTGACCACTTGTTCTGAATTTTGATGTACAGAAGAGTCCTGATTATCCGACCTAAACGGAAGCAACAGGTGGTCGGATTACCGAAAATATCGGATAATAGGTTGTACAGGGAGGGAGGGATAGCTGCCGGCGCCGCTTGGTCTCCATCCCTGCCTGGCCCCTTCCCTCCCTCCAGCTCCCGGGTGCGGTGCCATTCTCCTGACTCACTCTCGGGAGCTGCAGGAAGAGAAGGGGGCAGGCAGGGATGGGGACCAAGCGGCGCTGGCAGGAGGCTCCGACCCGCGGGAGGCTGCTGGAGCCTTTTCAGCTGGGGAGGCGGCATGCAGCATTGTAGCGCAGAGTGGCTGGCCTTGGGGGCCACATACTCGCGCTGCGCTCTGTTGACAATAGTCCCCGGCTAGGTCGGAATAAAGCAGAATGTTGGATTACTGAAGGTCAGATAAAGCAGAATGTCGGATAATCCGGACTCTAGTGTAGTTTGACTCTTTGATTTGAAAAGGCTGCTGACGAATCTCTTCTTATTGCCTTTTATATTCCTGGTGGGATGTAACTCATTTTGTGTTTTAATCTTTATGATTTGTTTTGTCTCTACGTGCTTGTGATATTTCTGTACTTGTCCTTTGCGATCCATGTTTCCATACTTGGTAGGATTCCTTTAGATTTTCAGGTTATTAAAATGCTGCACATACAATATTGCTGAAAGCTCTTTTAATGATTTTTTGAAAATGAACTAAATGTTGGAGAGGGAAATTTTAATTTCCTGCCAAGGATGTTAAGAAACGCGTCATTGGCTAATCATGTAGTCGATACAATTGGTGTGTCCCCCCAGCTTGTTCTGGGTCCAGGAGCTACCCTTGCTGCGGTTCTGTGGTTCAAATGTAGTAGAAGCCGGGTGTGCAGACAGCCTGGCTCCTACTACATTTAAACTGCAGAGCTGTAGCAGGGATTGCTCCCAGATCTGGCACTAGCCAGAACTGAGTAGTCCTGGCTTGCGCCAGTTCCGGGACCGCTGTGGCTTTGCATTTAAACTGCCGTAAGAGTCACCGGGCTATAGAGCCGTAGTGGGAGTAGCTCCCAGAACCGGCTCATGCTGGCTCCAGGACCATTGTGGCTCTGCCTCCCCTGTCCCTACCATGCACACTGCGTAGGTGGTGCTGGGGGCAACTGGCTTTTAAGCTACCTGTCCCCAGCTCTGCTCTTCTCCCCCCCCCCCCCCACCTCTGATACAGAGGCAGCAGGAGCAGGAGCAGGGGGAGTGAGTAGTCCAGTAGTCACTCAACTAGGCTTATTAGGTACTTCAGCTGGTCACATTTATTCCTATTTCCTGCCTTTTTGTGATTCTTAAAAAGTTACCTCTGTTAGGTTTTACACAATATTGTGTTATATAGCATTCAGCTGTTAGAGAATTCTATAGAAGATTGTGTTGGGATTCTACTCAGGCCTTTTTTCTTGTCCATGACACTAAACTGCAAAACGTAGATATACACCCTCTCACACCCAGGGAACAGGGTAGAAGAGGAACTTGAGCTCAGTTTTGTTTGTTCATGAAGTCTAAAAGTCCCAAAAGGATTCTATGAGATGAAGGGGTAATACCTTTTCCTAGTTTGCTTGTTAGAAAATAATGTTTTATTTCCCCTGAAAAGGCACTCCAGGAGACTGGGAAGCTATTGAAATCAGGAAATTGCAAAAACCTGAAAGATGAGTATTTGACTGTCTGAGGGCTTAGCATGGCTTGGGAATACCTCTTAATTCCCATAGAGTTCGAGCTTTCATTATGTGGCCCCATGGTCCATTATGGCATGGTGCAGTGCAGCATTGGGTTGGCTTCATTTCCTCCCCTGGCATTTTGCTCCTTCACTCAGACTCCAGTGCTGATTTGTCATGATCTTAGTTCTCCAGCTAGATCGCACTAAAGTTCCTCCCCTTTTGGTGCACCCAAAGTCCAAAATCAACATGAAGAAATGTAAGCTCTTTCCTTATTTAAGGAGAGTGTGGTAGCAGTTGTGTTCCCCGGTTCCTGGCCCTAGCTAACATTCTCTCCCACAGTGAGAGGTTAAGATGTGTGCTCTCTCACCCACCAAATAAATCATTTGGACTCTTTCCCCTTTAGTTCCTGCCTCAAGGCCTGATAATCAGCTTCAAGTGTTTTAGTGGTGTTGATTAGACCTACGAACCTCACACGTAATTTAAAAAAAATGAAATCCACTGAATATGAACTTGAAGATACATTGTTGTCTTGCCAAATCTGCAGACTGCCTAGAATTCTGAGAGATGTTAAGGACCTTTCTTCATCTTTGAAATGTACTAACTAGGATTTCTCTGGAACACTTCACAGAAATATCTAGATAATGTTTGTGGTTGTTGTTACAAAAGGTAGAATTGGAAAAGATCTAGATCTGTGGTGAGTAACCTATGGCCTTAGTGTTTCCTCTGCAAAAAATTGCATTTCTATTGGATTTAAAATACAGGCAGTCCCCGGGTTACGTACAAGATAGGGACTGTAGGTTTGTTCTTAAGTTGAATCTGTATGTAAGTCGGAACTGGCGTCCAGATTCAGCCGCTGCTGAAACTGACCGCCAGTTCTGACTTACATACAGAATCAACTTAAGAACCCCAAGCGTCCCCAAGTCAGCTGCTGCTGAAACTGATCAGCAGCTGATTCCAGGAAGCCCGGGGCAGAGCAACTCTGCCTCGGGCTTCCTGTAGTCAACGCTGGTCAGTTTCAGCAGCGGCTAAATCAGGACGCCTGGGGCAGAGCAGCTGGGGTGCTGCTGGGTTGCTCCAGTAGCGCCGCTCCTCGGCACTACTGGACCAACCCAGCAGCACCCCATCTGCTCTGCCCCAGGCGTCCTGATTCAGCCGCTGCTGAAACTGACCAGCAGCGGCTGAATCAGGACCAGAGCAGCTGGGGTGCTGCTGGGTTGGACCAGTAGCGCCCAGAGCGGCGCTGCAGGACCAACCGGCAGCACCCCAGCTGCTCTGCCACAGGCGTCCGGAGAAAAGCCTAGTCTGCTGGGGGGGGGGCATACTAGCTGCGCCACCCCCCCCACCCCAGCAGACCAGGAAGACACTGGCGGCGGACCGAGATGCACCGCGGTCCCGCCGCCTGGGTCCTCCGTGGCTTTGCTTCCCGTCTCCCTGGTCTGCTGGAGACCAGCAGACTAGGGAGACGGGGAGCAAAGCCTCTGAGGACGCCGGCAGTGGGACAGCCCAGGAGCCCGAGCCCCCACGCCGCTTTGCAAAGCCTCGGGGAAGCCGGCAGCGGAGCAGCCCAGGAGCGCCTGGGGTGCCCCGCTGCCCGAGCCCGCCCCACGCCCCCGCGGCTTTGCAAAGCCGTGGGGAAGCCAGCAGCGGAGCAGTCCAGGCGCGCCTGGGCTGCCTCACTGCCCGAGCCCCCCCCCCCCGCTGTCCGAGCCCCTCCGCGGCTTTGCTCTGCGTCTTCCTGGTCTGCAGACCAGGGAGAGACAGAGCAAAGCCCCAGAGTACACGGGCGGCAGGACCGCGAGGTCCCGCAGTCCATGTACTCTGGGGCAGCCCCGTTTGTAACTGCGGATCCGACATAAGTCGGATCCAACGTAAGTCGGGGACTGCCTGTATATACTAATTATGTGCATTTTTAACCCATTGGTTCTTGTAAGTTGCTTCTGCATTCTTTTTGCAGCAAACATGATACTCTATGGCTCAAATGATGTTACTGAGTGGGTTAGTTTTCATGGAAGTCTGCTAAAATTGTACGGATTGGACCTCACTGGTCCGGCATCCTCTGGATCTGAGTAGTCCCGGATGAGGGAATTTGCCAGATCAGGGAAGGCCCTCTGCCTCTGGCCCCTTAGCCTTCTGCCCTTCCCTACCGCCAGCTCCTTTGGTCATTTCGTCAGCTGGGCAATGCAACGACCCCAGCCGTGCTGCCATACTGCTCCAGACATACTGCCAGTCAAGCTGCCTACCTGCCATGGCTCCAGACAGGCTTCTTCTGCTGGGCTGCCGTAGCCCAGCCTTAACTGCCAGCCAGGGTGCCACAGCTCTGTTCCCACTGTCAGGCCGGCACACAGCCCTGCTTGGACTGCCATGGCACAACCCTGCTGCCAGGTCGGCACATATAGGCTGCCCCTGCCTCGCTAGTATGGCCCAGCTACCGCTGCCTGTCTGCTGAGCCTCTTTCGTTCAGCAACATCCATGGTTCTGCTGGGCCACGGATGTTGCTAGACAAGAGAGTCCCAGTTTAAGGAGGTGCAACCTGTAGTTAAATGCCCAGCAGTAAACTTACTCGGATAAGATATTTCTGCTGCTTATGCTTACTAATGATGTTTTCAGAAATTAAAATAATGTAGAAAATTCTTTTACATTTTTTGTAACAAATCCATTGTTGCACTGCACTTTGTTTTTTCCTTCAGCATGGTCAATTTTATAAATTCTGTAGCAGGTCATTTTCCTGCTTCCATCTTCCGAGTGGAACTCGGACACGTGGGACAGCCCATGTACAACTTCTGTATGATACTATGGACACTATGTTTATGCCCGGGCAATGATGTTTCCTGTTTGCTTCATACTGCTCGTGGAACGGAGAAAGGGGACTAAATAGCTGGTCATTGAGGATTTTTAGTTGAGTAGGTCTTGATCTAATAAAACAATGGAATAGCTGGCCCCTTGGTAAAAACAGTTCTCTCCAATTTGTCCATAGAAGTGCAGAGAATGTGTCAGGAAAGTGGAAAAAGAAGAAATGAAGTATTAGGAGTCAGTGTTCATTTTCAAAACTACAGATACTGGGAGAGTCAGAAGCACAAAGGCCCTGCTTTCTGGGTTAGAGGGACTTTGATTGTCACACTTGCAGAAGCGAAAGGAAGCTGGTTGCAGGAATCTCAGCGGACTACTCTATGATTCAAAAGAGAAGCTGGAGGAGCAAGGTCAAGGAGAAAGGACCTGGAAGCCTGAAATATTGTATACCAAATTACAAAGAATGCTCAAGAGTAGTGAGGGAACTGAGGCAGGGAATTGCATACAGATGTTTTCTAATAAAGCAAGGTGGATTAAAACTGGTTACTTCTTGAAAAATTTAAAACTGATTTTTATTGTATTTTTCTTTTTAATTAAAGCTGTTTAAAAACAATCTGAATTTAATATAAAGTTACTATCCACTCTTAAAACATTTAAATGTATTGTGAATGCATGAATTTCTGTGATACACTGATTTATACGTTGCTCTTCTATATAAAGAAAAAAATTGGGGAAAAAGTCTAGCTTTTGAAATCAAACATTAAGGATATGAAACAATAGATCAGCTGAAGTAATTTAAGTGACAGTCTTGTTTTCAAGGAACTTAGGTTTTATTTGGCGTAAATTTGAAAATTTCCCCTAAGTGTCCTGAAATCTGTTTAATTTATGGACTACAGTTAATCTGTTTAATATTTTAATAGTCATTTTTTTAGTTGTGTAAATATGAAACATCTTGGAAATTTATGTATCTAAAACAATTATGGGTGTTCTGTTTAGTAAAAACAAACTTGACATGCTGTTTTATGAGTTTAATTAAATTCCAGTTACCTTCCTAATGCAGCTTGCCACAAGTTGTGAGCTGAAAGTTAATTATCTAGTAAATAAGAAATGTATAATTCATCATTTTCTAACAAAAGTGTACATTAAATAAAATCTGAAAATATTCAGATGTATTATTGCTTAAATAACTGTGTGCCCTTCTAGATAGCAAAAAGATTTACCGCATCAAGTATAAAGGATCTGTTGAGTTGTAAATCAATATGTTTTAATGGTTATCAACCGCTGACAGTGTACTTCTTTTATTTTCTAAAGAAAGATATACAGTGAACCCTCGTTTATCGCGGTAGATAGGTTCCAAACCCGACCGCGATAGTTGAAAATCCGCGAAGTAGGGACACCATATTTAACATGTATACAGCGAGCCCTCGCTACTTCGCGGTTCGACCATCGCGGATTCACGTATATACATAATGTAATGAAAAAAGTCCGCGAAGTCGTGAATGGAAAAGTTGATTAAAATCAATTATGTAAGTCAGGGCTTTCCCCGTGGTAATTTAAATCATTCCACCCTGCAATAATGAGTGATTGGTTTAGAAATCCTTCTGCAAATTCTTGTTTATTTGCTTCAGCTATCACGGTCACTGAAGAATTAAAGTATAAACCTGAGTACCCAGTAGTGTGGAGTTCTGGAAAGGGTGTACTCAGTGCTTTTTTTTGTTTTAAAAAAATAAATTTAAAAAGAAAAGGTGCTGGTTCTCCAGGGGAAAAGTTGTTGAGCTCCGACTGGAGGTGCTGGTACTGCATCTGGAGGTGCCAGTACTGCATACCGGGCAGTACCTTCACAAAAAAAGCACTGGGTGTACAGTACTTAAGTTACTGGGAAGTGAGTGTGTGTTGGCACATAAGTCTTTGGACCAGGGCATCTGGACCATTGATACCTTCCAAGAAGGGATGCCAGACGAGAGTGTTTCCAGGGAGTGCGTCTAGAGGTGGAAGAGAGCAAGTTCCTAGAGTTCCCTCTGATCCAGAGGAACTTAAAAGCATGAGCACAATCACAGAAATCTGGTGAGTCTGAGGAAGAGGGGGAGATATACCAGGTCTATGACAGCTTTTTAATCTCTGGCTCATGAATATACCTCATCTGTTGAAGAGGGTGCCAGTTTTGTCCTGCCACCTCATTTATAAGTAGTACAGAGTTCCCAGCTAAAAATCTGAGGATCTAAAACTTTTCTACTAAAATTAAAGTTGAGAGCAGTTGGGTTTTAATTAGGATTGTCAAGTGATTACAAAAATTAATTGTGGTTAATCTCATCTATTTAAATATTTTTAGATGTTTTCTAAATCTTCTCATATATTGATTTAAATTACAACACAGATTACAGAGTGTATAGTGCTCACTTTATATTTTTTATTACAAAACATTTACAGCCTCTTGCCAATTTATGAACCAGTTACGGACCAAGCAATGGGTCGTAACTTGGTTTGTTCGTAAGTTGGACCCCATAGAGTTACACACAACTGCGCTGTTTGTAAGCGTGGATCACGTTTGTAACTCGGGGTCCGCCATTTATGACAGCTTCGGTCGTAACTGCGAATGGTCGTAAGTCGACTGTTCGCAACTCGGGGACTGGCTGTACACTGTTAAAAAAAAAAAAAAAAACCTTCAGTTCATCTCACTGAAGTATTGTAGTGCAAATTCTGTCATGAAAGCTGAACTTAAATTCTTCTATTCAAGAGAGTCCTTTTTTAGCTCAGTCCCAGCGGTGAGCGGCACAGGGCCAGAGGGGGATCGACTTTATTGTGGGCAGTGTAGAGTTTGGGGGGGAGCTCAGCTTCCCAACTGCAGGTGGCATAGGACTCAAGGGTGAGGGTCAGCCCCCAAGCTCAGGGGAAGGGTTCAGCCCTGTAGAGCCCACCATAGGCAGTGCAGAGTTTGGGAGGAGGGACTCAGCCTCAGAATCAGATTTTGGGGGAGGGTCAGTCCCAGCCCCAGGAGGCAGAGAGAGGGTGGAGTGGGTGAGCCCTGTCACTTGGGAGAGACAGTTTGGGCAAGACTCCCCCCCCCCCCCAGCTGTTTTATTTTAGGAAATATGGTCACCTGGGAGTGGAGAGGGACGGGTGTCAGGGTCTTTACTTTTCTTGTTTACTTCTTGTTTACTTCAGGTTTTTTTCCTCCTTTCTGTCTGCTTTGTTTTTCCATGCGCCCTCTGGTGGCAGTTTGCAATACTGCACCTTACCAGAGATGATCTGAAGCAGCTCATGCTGGTTTGCTGACCTGTGCGATTAATGTGAATTAATTTTTTTAACATGTTAATTCTGCCCTACGTAGGCACTAACACCCACTAATTGATAGCCTTAGTTGTAATGTGTCTGGATCTGTCTCATGGGTTAGCTGTTTTCTGGATTGAGCCTCTTAATTCTTGGTTTCTCTTTTTGCTGAGACACTGAGTTGTACATGCTCTGGTATGCTCCTCATAGCCTGCTTAGATATTGCTTGGCGGATGGTCAGATGAGAAATCTTCAGTTTCTAAAACTCTTTCTGGATCGGGGTGGGCAATAATTTTTGATGGGAGTCCACTCCAAGATTTTGGAAAGTGGTCCATGATATTAAAGGAGATTGGGTGCAGACGGGAGCTTGGGGTAAGGGGCTGAAGTGCAGGAGGGGACGTAGGGTCTGGCAAGGAGTTTGGGTGAAGGAGGCGGTTGTGACCTGGGGCATTGGACTGGGGTACAGGGATTTGGGTTGTGACCTTGGGCAGGGGGTTGGAGTGTAGGATCTGGGAGGGGGCATGGGTTTAAAAGGGGGCAGAGGGTTTGGCTTATGTGGGGTGGGGAGAGTTAGGGTTGGGGAGGGAGGAGCTGGGGTGCCAGAGGCAGCCAGACTTACCTGTGTGACTCTTGGCCAACGGCCCAGCAGGGTTCTCAGGCAGCCTCCCTGCCTGCCTCGCTCCCTCAGGCTGCCGGGGCCATGTGTGTTAGGATATGTCTACACTTGATTCCTCCTTCGAGGGAGGAATGCAAATGTAGACATCCGAAATTGCAAATGAAGCGGGGATTTAAATATCCCGTGCTTCATTTGCAAAATCACGGACTGCCGCTTTTCCGCAATAGCGCTATTTGGGGACATCAAACTCGGTCCCTGCGGGGTTATTTCGAGAGAGAATCCTTCCCTTGAAATAAACCTTACTACTCAAAAAATGAGGCTTTAGGGTTATTTTGAGGGAAGGGTTTTCTCTCGAAATAATCCCTTGAGGACCGAGTTTGATGTCCCCAAATAGTGCTATTGCGGAAAAGTGGCAGTCCGTGATTATGCAAATGAAGCGCGGGATATTTAAATCCCTGCTTCATTTGCAATTTCGGATGTCTACGTTTGCATTCCTCCCTCAAAGGACGAATCAAGTGTAAACATACCTTTAGTGAATATGAGCCTGAGGGAAGTGGGGAATGATGCTTTGCATGCTGCCTGTTCTTCAAAAATCGGCCAGTGGGATTGTTCTGGGGGTGGGAGCAGCACATGAAGCATCACTCTCCCTTCCCCTATGTTCAAAGCTGAGAGAGAAGCACAGCTGCGGCAGCTGCTTTTCTGAAGAGCATTCGGGGGCAGGGCAGGGCAAGCAGGGAGTCTGCCTGAGGTTCTCTGCTGTGTCCACAGGCTGATCCAGTGGCTTGGTGGGCCAGATCTGGCCTCTGGCCTATACTTTCCCTAACCCCGTTCCTGATGGTGCATGGATAGTAAGCTTTACTGGGTTTGTGTGTGGGGAAAATGCCCTTCCTCTCTTTCTCCTTATCTCCTGCACAGCCCAGCTCAGCCCATAGACAAATCATGTCGCTTACCTAATCCAAAAGGCTAGAAGAGATTAGGGATATTAGCATGTAGACAACTACGTGATTAACTGATAAGCCTGGGCTTATTGGTACTTCTGTTGACTACATGCATTCCTCCCCTCCGCCTGTATCAGAGGCAGCAGCGTGGATTGGCAGGGGGCTCCCTGGGAGTGGGGCCGGGAGTGCACTGGTTGCTGGACCCCACCCCGGGAGACTATTGAATATTTGGGTATCTGCTAAAATTTGATGTGGTTACACAACTATTCAGTTATACACTATCTAACATCCCTACTAGAGAAAGCCAGACTGGAGAGGCAGGGAGTCCATGGCAAGGAAGCATGTTGTTCTACTGAAGGGAGCACCTGAAAGAACCATCTAAGGGCAATTTGTCAAAGGCAGGAAATGCTACAGATTGAACTTCTTTAGTTCGGCATCCTGGAGATCTGACTGGTGCCGAATCAGGAAATTTGCCAAACCACAGGAGATCAGTATGGTCTAGCAGCATTACCAACACTTCCACTGCTTACTGGGCTCTTAGAAGACATTGAGGGGTAAATTAGAGCCAGATAACTGCACTGTAAGCCGTGGCTGTAAACAAACTTTATGGGACTGCAGGAAACGGCCACACCCATGATAGGCGAACATTCTGCTAACTGTAGTAATTCTAGATCATGGATGTTGCTGGACCTAAAGAAGTAGGATGAAAGGCTAAAGAGGTAGGACAAAAAGCCAGATAAAGGATCCAGTGGACTATTAAGTTGGCAGTAAGGGACCATTGTGATCAACTCTACAGAATACTCCATAGTCCACACATTTCATGGCCTGTTTAGAGGCCTTAGCTAGCTGCTGATTTTCTAGTTAAACTTACCCATGATAGGGGTTTTTTTTTTCCTGGGGGCAGCTCTAGTTCCCTCTCCTATCTGCTAGGTGACCACAGATCTGATTGGCAATTCCTGAGTCCAGTCATGTTGAACATAAATCCTCATGGAGGAGTCAGGAATCTATCAGCATACCCTCTTCCAAGACTTGTCTCTGACAAGGAGATCAAAGAAGCTGCAGCCCTATGGAGTAGACAAAAAGATTAAATCTGCCAATAAAAGTTGGTCCAAGAAAAGATAGTGCCTTGTCTACCTTGTTTTTCTCAAATAGCCTTCATACAGCTATCCTACTAGTTCTGCAGAAATTTCCTTACCTCTGCCTTGTGTCTCGGTCTGATTCAGATAGGGTAAAAGTTCAGAAGCCCTGCTCCTCTCCTTGCTGCCTCCTGAGAAGAATGCACATGAGAGGAGGGAAGGGAATACAGAGCATGGGGCACTTTAAACTCAGTCATAGATTCTCTTTCAGACTCTTGCTAAGTGTGTTATAAGGATCTTTGCACCTACTCTCCAAGCACTGTTCTCAAAAAGGCAGTGGCCAAGAAAAGCTGTCATGGAGACTCAGGTTCTTCTTCCAGAGAGGAATGTCAGCTCTTAGAATTGAAACGAGGGACGAGAAAAAGGAGATGTTGGATAAAGCTCTTACAAATAGGGAAGACTTGCCATAAGCAAGCAAAAAACAATTTTCCTCCCCAATAACTCCCACAAAACTAGGCATCACAATGTCCAGAAGGAATTTTTCCTCAGTTTCAAAATTAGTTCTTTTATATCCCCTTAAATGGTATCCTGATTATGGAATAATGGGAGGGCCCTGCAGTACCTAGGATCTGTGGCACAATGGACTTTATTGAGTTTCTAATTCAAAGCTTGTGGATTTGTATCCCACAACAGTTGCCAGGAGACAGGCAAGTGACTTGACCCCTAAAGAAGATCTCTGAAACGGATTCAGCCATTTAATCTACCTGCTTGACTCAAACCATCCTGGAACAGACAGAATTACTGTCTAGCTTCCTCCCAAAAATAATCAGTCTCAATACCTGGGACTAAGTCTTTGTTTACCTCTGCCTCTTTTCATGCTTGGTATTCTCAACCAGGGCCATGGCCAGCAATATACACATGCCTTAGTACCAAAAAAAAGTAAATTTGTGGACTAAGCACAAATATTCCTGTTCTTGCTTTCCATATTTTAATTTAATGTTAATGCTTTTTAGAGGGAGCTGGCTAGATGACCTAGCGATTCTTTCACATATTTCCATGATTTTAGGTAAGTAACACTCTGGATCGTTGTCCACATAACCCTTGGAAATTGAACTATGAGGAATTTTTAAAATAAATTATCTGTGTTGTGGTTTTTTCTAAACCATAATCTTACCTTATTGTCAGGAAGTCAGATTACTTGACTTGGTTCCTGTGTTAAAATGAATAAAACATTTCCATGAATCAAAAGGAATGCCTGATCTGGAAATTATAATAGTAACATTTATTCCCAGGTGAAATCAAGTATATACTATCAGTTTTTCGTATGCTTCCAACATGATTCATTGCTGATGTGGATGATAAGGCTTTTTCTTAGGTTTGACTTAACCATGTTAATTCCACTTTTAGTTTGATTGTATTGGAGTATCATGGAGTTCTGCCAGTCTTTGTGATGGCTAGGGATGAACATTATTACCTCTTTAGCATTACTGCTTCATTTACAGTGGGGAGTAAATAGAGATTCTGCTTCTTCAGATGATCCCTTTTAAATATTAAGAATGAAATACAGAAACTTTAAGACAGCTATGAAGGGAATACGTTTTTGATAAAGTACATAAACCATTGTGCTTTTTCTGGATGGGCAGAGTTGGTGATTGGAAGGAAAAGAACTGATTTCTTGCAAAAATAATTGAACTGGCTTTTATTTGAAAGTGTGGATCAGTTAAGCATATTTTCCAATATGGTCAGTAGCCAATATTTTAAACATTTTCATTACACAGGATTAAGGGGGCATGGTTAGATGTTTGGCTGCATGTGTGTGTTCTCCTTCTGTACGGCCCTAGCTTTGTGCAGTGAGCTGGTGCAGCAGACCGCCCAATGACCGTGAGATCCTTTAAGATACAAAAGCACTCAGCCAGATTTATTGCCAACAAAACACGGTCCTACCTCCCCTGATCAATGTTTACAGTATGCCCCCGACAATGGACACAGCTCAGTGAATGGCAGAATTTTCCATCCTCTCCACCCCCTTGGCTGGCCAAAGACATTGCCTCTGAGATACATTTTTATACACCAATAAAACAAGTTACATATTGTCCCTGACCTGTATGAGGGTGCCCCCCCATTGCCTTGAATCTTTAAGTTTGATCAAAACTTGTCTGTCCATCATGTTGTCATCCTGACCTGATCCTTAAAAAAGGTTGGCTTGTTCCTGTTATCTTTGGGGTATGTATTTGGTGTCAAGGTGTCCTGGTAACACCTTTATGGAATATGTTTGCATATATATTCTTGTGCCTCGCACTACTTAGGAATGTGTGTTTCTGCAAGATTGTCCCAATTCTTGCCAGAATCTATAAGCAGGAGCTGCCTCTCATAAAGCAAAATTAATTTGTGAGCATCTACAAAGTTTTGACTCTGCTAATTGAGGCCTCAGCTCTCATACCAGGCCTCTGATAGGCTTTTGCTTAGGCTTGCTTTCTACTACAATGGGAAATCACTTATAGCCCCATTGTGATACAGGTTGGTGCCTCCCTTGGCACCTTAGAGTTCCGAAAAAGGGATTTTGCCCAACCAGGGGACATCAGGCCTCTGGGCTCTCCCTGGGCTCCTCTTCTGGCTGCTGGTCCCGGAGAACCTGGAGGCCTGACCTCCTTCTGCTCACCTGCCTGGTTCTGCTGCCCCCAGCCTGATTGCAGAACTCTGCTCCCTGTCCCCAGCCCTGCACAGGGTGACAGCTGTTCCCGGGGCTTTTTGTCTCTGTCAACCTGACCTGCACAAGGTGACAGCTGTTTCTGAGGGGCAACCTGGTTCCATGCAGGATGGCTGCTGCTTCTGGAGCTCCTTGCCTGCAAGTGCCTGGTCCCACCCAAGGCAGCAGCTGCTCCTGGGAGACTCTGGCTCCTTGCGGGGTAGCAGCCTCTCTAGTCCCGGGACTACAGGTCACTGGCTCCGCATGCTGCTGCCATCAGAACAGCTCCACTCCTAGCTGCGCTCGATATCTGCGACTGGGGCATTCTGGTCTAGCAACATCTGTGGACCTGCCTGACCACATATGATGCCAGACCAGAGAGTCCCAGATGAGAGATTCAACCTGTACCATTGATATCAGTGAGATAATTTTTGGAATAAAGTGATACTCCATCTGAGTAAAAATTTTGCTATTTAGTCTTTTAATTTTAAATAAATTTGAATGAAACCATTTGTGTGTACAGTAAAACTCTGATGGTCCGGCATCTGATGGTCCGGCACGCCTGATGGTCCGGCACTATCAGGAACCCAGAAGTGCTCCGGGCAGCCGGACCATTGGAGCTGCTCTGCCCCCCGCTTCCCCGATTCAGCCGCTGCTAAAACTGACCCACGGCTGAATCAGGGATGCCTAGGGCAGAGCAGCTGGAGTGCTGCCGGTTTGTTCCTGTAGTGCTGCCCCTCGGGGCTGCGGGACCCAACCCAGCAGCACCCCAGCTGTCCCCAAGTCAGCCACTGCTGATACTGATCAGCGGCTGACTCCAGGAAGCCCAAGGCAGTATCAGCAGCGGCTGACTTGGGGAAACCTGGGGCAGAGCAGCTGGGGGGCTGCCGGGTTAGTGCAGTAGCGCCGAGGAGTGGCGCTGCGAGACCAACCCGGCAGCACTCCAGCTGCTCTGCTGCAGGCGTCCCCAATTCAGCCGCTGCTGAAACTGATCAGCAGTGGCTGAATCAGGGACGCCTGGGGCAGATCTGGACTATCAGAAGGGGGGGCTATGAGGGGTCTGGGGTGGCATCCCACCCCACCCCAGACACCTCATAGCCCCCCCTTCCGATAATCCGGCACCCCCTGGGTCCTAAAGGTGCCAGATTATCAGAACTTTACTGTATTAAGTATCTGAAATTTGAGTAGTGTGGCTCTCGTGCACATGACTTCCGCATTGATCAAATTTACTTGAAATTTGGAACTCTTATGAGGAACTTAGTATAAATACCATTGGCATATGCCACGATCTCTGCTTCATTGCAAGCATTTTGCCAGCCTTTTTGACTTTTTGGCAGCACTTCTTCATTTTTGTGCCACATGAAAGGATTTACCAAAGGTTAATACCCAGACATTTGGTATTTACAGAAAAATCACTCACAAAGTAGCTGTATAGTTCTATTAAAAAACTTCAGTCTGTTGCCAACTGTTATATGGTAGGTTATGGCCCATCTCAATGAGAAATGTTGGTTCAGATAAACTTAGAGAACTATCTTGGTGTCAGGGTGGTTCTGTAGAGGTTGTCTCCAATTGCAGCAACTCACCACCACTACACCAGGTCTCCTTCACGATTACCACCATGTTTTATTGTATTTTTCCAGCAGGTCACAGCCTGTAGTGTTGTTTACATATAGTTAAAATGCCTAGATCGTTTCCCTGCTTGCTTCTAGGGAAGGGAGCAATACCAGCTGCATATAGTCCTGTTTACTTCCAGTTCCTATCCCCCTGCACTTTCTTCCCATCAGTTTATGTAATCCCACCTGCTTGGGTTGCTGCACTTGACTTAGCGTTTGAGCTGTAGTTTTACTCAATTGACATCTTCTGTCAATCGCCTGACTTCCATTTAGGTCCCAATTAATATATGTTGGTGGGTATTAAAATGACGAAGTGCTGAGTTAGCTCCTGATATAGCACACACTGTTGCACTAGGTTTTAAACGGTTACCCATATCATAAGATCTGAATGCTTGTGGTGGTGATGTTCATTGGAGCTCATCAGTATGCCCTACTTCTGAGTTGCAGTGAATAGAATGATTTGTTAATATGTAACTTTTCCTGCTGTGTGTGTTTCTTGTATTTGTTATATTTTCCAATAAGCCCCAATTGATGCAATCAAACAAATAATGTTATGCAGCAGAAGTTTGAATTTTATGGTGTTGGGAAAGAAAAGCGTAAACCTGACTTGTTTAAAAAAGGAAAATGTTTATTGTTATAATTTTTAAATATATGTCCAATAATGAGGTTATAAAAACTTAAAATATAGAAGTTGCAAGTCACCGCTGGGAAAGACACTCTCACCAATGGATTAAAAAGTGAAATATATAAGGGAATTTAAACTGTTTTTTTCCTGTGTGTTTCCTTTATTTTAAACTAGTAAAATGTAATTATGAAAAGGTGACCTGCAACTACTAAAACATTTTTAGCTAAAGGCACTAAGAGAAGTTCAGTTTGTGCTGACAATAGACTCTTAGATTTACAAGGAAGAAAAAACAATTAACTTCTGTAATGTCCTAAATGTTCCTCCTATGTTTGCTATTGTGACATCGAACATAAAATGGTAACATGATTATAAGGTTCAGTTCTTTCAGGTCATGTGTGACATTACTTTTTTTTTCAAGGGTTCCTAAACACAACTATCATGGAATTTAGAGAGGAAAGGGAGCAATTGCCATTTTAAATAAAATAGCTGTTTTTTCTTGGGCTCGCAGTCTCAGAAATCATTTTACATTTAAAAAAAAGTAAGATTTAAATATAGTTAAATAATTAAAAAACATAAATCTTCTATTGATATGTCTTGCTTAAAAATTGTCTGGAAAACCAGTTGTTGTAGCTCTGATCTGACTAATAATTCATATTTTTATAGATTCTAGAAACTAATTGACATACACATGAAAAGATGGCTAGATCTAGATCAAGATCTCCCAGGTGGAAACACAGGTAAATGTTTAACCTTTATTATGGATTATATTTGTTTTTAGAACATAATTTTATATGGGAGTGTATCAAACAGCCCATATCTTTTTAGGATAGCAGGAAAAAAGATATTAGGACTAAAATGTATATTTCAATGAGAACATAGAACAATATTTTATAAAATAAATATAATCTGCAAGAGCAAGTTTTCAGAAGTAAATTGTTTCCATGAGTTCTTGCTTACATGAAATTTGAGACAGATAGTAAGTGGTGATAAGTTTTGAACATAAGAACGTCCATAATGGGTGAGACCAAAGGTCCATCTTATGACAGTGGTCAATGCCAGGTACCCCAGAGAGAATTAACAGATCAGGTAATCATCAAGTGACCCATCACTTGTCACCAGTTCCGAGATTCTGACAAACAGAGGCTAGGAAAACCATCTCTACCCATCCTGGCTGCTAGCCATGATGGACCTATCCTCCATGAATTTATCTAGTTCTTTTTTGAACCCTGGTATAGCCTTGACCGTCAACATCCTTTGGTAAGGAGTTCATAGGTTGACTTACTTTTGTTTGTTTTAAACCTGCTACCTATTAATTTAATTTGGTGACCTCCTAGCTCTTATGTTATGGGAAGGAGTAAATAACTCTTCTTCATTGACTTTTTTTTCTACACCAGACATGATTTTCCAAACCTTTAACATATCTCTCTTGTCATCTCTTTTCCAAGCTAAAAAGTCCCAGTTTTATTAATCTCTCCTCATATGGCAGCCCTTCCATACCCTAATTATTTTTTGCCCTGTTCTGAACCTTTTCCAATGCCAAGATAGCTTTTTTTTTTTTTTTTAAATGAAGTCACCACTTCTGCGCATAGTATTCAAGATGTGGGTAAACCATGGATTTATATACAGGTAATAAGATATTCTGTGTCTCATTCTCTACCTGTTTCTTAATGATTGCCACCATTCTGTTTGCTTTTTTGACTGTTGCTCACATTGAATGATTAGAGAATTATCCACTAGGGATGTCGATGTGTAGTCGACTGATTAACCGATAAGCCTAGGCAGTAAGAAGGGGGAAAGCAGGAGCTGGTGCTGGGGGGAGCCAGCTTAAAAAGGTCAGTTCCCCTCTCCCCCATCCCAGCACTGGCTCTGTGGTGCTGCCTGCCCCCCGGGCCTGCTGGGCAGGGGAGGCTGCCACAAAGCAGCCCCTGTCTGTGGTGGGCCCGAGCTCCGTGCGGACAAAAGGCTGCTCAGCAGACAGAGGCTGCTCCATGGGAGGCAGTGAGCCTGGGCTTGCTGTGAATAGGGTCTGCTCTGTAGGGCTGAGCAACTGATGTCAATGAGTAGCTCTGGAGCTTTCTGACAGCCTCCCCATATCTCTCCCCCCCCCCCACCCCCAGCAGCCTCTGTCCACGGGAAGCTCGGATCCCCCATGGACAGGCTGCTGCCTCTGAGTCAGAGGCAGAGGGGCAGCAGGCAGCTGGTCTGTGTGGGGAGCTGTTTTTTTAATTGTTCCCCCATGGACCAGCTTCAGCCTGCCCCCCTGTGCTGCTGCCTATGATAGAGAGGCAGCAGTGGGGTGGCAGGGATCTCCCTGGGAGTGGGGCCAGAGCACACTAGCTGCCAGGCCTGCCTCTGGGGACACTAGAATAGTAAAGTAACCGATAAGAATTCATATGGTTACTCGACTATTCAGTTACCCGATATCTAACATCCCTATTATCCACAGTGACTCCAAGATCTCTCTCTTGAGTGGTAACAATTTAGTCACCATCATTTTATCTGTCTAGCTCTTTTCCAATTTGCAATACTTTGCATTTATCAACATTAAAATTCACGTGCTTTTTTGTTGTCCAGTCGCATAGTTTTGTGAGATCTTTTGAAGCTCTTTACAGTCTGCTCTGAACTTAATTATCTTGAGCAGTTTTGTATCACCTGCAGATTTTGCTACCTTGCTGTTCACCCCTTTCTCCAGATTATTTATGAATATGTGCAATAGGATTGGTCCTAGTAAGGACCCCTGTGGGATACCACTGGTTCATTTATTCCTACCCTTGGTTTCCTATCTTTTAGCCAGTAATGAATCCATGAGAGGACCTTTCCTTTTATCCCATGACAGCTTACTCTACATGAAGGCTTTCTGAAACCCAAGTACACTATATCCACTGGATCACCCCTTGCCCAAAATATTCTAGTTGATTGAGGCATGGTTTTAGAAAAAACATGTTAAATCTTCCAAATAAATTATAGCTCCAACCAGTTTGTCTAGTACTTAAGTTAGATTTGTTGGCCTGTAATAGCCAGAATCACCTCTAAAGCCCTTTTTTAAAAGTGGCACCACATTAGCTATACTCCAGTCATTCGGTACAGAAGCTGATTTAAAAAATAGGTTACAAACCACAGTTAGTAGTTCTGAACTTTAACATTTGAGTTCTTTTAGAAATTTCAGGTGAATGCCATCTGGTTTAAGTGCTTTATTACTGTTTCGTTTATCAATTTGTTCCAAAACTTCCTCTAAGGACACCTGAATCTGGGACAGTTACTCAGATTTGTCACCTAAGAAGATCGGCTCAGGTTTGGGAATCTCCCTCACCATCCTCAACCATGAAGACCAATGCAAAAAATTCATTTAGTTTCTCAGCAATGATCTTATTGTCCTTGAGTGCTCCTTTAGCAGCTCAGTCATTCAGCGGTTCCACTTGTGGTTTAGCAGGCTTTCTGCTTCTGATGTACTTAGAAAAATTGCTATTTCTTTTTGAGCCTATTAATCCTGCAAGACGTTTGTGCATGAATGGCACCAGTTTAATTTGAGACAGTCCCACTTCTACTTAAAACAAAAAACTCTGGTTAGAAATTAAATGACTGGTGTGGACTGTTGGGCTTTATTGGGTAGGCTGGATAAAGTCTTTCCCTGCTGAAGAAAGGAGATGGTTGCATGGTACCAGTTTTGGCAAACTGTCAAAACCACTTGATTTCTTGTTGGCTCCAATAGGTGTGAATGTACCTTTCAAAGGTGATGTAGTATTATGAATATGCAGACGTCTATTTTGCTGAACACTGCTTTCTAGAATTGAGCTAGTAATTTGAAATGAATTTACTTAGGAAAAACTCACAAGAAGACAATGATTTTCTTGGAATTTACTTAAGCCTTTTCCAGTAGTTCTTTATGGATTAAACACAGAGTTTGCTGTAAATAGTCAGTAACTGATTAGTTTAAAGACAAGATGCTTTGGTCTGGGATTGCCTCCTAATTCTCAGTGGAGGTTACTACTGTCTTATTGTTTTGGAATGGCCTCTGCCCAGCAGGTGTCTGGAGATTATTTTATTTTTTTAATGCATAGCTGGCCTTGGCATTTAAAAAAATCAGATAAATGTATTGTATTCAACATGCTTTCATTATGCGTTTAAGTACATATGGAATATTTTTCATGTGCAAGTGTCACATGAATTTCTGATGGGACATTGTGTATTTGAATAATTAGTTGTATGAACTCCATATTTGCATATGAAAGTGCATTCAACCATTTTTTTAAGAATGCTCAGAAGCACTATTTAATGTATTCAGGTATATAATTACTAACAAAAAGATGTAAGAAGGTAGAGATTAGAGATGGTTAAATTTCTTGATTTATGAAAACTTCCTAATGGCAAATGTAGTTTTGTAGAAATCAAAATTTTCTGCAAGAAAATGTTAATTTACATAACCTTTTTAGTTTTCTATGAAAGGACATTTTGAAATTAAACAATACTTCAAAGTGGAATTTCTAAACAAATTTCTGTTTCAGTTTTTGGAAACTGACATTTTGACTCTTCATATTTCGGTTTTTGAATGTTTAGGGTCCCTCCATTTTCAGCCCCTCCCCTTTTGTTTCCACTGGAAAAATTTGAAAAATTTTAAATAACTGAGTGCTTTTTACATTTGCTTATTGTTTTCCAACATTTTCCAGTGTAATAGAAATTGGGGGGAGGGGAGGAGTTTTTAAATGAAAATTTTGGAGAAAATTTTTTTTTTCAGTTAAAAATTGGATATTTTCCTATAAAATTTTTTGTTAGGGGAAAAGTCAAGTTGTAATATAGGTTTTAGCTGAAGTACACTTGCCCTGGACTTGATAATTTTGAATATTTTGGCTTCTTTAAATTATGAAGCATATTTGTTCTAACAATTTTGTATCTGTTGTTTTGTAACAGTTACAATGGAATTATTTTTTTTTCTTGTGTAGGTCATTGTCGCCAGCATTTAGGAGCCCAGAACACCATAGACAAAGGCATGCTCATATTAATTATGACTGTGACTATAAAGGATTTAGGAAGGATCTAAAGAAACCTATGTCTTGGAGAGAAGAAGATGGGAAATATGGACAGAGCAATTCTAGATTTGTATCACATGGAAATATCCACCACAGAATTTACGAACATAGATCACCTTCACCAAACTTAAAAAGAATTCCTTTAGAGGATACATATAGTCATAAACCTTACAGAACACATTCATCAGAGAGAAGTGAAAGCAACAA
The DNA here is from genome assembly GCF_052426305.1 of Pelodiscus sinensis. Lineage (NCBI taxonomy): Eukaryota > Metazoa > Chordata > Testudines > Trionychidae > Pelodiscus > Pelodiscus sinensis. Next base: position 213,339,244 of record NC_143052.1, read on the forward strand.
GAGATTCCAGTTTCCACCTAAATACTCAGAAATACCCTACAAAGAATATGACCGACCCCTTTACCCTCACAAAATGCAAGAAAGGTATATATCTGAGGACTTAAGAGTCACTGGAGATGGGAAAGGAATTAAACCTTTTCACAGACCATTGGGGGCCTCAGGTAAATTTGAAAGAAAATGGCATGAAGCTGAAATAAGACACCAGAAGTTACAAGAAGACAAATATGGTCAGTCACTCCGAAGAGCTTCTGAAGAATTTACGACCAGGAACTCTTTGCAGAAGAGGTATAGGAATAAAATAATTAAACCTGGGTAATGTGGTGTTAAGCCTCAAGTGAAAGTCTGTTTTTGTTATAGGTGAAGATTTCCACCTTGAAAGGCATTTATCCATTTGTAGTTTAATTGTGGGCAACTGGTGGTAGAGAAGTATTTTATCTTTTTAAATAAATCCATGTACATGGCTAGAGTATAAAAGGATCATATTTTCCTTTTAAGTGCCCCTGCACTTCTGTACTCTGGCTTGAGGGATTTTGGGTTAACTTTCCACACATTCTGCATATAAGGCCGTGCTATCCAACATTCTGCACGTAAATTCTCACTTTCTTCTCTAGTGCAAGTGTAAATTGCTTTATGTCAACACAGGTATCCTGAAGATCGTGATTACAGAGAGCATGGGCATACATCTAAAAGAGCTAAAGAAATTGAGAGAGATGACGGAGAAATAGCAAGAAATCAGAAATGGAAGCAAGATCGTTCTTTTCCACCCTACCAAAAAAAAGAGGAGCAAAGAAACCTTGGTTCTCAACCTCATCGGTCTGCTGAAAAGGAATATACAAAGAGTTCTGTTACAAAGCTAGCATATGACTATAGTCACAAACATCATAGACACCTTGATGGGGCAAAATCTTTTTCTGATGATAGAGCTCAGAAGTATGTAAAGCAGGAAGACCAAAATTATAATTTTCCTAAGGGTGCTCGGAATAGCAAAGAGTTAGATCATTGTAGTGGTGGAAGAGTAAGACGGACTGAAGAAGGAAATAATGAAACAACCATTAAGTATAGTTCAGAGAAGAGCTGCAATGCATGTGCTAACTCTTACAAAAATGATGTTGATCTGAGACCCTTTAGTAACACAAAGAAGGAAAGAGTAAGGAATGAAGGGGATTTCAGAAAAAAAATGGATTCTTCCAATAGCCATCATGACACAAATCATACAGTTTCCGATGTGAAAATGTCAGATGTCACACCTAGAAAGGAGCTGCTCACAATCAAAGTGGATATGAAAAAAATAATAAACAAGTACAGGTACCTATTTATTCTTTGTTTCTTATTTAATTTTTGAATATTAGGGAAATCAAAGATTCTTAAGGTGGTAATTAGGGCAAAACAAGGTGATTAGTTGTTCCTTCATACAAAACTTGCTGACTCTAATAACTTACTATTTGTTTATCTGAAAATAAAATAGTACCTGATTATAAGGATGTGGTAGAAAAAATGTGCTTTTTTTTCTCCCACTGAGGTGCATTTACCTACCTATATACGGTTTAAAAAAGCAGGTACAAATCTGGTTTTGTCCTTTCTTCTGGAATAATCATTTAGAATGGGATTTTTGTTGACTTTCACGGAAGTTGGGTATTTACTTGCATTAGGCTCCTTTTGAAAATTACAGCCTTTAAAATGGGTGTGATCTCAAACACCTGAGCCCTCACATCCAGTCAAACTGTGGAACAAAATGTTATATTTATGGGCTGAATAATTAAAATGTGTTGAAAAATATTGCTGGGACAAACTAACATTTTACCCCAGGCCAGATGGTATTTCTGCAACAGCTCTGAATGAGCTTGTAAGTGAAGTCACTAACAGCTATAAAAAAAAGACATGATCATAATCAACCACTGTGCCTGTGCACTGGAAATAGCAAATGTTGTCGCTAACTTGAACCAATCAGATGTACTTAAGTGCCAATAAATTAACAGATTGCACTATAAATACCTAGATGGAAATTACATGGAGGGACAAACCAGCGTGACTTCTTCAGAAGTAATCATGCTACAGTATACTAGAATTAAGTGCCGCTGTTTTGGCGCTGTTCGTTTAATGGGTTGGCCATCCCCGGTTTATATAATCTGGGCTAGAGAACTTTGACAGAATCCTATACAAAAAGCTACTTTGGGGAAGGGTGGGGGAATTAGTCATGGTCTGAAAGGTAAAGTATTGGGATGAATTATTACAACTTTGCAAAAGATGAGCAATTGGGTGTCATAAGATTGTTTGCTAGGACTAGTGTTTATTAATGAACTGTAGAAGAAGTTGAACAGTTAACTGGAAAAATATTGTGAATGATCATATTTTTTCAAGAAAGAGTTAGAATCACAAAAATTAGATACAGATGTGGAAAAGAACATCTACAATTATATAAAGTAGGAGAAACATTTTTATAGGGGAGACAAGCAGTCATACCTCATTGCAAAAGCCAGTTTCTGGCAAATGTTAGGAAGAAATTTCCTGCACTGGGTAAGCTGCTGGTTTTACCTGATATAGGAATTCTTGGGTTTGGATTGGGTTTTCTGGCAGGTGAACAATAAATTGATGCTCTGGATGTCTGAGTGGTTTACATTGATAAACTAACTACATCAGTCTAAGTAGTACCAAAATACTAAATAGTCAGAAACTCCTCGTTTATCATGGGAACTAGTCCACAATATTTTTCCCTCCCCATCAAGGTTTCCTTTGTATATTTTTTTTCTGTCTGAAATCGGTAATAAAATGTGGAGTTCTGTTCTTGATAGAAGAAAATAGAGAGGTGCTTTCCAAAAGCAAAATTTTAAAAATCCAAAGCAATAATGTGGAACACGGAAAGGTGTTCTGTGTGCTTTCCTAAAATACAGTAAAAGCTCTGTTATCTGGCATTTACATAAGGAGAAAGCTCAATTAATGGGTATTTCTGATATTATCCAGAAATACAAAATCTTCAATCTAGCAACCAGTACTAGTATACTGCCCAGCACATTATGCAATTGCAGATTTTGCACTCTCCTTTTATGCAAAAGAGGCGGAAGACAAGTAAGCAATCTGAAATCATGGATTTAGTCAAAAAAGCACCTTCCTGGTTGTCAAAACGATCATTATAGATTCAGCCCAATCTCCTTATATACCTTCTACATTGGCAATAAGTGATGTTGATAGTGCCTTCTGAATCATCAAAGATTAAATTAGGTTCAGTATATTTTAGTGTTGTGTGATTTAGTGACCTAGACACATGCTATGTTGCTCATAGTGTTATGTAGTGTAATAAGATAACCTACTGTATAGAAAACTTTACCTGTATACACCTAAATGCTTTGAGTGCAATACAAGTATTGGTTTGTTGAGTACCTGTATACTGTTTTATACTTTTTATTGATGATGTTGTATTCTAATTCTAATTTCCTAATTAAAATCGGTATTCCATTGGTGAAGTATAACTCTGTTAACCAAAATATTTGATTAACTGGCACTTCTTATTTCCCTAACATGCTGGGTAACAGAGCATTTACTGTAATGACTAAAGCATTCATTTAAAGAAAGGTAACAGAACAAGATTGTTGAATGTATTGCTGTTCTCAAAATAGTTTGAGAAACTGCAGCAATTTTGGAGACCACCTTAATTTACAAATAATTAAAACGTACTTATTAAAAACACCAGATACTCGCTGCTGCTTTGATATATTGACCAGTGAACTGGATTGCTTATAAGAAGCCAATCACCAAACTTTTTGATTATTGGATCATTATTTGAGGGGATGATAGTGGGAGGGAATAGCTTGGGCTAATGTTTTTCTTTCTTCCTCTTTGTAACAATCTTTTAGGTATTCGAAAATTATGTCCACGCTTTCTTCTCTTTTCCAGAATAAATAAACTTTTTTTTCCAATCTTCTTTAATAGGTCATTTTTTTCTAGACCTTCAGTAGTTTTTGTTGCTCTTCTCTGGACTTTTTCCAGTTTGTCCACATTTTTTCCAAAATGTGGTCCCCAGAACTGGACACACCACTCTAGTTGAGGCCTAATCAGTGTGGAGTTGAGCAGAATTACTACTTGTGTTTTGCTTACAAGAGTTGTGCTAATGCAGCTCAGAACAATGTTTACTTTTGTTGCAATAGTGTTAAACTTTTGACTAATATTTAGCTTGTGGTTCACTATGACCCCTAGATCCCTTTCTCATAGACTTTAAGGTCAGAAGGGACCATTATGATCCTCTAGTCTGACCCCCTGCACAGTGCAGGCCACAGAATCTCACCCACCCCTCTGAGAATAATCCTCTCACTTATATGTCAGATATTGAAGCCTTCAAATAGTTTGAAGACCCCAAGATGCAGAGAATCCTCTAGCTGTGATCTGTACCCCATGCTACAGAGGAAGGCGAAAAACCTCCAGGGCCTCTGCCAATCTACCCTGGAGGAAAATTCCTTCCCAACCCCAAATATGGCGATCAGCTAAACCCTGAGCATGTGGGCAAGACTCATCAGCCAGACACCCAGAAAGTTCTCTATAGTAACTCCTATCATCCCTCCATTGACCTATTCCCACTGATAATGAATGGACAATTAGTTACCAAGATCATGTTATCTCATCAAACCATCCCCTTCATAAACCCATCTAGTTTAATCTTGAAACCAGATAGATCTTTTGCCCCCACTACTTCCCTTGGAAGGCCGTTCCAGAACCTTACTCCTCTAATGGTTAGAAACCTTCGTCTAATCTCAAGTCTAAACTTCCTACTAGCCAGCAGTACTTCTTCCTAGGCAGTCATTTCCCATTTTTATATTTGCAGCTGATTGTACCTTCCTAAGTGGAAAACTTTGCATTTTTCCTTATTGACTGTTTGATTTAAAATGTGAGAAAATTTCTTTCCCTAAGATGACATTTTGTCTTGATCTACTGTTTATTTTAATTTTTTGTTAATATTGCAGTATCTCTGAAAGTTACTAAATACATTTATGCAAATTTATTCTAGGACTACTTCTAGCCATACTGTGGAGCGGCAGATGTCACATGATCTGGTTGCTGTTGGCAGGAAAAATGAAAATTTTCATCCAGTGTTTGAACATATGGAATCTGTAACACAAAATGCTGAGAGCAACCCATCAAAAGAATTTACTCAGGAAATTATCACAATCATTCATCAAGTTAAAGGTGATTATAATATTTCATGCTTGTACATATAAACTAAATTAAAATGTTTTGGTATTTACCAGAATACTATCTATTTGAATACAAATAGCACAAGACAAATAAAGCCTCATGCAAGTTCTAAGCAGTATGTGCGATGGCTGTGAAGTTGGGCATGTTAAGGTTTTGGTAATCTAAAATAAAGGAAATCTGGTGGTGTGCTGCTAAGGGTGCAGGAAGGTTTTTTGCTAGAGGAGCGATCAAATTGAGCTGTTTGTCAAGAAAGTCTTGGGTTTCTGTCCTGAGTGAAGTCGGTAAGGAATACTTGAAGGGGCTTGGCAGCCTGGAGAAGATAATAGGATATTGGGCTCTTGATTGTTTAAAGGTAGAGTTCGAAATGGGCTGCTGGGAAAAAAAACAGTAATTACATAGTTTTTTATGTTAAGTAAAAACAGAGTCAATTCGCATTTTGTTTATAGTAAAAACTAAATACAGAACTAGGGCTGCAGTTCTGTGTCATAATCAGTATACAGAAACTATTTCACCAGTGCAGAGTGCTGTTGACCTCAGTGGGACATTCATGTGCATCCTGGTATTGCAAGATAGGACAGAAGTGTTTCAGTGGAGAGACTGGTTCCTCCTGTTCAACTTTTCTTGGGAAGAAAAGAGTGAGATGAGATGTACAGATGAAACCTCTCTAGTCTGGCACCCTCAGAACCTGACTGGTGCTGAACCAGAGAACTTACTGAAACATGGGAGTCAATTTGCCTTGCAGCATTAACATTTCCATTGCTTACTGAGTTCTTAGAGGACATTTATGAGTTGATTAGAGCTAAATAAGGGCACAGAACACTGAGAGCCAGGACTGGAGGCTGCGAACAAACTTTATGGTACTGCAGGAAACTTAGCCACATATCATGGATGTGGCCATCTGGCTAACTAAAATCATGCCGGACCACAGATGTTACTGGACCAGAGAGGTTCAACCTGTACTTTGTTTTATTCAAAACTATTAGCCATTTATATTTGCTGCTCCTTTCATTTGTCGGTTTAATGTTATTAATTTTGTTGTAGCACTACTTCTGTATCATACTTGATTGTGACAATCCATAGTTTCCAATATTTAAAATATTGTATGGCTAGAGTTGATAAACTCTTAAATCCCTTTGGGTTGACATTTTTATTTACTGTATTAACAACGTGTGTAATCATTAATTTTTAATTAAATTAAAGTAGTAGGATGGCTGCTATAGTTTGTGTATAGTTTAAGTACTAACCATTGATCAGTGAGAGTTAGGATTGGATTTCAAATATTAAATCAAAATAATTTCTATTAGTATTTAGTGTTATTTAGTATAGTTAATACTTAAATAGCATGGTTGTGCAACTGCAATACAAACAATAAAGTAACATTTTTTCATTTAATATATTTTTGCAGCAAATTATTTTACATCTTCTGACCTAACTTTAAATGAACGCTTCTCAAAAATTCAAGATAAACCAGTTGTAAATTTAAATGAAGTTAAGATATATTCAGATCCGGAAATTCACAGGTAAAGCAAAAACTTTGTGCTATTATTTATATTGATTAAGGTACTTAATTGTTTTCAGTATATGTTCAGCTTAATGTGAAATATGAAATAATAGCGTATTTATTTTAACAACTTTTAGTTGACTTTAAATTGCATAGTATCATTATTTTAAATGTGACCATAATGACAGTGGCTTTTAGTTCAAAGTGATCGTTCTCGTCTGTGTTCTAAAGTATGACATTACCCTTATATAATTTTGGCTTATTACTTCAGGCGAATTGATATATCTCTGGCAGAACTTAAGAATAAGCGAGGTATGCCATGTGAATCTGGACAGGTATGCTATTTTTTTTTATGTTGAGAATAAGTTACAATGGTAATCTGTTAGCACTTCTGATGCACTTTTTTCATAAACTTGTAACTTGTCCATAACATTCCATTATTATATAAATATTGACCCATCAAACAATGTTAAACTACTTTAATTTTTTTAACATTTTTGCATGTAAATTTAAAAACTGAATATTGATGGTTCAGGTGCCTTTTATTTCTCTGGCCACTGAATAAGCAGGCAAATGTATTCTGTGCTACATAGAGTATTCAAAAATTTATGCTGTGCTTTGTGAACCCAGAACCATTTGAAAGTGGTTTAAATGTTCAGCTGATGCCAGTTAACCTATGGATCCAGTGTTGCACCTGTAGTTATAAAGAGCTCTAACTTCCTTCCCCTTCCCTTCTCCTAAGCTAAACAATTGTCCTGAGTATTTCACTTTTTGTAGGCACAAGCAGCCATGGCACTGTTTACCATAGACCAATTGTATTGTCAGTATACATTAATTTAATAATTATAGCTGTAATTATATATTGTTTAAAAATGTTAGGCTCTAGTTAATATGGATCCAAAAAAGGATCCAAGCTTCAAGCACTGCACTGTATTTCACATTTGGGGCTTAAAGCGTTTGGGTAAAAGGCATCCAGCTGAGGATACTTGGGCACTAGTTTGTGATATCAGAACAAGATGCAAATAAGGAAAGAGGGGATAGGCTTTTCCATGTGGTCCTCTATCTTAGGCTTTGGATCATCCAATCAGAAGTGCTCAGATCTTTCTCTAGAGAGGGAAGACAAATCATTGGTTATAATAGTCAGTTCAGAATGTCATAGTTATCTATTCTGTGTTAAGAAACATCATGTTGAGCTATCAAGATAGCTTAGATGTGGCTGTTTCAAAGACACATTCAAAAGCTAAGCCTTTGTTACCAATTTCAGTGTTGGGAATCATTGCCTTTTAAGGTCTGATCTCCTAGTTCTCCAGCTTCTTAACTTCTGGATGTTGAGCTTGATTCTTAGTAGGTTTATGACTACTCCTTTTGAATTTTGAAGATCTGTTTTGCTCTGTACAGTACCTCTTTTTCTCCCTTCCCCCAGTAAAGTTGTTTTGCTGGTAATTGAGTAAAATCTAGACTTTGATGATGGACCTTTCTTGTTTAGTATTTTCCAAAGAGAAAGTAATGAAGCATCCTTATTTAATGCTTCTGAATAAACTGTAAATATGAGCATCATCTAAAATAAAACTTAGGTTTATAGATTCTGTTCAAAGCTTCATATTGTGCTTAGGAAGGCTAGCTCAATAAATTAAATTTAAAAACAGATGTTTGAAAAGTAAGCCATTTTGGAAGCAATTACATTTGATTACTTTGATAATAAGACCAAAGGAGAGGAGATCTCTAGATTCTTATTCAGATGGTTAAAAATGACAAGTAGTCCTATGGCACCTTAGAAGCTTAACAAATATACAGGATCATAAGCTTCTGTGGGTAAAACTCACTTAATCAGATGGGTACTCATATAATAGATTTTGTTAGTCTTTAGGGGCCCCTTTAGTTCTCCTCAAGCATCCCTGAGGTGGCAGAGCTGGCTTTTTGCAGCTCACTCTGTATGGAACCATGTACTTTAACTACCTCACTGCCGGTGCCAAGTGGGAGCTGACAGCCATAGACCCAGTTCCAGAGTTGAAATAACCCCAAAACAGCTTTTTTTCTTCAAAACAAAGCTCCCATTATTTATTCATTCACTAACAGTACAAAGTATACAGATAAAGGATAAACACGATAAAATCCTACACAATATTTCTCTTTATCTAATCCTAATCGCAATCTCTCACATAATTTAGCAAGTTCATTTGTCTCCATCTGTTGGTTATGAGAAGCTGACTGCCACTACTTCAATTTCTGCTTTTGTCGTTCTTCTCCTTATTAGCCTGTCAATTCTCATTGACTCCTGGGGCAGACACTCTTAACTTCCTTTCCTTTGTTAAGGCCTAGAGTCTTGTAATGATTTAGTGTTCCCTTGAATATTTCTCTTTTCTCAGCCTTGATAAAACTTCTCACCAGAATTGAGTCTGAGAAGCTTTCCCTTCATGGCCATAGGCCTGCCTGTTGTGTTTGAGTATTTGATAGGATATGCCTTATCTTGGCCATTATAAATGCAGAGTCATGTGCTGTATTCCTTGATGTAGATATTTCCCACTTCATTACACCAGACCTGAAAGAGTGCTAGCACCAAGTGGGACTTGGAGCCTGTTCTACCAGAGGAGCCACTTTCCCAAAATCTCTCATTAATGTACCTTTCTCTGTAAGGATGCCACTTGGAATTCCACTGATAGCTTTATTCTGTACTTTTATCTCAACTTCATAGTGAAGTAGGATGCTCATTTCCAGAGGGTTAAGTATTGTGCCCTCTTCCTGCTTGCTAATCTACTATAGGGCAGATTTATAGAGGTAACTACAGAAAGGAAAATGGCAGCTTAATTACCAGTAACTGGAGTTCTGTGCTTCAAATCCTGTTAATTTGGGATCTTGTAATTAGTAAAATGAAACAGAGAGGATCAGCAGATAGTTACAGAGTCGAACTCTTTATAACCAAACTTTGTATGCATGGGTCATTGTGTAAGTCTGCTTCCTTCTTGCCCTCAGATGGTTATTTTTCTTTAAAATGGGTTTGCACGCACAAGACAAGCCACAACACCTACTGTGTGGTGTTTGTGGCTTGATTTTGATCAGTTGATTGTATATATCCAATATAATTTCAGTAACATTTCCCTTTCCATTACTTAGACTATTGTAAGAATTCTAGAAGATCCAAATGATCTACGGCATGATATAGAGAGAAGGAGAAAAGAGAGGCTGCAGAATGAAGATGAGAGAATGTTTCACACAGACAGTGTAGTTCAAAGGTAATCTGCCTTTAGTGTGTACATCTGTATGCCTGAGTCGGGGTTATCAGAATTTTTTGCATCTGTTTTTAAGATTTTTCCACAATTTAGTTCCAATGTGGTATGCTTCCTTTTTGTAAGATTGGTCCTTGAATTTTGAGTCTGATTCCATTATAAACACTCCTAGGTCGTCTTCTGTACTGGTTGAATCTCTCTCCAGCAGGACCATGGATGTTGCTGGGTCAGAGAGACCCATTGGAGGGCCAGAGGCAGGAGCTGTGTGGGGTTGGAACCCAGCCAGGCTAGCTGCTGGGAGCCCTGACATGGGAGTACAGCTGAGCTGGTGGCAGGCAACTGGAGTGCAAGCAGCCTCCTGCAGGGCAGTAGTCTGCTGCAGTGGGCCCAGGAGCCCTGACAATGGGAGACTGTGGGCTGCTGCAGCAGTGTTGGCAGAGCCAGTGCTGCCCCAGTAGGGCTGTCAGGGTCGGGAACCTTGGTGGCTGAGCACTGGTCTGCCTCAGTGGGGCTGGGAGTCCCGGTGGTGGGGCTGCTGGTGTTGCCATGGCAGGGCCAGAGCACCGGGCAGGAGGGCACTAGTCCGCTAGGATGAAGCTGGGACCCCAGCAGCCAGGACAGTGGGCTGCCGCGGCACAGCAACAGGTCTGGTGGGAGGTGGGAAGCCATCTGGGAAGCCAGGCCAGGAGTGGAGCTGGACAGTAGAGCTGGTGGCAGAGGGCCAGAAATGACCTCCAGTAGTGTAGCAAAATCCCTTCTTTGGGGCCACTCATGTCCCGAGGGTGCCAGACCAGGGAGATCCAACCTGTAGTAACAAAGAACAGCTTTGAAAGAGAGAAAAGCTTAACTTTTAGTAAAGGTGAACTACAATGTCAAAATCAAAATTAAGCCTTCTTTCAGATATTCGTACTGGTCAATAGGGATGTCAGCATGTAGACGTCAACACGATTGACCAAATAAGCCCGCTTATCGGTTAATCTTGTTGACTACTTGCATTTCCCTGCTCCTTGCTGCCTGTGTACCAGAAGAAGAAAGGTGGGAGGAGTGGGAGCCAGTGCCCATGGGGAGCTGGCTTAAAAGCTGGCTTGCACAAGCACTGGATCCACTTGTCTACCCCTGTGCTTCTGCCTCTGATAGAGAGGCACCAGCGCAGAGGGTGAAGAGGGGAGGTGGTGGCTGATATGTATGGGGAGCTGACTTTCAAGCAGGCTCCCTGTGCATGATGGCCCCTCCGACCCGCCTGCTTCCTACAGAGGCAGTGGGGAAGAGGGGCAGGCAGAAGCCAGTACCGGGGGGTGGGGGGGGGGGGAGCTGGCTTAAAAGCCAGTTTTCCCCAGCACTGGGTCCTTGGTGCCGTCTTTACTCCCCCCCCCCCCCCCCCAGCCTCAAGCAGCAGCTTCTTTCTGTGGCAGCCTGGGCTTGCCATGGACAGAGGCTGCTCTGTGGCAACGGCCTCTGTCAGTTGGGGGTCCAAGCTCCCTGTGGACAGGGGCTGCTGCCACCCTGTGCTGTGTCAGAGACGGGAGCACGGAGTGGCAGGGGGCTGCCTGGGAGTGGGGCCAGGAGTGCACTGGCTCCCGCGCTCATGGACTATTAAATAATCCACTAGAATTTCATGCAGTTACACAACTATTCCGTTATACTCTATCTCCCATCCCTACTAGTCAGGCTGGCGGAAGGAGGAAGGAATTCAATTCAGATTTTTTTTTAACCTTTTAACATTTCCTGTTTGTTGTAAAATTCCTTTGGAATTCTTTGGTTCACTGACAGTACTCTGGAACAAATTGTTCTGTGTAACTACCACTATTTGTGATGTCCCCATCTGGGATACCTTCAGTGAAGGCAGGAAGCTCTAAGAATATTTGAGATCTTTTGAGAGAGATTTAGTTAAGCTTATTACTGCACTGAGTGACTCCCACTGTTTGATTAGAGGGAACATTCAGCACAGAAATGTCTGTTTAACTCAATTGTACTACTTCACTTGTTAACCTTACAATTAACCTGACTATACAGAGATGACTTCTTTGCACAGAAAAGAATAATTGTGAGGTAAACTGCCAAATTGTAATGAATAAATAGCCAAAGGAAAATGGTCAGCTGTATAGTCTCAAAAATAAATTTTGGCTTGTAGTGACTGCTGCTTTTTTATGGTGAATCATTTTAGGCAAATGTTGACACTACTGTATTTCTGGTGGTCTGTTTAGGAAGGAAACTGAAGGATGTACTATCAGTAAGCATTTTTTTGTGTACTGCATAATGTCTGTTTTAATTCAGAACTTAAAAAATTATGAATTTTATATGGTTTTATTTAGAAGACTATTTAGTCGTGTTCATGCTAATGAGCTATTGTTTTTCTATCAGGAGAGTACATAAAAGGCCTTTTTAAAGCAGCATTACACCTTTATGCGTTTGAAACTAACTATAAAACCCAGTCTTATACTTCAGGCAATTATTTTTTAGCTTTATCTTTAAACTGTACATAAGAGACCAATGTGCAATTATGAAATCAGAAACCTCTGCAAATTTTGTAGGAAAAAATATAATTTTGTGCTGGATTTAGAGAAGAAATGTAGTTTTCTTTTGTGCTTGTTGCTGCTTTTGGTGATTTGAAATGCCAAAGATTCTTTATTATTCATACAGTTATTCTTCCTATCCTGGACTTTTATAGGCTTATATTTTATTAGCCCAGAAAGGATCATTTGATTGTGTAGTCTGATGTGCATAACATTGGTCAAAACCAGATTTTTAAAATTCTATTTTCAGCATTTATTCTTGTCCCTTCTTAATCCAGGGTGCTAAGAGTATGTTGTATTCAGTATTTTAGTAGATGACTTTCAAAAGGACTTGAATCCCTAAATCATTTAGGATATGTATACACTATAGCTTATGTAAACAGAACTTAAGTTGCTCAGGGGTGTGACTAAAACAGAGACATACGTTACATTGATATGAGCACTAGTGTGGACAGTGATGCATTGAGAGAGAGCTTCTTCCACCAACATAGCTTCTGCTGTTCGTGGAGGTAGTTTTAGTATACCAGTGTGAGCACTTTTTTCTGTCAGAATAGAGCCTCTTCACCAGGTGTGATGCAGTGGCATAGCTGCATCAGTGCTGCTGCACTGTTGTAGTGTTGTACTATGTGGACATGCCCCTGTGTACTTTTGAAAATCCCTATTAATTGTACATAAATAGATGCTGGATGTTATACTGCATACTAAATGGGGCATGAGGAATAGTTCTTGTGATCTTGAGTTCTAAAAATACAGACTTAGAATCCTAGGGCTGGAAGCAACCTCAGGAGGTCATTGAGTCCAGCCCCCTGCTCAAAGCAGGACCAATCCCAACTAAATCAACTTCTTCAACTTGAACTAAAAAAACCTCTCTATTTTATAAGAGCACTAACAGAACTATGTTGGCTAGCCATATTAGGCTGAGACAGTTTCCAGCCTTAGGATTATTAAAAGACCTAACATATACAGTAACAGCCAGCAGAGGGCAGGAATACTTAAGCACATGCATTGCTGAATTGTTTGTAAAGAGCTTTTCAGTTGTATGAAGAAGATTTAAAGAAAGCACAAAGAATCAATAGATTGCCTATTTATTAATCTGTGTCCCAAGTATGCAATATTAATTTCATTTAGTTTAGGTTTCAACAGTGAAAATGGATCATTAGTAATTTTCAGTGTGCCAGTATAATTTCTTTTATACTTTTATATAATTTAAATGTTTAAAATAGCTTGGTTTTGAAATATTACTGGGTTAGTTGTTATTGCTTTTTTATTTTCTGTATCCAATCAGGAACGATCACGATTGCAGCTTTTCAAAATTACAGAACTCTCGAATTGATGGATTCCAAAAATCTATAAGATTCATAAAGCCACCTTTCAGAAAATTTATTAGAAAACCTCTCATGGTAAGTTGAAATAATAGGTCACTTTCCTTGTCTTTCTCTTCTATTTCCCTTATACTCGTGTTTAAAATTTTTGCTGTGTTGTTTGGGGTAGCATGAATTTTAAGTCCCTTGAGCCCTTGTCATGTTAAGTTTCAAAAGATGATTGGTTATATCTTAAAATGCATTTGCGTTAAACTGTATCTAAATAGTACTGAAGTTTATTAGTCATAGGTAAATTCTAGTGCAGCTGGACTTTCAGATGTTATAACTGTTAAATAGTGTACAAAAAGATATTAGATTGCATGAATTGTGACATTATTCTGATTTAAAATCTTGCTGCTGCTTCTTCTTGATGCTTATGTACCACTCCAAACATCTTGTACTGGCTTTTTACTTTCCTGGCATGGAGATGGCTGTTGGGAATCAAGAACACTGTTTGATTTAAACTTGAAACTATTTATAGTGAAGTCCGAACATTTTCAGGAGAGTCAAGATATGGGGAGATCAATTTCTAACACAGAATAATCAGAGCAAGTAATTGCAATTATAACTTACCAATTTCCACAGATCATGGGGAATTATTAAATTAAAACTTGTTTTGATTGCAGCGTGTGTTCAAGAAATTTGATGATGCATTACATTTTCCCTTCATAGAATAGGCATATCAAGTCTGGGTTTATCAGTCACTGTTGATGGTTACACGCAGGCTCCTGCCCCGCTCCTGGGGAGCAGTGCAGGGGGCATCAGGGGCAGCTTAAAAGCCAGCTCCTGGCATATACCAGCTCCAGGGTATCAGCTGGCTCCCTTGGAGCGGTGCCAGCAGGTGGGAGCCAGTATGTGCTAAGCCCGGCATGCACCAGCTCCTGGGGAGCTGGCTGCTGCCATGTGCTGTAGGTGCATGTAATTGTGGGACCACTGAAATTTTCAGTGGTTGCATGGTTACCCAATTACCTGCTTTTTAACATGTCCATCACAAAATACTTCCACCTAAAATACAGATTAAAGGTTTTATTACCAAGTGATTCATCTGAAGTCAAATATAATAATTTTGGATGTCACACAGAGACAGAGCTAGCCCACACTCCGGTGGCTGAACAAATCACAAAGTGCACATCTTGCTTGAATTAAGTATCCTCCTCTGCAGAGAGATACCTTTTTGTTATCTGAAAGTTAGATTCTAGAAAATTCAAGAAAAAAATTGAGACTAGAAATAATTGGAATAATTAAAATTCATCATTTAGGTAAAAACTCGTGGTACCCTGTTTAGAAGAAGCCTTTACTGACACCTCCATAATGAATCTTTTTAAACTAAAATTTGTCTGTTAAATTTGACAAAATTATAACCAGGGGTCCAGCGCTGACCTGCAATAATTAGGGAAAAAAATGTTCCCTCTGAATAATTTATTTATAGATAAATGGTTATAAAGTGTTTACTAAGGACTGGTCTATACTGGGAAGTTACGTTGGTATTATTGGTGGTGTGAGAAATCCACACCGGTGAGTTAACACGTTCAACACCATGTTAAGTTCATGGAAGATATCTTCAGTCGACCTAGTTACCGTCTCTCAGGGAGGTAGATTAACTAAACTAGTGAGAGAACTCCTACCATCAGTGTAAATAGTGTTTACACTGAAGTGCCACAGTGGTGCAGCTGTACTGCTATTATTGGATATAGAAATACTCTCAGATAAATGAAGCATTGAATAAGCAAAGGCATGCAGAAAAACTTTTGCTCAAATAAGGACAGTGTAAACTGAAACTCAGCTCTCAACTTCCTGAATTTTCAAATTACTTCTTTCGTGCATGTAGAATAAATAAGACATCTTTTTTTTGTGGTCATCTTTTATTTAAAGTGTTGACATGTCTTGTCAGTATTTTAATGTCAAACTTCATGGGTTCATCAAACTTTTCTTTTGTCTACCAGATGTTTCTTTTCATTATTTGTTTCACCAACTACTAAAATGCTTTGGGGATATAATATGGCAACTCTTTAACAGCTCTGATAGTGCTACAGGATGCGAATAATACTTAATTCAGAAATTAAATTGAAGTTACACACTTCAAACGTGAGAACTCAGCTTACTGGTTAACAGAATCTAGGCAAATCAAGAGCAGTTGGTTCAAATGGGAACTGAGTTAATGCATTGTCTGTCAGGAGTGCAGTGAAAACTTTATCTTGACATTAGGCTGAAAGTGTTAGGAAACTGCAAACCAGGGAGTTTTTGGACAGCAGAAAATGCTTTTTCCTTGACACAAGTTCTAGGAATGATGAGTTGCTGAGTAAGAAGCAATGGCAGCTATGAAAGAACAGCTACTGAATAATGCAGGGCATCGGGAAGGATGGGAAGCCAGCCATGTGCTAGCCAGTTTTAAGATGAGATTCCTGCCACAGAACAATCTAGATTGTCAGCAAAAATTATAATGAGTTAGTGCTAGCCAAATGTTTTAAAGTGATTAAAAGGGCTTTTAGGGAGAGTGCTAGAGTATTTTTTACCAGTCCTTATTAGTCAGAGTTTCCAGTTGTGGCAGATTAGCATACCAGAACCCCTTTTAGGCCTTGTCTTGCGCAGGCACACTTGTTATTCCTTTCTCCATCTATCTTCTTTTCTTTTTCTATTTCTGTGTTGGTTTTTGCTTTTTAAAATTGTTTCCATTTTGTCCCTTCTTGCTATTTCCCCACTTAAGGTATGTCTAGACTACATGCCTCTGCCAACAGAGGCATGTAGATTAGGCTACCTGACATAGTCAATGAAGCGGGGATTTAAATCATCCCCGCTTCATTAAAATAAACATGGCCGCCGTGCTGTGCCGACGATCAGCTGATCCGGTACAGTGCGGCAGTCTAGATGTGGATCTGTCACTGGGGAAGCCTTGCCAACTGATCCTGTAAACCTCGTGATCTAGAGAGATTAAAAAGATTGTGTGGAAAAATGCATGCTGTTATACAGAGGAAATGCAGATATGGGAGGGAGAAACCTGAAATGTTGGAGGTTTGTGAAAAGTAAATTAAGTACAATAACCAATGTATTATGGGAACAAAATAGGCCAGAATCTTTGAGTTGTATAAATGGAGGTAATGTTATGGAATAGTAAGTTATTACCCTTCCATCTGACCTTTGTTATGTGTGCTGGGGGTAGTGACTGTATTTTACTCCAACCCTGCCCACAATCATAAAATGGTTTGTAAACTGTTTTTAATCTAGAATTATAAAATATGCTAAAAATTTGTGAAAACAAATCAATCCTGACATTTTGTGAAGTGTCCCCTATAATAAGAAGCTAAATCTTTAAATAAATAGATCTCAAATTGCAACAGATACATTACATAAACATGAATCGCTTTAGTTGGCTCAGTTTTGGTTCTGATTAAGGAATGCATCCTGGGTTATGCCGAAGAACTGTATCAGTTTAGCATACCAGCAAAACCAAAGTTTAGGGGAACAAAAGAGTGAACATCTGCTAGTCTTTGTTTGGCGTATTGGATCATGCAGTCATAAGGTATATGCTTTTGAAAATGACAAAATACTACCTTAACCACTCCCCTTTTAAGTGTATTAATTTTGGATGATACGTAACTATACAGCGAGAAGATTGTGCCAGAGGGGCAGGTTTTCATGAGCAAGCATGGCAGGCAGGCAAAGCTCTAAGAATAGTATTTTTAAAAGAATATTTAAATAGGGGCAGAAATAATTGAAGTTAATAAAAATGATACTTGAATTTAGATTGGAATCTAGTTTTTATGGAGCTGTATGGATATTTCTGCTTAATTTTTGTGTTTTCAGTATTAAAAGTACTTTGTGATTACATCATGCTTGACTGGCTCTTGAAAAATGATTGGCTCGGGCATTATATACAAACATTAAAGAAGCAACTGATATTTCTAAGATTTGAATCTGAGTGGCAGGTCATATGGATATTAAGATCATGCTTGTTGTGAAACTAAGAATGTTTTTTATATAAAATGATTGTCTTTGCGACAACTGAAATAATACTAGAAATTTGATATAAGCTTCATTTTTATTATAATTTGACAGTTGTTAAATGGAGAGTGTCAAATCGTTTTGGTCCAGAATTTAATATAGTTGCCATACTGGAACAAATATGTGGACTATTTAGTCTGGTGGTATGTCTCCTGACAGTAGCCCTTGCTGTAGTTTGAGGAAGGTGCAAGAAACCCTATAGTATGCAAACTTTCTTTTGTAAAGTTCTCATGCTACAGGTTGAACCTCTCTGTTCCAACTCTCAGGACCTGACCAATGCTGAACCAGGGAATTTGCTGGACCAAGGGAGGTCGGTATTGTCTAGCAGCATTACCAACACTTCCACTGCTTACTTGGCTCTTAGAAAACATTTAAGAGTAAATTAGAGCTAAACAACAGTACAATAGTACTGAGAGCCAGGACTGATGTCTGTAAACAAACTAAAATGATGCCGGACCAGAGAGTGCCAGACTAGAGAGGTTCAACCTGTAATACTTACTAGTTACAGCAAAGTTTAAACTATGAAATATAATATTTTATCTCCCTTCCAATACTCTTTTGTTAACAATAACTGTTTAGAACTCTAGATATTATAGTTATCTATATAACTGCCTGATCACTCTTTGAATCTTTGCAAAGTCTTGCCTTCAGTGAGTTACACATACTAATTGCATTTTTTTTAAAGCTGATATCTTTTGATTTACTTAAATGCTCCTGTATTCTTGAATATTATGAGACAGAACAGAAGCTCCTGATGTATCTTCTCTGTACCACTCATTTTATACCTTATTACAGGCAGTCCCCGAGTTACGCGGATCTGACTTATGTCGGATCCGCAGTTACGAATGGGGTTTGCTGCCCGTCTCCCTGGTCTGCTAGAGACCAGCAGACCAGGGAGACGGGAAGCAAAGCCTCTGAGGACGCCGGCAGCGGGACAGCCGCGGTGCGTCTGGGCTGTCCGCTGCCCGCGTGCTCTGCGGCTTTGCTCCACGTCTCCCCAGACCAGGGAGACGGGGAGCAAAGCCACGGAGCACATGGGCAGTGGACAGCCCAGACACGCCGCGGCTGTCCCGCTGCCGGCGTGCTCCGCGGCTTTGCTCCGCTTTGCTCCCCGTCTCCCTGGTCTGTTGGTCTCCAGCAGACCAGGGAGACGGGGAGCAAAGCCGCGGATCACGCCGGCAGCGGGACAGCCACGGCGCGTCTGGGTTGTCCGCTGCCCGCGTGCTCTGCAGCTTTGCTCCCTGTCTCCCTGGTCTGCTGGAGACCAGCAGACCAGGGAGACGGGGAGCAAAGCCGCAGAGGACCCGGGCGGTGGGACCGCGGTGCAAATCGGTCCCCCGCCCGTGTCTCCCTGGTCTGCTGGGGGTGGGGGTGCAGCTAGTACGCCGCCCCCCCCCCCCCCAGCAGTCCAGGCTTTTCTCCGGACGCCTGTGGTAGAGCAGCTGGGGCGCTGCTGGTTGGTCCCGCAGCGCCGCTCTGGGCGCTACTGGACCAACCCGGCAGCACCCCAGCTCCTCTGACCCAGGCGTCCTGATTCAGCCGCTGCTGGTCAGTTTCAGCAGCGGTTGAATCAGGACGCCTGGGGCAGAGCAGATGGGGTGCTGCTGGGTTGGTCCAGTAGCACCGAGGAGCGGGGCTACTGGAGCAACCCAGCAGCACCCCAGCTGCTCTGCCCCAGGCGTCCCCAAGTCAGCCGCTGCTGAAACTGACCAGCGCTGACTACAGGAAGCCCGAGGCAGAATTGCTCTGCCCCGGGCTTCCTGGAATCAGCCGCTGATCAGTTTCAGCAGCAGCTGACTTGGGGACGCCTGGGGTTCTTAAGTTGAATCTGTATGTAAGTCGGAACTGTATGTAAGCCGGAACTGGTGTCCAGATTCAGCCTGTTGAAACTGATCAGAGGCTGATTCCAGGAAGCCCGGGGCAGAGCAACTCTGCCTCAGGCTTCCTGTAGTCAGCCGCTGGTCAGTTTCAGCAGCAGCTGAATCTGGATGGCAGTTCCGGCTTACATACAGATTCAACTTAAGAACAAACCTACAGTCCCTATTTTGTACGTAACCCGTGGACTGCCTGTACTGTATTGCCTTTTATTAATTTCCTCTTAGCTACAGTCCCAGTCTCTTCAATCTCTCTTCAGATGTATTTTTTCCATCCTCTCAAATATTTGTCCTCTTCAGAACCCCTTCTAATTCTATAATAATATCCTTTGAAATGGGTAAATAATGAACACAATATCTATCCTATTTCATATGCATCCTTTTTGCTCAGTATGTAGCTATAGAGGTCTTTACAATGATCCCCAGATTTTTTTTCCTGACTTGACACAGTTAATTTAGAAACCTATCAGTGGAGGAATAGTCAAATTTGCCCCGCTAGTGTGCATTTCTTTACATTTATCGTAGCTGAACTTCATCTATTTATTGTCTTAGGTAATCTCTCTGAATTCTTGTCTAGAATTAACCAATCCCAATAACTTTGCCATCTGCAAATTTTACCAACTCACTCCTCACCTTTCTTTTGAGATTATTAATAAATATTTTAAACACCAGATTTCATACAGTACCATTAGGCACCCCACTCTTTTCCTGACATGTACTTCAACTTTGTTTCCTGCCTCTTAGCCTGTATTTGTTCCATGACAATACTTTGCCTTTCATTCCATGACTATCTAGTTTCTGTCACCTCTTGTCCAGGGGTGAATAAGAGGCTGCTAGTGGGCTGGGATGCGGCCCACCAAGCCACTGGATCTGGCCCATGGCTGCCTTGCTAGAACCCTTAGGCAGAGAGCAGCTCATGCTTTAAACAGCCAATTGCTCTCTGCTCTGGACTGCTGGGGAGGGAGACTTTGCACAGTGCTCCTCCTCCCACCCTTCTCCTCCCCACAAAATCTCTAAGCTTCCATTGGCCAGATTCTGGCCAATAGGAGTTGAGAAATTTTGCTATGGGCAGGGGCAGCATGTGAAGCCTTCTCCCTTCCTCCTCTGCCCTCCCTCCCTCCCCCCCCCAGTACCTGGAGCATACCTATATAGAGCAGCCATCTGACTGAGACTTCAGCAGAGAGCTTGCCTCGTGTTCCTGCATGGCTGCTGGTGGGGAGCCACCTAGGTAAGCGCCTCTTAGCCAAAGCCTGTCTCTGGTACCCACCCCCCACTACTTGCCCCAGCCACGAGCCAAATCATTTGTACCCCTTTTCCCCCCTTCTTACGGGTCACAACTCCCTCCCAGACCCTGTAACTCACTCCTACACCTGTTCTGCAGGCCAGAATTCTTTCTTGTACCTCTCCCTGACCCTGCACCCCATTTGCCTGCCCCCAGATGTCACCAAAACCCTCTGTACCCCTTTCTTCAAGATTACAACTCCCTCTCAATGCTGCACTCCCTGCTAGAGGCCCTCCCCCAGGCTGGAATCCCCTCCTGGACCCTTACCCCCTCCTGGACCTTGCACCCCAAGTTCCTTCCCCAGATCACAACCCCCTCCTGGACCCAAACTCACTCTCAGACCCCATGCTCCCTCCTGTATCTCAGTCCTCTATCTCAAGCTCCCTTCTGCACCCTACCTTTGTCCCAGACCCCCGCACCTCCTCCATAGAAGTTCGGCCCTTGACCGCTTGCCAAAATCTCCGCCCCCCATTAAAAATTATTGCTCACCCCTGCTCTCATGAGAGATGTTTTAAAGACCTTTTGAAAACAATTTTTCCCAATTCTGTTAGCCAAACCCTTTTCTGTTTTAAACAAACTAAATTAAACATTTTTTCATGTTTCAATTCAAATAAACCTTTCACTGAATTTAAAACCATTTTCTGCCATATTTGCAACCTAAATAGTAGCTAGTACACGAGAACAAGTAGAGAAGCTGTCAATTTTTGTTTTTGTTGTTCAAATTGAATAGAGTAAAAATCTAGCCTAACTGAAGAAAGAGAAAATAAATTCAGATTTTAATTGTTTCTGTTCTAAGTAATATAACATCTAAACACAAGCAAGACTTTTAAGTATTAAATGCATATTTAAATTGTCTTCAGCTAGCTTTTTCAACTAACATTGTTCTATTTCATTAGTATTAAGCAGCTGTAAGACAGATCTGGTTGCATAATAATTTGGATATGTAGGCACATGGCCGAAATTGCAGACACGGTGCTGCTTACTGGAAATATAACATTAGGCTGTAATGCATTCTGGAGTGTTGCATAGATAAGTGGCTTTCAACATTTCTGGATTATTGTATCTCTTTCAGCAGTCTGATTTGTCTTGGGTACCTCAAGTTTCACCCTCACTTAAAAACTACTGGCTTACAAAATCATAGTTATGTGGGATTTGATCATTTGAAACATAACTGGCTTTGTGATGACGAGGAAAATACATAGTGACTTTCCAGCCTGTAGCAAAGGTTGCAAATCTCTCGACATCTAAATAGACTTACATTTAGAATGGGAAGGAGCAGTTGGTTGTGGTACATGTAGGTACCAGTGATGTAGGGAAGGATAGGAGAGAGGTCTGGGAGGCCAAATTTAGGCTGCTAAGTAGGAGATTGAAGTCCAAGACTTCCATGGTAGCATACTCTGAAATTATTCTAGTTCTGAATTCAGGACCAGTTTGACAGGCAGTGTCAGATGTGTAGGGAGGATGGGTTTAGATTTATTAGAAATTAGAGAAACTTTTGGGATACAGGGAGCCTATGCAGGATGGGTGGGCTCTATCTAAGCCAAAATTTAGCCAAGTTGCTGGTTCTTACCATTAAAAAGGTTGTAGGGCAATTTTTAAAAGAAGGGCTTGGAGAAAGCTGACAGGTGCAGGATAGCACATGGTTTAGACAGTGACATCCCTACAGGGAGGCTCTATTAATGGAGATTATCTATTTTCTGGTAAGAAGAGAATGGAAAATGATAAAATATTATTAGAATCTGATGAGGCAGACAGGTAAAAGATGGCAATTTCTTAAAGTGATTATATATCAATGCTAAAAAAAAAGTCTAAATAATATGATGTGTGAACTACAGTGCCTCATATTCCATGAGTATATTGATATAATAGGTATCACAGAAACTTGGGGGAATGAGGATAATCAGTGGAACGCAAAGTAATACCAGGGTACAAATATACTGGAAGGCTAGAACAGGTTGTAATGGTCGGTGAGTGATACTGTGTGAAAGACAGCATATGTGAATGAAATATGAAGTAAAAAATTGTAAATGAACCAAATTGTACCATAGAATCTCTATGAATAGTAATTCTGTGCTCTAATAATAACATAATAATAATAAAATCATCATTATATAGCAGTAGGGATATATTACTGATCACCTTACCATGATGGTGATAGTGACTGTGAAATGCTCAGGGAGATCAGAGTCTATTAAAATAAAGTAGTAGTGGGGGATTTCACCTATCCCCATAAAGACTGTGTACATATCACCTCAGAACAGGGTGCAGGGTGTATTGTTTCTTGGCACCTTAAATAATTGCTGCTTGGAGCAGCTGGTCATTGAACCCACAACAGGAGAGGCAATTTTTGATTCATTTCTAAGTAATTAAAAGATACAGTGCCAAAAGTGAAGTCCCTATTAGTTGCATGGAAATGTTTTTTAAAGACCCCAGTTTCATGTATATTCCAAATTTAAAAAAAACACCATAGAGAAGCAGAAGAGTGAGTCCATGGCTAAACAATAAAATAAAGAAGTGTTGAGAGACAAAAGGGCACCCTTGAAAAGTGGAAGTTAAATCCTAGTGAGGAAAATAGGAAGGAGCACAAACTCTAGCAAATGAAGTGTGAAAAAAAATAATTAGGGAATGTCAAAAAATAATTTGAAGAACATCTGGCCAAATACTCAGTCATAGCAATAAAGTTTTTTGAAGTACATTAGGAGCAGGGAACCTGCTAAACAACCATTGGGGCCATTGAATGATCAGGATGCTAAAGGACACTTGAGGTTGATAAGGCAGTTGCAAAGAAACTGTGTTCTTTGCATTGGTTTTGATGGCCTAGGTTTTGAGAGATTCCCAAACATGAACCTTTTATTTTTTTAGGCGACAAATCTGAGGAATTATTGCAGATTGAGGTGTCATTAGTGATGGTTTTGGAACAAATTGATAAATGAAATAGTAAGTCTCCAGGACCAGATGGTATTCACCCGAGTTCTGAAGGTACTTTAATGTGGAATTACCGAACTGTAGTTAGTAATGTATTATTTAAATCAGTTTCTGTACCAAATGGTTGGAGGATAGCTAATGTGATGCCAGTTTTTTAAAAAGGGCTCCAGAGGTGATCTCAGCAATTACAGGGTGTGATGGATGGCATGATGGATAGAAGGGGTGCTGGCCAGCATTTGGTGACTAAAGGGTTAAACTCAGGTAGCTAAGGAGCTAGGAGAACCAATGGAATACAGCGCTAAAATTGAAATTGAGGTGATATGCCTGCCTGCTCTGTGTGTGTGAATTCTAAATTAGGAGCTGGAGGAAGCAAGATGAAGTAATCAAACAGAATTACCATTCCTACAAGAAATATTGGGTATGGAGATGGACTGGGCCTTGAAGTACGGATGGGTATGGATCATGAGTAGATGGAGAAATGTATGTTTAGTTGCAATTGGATATTTTTCTTTGTTTTGTTGTTTGGTTAAACTTCTGTGTGTGAAATCCATGCCTGCCTCCCTCCATTCATTATACCTAAGCTGTGCCAGCGATACCATTTTTCCTCTGTGTTTTAATCTACTCTTTTCTCAGTTGCTCTGTAACACCTAGAAACCAAGTATGCTTTATCAAGTATATCTTTTGGTTTGGTTAATAAAATCACCTTTTTAAGATGACTATTTGATTCTTGTGTCCTGAAAAGTAACATGAGGTCTGTGTATATGCCTGCCTAGGCTGAGAGGTTAGCTATTAGAGATTTGTGGTTTGTTTTTTTGTGGGTTTTTTTTTCTCAAGCTCTCTTGTGGTAAGAGCTTGAGGTACCTTTCAGAAAGAAGCTCAAGTGTTTTTTTTTTCTGGTTTTCAGGGTTTTATTTCATTTGATGGTGGCAGCCTATCCCCCAGGGCCAGGGAATCTGTGACTTTGAGGAGTTTTGTAAGCAGATTCCTATACCTATAAAGACAAAGTATTTTAAGGTCTCCTGCAGGCCCCCACTGTCTGCACTCGGAGTGCCAGAGTGGGGAAGAGCCCTGACACAGGACCATAAGCCTGACTTCACAAACTGGTTGAAACTATATTAAGGAACAAAATTGTCAGATACATAGATGAACATAATTTGTTGGGGAAGTGTCAAACGGTTTTTTAAAGGGAAAATCATGCCTTACTCATCTACTAGTATTATTTGTGGGGTTCAACAAGCATATGGATAAGGGATGTCAGGAGGATACAACGTATTTAGATTTTGACAGGATTCATCACCTAAGACTTCTAAGCAAAGTAAGCTGTCATGGGATAAAGTGGAAAGGTACTTTCATGGATTGGTAACTGTTTCTCATTAACCAAAAGACAGGGATAAATGGTCAGTTTTCAGAATGGAGAAAGGTAGATTTGTGGTATCCCTGGGGGATGCGGGGTCTGTACAGGGACCAGCCCTATTCAACATGTTCATAAATGATCTGGAAAGGGGAGTAAAAAGTGAGGTGACAAGATTTGCAGATGATACAAAGTTACTTAAGATAATTACGTCCTAGGCAGTTTATGAAGAGCTACAGAAGGATCTCACAAAACTGGATGACTGGTCAACAAATTGGCCAATGAAATTCAATGTTGATAAATGCAAAGTATTGCACATTGGAAAAGATAATCCCAACTACATTTATACAGTAATGGGGTCTAAATTAACTGTTATGATTCAGGATAGAGGTGGTGGAGTTATTGAGGATACTTCTCTGAAAACACAGTGGCAGTTAAAAAAAAAAAAAAAAAAAAAAAAAAGCAAACAGTGTTGGAAATCATTAAGAAAAGTTGTGGATAACACGACAGAAAATATCATATTGCCTCTATATAAATACACTGTATGCCCACATTTTAAATACTGTATGCAGATTTGGTCACCCCATCTCAAGAAAAAAATATTGGAATTGGAAAAGGTTTTTGAAAATGGTAACAAATTATTAGGGATATGGAAAGTTTCAGTGTAAGGAGACATTAAGTTATGGATTTTTCAGCTTGGAAAAGAGAAGGCTACAGAGAAACATGTTAGAAGTCTATAAAATCATGATTGATATGAATCAAATAAATAAAGAAGTGTTACTCTTTCTCATAACACAAGGACTAGGGATCACCAAATTAAATGATTAGCCAGCAAGGTTAAAATAAACAAAAGAAAAGTACTTTGTCTCAAGTCTTGCCAGAGGATGGAGTGAAGGTCAAGACTAATAACAAGGTTTAAAAAAGTACTAGATAAATTCATGGAGAATAGCTCCATCAATGGCTATTAACCCGGAAGGATAGGATGATGTCTCACTTTGTCAGAAGCTGGGAATGGGTGTTGGGGAAGGATCACTTGATGATTACCTGTTTTATTAATTCCCTCTGGTACACCTGGCATTGGCTACTTTCAGAAGGCAGGCTCCTGGGCTAGATGGACCTTTGGTTTCACCCAGTATGGCTATTCTTATGTCACAGCAGACTATTACTGAAAAATTGCTTGCTTTCTTATTTTTACAACATAATTATAAAACATAATTGGAATGAAATATAGTATTTATATTTCAGTGTATAAAATATAGAGCATTATAGATAATGACTTGTTTATTTCTGAAATTTTAAGTTTATACTGACTAAGCTAGTGCTTTTTCTATAACTGGTTATAAAACCAGGCAAATATATAGATATGTTGATGTATCTTGAGGAAGACCTCTGCATACCCCCAAGTGTACACTTACCCCTTGTTGAGAACTACTGACATAGATACTTTTTTTAATGACGGTTTTTTTTAAGAACACCAGAACTGTTTCAAAAATGAAAAAAATGAGTTATGTTTGAAGGAAATAGTCCCAACAAATTCATACTTTTTCAAGCATTAATGATTGATCATTAAAAGAAACGTTACAATTGTATGGTGAATTTTCAGTTGTTAAAAGAAGAACTTAGCATAATTTAAGCACTGCCTATATGAAACAATTTCTATTACATGCATCTGGAAGATACATTTCTATATGAAAATATACGTAATACATGTTGGATGTTAATGTTCTAGCTCCTGGAAGCTGTGCTGGAAACTATGGGAAAACAGTCAAAATCAGTTTGCCCTCTGTTTATTTTTGTCATGTACAGAATGAATTTTGTTATGTGCACCAGTATGGAGATGATGTATGACACATCACTCCCATAGCGGTGCACATAACAAAATTCATTCTGCACATAGTCGCAGTTTGGTGCATGAAAGGAGCTCAGGGTTGGGGGCATAAAGGCTCTGGCTAGGGGTGCGGGCCTTGGGGTGGGGCTGCTGATGGAGTATTTGGAATGCAGCACGGGGCTCCAGGATGGAAGGGTTTTGAAATGCAGGAACAGGATAAGGGCAGGAGGTTGTGGTGGGGAGTGAGGTCTGGGCAGGAGTTAGGATGGTGGAGGGAGTTTGGGGCTGGAGCAGGCCACTGGGGTGCAGGGTGCTTACCTGGGGCAGCTCCCATTTGGTGGTGAGGAACATGTAGCTCTATGCTGTCCCACGCTCACCTGCAGACACCACCCCATCCTTGCACGCCTCATTTTCTTTTGTCCATGATTCCCAGTCAATGGGAGCTATGGGGACAAAACTTCTCCAGCATTTGCAGTGATGCAGCTCCAGTTGAGAGGGGAGGGGCGAAGCAGGGGGGGAAGAACAGCAGTACTTAGAACTGCCTACTTATACCCCAGGACAGGCTAACTTAGAACATAGGCTTTGTGGGCTGCAGCCCAGGCCTTGGGCTGGGCTCTTTAACACAGAGCCTTGGGCTGCAGCCGCTAAAGCCCCTTTCTTTATCTGGCCTTGTTGCTGGGGCTGGAGGAGCTCACCTCTCCCCTAGCTGAGATCAGAGGAGCGTGCCTCTTCTCCATCCCCAGCAGGGAGCTGAGGTGGCTGGAGCAAAGTGGCCTCTCCCCCAGCTGCTGCAGCTCCGTGTGTGGCAGGCTTGTTAGGCAGCTGCACAGCTTAAAGGCAGTGTTGGTCAGAGTGCACAGGTAAAGCAGCCATGAGAGGGAGTGCTGCTAGTGGAGGTGCTACATTGTTTTATGTAATCAAACCTGTTTAATGCCCACACACTCGGGAGTTGCAGTTACAAACACCACTTAGTCATGTTACTTGCTTCTGAAATAGTGCATATCCCTAGGGTAGATGAGCCTCTCCTATTGCTAGCTACCAGTCTGAAGACAAGATGAAAAATAGTCCTCTTTATGGAAAAATCCAATGCTGTTCTTAAGTTGTTCAATGCATGGATCTTACGGAAATGAGTGTGCTAGAAATGCATATGGCTGTTCTAAAGTCATGAAATCTGACTGGGGCTATATGATTTGGTGTGGGAGAAAGTAGTCTTGTTTGCTAGGAATGTTAGCATGGAATCGGTTACACAATTAACTGATAAGCCTGGGTTTATTGGTTAACAATGACTACATTCAACCCCTTCCCCCTTGCTGCATCTGTATGGGGGAGGAGCTATGGGATCTGGTGCCCAGCTCTGCAGCGCCTCCTTGCCCCCCCCCCCCCCCATCCCCGCTGCCTCCCGTGGAGGCAGCAGCACAGGGGAGGAGGAAGCTGGTGCTCCTCACAGAGCTGTCTCCTCCCTAGACCCGTGGGGGGTGGGGCAGGTGTGAGCCAGTATACATGGGAAATGGCTTTCAGCCTGATTCCCCATGCGTGCCACAGAGATGACTGCTCCTCTTTATCAGAGGCAATGGCGAGGAATGGGGCAGGCAGGAGCTGGTGCTCATAGGGATCCAGGCTTAAAAGCTGGCTCCCTTCTGTCCCTCCTTCCCCACATGTAAACATGTAATTGCTAAAATTTCCAGTGATTACATGTTTACCCAAACATTAGTTAACATCCCTTAGTTAGTTTGCAAGCCAGGAATCACTAAAGGATCTGGTTGTGTCATTCCTGTTTCTCCTCTTTCCCCCCACAAGAGGGCTGGTGTAGGAGGTTGCTATGCTGGCTCTGTGCCAGTTGATGGCTGTCTACTCCACATAAGGGTAATGCTCTGACTGCTTTACATTGCAAAGGGGCTATATTCTGGAGTGATGCCCTATGTCTGCTGTGGGAACTAAAATCAGTCTTTGCAACTTACACTCCAGATCAGTAGGTATTGCACCACTGCAATTTCATTGATTTAATCAATCTCAGATGTAATCTTAGGCCAAAAAAGGTATAGTACAAATTAGTTTAATGTAAAAATTGTCCATGTTTCATTGAAATTGTTTTTAACATTGTTAAACTATTTGTTAAACGTTTTTCTAGAATTCTTATTATGCTGCAAAAACCAATGACATCTTTACTCACAGACCATTTGGAGGACACCTTGACAATGCAAGGCCCTTCAGAAGACCTTTTAAGGTATCTTGTGTCTCTTACCGTGTGTGTGTGTGTGTGTGTGTGTTGCATAAGGTTTCATTTCAGGCTGTGGTTTTGTGATTTAGATATGTTGCTGTAAATGGACAGATACGTTAATAGTGAGATTTTCAAAAAATGGTCAGCATTGGTTGAACTTTGTTCTCACTGACATAATACGGATTTACCTGTTTACCGTGACTTCAGTGAGAGAGAACTGAATGATTGAATTTCCCCTTCCCTTGGTCACTTACCAGTTGGCATTCTATCATATTTTGGAAGACTAAGTTACTAGAATTTGGATTCTCCCATGTAGATGAGAGCTGGCTTTCTCAGGGTTTAAGTTTAAATACTAATATTAAGGAAGAGGTAGGAAAATTGTAAAACAATAAAGGGGAGTTGGCAAGAAAGAAGGGAAGGGCAAGATTATTGGGCTAGTGTTCAGAAAGAAAAAATAACCATGAAGAGCAACTTTAGAGTCAAAATTGCAGGGGGAAATGGGAGTTTACTAATACATCTGACTAATAAATAGATTTGGAAAGACACTAGGGTTTTTATTAGTAAATGTTGGTGTACATCAATTTCACCATACACACAAACCAAAAAAAAAATTTCCATCCATAGTAGACATTCACAGATAGGTAAAGTGTGTATAAAAAAGAAAAGAGCTTCAGAACTTAGTTTCCTTTAAGGATATTAATTTTGTATTTTTGGCATGTGTGACAGTTTATTTCAATAAAGCTTTAACTTTTTGAATCACCATTTACTGTCCGTAAATGGTCGATAGCAGGTTCTGGGGTCGGTTTTGTTCAACATCTTTATTAATGACCTGAATGAGGGGATGGATTGCACACCCAGCAAGTTTGCAGATGACACTAAGATAGGAGGAGAGGTAAGTATGCTGTAGGGTAGGAATAGAATCCAGAGAGACCTAGACAAATTGGAGAATTGGGCCAAAAGAAATCCGATAGAAGTTCAACAAGGACAGTTGTATCTACAGGCTAGGGAAGAATCCCAAGCACTATTTACAGGCTGGGGACCAACAGCTTAAGCAGGAGTTCTGAAGGAAAGGACCTGGGGATTACAGTGGATGAGATATGAGTCAAGTGTGCCTTTGTAGCGAAGAAGGCTAATTACATACTGGGATGCCTTAGTAGGAGCACTGCCAGCAGATCTATGGAAGTGATTATTCCCTTTTATTTGGCACTGATGACGCCACATCTGGAGTATTGCATCCAATTCTTGGTCCCCATTACAGAAAGGATGTAGATGCATTGGAGCAGTCCAGTGCAGGGTGACATCAATGATTAGGGAGCTGAAGCACATGACTTATAAGGAGAGGCTGAAGGATTTGGGCCTATTTACTCTACGGAAGAAAAGAATGAGGTGGGATTTGATAATAACCTTCAGCTATCTGAAGGCGGGCGGGGGAGAGGGGGGTTCCAAAGAGGATGGAGAAAGGCTGTTCTCAGTGGTGGCAGATGACAGAACGAGGGGCAGTGGTCTCAGATTACTGTTGGGGAGGTCTAGGTTGGATATTAGGAAAAACTGTTTCACTAGGAGGGTGCTGAAGTGCTGGAATGGGTTACCTAGGAAGGTGCTGGAATCTCCATCCTGAGAGGTTTTTAAGTTCCAGCTTGACAAAGCCCTGGGTGGGATGATTTAGTTGGGAATGGACTCAATGACCTGAGGTCTCTTGCAACTGTACAATTCAATGTTAAATTGCCGGATACTCTCCATTATTTCCTCGATCCATGAAAATTTAAATAGATAACAATTGAAATAAAAAAGCTTAAATAAACATTATCAGTCAAAATTTATTTTTAAAAAATCCAATTCTGTCAAATCTGTGTACAGGTTGGACTTCCCTGGTCCGGCACCCTCGGGACCTGACCGGTCCCAGATGAGGGATTTTGGTGAACCAGTGGAGGTAATTTCTTTACTACCCCCTGCCTGGTCGGCTGGCCTCCTAGCGTCTCCTCATCTGCTGCTGGTCTCACGGCTCTGGCGACCCTTCTGGGCAGCCACGTGCTTTGCTGGGGCTCCAGGACCCGCTGGGCAGCCGTGTTCCGTGGATCCCTGCCCCAACATGCTACTGCAGCTCCCAGCTCCGTGAGGCAGCCACGCGCATCTCCCAGCCCTACTGGGCAGACATGCTGCCATGTGCTAACAATGGGCTCACTGAGGGCAGCCCACTACCCTGCGGGCCACACAGGAATCTTGGCCACTTGCCCTCCACCAGTACTCTCTGTTCCTACAAAATCTGTGCCAGACCCATGGATGTTCCTGGACCAAAGAATCCCAGTTAAGAGTTTCAACCTGTATGAGGAAATGCCTTGCATGAATACATTCCACCAGGAATGAACATTATGTTGTCATAACGGTACATGAGAAATTCATACCACCCTTTTCAGTTGCCCTTCTACTGCATTCTGTGTGCCTTTTTCATGTAAAATTGTCCTAAATCTATATGATGACTCCTAAATATGTTTTATATTTACTCATTTTATCTGCTTAAGTATTGCTTGTAAATTTTACAGGAGCCCCAAGATGTAAGAGGGTCAGCAAAATCACCCTATTCTGGGGTTTTGCAGAGGCTTCCCAATATACCTTGACTGCAAAAGGCAACCTGGGGTCAAAATTAATTAAATTTAAAACAAAGATTACTTGTATCTCTTCCTTCCTGTTGTTAGTGGCATGCTGTGCATAGGTCCAATTAGGTCCATTCATAATGGGAAAGAAAAACTCTGATCAAATCTGGGTCAGCCTCTTCTAGTTTTCCATTTAAAAGTGGCCTTGCTATGAGGCAATTAGGTCACTGACCCCCAGTCCAGACTATCTCTTTTTCCGTGAGCCATGTGAATGGTTAATCCAACTCTTTCACGAAACACATTTCAGATAGGCTACTGAATAATACTTAATATTTTACAAGATTGCCTTAAGGATTTAAAAAAAAAATACATAAAGTCAAAGACATTCCCTCATTTTACAGATAGGGAAATTGAGGCAGAATTATTATGACCAAGTAGGTAAAGGGATGTGAAAGGTTAACTGGTTATCTGGTAAGCATCACCCTTAAAGGGTGATGCTTACTGGTTCTGGTTTAACCAGTGGGGGCTGGAGCACCTCCCCACCTGATGTAGGCAAGGGGCCTCTTGAGGACAAGCGCTGCTCCAGACATTCAGAGCAGCCCCTGGTTGTGGTGGTGGGCCGCTCTGGCCTGGCCATGACAGGGTGAGGAGGCCTCCAGAGTGGCCCCCTTAATTGGTTAACCAGTTAAACATGAGGTAAACTTCACATTTAACAAATTTACCAATTACACAGTATTTTACATGCGGTAGTACGTAAGGTAGTTTGCTTCA
Organism: Pelodiscus sinensis; assembly: GCF_052426305.1. Taxonomy (NCBI): domain Eukaryota; kingdom Metazoa; phylum Chordata; order Testudines; family Trionychidae; genus Pelodiscus; species Pelodiscus sinensis. The sequence continues at coordinate 213,371,863 of NC_143052.1, forward strand.
AAACACACGGGTGCCTTTATAGCAAGGTGCACTAAAGGATCCTAAAACAATCTATGTAATTTAAACAAAAGACAGAACTATGTAGTACATTAAAGATTAACAAGATGGTTTATTAGGTGATGAGCTTTCGTGGGCCAGACCCACTTCCTCAGATCAATATGTGGAAGTGGGTCTGGCCCATGAAAACTCATCACCTAATGAGCTTTCGTGGGCCAGACCCACTTCATCAGATCAATATGTGGAAGTGGGTCTGGCCCACGAAAGCTCATCACCTAATAAACCATCTTGTTAGTCTTTAAAGTGCTACATAGTTCTGTCTTTTGTTTCAACTATACCAGACTAACACGGCTGCATCTCTATCGCTATGTAATTTAAGTGCAAGATGACTTATTTTTAACCTGTTAACAAAAGTGATAAATCCTAAAAAATGCTAATGTTTATAAAGATAAGTACTTTATCTTGAGGAAAAGTGGAAGTGTTTGGTTTTTGTTTTTGTTAAAAATCTGGGTGAGTGGTTGCATTTAATAATAGGGTATAGTTGAAGACACTGCTGTCCTGATTGGAGACCCTGAAAATTATTTCTATCTAATGGCTCCATTCTTTTAAGTAAGGATAAGAATCAGGAAGCCTGAAATTAGAAGTTAGTACCTCCCCTTTATTACCAGCACAGAGGAAGTAGCTGGTTCTATTACAGTAGGCTCATCGCTGCCTGCTGTATCAACCCTTTGGGTCTGTTGGCTCTTGATGTAACTTAAAGCAGCCTGAAGTTTGGATTCTTTCATGTTGGCCTGGAATCCTGTGTGTACTGGGGGCACATAAAGATGAGCTTTAAGCCAATGTTGCATTCGTGCAAGCAACTTGTGCTGTGCACCCCTTTCCTTACGTTTTCAGTATCTCTATGGGTACACAGCATATAGATCAGCACTGTGTTTTGCTTGTGTGAACAGGAAATGGATTGTTTGGTATGGGAAAAGGGATATTGATTTATTGACTTAAAATTCCTAACCTAAAATTTCATCAACTTTTTTTTATTGAATTTTCTCTTGTATTACATATAATTCTTTGTTGAATTTTGATTTTGTTTTGTATTCCTGAGATGGTAGTTTGACCTCTTTCTAAATTAAGCCTTTTGGCTGATTAAAGATGTTAGGCAAATCTCTCTTCCCTTACGTATAAACAAATTCTGTCACTAAACAAAAGTGTTTTGTTCAAAATATTTAAATTGGTTGCCTGTGGTGTATATTAAATTTATTAAAAGAGTAACACATTATAGAGAAGTTTTATGCAAGGATATGTAAAAGATTTTAGTTTTAAAAAGCTCTTCTTTTGACTTGGTGTTTCACAATGCACCTGGGAGATGAGGGCAATAAGTAAACATACCAGGTGGGTTTACTGGTCGATCATTTAAATAAAACTATTGTCCTGGAATTCTGATGACTTGATCAACTGTTTGACTTGATCAACAGTCCTGGTTGTATTCTGGAATAGCTTAGATGTTTATATTATTGGTTACTAGAAGATTTAGTGGCATTGCTCAGGTCCTTAACTCATTTAATTTTTGTGTTTTGAAAATGTGCATGTTTCATTTAAATCATTGCTCTGAAATGAGGCTGGAGATAAGGGGTTCAGTATGCAAGTTGCCCTGGAGAGAGAGGACTACCCCAGCCCTCTTTCACTGTAGCAGCTTGGGGACTACAGAGAAGTGCCTCTGCATGGCCGCTGCAGCAGACACAGCCAGAGGAGGGGTGCATGTCCCACAGCTGGGGCAGGTCCAGGTTTCCTCTGCCCTCTGCACAAATCAGGTGAGGGAGAGCTTCAAACCCCCCCTCCCCTCCCTTAAGGTTGCCTGTGGGGTGGGAGACTTGGAGCTGGGGCAGTCCCGGACCAGGGATGAGGGGAACACTTTCCCCCAGACAACCCTTTCACTTGCCTGGTGAGTCTGTCTCTTTTCTGTATGGTTTTATGAGAAGCAATACCATTCTGGGCACATTGTTTTCCTGGCACACCCAAATCCTTACCTTGTTATAAGTTATGATAAGAGGAAGCAGTGTACTGAATTTGGTTGTCTTTGCTCTTACCATTTAGGAGTTCTTGAAGAAACAAACACATAGACTCATGCATAGGCAGACAAAATCTCTCATCTATACAGTAGATGCAGTCTTTGCTTTTAAAAATAAAATGGTTTGAAAATGTTAATTTATGAAGTGATGGTTTTAGAAACACAGTATTAGCAATCTTTGTAAATTAGTTTTACATTGATTATTATATGAAATTTTTATAACCTTAGGTTGTTTCATGTTTCAGATTGAAGCCTCTTGAGGTTTTCCAAATAACTTGGAACAATAGAATGATTATGTAGGCAGAATCTGTTTAAACTGAATAAATTAGTCTTTGTAGAGTTAGTCATTTGAAGTAAGCTACAGTTTGTTTTTGTATAATTTGATAATAAACACAGCAGTAGGTAAGCTCTCACATTACTATCTATCTTTGGTATTTCTAATGTGTCTACCATCACAGTGCCTTCTTGCCAAATATACAATTAAGATTCTTAGTAAGTGTATCTACAATTGACTATACTTTTCATTACTGTTGTCTTGGTTTTTCCTGAGTCTTGTGTGGGTGAAATGATTGCCTTAGGTCATAGGGTTGCCAGATGGTTGAAACAAAAATACCGAACACATACCCCCTTCTCCCCAAAAAAGGGAAGAAATTCTATTGGGTGGGGGGGAACCAAAGTTGTTGAGCAAAAAAAAAAAAAAAAATAAAACAGCATGTCCCCTTTAAGAGTGAGTGCAGGGATAGGAACAGGGGAGCGGTTGAGCACTAGACCCAGGGGAAGCATTGCTTCGCCTAGATCTTTTGGCTGGCAACCATTTTGTGCCGGCAGCCTTGGAGAACCAGGTAAGCATGGGGGCTGGGATCGGGGTGTTTGGGGGGGGCGGGAGGAGGCCGGGTGCTGAGTGTTTGTAGTGCTGCCAGGTGCGCGGCATTTTCGCCTCCTGGCAGGGGAAAAATTCAGAAAATACTGGACATCACAGGTCTCTGGTATTCTCAATTTTTTTTACTAGACAGGAGGCGAAAATACCAGACTGTCTGGGTGAATACTGGACACCTGGCAACCCTATTAATTCAAACATAGAATTTATGACTACAGCAGCTCAACTCCCTTTCCCTCCTCTTACTCTATCCGTTATTTGCTTATTTCCATAGAGAGACAAATGCAGAGGGATAGCCTTGGAACCATCTTCCTAACCACTCTTGCTAGGAGGAAGACCAGAAGATGTGGAAGGAGAGGGAAGCTCAGTAGCTTTCTCCCAAGCTGGAAACAATAGTGATGGCTGTTGAAAAGCTTTTTGGCTGCCTCTCATGCTGGGAGGCAGATTCCTTCTGGTAGAAGAACTCCCCTGCACAGCAAGCACTGCTTAATGCAAGATGCCTGCCAATTGGGGTCCAGGTTGCCCGTGCACATAGTTTAGGGGGAATCTTGGTTTTTATCTTGCCAAGATTCAGGGGCTTAATTTAGAAATTTAAAAATATTTCAGATTCTTCTATTATTGCAGTATATTTGCATGAAGGATGATGTTGTGTTGTATCCTAAGAGCAGTCAGGTTTGGATCTCCTGTTAGAAGTTTAGCCTTTAGCAGCTATCTGCCAACAATCCTTTGCCTCCAGCTTCAATAAGCTTCATGATGGTCACTGATATATGAATCTTTCTTGGTAGATGCAGCTTTCTCAGTATAGCGTGGATGGATATAGGGTCTCTGAAATAGCAGAAGTCTCCTAGCAGTTTGTATAAACTATTTCTTCTCTTGTGCAAGCCATTTTAGCTGCACACTGCAAGTTCATTGAAAAACTGGTTTAAAACATTATGAAGCATGTGATTTCCCCCCCCCCCCGCCCTGTCAGATTAAAACCAAATGTTACCAGAACTCTCCAAAACACTTTTCAGTGAGGGCTATTTTAATGACAAAATTCAGATTTCTTCTTCTTATAGTTAAAGCTATTCATGAAAAGTTACAAGATGTATATATGGGGAAGATTTATGCTTTTCCTCTTGCATCCTTTTTGTATTCAAAGGCAGCTTCAACAATTTTTTATTAAACCTCTTTAAAAAAAAATCTTCTGGCAAGACCAAATTTGGAAATTTCAACAAAATGTTAAATACCCTTTATACTATAATAAATCGGGTTGGAATTATTGCGGCATCTCAATGTCCAAGAATAGAAGACATGACACAAACGTAATTATAGTGGATACTGCTGCTCCTGCTACATATGTTGTCTGTCCATTCTAGCATTTATCATGCCATTGACTTTTTATTTCTGTTTCCCTGTGGCTTTCACCCTCAGTCCCACTTCAAGTAAATTCACAGTAGCTCAGTGCAGAGGTGAAGGATCATAAATCTGTGGCTTAGGTGTTCTTTCAATGATTTTTAAAGACTGAAGTGATTCCAGGTAATGCCATTAATGTAGTATCTTAGGGTACGTCTACACTAGCCCCCTCGTTCGAACTAGGGAGGCTAATGAGGGCGCCCTAAATTGCTAATGAAGCGCGGGATTTAAATATCCCGCGCCTGATTGGCATATTTCTGTCCGGTCGCCATTTTGGAAACTGACTAGCCCGAAGTAACTGCCCGTGTCTACACACGGCAGAGAAGCGGGATTTCGAGAGAAACCCCTTAGTTTGAATTAACTGTTAAACCTCATTCCATGAGGAGCAACAGTTAATTTGAACTAAGGGGTTTATCTTGGAATCCCACTTCTCTGCCGTGTGTAGACGCGGGCAGTTACTTCGGGCTAGTCAGTTTCCAAAATGGCGACCGGCCGGGGCTATTTAAATCCCGCGCTTCATTAACAATTTCAGTCGCCCTCATTAGCCTCCCTAGTTTGAACTAGGGGGCTAGTGTAGACGTACCTTTACAATCAACATATGCACCAGAAATTGCTCTTGGATGAAGTCCTGAGTTTTACCGTTGAGTTAATAAAGTTAAGATTTTACTCTTTAAAGTTTGTTTATTGTTACAGTGGTCTATGTAGATATATGAAGGCTATCCCCACCCAAAAAAAAAAGACCTTGTCTCTTCCTTTCGTCCTAATTTATTGCCCATATTTTATAAATTCTTCAGTACTCATAAGTTTGGTATTAAAATCTGTGCTATGAAGGTAACTTGAGCTAATTTGGGCTGTTGTCCAATATGTGCAGCTCTGCAGTTCTGTCATATGAACAGTGAGTGGGTCTGAGGTGTATTAAATAGGAGTCAAGGAAGAGGAATATTCATTTATAAATTAATACTACTTCAGTACTGTAAGTTTTATGTCTGTATAATTATGTGATTGTACTTTAAAATCGTTGAATATAATAAAATACAAGAGGGCCTTTTCTACCACAGTTCTGAAATTCAATCACTTTGTCCATTTTTTTTCTTTTTTTCCCCCTCTACAGAACAATTTTACAGATGGCCGATTGCAGCACAGTTATAAATCAGGCTTAGTACAGAAGGGTTTATATATTCAGGCTAAGTACCAGCGGCTACGTTCTGCTGGTGTAAGGGGATTTACCACTTATAAATTCAAAGAAGGATTTTTGAGGAAAGAAAAGGTGAGTCGGATTAAAATTAATTTTCCCTAAACTTTTTGTGTTATAAAATGTGAGTATCCAAATGGTCCACTGCTATTTTAGAATCCACGTGATGTTGTTTTTCTAGCTTGTATGGATATTCTTTGGAATACTAAACTGAAATTCTTCCTCTCCTCCCCCCTACTCCAGGAAACTTGATAACTGAGACTTTTAGTTGTTAGCTGTGGCCTTTAACATTGCTTCTCTTCTGAAATCTCAGTTTTGGCAATCTCCTCTGTAGTTCAGCTGAGCTGATTTTAAGTGGAAAAGCTAGTCCTTAATGTTTGATAACATCACAGCCTGATAGATTACAGCCCCTAGTTGTCTGAAGACTATTTAGTGTGTCCTTTCAAACAATTGTTAACTACATTCTGTTGTATAAATGTGTTGTTTTTCAGCACATTACCCAAGGATGTAAGCCAAATATTCAACTTAAAAATCATCTAATTCATATGCATTGGAGTGCTATATTGACAAACAGCGTACAGTAGGGGTTCTCAAACTTTGTGATACCACGACCCCCTAAAATGAAAAATGATTTTGTGTGACCCCCCTCCCCCCCACTGCCCTGGGTCGCTTCCTCCCCCCTTCTCACCAGACTCCTTGCCCTCCTGGAGTTCCTTCAAGACATTTGCGGTCCTCAGTGCCCTCCCCCCTACATGCTCCTTCCCCCCTGTCTTTCTCCTCTGTGCCTCTTTTCCACTCCGCATCCTTTTGGTTCCCTCCTCTCATCTCCTCTCCTCTGACCCCCACTTGCCCTTATTTACCTCCGGGTCCTCTGCCCCGACCCAGTCCGGCTGCCTGAAGGACCCTGCCCTCTCCCAGCTGGGGAACTGTTCAGTCACCTGGCAACCGTGCCTCAGCTGGCCCCTCGTGCATCCGCACCTGCACCAGCCTCACTCTCTCGCTGCCTTGCCTTCTCCTGCAGCTGAGCCATGCTCCTGGAGTCCTAAAGTCACGGCCATGCTGCACGGCTTGCGGGCAGCTGCCTTCCGCTGCCCTGCCACTCTGTGGCCTGGGGGAGAGGGGTTGCAAGTGAAAAACCGAATCCAGCTGCGACCCCCCTCTAAGTTGCTCGCAACCTTCCTCCCCTCCGGGGGGGGGGGGGGGGGGTCACAACCCTCAGTTTGAGAAATGCTGCCCTACAGAGCAATGCATGCCCTTGTTTACATCGTTAGATGCACTGGGATATATTATATATATTCTTTGTGCATAAAAGGGAGACTGAAACTGCTTAAAGCAGGGATTGGATGACTTGAGTGAATAACTCAAAAAGTAATCCTGTTCTGTTCACTATCTCCCATGTATCTGGCACCAGCCACTGTCAGAAGACTGGATACTGGGCTAGATGGACCCAGTATGGCCAGTGTTATGTTCTTAAATTTGGTATATTGGGGCATATCTAGACTACGCAGAACGGTTGAAAGAGGATATGCAAATTCCTTCGTCAAAAAGCCGTTTTTCCTCAAAAAAGGAGGTTTATGTGGCTTTTTGACCGGGGGCTTTGCCGAAAAAGCCTCATCTTAATTACTTTCACTTTCGAAAGCTCTGCTTTCAACAGTGCGATTGGAAGAAGATATGCAAATTTGCATATCTTCTTTCGACTGTTCCCTGTAGTCTAGATGAGTCCTTTAAGTATTTATATATTTGTTTATAAACTTACTTAATGGTACGACTTATGTTTTTAAAATACTCAAATGAGTGGTAGCACTCTACAGAGTTGTGTGCTATGGAAAATGGAGAATTGTTGGGGTACCCTGAATTGCTAAGGTCTGTCATCAGTATATTTGTAATTTTGACAGGGAATAGTCTGACATAATTAGGAGTGTCCATGTTATAATAACTTTGTAGGGTGCACGGGACAACCCTGTTGTAGCACCTGATGGAGTATCATGTTGCAGCTATTGTAGAATCATGTCAGGAATACTATAAGGATTAGTAACAAATAGGGGACCTGAGTATTACCATAGCATCCTAAAGGTCCTATTTGAACAGTCTTAGCATAATCTAAGATGTATCTTCATTACTTGTTTTGTAACCATGGTGTCTGTTAAATGTGCCAGGCAAATGTTTTTGGCATGGTAAAGTTAATGATGTAGATAAAGTCTGTGTGTGCTGCAAAGGCAGTACACTGGAAACAGGTTGTGCTTCTCACATCACCAAACTGTCCTGACCATTCCTTTTTAAGATCTCTGATGAATACCACATATGCTTTCTAGATGGAAAAAAAATGACTAAAAGATCAATTCAGAAGGATTCCATATTCTGAAAATTATAAACTTGTGCTATAATAAAACAAATGTACAGTTGTTTCCCTGTAACCACAGGGCAGTGACATATATTTGCTAAGTATCTTATTGCTATTTTACACTTGAATGCTAGAAATTCTTGTCTAAAATCCATTAAAATAGTCTTCATAAAATTTGGCTGCTAAAAGTTATAGCATGAATCTTTGATCAGTATAATTAGGCTTTTTTAAATATTAATTGTATAACCAATAAAGAAATCTAATATCTCTCCGTCACAGCAAAATAAATACTGTATCAAAATACAGGAAAACCACTTAACTAGCTGGAAAACTTTAGAAACGGGCAAATTTCTGAGCTGAGCAGAAAACTTGTTAAAAGCAAAAAAAAAAAAAAAAAAAAAAAGAAAGAAAAGGAAACTGGAGCTTTGAGCCAGGCTGCTCCTCAGATGCTCTTTCCCCACCCCTGCCAGATGTGCATGCAGCATGTACCTGGGGGAGGGGCGAATGGCTGCTCTGCTGCCTGATGATAGGCTGCATCCCAGGCCCCCCCCCCCCCCCCCCCCGCAGCTCCTGGCACCCCTGCGGCTCACGCCACCTCCGTGCTACCTGGCCTTCCCCCTGGCAGGTCAGCCCTCTGCGACTCCCAGCAGCTCGGTACCCCCGCAGCTCATGGCAACCTACGCACGCCTTCCCCCCCCCCCCCCCCCCCCATAGATCAGCCCCCTCGCGGCTTCCTCCCCAGCAGGCTGCCCCACCACCATCTCCACCCCCCGGCTTCCACCGCGCACCCCTCCTCCCCCAAACCAGGCCACATTCCAGCCCCCACCCTGCTCCCACCCCCACCTAGGATACCTGGAATTTTTAGAAAACCGGTGCGACCTAATCCCTGGGCATTCTGGATAACACAGATTTTACTGTATGTGATGTGGCCTTGTTCCCTACATGTCACTAGCCGTTCAGAAAGCTTCATCATGGCAACATGTTATTACATTTCAATAGTTAATGTATTTTACCCACAAAATAAACTTGTTAAATAGTTGATATTTGTTAAAATGGGTTACAGTTGATATGATATACATGGATTCCTTAGAAAGTACTAGTATAACGTGTTGATTGCTAAAAGCTGATTTTTAAAAATGTGAATGTCCCCACTCAAGTTGTACTTCAGTGTTGAAAGCAAGCAATTTAATTATTTTAGCTAAAGAATTTTTCCAAAAGCTTCTACTGGAAACAAAATTCTGTCACGTTTTATAACGGGTTGATGATTAACAGCTTTATTAAACAAGTTTGTTTTCAAACCCAGCAAGTCAAGAAGTTTCTTATAACAATCCCTGATATGCTCATCTTATCATGTCTGAACCCTTTATAAACTATAATTGTGGTGTTCATATGAATAACCAAATTCCATATCAACAAAAACTCATCTTAAATATACATTTAGATATTCAAAACAATAAAATGACTGTTTATTCACCACGTTAATCAACATATTTTCAGTTCATAAGTATGTTAACAAATTTTGATTGTCTAGAATAGGTACTGTTTTGAATGACTGCTCATGTGCGTTCCAATGTGTGTGCATATGCCTCATGCATGATCGTCAGACTTTTCCCTCGCGGTACCCATTGTGTTGGTTGTGGTACCCCTGTGGTGAGGTCTTGCAGTGTAACATATATACTCCTGCCAACCCAACTCACACTTCAGTTCCTTTTTGTTACCAGTTGGAGCTTCTGACTTTGTGATACCACGACAAGTAGTTAGTCCTAGTTTAGCTTTGCTCTGTGTGTGTGTGTGTGTGTGTGTGTGTGTGTGTGTGTGTGCGCGTGTGTTCTAATTACATAGAGTAGTAAGTTTAGGGGGGTTCCTCCTCCTATTGTTTATACTCCTGCAGTGTGCAGCAACCTAGGGTTTCAAGCAGTGTGCGAAGTGTGGCAATCATTTCCCCAGAAGGGATCCTGAAATTGCCTGTTTGAAGTGTCTTGGAGAGGCTCACCTGCCTGATAAGTGTAATGTCTGAAGGGGTTTAAGTCATGAACCAAAAGGGAGAAGGTCTAGCGGCTTAAGTGAGCATCATGGAGTTGGCACATAGGCCTCAGCCAGCCACTCCAATGCCATCTGTGTACAGTGCACTGGCCTTGGGGCATGAGACTTCAGTGCCTTGTCCTGAAGAGTGGTATCAACACCATTCTTTGGCACAGAAAATGGACTTATCCTCCTGGCACCAGTCCCATTCCCTGGTGCTGTGCAAAATGATGGACGGGGTCAGATCTCCCTGCAGAAGCAGGGATGTTAAATTGTGTTTAATCAGCTAATTGAGTAGTTGATGGAATTTCCATCAAATACTCGATTAGTCAGTAAGAAGGGGAGGTAGTCACTGCAGCTGCAGCTCTGCAGTTCAAATGTAGTAGGAGGTGGGCATGCAGCAATCTAGCTCCCACTATATTTGAACTGCAGAGCCACCGTGGGATTAGCTCCTGGGGCAGTGTGTACTGGGACTAAACAGGCCTGTCTCATGCCAGCCCCAAAGAGCTAATCCCGCTGTGGCTCTGCTGTTTTTAAACTGTAAATTTAACTACAGTAAGCACCACTCAATTCTTTCTATGTTTAAAAGGCAGAGGCGCAGCTTGGAACCCAGCATGAGTGGGGACTGCGGCACCTCTGCCCTCTCCCCGTCCTTCCCCCTGGCACCACGGAGACAGTGCTGAGGGGAACTTGCTTTTAAGTTGGCTCCCCCGAGCACCAGCTCCTGCTTCCTCCCCACGATAGAGAGGCAGGAAGGGGAGGGGGGAAATGCGAGTAGTCAACTATTTGACTATTCTTTTACATCCCTATCCAGGAGGTGTAGTAAGACCCCAGAATTGGCCTGCATCGCTCCCAGCCTACGTGGGCTGAGTGCTTCAACCCCGGCACTATCGATTCTGGCCCGACAAGTGGTCCATAAAGTCTGGTGTTGGTGGACTCCCCAATGCTGTTGGTAGTGGAAGAGGACTTTGAAGGACTTTGACCTTCCCTCCATGCCAGACACTCTTGAGGCTTCATGGGACCTCATTGAACTGATGGTGACGGCACAATTCAAGGCACAGCACTTTCCCTCAATGGCACTGGTGGCACTGGTCTCAGTGTTGTCATTAGCACCACCATCTGCACCCATGTTCACAGCAATGGTAACGTCAGTGCACAGTGCCTGCATGGCACAATTGGCTCCACCTCAGATCCAGACTATGGCTGCATCGCACAGCATTGGGATCTCTTTGGCACTATGGGAAGTCCACTGCCATGCTCAGTGCCTGCTCACCTCTGGAACTGTCTGGGTCATAGTACTGCTTCTGGCATCAACACCAGGAGGCACCAGCACAGGCCTGGTTTTCACAATGGCAGGTGCCCTTTTGGATACGTCGGTGGCACCTTCCACTTGGGGGCTATATTCTGCCTCAGCAGTGGCCCTAGCCCCACCTCCTGTGTAGGACCCGAAGGGGAAGGAGAACAGGCTCCCCAACTCCCAGCTTGCAGGTACCGTGGAAGGAGAACAGGTGAACCAGGATGATCTGGTTCTCTTGGTGCTCTCTTCTTTATCGTCACCAGATGAGGCCATGGCGGGTACCACCCTGTCACTCTATGGACTCTAGAGTCCACCAGTTGGTGCACAACTGCATGTGGCTCCTTGGGCACATGGCCTACTGCACCTATGTCCTGCACCATGCCCACCTGCACCTATGCCTGTTCCATGTGTAGTTGCCATCAGTGTTTAAGCCCTCCAGGAGACCCCCTTGACCGTGCTGCCGGCAGCCGGGTGTGTACTTGCTGTGCTGTGGTATGTACTTGCTGGGCTGTGGTGACCCCTGCTGTCTGGAGCAAGACCCAGCAGGGAAAACCTCACTAGGCAGAGGTAATGCCAAACTTGTTGAACCAGTGGCCAGACACCCCCCATGGAGAGGAACAAAGGGAGGTGGATGCTGCCCTGGCTGGGGGGCAGGGCTGGAAGTTAGTGAGTTGGTGGCTGGCTGTCGGAGGGCATGGAGGAGAGCCTAGGGGAAGGGGCTGGAGTTTAGGGGCCCAGTCTCCCCATCTCAAGGGGGCCTGAGGCATCCTAGCCCAGTTCCTGTAACCAGATTACATCTGTGCTGCGCTGTGCTGGAGGAGCAATAAACCACCCTCAATTCCACTGGCTGGTGCAGTCTGTTTGTGCCATTTCGGGGTGCAGGAGACGGGGAACCCCCAACGTGCCGTCACACTGGGCAATCCCTCCACCGGTGGATGCAGCCTCAGATAGTGTCTGCTCAGGTCCTGTTCGTGGGCCTGCAGCCAGAGATCACCCTGGTGATGGACGATTCGAACACAGGTTGAGGGGTGCCCCTAGGTGATTTTTGGTCTTGCTCAGAAATATTGTTACATATCAATGTCCAGGAGCTCAGGGTGATCCAGCTCACTTGCCAGGCGGCCCGGCCTCACCTGCAAGACGTCTGTCATAAACATGACACACAACACCATAGCGATGTTTTAAATTAATGATGGGGTGGTGCTCTCTCTGCTTCTCTGTGCAAGGAGGCCATCAGCCTGTGTGATCTCTGCATTTCTCACAACATTCATCTGCAAGTTTTACAACCTTGCAGATCACCTCAGACAGTCTTTTCAATCCCACAAGTGGTCTCTCAAGGTAGATCTGTCTCTAATTTCTGAGAGTGGGATCATCCCCGGGTGAAGCTGTTCGCGACCCACCTACACAGGAAGAGCCTGCAGTTCTGCTCCTTTCAGGGCTGCAGCCGGGGGTTCCTTGTTGGATGCTACCTGTCGTGGATGCAGCAGTACCTGTATGCCTTCTCCGGGTGCCATTAGTACTGAGGGGACTCCTCAAAATTTGACAGGACAAAGCAGTGGTGAAATTCATAGCACCAGCGTAGTTAAGGCAACACTAGTTTACCACACTGCTGTCCCTGTCAGTGACCTGGCCCATGACACTCCCTCTGGTTCCCAACCTGTTGATGCAGGAGTTTGGCCAGCAGAGCGCTACCTGATCCTGGAGTTGCTCCACCTCATGGCACGGAAGCTCCATGGCTAAACCTCCTTCAGCTCCAGTGCTCTGACTTGGTCTTGGAAGTCTTAATGGGCATCTGAAGCCCTTTACTAGGGCTACTTATCTTGCCAAATGTGTCTTGACTCTCCAAGAGACCAGAGTTCCCCTGCTACTGGACTGTCTCCTTTATCTCAAACACCAGGATCTGGCTGTCTCGTCTATTAAAGTATACCTTGCAGCTATCTCCGCTTTCCACCCAGGTTTGGGAGTGAGGTCCATCTTCTGGGACCTGATGGTAGATCATTTCCTTAAGGGTCTAGATTGGCTTTACCCTCAGGTGAGGCAGTCGTTATTACCATGAAACTTGAACTTGGTGGTCTCCTGGCTCACAGACCAGCACAGTCATCTCGGCGCAAGCTTTGTGCGCGGTCTTTCTGGCGCAAGTCCTGATTCAGCACGTCTGCAGGGCGGCTACATGGTCTTCAGTGCATATCTTCATAACTCATTATACCATCATTCAGCAGTCTTGGAATGATGCAGTGTTCGGCAGAGTAATACTGCACTTAGCAACGAGTTGAGGTCCAACCCCTTGTCTGTACAAACTGCTGGTAAGTCACATATTGGAATGCACATGAGCAATCACTTGAAGAAAGAATGATTACTTACCTTTTGTAACTGTTGTTCTTCAAGATATGTTGATCATGTCCACTCTAAATATCTGCCTTCCCCTCTGTCAGACTGTTCAGGCAGGCAAGGACTGAAATGGGAGTTTGGTCAGTAGAGGTATGTATATGCAACACCGCAAGGCATTGCCACAATGGGGGCCACAGCCAAACCTGATGGGTACTGCTAGGGAAAAGTCTTTCATTGATCATGTTTGCAGTGCATATGCACATACGTTGGAATGGACATGAGCAACACGTTTCAAAGAACAACAGTAACAAAAGGTAAGTAGCCATTCTTTTACAGATTTTAAGAGTGTTTCTAATTATTTGTATTAAAATTGCTGCTTTTGCAAGATACATGTACCTTCTGGGGGGTAAGCCACAAGTTCCCAGCCTGTATTGCTCTGCAGATATACACACAAGTAGCCCAACTGATATTATTGGGACTGTTTCAGTATGTTAAAGGGGTTCACAACCGAGCTGAGAGAACAAAAGAACAGACTTAAGTGTGTTGTACTCTACCCGTATTTGTTTCTGGTACCAACTCTGACAGTTTAGTATATTTTCATATTTTTGGCCAAAAATTTCAAACTTGGATAAGCACTTAAAGGTGTAAAAAATAAGCTTACTGCTTTTCAAAGATGCTGAGTTTCTGCTGACTTTGGAAAAGTTAGTATATATTGTATGATTTACTTTTGCCTTCTAACATTGACTTGAAAATGTACCAGTCCAGGCACAATTCATACTCCCCCACCCTTTGCTATGATGTAAAATGACTAAAAAACTCTACAGTTGTACCAGTTTAAAATATTTTGTCCTTGGTATGTAATTTTTACAAAGCTGATTCTTTATTCTTTATTTAATCAGCAGTGTGGACTCTTTAGTAAGAAATTTTGTGCATTATTACATACCATAGAGTGAAAATTAAAATTAATAAAAGTATGAATTGCTAGAGTTTTTTTCCATTGTTGTGACCTAGACATAACAACTTTTTCCTCTTAATAGGAACAGTCAGGCATTGCCACAGAAACCTGAACTATTATCCTGAAGTGGAGTACATACAATAACACGGCAAGGGAGCATCAGTTTGTTTTTGACAACTTTGTCAGGAATTAAAAGGGGAGAAATGAACTAACACTGTAACTGTCTTGATAAAATAACTATTTTTCAGTAGTGGAATGCTGCAGAACTTTTTTACACTTTTAATAATTGCTTTTAAATTACAGCATTCAATTGAAAAGTTGTAATATGGTACCTTTAGTTCCTTTTGCAGGAAGTCTCAAAAAATTGAAAGGAGTCTTATTTATTGAATACTTTTTCTCTAAGCATGATTTTATGACTAGAACTTGAGTTGTTATACCCAGAGGTTTATATGTTAAAGAGTTTATTGCTTACATAATAAAAAAAAGGAAAAAAATGTGCCTGAATTAATTCAGTGATAACATATTGGCTCAGGACACTCCAAACAATGACTTCTTAGGTTGTTCAGTAGAGTTTATAGCTCTCTTCAGTGATTTTCTTAAAACAATCTTTTGTATTTCATTTTTGCTTTATACTTAGTGGGTTTTTATATATATAAATTTGTAAATAGAAAAATTGTAACAGTTTCCAACATTTGTTAGAAATCTATAATGGTATGTAGGTATGTCATGTATTACATGGCTGTAGCTTATAACCACACAGAGATGTTTGGGTTAGTTAGAAGACTGGTTGACAGTAAGCAGAAATATTCTGTCACTTTTTCCACATACATCATTTTGTGATTAAGCAACACATTGTCTTATCTTCTGCTATAAGTGACTTCCTTGATTCTAAAAATGGACTTAAAGATATGTAACAGATAAGAGGAGTTTTTAAAAGCATTATCTAAAACAGCTCCATATAACTGAAACAATATTAAAAAATTTATAATTTTTTTTATTAAAATCCTATTCATTTTCCACATTTAGCACCCTCAATATTATGCTGAATGCAAAAATCAAGCAAGCTGATATGTAATAGAATGCTCAGATCTAAGGCCATATTGTGTTCATTTCCCATTTACAGTTTGAGCCTTAATCTAGATGGTGTGTTGTTTTAAAGATTTATTTCAGACTTATTACAAGTAGGCTAAAGATATATAAAAAAATAATTTTTCCAGGGGGAAATCCCTAATTAATTTTAAGAAGAAAGTTATTGTCATCCAATATTGTGTATTTTAATAATCTCTAACAAAATAATAATAGCCATAAGAGTACACATTAGAATCTCATTTATGGAATGTATTCAGAAAGCTGACACGGCATGTGAAAATACAAAGGAAAACACTTAGCTTTTTGGAAGATCAGTTTATAAACTGTACATACTGCATGATTTTTCCAGATGCCTTCAGTAATAGGAGTATTTGACTTATTGAAACTCCTAAACCATGGTTCAACTGTAAAATGGTTAATATGCTGAAATCTTCCTAAAAACTTTGAAATACACTTTGGTACATAGGTTAGTCCTCATGTAGGATAATGTTCAGTACTCATTAGCAGGGCTTGCCAAGCGGCAGTGAGCCCCGTTCGCCAGCTGCGCAGTTCTGCGCTCTGTGCATGCGCAGATTGCTCTGCGCCGGCTCTTCCGGGGTGTAATCTACTCACCACAGGTGAGTAGATTACATTGTTTGTCGAGCCCTGCTCATTAGTATAACTATGATTCACTTAAAGCATGGGTGGGCAATAATTTTTGAAAGGGGGCCACTGAAGTGGCTGCGAGCCAACCTGGAAGGGACGGGGCCTTGGGTTGAGAGCTACCTTACCAAGAGCTTTGCTTGGCTTGGAGTCCCTACCCCCGACTTCTGGCCAATGGAAGGGACCTGGAGCAGATGGCAGGGTGCTGGGGCTAGCCTCCTCCCAGAGTTGTCTGGGGTGGAAACTTAGAATTCACATAACATGGCTGGCAGCTCCTGGCTCCTGTGCTAATTTGTTTCCTGGAAGGCACCTATCAGGCACAAGCCCCCTTTGCATAGAAGAAGTTGAAAGGGCTTGCACCTCCCGGGCAGCTCCCAGGCAATGGGCCTGTGGAACCGAGAGCTGCAAGGGTTTTCAGTTGATTCTATTTAAAGGGCTTGCGCCTGCCGGGTGGCTGCCAGGCAACACAGCTGCCCAGCAAGCGCGAGCCCCTTAAATAGAAGGAGTTGAAAAGGCTTGTGCATCTCTGGCTCCCAGGCAACACACTAGGGGGTGGGACCTGGAACTGCCTCGCAGGCTGGATCAAAACCCTAGGTGGGCCTGATCCATCCCACTGAGAGGGTTTTGCCCACCCCTGAATTACAGACTTAAATGTTGTCTTCTGTGAGTGTTTCCAAGAGCTGAGTGTAGGATTTAGGTAATGCACATATTCTTCTCTGTTGTTTAGAAATCATACTACTTTTTCAGGAACTTTTAGTATGTATAAGCCAAACAGAAAGCATTTCTTTGTAATAGTAAATATTAGATTGTCTACAGTGAACCTGTCCAAATTTTGGCCCGATTTGTGCTCAAATTGTCCAACAGTTGTGCTGTTTCTGAATGTGGAAAACTATCTGTAAACAAACATACACACAATAGATTGTGAACTGATGAAAGAGCATTGCTTTATGGGGCAGTACGATGTTGTATTACTGCTGAAAGGTTTTCATTAATGTTGTCACAAAAGTCCTGAACAAAAATTATATTTTGAGTCAAATAGAAAAAATGGTTATATGAGACAACTCCTTCATATGTGATAAAGGAATTTGATACTGTTGTGGGAATACACAATATTGGTGTAGCTAGACATCTAAGTTCACACATTTAATGTAAAAATTCCAGTTTTAGAAATATGACTTCTTAGCTGACTAGTATGTTTTGCTGATTATACATATGACACTGGGTAGCTTTATTTTGTACTTCAGACATTTCTGTGCACGGTTTTAAAAGACAATTTATGGTAACACATTGCACATGATAAATATTTTAGACTGTAGGCATTGTAATTTTATAAACTTTTTCTAGGCAGTTGGTGTCAAACACTGATAAGTCATTGTTCTTTGATTTGCTTTGACATGCTTTTCTTAAAAGCTCATCACTTGTACAAATTGTTGTTTACTAATAATTAAGCAATGCTAATTCAAGATTCTTCTGCATTAGTTTAATAAATTGGGTGTAGAAATATTTTAGCCTACAGGGTTTTACAGAAATATATTTGCATTCTAGGTCTTTTAAAACAGTCTTACTGGCTACTTGCTGTTATTCAGTGATCTAGCTGTGTTGCAAAGCATGTGCTGTTCTGCTAATTGGGGGAATGTTGCAGAGATGACTCCCTTCACATTGTGGAAAAACTTAATTACATATTGTGTGATAACAAATCTTTATACGCAAATGTACACACACACACACACGGTCAGTATTGCACATTTGACTGATTTCTGTGTCACCGTATATACTCGAGTATAAGTCGACCTGAATATAAGCCGAGGCACCTAATTTTACCCCAAAAAACTGGGAAAAAGTATTGACCCGAGTATAAGCCTAGGGTAGGAAATAAGGCAGCCTAGGGTAGGAAATGAGTCGGGGCAAAAGCTGCTCCGGTGCTCCCGGTCTGCTGGAGACCGTCTCCAGCAGACCAGGGGCACCGGGCGGGTTCCCGCGCTTCTGAGGCTTTGCCAGAGCAAAGCCTCAGAGGCGCGGGGAACCTCCGCTGCTGCCGCTTCAATCTGGGAGCCTGTGGTCTGCTGGGGACGGTCCCCAGCAGACCACAGGCACCCAGATTGAAGTGGCAGCAGCGGCGCTTCCCCGCGCCTCTGAGGCTTTGCTCTGGCAAAGCCTCAGAGGCGCGGGACCCCCGCTGCTGCCGCTTCAATCTGGGAGCCTGTGGTCTGTTGGGGACCGTCCCCAGCAGACCACAGGCTCCCAGATTGAAGCGGCAGCAGCGGAGGTTCCCCGCGCCTCTGAGGCTTTGCTCTGGCAAAGCCTCGGAGGCGCGGGGAAGCGCCGCTGCTGCTGCTTCAATCTGGGTGCCTGTGGTCTGCTGGGGACCGTCCCCAGCAGACCACAGGCTCCCGGACTGAAGCCGCAGCCGCGGGGGGGGTCCCGCGCCTCTGCGGCTTTGCCCGCCTCAGTTCGAGATGCTGACTCGAGTATAAGCCGAGGGGGGCATTTTTCAGCACAAAAACTGTGCTGAAAAACTCGGCTTATACTCGAGTATATACGGTCAGAGGGATACACCTGCTGAGAATAACAGACTGAAATATCAAAAGGTGGAAGAAGGAAGTTGGTGAGTTTTATAAGAAAAATGAGACCATAAAAAATATTTGGTGCCTTAACACTGCATTAAGGGAAATAACCTCTTGCTGTACAAAAAGAAAATGTCATTCTTAAAATTAGTTTGATGGAAATGTGGGCAGGAGACACATGTGGATTACAATAGCCACTTTGTTTCATGATGCAAGTAATTCTCAGCCTCCATATTGTAGCTTACCTAAAAGGCAGAATACATATGTACTTTTATTGGAAAAGCCAATTGATACTACTTTTGTGAAGTGCTAGCTATTGAATATGTAATTAAGTGTGACAGCCATTCTTTTTAATTTTCTTTAAAATTGTGTAGATCTTTATTGTTAAATTGCTTTCAGTCATCTCAAAATGACTATACTAGAATGATGCTTGTCATATTCCAAATAGGTATTTTTATAAAATGAAATGTTTAAATTATTCTTCACCGGTGTCCAAAAATGCAGAGTTAATATGATCAAAGTTTCATTTTTCAGTGTGTAATTGCTTTGGCGCATACATTTCTGAGCAATTGAAATTGTACATTGCATGGCTATACCCCTAAATTAATCTTTTGGAACTTTTGATGGTCAGACTCCCAAAGTTAAAAACATTGTGGTAGTTAGTTGTAAAATTAGAGAGCCAATGCACTAGTAGAGCTCTGCCTTATCCTCTTGTGTGTGATTTATTTTTAAGAACTTTTCAAAATTCAACCATTTACTTTATGTAAAGGACTTGGTTATATCCAGGTTTCGAGACCAGAAGACTACCTCAATGCAGATGACTAATTTCTTTGGGGATCCACCTGAAGGCCCAGTCTGGACTCTAATTATACCTAGCTGTCATCTTCTTTTCCACGGCCTCTGGATGAAACAGACATTCAGCTTCCTCTCTCTGAGCTTAGAGGTACACAGAGAAGCAAAAGGTTGAAGGTCTTTGTGAAACTCAATAGCAAAGTAAGACCTTTCAAAACTGGCTTTTCAGCCCTTGGAAAAATGCATCTCCATCTTGACTCAGACGTGGTGAACAGAGAGAGGGGGGATTCGGTAGAGTGATTAAGATACCCATGGTAAGTGATAAGGATGACTTCGAAAATACACTTGGCTTTTCAGTATTCACCTCAGAGGACAGAAACAGCATACAGTCTTTATTAAAGTGTGCTTTATCCGCTGGAAGAATCTCCTTTTCCAAAGCCTTAAGAGACAGCTTGCCTCTGTTTAAACTGATATTATTGCCACCCTTGCCAAGTTTTCTATATGTCTTGGTAAAAGCAAAAATCTTAGAATTTATACATCTCCCAGTGCAGGAAGAATGGGCAAAAACTTAGTGCCTAGATATGTGCACATATCTCTTGCCTGTGACATGACTTTATTCTATTGGTGCAAGATAGGAAGATACTTGGTGCTTCAGAATTCCTGCAAAAATAAATTGCTATAAATATAATTTAAAAATAGCAACTGCAAGAACTATGAATGCTTACCTACAGCTGTCTAACTCCTCATTAGACTTTTAGGAAGCAGTTGAATGTTGACCACAGTCTCATCTCAGTCTTGGGTAAGAGAAAATTTCAGTGATAAGGAATTGACATAACCACTTTTATAACAAAGTGCTTAGCCTGATTCTTGAGTAAGTGCTTAGGCATGTGACTTTTAGCACAGCCTAGTGCCTTCTTACTTTCTTCATTTGCTTTCTCACCAAACACTATACTAGTCATTGCTCTGAATCTTGTCTGAGTCATTTATCTCACATTGTCTTGAAATGTTGGTGTAATATTCTGTAAATAATTTAGTTTCTAATCTTACTTTGTGACTGATTTCTTTTTCTCATGATTTTTTTATTCCAGCTAATGGGGTTTGGAGGAAGGGCTTTCCCATTGAGTTGCTGCTTAAGTAAGCAATCCTTGGAACAACAAAAGCTCTTTTTCTGTGGTTAGACATTATCAACGGTTTTCCATCCAGCAGGGATGTGCCTAACTGTCCATTTTTAATAAATGTTTAAAGTAAACCCCATCTGTACTGCAGTTCCTCTCCATTAAACCTTTTAAAATGAAGTTTAATATTATTCCTTGTGGTATGGATGGGGCATAGCATTATTTTTAAATTTCACTATTAAGTGTAAAACTTACTAAAGTGTGCCTAGTCTCCTGATGTACGTAGGGACTTTGGAAAATGTTACCCTATGTTTAATAGTTTCCTGGTCATTAACATATGTATTAACTCTCAAGTATGCATTTGTTTGACTATGTACAGATACCATATTAATATACAGATTGTTTCTAGAAACTATAAACAGATATTTAAACACATTTTAAGTTTTTAGAGTTGCAAACTGTTTTAATGAGTTGTTTTAGTAGCAGGAATTGATATGTGTATTTACTTCAAGTAGTATCCAGTTTTCCTTAGAAAAAATTCTAGATTCTATAAAAATACCTGTGTACTACATTGCTTTTTTTCTTAAGGCTTCATCCACTGCTCTTTTGTGAACGAAAATCTTCAATCCAGTTCTAATTTTGGATACATTTCATTTCTGGCTAAGAGAAACAATATTACCTCCCCTCCCCCCCTATTTTATATTTCTTGTCTTTATAATGCCCCAAAATGTTCTTAAATTTTTAGAACAATGTTTGGCTACTGTGATGGTGGATACAATAGGAAACTCTAGGACAGGCTCTGAATATATCACTTATTCCATTCAAAAGATGTTGCTATATTCTTTTTTATTGCTTATTTGTACACCACTTATGGGAAGAGTGCATTTGCTGTGTGTGTGTGTGTGTGTGTGCGCGCGCGCGTACACGTACATATTTCTGTTGAATGCGGTAACAAACTGAAGCCCATCCATGTTATCTTACACATACTGGATAGCAAAGTAAAGATCGGAAATGAACCAAACTGTTCTGTAGAACCTCTGTGGTTAGTAATTCCATTCTCTAACAATAATAATAATAATAATAATAATATAGCAGTCAGAATATATTTCTGATCACCTTACCATGATGGTGATAGTGATTGTGAAATGCTCGCAGAGTTTAGAGAACCCATTTTAAAAAGTAATGGGGATTTCAACTATCCCCATATTGACTGGGTACATGTCATTTCAGGACAGGATACAGAGGTAGTTTCTTGACACCTTTAACTGCTGCTTGGAGCATCTAGTCCTGGAACCTACAACAGGAGAGGTAATTCTTGATTTAGTTCTAAGTGTAGCACATTATCTGGTCCAGAGCTGGACAGTTTGGAAATAGTGACCATAAAATAATGAAATGTAATGTATAGTGGGAAAAGCACCACAACAGTCTAAAACTGTAGAATTTAATTTCAGGAAGAAGGACAACACAAAAATGAGGTTAGTTAGAAATTAAAAGATACAGTGCCAAAAGTGAAATCCCTGTAAGCTGCATGGAAAGATGTATACGCCCAAATTAAAAAGAAAACCAAAAAAGTGTTAGCATGATTAAACAAAGTAAAAGAAGGGGTGTGAGAAAAAAGTATTGCTTTGAAAGTGGAAGTAAAATCCTAGTGAGGAAAATTAGAAGCATAAACAATGGCAAATGAAGTGTAAAAATTTAAATAGGAAGGCCAGAAAATAATTGGAAGAACAGCTACTCAGAAATTAGGAGCAAAAAATTAAGTACATCAGAAGCTGGGAGCCAAACAACCAGTTGGGCCACTGGACAATAGAGCACGCAAGCATGATAAGGTCATTACGGCGAAACTAAATAAATTCCTTTCCTTGGTCTTACAGATGAGAGGGTGAAGGAAATTCCCAAACCTGAGCCATTATTTTGAGGTGGCAGATCAGAGGAACTGTCACAAATTGGGATGTCATTAAAGGAGTGTTTGGAACAAATTGATAAACTAATCTCTCTCTTTGTCTGTCTGTCTGTAGGTCCATTTGTTCAAGAACTCCTCCTAAACAGTAAAAGCTAGGGCCACCAAATTTGGATACATCTAAACTACATCCCTTTTTCGATAAAGGGGTATAAATTAGATGTATCGAAATTGTAAATGAAACCAGGATTTGAATTTCCTGTGCTTCATTTACATATTAGCGTCCATGGCTTTTTTTTCTGAAAAGCCGCTTTTTGGAAAAAAAAAATGCAGTCAAGATGGGGATCGTTCGAGAGAAATGCTCCGTTTTGAAAGATCCTGTAAAAAATAACAAAAAACCACGGCCGCCATTAGGTAAATAATGCATGGGAAATTCAAATCCTGGCTTAATTTACAATTTTGATATAATTGATTTACATCCCTTTATCGAAAAAGGGATGCAGTTTAGATGTACTCTTTGGTATGCAGCTTCCTCTTCTCCTAACTTAAAGTAATGTCAGGGTTTGCTTATACTAGGACAACCAGAAGACCTGGGGAAAGGACTGTTTTCCCCAAAGTGCAAAGGAAAGGACAACTGTTAGGGATACGATATAAGAGGGTACACTGATGGACCGCAGGGGGGAGCTCTCCTGTAGTGTGTCCACTGGGGGCAGCCATATCACCGTGGGAGTGGCCAGCAAGGCTGAGTCTCCAACATCTTGCCTGCCAACACACCAAGTAGCCCTCCTGCTCCAAATCCTTTCCCTCTACCAGGCCACAGCACCACAGGAGAAGGGAGGGAAAAGAAAAAAGGTGCCTGGTGGCTAGGGGAGAAAAAAGGCTCCTGGTGGAAAATTGCCCTGGTGATTGGAGGGAGGTTGAGAGGAGAGTGTGTGCTTGTGCTGGATGGGACCTCCCCCCCCCCCACCCTGAGGTCATTCTCACCCCAACCCTCACTCTTGCACCCCTCACTCCCAACCTCCTGCACATCTTCCCCACATGCCCTTAATTCTAACACTTCCCCCCCCCCCTTCACACATACACTATTAGCCCCCTGCCCTGAAAAACCTGGGCAATGCTGAGTAAGTCTGTTAGTAAGAAATAAGTCACTAGGACAAGATGAAATTCACCCAAAGTTATGAAAGAACTCAAATGTAAAATTGTAGAACTAACAACTCTGGTTTGTAATGTAGCCTTTAAACCCGCTTCTGTACCAAATGACTGGAATATAGTTAATGTGATGCCAGTTTTTTAAAAGGGCTCTAGAAGTGGTCCTGGCAGTTACAGGCTGGTTAGTCAAACTAGTACCAGGCAATTTGGTTGAAACTATAGTAGAGAACAATTGTCAGATACAAAGAGGAACATAAATTGTTGGGCAAAAGTCAACCTGGTATCTGTAAAGGGAAATCATGCCTCATCAATCTACTAGAATTCTTTGGGAAGGTGGATAAGTGGGTTCCAGTGGATAGTGTAAATTTCTAGAAAGCTTTTTGACAAAGTCCCTTCTCCAAAGTCTCTTAAGCAAAGTAAGCTGGCATGGGATAAGAGGGGAATGTCCTTTTCATGGATTGATAAATGGCTAAAAGATAGGAAACAAAGGAAAGGAATAAATGTTCCTTTTTCATAATGGAGAGAGGTATCTAATGGTGTCCTGCAAGGGTCTGTATTGGCACCAGTCTTATTTAACATATTAATACATGATCTGGAAAAGGGGTAAACAATGAGATGGCAAAATTTGCAGATACAAAACTGCTCAAGATAGTTAACTCCAAAGCAGACTGTGAAGAGCTTCAAAAGATCTTACAAAACTGTGACTGGGCAACAAAATAGCACATGATTTTTAATGTTGATAAATGCAAAGGAATGCACATTGGAAAACAATCTCCACTATAGGTATAAAGTGATGAGGACTCAATTAGCTGTTACCACTTGAGAGAGAGATGTTGGGTGTCATTGTGGATAGTTCTCTGAAAACATCCACTAAATGTGCAGCAGCAGTCAATAAGGCAAATAGGATGTTAGGAAACATTAAGAAAGGGGTAGAAAATAAGACAGCGAATTTTACTACCTCTTTATAAATCCTTGAATACATCTTGAATACTGCATGCAGATGTGGTCACTTCATCTCAAAAAGATACCTTGTCATTGGAAAAGATTCAGAGAAGGGCAACAAAAATGATTAGGAGTATGGAACGGTTGCCATATAAGAAGAGAGTAGTAAGACTGGGACTTTTTACCATGGAAAAGAGATTACAAGAATTGTATGATTGATGTCTGGAAAAACATGACTGGTGTGGAGAAAGTGAGGAGTTATTTACTCCTTCCCATAACATAAGAACTAGGGCACACCAAATGAATAGGTAGCAGGTTTAAAACAAAAGGAAGTATTTTCATCTCACAACACACAGTTAACCTGTAGAACTCCTTGCCAGAGGATGCGGTGAAGTCCAAGACTTTAACAGGGGTTAAAGAACTAAATACATTAATGGAGAATAGGTCCATCAATGGCAATTGGAGTATGGCTGTTCTTGCGGTGTAGATAATACCCTGAACTTTTGACTTCATTTGGAGCTAATGCCTTACTGTTCTTATGGCTAGTATCAAAAGAGACACGTGCTGAAACTGTAGTGCTGGAAAGGTATTTCCACACTTTCTGGTAATCCTTCAAATTAAAAAAAAAAGGGGGGGGAAAGCCATTGTAACAGGGATGATTGGTTATTTAAAGAGAACTTAAGCATTCATTCATATTGTGGAAAGGTGAGTCATTTAGTACGTAGAATCATATAATACTAGAAGTGGAAGGGACCTCAAGAAGTCAAGTCCCAGTCCCCGGCCCTTACGGAATCTAGCTGATATTCTGTTTTGTGTTGTGTGAGACTTCAAATGTAAATTCTTCTTGTGCAGTTTGTACTGTTGCATTTGTATGTAAAGACAGGCTCTCCTGTGTTAAGAGATTCCTCTGCTTGCCAGCTGTGGAAGAATGGCTTCAAGAAATTTTCCAGTGCCATTGCCTGGATTGAAAAGTGTGAAACAATAAAATACAGTTCAGTTTACATCTCTGCTTTGCTTTTGATGGAATTACATTAATGGACAAGCCAGCAAAAGGAAATACATTTCTATTCTTTCTTTACTGAAAATTGAGTTTCACAATTTTAATTACAGATATGCCCAATAAAAGCAAAGAAAACATTTAACATTAGCCATTCTGTGCAATGTTTTATTTTTCTGAACATGTAATTATTCTTTTCCAAAGTAAAATTTAAATACTTTTAAGCTGGTTCAGTTTAAACTGCTTGAGCACATGAAATCATTTTCATGGAGACAGGAATCACTCTCCTACAGGCATTGCTGCACATTTGGAAAAAAAGCTAGTTTTCACGGACATACTGTATTACTAAAAAATTAAACTAGGTATTTATAAAGCACAATGTGTGTATGACATCTACAGTGGAAATCATTCCCCTATAGAGTTTACATTCTGAGAGCTGATTTTCTACCAATAAAACACTTTATCCAAGTCCTGATATCATATTCAATCTATTTTTTTAAATTAACAAATTGCATAAACTCATTTTCTACTCCTAGGCAATTTTGCCTTTAATGAAGAGTTTTTATAACTTCTGTTTGGTTACTGAGAATTATTTTTCAAACAGGAAATAATATGCTCCACATGCTAAATCCATTTCACTTTGGCTGCTAGCGTTTTTCCATCTTCACAGGTAAATTAATGCTAGGGAGAGTGAAAGAAATAGTCTACAGCAGCCTGGGGCAGTTAAAGCTGCTCAGTAGTGCCACTGTTTCTTTATATTTCCTGTATCTTATCTATAAAAGTAGTTCTTGATTTCCCCCTTCCCTCCCCCCATAGTGGGAGTCTGTTTCCATTGATATATATTGCTCTTCCAAGACCCTGGAGCCTCTACATACACTCCAACCTCAGAAAAAATACCGTTTACCAAAGAGATAGGGATGGAGAGAGAGACCACATGGCCTCTTTCTGTCCAAAAACGTTATTGTTATTGAAATAGCATAATGAATTATTTTGATACTTAGTTTCATTGTGTCAATGTCACAAGTGTTCACTGCCTTCCGATACAGAGTGCACGTCCTTACGCAATACTTGAAAAGTAGGAACAATCACTACATGAAATAGATTAGATATATACATTTAAAAACCACTATCACCTAGCCTCCTCTGTCAGCTACAGCACAGTTGATGCCTTGTGTTGTCTCACTTATGTCTTTTTTTCCATAGCCATATGATGGGTGTTCATGTATCTTCTCTTGGTTTAATTTATGTTGGTGAGAAAGAGCTTTTAAGCTCTGCAGAAGTCTTCGGGTCTCTCTCCTTTCTCCTCTCTTCACACCCCCCCCCCCTCCCCGAGTTTGTTCTGGTGGAACAGCCTAACTGACTAGGTCCATGCAGTCATTCTCATTCAGGTCAGTATTGAAGACCACCTCCTATCTGGTCATCGCGAATAGTGTGTACAGACCCTCTCTGCATAAACCCTGACCCTTATAGCGCTACAAAGTAATAGACCACCTCCTAGGAGACTTTAAAAATACTCCGAGTAAGAATTCGAAAGATGATCCAGCAGACCGCACTGAGAAGGGCATGAGCGGTAGAACTGGTAAGTGGGCTACAACCCAGGGCCAGAGCAGGCTTATGAAAAGATCTGGTAGAGCTGAGCTGCTCTTGTTGCCCCGCCTGGCTCCACCAGGTTGTGCTGCTGCAATGGAGGTGTCGGTTGAATACAGCTTGGGGTGTGATGTGGGGGGCAGCATTTCGCCTTTAGGTGTCAGCGATCATTCAGGGGAATGAAACCGCTGCTCTCCATGGGCTTGTGCGGGTTTATAAAGCCACCCCGATTGTTTTCGCGGTCTGCGGTTGAAATCAACCCTTCCTCCTTCCCGGAACTCAGTGGCTATAGGGGATGGTGAGCTGCTTTTTAGCAACAATCTCTGTACCACTGCCCCTGCAACCCAGCCTTTCACATCCTGGGCTGACAATCTGCCTGCCTCCCTCTTTCCTTTCCCGTGTCCCTACGGGGAGGAGGAGCATCCCCAGCCTTCCCTGGGCGGACCCCGGGAGCCGAGTTCCCCCCACGCCTGCGCCTCTCGCCTCTGTCTCAATAGGGTCACCAGCCCCCTTTTTCCTTCCTTCCTTCCCCGCTGCTGCTGCTGCGGGCGGCCCGGGGCCAGGCGCTGGAGCCGGGCTGTGGCTCGTTCTCGCGACACTTCCCGCCGAGCCGCTGATTGCGGCGGCAGCTGCAGCCAGGCAGACCCAGCGCCTCGGCTTCCCCCTTGCCCGGCTGCACACGCGGAGCCCCAGCGGCCGGGGGGTGTCGCCGCCCATCCGAGCCTGCAGCCGGCGCCCAGGGGAGGCAGCAGCAGCCGCCGGGACCGGGTCGCTTGCGGAAGCTGCGTTGTCTCCTCCCGGTCCCGTTTGGATGCTGCGGAGCCGCTAGCGAGCCCGGCTCGGCTTCTCCCCAGCGGCTTCGCCTCGCTCCCGTCCCCGCGGCTGCTCAAGCCTCCTCAAACTTTGAACCTGCCCCCGCTGGCGGGCAGAGCCCGGCTCCACACCCATGGGTGAGTGAGGGCGCGGGAGCTCCCGGGGGCGGCTCCTCTCGCTGCAGGACGCGCCGGGCAGGGGCAGGGGGCTGCTGCCTCCTGCGGTGCTGGAGGGGCTCGGGCTTGCCCAGGCGTCTGCTGCCTTTCCGACCCCTGCCCCCTGCTTTTTCGGTGCAGCCCTGGGCATGGGGGCAAGAGGGAGGCAGGTTCCCCTGGGGCGGGTGGCTGGTGCTTGCAGGCAGCTGGGCTGACACGTTTGCAGTTCCTCCCGGGGACCAGCTGGCTTGCGGGGGCAGCGCAGCAGCGAGAGGCTGGAGGACGAAGTAGCGGGGAGCCGGGGCCCGCCGGAGCCTCGCGGGCTGCGCTTTTCCTGCCGAGGCGGCCGGGCGGTTGCCGCTTGCTCCTTGCGAGGCAGGAAAGCCGAGAGGCCTGCTCGGCTCTGACCTGCCCCCGGCTGTGCGGGGCCGCACAGGCTCCTGACGTTGCTCTCGTAGCTCCACCGAGCCGCCCCGCCAGGCAGCTCACCAGGGTGGGGCTGCGACCCACTGTGAGCTTCCCCCCTCGCAGCCTGCCTTGGGAAGCCCCCGAGGAGCGCAGGCTGGAAGGGTGGCGCTCGTGCACATAGGGGCTTGCGAACCTAGTGCAGCCAGCCGGGCGCAAGCTGCCCGGGAAGGGGGAAGGAGGCAGGCGCACGGCTGGCCTGGGGTGGGCTCTGTACCTTGGATAGCAAGGCGCGCGGCAGCTGGTGGAAAGCGAGACTTAGGGTTATTCATGCTGCTCCGTTTGTAGGTGTCAGGAAAAGCCCCGTATTTGGGGGGGAGGGTGTCTCGAAGGCGCCGCTGCTGTGCTCCGGAGAGCCCGGGGTGAATTGTCCTTTTATGCTGAGCGTGGCGCTCAAGAGAGGCGGGGGCGACAGCAGTGCCAGGCTCCGGCTGGCTTGGAGGCGCACACATGGGCCACAGCCTGCTGGAGCCTGAACGGAGCCAGACGCTGTTGTAGCCATCAAATATGTTGAGCGGTGTGTGTGTCACACGCATACACGTTTCTAGATTGGGGAGGGATTCGTGAAAGAAGGCAGCAAAAGAGCCCCCATGGTGTGTTATAGATACCCAGTGTATGCGCACAAACTCTTGCACGTGAGGATTAAGTGTAGGACCAGTGGATTGAGCTAGGGGAAGCGGCCAAGTGTACTTGAAAAGCTAGCTTTTAAGTTCTTTTCTCTGTTGTACTGCCGCCCCATTTTCTGTACAATGAAGGCAAAAAAGCAGTATCCTGTCAATTACAGTGAATAAATTTAGTGGCTTATGTAAGCAAGCATACTTCAAATTTCTATATCTGTAGTGATACTTGATGACTTGTTTGAGAATCAACAAATCTCTACTGCTGCCTGACATGTTAGAGGGATATTTATGACAATACATGTAACTACTGTAATGCACGAAGATACACAAAATTAACCACCAGCTTTTTGCTGTTGAACTTCAGTTAGTTCTACAGTCCAAAATGAAGTGTGTTCAGTCTCGGGGATGGATTCAGTTGCCTTGATTTGAATTTAGTTGCTAGTTGACAGTAGGCCAACATCCTAGAATAACACACTTAATTGATGTGTTTTAGAAGGCAATGTGGGATTAGATCATTGCTGTTAATGTTCAGGGAACATTCATCTCCCTTTCTGTTCAGGAGTAGGGTTGCACTCCCCATCTGCGATGTGTCTTTAATATGGTGCTTGATGTAATTGAGATTTCTTTTTTTAAAGAATGGATAAGCAGAGCTGTCTCTTGGGTGTAATGTTCATTCTTGTGGTGTAACAAATGAACTTGGACCAAAATATGTAACAAAATTAATTACGCTATTTTATTAGGTGGATGTAATCAAATCCCATGCTTCACAGCCTTAGCCAGCCATCTGTTGGGGCCAGGCAGGATTCCTTCCCTGTCCCCCATCTTGTAGAATCCATGAAGTATTAGAGATTGGCCAGGGAAGGAGCTGGGGTACCCCATGGATTGGATCAGTGCCCTGAGGCCCTTAGTGCCTTATTGATGCCTGGCTGGTATGTCTTGCTCATATGTTCAGGGTCTTATTGATTTTCAATCTGATGGGAGTTTTTCTTCCATTCAGGTTGGCAGAGATATTGAGGGTTTTGTTTTTGTTTTGCCTTCCTCTGCAATATGGGGTGTGGCTCACCTGCTTGGCTCATCTGGGCATATCTCACCTAATCAGTCTCCTGCCCTTGCAAAGGCCTCCGTCATTGGTGACACCTCCTTCTCTCTTTTAGTTTGCTTATGGAAGGGGTATGGAACCTCAGACCTGGAGGGGGGCAGATCCAGCCCCCAAGGTTCAGCATTCTATTAGCCTGGACCCCCCCACCCTCCATCCCCCCGGCTCTGGTGTGGGAGGGGAATGTGGTGAGTGTCTTTCCCCTTCTCAGTTGGGGAACATGGCAGTGAGGGTTCTTCCCCCCTCCCCTTCTTTTCACTTGGGTGTAGCCTCCAACTGATTTTTAATGTGGGTCAGTGGTCCTGGGCCCAAAAAAGGCTTCCCACCCCTGCCTTATTTTTGTAATAGTTTACATTTAACACAGTACAGTACAGTATTTGCTTTTTTTTTTAAATGGTCTCTACTGCTTACTGATTATGTATTTCCCGTTCCAAATGAGATGTGTGGTTGACTGTCAGTTCGTAACTTTGGTACACCTAACTCTGAGGTTCTACTGTGTCTATATATTAATAAATAAACCCCAAAACTGTGAATCTTGTCATAAATGATTAAAAACAAACTTGACTGACACTTTTTTAAATCTTCTGTGTTTTTGAAAACCTGCATATGGGTCCCATCTTACATCCCCCTCTAATATGTCCCACACTGGGCTCATTTGTGTATGTCTGTGCTCAGTAAATAAAACGACTCCTTCCCCAGCCCTTCCCTCTGCACACATGAAAAAACATGTTAAGATCATAAAGTGAAGAAGTGCTGAGAAGTTAGGAAATGTTAGAATTAAAGTTCTTCAAGCAATAGTACATGTCCATTTCACTCTAGGTATGTGCTCACCCCATGCACCAAAGCTGTGGGGGGGAGGGAGTGGAGTACCTGTCTGGGTGGCACATACACCTTTGCATGCTTATGCTGATAGCCAATGGCATAAAAGGGTGGGGTTGCCATCCTTCCCTTGATTCCTTCTCCCCACCTATGGTAGGTAGTTAGCACCTGCGTGTGTCACACTAAGTAGTAGTTAGTTTAGATGTTTTTATTTTACACATTTGGACTTAATGGTGTCATCAACACTGAGTAGTGGGGCATGCCTACATTCCAAAGGTGTAAGTATCTGTTGTTTAATGTGTTTGGAAGGGGGTATGTTTGAGAGCCGTGTCCAGTCTCCAGGGGATTCAAGGCTAGGACCAAGAAATATGGAGAGATGAAAAGTCTGAGGTGTAGTCATGTTAAGTCTGTAACTTGGAGGGGAGAGGGAGGGAAGGATAGTTCTGTGGCACCTCAGAGATTTAACAAAAATATACATAAAGTATGAGAAGTAGGTTTTGCCCACAAAAACCCATGATATTCTCTCTCTCATATAAATTTTATATATCTATTTGTCTGTATGCATAACATTTATCTTTGTTAGTCTCTAAGGTGCCACAGGATTACTTGTTTCTGTGGAGATGAGGCTTTGATACTTGTTGGTGGATGCAGTTTTACGTACTTCCTCAGTGGGTATGAACTGTACCTCAGAGTGCATCTCTGGACATTGGTGGGATTCAGAGAGGAGGCATCATTCTCCATCTCCAATGCCATGCAAAGAACAGAAAAAGCTGGATTGAGACCTGCTTTGCCTTTCAGTACTTGACTAGTCAGTGATACAGGAGGCAGAGTTTATGGGTACCAGCTACTTCTTCATGAGCACCAGTACTCATCCTCCGCATCGTGTCACTTAATTCCAGCTTCAAGGTAGCAAATGTTGAAACCCATGACTGCCGAGGCCTATGTTCCTATACAAAGTAAATCTTTGATACTGTCTCTGCTAAAACACTGGTGTGTCCCCTGTTATGATTTCAGGGTAATTGGACCTGTATTCCTTGTCCAAAGTTCTTCAAGGTTGCCCGTTTCAGGTCCCCTCTCTTAGGCAGAGATCTGCTTCTCCCTCCCCTCTTGCTCCCAGGAAATTTTAAAAGTTCCCTGGACTTAAACTGTTTCTTCTTCAGCAAGCCAGGTGCCTAAACAAGCCAATTGTAATGTTCTGCTTCTCTCCAAGACTACAACTAGTGTTTGCTGCAATTGTATGTTACCACACAGCTCTTTTTTTTTTGTTTGTTTTTGTTTTAAACACTTTTATTCCTAAGGTAAAAGCATAACACAGAAAACATATTAAATAACTGCAACTACTTGCATCCTGGAAAGCCTACTGGAAGTCCTCTCCAGCTCCAGTCAGTGGCTGGATTTTTCCCATGGTTACAAGTTCATGCCTCTTAGATTGAAAATAAAGGCTGGGCAGATCAGCCTTTTCTTTATGAAGTCTGGGCCTTTGATCTCGGCATCCTGTAATAAGTAATGAGCAGGCAATCACCGTCCTCCATAAGGTGGAGCTTCTAAAGTGTAGGTCAGCAACCTTTTCAAACGAAAGAGCCAAACTACATCAAAAATCAGAACAGGTGTCCAGCAAAGAGCCGTATAAGAATGTCCATTTGCATGATTGAAAATATACAACTTAATATTATTAATTGACATGATTAAGAATAGCATAAATGAAGCACTGTACTCACAGACTTTAATAGGACTTCTGCTGCTGCATCTTTTCACACATTTCTTTGAGGTTTACATCATAACTTGTCATTCAGGTTCATGCACGTGTAACCCCCTTTTTCCTCCCTGGGTTACTCAGGAGCAGGTCACACTCAGCAGTTTGCCTGGGCGCCTGATGGTTTTAACCCAGAAAGAGATCCTGAGCACTCCAGTGGTGATGGTGTTTAGTTGGGGAAATCCCTATCCACCCCCTTGCTGAAGTCCCTTGCTAGCAATGAATGTTGGAATTGGTCCTGCCTAGAGCAGGGGGCTGGACTTGATGACCTTCTGAGGTCTCTTCCAGTTCTATGATTCTATGAATGAATAATGGCAGTGCCTCCACCTGGCTGGCCTTGTACACACTCACTGGAGTGCCTTGAGAGCCTCCAGGAATATACTCATTCCAGCTATAATCTGGATCTAATTCCAGAACAACACTACAAATCATATACATCTAATAGATTACATTAAAATAAACAATCTTTACTTAACTTAAATAAACCGGGTTTAACAGATTAATAGTGAATAGCATTAACAAAGTGCACAACAATAATTGGAACTTATATATCTAGCAATATTGATCCCACCCCAGAGGATGCACACCCCTGGACTCAAGAGTCCCAGACTCTTGCTAGCATGGGTGCACTTGAAGAACTGCAGCTGTAATGGAGATTCTCTGTCGGCAGTGTGTATGAGGGTCCAAGCTAGGCAGCAGCTCTGTCCCAGGCAGCACTTTACCAAAAAGGTCCAATCACTTACAGCCTCATGCTGTGCCTATCAGAAGCAGCCTGCTACATCCCAGTCCCATAGACATCTAGTCCCAGTCTGTAGCTGCACTCTAACAGCCCCTGGGCTGGATCAAACTCCTCCACAGCAGTCTGGCTCTCCTTCTGTTCCAAACTCCAAAGGCAGAGTCCCAGACTGCTAGGCCTCTCTTTTCATGCACATGGAGAGCCTCTGATCTTCCACACAAGAGTAGCTTCCTTCCTGTTTCTCCCAAGGGCTCATGGGAATTGTAGTCTGTGAGGCTGGATTGCGGCACACTTTCCAGAAAATAAGAAAAGGCACCTTTAGTAAAGGGACTACACGCGCATTTATTTAAGCTACGTGAGTACATGGTTTTTAAAATATTGAATTAATTTTTCATTTGAATTTTAAAAGTTGCATGCATTTTGGGAGTGACGAGAGCCATATCTGGTTCCATACTGAGCTATATTTGGCTCTGGAACTTTGGGAGTGTGTTCAGTGCAAATGGAATCATGGAGATTTTTAGATGCTAGACTTTAGCCACTCTGAGTGTGTGCAAACTATGATTTTTTTTTTATATTAAGAGACTGGCAACTTGGACAAATTAAGCAGATGTTCATGAGAAGGTAAAAGCACATCTCTGGCAAACATCGGGTCTCTGCAACAAAGCATGGAGTACTAAAGTTTCTCAGTGAAATGGTTAAGAATTTTTGTTTAATATGGGCATAGCATATATTTCCTAATATTATCTAGTTTAGAAATGATTGGAAAATGTTAAGATGAAACTCCTTCAGCCCGCTCCTCAGTATATTTTTATATTAAAATCTCCCATAACACTTTTTAAAAAACTTGGTCCGCTTCCTAATTTCTAGTATTGTTTTTTCTGTAACTAGGTACTATCTTGCTTCCATTGAAAAAATTGTGAGATTGACTGTTGACAAGTCCAGATGAACTAGAGTGGTTCAAAGAAGCATTTCTAGTTTGGTACATCACATCCTGTATACCATTTGTGAACGCCTTTCACTGTATGAGTTCGTCATGTTGTTTTCATAAACTGTAGTAAGCATGGTGATGTATTTAAAGATTAAGTGCATAGATCTACTGGAACTACTTCATAAAAATCACAAATTGACTAGCTTCTCTTTTCTCCCAGGAAATTACAAACCTCACAAATGCCTGTTTTAGGTTGCATGCCTACTGATTATATTTTAAACAATACAAGACATACGTAGAGATTCTGAAATTAAGATATAAAATTGTACATTTTTAGTTAATCTTTTGGGACCACATAAGTGTGATTTTTGAGAATTATTTCTAATTGCACAACTTTTTTTGTAATGCCAGAATGTTCCCTCTGGAATATCACTTCACTTCTTCCTGCCTCCCCCACTGTTGTTACAGGGTTATATATTAACCTTTGCTTCAGAGTCAGTAAGTGAGAGAGAAGATTTTCTGCAGATGTGCTGTGGGTAAAACAGCTGCATTCTTATTGGCCCATATACCAGACAAAGATGCATAATTGGGAAATTGTGGGGTGGTGGTTAGTATTTCATTGAGCCCTTCTGGACATCATAAGGAATCCTTCTCTATTCAGAGTTAGAAAAAAATTATGCCTTAATTAAAATGTTTTCCCCTTTTTGCCAACAATAAACATCCTTCTCTTATTACCAGTGGTGGTCATATAAATATTCCTATACTGTTTATGAAGTTTAAGATTTCTGCTAATCATGATTATTTAAGAAGGCATTTAAATGTATTTTGTAACCATTATTTCCTGGTTATTTTGAGTTAAGCAGGGTAACATTTCTAAAAGGTGTGTGCTGGAATTCATATAGCAGACCAGCATTGACCTTATGGATAAGACATTGGCTCTGACTGCCTCTACTTAATGGGGCCATGTGTACAGTGAGGGAAGGAGGAGTTACAGTTGTATGTAATAAGCAGCTGAACTTCCATCTCCAATATTAAGGTGTATTTGTGCCCTGGTAGATGTGAAGGAGGTAGAAAAAATTAGAGATAATTTCATTTGCTCTGTGCCAGTTTTTAGATCACCGTTTACTCTCTTATGGGTTTTTATAGCAGTCCTATCGCTGTGTGTGTAAAATTAGAGTACAAAAATCTGAACCAAGAAAGTGTTTTTTGGGGGGGGGAACATGAATGCAGGCTTTGGGAATTACATACTGTAAGTATTCTGTTGATTTTTTTTTTTTTTAAATAATAATACAGTATGGAGGATGGAGAATGTGAAAATCAGATAATTGCTTCAACTTATGTGAAAGTAATCACAGAGTGTCTGCTTCATACCCAGAGGAGAAAGTTAAAGGCTTTAAGTCTGTGAATATGTGAGAGAGAGAACATATAATATTACAGTTTGGTAGTTCTGAATTTTATTAGTCAATACAGAGTGATTGTTCTTTCCTCCTTATCAATAACACAGATGGGCATGTGTGGAAATGTTGTCTTGGGAATTCCAGTAGCAATAGATACCTACAGGCTGTAAGGCGAAACAAATATTGGTGTTTCAACTCCCCCCCCCCCCCCTAAAATCTGAGTTTGACTTGCTAAAAGAAATGCCCATGATGATATAAGATAACAATGTATTTTCAACAGTTTGGGAAGCAGCACCATTCTAAGTGACACTCACAGTGGAGCTTAAACAGGACTATGTATTTCAGCTACACCAGACTAACACGGCTACATTTCTATCACTATTCTACAGTGGAGCTTGTGTTTCTTTTAGATTCTTTTTTATGAGGAGGAAATAGAAATATTGATTAGAAATCACTGCTGTGATTAAAATTACCTTCTGTAGGTGCAGGGAAGACACAATACAGAAACTTGTATTTCATATGAGAAATTATTGCTTGCATCCACTTATCTATAAATGTCAGTGTAGAAAATTGCATTTTGAGCTCTTTCCTTCAGTTTTACTAGAAATGTTTCAAACGAGAGAATCATAGAATACTGGAACTGGAAGGGACTTCGAGAGGTCATCAGGACTAGTCCCCTTCCCTTATGGCAGGATTGAGCACCATCTAGATCATATCTGACAGATGTCTGTCCAACCTGATCTTAAATATCTCCAATGATGGCAATTCCACAATCTCCCTAGGCAATTTATTCAAGTGCTTAACCACCCTGGCCGGAGGTTTTTCCTAATGTCCAACCGAAACCTACCTTGCTGAAATTTAAATCTGTTGCTTCTTGTCTTATCAGAAGTTAAGGAGAATATTTTTTTTCTCTCTCTTCCTTGTAACAACCTTTTAGATACTTGAGAACTATTATCAAGTCCCCTATAGATCGTCTCTTTTCCAAACTCCTAGTATGTATTAAATAGCAACTCCCTCTAGAGCTGGTGCCTTGATTTATTCCTTCTAGAGAGATGGGATAACAAATATCATTGGGAATTGGCTTCATGGTTTGCAAATCAGGATAGAATAAGGACCATAGAAATATAATCAGCTTTTGTCAGCCACAAAATTAGTGTCTAGTTACTATTGTGGTTCACTAGGATAAATGGAGCATACTGTCCAAGAGATTTGTCTTGTTTGGTTTGTATGTGTTGTTTTTATTTGTCCTATGGTTACCTAGAGCCCAGGAAATCTTGTTCACTAGTTTGCTATTTATTAGCCACTAATGAAATACTGATATCTCAAAAGCATAAATCTGCACTTCTGTTTATTGAAGGAGTTTGTAGTAGTCAGTGCATAGGACTTGTATTTTATATACTGTAAAAAAAATCAACATGAAAACTTCTACTGAACTTTTCAGTCCAGTCATTCTTCATCCTGGATTGTATTCAGTTGCTAATGACAGCATAATTCTTTTTGCATGCTTTACTACTCTTTTCCCATATAGACAAACTTGTTAAAATATTCAGGTAAGGTTAACAAAAGAATTTGAATATAAATATACTGGGGAGTCTTCTGTTTTTGAACTAAGTATACAGTGCAAAAACAACTCCATGAGATTGCATAAACCTTCAGTTCTGGTTTAAATCTGATGTGTAGTCTAGTATGCAGCTGCTGCTGCTTTGCCACTGGCTAGGATAATTTAAAATTCTGATAACTTCACTCGATTTGTATCCATTAGGGATTTGTACAGTGGGGAAAATTCTTCAGATTTAGGGCTTGAAATGAATTAAACCACTGGCTATTGGTAAACTCTTGGGCTGCATATAGACTGGCATGATTTTGCGCAAATACTTTTAACGGAAAAGTTTTTCCGTTAAAAGTATTTGTGCAAGAGAGCATCCACACTGGCATGGATGCTTTTGCGCAAAGCACATCTTTTGTGCAAAAGCATCCGTGCCAGTGTAGACGCTCCCTTGCGCAAAAAAGCTCCGATGGCCATTTTAGCCGTCAGGCTTTCTTGCACAAGAAATTAACTTGCTGTCTACACTGGCCCTCTTGCGCAAGAATACTTGCGCAAGAGGGCTTATCCCTGAGCGGGAGCGTCAGAATATTTGTGCAAGAAGCACTGATTTCTTACATTAGAATGTCAATTTCTTGCACAAATACTCATGGCCAGTGTAGACAGGCGGCAAGATTTTGCGCAAAAGCGGCCGCTTTTGTGCAAAATCTTGCCAGTCTAGATGCAGCCTTGGTCTTTGCATTTAACGTGTCTAGGTGTTTTCCTCCTTATTTCTAAGTCCTTTCTGTGGTATTCATGTTGTTCTCAGGGAATTGCTTGGACTTCAGCTCTTGTGAAGGAAACATAATGGAAATACAGACATTATAATAATCTTACTTAGTTAATGAATGGGGACACTTTTACAAAAAAAATTATCAATATGGAAACTTTTTAAAGATCAGCTGTTTGATTTGTGCCCTAGTTCCTAATTATAAAGCATACTGATTTGTTTTGCAAGGAGAATGTTGACATCTTGTCATAAGATGTTCGCATTTATGTTTAATTTTGCTGAGGTATGAATGTTGAGTGGTTGGGGTGTTTTTTTTTTGGGGGGGGGGGGGGCGGTTTAAAGACCATAGCAACAAATGATTTATGGAGTTTTTTGCCAAACTTTATGTAAACTGGTGACATCTCAAGGCAAGGCTGATCAAGACCATGCTGATGTGCTCAAAAATGGTCTGGTATTCTCTATTAACTTTTTTGTGGGTGTGAAAATGGTCATAGTCTTACAGTTTCTGTAGTATGAAATCTCCAAATATTTTAAAGCTGCAGGCATAAGCAGAAGTTTACCAGCAAGCTAAGGGATGATCTAATCTGAACTTGAGTGCAAGGCTGCTGGGAGGGTTGCAAAAGGGGTAGCCGCCTTAGAGACTGACAATTTAAAAGTGCTTGGGGCTCCTTGTTGTTACCTCTGCAGCAGCTGGAGAGCCAGGTGTATTGCCGCTGGACTTCTGGCAGTGCTGTAAGTGCTGGCTGGGGAAGGCTAGTCCCAGCCCTGCCCTGCCCCTTAAGCCATCTTCTCCCAGGGCCAGGAGCAGACTCTCATCAGTTTTGGTTTTGTAGCCATCAAGTTGCATGGCTACAAGATAAGCCTCACACCTGATTTGTTTGAAGGCCTTGGAGAAAAGTGAAGCTTGCAAACCACAAAAATTCTCTGTTTGGTCTACAAGCTTCCTGACAGAAAATGGCATTTCAGAACCTATGGCACTCTTCATCTTGGGAAGAGAAAATCATGACCTCAACAACCAGCCCACTTCAGGGTTTGACTAAGCTCTCCCCACACCCAAAAAGGCCTCCTAGTAAGAAGCTCTGAACCAAGAAAAGCACTGCCTGCCTCCTTGACTGCAGTTCTAGCTTCTACTCTATTGGTTACGTCTACACTGGCAGTTTCTTGCACAAGAACTGTTTTGCGGAAGAGTTCTTGTGCAAAAACTCTTCCACAAGAGAATGTCTACACTGGCATGTGCTTTTGCGCAAGAGCATCCATGCCAGTGTAGATGCTCTCTTGCGCAAGAAAGCTCTGATGGCTATTTTAACCATAGGGGCTTCTTGCGCAAGAAATTCATGTTTCCTGTCTACACTGGCTTCTTTTGGAAGAGCTCTTGTGCAAGAGGGCTTCTTCCTGAGAGGGAGCATCAGAGTTCTTATGCGAGAAGCCCTGATTTTCTACAGTACAACGGCAGTTTACTTGCGCAAGAACGTGCGGCCAGGGTTGACAGGCGGCATGTTTTTGTGCAAGAGCGGCCATTTTCGCGCAAGAACGTGCCAGTGTAGACACAGCCTATATGATTCCAGGAGACAGTCGAAGAGTTTGTGAATCCCAAACTCTCAATATTTTTTCCTTTTTCTATGTTTCTTTTGTTTTTATTATCTTGAATGTGTCCCAGACCATTTTATTTCCCCAATGGTAATGTATGAAAATGTATGTAAGAGTTACCTGTACATCTACATGGGTAAGGTACAGGAAATAGTTTCACCAGGTTTAAGCAGCTACACACGCACATGCACACACAGTCTCATAAATGTACTTATTAAAGTGTGTTTGAGTCCTAAGGAACTTAAAGCTGTGTGAGCTGTAAACTGCCAAACAAAAGTTAAGCTCATCTGTGTTGCTTAAAAGCCTTTTTTAAAATCTGTTTGATAGATCTGAGGGCAGGAAGGAACACAGAGTAAGGTAAGGAATTTTTTGAAATTTATGGAAGAAGCTTTATAATTGTCTCAGTGGACAGCTATGACATTAGATGATGATGACTAGATTCAGTACCAAGGCAGCAAAATTATAGATGTGAATAACTTAAGCTGGAGTTCATAAACAAATGGACAGTAATCTTCCTAGATCCTTTTTTAGAATTTATAAAGATCAGTTATTTATTGTGTTGATTTTACAGGGCTTAACTCACTTGATGTAATTCAAATCCAATATTGAGATTAACCCGTTGATTCGATTTTGCTTTCATAGTTGTATTGCTTTTATTCAGAGTTCAGTGTTATGTACAGTAACAGTGATATATTTCTCTATTTTTATTTTTGTTTGGTAGCTTTAATAAAATGTATTAAACATAGTCATACTTCTTTCAATAAGCAATTTGGGTCCCGAGTCCTTAATAACTTGGGTGGTAGTTAGCTGGTCAACTTAAGTCTTACCAGCTCTTCCTTGTTGGTTTATAATTCTGGTGTGCTCCCTTCCAGCTGTGGAAGAGATTTGTGATCTGATATGTATGTTCAGCTGAAGGTGTAATATGGGAGAGCATTAACCTTCACTTCCTCTTCCTTGTTTCTGTTGATGAGGTTGCAGAATTACATTCTTGCATCATGTGTGTTATCTTGGACACAGCTGGGGAGACAGTTCTTATTTGTGCAACAAAAAGCCAATGAATGAATAAACTGGGGTATGAAACACTGTTGCTGCTTCCTCTTGTGTTACAACACTTTAAAGTTCAGTCTGGTTCGAATATGCTGTGTGGCAAAGCTCCTACAAAAACTCATTGGGTCCTGTGCTTCCTACAGATTTGCTTGCCTCAGAGACTCCAACAAGACTACTTTTTTATAGTCTTCTGCTCTGACCATGTCACAACTGCAATAGTTTGCTTCCTCTTCTGCTCTGAAGAAAGATCTGCCCTCAATCTGGAGAAGTCTCCAGTACCAGGAAATGGAAGTGATGATAACTCTTTTGCATCTGCAGTTTCTGATATTATTAAATGGCTACAAATAGTATGGGTTGAAAAACTTTTGTGAGTTTTACTTTGCCTGGCCATTTAAAATATTCCAGTTGATCTTTGTTTTCTTTTTGTCTCATACCTGTCAGAATTGTTCTGATTAACTGCCTATGTGCAGTCTATTTTTCTGAAGATGGCATGCTTTTAATGTGAAGTAGCTGTAAACAGGACTTTCTGTTAATCTGATCATTGACGTTTTGACTAATGTTCATGAAAAATTGGGATAAAAGGCTTTAGGGATACCTGTTAAAAAGTCCTGCACTGCTATCTGGCACTTTGTGAGGCTGCAGACTCCAGGCAGTGGTGAGACTTCTAACATTTTGTTCCTAGCATATTATAGTTTTGCTATTTTATGCAAGGAATAAAGGTTTACTAAAACAAACATGGATAGACCGCTTTCTTTGTTCCCATGTTCCATCCCCCAAACATAACCAATAGCTTCCCACCCATTGGCCTCTTAGATACATGTCGACGTACCTATTTCTTGTAGGGAATTACTCTTCCTCTGCTTCCTTACCTCTTCCTTAAACACCTAGAAGCCTTCTTTCCTCTCCCGGGCATCCAACCCTCACTTTCTCCTTCTCAGATACTGCTGAGTGCTTCCTTATTCTGCATATCTTCTATTCCTTTAAGCTCACCTTTCCTTTCCTCTCCCCTCCAACTTTTCTCCATCATTCCATCTCTCCTGTTTTATCCTCAGTAGTCACCCTCCCATATGATCCAGTTGCAACTTCCTAGTTTAGGCTGATCTAGAGGAGTTATAAGTCTGGTTTTTTTTTGTTCCAGCTCTCTGGAGATGCTTGGTACAGGATTCAGCAATTGCAAGGCTAATGCACAATTTCTCCTCAGAATGAATGGGTGGAGGAGGACTTGTAACTTAAGTTGTGTCTCAGAAGTGTGTTGCTGGCCATCCTGATGCTCCATTATTGGGAGAAGGTTTTTGGGAATGAAGTTATGGGTCTTGCATGATGCCTGGCTTGTAATCTATCCCCAAATTACGGACTTTGGCTAAGAATTCCTGGTTCTTTGCCTCTGCAAACTTCATCCCTAGGACAGCTACAGGGTATCTGGTGATCACAGATGCAGACAGAGGCAGTCTCTTAGATAGCTTTGCCCATTTAAGACTTTAATGTTCAGGACCAGCATCTTGAAAATAAATGCTGAACTGCATAGAAAATGCAACATACTGTTCACACTATCTTTTGAATTGTCCTGCTTAGTGAAATTTCCTGAACAATGGGCCAGTTTCCTGGGGGAACTAGCTCCTGAGAGCCTGCAGGGCTTATTGCTGAGGTACAAACATTTGGCAGGACACAAAACTGTTCACTGGCACATTACTTTTAAGTTAAATTACTAGCTGTAGTTTTTATGCCATTTTTCATTTTCCTGACAATCTCTCCCTGCAGAGGCAGAAAATGAGGGCCTCACTTAAATACATTCCCTCTAGGTCCTAGGAACTGTGACTCTGGATAAAGATGGCCCCCAAAGCCGTTTGACTGGAGCACGGGTTTTGGATCCAATTGACCAAGCAATAAGAAGTGTCTAATTCTTAGAAAGTATCTGTAGAAGACTCGAAGTCTTCTGGTTACTTTTCCCTGACAGTTGAAGGCTAGAAACATTTTTCTCAAGGGGAAGGGTAGGAAAATCTAAGCAGACGCTTAGGGAATGGAGAAGCATAGTGGGTAATAAGAGTCTAGTCAAAGCTCTGTTTATATGCTACAGCTGTCAGACTCTGCTGTTAGCGCAAGTGACCCATAACCTTGTATGGTCTTTGGAAACTATTCCAGGCCAGAGACTAAGAGAAGAGACACTCCTCCAGACAGAGGTCCTTCCTTTCAGCACCTAGGACTCTGCCCCCAGACAGTAAGGTGGAAGCAGTGAAAGAATCTGATCAGGTTCTTGCCTTGCTTTGCAGTATAATAGGGCTGCATTCGCCTGATCTTATAGACACTCTGGTGCCACAGAACTTTTTGTTGTTTATTGCATCCCATTGCTGCAGTCATGAGCTGCTCCCGTTCCCTAGATGGTTAATGTTTGTGCTTAGTATTCAGTTCTAACTCTCACACAATAGTTTTCTCTAAAGTAGCAGGCTCTGGCGAAGTCTACAATGGCACTTTTCTGTCTCAGAGGTGTAAAAAACCACCCCCACTCGGAGCACAGCAAGTTACAACACTGCAAAGCACCAGTGTGAGCCAGGCTACAGTGCTGATCTACTCCCCTCATGGGAGTGGTTTGTTTGTATAGTGCCCTGGAAAAGCTCTCTCCCAGTGCTCCTGCCATGACCAGCCACACTTTCCGTTCAAAGTGCTGCCATGGCTGCGCTTTAAACAATTAAGTGTAGACAAAGCCTCTGTAGTTATAACTCTCTGCTGGAGCAGTTACTCTGGGGGAACCTATTATGTCTACAGGCTAGTCTCGTTCATAGTGAAAATTGGTGACAGGCTTTCAAATCTATTATGATTGCATCAGTGTCCCCCTCCCCCCTCCAAGCGGTCTTTCTGTGGAAAAGGACTATAATGCCTCCCTTTTGGGGATTCCATCCATTTGCCTCTGGGCAAGAGCTCACTTTTCTGGGCAACAGTCCTCAAGCTTTAAGCAGAAGACATGAGGCTCTCTAGAAAAGTAAGGTGACTATTTCCCCAGGTGGATTTAGCCTCTAGGAGAATTGTCATCCCCATGAACAAAGTTCTAGGGGGGGGGCCTCTAAGATTTTCCATTCTTGGGTGGGTTGAAATTTGTTATGTGCAACACTGATGTTGGGGTAATGTGTGGACGTGTACCCATCAGTATAAACAAAAAACCTAGATACAAATCTATATCTTAAATAGTCCACAGGTGTGGAAGAAAATATATTAAAACAAGGGATAATTTACAAGGAAGAATGCTTATGATTGTTTAATATGAAATCAAATGCAAATAAAATTAACATTACCCTTGGTTGAAGAAGTGGGTTGTGCCCATGAAAGCTCATGATACTATTGATATATTTTTTAGTTAGTCTAAGGTGCTATCAGACCATTTTTATTTTTTTTTTTACTTAGACTAACACGGCTACCCATCTGAGACCTTTGAGTACAGGTATCATCATCCTTTATAACAGACAGATGCATATTTCAAAGATTGTGCAAATAAGGTTTCATCCTAGGAAACAGCTAGCATCACAACCAGTACTTGCTGCTCCTGACTCATAAGAGCCAGAACTTTACCAGAAATCAAAGATCTGGCCTTAATGCAATGCAGTTTACCATGTGTTAATTAGTAACACAAGATTTTAAAAAATCCTTAAAATCAGAGTTTTAGATATCTGCAACACTCAAATTCTATTAAAATAATCTTTT
The DNA here is from genome assembly GCF_052426305.1 of Pelodiscus sinensis. Classification (NCBI taxonomy): domain Eukaryota; kingdom Metazoa; phylum Chordata; order Testudines; family Trionychidae; genus Pelodiscus; species Pelodiscus sinensis. The sequence goes on from NC_143052.1 coordinate 213,416,521, forward strand.
TCTTTCTTATCTTAAGCCATTAACACGGGGATGGGCAATAATTTTTGATGGGGGGGCCACTCCAAGAACTTGGTAAGTGGTTGAGGGCTGCACTCTTCCATTATATTAATGGAGAAGGTGCAGGGGTCTGGGATGGAGGTTGTATGCAGAAGGGAGTTTGGGGTATGGGATCTGGGAGGGAGTATGGGTGAAGTAGGAGATCGTGACCTCGGGCAAAAGACTGGGATAAGGAAGGGGTGCAGGGAGGGGTTTGTGACCCATGGCAGGAGTGCGGGGGGGGGGGGGGGGAGGGTGCAGGGATTTGGGCTATAACCAGGGATAGCAGATTGAGGTGCAAGGTCTGAGAGGGGGCTGTGACCTGAGGAAGGTTGTAGGAGGGGATGCAGAGTCTCGGAAGGTGTATGGGAGCTGGAGCATGGGTACAGAAGGTTGCATGGAGCAGGAGAGCAGAAAGGGGGCAGAGAGGGAGGGGCTGGAGTTCCAGAGAGAGGCTCTGTCTGGGAGACCATACCTGGCTCCAAGCCAGCAGCCCAGCAGGTTCCTTAGCCAGGGTCTCCCCTTTCCCAGCCGGTCAGCTGATCGGCTCCCTGCCTGCATGGGGAGCTCTGAACCTCTGTGTGGGGCTTAAAAAAGGGCTGTGTAGCTGCATAGGCTTTTCTGGATCTGGCCCTTGAAGCTCAGGGCCCCCCATCCACTGTTGGAGAGCCTGTGCTGGCATTCCAGCCCCTCCCCCCCATTGTCCCACTGTGAGGCTGGGGTGCACAAAATATACTAGGCTGTGCCCATTTAGGATCTAGTGTCTGAGGAGAATGTGGGGGTGAGGGTGGTTTGTGGTTTTTTGTTTTTTTTTTTCTCACTTGCGTGTGGCCGACTGATATTTTTTTTTTTTGGGGGGGGGGGATCAGTGGCCCCAGATCCAAAAAAGATTCCCCACTCTTGTTCTAGGAGATTTGTGTCTTTAGCTCTAGGCACGAGAGCCCCTTTCTGTTCAGCTAGAGAATTTTTAAAAATACATTCCATAAGGGGAGGAGTAGTGTTTTGCAGAGCCACATCAGGTGGGTCCATTGACATTAGGAGCACAGTAAGATCAGGACAAAGTTAATGGCTGACACACACACATTCTTCTGTTATAAACACTATTTTAATAGCATTTACCATTAATTTTCCTTTTTCTCTTAAATGCCAGCCAGTATTTGAATTGGAAAACTAAGGGCATTAAAGATACCATTTAGAACTTTGTCCTTCAAGATTGCCTCTTGAATTCTAAATTTGTCATTTTGAAAGATTTTTAGTACTCAGATTCAACACCTCATCTGATGTGATGATTGGGTTTATTTGCCCCAGATGGGGCTGAAAACTATAAGTAGGTGAGTCTCTATATCCAATAGCAAAAACAATATATTCTTTCAAGTCTGAATAATCAAAGGACAAGCTAGTAGTAAGAATAAAAACAGAAAGCCAGGAAGATTACAAGAGATGTAGCTTCTTTTTTTCTTGTTTTGATTAAAAATAGAATCTCATACTAGTAGGCGTTGTTTGATTAAAAAGCTTTTTCCAGGTATTTGGAGCTTTCACTACTGTTACCTCCATAATTACATCAGGTTATGTTTAGTTAATATTGTTCATGGCTTCCTCATATTTGTCCATTATTATGTCGTGGTTTAAAGGCTAGCAGAAAGCGCTGATGTGAGCGGTAGTTTACTGTTTTATTGGCTCATAAAGGTGAGCTTAAAACTAAATATTGTCCTGCTCTGCTGTAGATTTAGAGATATTAAAAAATTAGTTCCACTTCTGCACTGAAATAGCATGCACAGGGCCTAAAAATCAAGTCTGCATGCAGTTCAGGGAGGTGGGATCAGTTATTGTTTTATCTGGCCTGTAATGAAAGTATTCTTACTGAGTTGTTCCAGATCAGGGCATGCATTGCACTGAGTATTTCTCATGGGTTGGACACACATATACTTGCATAAGAGAAAAGGCAAAAAAGTTGAAGATTATTTCTTTCTATTTAACAAAAAGTCTAAGTCCTGATAGACTCTTTTAACACAAACAGGAATGCAATTGTAATTTTAATCTCTGGTAGTAATAGTAGATTATTATGTCACCCCTGTTTTATCAGTCTGTAACTTCTCAAAATGAAATATTTGATGGAAGATACCTATGCTTAGGTTAAGCTAAAAAGTGATCTAAAATATTTTAGAAAACTGGACAGTCTGTTCAATAGTTTGAGAGAGATGAGGCTGATAAATTTATACTTTTCCTTTTGCAAATGAAAAATAAAATGTGTAACTTTTTCACGTAACTCAAAGGCAGAAAATTGAAAGTGGACATATCAAGAGTGCTTAGGATGTACATTGTCTTGAGACAAGGAGAAATAATTGAATTATAAAGCTGTAAATTATTCAAATTGAGCTCTTGAGTATGTCAGCTACGATTTTTTTCTGCAAAGTAGGGCCTGATGAAGCCTTGCTTCTTGTGATATTGCACTGTACATCCTCTATGTCCAAGCTAAAAGACCCCTGGCCTGCTGCTGTCAGGTTGTTGTTGGGAGACTGGGCAAGTGAGACTGTAGATGCTGTGGGCAAAACTGACATCACAGCTCTCAAGTAAAAGACAATTGCAGAAAAAGTAGTCGTCGTAGAATTTATTTATTTATTTATTTTAAGAAGTAGCCATAAGTTTTGCATATAGCACCTAAGTGCACATTCAGTAAGTAAAAGCAGAAACGGAATGGATGTGTAATTTGGCTGGGTAAGTATCATTTTGCGGAAATGTAAGGACTAGCTGTTGCATTTGATTGCCAAAAAATGTCCAACGTGGGAGATAATGAATGGTTGAACATCAGCTGTTTGCAAACTGCTAGTTGAGTTTGGCCATATGATGCCGACCATTGCTTCTTAACCTGTAGTCCACAGACTCGTGGTGGTTTACAAACTTTCCAATATTTCTAAAGGGTCCGCACTCCATTCTAAATATTTTAGGGGCCTGCAAATGGGAAAAAAAGTGGAAAACCACTGATGTAGACTCATAGACCTTAAGGCTGAAAGAGGATCATGATGGTCATCTAATCTGACTTCTTGCATATCACAGACCAAAGAACTTCCCTCTCTCCTTCCTCTAACAGACCCCTAACTTCTGGCTAAGTTACTGAAGTCCTCGAATCATGTTTTAAAGACTTCAAATTACTGAGCAGCCACCATTTACATTTGTTTAAACTTGCAAGTGATTGCCCCATGCTGCATGTGGACACTCTCTCTCCCTCCCTCCTTCCCCCCGCCCCAGGATCTTTGCTAATTGGACTTGGAAAATTCCTTCCTGACTTCAAACATGGCCATTGACCTTGAGCATGCTGGCAAGATTCATCAGCCAGACTTCTGGGAAAGAAGTCTTTGCATGAAAATAGTCCATCTGTCTATGAATCCCTCCTAGGGGTCGAGCATCTCAAACCCCTACTATAGCACCATTGTCTGAGCCATTTGTTGATCATCATCATCTCACCTCTTCTTTTGTTGTAGGGACAAGTAGCATCCCACTGAAAATCACCTGAGCCTTTCACAGCTTACACATCTGGTCATTTTGATTCTTTTTCCATTCCTTGCATTGCTGCTGCTGCTTCTATAGCTGTCATAGACTTTTTACTTAAGCTCTAGTCAAGGACAGGAAGACATGCCCCCACCTAGTACCCCAAACTGACACTGAGACTCCCCTCTCTTTCAACGTTTTGTCTCCTATGTCCTTGCTCCTGCCATTCAAAAGGTAATTTTTCCAAGTTTTTTCAGTAAGTCTTTAGGTTTGATGATGCCTTGAATAACAATGCAACTCTTGTTCCTCAAATAAATAAATACATCTCTCTTATATCTAAAGGAAAAGCACAATTTTGTGTAGCTTATGTCCTTTATTAACTTCAAGTTGCTTGGGATAGGAGTTGGACACTCCTTAAGTAGTTCCCAGCAGGTTTTATATGAATACATTTATTCCTGGTTGCATCAGAGTTGTTTAATCTTTACTCTTAAGGGTTAGTTACAGTCTATTTCACTTTCATTATTATTTTCAGGTTGAGCTGTACAAACATTCCTCTTCAGGGGCTAGCAAAATTTTAAAACTCCAGCATTGAAATCCTGGCTCTGTTGACATCAGTAAGAAAATTTCTATTGACTTCACCATGGCCACAATTTTACCCTTCAGTGTGTTCCTTTGCACCTGGTGTATCCTCTCCTGTTTCCTCTGTGCAACTAGTGGAATGTGGTAACCTACATGAGGAAAAATGAAGTTTAAAAGAAGCAACTTTTAAAACTGATTTTCCTTCTAAAACTTCTTGAAGGTTTGGAGAGGTTTAGAGTAAGTGGCTGTAAAACTCAGACTGCAGAGTTACAGGTTATGTGCACTGGGTCAACTGAAATATTTTTCAGGTCCTGCTTATGGAGACAGGAAAGCTTGAAACACCTGCTGTATTTGGAAGATGCACTTCAGTTTTCATTACTGAACCAAAAATCAAGCTCTGTCATTGGCAGTAGCCTGGTTCTAGATATGAGTGCATTAGGCAGAAGGACCACTTACTAGAGCAGCTGTTTTCCCCTTTGGAGAAAGGATGAATACAGGCATTTATCAGCCTTCCAGACAAATGAATGCTATTGTGATTCTATAGTCTCTAAAGGATTAAAGGCTTGGCATGGCACATCTGTAAACGCTGTTAGATCTAATGTGGAATACGAGGAAATCTCCACCAATATGGGTCTAACTGCTACAAGTTGGAACTAATGTGGCTTTGTCCTGTTTCCTAGCTTATTTTTAAAGTTTTGTATTGACTTGTCTTGTGATCACATGATGTAATACATATTGGCTTTAATTTGGTATTGATATGTCTGTGACTAATTCAAAGGTCTGGTGGGCGGGGAAGGCGAAACTACTTATAGAGTCCATTCAACAAGATATCATTTAACAAATGTTAGTGCATTTTTCTCTCTGTCTCTGTCTCTGTCTCTGTCTCTGTCTCTGTCTCTGTCTCTGTCTCTGTCTCTCTCTCTCTCTCTCTCTCTCTCTCTCTCTCTCTAACTTTGAATGTGGGAGCCTAATGAGATCCTTCACAGCACACGGAGTTTCCTTCAGGTGTAAACTAATTTGTGTAATTCTTTATTTCCATAATTAGAAATCCTAGACCTGTGTGATGGATTATGATTGTAGTAAATCTGTGGCTAAGGGCAATCCTGGAACTGTAAAATATTCTACCTATCCTACAAAGAGAGAGATTTTGCTAGGGGCAGGGTCAGCACAGTTTCTCAGATCTCACTGCTGTTGCTAACTCTACCAACCTGTTCTCTTGGTACATGATCATACTCTGCCTTCTCCAGGTCCATAATGACCATACCAACTTGCTGTTTTCTCTGAACTTCTCCATGAGAATTGTAGCAGAAGTGTAACATCAGCTGTTCTCCTTCCCATACTGATCCTTCCAAACTTGAACTGTTCCAGGTGGATGCTTTTCAATACCTTCTCTGGTAGAATCCTAAAATACTACAACTGGAAAGAATCTCGAGAGATCATCTAGTCCAGTCCCCTTCCCTCATGACAGGACCAAGCACCTTCTGATCATCCCTGATAGATGTCTGTCCAACCTGCTCTTTAATATCTCCAGTGATGGCAATTCCACAGCCTCCCTACGCAACTTATTCCAGTGTTTAACCACCCTGGTATTAAGGATGTTTTTCCAATGTCCAGCCTAACAGCCTCTCTTGCTGCAATTTAAGCCCATTGCTTCTTGTCCTATCAGATCTTAAGAAGAACAATTTTTCTTCCTCCTTATAAAAACTCTTTTAGGTACTTGAAAGCAGCTATTGTGTTCCTTCTGTCTTCTCTGTTCCAAACTAAACAAATCCAATTCTTTCAATCTCCCCTCATAGCTGTTGTTCTCTGGACCTTTAATCATTCTTGTTGCTCTTCTCTGGACCCTCTCCAATTTCTCCACATCTTTCTTGAAATGTTGAGCCCAGAACGGGACACAGCGCTCCAGTTCAGACCTAATTAGCGCAGAGTAGAGGGGAAGAATTACTTCTTGTGTCTTGCTCAAAACACCGAGAATGATGTTTGCTTTTTTTGCAACAGTGTCACACTGACTCATATTTAGCTTGTGTTCCACTTTGACATCCTAGATCATCCCTTTCATGCTTCCCTACCATGTGACATGAGCTTATCTGGATGATAATTAGCATGTAGTGTAATAGCCCTTTTATGTTTAAAATGTTTATTTGCAATATTTTTAACATTTATGCTCATAAACATTCAAATTGCTGAATGCAAAATTGTCTTAAAAATATTCACTTTGGGATTAGGACCTTATCTAACAAGTTGCAGTGCAGGTTGAAAACCGCTTATAAACTGTGTTGTGAAGTGCTGACACTTTTAGCTATTCTGCAACTGATACATGAAGTTTTTGTTTATAGCCATGCTATAATTATTGTGTACCAAAATATATTTTTAAGGAAACTAATTTTTAAATGACTGAATAGTTCATGATAACTAGTAAAAATTACTTAATATTTAAAAATACAAGCCCAGTTAGAATCATTGGGTTGTCTTACTGAGATTTATGGGCAACATTACGTGCTAATAATTTCACTGTTGTGATTAGTTACAAAAATACAGTTAATTGTGTTGTCATGTGTTGATTACTCAAATATTACCTGTACATTTTAGTTTGAGATTTGAAAGCCATTATTGTCCCTCTGTCAGTTCTGATTTTGTGGTTGTATTGTGCAGCATAAGGGTTTATCAGTTTACATGAAACTTACATGATGCCCAAATTGAACTTTAAATTTCCTGCTTGTCACAGGCAAGCTAAACCGTTTACTGCACACTCTAGTTTCAGGTGACAGTAACTGTGAAATGAGAAATAATGTTGGAATAGAAGGTTGCATGACCATATGGCTTCTGTTACTTCAGTGGAACTTTGCCAAAGACTTGAATACCACTTCCACTATGCTTAGATGCTTCAGATGTCTCCAGAAATTTTGTGATACAGTATTCATTAACATAGTTATTGCTGCATAGTAACAATCTGTGATATTCTTGATACCACATAGTGGTGTGGGTTAAGATAGCACAATTCTGATAGCTTCTCTGAATTTTTATCATGTTGCTAAAGTTCCTTTTACTGTCTTTTTAGGAATTTGTTTCTATTCAATAATGGCAAGAAATAGTGATAGAAAATAACGAGTAGAGGTAATCAATGAGGGAAAATTGCTGTGTAATTATCAACAAAGTCTGGTTTCAAGTGTCTAAATATCTGGAGGTTTGGGGGGGTGTATGTGTGGGAGAGCTGTGATGGCAATAACTTAACCTTGTCTTATTCCGTTACACTGAGCTTCAGAATGTGGAGTATTTTAAATTTATGTGAAAGACTCCTGGTGTCCATAACCGGCATTTAATACTTTGTTTCATGAATCCAAGTAAATAAAACAAGACCTCTGTCCCTGGCATGGCAGTAGTGAGTCGACTGGTGTCCGTCCCTAACAGGACTTTTCATAACTGGGTCTGTTTATATCTCATGGAATTTTTCTGTTACAATTTGGATTGATTGTGATATTACTGGAATGAATAGCAGATCATATTGGGACAGGAATGAACCTCGAGTTTTCAGATCAACATAGCTTGAATTGCTGTGGTGTTTGATTTCATCTCTTCATGTCAATGAAAAAGGCCTATGGGGAAAGTGCACTGCAGCTCAAAGGAAGAAAAAGGATATTGTTTATAAGGGTTAGAATTATGTCTTCTGTTTCTATAGAGGCATCATGTGTATGTTATTTTGAGGTAAAATTTGCCAAAAGTAAGTAGTGCAGTGATGTAGGGCCAGATACTGTATTCCCTAGTGTCACTGAGAAGTTTCCTCTTGTCTTTAGTAGGAGTAGGTTTAGACTAGGGATGTTAAATTTAATCAGCTAATTGAGTAGTTGATGGAATTTCCATCAACTACTTGATTAGTTGATAAGGGGAGAAATTGCAGAGCTGTAGTAGGGTTAACTCCTGGCCCCAGGAGCTAACCTTGCTGTGGCTCTGCCTTTTAAATGTAGTGACAGCCACCTGGCTCTTACTACATTTAAAAGGCAGAGGTGCAGCGGGGGACCGGGTGCGAGCTGGAAATCAGCTGTCCTGGCTCATGCCCGGTCCCCCACTGTGCCTGTCTCCCCTGCCCTTCTGTGGAGACGGTGCTGGGGAGGAGCTGGCTTTTAAGCTGCTGCCCTCCCCTCCCTCCCCCTTCTGACTTTGATAGAGGCAGCAATGGTTGGGGGGAAACAACTAGTCAAGTAGTCCCTCAACTAGCCTCTTACATCACTAGTTTAAATCAGAGTCTCAATGTATAGGTGAGACGATGGTGTAGAGAGGAGGAGTTTATGTTTATTAGGAACTGGGGAAACCTTTGAGATAGAGGTAGCCTATACTGGAAGAATGGGCTCTACCTAAATCAAAACATAATCAGACTGCTGGCACTTAACATTAAATAGGTTGTAGAGCAGTTTTTAAACTAAGGACTGGGGGAAAGCTGACAGGTGTGGGGGAGCACATGGATCGGACAGACATCTATTGGGGAAGTTCTGTTACTAGAGATGCTCTATGTTCTAGTCAGGAGGAGAGGATGGAAGTATGGGTCAGATCAAATGAGACACAATCAAATGAAAAAGAGTCTAACACATCAGGAAATGGAAGACAGATAAATAGTGACAAATTATTAAAGGGCTTATTTGCAAATGCTAGATGTCTAAATAGTGAAATGGGTGAACTGGAGTGCCTAGTTGTAAAGGAGGATATTGATAGGGTTTAAGACCAAAGCAGATTGTGAAGAGCTTCAAAGAGATCTCCCCAAACTAAGTGATTGGGCAACAAAATGGCAAATGAAATGTAATGTTGATAAATGTAAAGTAATGCACATTGGAAAACATAATCATCTATCTATCTATCTATCTATCTATCTATCTATCTATCTATCTAGCTATCTATCTAGCTATCTATCTATCTATACACACACACATACATACACACACACACACACACACAATATGATGGGGACTAATTTGGCTACAACTACTCAAGAGAGAGATGCTTGGAGTCATTGTGGATAGTTCTCTGAAAACATCCACTCAGTGTGCAGCAGCAGTGAAAAAAGCAAATGGAATGTTAGGAGTAATTAAAAAAGGGATATAGAGAATAAAACAGAAAATATCTTATTGCCTCTGTATAAAACCATGGTATGCCCACATCTTGAATATTGCGTACAGATGTGGTTGCCTCATCTCGAAAAAGATATATTGGTATTGGAAAAGGTTCAGAAAAGGGCAACAAAAATGATTAGGGGTTTGGAATGGGTCCCATATGAAGAGCAATTAAAAAGACTTGGACTTCTCAGCTTAGAAAAGAGGAGACTAAGGAAGGATATGATAGAGGTCTATAAAATCATGACTGGTATGGAAAAAATGATTAAGGAAAAGTTATTTACTTATTCCCACAATATAAGAACTAGGGGAAACCAAATGAAATTAATAGGCTACAGGTTTAAAACTGACAAAAGGAAGTTTTTCTTCACATAGTGCACAATCAACCTGTGGAACTCCTTGCCAGAAGATGTGGTGAAGGCTTTTAACTGGGTCAAAAAAAGAGCAAGATAAATTAATGGAGGATAGGTCCATCAACAGTGTCCCTAGCCTCTGTTTCTCTGCAAGTGAGACACAGGGGAGGGATCATGTGAGGATTACCTGTTGTAATCCCTCTCTCTGGGGCATCTGGTATTGGCCACTGTTGGTAGACAGGATATTGGGCTAGATGGACCTTTGGTCTGACCCAGCATGGCCGCTCTTATGTTCATTAATGCATAAGCAAAGCAGAGCTTAGTTCAAAATAGTATGTGAAAGGTTAACCAGTAAGCATTACCCTTAATGGGTGATGCTTACTGGTTCAGGTTAATCAGTGTGGGGCTGGAGCAGCTGCCGGTCTACCATGGGCAGGAGGCTGCTCCAGCCTCACAAGGCTCACCATGGCGAGGGGCTGCTCTGAATGTCTGGAACAGCTTCCATCAGCAGCAGACCTGGGTGCCTCACAGGCAAGGGTTACTCCAGCCTAGCTGCAGTGGGGGGAGGGGCAGCCCTGCTTATGGTTTATAGTTAACTTCACATTTAACTGGTTAACCAGTTACATGGATTTTACATCCCTAGAACCTGCTTAAAATCACTTACAGGTGAAATTAATTCGATCTAATTGTCCATGGGATGCTCTCCTATCTGAAATCATTCTGCAATTTAGGATGCAAGCATCTGTTCCAGAAAAAATCTAGCACAGCAGATCTCCAGTTAAAATCAATGAAAGTCACCTATTAGGATCTAGGCTTAATCCTTTATATTAAAAAAAAAAAAAAAAAAAGTTAGCAGAATGTATTATTCAAAGCCTGTTTTGAAATATGGATGTGAAAATCCTTTAGCATTTTTTTGAAAATGAACTGTGATTTAATAACTGCAACTCGGTCCTATAAATTATAAAGCATCTCTTAGGCTTTTATGTGCTATTTTCGATACACGTAAACTTGGGTGACTTTTTTCAAAATTGTATATTTCATTATTTTGTTATAATGGTTTTCACATTACTTAGATTTAACCTCTTCACCACTTCGTCCCAGAGCTGTGGATTACTCACTTTAAAAAAAATATGTAATTATCTAGTTTCTGTGAAATTTTCTCCCTTGCTGCGCCAGCTGCTATTTTGATCAGGTTATATACATTTGAGAAATAACTTTGGAGTTTCCTAGTAGGATGCAGATTTAAGGAGCATCTGTATCAGTGAGTGAGAAGTTTCCTCAGGAAAGAGGACATACATCTGTGGCTGTAAAGATGTATCTATATAAATGTGAAATAATACTTTAGCTTCCCCAAGCAGCTGCAAAGTCCAAATAACAGCAGTATGGTCCATTTTATTCTGTATTTTGTTTTGAATAGTGCCAGTAAAGTTGAAGTCACTTCAATTTTACACTGCTCCTTGGGAGAGCTGTGGGCACAGAATGAGAAGCAGGAACTGGAATTGTGTGAAGAAAGAGGATTTAAATATAAGGGATATAAGAGTTGTACAATATTGATACACAGTATTTTCACTCTTCTTGTAGCAGCCAGGGAAGGGGGAGGCAGTGCAATTTGAAGAGCCCGTCCTGGGAGTAAACCTAGAGCACTGTTCCGTTCCTGTCTCCCAACCACCCCCTAAAAGGTTCATTCATAGAAACTGAGGGGAGACCTGCTCAACTTAAGAACTGGGGCTAGGAGCGAGTATGAGAGGGTTACATTCTTCACTGTCAGCAAGATGAGGATGGAGGCTACTGGGTTTCCTTAGAAGAGAGCAGAAGAATCTGTCAACCCAAGGGACTGTACACATGGTCAGATCTGGAGGCAGTTGGGCCATGTTACAGCAGTAGGCCTTTTTAAAAGAAGGGCTTGGGCCACATAAGGCCTTGCCCTCACGGAGGAAAATGCGTTGCCTGGACCGAAGTCTGAAAAAATTATCTAGGCCTACAATAGTGACTTAGACCATGAAGTCGTCTGAGCTCCAGCAGTCTCACCAGGGCTTCTGCATGGATACGCGTCCTGATTAACCAACCACTCAGACTGTCACAGGGGAATATTCTAATTTTTCATATTGTTCCTAGATGAATAGGGCTCTTAGTCAGGTGTCTGATTCAAGCTTTCAATGAAAGTAAATTTCTTGTAACAAGTGGTGTTGAACTTCCTCTCACACTATCAGTCTTGTTCTATATTTTATAGGAAGTGGGCCCTTTATGGCCTATGTGGTGGTAGTGGTCTCTGTGTCTGTGTCTCATTTGTTTTGTGGTCCCCATAGACGGGCCAGAGGTTCTCACCAACAGATCTTTCTTCCCAGATCCCTGAAAAGGTGCCACGACTGAGAGGGAATTTATCTTAATGGTTCCCTCTGAAGGCTAGTGATGGGACACTCCATTTGTGGTCTCTCAGGTGGACCAAAGCTGATGAACAAATGCTAACTATCCATTGAACAGAACTGTCCTCTAGATTAGGGATGCTAAATATTGGTTAATTGAATAGTCGAGTAACCTCATGGCATTTTATCAGTTAGTCGACTATTCGATAGTCCCCAGGGGTGGGGCCGGCAGCCACTGTATCAGAGGCAGCAGCATGGGGTGACTGGTGGGAGCTGGTCCATGAGGGGAGCCAGTTTAAAAACCAGCTCCCCTCGCAGAATGGCTTCCTGTTGCCTTGTGCTGCTGCTTCTGAGAGAGGGGCAGCAGTCCTTGTCGAGGCGGTGTTGGAGCTCTTGGACTCGGTGCAAGCCAGAACTGAGCTAGGCTGCCTGCCTGGCTCTTAATATGCTTTGAAATGCAGAGCTGAAATGGGTGTAGGTCCCGGACCCAGCGTGTGCCAGGACGGAGGCAGGCTGCCTGCCCGCTTGGCTCCTAATACATTTTCAATTCAGAGCCACAGCAGGGGGTAGGTCCCAGACATGATGCAAGCCAGGACTGAGCCAGGCTGTTGGCCAGCCTCCTAAAAATGTACTGGCAGGGAGAGGGAAATGCATGTAGTCTATAGCATTAACCTATAAGCTTTTGCTTATTGGTTAATTGGTTAATCCACAATACTATTACCTCCAGAGCTGGCTTTAACAAGCGCGGGGCCTGATTCTGGGGGCGGGGCCCCGCATGCTTGGGAGCCTGTGCATGTGCTGCGCATCCGGGGGGACACTGCGCATGCGCTGCGCGCAGCCCCCTTAGGCGCTGGGCCCCATTCCAGGGAATCGGCCGAATCAGTCTAAAGCCTGCCTTGATTACATCCCTACTCTAGATTTCAGTCTCTGGTGCAGAAGGAGCATTATTTTGTTTGACAAATTCACTGTTATACATTAAAATGGTTTCTTGCTCTTTATGAGTATTTACTGTGGTAAAAGGCTGTGATGTCTGAATCTTGGTAGGACTGGAAATCTTTATTAGTGTGAGAAACTGTTTTTTGTTTTGATTAAAGGTCTCCAGGACGTTCACAAATTTAAGATGTTTTGTGGCCTTTAGCTCTTGACCAAAAGCAACCCTATCATCTAGCAACAGCTAAATGATATCTCTTTGTGTTAATGTAACTCTAGGTGTGTGGGTTGAATTAAGAAACTAGAAAATATTAGGCAATATGTGTACTTAAGTAGAGACACCTCTCCGTGTGTGTATATGTGCATCAGACTTCTTTGAGTTGGGGAAGAGAAACAATAGTCTCTTACCCAGCCTAGTTTAATATAATGTTCGATCTCTTTATAGGTTAGGTGGAATGTTATTGGGATCATCTCACAATCTGTGGTGGTGTTGCCATCTTTTCTGAGCCAGTGGGGGTTTGCTCACCTTCATTTTACATCTGTAATTGATATTTAACTCAAGATGGCCACCTGGGCTTTACATTTTGTAATCTCAATTAACACTTCTTCAGTGGTGCAGTTAAAAAGAGGTGCGGTCAGAGTATGGCCCCTGATCAAGCTGGGTTTCTTGGGTTAAGACAGGAGACTTTCCTCCTCCCTGTCCCAACTTTACCCAGACCTGGCTCCTGAAAGAAGCAGCCAGTAACAGCAAGGTATTGCCCCCTGCTGAGCCCTGATTGACTTTTGCCTGCTTCTAGCCTTTCTAGATGATGGAGGACCAGTTCTTGTTTGTTCTGCAAGTAGCTGGTGCTCTTGGATGGCCTCTTCAGGTAGCTCTTGGAGGGATGAACTGACTTCCCCTTTTCTCGAAAAGGCCATCTGAGGATAGTGTCATGGTAAAATGGCTTCCAGCAGGGAGCAGTAATACACGATTACTAGTATAATAGTATATATTCCTTTTATCTGTGTCAGTTGCCATACTCCTTGACAGTTCACTCTGTATGCTGTGTAAGAGATCATGAGAGTTGTCTGTACGGAAAGGAAATTCATGTAGGTGTTTCTGTTCCTGCTGCTTCAACTTCTTAAGGGGTAAATGTTCAACAGAATGTCCTTGGAGTATGATTTCCCATCAAAGGAGATGTGGCTTCTTGAATGCATTTCTGACATCCCCTCTTCTTTTGATATCTGGTAGAAAAGCCTCTAGAGATAAGAATGTATTGAATGCTATTATAGCGCGCCAAAAACAAACGAAAATTTCCCTCTACCATTGAGTATTGTCTTACTAGTAGCAGAAAAATTATTTCTTTCTATATGGCTTGCCTCTGATATTGGCTTTTTTTAAAAAAATATATTGCCATGGTAAATCAAATATTAAGATACAGTAGACTTCCAACAATCTGGCACCTTTGGGACCTAGGTGGTGCCGGATTATCGGATATGCCGGAGTACCAGGAGGTACTATAAGGAGGCATATTCCCAACCCAATCCCCCTCCCCATTTTATGCTCGGGTCCTGGAGCCGCCGGTACAGCCATGCGTCTCCCTTCAGGCGCTGGGGCACATGTGCTGAGCGGCCGGCTTTTCAATGAGCTGTCCGGGACGCCGTGCGTGACCCAATCCCTCTCCCCTCCCCTTCCCCAGAGCCAAACACCTCCCCTCCCTGCTGTCACCTAATCCCCTTTCTCCCCCAACCTTATGTCCGGGTCCTGAAGCAGCTGCCTGTGGTCAGTGGCCAGCTGCTAGTATGTTTAGGCTGGATGCTGTGTGCACTGGAGACCGTGAATGGAACAGCGCGGGCTGTGAGTGCACATACAGCTCACAGCGGCCCAGCCATGAGAGCAGCTGACCTGAGCAATTCCGGGTTCCAGTTGATGCCGGACTATCAGGAGTGCCGGACAGCTGGATGTTGGACTATTGGAGTTTTACTGTATTTAGAGAAAAAAGATTTGTCCATTCCCTACTAGAGAAATGTAGTGGAGTGATGCAAGAGGCTCTAACAAGAAGTAATGGGATGAGTTTACCAAAGTAAAATTACAAAAACTTCCTGATGGTCAGGGCTGAACAAATAATGCAGTCTACTCGCACGTGGCGAGTAGACTGCAACCTGGAAGAGCCGGGTTCGGGTGATTTGCGCATGTGCAAATTGCTGGACAGCGCGGCTGGCAAGCAGGGCTCGCCGCGGTTCGGTGAGTCCTGCTGATGGTGATATATTAGATTATGGTTGTATTTCCTGAGGGAAGTGGTGAAAGCTGAGGTTTTTAAAATAAGATTAGACAAAGTGCCAGGAAATTTACTGTGGATCTCAATTCCACACTGACCGAGGGTAGAGCTCAGTAATGTTTCAGGGAGTGGAGGGAGAAACTTTCCCCATTTCTAATAGAGCTTATTACTGCCATTATGAATTCCCTAGGCCTGAGAGAGAGAGAGAGACACGGCCTAGATTACAAATATTTGTATTTATAATGTGAGAATCTGAGGGGTTTGTATTTGTGGGACTTTTATTCTTCTGGGAAAATAATAAGGCATACTCCCTCGCATGATTGTAGTGGAGCAGGAACAAGTTTGTGTTTGTTTGCTGACATTTGGTGCAATTGTAATATTTGAATTTCATGTCGTCTTAGGCACATCTTGCAAGTGAACATCAAGTTTTCCTCCTTAGTGAAATCCTAAGAGTATAAGCACATAGCAGAGCATTGCGAGGCTGAGCTTTGCATTTCTGAATCAAGCATTACTTACAGAGAGATTGTTATAGTGAAATTTAGCATCATGCAGAAAATGTAATCAGTGCTTTTGGGGGAAGCAATGATTTGTCTGGCAAACTGGGTTGGTTTTGAATGGTTTTGAACACCATTTCAGAATAGTACTGAAATAAGATAAGTATTTATAAAAATAACATGAAAAAAAGCTATGATCTTTTCCCAGAAATGGATACCAGTTTGTAATGCTGAAATCTGAATAGGTACTTGTGCAGTGACACACATTTTATTTTTGTTAATGAAAGATCAAATAAAATAAATGGATACAAATTGCTGCCTGTCAACCAATCATAAAGGGCTTCTCAAAGGATCTGTCCCCAGCAATACTTGTGACAGCAGCATATCGGTGTTTTTGAAGTCGTTAGGTTAATCGGATGCTATTCCTGTTGCTCAGCAGCTGTTATCAGGTTGTGTTGGTTTTTCTTTTTCATCTCTGAGGACATGAAAACTTTAATCAACCTAACAAAATAAATACTTTTGCCTAACTCTCTGCAACATGTGGTTGTTTCTTTTCTAGTGGAGGCGATAGTGGAGTTTGACTACAAGGCTCAACACGATGATGAGCTGACAATCACAGTTGGTGACATAATCACCAATATCAAGAAAGAAGCTGGAGGATGGTGGGAAGGACAGCTCAAAGGCAGAAGAGGTTTGTTCCCTGACAACTTTGTAAGAGTGAGTACAAAGTGAAATAGTTCTTGCATATTGTACTTATTAGCTTCTATCATTGTTTGATTTAAAAGCAGTCTTTTATCATGCTACTATTTATATTTTTGAATCATATGCATTTGTGTGTGTCTAGTTTAGTTATGATATCATTAAAACAAAGACAAACACACCTTATTCTCTGCTTTTCAGAGGTTATTGCCGCACAGTGGTCTGAAAAACTCAGTTCCTTGTAGGGATGTCCAAGGTTAATCGGTAAGCACCACCATTCCTGAGTGATGCTTACTGGTTACCTGGCAGCCTGTGGGGGTGGAGAGGGGGGAGCTGCTCCAGCCTGGCCAAGCCCACTGCGCAATGCTCCTGCAGCCCTCTGCCTGCTGAGCCCAGCCTGGCTGAAGCAGCCCACGGTGCAGCAGGCCTGTTCAGCCTGGAACAGCCGCTCCCTCCTCTCTCTCCACCTTGTCCACCCCACATTGCAGGAGAGGAGCCACTCCAGCCCAACTGGGCCTTTTACTCTGTGCATGGAGGGGTGGACGACAACATTTAATTGAATAACTGGTTAAATGTAACATGTAAATGATGCAGTGATAGGGTTGCCAGATGGTTTAACAAAAAATACAGAACATACCCTCTCCCTCCTTCCCCCCCCCCCCCAAAAAAAACCCCACTGGGAAAAAATTCTGTTGGGGACAGGGGAGGAAAGGGGGAGACCAAAACTGTTAAGCGCACCAAAAAAAAAAAAAAAAAAAAATTTAAAAGGAGACTGCCCCTTTAAGATGGCTGCCATCTTGGGTGCCATTTTTAAAACCCCACAACTCTGACCCGGAAAGCACAGGGAAGCTGGGAGGGGAATCAGCAGGGGCTGTTTGGGGGGGGGGGGGGGGACAGGAGCAGCTTCACAAGCTGCACTTCTGGGGGACAAGAGCCGCATGTGACTTTCGAGCTGCAGGTTGGCCATGGCTGGTGTATAGGGAGGCATCACGTGGCCAGCTCCCGGGTCTCTGCTGGTCACGTGGGCCAGAGCCATGTGCACTCTGCTCCCACTCCAGGCCGGCGCCCCCCCACTGCCATATGCGACAGGGGAAAATTGTCCCCGCTGGGCTTCCTTCCCAGGGAAACAGGAAAAATGTCTGGTATTTCCTGGTTTGTTTTTTTTTACCGGACGGAGCTTGCAAATACTGGACTGTCCAGGTGAATACTGGACACCTGGCAACCCTATGCACTGATTAAACAGGATTTTACTTCCCTAGTTCCTTGCAGGCCTCAGGCTATTAATAATAGCCTCTCTCACTCTCCTATACACTGTATGTATTTCTAGGTAGGTAAAGTGCATTATGGTGTGGTGTAAAGGCTTTATCAGTTTGTGCTTGCTATAGACACGTTATTGACAAATAGTGAAGCCATGGGTGAGTTGTGCAGATTTTTTCCAAACAAATATGTGTAAAATCTTTATTTCATATTTCTTCTTCATTTCCAGTATGTGCTACATATGGTGCAGAAATACTATATTTAACAATATTTTCAAGAGTTCTTAGTAGTTTGTGTATGGGCTCTTCATTTCCTCCTCTTACAAGAGCATCCAACCTATTTTGCACTGTGAGATGTGAGAGGGGACCCATATGCCTATACAGTGTGTCTTTGGTTTAGAGCTTCTTGTTTGCAGATCCCGAGATAATTTTGGGACATTAGTTACTATGAACCTCGCTCTGTAGGCATGAAATAGAGGCATAACTACTAGAATAAATTATGACTAGCTTTTCTAGACACTGATATTGGGATTTTTGTAATTGATATTGCAGCTCTTCAAGTCTGAGAGAATTTCCCCTTTCCAGTGGTATAAAGGTCCTATTTGTAGCTGTTCAGACACTGCATGGTGGACTTCAAACATATAAATGTTACTGATACAGGATTGAATATTGTTCCTTGTCATTTTCTGGGTAGTAGGTAAAGTGGTCTACATTTGGTTAAAGGAGGAAGAAACTGTTCTGTGAAAGAGGTGTTTTTTTACATACATACATACAGGGCTCAACAATTAGTGTAATCTACTCGCCCATGGTAAGTAGATTACATGCCGGCACAGCCGCGCAGCACAATCCGCGCATGCGCAGCGTGCCGAACCGCATGGCTGGTGAGCCGGGCTCGCCGCCGCTTGGCGTGCTGTGTGTGTGTGTGTGTGTGTGTGTGTGTGTGTGTGTGTGTGTGTGTGTGTGTGTGTGTGTGTGTGTTTGTGTTTCAAACTTTTTTGAAAGCTTCTCAAAAGTCCTTCTCCTCAAACATTTTTGAGGTTTAATTGCAGATCATGGTAGTGTTTAATTTCCCAAATAAAGGTTGCAGGTCATATATAATGGGAAGTGTTAGGCAACTGAAGTGTAGGGGTTGCTTGCCAGATTCCTCTATAATCTAATAGAACATCAGAGTTACAAATTGATCAGTGAGCCACACACCTCTTTTGGAACTGGAAGTATGCCGTCAAAGAGCAGCAGAGACAATAACGCGCATCACAAAAAAGCAAATACAGTACTGTGGGGCAGTGTTCCTTCTAGTCTTTTCCATTCATATGTGGAATAAATGTTTATGTGCACCAAGGCATGTGCTAATGGGCACCACAAGTAGAAACAAAACCTAGTTGTGGGCACTCTGCTAACCAGCTGAGCGGCATCTGATTCTCTTCTGAGTGGCCGCACAAGTACACCCTTTACAGGGTATGCTGTCGTAGGGTGTTCAATATAAACTACTACAAAAATAGGTGAGTTTCAAAGCTGTATTGAGTCAACATTCAGTTTTAAACTTTTGAAGAGGGGAAGTAATGCACATTTTTCAGGTCCAGGGAACTGTAGCTATTCTTTTGTGCCAAGGAAGAATGAGAAACAGGTAAACAGGGTTGCATGCCCTGCAGGCTTTGAAGGGGAGTTCAATGCCAGTTGTATGTTGAACCTCACGAAAAGTTTTCATGGTTTAGTTCTGGAAGAGGTAGGATGAGCATTTCAGCCTGTGTTTGCATGGATTGGGTGCCATGAAACCTGTGACAAGATTGCATAAGAGTCACTTAACTCAAGGGTTGGTTTAAGGCCTTTGGAGTTACCCTGCATTTTGCCTGCAAATGGGAATGATTTCTGTTCCCATCTGTTCCCTACAATTCCTGACTGAGAGATGCCATAATACTGGCAAACTATTTGGTAACTAATTTTTCTGTAGTATTATTTTTATGTTTATTGTAAGGTCTAGATCACAACAGTAGTAGTATGTCTGCCATACAAAAAAGATTGCATATCATTGGAATGCATATGGGCAAGAAAGCGTTTTTTTTTTTTTTTTAAATGGAGCGGTATTCGAGAATAAATATTTACTTAAGTTGCGAGAGGAAAATGAGCAGTTCTGGTTGTGTTTTAGAGAAATTCTGAAGTAGTTAAACATGTAGATTGTATTGGAGGGATTAAAATATGGATTATGATGGAAAATGTGCTCTTTTGTAATTGGGTTGCCATACGAGAATAAGGCTATGAGAACATCCCAGCTCATCAGGAATTTTACAGCAATCAAAATTGCTTAAATCATAAAAATTAACTAAAATTCCTGAAGCATGGTTGGAAGCAGGTAGAACATTGTCAACAGAGAGAAAGGATGAACAGGCGGTAAAGGGAATAAATACTGTATATTAAATCATTTTTTGGGGGAGAGTGAAATTATACAAGAAAATTAAAAACAATATGGGAGCAAAGAGCTGATGGCACTGGAAGTACTTTTTGAAGTAAAGTAAAACCTGTGTTATCTGACATGCTCAGGGATTAGGGCTTTCCGCTTATCTAAAATTCCGGTTATCTGAGGGTCCCATCAACCTAAGAAAAACCAATGGACAATAATAGTAAAACTCAGATTTTTAATATTTGTAGTTTTGTAGTGTGAGGCAGTCAGTCTCACATTTCCGTTTTAAGTTAAAGATGATTAGTACTTCTTAAATAAAAAATTAAGCCAATCATGGTAAACCAAGATTGTGCGCCTGAAGATTTGACAGTATTGTGGCTGGGGGCAATGCCGGTTAACAAAGTTTTCTGGTTAACAGAGTACCGGATAACAAAGGTTTCACTGTACCTGTAACCAGAATGAAGTTTTCATCTCTAGAGAGAGAAAGAGAGAGAGAGACTAGAAAAATTTATAAATGCATATTGCAAGAGAATGTTCTAATGAAAAGACAGCATAAAAAGAACAGATGTGAGAGAGAAAGGGGGAAAGGAAAGTGATTATTGGTGAGTGTATTTACAACTTCAGTAGCCTTCTTCATCAAGGGACTTTCACTGTGAAGTTACAGGAAGGATACTTCCTGCTCTTGAACCTGCAGAATAAATATACTGAAAACATGCAAAACAGATATCAAAGACAAATGCTGTACATTTTATAAGGGGAGAGCAAACAGATACATAGGGGCATATTTGTCATATATGACCAATTCAATGCAAAAGATGCAACTGTGAAGGTGCTTAAGATCAGGGCTCGCCGAACCACGGTGAGCCCCGCTCACCAGTTGTGCTGTCCGGCGATCTGCGCATGCGCAGATCGCCCGAACCTGGCTCTTCCGGATTACAATCTACTCGCCATGGGCAAGTAGATTGTATAATTTGTCGAGCCCTGCTTAAGATATTGTTTTCCCTCTTCCAATTTTCTGTGACTGTTGTCAAGGGTACATTTGGTCTGGGAAAAGTGTCTATATAGGTGTGAAAATACTTTAGCTGTTCCTCATTCAAGCCCTAATTTCAGATTCTGCTGTCAACTCACTTCTGTTATAAACAATGATTCACTACATTGATTTTTTAAAATTTGTTTGAGAAGTAGAATGTTCTTTTATGATTCTTGCCTCTCAGATTTGGTAGGTGGAGAAGTATGAATACAAATATGGAGAGTTTTCCCTTAACTGTATCAGCATCCAGTACCATGTATTCTCCAGAGACAAATAATTTTTTGAGGGGAAAAAGGGGAGGGAGGACTAAAATTCTATGGCAGGGGAAATTGATTGAACTTCTATTTTTAACCTGTGCATTTTGGGGGGGGTAGAACGTTTGTGCTGAGTCTGCAAAAAATTAAATGTGCGGACACTGAACTTCTGGGTTGTACAGGCGATGTGTACTATGTTTGTTCCTCTTTCTTTGGTGTTAAAAAATGTTACTAGGAAACAGATGGAAGTTAAGAAAAAAATTGAATTCCTTGCCAAACCTTGCTTTCAGTGCAACAAACTACTTGACAGTGCAGCAGCAGCTGAGACAGTTAGATTGTAGTGATAGCAAGTGGAGATGCAGAAAGCAGGAAATAGTGGTGAAAACCCACGCTTGCTGGTTTTAATTTACAAAGGCAACTGTGTGTGTGACCTAAAGGTGCAGTACTGGTAAATTAAAACCAGCAAGTATATGCTACAGTAGACAGTCTTTATCCTTGTCAATAGTCCAGGTGACCTACACATATTATTAGCAGCAGGCCTGATGGGGAGGAGACGACGACAAAGGAATCAGTTGCCTTGTGGTCCAGCAATTCAAAGGGACCTGGAGCTCTGGCAGCAGGCCCCTTTGAATTGTCACTGGAACACCAAAGCATGGCTCTAAGAATGGGGGATGGGGGGGTGGGGGTGTGCGTACTGCGATCTGGAATGCCCTTGGCATTACACCTTCTGGGGCATGAAGCCACCTTCTCCCCACCCCTTGCCTTAGGACCTGAGGTGACTGTGGGCTCCGCTGGTTATCAGATTTGTAAACTCCACTGACTCCCTCTTTGTATTAAAGCAGATGACAATCCTCTAAATACTGCAAATCAGTTGTTGAATTTCAAAGATGATGTATATGCTAAGGCAGTCTCTCTCAAACAGTGGTACAGGTACCCTCAGGGGTACTCGAGAGACGTTTTGGGGGTACGTCAACACAACTGAAATTTGGGGAGAACTGAATTTTTGTTTTAAGTTTTACAGAGCTTTATTATTTTTGCACTTTTTACACCCAAAAATGTCATTGTCCACCCTGCTACGATTAAGTTTTTTAAACAAATGTGTTGCAATGGTAGAAAAAAAATGTGTGTCTGAAAACTGTAGGTCCTGGGGTACTTATAATTTTTTTTTAAAAGGGGTACTTCATATAAAAAAAAGGGTTGAGAGAGACTGTTCTAAATCACAGGTGTGAAATGAGACCTGAAAGTACTTAGGTTCAAGTGCCAGGAAACCAAAGAGGTTATTGGGGCTATGGCTAAACTTGTACTTGCTCAACAAAACTTTTGTCATTCATTGGGGGCAAATGCAAGCGTGAACAAAAGGACAAGCTACGTTTTGGGAGTAGAAGTATTTTGTCCGCAACAGGGTTGACAAACAGTGTTCACATGCACTGACTTGTAACCGCAGGGCTGTCGACACCGTCTTGTCACTAAAAAGCTGTGTAGTGGAGATACAGCTTTAGACAGCTATGTCTGCTGCTTAGCCACCTGATTTTCTGTTCCTTTTTTCTGCTTTTGTTACATTTTTGCAAAGCTTAAATAGCACTTCACTGTGATGTGCAGGGAGATACCATCATGAGAAGCCCATCCAACCAATAAGAGAGAGTTAGTGGAGAGGGTGCAGCTAGTCTGTTCTTGAACTTTTTGCTGGGCTCCCTCATCAATATAAAATTTGAAAATTTAGGTATCACTTAGAATTGTAAAGCTCCCACATTCCCTGGCAGGCTGCTAGAGAAGAGCGAGCATATATTCCTTCCTTCTTGCATGCCGCCAGAGCATTCCAACCATTGTTACCTTTGATATCTTTGTCTCAGCCTTCTGGCTGAATGCTTGGTGGTGTATGGGTTCTCTGTCCCTCCTCCAGCATCCCCCCTCCCATCTCTGCAGCCTACCTTAAAGCTTCCTGAATCTGACTCTGAGATTGTGCTCATGATTTTATTTGATTCTTGTTGGTTTTTATTGCTCAGGAAGTTTGAAGAGCAGTACTGAAAACTGAGCATTGCCTTGCTAATTTTGTTCAGAAACTGCTTCTGAAGTCTATATCATCTACAAAGGGTCTGAAGTTATCTACAGACTGAGGAACAGAACAGTGTCCGCAGTAGGAAGGTTATCTGCTCAGTTGGCCGGTGGAGGCTGGTGTAGTTGGAGGGTCGCCTTTAAATTGCTGCATTCTGGTACGATTTAAAACATCCCTAATTAAATATAGATTAATTCTTGAGAGGTATTGGTCTTCAGTGCCTCTTAATTGCCATTTAGTCCTTGGAAATAAAAGTCAATAGCCCCACTTTTTGACTCCATAGTCCTAACTCGGGGAAAAGTCATTACACTTTTTACCTTAGGTTAGTGTCCCTGAAACTGCTGAATTTATGGATGATACTTAAATATATTTATTTTTAATGTTTCCTGTTGTTGATTCCTTAGTATCTTTGTCACATACATTATGCATTGAGTAATTGATAATACAGTACTAATACCACTGCTACACTGGGTTGTTGTAGAGGCAATTGAATGTATAAAATGTACAAAAACAGTCTTTTTTTAATTAGCTTTTACTTTCTCTTACTTTGTTTTTTCTTGAGAGAGTAAGTTCCATTTTGAAGCATATCTCATATGGTTAATTGCATTAAGGAATAAAATGTTTGTTGTTGGAATTTTCAATAGAGGATTCTAAACTTATATTTATCCAGTAAGCGTTAAACTCAAAATTTGTTTGTTTTGTGTTTCCTTGCCTGAGACTCCAAGCTGGGGCAGAGGAGAGGCAGGAACCTAGAGCAGAATTCACCATTTGGGGATAAGTTCACAAAGTGGTGTCCTGGGGCAGCAGGCTTGCAGAAATTTCTGTGGTGTCCAGAATGCCCAGCCTGCACCCTTCTCCCAAACTCTCTTCTCCCACCCCCACCTGCCTATGGCTCTGAGTGTGAGCTTGGGTGCAGGAGGAGTGGGGGCCTGAGGTGCAGGCTCTGGAATGGAGTGAGAGGATTTGGGATGTAGGAGAGGTGCAGGTTCTGAGAGGGAGTTTGGATGTAGGCTCTCGAGAGAGTGGGGTGCACAAGGAGGTACGGGGGGAAGGACTGAGGGGTGCCACTTTTAGCTAGGGCACCCCCTGTGGTAGTTGCTGGTGAGGAGGGGGGTCTCTGGATGTTGCTGCCCACCTTCAACCCTGCATGCTGTCCTCTGGCCCCCAACCCCAGATGTCTTAGAATCTTAGAATTCTGGATGACTTAGAATACCCCTGGGGCCTCTGCCACCTTCACTGGCAGCACAGCAGGGCTAGAGTGGCTTCCTGCTGCTCATTTCCTGCAGCTGCAGACACGTGCATCACTGCAGCCCAGGGGAGAAGGAGTGTTTTAAGTTGCCCTTGAGCAGCAGGTGGGGCTGGCGTACACACTGGGGGGTAGGGGATTCAGGGACCAGGGGACAGCAGGGGGCAAGTTTTGCTGGAGCCCAGCCCCAGGCCAGTTATATTCCTGGTGCTGGGGTGCCACAGGCCTATATAACTCATTGGTAGTGTTTCCTGTAAACAGTGCACTTATGCATCAGCTTAGGAGAGGTTTGAACGCCACCCAGCTGATTAGCAGAACGTCCATAGCTAGGTTTTTGTTTCTACTGGTGCGCATATTTGCACATGCCTTGGTGCCCATAAAAATGTATTCTGCACATGGATGGAAAAAATCCACACATGGATAAAAAAGATTAGAAGGAACATTGCTCACCATCTGCATTGGTGGTGTTTGTCTGCTTCTGTACAGAAGACAATCATCGCAATTTCCTTTGGACAGTTTCATCCATCTGAACTGTGCATTGTGAAAGTGAATTGAATCTGTGGGACTGACGTATGGTATTTGTTATTGATTGTCAGGAAGCACAGGTGGCAGTGACTTTCTCCTAATGCAGTTCTGAAAGATTGGGAAGCAGCGCCTTTATCACTGTGATACTGTGACTTTATATTTTGTTCCCTTTCATGTGTCTGAGTTCATTTCTGGCTTCCTTCCAGGCTCCAAATATGTCCTCGTTAGCTGTGTGTGTGGATAGGTTGGTTATTTATGTGTGTTGGGTTGCGACCTTTTAGACTAGTTCCAGCATTTGTTTTACTACTGAGCAATGCTGTTGTCATGATAAATTCTTGTTCTTGTTCTTCAGGTAAATTATCTTAAGATGCTTGGAAGCCCTTGAAGTACAAATGCCTTATGTTAAAAAACAAAACAGCAACCCCTACAGTTTTGCATTTTCAGAGGCCCTAGGACAGCAAAGTTCTGTCTGTCTTTCTTTTTCCTCAATGGGTATGCTGACCATCCACCCCAGATTTTCCAAGACAATCCCAAATTTAGATGTCCTGTCCCGGTGAAATGTCCCGGAAAGTCCCCTGGTTTTGAAAGGCAGCTAAAAGCGTCTGCATGCTGCTGATCCCTTTCTCCCCCCTCCCCCCAATGATATACTGGAAGTGATTGGCTGCTTCTAGCACTGGTGCTGTGACCAGCAGGGAGCGTGTGTGGTGGTGATGCCACCAGAGAGCTCCGTGGTCCCTGCCAGAAGTCTGTGGCTGCCAAGCTCGGTGGCCCTCTGCCACGGATGGAGGCTCCCGGCTGGAGCCCATGGTATAGCCGAGAAGTGTCTGCCCCAGTCTGGCCCTTCTCCCATGGCAGCCTGGGAGAAGGAAGGAAGGGCTCAAGCTTGGGCTGGAGCAGGGGAAGGGGTTTGGCAGAAAACACCCCCAAGAGAAGCTGCTCAAGGACCAGGAACTGAGTCAACGTGAGCCAATCTTGCTCTGCTGAAAATCGGGCCTGTGGCCAGATTCTGGGAGTGCTTCCTGCAGCCGGGTGGCTTCTGGTATCAGAAGGTCAGGAAGGCCTGGCTACCTTTCCACCCAGGTTTCCTCCAGCTCCCCAATCTTGCTGGGGGGTTCCCATGCCAGGGCAGCGTAGGCCCAGAGGGATCCACCAGCCCTGTCTTGCTGGGAGAGTCTCCCCTTGGGAGGAGGTCCCGTAATTCTTTGCCAAGGGGTGTTGTGAAGGCCAAGACTGCAGCAGAGTTGAAGAAAGAACTACAAGTTGGACCTCACTGGTCCGGCACCCTTGGGACCTGACTGGTCCCAGATGGGGACATTTTCTGGACCAGGGAAGGTCCCTCCCCTCATGATTCATGCTACCATGGGGCTAGGGCTCCAGCCTGCCCCTGTTACTTTCCCAGCCCCCCCCCCCTCCCCAGAGCTCTCTAGATGCTGCGGGGGCTGGAGTGCCATGACCAGAGCTGTGCAGCTGAGGCGGAGCTCCTCAACCCGGGCCAGAGCTCCCTGGCTGCTACTGGGATAAGAGCTCTCAGGCGGCAGTTGAAGCTCCACAGCCTCTGGGGCCAGGGAGCTCTGCAGGAACCAGAACTCCCCCCTGTTGCGCCCATCCCCTCCCCTCCCTCACACACTGGGTTCCCGGTTGAGTCACAGAAGCCCCTCTGCCCTGCCTCCAGACCTCCCTTTTCCTGGGCTCTGTGGTCCAGGAGCATCCGTGTCCCTTGCCAGACCAGGGACTTCCGGATACGGGAGGTAAAACCTGTAGATAAATTCATGAAGGACAGTCCACTAAGGGCTATTAGTAGGAGCATCCTCTGCCCAGCCCTCCCCTCCCCTCCCACTGGCTCAGAGCAGCAGGCTCGGCCTCCTGGCGGAACCGCGCCGTGTTCTCCCTCCCAAGACTGGCATGTGGGGGAGGAGGTGGCTGAGCCGAGCGGTGCTGATTGCTGCTCCCCCACTGGTGATTAATAGGCAGCGGCACATCAGTAGCAACAAAAAGAAGGGGAAAAGCCTGCCACAAGGCGGTGTGGGTGGGTGTTCTTCCCGCCCAGCCCCCCAAGCACTCCAGAGCATCATCTTGAATCAAGATTGGACTCCTAATGCTGCAATGTTATGGGACCCTAGGGATGCAATTGCAGTATAGTTGCATGGAGGGGGGGGTCCTTTCCATCTTGACCCTGGTAGGTGGGTGTGGCTAACGGGGGTCATGGATGTGGTTAATGGGAGTCAGGTGATGTGGCTAATGTGCCCCCATTTTTGGTTCAGAAAATATGGTCATCGTATCTATGGGAGAAGATACAAATCTTGAGATGCAATAACAGTATTTGCAGTGAAAATCATAGGTTCCTAGAAGCTAGAGGTAGAAAAGACCAGTTTTGACATCATTCACCTCCTGTCTTTTTAGGATTGTTTAATCCGGACAAGTTGGATTTTTGCATAGGATAAATGTTAGAAGAAATGGTATAGATGGAACCACGTCATCTTGTAAAGCTATGACTGATATGATTTGTATGATGTCATCTTCAAAAGTCATTAGATTATGAACTTTTGTGTGTGTTTTTTCTGTTTGTGTAGGATGATGTATAAGTGGCATAGTATTCTGGAGGTTCATGACAGAACTATGAGGTTTAACAATTCTTTCTACAAAGGGTTACTCCCACACACAAACTTAGTCTCACAGGTAGAATTCCATTGACTTCAGTGGAATTATGCAAATCTTTAGCATAATTATAATAATTTCATCTTCTTCCAGATACCTCAAGAACACACAACAGATACAATGGAAATTTTATAGCGTGACAAGTAAGAGGGGCAAGAAAAGACCTCAGGGATTGTAATACTAAATTTCACAGTGGTGCAAATTTTAGCAAGTTTTTACTCTTGAGTAGATGCTGTTGCACCTGATTTGTTTTGTGTGAGGATGAATAAAAAATGGCACAAATTGCGTAGGCAGATCATTAACATACATATGTATGAGTGTGATAATGAAGATACGTTTTTTAAGTTTTTTTCCTATGAACCCAAATACCAATTGTGTTAAGATACAAGACCCAGAAAGAAAGAGTACAGACAAATTCCTAGTAAAAGGAAAACCATCCAGTCCATTTGAATTGTTCCAGATGATTGAAATGTAGAAATAAGAAAAAAGTATGAGTGGTGGGAAGATAGTAATTTTTAAATGTTTTTAGTTTTAATTAAATAAAAATGAAGGTCACTTTTTAAAAATGCTTAATTATGGTATAGAATAAATGTTCTGTCTGGGCAGCAGCAGGACCCAAAGAAGCAGGCATAACCAAATATGTATACAGCAAAGATTAAATATATATTGACCCAAATCCATGTTTTACCAGAAGTTTTAAGATGCACTGTATGTAACATCCATGTAATATGATATTGCAGTTTATGGTTGTACAAATAGGGAAAAATTTAAATCTGGAACACATGTAAATTAGATTTTAAACATTTGTCAATGTACATTTTATAGAATAAATCCCTTTAAACATTGTGATATAAGCACAAGAAAGATTGTTAAAGTACTTCATTGTTGTTATTAGACAGAGAAAAATTGCTCTGCTTGTAATTGTGTTGCTGGATTCATTAGCAGTCTTGTTTATTCAAGCTATGTTACTGTAGATGAGAGAAACTTAAACAACAAATGGTTTGGTAGCACTTTATAGACTAACAAAACATGTAGATAGTATCATGAGCTGTCGTGAGCACAGCCCACTTCTTCAGATGACTGGAGATGAGATGTGATGCTTTAAACTTCTTTGCTTATGAGTCAGGTGACTTTGATAGAGGGACTAGGTGGACAAGGTAATATCTTTTTGGACCAAGATCCATGTTTTGTTTGTCTTTAAGGTGCTGCTAGACCATTCCTTGCTTTTAAAGTTTTTCCAGTTACAGACTAACTTGGCTACTACCCCTTGGAAGCTTTTGAGGTACACAGAGCTCTAGTCTGAGAGAGCTAGATACAAGGAGGAACAGTTTGTTTAGCCTAACTAATTAACACACATTTTAAGAGACCATTAAAAGTGAAGTGGCCTGTTAGCACCTCTGCAGTAGTGTGCGCCTGCACACACACACAGTTGAGCAAGCTAATGGCAAAACTTTAACTTACTATTTTATAAAGGCATTTCTAAAACAGTATTACCATAAAGAGAGCTAAATTGCTCTCTTTAATAGATAGCTTTGGTAAAATATAGATGGAAAAAGTGATTACGTGTAGTCAAAAACCCCTGTGCTAATAATAATCTTTGAATGGGAACGTCTAAAGTTCAGCCACAGAAAACCCTCATGTATGTCTCAATGTAGGTTTGTTCATCGGCATAATTTTTCATGTTTTACTTGCCTTTGCTTTTGTGGGTTTTAGTTTTCAAACTTTAGCTGTATTCCATTGTTTTGTTTATGCTTATGTCTGGCAATTTAAGAAGATTGAGGCAGGACAAATGTGCAGCAGTAAGAACATTTAAAAGTAGCGATTGTTTCCTGCATTTTCTCTTTGTGTTGCAGAGAGTATAACCTCTCTCTGTCCCCATCCACCTTCTTTTTTTTTTAAGTGCAATAGGATCACAGATCTCTGAACCCATGAAATGACTGTCACAAATTCAGGATAAAGTAGAGAAAAAGATATGATTGTACATTTAAAAATATTTTTGTAATGAAACAATTACAAGGAAAACCATGGCATACTTGAAAGGAAATAAAATTTGTTTTGTTCTGATGTAAATGAAAGTTATCATCTTTGCGAAGTTGTTCTTTGTGGTGCAAAAGTCTTCATTTTAAATGTATTTAAAACCTCCCTAGCTGCATATTTAGGGCCTAGTCCTGTCAACACTTATGCAGAGGAATAACTTAATGTATATAGTCCTAATGAAGTCATTTGAATAATAACCATGAATAAACTTACTAACACTTGTTGCAGGGTTGGGGCTGTCCTTAATTACTCTTTTGAGGATATTAGACTCTATTTCGAGAGAGACAGGATAAGAGGTCTTTTCTTGGACTAGTTTTCTGTTGATGACATGAAAGCTCATCCCCTATTAAACCATCTTGTTAGTCTTTAAAGTGATATATATTTTTTCCTTTTGTTGCCACACAAAGCTCTTCTTTAGATCTTGGGAAGAGTAATAAAAGTGTCTGAGCTACATACAAGTTGGAACAGATAGTTAGGCATAAGGCAGTCGTCACCAACCAGTAGATTAGGATCTACTGGTAGATCTTGGAGTCTCTGACAGGTGATCCTTACTTGTATGGCCTGGTGCCTATCAAGTGCCAGCACTTCAGCTGCTGCTCCTCCTACTGCTACACATCTCTGGCCCTTTGCCTTGGAGCTGTTTCCCCAGGAGCCTGCTGCTTGATGGGCAGGGAAGACAGAGGAGGGCAATAATATCAAGGTGCTGGCCCCCGCCCCCCCGTATCCTATCTCCACAGAGCCGGGAGGAGAGGGGGACAACAGACTAGGGATAGAGAAAGTTTGCTAGCTGCTTTTGGGAGTGGTGCAGGGGTAAGCCTGCCTTAATCCCACTGCACCATCACCCAGGAGTCACCTGAGGTAAGCAGTGCCAACTGAAGTCCACATCCTTAACCCAAGTCATGAACCACCTCCTATGCCCTAAGTCCTCATGCATCCAGTCTCCCAGAGCCTGCACCTAGAACCCCCTCCTATGTCCCAACTGCCTGCCCCAAGCTCTGTTCATAGCCCCTCACTCTAAATCCCTTAACCCAAGATCAGAACTTTCACCCTAACCCTCTGCCCCAGCGTGGTGAAAGTGAGTGAGGATGGGGGAGGGAGGGAGGGAGGATGATGGAGTGAGCAGCGACAAGGCCTCGGAGAGAGGCAGGGCAAGGAGCATAAAGGAGGGTGGGGCAAGGGTATTTGGGTTTGAGGTAGATCTTACATTGCACTTAATTCAAAAAGTGATCTTGTGCTTAAAGTTGGAGACCACTGGCATAAAGGATAATGCTTACTGTAGGTAGCCACTTGAATTGGAATGGAGGCAAAAGGAATTTGAAATGGGCAAATAGGATATGTCTACACAGCAAAATAAATCTTACAGCTGGTGTGTGCTAGCCAACTCAGGCCACATCTACACTGGCAGATGTAAAGCACTGGCAGTTACGGCGCTGCTCACAGAGTGCAGCAGTGAAAACGCTATTGGGTGTCCACATTGTTGGCAGCCAGTGCAGTAGCATGATTGTGTTTGCAGTGCCTTTTGGAGCAGTGCATTCTGGGCAGCTATCCTACACAGATCCTCTTCTGCCACAGAGGTTTGTAGGAAGGTGGAGAGGAGACACGGGCCATCCTGGGTCCTGTTCAAATGCCTCATGGTGCATCACTTCCCATCCTAGTAACCCTTGTGCTTCCGTCTGCATTTGGCATCATGTTTTAACGGCTTCTGTGCTACACTCTGTGCCTCTTCAATCTGCAGAAATGGAAATGCAGTTAAAAAAGATCCTGCTAGGTCTCACTAACACATCACGAATGGCAGCGGAGTTATTCCTGAAGCTACAAAGTGATGAGGAGGAGTCCATGCACCGTTCGTACTACACAGAATTTCAAGTGGCAGAGGTGCAGAGGCGCTGACCATGGCAAAATGCCACTTTTGGGCTTGGGAAACAAGCACTGAATGGTGGGATCACACTGGCATGGAAACTTGGGATGGCAAGCTGTGGGTGCAGAGCTTTCAGATGAGGAAAGCCACTTTCATGGGACTGGTACTGAGCTCACCCCACTCTACTGCGTAAGGACATTCAAATGAGAGCTGCCCTTCTGGTGGAGAAGCATGTGGTGAGCTACTCCAGAGAGCTTTCACTCAGTTGCTGATCAGTTTGGAGTGAGAAAGTCACCTGTTAGACTCATGCTGAGGAAAGTGTGCAGAGCCATCATTGGCATCCTGTTCTAAAAGACTGTGACTCTGGGCAAGGTGTGTGAAATTGTGGGTGGCTTTTTTTGGATGGGCTTCTCAAACCTCAGTGCGGTGACAGATAGCACACACGTTCCAATTCTGGCACCAGACCATCTATCCTCTGAGTACACTAACTGCAAAAAGTGTTTTTCCATGGTTCTGTAGGTGCTTGTGAATCACTGTGGGTGTTTCACAGACATTAACCTGAGAACACTGGCCTGTTCAGAAAGCTACAAGTGGGGACTTTCTTCCCGGACCAGAAGGTTACCGTGGGAGAAGTGTGATCCTTGGAGACCCTGCCTGCCTCTTAATACCATGGCAGCCATACATGAGAAGCATTGACAGCAGCAAGGAATGATCCAGTAACAGCCTGAGCAGGTGTAGAATGACTGTAGAGCAGTGTTCCCTCTAATACTTTCTACCTTAGGTGGATTGAATTTTTGGCCGGGGGGGGGCGGCTGGTTTGAAATTTCTTATGTGCAACACCAATATTGATGTAGTGTGTGTGAATTTGCACCACCAATACCAACACACACACATTTTATGCAGTCCATATGTATGGGAGAAAATATATTAAAACAAGGGATAGTTAACAAGGAGCGGTGCTTACAATATTTAATATGAAATCAAATAAAAAAGAAAATTAACACTACCCTTTAAGTACATGTATCATCATCCTTTCTAACTCAACCTAGTAAAGACACCAAAATGCGTATTATCCGCACATAGGTCAGCTTTAAGATGCTAAACAAATCTGAGTCAACTAGAAATAGCATTTACAAAGAGAGCATGACTAATACAATATTTACTGATACTCCCCTTTTCAGTAAGAGTCATTCACTAAGGCTTATGCAGTTTCTCTAGGGAATGTTTAAGATCCGTGCCATAAAAACAGATACAAATTCTCCTGGTCTGAAACTTTCACCTTGTATGTGGCACCAACTCAAAGGGGTAGCCGTGTTAGTCTGTAACTGAAAAAAACGTAAACAATGAATGCATTCTGCAACACGTTAGAGACTAACGAAACTCAGAATAGAAGCCCCAGAACAAATTAACACATGGCTTCTGGGTTTGTAGACAGATGCTTGTTTCAAAGAGCTTGCAAACAAGGTTTCATCCTACAAAACAACTAGCATCACACCTAGTGCTTACTACTTCTGACTCATAAGAGCCAGAACTCTACCACATAGCAGAGATCTGGCCGTAATGCAATACAACATACCATGTATTAAATAGTAACACAGAATTTCAAAAACCAAATTGTTAAGATCAGAGTTTTAGATATCTGCAACACTCCAAAGAAATTCTATTAAAATAATCTCCCCCCCCTTACCTTAAGCCATTGTATACTTTGGCTTTGAACTTTTCCACAGAGCCCAGAAACACCTCTGCGCCTGCGTCAGCATGCAGCTTACAGGGAACTTGACTGTGGAGTGTGCTTTTGGCTGTTTGCAAGCCAATTGCTCTGGGCTGGACAGCTGAGGCTCAGCACCTGGAAGCAGAGTTTTAACAGCTTGAGACCAGGGTTATTAGAGAAGCACAGCATGGGGCCGTGAGGATCAGGGATACCTTCAGGTAGCAATTTGATGCTGAAAGTCTGTAAAACTTGTTGCCGTGTGTGGGAGAGCAGTGGCTGCATTCTGGGAATTACTCTGCACTTAGTGCTACAGTGCCTGTAGCTTCGCTGGGGTACTCTTGCTTTCATGCAATGAAATGAAGATTTCTTTGAATTACATTTGTTAAACACAGTAAACGTAGGACACGTTACCCATGAAACTTCTGCGCGAGGTGGGAAACAGGGAGGGAGAGGCAGGAGGTGAGGCAGGCCCCAAGAGTTTCAGAAGTCTGTATATGTCCCAAGTTTCAGATGCAGCCCCGCTGTCTGATGTGTGTTGCAAGGTCAGGGAGAGGACGGGAAGGGATGGGCTGTAGTTCATCAGATCTAAACTGCATGTAGATGGGCGTTGAGTGCATCGGGAATCTATATGGATGAAGGCTGGGTGGGCAAGTGTGGCGGGTGACGGTGTGTATGGAAAACAGTTTTGGGACATGGACTGAAATGCTCCCCAGGTACCAGTTAACAGGTTAACTGATAAGCATCACCTGTTAAGGGATCCCATTAACATCCCTTGTTAGGAGCTCAGATTTGCCTTCTGAGGTCAGCTCTATCATTGCACAGTTGCAGCATGTTGCAGAGGGTCCATTTTTAATATAGACAGAGCCCTGCCCTAACCCCTTTCAAACACTTTCAGGCTTTGTCTACATTGGTGCGATCTTGCGCCAAAGCAGCCGCTTTTGCGCAAAAACATGCTGCCTGTCTACACTGGTGGGGAGTTCTTGCGCAAGAACACTGATGTTCTAATGTGTGAAATCAGTGCTGCTTGCGCAAGAACTGTGATGATCCCGCTTAGGAATAAGCCCTCTTGCGCAACTGTTCTTGCAGAAGAGGCCAGTGTAGACAGACAACATGAATTTCTTGCACAAGAAAGCCCAATGGTTAAAATGGCCATCGGAGCTTTCTTGTGCAAGAGAGCATCTACACTGGCACGGATGCTCTTGTGCAAAAGCACATCTCTTGCGCAAAGGCACATGCCAGTGTAGACGCTCTTGCGCAAATACTTTAACGCAAGAACTTTTGCATTAAACAGTATTTTCGCAAGATCATGCCAATGTAGACGTAGCCTCACTATTCACACACCTAATGCTGCCTGACTCTCCCAGAGCAAGCGCACATACAATACACAAACCTCACAATGATGAGTTCACCACCAGGCTAGGGGAAACACTGGGAGCAGCAGAAAGGGATTCCCATTTGTGCTGGGGGAGCAGGGGTTTTCATTTGTGCAAGGCTGTACTGTACTCTGGGCAGGTGTGAATTTGGGAGAGGGCTCCAGGGGGGACTAAAAGATAGTAATTGCCACTCATTTCTACAGACTGTGTTCACCCTGGAAGACATGTCGCTACTTAAGGTGAGCAGGGAAGCCGAGCAGGGAAGCCATAGTGGGTCTTTTACTTGACTGCAGGTTCTGTCAGTGACCATATGCTGCTTGTCTTTGCTCAGTGATGGTCCTCCCGCTCCCCGCGTTGATAGCACAATGGTGAAGGAATGTCAGCCTTTAGGGGTTACAGAGCATGTTTGCTTTGCCAACAGATTTGCAGAGGCATGTGGCACAGCCGCTAAATGACACTTCTGCAGATTCCTGTGAAATAAGAGATTGAGTTAAGGGTCTGTTTGCCATCTGACCGACTCTGCTGATAGCAGCATCACACAGAATCAAAAAGCCTCCTTTCTGTAACCTTCCTGCTCCTCGCAACTCACTTGAGTGCTTCCTGAGACCCAACCCACTTGCTAAGTGCATCATCCACAACCTCCAAGAGCTGTGAGTGGCTCGGCTCGGCGGGGGTAAAAACCAGCTCATGACTGCAAGCCTCTATGAATTCCTGTTCTGGCTCTCAGTCCCTCTCCCCCTCAGCACATTTGGCCACGACTTTCTCCTCCTGTCTTGGCCCACTGTTTGATGGCCCAAGTATCCATGGGGAGAGTTTTATGAACGCTCCTCCTAAATGGGAAGAGCTAAGACCACCAGATTTGAGTTGCAGCTTCCTCTTATCATAAACAAACCCTTACTTTGTTTGCTTTAAGTTATTTCTGGAAAATGGGTTGTGCCTGAAATGAGATACAATTGCCAGGTAGGTGAAGAGCTGGCTGGTGTGTGCGCACTCCCCCTCCCTGACCAGGACTGCCCCAGCCCTGAGCCTCCCCTCCCCAGGTGTCCTTTGGGGGGGGGTGGGGGGGGGGCTGAAGCTTCTTCCCCTGCTTCCTATGGGAACATTACTGGCTGTTTCCTTTATTCAGGAAGTGAGAAGAAAGTGCACAGTTTGCTGCATTCCTCACTCTCCCTGGGACGTGCAGGGAACAGATGAACCTGGACCTGCCCCAGCCGGGTGACATGCACCCTTCCGCAGGCTGAGCCCTTTGGCACTGCAACGGCCATGGAGAGGCACTTCTCGCTGGGCTCCAAGCTGCTGTGGTGAGAGAGGGCTGGGGTAGTTCTCTCTCCCTAGGGCAGCCTGCAAACTAAACCCCTCATCTCCAGCCTCGCCCAAAGCAATGATTTCAGTGAAGCATGTAGGTTTTCATTTGATTTTCCAAAAACCAAAAACTGAGCCAAGGACCCTGAGCTACAGCATATAAATCTTCTAGTATACTTCATTTAAACCACTGTACATAATCTGATTATGAGCTTTTTCCTATAGCTTTTCTTTACTTCATAGTTATTTGTGTTGTGTGGGTGGGAGTTTTGTTTTTGTTTGTCTGCTATTGTGGTCAGTCAAAGCAGAGACAACTTTTTTAAAAGTGAGAGAGTTAATCTTTATTACAAATGATCCATTTATATGTCCCTTTTTAAAATGGCTACTGAGAGTTAAGATATCAGAGCGGCTTTTTGAATTAAACTGGACTTTTTTTTTTCAAAATCCTTAAAGGGAAAAGTACATTCCCTTATTCAGTTCTTGAATGCAAACTTTTCGCCTGAAGCATATATCTGCAGCTGAGCTTTAAAAGTCTCAGAAACTAGAGATTTATAATGGAGCAACCAGTAAAACCTACCCTGGCTCTATCCTAATCATGGTGACACTTTCTATGTCACTGAAAAATGTTGCTCTCTTTCACTGCTTCTGAAATATTCTTTTCTCTATCATAGTACTGTGCATTTTGAGATTTAAAAATCTTAAACTGTTGCCCAGTCTTGTAGAGTGAAGTGCACTAGCTCTTCTGTAGTGATGGTTCAGTTGTTTGTATGAGAGCCTTTAATTTTTTTCCAGTGTTTTTTATATCAAATTGAAACCAGGCATACAGTCTATTATTGTATCTTGGTTGCAGAACTTTTGGTGATGAATTCTTTATTAGGATTTGAAATGGTTGCAGTTTGTTAGTAACCTTTACTTCCTTTTGCTAACACAATGTCTTTGTGTTGCAGAATTTCTGCTCTAAGTTAAGCACAGTGTAAAAATCAACAAAATATTTAGACTAGTTTTGTTAGGGAAATTTTATTTAATGCATCTAGAGGCGCTTCTGAGTATCCCTTGGGAGCATGTCCTCCTTTAAACATGAATGATCATGGAGTCAACGAAGGATGCAAACTGGCATGGTTCCTGTGTTTGGAGAGTAGGAAACAGAGAATTAGAACTGAAAGCTTCAAGTTTTGTGATGCAGCACAGAAACCACTGTGTTGATGCTGAATGCTGACAAACATACTCTTGTTTGTGACACCTGTATAGAAATAATAGTCCACTATAGATCATCCATTCACTATGGGATTCACAAAGGGGTTCTTAGCCTTTCTCTTTCTGAGGCCTCCCTGAAAATGCTACAAAAACTCCAAGGCTCACCTGTACCACAGAGTTTTTTTTCCTGCATATCCTGTAGATTAAAAGCTGTATTAAATGGATTGTTCTACAGTTAACTATACACATACAATGTATTAAAGGACAATACAGGCACAAAAATCACTGATTTTTTTTTTAAATGTATGCTATGTAGTGGTGGTGATCAACAGTTCTGTCGGGATGTGGGAGGCATTTGTAAGAAGCACATGTAACTGCCAGTAGGCAGATTTGAACCTGCGGCCTCTGGAGCTTAGTGTAGGCGCTTCTACAGCTTGAGATTTAAAGCTAGCTGGCTCTTGGCCTGGGCTGTAGAGGTCTCTTGTTCTTTTCTGTTGCTGTGGTCTGTGCCACTGCATGGGATAGTGAACCACACTAGGTGTGTAGAACACATGCACGCGCGCCATGGTCAATGTTCATCATGGTTCAGTATTTTGTTTTCAGTGGTGCCATGGCTGAAATTCCAGCTTTGGAAGTAGGTGATACTAAAGGGGATCAAAATTTTCAGTGCTGCAGAAGAAACAGTGACGTATTCATTGGAACATGCACACCAAAATGTCTCCAGCTGCATTTCTTTGAACCTGGTTCTGAGGGAGCTCTCTGATGAAATGTCAATGACCTCGTCTAACAATTTTGATGGAACAATGGATGGAAGTTTTTAGCTTCAGTGTTCTCACTGAAGGGGTATTTAGTCCACATGTGTGTAACAGCTTGTTCTGTTCTGAGTTCAGAAAAATAAGCATTAAATTAGTTAAGCAGACCAGGCAGATGTGCTACTAGCTGAGGTTTAATTACGTCAAAGTCAGTGTTTGGTTCCTGAATGAAAGAATGCAAGAACTCAAACATGTCAGTAGCACCCCCACTAACATGAAGTTTCCAGAGTTGTAGTTTTATTTTTAATGCCTCAGTGCTTTCACGCTGGGCAATAAAATTAGTGTTCCCATCTTGCATAGTTACATTGAGTGAAATGAGTAAGTCTGCTAGGTAACCCAGTGTTGCTAGCTACACATGTTTTCAGCGCTTCATCAAATTAAGTTTTCTTATTAACTAAGAGAGTATATAACTCTTCCTTGAGATTAAATACATGGGCAAACAGGGCCATCCCTAGGAGACTGTGGGGCCTGGGACAACACCCTCTCTGCCCCGCTCCACCGCTTTCCTTAAGCCCTTCCCCATCCTCTTCTAAATAATGCTAAGACCTGGGGAGGTGGAACAGAGCAGGGCTGGTAGCTCTAATGCCTCCCCTGAAGTGTGGGGCCCAAGGTAACCACTCCAAATGGTTCCATGGACATGATGCCTCTGGACAAGCATTGTATCTTGAGAGAGCCATTTCGCCTCCATATGTGTGAGCAAGTACACACCGGGAGTATGTTGCCCTGGATTTAATACAATTTAAAAGTGCTAGTGCTGTATTCAGAACACTGTGAAGACCTGGTACAATATTTTTTGCAGCAAGTGCTTCTTGGTCTAAAAAGCAGTGTGCCCAGTTAGGCCAGGTGGAACAGATGTTTTTGCACAACACCAGAATGCTTTCCAATCGTTGCTGTGGCTCCATCAATACAGACCCCCCCCATGCAATTAGTTTAGTAGATTTCTGCTGAAATCGTTTAACAATTTGAAAATATTGTCTTGAGCTCTTTGCAAATTGAAAATGTTGTCTTGAGCTCTTTGCAAAACTAAAAGCTATATTCCACACATACTGAATACAGACATGTAAATGGGATAGTTTTGAAATGGCTGTTGATTCATCTGGTTTATAGCAAAAACATTGTCACATATAAGGCTGTCAGATGGTTTAATCAAAAATACTGAACACCCCCCCCACCCAAAAAAAAACCACACTGGGGGGGAAAAATTCTGTTGGGGAGGGGGGAAGGGGGGGTGAATAAAGTTGTTGAGCAAAAAAAAGACCCCAAGAGTTAAGTAAAAATAAATAAAATAAAACAGCATTAAAAGATCATGGCCCCTTTAAGTGCATGCAGAGTCAGAGTAGAGCTAGGAAGAGGAGAGGTTGAGCACTAAGACCCAGGGAAGGCATTGCTTCCCCTTGCTCAGGTCTTTAGGCTTTTTGCTGGCAGCCATCTTGTTTTCTTGGTCGAGCCAGAAGAGAGCTTCCCTGTGGAACTAGGGAGGCGGGGGCTGGGATCAGTTACTGAGTGTGTTGTAGGGTTGCCAGTTGTCTGGTATTTTCGCCTCCTGGCACGGAAAATAACAAAAAAATACTGGAAATTTTAGGTGTCCAGTATTTTCTGAATTTTTTTTCCGGACAGGAGGCAAAAATACCGGACTGTCTCAGCCAATACCGGACATCTGGCAACCGTAGTCACATAACAGATCAGTACACTGAACAACTGTCATCCTCCATACAAATGATCAGTCGTTTGACAGAGTCATTTGACATCAGTATCTTAGCTTCTCCTCTCCAAACACTGCCTTTATTTCAATAACACTTGGCACTTTCAAAATTTCAGCAAGCATGTGTGATTTTTTTTCTTGTTTTAGTTATTTAATGCATACTATATAGAATGACCTTAAAAGCTTTTTAGCCGCAGTCATTGTAAATTCCATTATTGCTTTAGTTACCAAACAGTTTCTTGGTCTTTCACTCAAAATGAATGGTGCTTGCTTATCCTCGGGGCTCACCGGGCGGCGGTGAGCCCCACTCACCAGTCGCACATTTCTTCGCTCTGCGCATGCGCAGATCGTTCTGCGCCAGCTCTTCTGGGGTGTAATCTACTCGCCATAGGCGAGTAGATTACACTATTTATCGAGCCCTGCTTGTCCTTATAGATGTCATGCTTTGTAATTAAATGCCTCTAATTTGAAGAGCTTCAAACATTGAGTGGTCAGTACTGAAGCACTAATTACACACCGCATTTAAAATGTATCTCCACTTTTGGAACAAATAAAACCGAACTTCAAATAGTTGTCCTCGTATTTCCTAAATCTTGTGAGGTTAATCGTGGCTTTATGTTTCTTACTCCCATCTCCTCCTCGGTACTCTTCACCCATGTTGGTAGTTGAACTTATTGAAGGAAGTTCAGTGTCATCGCTCTGTGGGTTTTATTGATTTTGACATTGATGGTCAAATGTACCCAAGTTGGACTCACTGGGCCCAGGACAGAAATCAAGAAGTGAGCCCTTGCCTGCCAAGTCTCTGGGGGCAAAGCCAGAGCTGGGCCAGAAGGCCTTGACTCTGACCTATAGTCTGAGTGATCCCCACCCCAGGGGCTGACCTGGAAGTCTGAGTCTCCACCATCTTGTCAGGAAGAACTTCCACCCCACAGCAGGGCGAGACTTCAGCCCTTGGCTACCTTCAGCACTGAGGATCCCTGCTTTAGCCCCACGTGGTCACTGGATCTCATGGCTCCAGGATGCAACCCTTGCTCCTAGCTTAGCCTGGCCAGCCCACATGGACTCCCAGCTTCAGCCCACAGCACCATGGATCCCAGCTTCAGTCCTATAGTAGCAATGGGACTTGATGCTTCAGTTCCCCCAACCCAGGGCTGCACCAGAGCTTGGGGTTTAAGTCCAGGCCTCCTAGCTGTACACCACTGCTATATAGAATCATTCACCATCAGAAATTTCCCCTCCCCCCCCGACACTATAACAATGGCACTGAATAATATAGCAATCCATCTTTCTGCTTCTTGTATGTCATGGGTCTGATCTTGCCCTCTGTGGAGGCAGTGGAAAGACTTCATGGGTCTGGGAGCAGGCTATACAAGTCTAGGTCTATCTTTTTAATATTTTTAACTTCTGTTGATTTTCTTTTGAACCATTTGATAAGCAGAGCTGTTTTTTTACAATAACTGTCATCTATGAAGCTAGTCACTGATGTTTTGGCAGGACGTGTGGTTACTGGTGCTATCAAAAGGAGGTGCCCAAAGTGTCTAAAGTGATGAAGCTGCTAGAAGCCCCTACTCTGTGTTGTGCTGTTTCATGCTGAATGTCATTAGAACATGAGTAATAGCTGCAGAAAATTTCAGTACATAATACCTAGAAAAACGGTCATAGTTTTGAAGACCTTTATGGCATACATACACGGAATTAGGCATAGAGTAGCAAGTTTAACTCTGAAATTGGTATCTTGCATGTGTATAAGTTAAAACAAACACGATTTAATCTGAGCTTGGGTATTGTGAATGAACAATCAGAAGCTGGTTCCTATGGAATGTTGTGTCCTAGGTGATTCTAAATATAACTCTTCTTAAAGTTATTATAAAGGTCTTTAAATCACAAGTTATTGATGATCTCCAAGTAGTTAATACACAGGGAAAGGTGCCCTTTTAATTTCCAAATACCACATAAAATCAATAAATAGAAACCATTAACCTCTACAATTTGTTGTTTAAACATGTATATTTCTCAGGTCGGGGGTATTCACCAGTATAAAATTGAATGAGATTTACTGCAAAAATATTATGTAGGACGATACAGTAATACTTGGGGGGGTGGGGGGGGGGGGGGATTGAAGGAATTATGGATGCAAGAAACAGTGCTGCCAGTGATAATAGTAAATTCTCTTGTCATCTCTCTCAGAAATTTAATCTAAT
Organism: Pelodiscus sinensis; assembly: GCF_052426305.1. NCBI lineage: Eukaryota > Metazoa > Chordata > Testudines > Trionychidae > Pelodiscus > Pelodiscus sinensis. The sequence goes on from NC_143052.1 coordinate 213,458,422, forward strand.
AATGTAAACACATCCAGTATCTTTGGAAAATGGATTCTTCCTTTCTTTTCCTTCCTTCTTGCCAAAGAATCTGCAGTTATAGAGGGCATATGGTGGGTGTCTTTTAAAGACAGAAGTTGGGCCTAATTGGAAATAATTCCTTGCATACCTTCCTTCTGTCTGATGTGAATTCTACATTCTTTGAAGATGGGATTGAGCAGGGGTGGAAATAATTTTTAATAGGGGGCGGGGGGCACTCCAAAGATTTTGTTAATTGGTAAAGGGTCATACTTCTATGAAGGGGGAACAGGTGTCTGGGCCTGTGGGGTGTAGAAGGGAACTTGGGATTGGGCAGTGGGGTGCAGGAGGGAGTGTGGGGTCTGAGAGGGAGTTTGGGTGAAGGAGGAGGTTATGATCTGGGGCAGTGGCTTGGGGAGGGGCAGGGTCCAGGAAGGGTTATAGATGCAGGAGAGGATTTTGGTTTGGGAAAGGCGTTTAGGAGTGGATGCTGGGTCTGGGAGGAAGTTGTGCCCTGGGAGAAGGGGGAAAAACGGGGTGATGGCCTGGGGTACAAAGTTGGGGAGGAGGGGAAAGGAGCTGGGGAGCAAGAGGCAGGCTCTGGTTGGGAGGCGCTTACTTAAGTGTCTCCTAGCCAGCAGCCCTATAGGAACCTGAGACAGGCTCCATGCCTCTCTGCTGGACTGGTTCTGCTCCAGCACTGGGAGCAAGGAGACTTTGCTTACTGCCCCTGCTTCCAGTAAAATTTCTCAGCTCCTATTGGCCGGATACTGGCCAATGGAAGCTGAGGGATTTTACTAGGGGGCAGGGACAGTGCACAAAGATTGCTCCTTCCTGTCCAGCATGCAGAGTGATTAGCAGGCTGCTGTTTAAAGTGGCTGCAACTGCTTTGTAGTAAGAATGCTGGCAAGACAGCCGCGGTCTGAATCCTGCCCCTTGGCAGGCTTGTAGGCAGCCTACTAGCTGCCTCGTGCTCATCCCTGGGAGAGAGGTTTAAGATTTGGACTCTCTGTGTGTGGAAACTAAATAAGAATCAATATCCAGGTGATTACATTTTCAAGTACAGGTTGAACCTCTCTAGTCCACAGAACTCTGTGGTCCAGAAATATGTGTCATCTGGCATGATTTTAGATGTCCACTTTTCATGGGTGTGGCCAAGTTTTCCATAGTCCCATAAAGTTTGTTTACAGCTACCAGTCCTAGCTCTTGGTGTTCTGTGCAGTTATTTAGCTCTAATAACTAAAATGTCCTTTAACATCCCAGTAAGCAGTGGGAATGTTGGTAATGCTGCTAGACAATACTGACCTCCCATGGTACAGAAAACTCTCTCATTCAGAACCAGTCAAATCCCGAGAATGCTGACTAGAGAGTTTTAGCCGTTAGAAGGCTAGAGATAGTTTGACCATACTTGTGACATGGTGTCCAGATCCTGGACGTAATGTGTGATATAGAGCACTGTTTCTCAACTGTGGATCTACAGTCTTGTAATGACTACTAGCATGGTTTTTTGGGGGGGTGGGGTGGGGAGGCACCAAAATAAACCAGTCTTTGGCCCTCGGGCGTGGGACAGGTGCTGGCCCTTGTGTGGCAGGGCACAGGGACAGTGTGCCACCTTCAACCACTGATTCACTTCAGCGAGCCACCCAGACTGTGGGTGAGCACAAGAAACGATCAGTTTAATGCAGCTTGTAATCTGCTGGATATAGGGTTGCCAGATGGTTTAACCAAAAATACCGGAAACCTCCCACCCCACCCCCCCCAAAAAAAACTGTTGAGGGGAAAAAAAGGGGGAGACCAAAGTTGTTGAGCAAAAAAGAGGACCCTGACAATTATTAAGCAAAAAAAATTTAAATATACCAAAAAACCCAGCATGGCCCCTTTGAAGCCTTCTTTTGATGGCATCCATCTTGTTTTCTTACTCCTCTGCCCCAAGACAGCTTCCCTGCGGAACCAGGTAAGCAGAGGAGAGGGGCGGGGTCCGGGAGGAGAATGGGGGCTGGGCCCAGTTGTTGAGCGTCGTAGGGTTGCCAGGTGTCTGGTATTTTTGCCTCCTGGCAGGGAAAAAAATCAGAAAAACCGTACATTTTAGGTGTCTGGTGTATTCTGATTTTTTTTTTTTACTGGACAGAAGGCGAAAATACCGGACTGTCCAGGTCAATACTGGACACCTGGCAACCCTAGCTGGATATGCAGAAAAACAGTTGTGGCACAGGTGGACCAGAGTTTTTGTAGCATATGAGGGAAGGGGAGGTTCAGAAAGAAAAAGGTTGACAACCCCTGCTATAGAGCATTAGTTCCTAAGTCTCTCTTTAAATTCACCTGTCAACAGGTGAGAGAAGATGTATCTTGTTGGATTGTTATCTTAATGTAAAATGGCTACAAAGTATATGAGGCCATATTAAATAATAAAGCTGTATGTATCAGGTATCTTTTAAGATATCTCAGAGGGGTAGCCTTGTTAGTCTGTAACTTTAGAAACGAGTAGTCCTGTGGCACCTTAGAGACCAACAAAATAGGTTTATATTATAGTATCATGAGCTTTCTGGTGAGGTGGGTTTTACCCACAAAAGCTCATGATTCTACATATTTGGAAAGTCTCTTTTAAGATAGCTCAGTTGTACAGGCTATCACAGGAAATGTAGCTAGGGCATGAAATAGCAAAAGTTTAAAATATGAGCAAAACATTTTGTTTCATTGCAGAAACTGTAGCTGGGCTAGCACAAGGATGCAATTGGCCCATTGCTCTTGTCTGCTAGGTGCAGTTTTGTACACCATAAAGGAAAAATTGAGCATATGCTATGTGTATCTCGAATTATGGTAGACTGTTCTATGTGAAGGTAAGGAGCAGACCAAGACTGGGACTAGGGATAAGATGGTAAAGGACAAAGAAATGGAACAGGAAGCAAGCAGGAGAGGACAGATAAAGTAAAGAGTACAGGAGATTCACAAAAATACAACATAATAAATAATTATTTTAGTGAAGTGAGCCAATGAGATTGAATACACATTTTTCATTTCTTTCTGATCATTACCACATATTGGTTTTCAGGCTTTTTTTTAGTAGGCTACATACCTGGCTTCCAACTCAAAGCATGATGTTGTCCTCTCTCTCCCCCCTCCCCCCATCCCCTGCTTTTTTAACCTGTAAGGCAGTGGTTTTCAACTCGTTTCAGTCCATGGACCACCAGGCCAATCAAAAAATTTTCGTGGACCACCTCCTTTTTGAGACACGATAAAAAAGCAACCGCTCAGCATGACGGCGGCAGCTACACTGACGCTCAGAGCCTCAGACGGAAGTTACTGGCAACACAATGCAGTTGCATCCTAGGTGACATTATGGATGACGTGCTGCGTGCTTGTGAACACAGCGTAAAACAGCCTAACGGTGGCTCCTGCTTATGCCGTGTGACTTTGGACAATGTTCCTGTGGACCACCGAAAACATCACCATGGACCACCAGTTGAGAACCACAGCTGTAAGGGAAGGGATAGGGTTGGATAGTACTGTGAAGCTATGTGATGTGTTGAAGCATTTGGATGAAATCCCCTCTGCCCCAAAAAATCACAAGTTTTCACCCAGCTTTTTGTTGTACTCTTCTCCATACCTCATATTGTGGCTTATGGGAAGATAAATATTTTCCTCTATATAAAACTCAGTGGCTGGCTATTACACTTTTGGTTTCTAAGGCTATGATACTAAGACCTCAGTGGTTCAGGAGCCAAATTAACTATCAACATTACCCAGAAGAGCAACAGAAGTATGAATTTAATTGTTTCATTTACTATACTACTGTATGTTCAGATTTAAATAGCATGACAGGGGAAATATTTAGTTTTTATACTGTAGAATCTGAGTTATGAATACCAAAATTATGAAATGATTGGTCAACCGCAGACTTCGTTTGGAACTAGAAGTATGCAGTCAGGCAGCAGCAGAGATTAAAAAAAAAGTACATTACTGTGTTAAATGTTAACTATTTAAAACAGGGGTTCTCAAACTTTGTGATACCATGACCCCCCTGTAAGTTGCTTGCGACCCCCCCTGTAAGTTGCTCGTGACCCCCCCGGGAGGTCGGGACCCACAGTTTGGGAAATGCGGATTTAAAATAAAGGGAAAGTTTAAAATTTTTTTGACCAAGTAAGGAAACTATTTCCGTGTTTTTTCATTTAAATTAAAATGGTTAAAAGCAGAATTTTCTTCTGCATAAAAAAATTTAAAAGCTGTGTTTAGTTAGTGTTCAGCTGTAAATTGTTGAAAGAGCCACCATGAGCTTTCAGAGTTACGAACAATGTTTCTATTCGTGGCATTTGTAATTGAGTTCTATTGTCTGTCTATATATATAATTCTTATAGCAAAATGACTAACCAAGTATTGTTTTATCAGCTACAATTGGGTAATAACATAATGAAACATCCTAATTTGTTAATAACATAAATTGGTTAATAATTGAATCAGTGCTTTAATATCATGTGCTGCATATAGCCGTGAGAAACTCATTAAACAGCCTTTTGTGGCTTGCAAGCCTCTGTCTTAGTGTCACTCCTATAAGGGTACAGTTCATCTTGTTTTCCTCCTTATTTCTAAAGATGGTGCAGGTAGTGCTTTGTAATCTTTCCAATAATCCTATTTCTGGAGTAGTCTTAGACTGCCATTACTGAGGCTCTGAATGGCTTTAAGTCTCTTTCCTTTTGTGTTATTTTTTTTAACGTAACTATTACAAGAACATATATTATTTCCTTGTATTTTCAGCAACAACTAACTCTAAATGATTATGACACTATACCTTTATAATAATAAACTGATACCAAGCCATATGATAGAGGTATGCCCATGTTGTTTATTTTGAAATAAGATTGTTTCCCATTTCCTTTCAAACGGCACTGAGTTCTGTGGTTATCTTGTTGAGATTTGCTCTGTTATGAAGAAGCAAATCAGGCTGAACCATGTTGTCCTTTGTGGTCTTCCTGAATATTTCCCTGCCATCAGGATGGCTTGCTTGTTAGTTACTAGATTCATTTTGTATTCTTTTCTCCAAAACAACTTGTATAAATCAACATATATGTTTCTGTTTGTGGGACTAGATCTGTCGGCATGTACATCATCTCCATACTGCAGTATGAACAGGGAGCAGGTTGGCATGATTTTTTTTTTTACTAATTAAAAACACATACTGAAATAAGCAAGTACCAAGCCGCTTATTTTATTTAACTACATACAGCCTGTTTGCTGCTTCTCCTGGGGCATGTATAGAACATTTCAGTTCATTTAAATAGCATCCCTTTACAGTCCCTACTGAGCCATATAATCCCCCTCTCTTCTGCTGCTAATTATAGCCTCCTCTTACGTGACCCTTTTTCCTTGCAGCCAGAAAAACCCCAAATCATAACCACCAGAGAAAAAGTTGAATAATTCAAAGACAATTTTCTTAGTGAAATGAGAAAAAATTATAGGCATAAAAATTGTAATAGGTGTGGGGTTTTAAATGCCTTTGTAGAGTGACTGGAATAATTTGGCTGCCACATCAATCAAAGACTCAGGCTCCTCTTTTGTAATTTACTGAGAGCTGTGCTAAGTGCGAGCCCTTTTGTGAATAGGGCCTTTCCAGATTAGAGCATATGAGCAGTTTTTATTCTCTATTAAACTAAAATTAATTTTCAGCAGCCAAAATCTAATGCTTCTCTCTCTTTAGGAAATAAAAATGCAATTACATTAAAAAGTAGATTTTAAAAAAATTATACATTGTGATCCAACCTGCAGCTCCCTAGATCAGTCTTGTATATGTTCAAACATTTGCCAGTCAAATTCTTCTTCGCCTTTCTTCCCTATCGAGCCCTTATTGATTATCATGGGAGCCACACATACACATTTGAGAGTACAATTTGGACCTTAAATTGAGTGGGGTTTGGCAGAGTGTGGTCAAGGTACTTTTGATAGCATCTTGGAAATGAAAGGTTGATTTGTGGACTTGGGAAGCAGTTGACTTGGTAGTCAGATCAGAAGCCAATGATGCTGTCACTGGGAACAAATGAGAGATTTTGAGTCAGGAAGGATCAGAGATGGGGGAGTTCAAATACACAAAGAAAATTTTTAATTAACAGCAAGTAGATGAGTTCTGGGTAGATACGACTGCAGCAGAAGTTGAAGAGGACAGAAACTGAGGAGGAGGACGTTCAAACAGTCAACAACATGCGCTGTTAGAATTGTACTGCAATGATATTGAAGACTGAGTTTGGTATAGTTGAAGTTGACAGGTAATACAGAGAAGAGACTGTGGAACCAGGGCAGAATCTTGCTGGCATGATGGTAGAGAGGTCTGTAACCAAGGACTGTGTATTGCCAATTCACAAACAAGGGGTGGTATAACTAAGACATCAACATGGGGAAATTAAAATTCAGCTCCAGTGCACTTCTGTGCTTCCTACTGCCCAGCTATTGCCCTAGTTAACTTGAAAGCCTGCAGTAGCTATCTCCTCAGACTGAAAACTGTAGCTTTAAACCATCACTTGCCCATCTGTGTTACAAATGATAGGAGCTAAACCAGGATTGGCATGGTGACCAAGGCTTCAGGAAATGCAGAACACTTGAGGTCAGGAAGCGTGACCGTGCCCTCGTCAGAGGGGGGCTCTCCTGTATATGTTGTTCATTCTTCTAGCCATGTTGGACTTCAGTGAGCAAGTTTGGAAGGGGGAAATGAGACAAATTTATCCCTCTGTGAGGAGAAGGTGTGTATTTTTTTTTTAATGCCACAGTGACTTTGCATTGATATAGCCTGATTATCCTTTTCACAGGTTGCAGTCAATGGCAGAAGTGTAATCAATTCCTGTTTGACTTATTTGCTAACTTTTTTTCCTTCCATGGTCTTACTACTTGCAAAGATGGGATAATTAACCTGCTTGCTCCGTACCTTATTTTTATTACTGCTCCTTCGTAACATCAGCGTTATAGATATAATCTGAAGCTTCATGAAGCAAAGGGTATGACTTCTAATGGATTGCACCCAATAATACCAATAATGAAATGCAATTTCCTCATTCTGTGACTTGTTTTGAAAATTTCAAATGTGGCACTTGTTTCTCTCTTTCCCCCTTCTCTAAATTGCATCTCATGCTCTGCGGCTGCAGGCAGAACAACAAACTGAATCGGGGTTCTGAATCAGTGTGACATGTTCAAAACTGTAACTTTCTGGACCAACATTGTTCTTCTGCTGTATTAAAATCAAGAATAGAAATCAAGTTTTGAGGTTTTTGTTTTGCTAGGGAAAGCTGAGCATCTCTCCTTATCCATTTCCCCATGGTTGGCAGCAGTATTTTGTTCCCCACCCTTCACCGTCCACACACACCTTTTATAAAGCCTAATATTCATTATTAATAATAGTTTTGGATATGTAGTGCTGGAAATAGCGCCATCTGAAGCCCGTTAGTGCAGCTTATCCTTCAAACTGGTACATCTTTGCTGAACCACACAACACACTACACTACCTCCTTGCCATAGGTAGGCTAACTGTGCTGCCGCTGCAGAGTTCTGGGCCCTCTGCAGATCTAGGAGCAAAGGAATAAGTTAGAGTGCTAGCTGAGTTTTAACAAAGTCCTCTAACTCTTCTTCTGGAGGAAAACCACCTCCTCTCATTTGTTATAAAGTGTATGACCTTTTAGATGTTTTAATGGTTTAGCTTACTTTCCCTATGTAAAAGGTAACACATTCTTCTCAGTAGATTCAAACATGGAAAAAGAGTATGCGTGCATGCACCAAGTGACTGCTGAAATGACTGCTGTGGTCATTTCTGTGCTGCCAGTATTTAATTACTGTTTTGTTACTTTGAATATAAAGATGCTGTATAAAAATAAATTTTCTGGAGATGGGGATGGCAGGATACAGTTTCACTTTCTGTGAACTTGGAAGTATTGCAGACTATTCTATTTTCATAATTTCAGGTTTGTCTTGGCACAAGGAAAAATAAAAAACTAGTTGTTTGCTCTGAGAAACATTTTTAACAGAAGCAGAAAGGCATTTATGGACTGAACATGGTACTCCATTGGGTTTAAGATTATTTTACTGTAAGATATAGGAAAGCTATTGCATGCTGTCATTCGTGTGTGAATATTATATGGTTCAGCCATGTTTTAAAATCCTTTGCATGCTCATCTTACAGTAGATCTGGGCAAAATACGGCTCATGAACTGAATCTGGCTTGCCAAGTTGCTGGATTTGGCCCCCAGGCAGGCTCCCCACTGACTTTGCCCCACCTGTACACCACTCAGAAACGTGGCTGCGGGGTAGTTTTTCTTAAATTGTGAGTCCAGAGGTGAGCGAGAGAAGCTTTAGGAGCTGCACCAGCCCCTAGCACAATCCCACTGGCCAGTTTCTGTTTCGATAACAAGCAGCCACAATGCACAAAGGGCTTTAGAACACATGTTTGCTGCCTGTGTGGGAGCAAGACAGGCAGCAGTGTTCCCTCTAAACTGCGTGACAGCTCAGCTTCACAGGTGAGTAATTAGCACCACCCAGTCAGAGGCTCAGGGGCTCCATGACAGAAGCTGTACTTTCAGGCAGCTTAGAGGGAACACAGGCAGGCACAGAGGCTGATTCAGGAATTGCTGCTGGCTGGTAAGTCTCCTGTCCAGAGCCTGCTTCTGGTACCCCATCTTTTCCTTCCCCAACCCTCTGTCCCCCACTCACTCCTGCCCACACTCTACATACCCAAATCCTCTGCCCCCCTTTTGTACCCATATCCCTTCCCAGATCCAGCACCCCAATCCTCTGCCTCAGATCACAGTCCTCTCCTGCCCTAGTTTACAACCCAAATCCCTATGCCCCTTCATGTGCCCCAGTTCCCTGCCATAGGTCACAATCCAACCCCCTGCAGCCCAGTCCAGTGCCCCAGGTCACAACTGCCTCCTTCACCCAAGCTCCCTTCTGCACCCAACCTCCATCCCAGACACCACACCTCCTCCATTAATATCATGGCAGAGAGCAGCCCTCAACCACTTTCCAAATTCTTGGAGTGGCCCCCCATCAAAAATTATTGCCCACCCCTCTCTTACTGTATGTGCAGAGGACTTACTGTATGGTCCCTTAGATCTTACAGATAGCCAGAGCTCTATAAGTTACGTAAAGCAAAATTTACTACTTGTGAAATTATTTTATCCTCTAAAGAAATTACAGCAGTTTACATTTGTGCTAAGAGATTGTCTTAGTTGAAATTTTTGTCACTCGTTAAAGATAACATGTATTCATTTTTGCATTGTGACTGCATAAATAGTGGAAGGAAATGTAGTCCTTCTTGGCCTTCTTGCTATCCTTTCAGCAGCAGGTGTGGAAAGGAAATCTCAGGCTATGTCTAAAATACATTCCTCTTCTGAAAGAGAAATGTAAATGAGCCCGATCAAAAATGCAAATCAAGTGCGGATTTACAAATCTTGCGCTTCATTTGCATAATCGTGTGAGCGCTTTTTCGAAAAAGGGTTGTTCGAAAAAGAAACTGCAGTCTAGATGGGGTTCTTTAAAAAAAAAAAAAAAAACCTTTTTTCGAAAGAATCTGTACACCTAATTTTATCAGGAGTACAGGTTCTTTTGAAAAAGGGGGGTAGTTCAAAAGAACCCCATCTAGACTGTGGCTTCTTTTTTGAAAAACCACTCTCATGCGAATTATGCAAATGAAGCGTGAGATTTGTAAATCTGCCCTTCATTTGCATTTTTGATCGGGCTCACTTACATTCCTGTTTCGGAAGAGGAATGTGGTTTAGACGTGCCCTCACTGACAAACTCTTCCAGTGAGAATATGGCTGCTAAAAATATGCTAAACTGATGAAAGTGAAGTAGGGAGGGAAGAGTGAGGCATTGCTGTAGTTTGTCAAATGTTCTCTAGTTCAATGGGTTTTGTAGTTTGTCCACTGAAATGGAAAATAGATAATAGACAGATGACTTCCCTCTTCAGAGACTTCGGTAAAAAGTGATGAAAGCTAGTATTTCATGCAATGGCAAAACAAACAGAATATAGGATTTGCTGTAAAAAATTAGGCCATTGAGCCATCAAGAGAGGTATTCTGTTTTTAGCAGGGGATCTTTACCGGCTACCTCAGTTCCACAATCTATTCTATATTTGAGAGAGTTTGTGAGCAAGCATGTGAGTCTGAGTCTGTTCAAGAATTCCTCCTAAATGGTAAGAGCTAGGACCACCAAATTCAATATGTTGCTTCCTCTTGCCATGATTTAAAGCAAGGTAAGGATTTGGTTGTACGGAGACACACAAAACCATACAGAAAAGAGACAATCACCAGACAGGTGAAAGGGGCCTACTGGGGAATGCCTCTCCCTGCTCCTCATCTGGGACTGCCCCAGCCCGCATCCTCCCACCCCCCACACGCCCTTTAGAGAGGATGAGAAGGGCTGCATCTCTGCCACCCCTCCAATTCCTATGAAAGCATCACTGGATGTTCCTTCATCAGGGAGTGAGGGAAAAGTTCACAGTTTGCTTCATTTTTCACTTTGGCTTGGGAATGCAGGGGGCAGATTAATCTAGACCTGCCCCAGCTAGGGGATATGTACCCTTCCCTTGGCTGTGCCCACTGGAGCTGCTCACCTGGCCCCAACTTCTCACCTGGCCCCAAGCTGCTGCAATGAGAGAGTGCTGGGGTAGTCCTCTCTGGGGCAGCCTGCATACTGAGCCCCACAATGATTTAAATGAACACACACACAAATTAGTAAGGACCCCAGCAATGATGAATCTTCTAGGACAGTATAAAGTGGAGGAGAAATTCCTTTCTGCTCACTGTGGCGCATAGCTTGCTGGAACATTAGATTTATCTTTCTTTTTAAAACTGTCTGGTGTGGATTAATTTTAAACGTTTGGTGTGTGGTTCCTTCTCTCTGTGTGTGTTTAGTGATTATTTTAGCTTAAATAATGTGCTGGGTTTTATTCAAGATACATTTGAGGAAGAGAATTATCTGGCTAAGAGTTTAAAGTGAACAGCAAAATCTGAAATATGTGATGCTCCTAAGGATGTTAAGAAGCGGGTAATTAGTGAATCGAAGCCATTTGTATCGACTACACAATTAAACGATAAGGGGAAGTGCTTTGTCCCAGATCACGTTGGATCCAGGAGCTATCCCAGCTGCAGCTCTACAGTTGAAATGCAGTAGGAGCCACTGCGGCACTGCTCCCCCCCCGCCCCACACCTCCTGGAGACTTTGTCGGGGGAAACCTGCTTTTAAGCCGGCTCCCCCCAGCACACATTCCTGCTCCCCCTCTTGGTGCCTTTGATAGTGACGAAGGCAGGGGGAGGAAGTGAGTAGTCACTCGACTAGTCGCTTACATCCCTACTCCTAATGGTGAAAGGCATAACTTTAATTGGCTACTGTCATAGCTTCCAGTGCAACCATCATAACACAATATATATCTAGACCTGCCTTAATTAATATATAATATTTTTTTGTTTTTTACCTAATGCAGTTTGTTTTACCTGCATTAGAGATAATATGGAAAATGTTGGAGAACTTTGTTATGCTCACCTATTCTGAATTTAAAGCAGTGGCTCCTCTTATTCATACAATTTTTTCTCAATTTTTGTAAGCTGTTTTAAAATTTTTGCAGAGAACTTGTCATACTTGTGAACAAAATTCCACCTTTTCTGTAGGTACTCTTGCAATTGTCCCTGTCTTCATGCGGAGAGTAGAAGTGTCTTAAATGAAATATCAGAAAAACACGAAGGATATATAGCGGAAGTCCAGCCTGTGTTTTTAAAGAGTGAGTAGATCTGAGGTGGTTTCATTTCCTGTGTATAACTGAGGTTTTTGTTTAATTTGCAGCTGTTGCAGAAAGTTGCATCTTTCTGTCGTTTGCTTGGATTGGGTAGATCTGCCAGTGTATTGCAGACTGCAATAAGTGGTCTTCAGAGGATGACTGGGAGCTCACTCCCCTCCTCCCAAAGCAGAAGCTCTAAATGTCTCTCTCTCTCTCTGTGTGTACTTGGCTGCCTTCCTATCACCGCAGTATGTATTTGCCTCATAGTCTTTAAGGTATTTATTTGCACAATACCCCTATAGGGCAGGGAAATGTCTGGAATTTACAAATTTGTGACTAAAGCACGAAGGATATGTCTACTCTCCAATTAGTCACCCGTGGCTGGCCCATGCCAGTGGCCTCAGAGCGGGGCGCAGGCTGAGGAGCTGTATACCTGCAGTGTAGACTTTTGGGTTTGGGCTCGAGCCCAAGCTTTGGGACACTCCCTCCCCCCCCCCCCTTTTTGCAGGATTCAAGCACCCATTGGACCATCCTTCCTCTTTCAAGAGCACCACAATCTAATCTAGTCTGATGGCAAGGTAAGAAGGGAGACCTTTCCCTCCTGTATGTATGTAACAGGTCAGGGAAATAGATTTGTCAGTCAGTCATTCCAGAAGATTACACCCACCCATAAGTGAAGTGGTGTGCCATATTGTTATCAAAGGAGAAATCATACATTTGGGGAGAAAGTAAAGGAAAAGGAGATAGGGATGTAAAAGGTTAACCGGTAAGCCTAAGGGATGATGCTTACTGCTTTCAGTTACCTGGCAGGGGCTGGAACAGCTCTCCAGCTGCTAGTGGCAGGGGGCTGGAGCATCCCCTGCCTGCCCCCCCTTTTTATTTGGTTAACTCATTAAAGATAACGTTTAACTGGTTAACCAATTATATGGGATTTTACATTCCAATGCCCTGCTGCAATTCTCTTGCTTCCCAGAAGACATCTCGCTAGGATTTGTGGGAACAAAGGCTGTTAGTGGAATCTGTGTGTGTGGGGAGGGGGGATGGGGAGAGAATGGATGGTTGAAGGGTCTGTTGCTGAAGTGGGATTTGATAGGGAGGGACAAATGGCTTGTGTGCAAGGATCTCTTCCAAATGGTTGTTATAAATTGATGAGTATTCAGATCTGATATATTACCTTTTGCAGTTTACCTGTCATTAATTAATAACTGTATCAGTGAATAGCTTGTATGCTAGCTATGTGGTGTGCAGTGATCCCCGTATGAGTAACATCTACTAAGCAAGGGGCACTGGGTGTTGGGATGCATATGCGGAGCCTAGTGTACCTGTTATGGGAACTATAGTTGTGGAATATCTGACCTGTCACCAGCCATTCTGGGTTAACAGGAGTGGTGGGAAAGTGACAGGCAGCACGTCCCTCGGCCTGCGCTGCTTCCCGCAGCTCCCCTTGGCTGGGAATGGTAAACAGCAGCCAATGGAAGCTAGGATGCTCCGTGCCTGCAGATGCTCCAAGTAAACAAAATGTCCAGTAGCCTATGCTGATGAGCTGGGACCGGAAGTTTGCAAACCACCGATATAGAGTTAGCTTATGAATTGTGATTTTTACAATATTTTTTTTTAACTTGGAGGAGTCAGCTTGTGAACATATGGGCTTATGGTTGAGTATACATGGTATTCTATGGAACAGCAACTCTAGGGCAGAAGGGAGGAGGAAATAAGAGGAAGACTAAGCAACACTGAGCAATGATAAGTCACACAAAAGAGTTCAGAATATTTAGATTACTTTTTAAAGTCTAAACAAACTTTAACCTCTTTGTGAACCGCAATATCTATAAAGATAGCACACTACTAAAAAAGGACACTTCAAACCATCAACTCACCAGCGTGTGATCTAATGAAAACCAGGTACGATGTTTCCTACCCTCAAGGGCAGCTGATCAGAGATACCGCTTCTGTGCACAGTAGATAGTTTAAAAGTCACTGCCGTCAACTTGGGGAGTACATTTTCAATTCCTAATCAGAGACACATTTTCTTGTCAATGCACTTGCCTTTGAGAGCCAAATGTTAGAGCTTTAAAGGAGTGGGTCTGGGTGATGGCTTTTCACTGAATTTCTTAGGTAAAGCTTGCATGGTGTGGGTAATGGGATGGAGGAAGATGAGCCCTCCCTCACGGAATTAAACTGCTTGCAGACCCTCTGGGTTTTCTCTTCAAGATGGAAGTATGGGGAATTATTATTTAATATTATGGCATCATTTTGAGAACCCAGTTGGGATTGGGACCAAATTGTGTCCTGCCCTATACAGACATGAGCAAGCACACATTTTCTGCCCTAAAAGCTAAGATGGTCCTGAATATTCTGACTCTCTGCCTGTACTTCACCCTTTAGTTAGAAGAAACAGAAACATTTTTGCTCCTTTTATCCCAAATTGTAAATCAAACATAAATAAATATATTACAGTTTATAAACACAAGGAAAGGCAAAGGAAGCTAAGGGAACACGAACAAATACAGTGATTTTTACTTCTGGTTGGTCTGTTTGCGCTGCTAGTGCCAGACCAGAACTTAATTGTTAAACAAAGAGAAGGGAGAGGAAATAAAGCAGGTGGGTACAGTAGAGTGATTTGGAAGTTATATAAGACACAGGGTCTTAAAAGTCCTCCATCTGATGTCTAGGCTTATTATATATCTATAATATATATGCCTAGGGGATATATATTGGAGATTTTTAAGAGCAGGTTAGACAAATACCTATCCCGGTGGTCTTGATGGTACTTGGTCCTGCCGTGAGTGCAGGGGACTGGACTTTGACCTCTCGAGGTCCCTTCCGCTCCTATGATTTTATGTACCTTTGGAACAGTTTGTCTTTGTGTGGGATAGAATTCACTGTAGGAAATGCCTTTTCAGCGTTTTGTTGTTGCTGTAGCCTAATCACTTCATACAACAAAGGCAAACATAACAATTTAAGATACTCAAGTACCTTATTAAAATGTCTGTGTGCATCAGTGATTGGTACGCATGACTTGCCTCTATAAGCCCTCTGGATGCAATGTGATTTTCAGCTAATTAATATAGTTCTTTCAAGAGAGAGGTCTTCTGTGCTTGGCTTTTTTCATAGTCACTGGAAGATACACACTTTTGCTCTCCGATTACATGCAAAACTTAGGCCTGAGTCCTGCAACTGACTTTTTGTAGGCACATCTAAGAGTCATGGAGGCTCCATGTGGGCATCTGTGTAGAGTGAGTGAAAGGCTTGAGGCTAAGCTGTTCAGACTGTGAATTTGGAGGCTATGTGCTCCTATGCATGAGAGAAGATTACCTTGGTAACAATGAATAGCTGTTGTTTCCCTAACTTCTCTTTTGTAACTAAAATATTGGTGGTCGTTAAACTCTAAAGTCATTATGACCTTTTAAAAACTTTCATGTCTAGTTTAATAGTAAATAAATTTTTGATAGCTTGTGTGTTTATTCAATTTTATTTTTTTTTGGTTTAGTGTCTAGATGTTTAAGGCTAGGTTGACACCCATACTCCTTGAGTAATCCCCCTGATTTTTTTACCTCACTTTTTTAATAATAAGAACTGAAGAATGAGTTTGTCTATGTAGGAAGGCTAACCTATTTGCTTTCCGAAAAAGAAATCTGCAAAGAGATCTGTTTGATCATTTTAATTTATAGGAATTGTAACTATAGGTCAAAATGCCTGAAACCAGATCTAAGGGATCTCACTCTGTGCTACTGGCATGGACCCTTTCTGTCACCTCTATGAGTAGAGAGTGCAGTCTCTCCCAACCTTCTTTCTTATGATGTTGGGAATATGTGAACTAGTTAAACTCATCCTGTTTTTTATTCTTTCCAAGAAAGGAGAGATTTCCAAGTAGTTACCAGAGGAAATTTAGCTGATTTGCTTTAACATATATAGGGTGTTAAGTGGGATATTCTTGTCTCCTGTGATCTCTTGCTGTGATTTAAAGGAAATTACAATTAAAGTTAAGCCCTAGTTTAATTGAGAGGGAGATGCTTGTGGGATGTGAGGGTTCCTTGGCTCTGTAACTATCTTTCTTGGTCCACTAGAAGCTAAAGTTGATGACTCTGAAAACATGCTGTAAGACTGGAAAGCGGCAGTAGTGATTGTGGTATTGAAAGTGTCTGGGAGTTGATGGTTTGAAGTGTCCTTTGTTAGTAGTGTGCTATCTTTATAGATGTTGCGGTTCACAAAGAGGTTAAAGTTTGTTTAGACTTTAAAAAGTAATCTAAATATTCTGAACTCTTTTGTGTGACCTATCATTGCTCAGTGTTGCTTAGTCTTCCTCTTACTTCCTCCTCCTCTTCTGCCCTAGAGTTGCTGTTCCATAGAATACCACGTATACTCAACCATAAGCCCATATGTTCACAAGCTGACCCCTCCAAGTTTAAAAAAAAATAAAATTGTAAAAATCACAATTCATAAGCTAACTCTATATCGGTGGTTTGCAAACTTCCGGTCCCAGCTCATCAACATAGGCTACTGGAAATTTTGTTTACTTGGAGCATCTGCAGGCACGGAGCATCCTAGCTTCCATTGGCTGCTGTTTGCCATTTCCAGCCAAGGGGAGCTGCAGGAAGCAGCGCAGGCCAGGGGATGTGCTGCCTGTCACTTTCCCGCCACTCCTGTTAACCCAGAATGGCAAACAGCAACTACTGGAAACTGAGGGGCTTTGTGCCTGCAGACACTCCATATACATAAAATGGCCCAGCATGCCAGTGATTTGCCCTACTGGGCTGGGAACTGAAGTTTGCTGATCTCTCCCACCACCAAGTTTAAAAAAAAAAGAAATTGGTAAAATACAATGGCCTGTTCCTAAGCTGGCCCCTGCTCTTTACAGCCTCATTTTTTACCAAAAAAATTCAGCTTATAATTGAGTATATATGGTTGTTATTGAAAACTTGTTAACTTTTTACAGTTAGTTTATTCAGTCTGTGTCATAATCATCTTTAAATACAGTACTGATTTGACTCAAGGATTATAGTAAGAAAATGAAAACGTAATCTTACATTTATCACAGAAAAGGTGGAATGACCTTTCAATGTCAAGACAAAAAATCATATATACATTCTGGCTACATCTACACTGTAAGGTTTTTGTGCAAAAACAACTGTTTTTGCAAAAAAAAAAAAAAACCCACCACGCGGAGAGTCCACACCTCAAATGCGCTTTTGCGCAAGTAAATCAACAGTAAAATGGCAGAAGAGAGGGCTTTTTCCGGTGTAGGTAAACCTTATTTTACGAGGCATAACTCCTTTTTGCACTACAGCTATTGCGCAAAAAGGCAAGTGTGGACACTCCAGAGGGTCTCTTATGCAAGAAACCCTTATGGGAAAAAGCACAGGTGCTCTGATGGCCATCAGAGCTTTCTTACACAAGAGCGTCCATACAGTGTCGACACTCTAGCACAAAAGCACATCACTTTTGCGATGGCTTTGAGGTGTAGACATGCTCTTGTGCAAAAGGCTTCTTGTGTAAGAAGTCTACAGTATAAATGTAGCCTCTAGTATTACATATCGAAGAATTGTATTGGCATAAAACCTGCAGTCAAAGTTACAATATTTTTGCATTTTTAAACTGTACTATTAAAAGTTTTCATGTTTAATCTGAACACAGCTATAGGTTTATTGTTGTAGGTACCGGATACAAGCTTACTTTCAAGCAAAGCATGTTAAGTGCAGCAATCAATGGACAGTTGTGGTTCTGACAGGAAAAACATTTTTCTGAAAATGGATGCCTGGTTGTCAAACTCAGTGGGGGTTTTTTCTACTGAAACTAAGCTTTTTAAAAAGGAGAAAACAACCATGGATTTAATATATTATTTTTTCCTCTATTTTGGGAGCAGCATGTTTGAATAAATGATTTGCACAAGGTGGTAGCGTTGACTATTCACAATATATACTTTCATGTGTGCTCTTTCTTTCTTCCTCCCTCCCTCTTTTCCTTTCTCCCTCTCTTTCTTTTCTGAGGGACTCTGTTTTAAATTATGTAAGTGCCAGAGTGTATCTGGCTTTTTTTAGGATTGTAATAAAGTATCCCCACTCAGAGAGAGATTCGCCTCAGAGCTCTCCTGAAGTCCTTCCTGTATCCAGCTTCCAAGCCTTCCATGCAGGCCATGCCGCGGCTTCTGTGTGCAGCTCACCACTGGCATTTGGCTTTTCCCAGCACACTTTGCCATCTCCAGTATGGAGAACAAAGGCTAAAAAATGCTTTCTGGCAATGAGCAATAAGGCCCAGGGGTCATCCAGCAAAACACCCGGGCCTTCTCTGGAGCTATGTGAACATGCCTCTGTGACTAGGGCTCTTAGCCCCCTTAAGGGTCCTGGGAGTGATATGGGACCCACCACCCTACTTGCACCCTTGTCATCCCAAGCCCAAGCACAGAGAGAGTGCAGGTCTCCACCTACTCCGATGACATCTTTGGAGTTGGAAATCTTTTTGTATTTCAGTGACCTGGCTCATCAAAGGCAGGTCTCTGGAGCAGGTGCAAAGAAGCTCCGATCTTGTTCCTTTTCTCCCTGCACACTGGTTCGTAGTCCCAGTCTCTGTCCACCCAGGCCAAGTCTCCGTGTTCCTTTTACTCTTTCTCTGATCTCAGTGTCCTCTGCCAACTCACTCAGGTACCAACTATCCCCATCACTGGCTCTCGGTCACAGTCTCCACGTCTGACTAGTCCCAGTTTGCTCCTCCCTCCATGCCAGTCTCAGTCTTGCAAGATTCCTTCTCAGAATGTACACTTCTCTCCCCCCAGTCTGACTTTTGTCCCCTCTGTATTAAAATGAGATGGCTTCCTTTTACATACCGGCAGCAGGGGGCATACAGTCTACAGGAGAGCCAGGCTTTGCTCTCTACTCTGCAGCCTACCTGGGAGCAGCCATTAAATAGAATTTCTGGGTAAGGATCATAGCTCGGAGTGGAGGAAGCGTATACAGTTGTTTTGTGGGGATGGTGTATGCACAGTCCAGTTACATGTAGGAGCTGTACGGGGGTTGAGATTGCTTAGTGAAGATAGACACTTCAGAGACTTCAACTGCTACTCTTTAAGAAGTGTCTACTTGCGAGGTTTGTAACTTGACCATATTTGGGAAGATTTTATGGCTATGGCAGAAGTCACATTCCTGACATCAAAGCCATCCCTGCTGCCAAATTTTAGGTTGCTCTTCTCATGCTTAGGAGAGCGAGAGCTGTTAAAAGAATAGTTCACCATAATTTAACATGAACAAAACATATTTTTGCTTACCCATGTTCCTATACCCAGTTGAACTGTTTTGACTGACATATTCCAAAATTTTCCAAAATAAATCAGACACCCTGAATGTAGGATATCAGGATAAACAATTAAAGTTTGGCACAGTTAAACAGCTGAATTCTGAATTCTTTATAAGAACTGATATCAGGCAGCCTTAATGATAGGCTGCGTTAACAGCCTTATCTAATATCAACTGACCAAAAAGTTACCTCTGAAGGAGCCAGAAGGGGTCAAATTTTACTTGACAACTAGGTTTTATAAAATATGTTTTTACCAAACCAAAGTAAGACCAATGGAAGCAAGTATTCATTAATAAGAATATTTTGATACACGTTTAACAGTTTTTTGTTTTATTTAAAATATTCCACCCCCCATGTTTGTGACCCAGAAACTGCTGCTTTGTGTTATTGCATGACCAATAAAGTGAACTATGAAGAAAAGTGAGTGGTTTTCATTGTAGAAGCTGACAGAAGTGCAAAATATAAACAGTGGAAAGTAAATTGGACTTTGAAATGTTTTAGCAATCTAATTCCTTTCCACACTGCGAATTCTAACTGGCTACAAATTGAGTGAATACTTTAAATATAATTGATTTTGTATTCATGTACCACATGGCTTATATTCAGTTAGTAATCAGGGGCAGTGATCTTTGGCAGTATGGGTTGACATATGGTGATGGTTTTCCTATGATCTGTTCAGAGTACTGTTTTATCGGAGCATGGAAAGAACCCCCAGATTTGCATAAGCAGTTTGGTTGGCCCTGCTGCTTCCTAGTTCTCTGTACAATAAGTCATCCCTGTGTGCTTTGCGTCATGAGTGCCAGTTGCTGCTCTATGTAAATCTGTCTCCTGTTGAGGTACCATAGGATAACTGCCCAAATGTTGCTAGAATGCGCTGAAACAAACATGGTTGGGTAGCAGAAGAGAGATGGACATGTAAATGCAGTTGTGATTGCAGATTAGCAGATGTGAAGATACCAACTGAACCATGTTACTTCTATTCAGAATCACTGAGGACATGGTTGCTTCTCTTTTTTTTCTCACACACATTTGACATGACAGTTCCCTTTATATGTTTTATGTTTGACTGGTTTATATTTACATTGCTCATTTTGTTCCTGTGAATTAGGTTGAGACATCATTATCTAAAAATGCTGTGTTGCTTTGACACTGATCCCTGTTTATGCTGTATTTCTGCAAGCTTTCCTCCATTAGTAGAGGATCATGTGTATATTATACCACTGGGCCTTGTTTGGAATTAGCAATCCAACAGTGTGGGGGACAGACTTTTAAATACTGGGTTACATATTGTAGGAAGAAAAGGGAAGTGTGAAGTATCCTATTAAGACTAGTACAAAGTGGGGATGTATTAGTGAAACCATTTAGACTGATGACTGATAAAGCATGTATTAGAGCCCGCAGCCTGTAACCATGTAACTGCTAAAAATTTTAATGGTTGCACGGTTACTTATTTTACTGCTTTTTAATATCTCTAGTGCAAAGTGTGTCTTGATATTTCAAATAGGTTTAATATTGACTTAAAATATTATACAGTATTTTAGATAGATCAGTGTTGGGCAGAAATAATACTTACCTACACTCAAAAATCTTTGACTCTACGTAGTGGTATAGGAATCACTGGAAAATGTTACTAATTTGATTGCCATAACTGCAATACTGAGATGATGTTATTGGCATTCGTTTCTTCATGCAAATTTTTTGAAATTGATATGTATTTTTCTGATACTATGTGTAATCTATATAACTATTGTATGGACAGTGGAACAATGGCAGAAAATGAAACAATTTTATTTTTTCTGGGTTCTTATAGTAGTTTCCTTATTAATTTAAATTAAATTAATCGGGTCATGTCTCAAAAGTAACTGTGTTGTGTTAACATTTAAAAAAAAAAAAAACTACGATGACATACTGCTAAAAAATCTATGTCCCTCAGCAGCATGTTCCTTTGGAGCAGAAATAGATGTAACCCTCTCACCTACTGCGTGTCATGTACAGGCAGTCCCCGACTTACGCGGATCCGACTTATGTCGGATCCGCACTTACGAACAGGGCTTTTCTCGCCCCAGAGCTCATGGGCGGCGGGTCGCCACCCGTGTCCTCCAGGGCGAGAAAAGCTTCTCCCGGTCTCCCTGGTCTGCTGGGGGGGTCCAGCGGCTTTGCTGGACCCCCCCCCAGCAGACCAGGGGGACAGGAGCAAAGCCGCCCAGGCGGCGGGGGTCCTGCCGCCTGGGCAGCTTTGCTCGGGTCTCCCTGGTCTGCTGGGGGGGAGGGGGCGCAGCTAGTGCGCCCCCCCCCCCAAGCAGACCAGGCTTTTGTTGCGGGACACCTGGGGTAGAACAGCTGGGGTGCTGCCGGGTTGGTTCTGTGGGAACCTACCGGGCAGCGCCCCAGCTGTTCTGTCCCAAGCTCCAGATTCAGCAGCTGTTGAAACTGATCAGGCTGATTCCAGGAAGCTGGGGGCAGAGCAACTCTGCCTCCGGCTTCCTGTAGTCAACCCCTGGTCAGTTTCAGTGGCAGCAGCTGAATCTGGAGCTAGTTCCGACTTACATACAAATTCAACTTAAGAACAAACCTATAGTCCCTATCTTGTACGTAACCCGGGGACTGCCTGTATTGTCCCATGTAGTGGGACTTAGACAACGAGTTTCCAATAAGGCCTTAGCTGAGTGCCAGCTGACTTTTAGCTCAAGCTGTACAGGCTTGTGCATTGAGCTCCAGAGGACTCAGGTGTGATTCTGCCTGTTGGCATTACATATGCTCAGTAAGCCATTTAGTCATTACACAAGTATGGCCGTACTGAGTCAGGCCAATGTTCCATTTAGCCCAGTATCTGGTCTTCCAGCAGTGGTGAAGTTGCAGTGGGAATGAACAGAACAGGGCCATGCTCCACCATCCACACTCAGCTTCTGTCAGTTGGAAGTTTAGGGATTCATAGACCGTATGGCTGCATCCCTGACCATCTTGGCTAATAGCCATTGATAGACCTATCCTCTATAACATTTAGTTTTTTGTAACCCAGCTACACTTTTTATGGCCAAGATGAGTGCAGTGTATATATTTACTTAGGAGTCAATAAGGCCATGTCTTATTGTAACCCTAAACCTTAAGGATGAATAAAAGGAATGTCTGGATCACTTTCACTTTCCTCTAAAAGCATATTTTGATGATCTGCTACCATACGTGACAATGGCAAGGTCTTGAATTGTTTCTTAATTCAAGCTGCTTCTGGAGCAGGGGTCGACAATAATTTTTGATGGGGAAGGGGGGGGACGACATTGTTAAGATTTTGAAAAATGGCCAAGGGCCACTCTCTTCCACAATATTAATAGTGGAGGAATGGGTCTGGGATGGAGTTTTTGTGCAGAAGGGAGCTTGGTGTAAGGAATTGGAGTGCAGGAGGGGGGTGTGGGATCTGGGAGGGAGCTTGGGTGAAGGAGTCAGTTATGACTGAGGTGCAAGGGTTTGTGTTGTGACCTAGGGCAGAGGACTGGGGTGCAGGAGGAGGTGCAGGAGTTTGGGTTGCATGGGGTAAGGAGGTGGGGGGCGCATGCCTGGGGCAGGCTCTGACCCAGGAGACTTGCTTGGGTGACTCTCAGCAAACAGCCTAGCAGGTTGCTCAGGCAGGCTCCCTGCTTGTCCTGCCCCTGCATAGACTGTAAGGGCCATGTGTGTCTATGAATAACTACGAGCCTGGGGGAAGAGGAGAGGTGTGCTTCATGCACTGCCAGTTCTTCAAACAGGCAGCTCCCATGTGGCCAGAAACTGACCAATGGGATTGTGCTGGGACTGGTGCAGTGTGTGAAGCCTCTCCTCCCTTCCACCAGGCTCACGGCCGTTGAAAGACAAATGGCCCAGCAGATGTTTTTCTGAACAGTATATGGGGGTGGAAGGAAGGGTGGGGAGACTGTCTGAGGCTCCCCGCTGCATCCACACACTGGATCCAGTGGCTTGGCAGTCGGATCCAGCCCACAGGCCCTATTTTGCCTAGCCCTGTGCTGGAGCCTTTGATGAGATTGTAAAAGATGCTGATAAAAGGCAATGGGAGTCCATTTAAAAAAAAAAAGGTGAAAATTTGATTTAAAAGCTAAAAAGCAGCCGGAGTTTGGTCTGCTCTGTGTGTGTTTGTGTGTGTGATTGAGTGTTTGGGGAGGGGAGGGGGGAGACTTTAGTGTCCCATGTGAAAATTGATCTGATGAATCACCATAACAATTTGTTTCATGTTTGTTTCATATTGTGTGGTTTCTCTGTGTCATCTCTGTCATGGTTGTTAGACGTTATTATTTCCATGCTCTTAAATTGTATTTGAACTTGGAGACTACGTATGTCACCATTGCGGGGGAAGATGGTGGCAGTTATGTAAGCATATAAGGCATTGTCTACAGTAGCCTCTGCCGTCCATCTAATCTACATGACTTTGGCTATGCAAAAAGTGTAGGTGAAGTAATTGTACTTATTGCTAAGTCTTCTGTGCAATTAGGTGGGCTGGAGCTGCTCTCCCATTGACTCGGCTACTCTTCTCGTCCTGGTTGAGTATCAGAGTTGCTGAGAGAGCACTCTGATTGATTTATCACATCAAAGCAGATGTGATAAATTGACATCAGTAGATCAATTGCTGCAGCATTTATCCATTGTGTAGTGCATATGAGTCCTGAGCTAACAATGGTGTCTGCGAGCTAGAAATACACAACTCTTTCTGGCTTCCCTAATAACTCCCTGTCTGTGGACAGTTTATAGGTAACCAGACCACATGCAGCTCTGTCAGGGTTTATGCATCATCTATAAAAATATCAAATAATAAGTAAGGTTGAAAATAGAAATTCTTTGATTGTATAGGATATCTTGTTATGTCTGCTTTAGATTTCCTTCTAGTTAGTGTCTTCAGTACTATCCAGAACATGCTTAAACTGGTCTGAGCTAGGAGGTGGTTGTTTTGCATACACTACTGTTTGTGGTGGCTCATGCAGTATATATCTATATTTAAAAGTTAAACATTTTGTTGCAAAATATGAATATAAAAGTATAAAAAAACAAATACCACTTAGTGTGCTATATGCCCAAGAGGAGCAATTACTTCTAGTTCTGTGCTCTCTCTAATGGCAGTTGGGCGGTGGGAGGGGGTCAGCTAGATTTATTTATTTTTTAAGCATAGCTTCATAAATTTATGTACAAAAGAGTTAATATGAAGAAACAAGAGCGAGATGTTTTGGTTAGTCTGCACTAGGTTTTTTTGCATAAAATTTCACACCACATGATAGCTTTGAGAGAGGGTCTGCAAAAGGTACAGCAGTTTGTTGTCTTTGAAGGAGTTTGCCAGAGAGTTTTGGAAGGATGCTATCTAGTGGTATTCCTGGGGGAATTCTGAGTAAAAAAAAAAAATAATAAAAAATTGTGCTCACAATGTTTTTAAATTCTGCACATTTTTGTTCGTCAAAATAACACTATATAATCACACCAGTTTTAATTGTTTTGTAATTTTATTTCAAAATACCTGTCAGCAACTATGCGTGTAACAATGTGGACACACAAAATTGACACTCATCCCCACACATATTAAAGCCCAGGATCCAGATGGAGAAACAGCCTGATGCTGCATCTCGGGCTTCTACAGTTTCCAGCAAGCTATCTCCTTCCTTAATGGCTTGCCAAGAATTGTAGCTGCCTCTGCAGTATCCAGTGTCCTCTGATAGCATCCAGTAGCCCTGCAATCCACTTCTGTGGGAGGAAAGGGAACTTTTCTGCACATGACATTAATTTCTGTGCAAATTTGGCATTGCACTGTGGTGGAGAATTCCCCCAGGAATACAATGGAAACAGAATTAACATCAGAGTTGTGTGGTCTTTGGTGTATGGTACAAAATATACTTGTATGGTCCTAAATAATTGGTAGTCCCGGGCAACCATCCATCTCACCCGTAGGATTGCCAGATGATTTCAAAAAAACAAACCTGCCAGGGAAAATTTGTCAAGCTGCCCCCCCCCTCCCCAAAAAAGGGGGTCTGGGAGTAACCAGAGAAACTTGTAGGGAGGATTCAAGAGGTCGGGTTGAAATGCAGTTTGTGGCCCGGCCCTAAGACTGTCTCTGATGGCAGCCCTGGGAGATCACCCAGCTTGCCCGTCCCTAAGACTGGCTCTGCTTGTATGTGAAAGAGGAGATATTTATTTTACAGATGTAGGTGACTACAGTCCCCGCTTGCCCTATGCTCCTGCTGCGGTGCTTCAGCCTTTGAAATGTAGTAAGAGCCCCACGGCTACATTCCAAAGGCTGAAGTGCTTCAGTGGGAACCGACAAAAGTGGGGACTGCTTCAGTCACTACTTGTGCTGTTTCCCTGCTGTGCCTCTGCCTCTCCTGCCGCCCATGGCAGCAAGGGAGGGAAACAGGAGCCGGTGCTGGGGGGAGCCGGCTTAAAAGCTGGTTTCCCTCCCAGCACCACCTTCAGGGTGCTGCCAGAGGCAAAGGAGTGGGGGGATAGGGGAGGCTTCTGCAAAGCAGATCCCATCTTCAAGGATCCCAGTGGGAAGCTGGGCCCTCCCATGGACAGGGGCTGACATCACCAAGCAGCCCCTGTTGGCAGCAGCCAGGGCTGGCCATAAGCAGGGGCTGCTGGACTCAGTGCAAGCCGGGACCAAGCAGTCCAGGTCATGCTGGTCTGGGGCACTGCACCTCTGCATTTTATGTAGTAAGACTGTGCATTTAAAATGCAGAGCCGCAGTGTGGGGGGCTCTCAGAGAGGACTGCTCAGTCCCGGATCAAGTCCGCTCCTGGAGCTACCCTCTCTGTGCCTATGCAGAGCAATCCTGTTAACTAATCATATAGTTGATACAATATGATTAGCTAGGTAATTGCAATTTATTATCCTTAATTAGTTTGTGGTTTTGTAGGTATCCCGTAAGTTGCTATCTTAATTGTTTCACAGCAGTTTTTTAAATATATTTGAAACGTGTGAGATTTTAGTACCTTATTCTACTGCTGGAAATTTTAGAGATGAAAATGTGGTGGAGAATTCCCCCAGGTGTGTGGTGAGGTGTGGTGTGTGGTGAGGTGTGTGGTGAGGTGGAGGGGTATTAAAAAGGATCCTGGGAATGGGACTTTAAATGAATGTACTCATAGTATGTATATTTTAGTTATGAATCTTGTATATTTTGGTTATGAATATCATACAAATGTTAGAAGTATTAAACATAGATGAACACTATTTTTGTCTAAACCACTTTCTGTTATATTTCAGAGGGGGCATTTGGCTCTGATAAAGTACCACCAGACTGTACTACATAACTGTGCAAAGTGCAAGACTGTATTGTATAAATTGTCACCTATGTTTTGGTGTGTTTTTTATTATGAAACACCAAGTGCAGATCTACATGTTTTTAGCGTAGATGTGGAAGCACATAAATGATGCAAAAAAATATAGGTATCAGTACCCAGTGGAGTGAGTAGTGATTTCAAGGACATGATAGAGCTTTTGAATGCTCCTAAACTCCTAGCACTTAATCTCTACATTCTTCCTGTAACCATAAAATAGCATTGGGAAAGATTTTTGAGCCACTTTTGGAGATGTTTGATGCTTCATGATCAGATCATCTTATAGCCCCCTGTTGCACTATACTGAGTATTTTCAGGATTGGGCTTTTAGCTTGAATCAACACTTGGAGGAAAAAGTGGAGACACTAAGTAAATGAGCATTAACGTTGGCCCATATGAAGTAAGACCATAACGCCACACACTGAGCCCCTGTGTATTCCTTCTGGGGCAAAAATAATGAGAGAGCGAGAGAGAGATTTGTAGCAAGGAACATATACAGGCAGTCCCCGGGTTACGTACAAGATAGGGACTGTAGGTTTGTTCTTAAGTTGAATCTGTATGTAAGTCGGAACTGGCGTCAGCCACTGCTGAAACTGATCAGTTTCAACAGCGGCTGAATCTGGACGCCAGCTCTGACTTACATACAGATTCATCTTAAGAAACCCAGGAGTCCCCAAGTCAGCTGCTGCTGAAACTGATCAGCAGCTGATTCCAGGAAGCCCGGGGCAGACCAACTCTGCCTCGGGCTTCCTATAGTCAGCCCTTGGTCAGTTTCAGCAGCGGCTGACTTGGGGACACCTGGGGCAGAGCAGCTGGGGTGCTGCTGGGTTGCTCCAGTAGCGCCGCTCCTCGGCACTACTGGAGCAACCCAGCAGCACCCCAGCTGCTCTGCCCCAGGCGTCCTGATTCAGCCACTGCTGAAACTGACCAGCAGCGGCTGAATCAGGATGCCTGGCACAGAGCAGCTGGGGTGCTGCTGGGTTGGTACAGTAGCGCCCAGGAGCGGCGCTGCGGGACCAACCCGGCAGTGCCCCAGCTGCTCTACCCCAGGCGTAGGCAAGAAAAGCCTAGTCTGCTGGGAGGGGAGAGGGGGGCACTAGCTGCACCCCCCCCCAGCAGACCAGGGAGACGTGGGTGGCGGGACCGCCCGCATCCTCCACAGCTTTGCTCCGTCTCCCTGGTCTGCTGACCAGGGAGATGGGGAGCAAAGCCTTGGAGCACGCCCGCAGCGGGACAGCCCAGGCGCGCCCGGGCTGTCCCGCTGTGGGCATGCTCCGCGGCTTTGCTCTGCGTCTCCCTGGTCTGCTGGGGGGGCTCCCCCCCCCCCAGCAGACCAGGGAGACGTGGAACAGCTTTTCTCGCCCCGGAGGACGGGGGCGGCGGGACTGCAGCACATCTGGGCGTCCCGCCGCTCCAGTCCTCCGGGGCGAGAAAAGCCCCGTTCGTAACTGCGGATCTGACATAAGTCGGATCCGCGTAACTCGGGGACTGCCTGTATACTGTAAGGTGCATGAGCCACATTCAGTAATCCCAAGATTTGGAGTGCTTTCTCCATGGTTTGGACTGTGGAGTGTGTAAATTGCCCATGTTTGGAGAGACAGAGGATGCAAATATTTTATCCTTTAGTTAACCCTTTAGTTTTACTGTGGATTTTTTGTTGCAGGTATATGCGACAGTTCATGTGTTGAGGACAACTTAATGCACTGAGTAGCTGTACTCCTAGAGAAGGGAGGTGATGGTAGCAAAGTAGTAATGGGGATATCCCAGGATATCAAGTTATCCAAAACAAAGTTCCTTTAAAAATATTTATAGGAAAATATCTTGAATTCTGGAGATGTTACTAAGGCATTGACTTTCCCCAAGCGTAATGAATCTTTATATAATTCTGAGATTGTGTTGAAATGCATCAGTGATTTTTGGAGCCTGCTAGTCACTGCATAGTATTTCTGAAAATAATTAAAAAGAAAAGGGGGAGGCTTGATTGAGAGAGCTTGGCGTTACCATGAGGGACTCACAAGCCCCATGATGGATGAAAAGTGAGCAGACTTGTCACTGCATTGACAAGATAATAATGAAGACCAGCTGTGTTGAAGTGCATCATTCTTTCTAGTGCCCTTTTAATTAATCAATATTCTTTAGGTTGTCGCTAGGTTTTTCTAAATGATCATGACTTGAAAATATGATAGAAACATCTTGAGTTGTTTCCTTTATTTCTCTTCCTTCCCCCATTTGACCTAACTCTTTTTGTCTGGGGCATTGTTAGAGAAGTGCTGTCTAGATTGTGACACTCACGTAATCACTAACCATCTCCATAGGTGACTCAGTTACTCTAATGATGCCTCTTAATCCTATTATATATTTAAAAAGCAGCTGAAGATTAAATACTGGGATGTATCTTAGCTCCCTATGCCCTGATCAAATGATGTAAAGGGACTGCAAAGGTAGTACAACAAAGCAGTGGGGATGGAGTTGTATCTGGGTAGTGTAAAATTCTCATTACCAGTTCTCTCTCTCTCTTTTTCTCTCTCTCTCTCTCTCTCTCCTGGCTCTGCCTGACATAGAAGGTGTCTAGGTAGGGGTGACTGGATCACTGCTCCTTTCTGGCTGTTGCTAGTCACTGTAATGGCTCCTTGGACTGAATTGACCTTAAGCAACCTTAGGTGACGCAAAACAGCTTTGTATCTGGCTTCTCAGGCCCTCTCTGAGTGCAGCTCAGCTGGTCTGGATGCTTTTATATTATGTTTGCTTGTAAACAAATACACACACATTTCATGTGCTGATCTGTTTGAATAAAAACCAGCATGACTCCAATGGAAACTAGAGTTCTTCTTTGAGGAGTGTCCCTGTGGGTGCTCCACCTTAAGTGTTTGGGTGCTGCCGTGTGCCTAGTCGGAAATTTTTGGCCGCATTGCTCTCTGGTAGGCTGTGCACACGATGCAGATGGCACGCACCATGCTGCTACTACACATACGCAGCGAACCATCCCTTCAGTTCCTTCTCTGCCACTGCTGGCATGGGTCAGAACTGTAGTTGCTCTCCAGCTTTTTGAAAAATTTCAGATTTGTTCTTATACTTCGTATAGCATTAATAATAGCATTCATAATTAGTAGGTTTTTTTCCTAGTTACCATTATTATTTAAAAGAAACCCCACTTTTTATTGTGGTGGTTAAGGCTGTTTGCCTTAGCAAAAATTTTTTTCCTGGGATGCCTGATTTCCCAGGATTCAAACGTTGCCTGTCCTGTAGGCTCTTTCAATTCCTATCTTCAATGGGCACTCTGTGTGTACATGCCACCGCAGTGCCAACACTGCAAGCAGCTAATGGCCCAAACATGCCAGGCAAGGGAGCTCCAGCTTAAACTTCTCTCCCTTAAAAACACGGTGAGACCAGCGTCAGACTGTTTTTCCTCAGCCCATTGACAACAAATCGCTTTTTGCCCATCCAACAACCAAGCATTTCCTTAAGGGCATGCAAAAAAAGAATACTTTACCACCTATCAAACCTCCCATCCCAGCCTGGGACCTCAATTTAATACTCCGGGCCATCACCCTTAGACCATTTGAACCCATGGTGATATGCTCCATGCTTCACCTTTCTATGAAGGTGGCCTTATTGGTGGCCATCACATTAGCCAGGAGAGTGAGTGAAATTGGTGAACTTATGGCAGACCCTCTTTCACAGTTGATTTCACATGGATAAAGTGGTTCTGCGCTCATACCCAATGTTTTTACCAAAGATAACCACCTGTTTCCACTGCAAGGAACCCATAATACTATCTCTCTTCTTCCTGAAGCCTTATGTCAGCGCTAACGAGACTGTATGGCACACACTCAATGTATGTAGAGTGGTCACCTTTTACTTGGACAGGATGAGGGGAATCCACAAAACACCTAGACTGTTCGTATCCACTACAGAGTGATCCCTGCATATTCAAATTTCTACCTAGAGGCTGTCCAGATGGATAGTAGAGTGTATCTAGTTAGCCTACTTCATCTTCAGCCAAAACCCTCCATTGTAACTACGTGTCCATTCTACGAGGGCCATGGTGGCTTCTACATCCTCTCTCAGTAACATACTGCTTATGGACATTTGTAGATCTGCTATGTTGTCTTCTGCCCATACGTTCACCAGACATTAAACCCTTGATACTTACCTCTCTGAGGGTACTAGATTTGGGCACACCGTTCTGGCCACTGTCCAGGATATTGACTAGCTGAAGCACTCACCTCCAATCACAGGCACTGCTATATAGTCACCTAAGGCGGAGCATCTACAGGGACACTCCTCAAAGAAGAAAAGAGGGTTACTCACCTTGTGGACTAATAGAAGTTCTTTGAGATGTTTGTCCGTGTAGGTGCTCCACCACCCGCCCTACCTCCCCCTCTGCTTCGGACATAGTTGTTTTCTCTGGGGCAGAGAAGGAACTGAAGGTATGGTTGGCTGTGCATGCCAGCCTACCGGAGGGCACTGCTACCAAAAATTTCTGACTAGGTATACAGCAGCGCCCAGACACCTAAGGTGGAGCACCCAAAGGGACAACCATCTTGAAGAACCTTCGTTATTGCACAAGGTGAGTAACCTGTCTCATTTTTCTTCTGGGTGATCTCTGAATATAGTAGTATAAGAGAGACAGACATTTCTTCCTGGTTTGTCAGTAGATATTTATAGCAGTGGTAGAGTAACTCTTGTTCATCAGTCACTCCCTCACTTACTGCATCTTTTGCACTGTCTCTGTAACCATGACTGCATGGTTGATTCTAAACATAGTTGATGTTCACACACCATGAGGCTAAAACTCTTAATAACCATGGCAGTTCACCGTGTGTGACCCCTGGCCTGTTACC
This sequence comes from Pelodiscus sinensis, assembly GCF_052426305.1. NCBI lineage: Eukaryota > Metazoa > Chordata > Testudines > Trionychidae > Pelodiscus > Pelodiscus sinensis. The sequence continues at coordinate 213,489,591 of NC_143052.1, forward strand.
AATTCAGCATTGTGTTTAAGCTTTGTGGTTGGATTCCATAATTGAATCTGTGGGTACGTCTAGACTACATGCCTCTGTCGCGAGAGGCATGTAGATTAGGCTACCCAACATAGTAAAATGAAGCGGCGATTTAAATAATCGCCGCTTCATTTAAATTTACATGCCTGCCGCGCTGAGCCAACAAACAGCTGATGCCGACAAACAGCTAATCAGCTGTTTGTCAGCTCAGCGCAGTAGTCTGGACGCGCGGGTGTCGACATCAAAGGTATTTGTCGACCACCCAGGTATGCTGCTTCATTTTACTATGTCGGGTAGCCTAATCTACATGCCTGTGGCGACAGAGGCATGTAGTCTAGACGTACCCTGAGTGATTGAATTGGCCTTTCTTCCTCCCAGCTCTGTGCAATAGGACATTTCCTTCCCCATGTGCGCTGGTGATTCTGTCTTCATATTTTACTTGCACTCTGTTCCAAATGAAGCCTGATGGGATAGCTACCCAGGAATTCCCTACGTTTATAGACACAAATGTGGCATAGGATGTGTACATGGTTGTGAAGTTAGAAAAGCTGTTGTGTGGACACAGCATGAACTTCAATACTCACATTTTGATGTTGGTGGGTGATACGGACCCCTCAGGATTCAGAGACAATCTCTTGGGGGATGGCTCCTTCATACCACAGTTTCATGGATAATGTGAGGGTGGCATCTGCCGTAACGAGGGATGAGTAAGCTTGGATCCTTAGGAACCCCCTCAAAGGAAGAGAGGGGTAACTGCACCAATTTACTGAAGTTATGAAAAAGGCATTTGCTGTTAAAATATTACGTGAACCCTTTAGTTCAGAGCTATTTGTTTTTTCTATCTGGTACCAAACAAAAGTCCTCGGTGTTTCTGTGGAAAAGTTGTCAGGTCTTATTTTTGTTTGCAAAATCACAGTTCTAGTCTGCATGGGGCCCCTAAGCTGTTGAAAAGTAAGAAGAAGAAGAGCTGAGCTTACTCTTGTGGAATACTATAGTATGATTGTCTGATGGCTAGATTTGCCAAATGGTGTAACTTGACCACTTACATCAGTCTGAAGTGAGCATGAATGCCTTGGGCTTGATCTTTGATTTGTATCAAAAGAAGGGAATAGGTATGTTACATTATTGTTTCATTTGAAATCAGTGCTTAAATGCTGATGATTATCAGTGATCCTGAACAGGGACAGAAATATATTGTATATTTAAAAATAAAGGGATTGCCTTACTGGATCAGACCAGTGGTCTGTCTCTAGTCCAATATCTTGTCTCCTCTAGTGTCCAGTCTACTATATATTTTAGAGAGTTTGTGCATCTGCCTGTCTGTGTCTATTTGTGAGTCCTTGAACAAATGAACTCCTAAACAATGAGAGCTAGGACCACCAAATTTGGTATGCAGCTTCTTATAACTTAAAACAAGGCCAGGGTCTGGTTGTGCAGGACAATGGTTTACGCCCTGGGCTGCCCTAGAGAGCAGTCACCCACCATGCTGATAGCTCCTGCTTCTCTGGGATGGCCCCAGGGAAAAGCTGGCAGGTGGCCTGCACAGCCTCTCTTCTCTCCTTCCCCCACACACTCTCTGGGCTCCCAGCTGAGTTGCTGGTGCCACTTACAGTGCTCCTTCCCTGCTGCCAGACCTCCCTCTTCCTGGGCTCTGTGGTCCAAAAACATTTGTGGTTCATGCCGGATCACGCATGTTGCCAGACCAGGGAGTCCCAGTTAAGGTAGGTACAACCTGTAGGTGGGCTGTTTCCCACAATATTAACAATATGAACACATATAATCCTTCTGTTTTTGTTTTAATTGTTTTTTTTATTTTATTCTTATGACTGATGACAAACACTAATTATTTGTAGGTACAATTTTTGAAGTTTGAAAATATAGAATGTACTAGTTTGCTTGAAACAATCTAACTCAGTGTTTCTCAAAGCGGGCTGTGAGCTTTTGGAAAGCCACTAGCAGGCCTGTGCTATTTTGTTTACCTAACGGTCTGGAGCCTTGTGGCTTCCATTGGCTTCGGTTTGCTGTTTCGAGCCAAGGGGAACTGCGAGGCTCCGTGACTATGGACCTTTTAGATAAACAGAGGAGTGTGGGTCTGCTAGTGGCTTTCCAAAAACGGGTCAGTGGCCCACTTTGACGAATGCTGATCTAGGTAGATGTGCTTGTGTGGCTGTCACATACTTTGCAAATTACATGCTAAAGTAAACAACGCATAAAAATAGGAATAACAACATTTATATATGCCTGTGGAAAAAAATAGTACAATTACAGAATTTTTATGGCCTGGAGAAGCAGAAATAAGTCACATATCAACAGTTGCTAGGTAAGGCTTGTTCTCCCATCTATAGGCCATCTTTGAAGAGAGATGTAGCCATAACAAAGTGCCATTTGGCAACATTGATGGGTCAGCTACACATCAAGGCATTTTATTTTGAGGTCAAGATCTTAATCCCAAATCACTGCATTATCCAAGATATACTGAGCCAAAATACTACTGTTGAAAAGAATAGGCATGACTTTTCATATAACACAGATCTATACTTGTTCTGGTGGTTATTTTCAAGCATTCATGGACCTAAAGTTTGTGATATTTAGCCGCTTTCAAGGATAAGCCATGTAAACTTGGTTTAGAAAGATTGCAGTCACAAACTTTTACTCACTTGCTCCATTGCTTTCATATTTTAATCCAGTTGCATTAAAGTTTGTCTATCTTTCCTTTCCCTCTTTTTTTTTTTTTTTTTTTTTTTTTTTTTTTAATAGGAATGGTCTGAAACTTAAACTATTTGGTTTGATTTCCTACATTACACTTAAACATAGGGTAGTGTTCTTGTAGCCATATTGACCCCAGGATATTACAGAGACAAGACAAGAGATGTGTATGAGCTTATTTTTCCACTAGCAGAAGTTCATCCACTATTATAGGTTGTTGTTATTTTTAAATTAATAAAGTTCAGAGCCAAAAGGGACCATTATGATCATTTCTGACTTCCTGTATATCACAGGCCACAGACCTTCCCTTATTCCTGGAACAAATTTTCAGTAGAATCAAATCATGGGGTTTTAAGCTTATAAGACATTTAAATTGTCACCATTGTGTGAAATTAATACAGAGATTCGGACAATATTTTTTTAAGGAGAGTAGATATTGAGATTTTAAAATTTAAAGCTTTGTAAGTTATAAAATATGAAGTTTATAACTTTGTAAGTTATAAAATATTTTTCCTAAATCAAACTCTGTTCTTAAGAGGATTTTTCTTTCTTGCCTATTTGTAAATTTCAGCTATGGTTGATGGAAACTATTTTGTGTGTGTGTGTGTGTGTGTGTGTGTGTGTGTGTGTGTGTGTGTGTGTGTGTTGAAATCAATGTTCACTGACATTTGCTGATAAAAATCTAATTCTTCTAAGCTACTTCTAATGATTGAGCTGGGTGAGACCTGGGGAATGAAGAGGATATTAAAAAGTAAGCTATATTAACTGTCATCTATTGCGGTCTAGAAAGGATTTTAGACAGGACCTAAGACATAGTTTTTGTAAACTATGCTGAACAGTGATTTATAATCAACAATTATCACAGGAAACAACAAAAACACATTATTTAAAAAAAATAAAATATGCAGTTCAATATATTAAATTTTTTTGAAACCTGTCATTGTGCAATATGAAAAATCCTGAATGATATAAATATTGTTTAAGATGAGACTGTTGTAGGATCAAATGGTAGCCAATTGATTTTTGAATATTGTTCTGAATATTTAGAAATGAAAGTATTATTTTGTGTGTTTAATTCTTCTATATTTTAGTGCTGTTCGAATTAAGTTATTTAAACAGACTTTTATGTGAGGTTTTTCAGTCCTGTCTCTGTTACTGTCTTAAACAGCATGTCTGCTGGATGCGTTTTCAGTGAAAATTACTATAATCTAACAATTATTCTGAGACCAAACTAAATACATTTCTATAGAATCATAGAATAATAGGACTGGAAGGGACCTCGAGAGGTCATCGAGTCCAGCCCCCCGCCCTCAAGGCAGGACCAAGCTCCGTCTACACCATCCCTGTTAGATGTCTGTCTAACCTGTTCTTAAATATCTCCAGAGAGGGAGATTCCACCACCTCCCTTGGCAATTTATTCCAATATTTGACCACCCTGACAGTTAGGAATTTTTTCCTAATGTCCAATCTAAACCTCCCCTGCTGCACTTTAAGCCCATTACTCCTTGTCCTGTCCTCAGAAACCAAGAGGAACAAATTTTCTCCTTCCTCCTTGTGACACCCTTTTAGATATTTGAAAACCGCTATCATGTCCCCCCTTAATCTTCTTTTTTCCAAACTAAACAAGCCCAGTTCATGAAGCCTGGCTTCATAGGTCATGTTCTCTAAACCTTTAATCATTCTTGTCGCTCTTCTCTGTACCCTTTCCAATTTCTCCACATCTTTCTTGAAATGTGGCGCCCAGAACTGGACACAGTACTCCAGCTGAGGCCTAACTAGTGCAGAGTAGAGCGGCAGAATGACTTCACGAGTTTTGCTTACAACACACCTGTTGATACAACCTTGAATCATATTTGCTTTTTTTGTAACAGCATCACACTGTTGACTCATATTCAACTTGTGGTCCACTATGACCCCTAGATCCCTTTCCGCCATGCTCCTTCCTAGACAGTCGCTTCCCATCTTGTATGTATGGAACTGATTGTTCCTTCCTAAGTGGAGCACTTTGCATTTCTCTTTATTAAACTTCATCCTGTTTACCTCTGACCATTTCTCTAACTTGCTAAGGTCATTTTGAATTATGTCCCTATCCTCCAAAGAAGTTGCAACCCCACCCAGTTTGGTATCATCTGCAAACTTAATAAGCGTACTCTCTATCCCAATATCTACATCCTTGATGAAGATTTCAAACAGTACGGGTCCCAAAACAGACCTTTGCGGAACTCCATCTGTTATCCCTTTCCAGCAGGATTTAGAACCGTTAACAACAACTCCCTGACTACGGTTATCCAGCCAATTATGCACCCACCTTATCGTGGCCCTATCTAAGTTATATTTGCCTAGTTTATCAATAAGAATATCATGCGAGACCGTATCAAATGCCTTACTAAAGTCTAGGTATATGACATCCACCGCTTCTCCCTTATCCACAAGGCTCGTTATCCTATCAAAGAAAGCTATCAGATTAGTTTGGCATGACTTGTTCTTCACAAACCCATGCTGGCTATTCCCTATCACTTTATTACCTTCCAAGTGTTTGCATATGATTTCCTTAATTACCTGCTCCATTATCTTCCCTGGGACAGACGTTAAACTGACCGGTCTGTAGTTTCCTGGGTTGTTCTTCTTCCCCTTTTTATAGATGGGCACAATATTTGCCCTTTTCCAGTCTTCTGGAATCTCCCCTGTCTGCCATGATTTTTCAAAAATCATAGCTAAAGGCTCAGATACCTCCTCTATCAGCTCCTTGAGTATCCTGGGATGCATTTCATCAGGACCTGGTGACTTGCTGACATCTAACTTTCCTAAGTGATTTTTAACTTGTTCTTTGTGTATCCTATCTTCTAAACTTACCCTCTCTCTGCTTGTATTCACTACGTTAGGCACACCTCCAGACTTCTCGGTGAAGACGGAAACAAAGAAGTCATTGAGCATCTCTGCCATTTCCAAGTTTCCTGTTACTGCTTCTCCCTCCTCACTGAGCAGTGGGCCTACCCTGTCCTTGGTCTTCCTCTTGCTTTTAATGTATTTATAAAAGGTCTTCTTGTTTCCCTTTATGCTTGTAGCTAGTTGATCTCATTTTGTGCCTTTGCCTTTCTAATCTTGCCCCTGCATTCCCGTGTTGCTTGCCTATATTCATTCTTTGTAATTTGTCCTAGTTTCCATTTTTTATATGACTCCATTTTTAGTTTGAGATCATGCAAGATCTCCTTGTTAAGCCAACCTGGTCTTTTGCCATATTTTCTATCTTTCCTACACAGCGGAATTGTTTGCTTTTGGGCCCTTAACAACGTCCCTTTGAAATACTTCCAACTCTCCTCAGTGTCATGGAACCCTAATTTCAGAATTCATTCTACTTGCCCAGATTTTTTTCCCTTGGAACAGTTACACTGCTTTTATGACCATTACTGTTCTGTAACAATAGGCGAATATTCAAGACTTTCTTTATACATAGAACTAAATTACGTGCTCACATATTCTAGGGTGGGCAAGAGGTGGCTAACAGGCCTGATCTGGCCTGCTGAGCCCCCAGATCCAGCCTGCGGCCACCTTGCAAGCACCCTTACTCCGGAGCAGCTGCAGCCACTTTACATAGCAGACTGCTAATTCCCATGCTGTCTGGGCAAGGAGGAGAAAGCTTTTCATGTTGTCCCCACCCCCAGCAAAATATCCAAGCTCCCATTGGCCAGTTTCTGGCCAATAGGAGCTGAAAAATTTTGCTGACGGAAGGGACAGTGAATGAAGCCTCCTCAGTCCCTCCCTTCCTTCCTGTGCTGGAGCAGAGCCATGTGGAGCAGCCCCAGCAGCACACAGGGATCCTGTCTCAGGTTCATGCAGAGCTGCTGGCTGGGAGCCTCTGGCACCCCACCCCTTCTCGCCACCCAACTCCCTGCCCCACCACCCAAACCTTCCGTATCCCCTCTCCCCACCTCTACAGGTCACAATTCCCTTCCATACACTGCACCCCTCCCCCAGACCAGAATCCTTTCTTGCATACGTATGCCTCCCTGACCCCATTCCTCCACTCCACATCACCACTAAAGCCCTCGGTACCCTCTTTTCCCCCTTCTCCCAGGTCAAAACCTCCTCCCATATCCTGCACCCTCTCCAACACCCCTTTCCCAGGCCAGAATCCTCCCCTGGATCACAAGTCCTTGCCCCAGACCATAACCCCCTCCTTCACCCAAACTCCATCTCTGACTCCACACTCCCACCTGCACCCCAGTCGTCTATTCCAAGCACCCTTCTACACCCCACCCATCCTCCCAGACTCCACATTCCTCCACAGAAGTGCTGCCCTTGACCATTTACCAAAATCACCTTGAAGTAGCCCCCATTAAAAATTATTGCCCACCCCTGCTCTAGTGTAAATTGAAAGTAGTGCTACTGAAATCAGTGGAGTTGTTCCTAGTTTACAGCAGCATAAATTAGACCAGAAAGTGATTCACTATGTCTGAAGTACATTGAACAGATCAGAATTACACTCTCTTCAAATAATTCTTTCTATTTATGAGTTAAATAGTGACCATCAATGTGGTAAGTATCATGAAAATGAATTTGAATGACCTTCCTAGTAATTTCTAGGAAAGTATATTTTCAGGTGTGGTAAGTAATGATATCCAGTGACCAAGGAAACTGGTTCTTGACATGGACACTCCATGGAGAATTCACAGTAATAAACTAACTATGGACGTCAGCTGGTGTGTGTGTGTGTGTGTGTTTTTGTTTGTTCGTTTGTTATTCGTAGTGAAAAGAGCTACACACGTTTTGGGGGGAACGCCTTAATCCCAAATATTGTTTTACAGGAGAAAAGTGAACACTGCATATGTTCCAAGGTCTTTCATAGAAAAGATACATTGACCCTGTTCTGCCAGCAGAATGAATAGCCTTTTTACCTCCAATGAAATAAAACAAGAAGTGTATTTATTGTGAGTCTTAAAATAAATCTCCCAAATGCTAGGAAACGCCTGTCAGGTCTTTCTGCATGACACCATCTTGTACTAGTACAGCACTGTCTTGCCACGATCTTTATAATCATTGATGCTGGGATATGCGTGTTAGTGGTGGAATACCAAGAATGGATGCATTAAAATCACAGGTCCAAAGAAATCAAACCCCTCCTTTTGATCAATACAGCTTACTGAGTGTCAAAAAAAAAATAATATCCATATGTTTGATTTAGGTTAGAAAGCTTATATATTGAAGATACTTCTACAAAATGTCCAGGTTAGGTGGTTGACTTTTTTTATAGAAGGTTTCTGGGCCATTGGTATTGTTTTAGTAGGAACTCCTCTGCTGTTGCTGGATACCTGGCCTAGAGGGAATTACATCAGTCAGCTCTTCTAGGTTGAATGTTTTAGCCATTGCAGTGAGGAGGCTTTGGGAGACGTGAAAAGAAAAGGAGAGGCTTCTAAGTGAGCTGAGGGGAATTATGAAGTGCTTACTGGCATGCAGACGAGCCAGGAATATACTGACGTGTGTCACTGGTCACTGTTACACACAATACGTGATTGTTTATTTACACAATCTGATATGACTATTCCATGGTTTCTCTGATTTCACAGTTTAGTGTGGCATTTCAAAGAAGTTGCAAGTTGTGAAAACTGCTCCATAGGATGCTTTTAAGCCAGGTCCCCCCAGCACCGGGTCCTGTCTCCTCCCTCCCTCTCCCCCTCCCCCCGCTACCTCTGCAGGAGGCAGAAAGGGGGGGCAGGCGGATCCATGGAACCAGCACGTGAGGGGAACCTGCTCCGCAGGCGTATCTGCTCCAGCCTGCCCCTCTCACCCTCCACACTGCTGCCTTTCTATCGGAGGCAGCAGTGTAGGGGGTGGGGGAGCTTGTATAGAGTTGGCTTTAAGCCAACTCTTCACAAACACCGGCTGCTGCTCTTCCCTTCTCCCCACAGCTTCTGATAGAGAGGCAGCAAGGAGGGAGGGAATACAAGCAGTTGTCAAGATTAACCGATAAGCCTACGCTTATTAGTTAATCGTGTAGTCGTCTACATGGTGGCATCCCTAGTCTAGACCGTCTGGCCAGTGGACTAGCATGAGCAGCTGAGGCTGGTAATTCTATCCCATTTGTAGAACTGTGTGTATGAGTGTGTGCGCGTGGTGGGTAATTTTTGTAGCTAGGAGGGGTAAATAAGTTCTGCCTTCACAATAAGTGCAGCACGTTGCTTTATCCTCCTAACAGGATTTTGCTAGTTGTATTTCTACAAGTGTAACAAGTGGATGGAAACCTAAAAAGGGGAAAGCTCTACCCTGCAGCTCCTGAAAGGCAGTCGGTGGCTTACACATTGGCCTCAGACTTTTCTCGGTTCCAGGAATAGCAAAAGCAGCATTACAACAAAGCCTTCCCACACAAGAAACTATATACTTACAGCCACTAAAAGGTGGCAAGACAAAAATTTAATGGGATGGAAGGGAGTATAGCTGGGAGTGAAGTGCTTCTGAGTTCATGCCAAGCATCTGGGGCAGGTAGCCCCTCCTGATACTAACACTGCAAGTGCTACACTCTGCTTTTAGTGAGCTAGCGTAGCACATAGCAGAATGGAGTCCCAGGTCTGCAGCTACTCCACACACAACTATTTGAGCCTCCACACTTAATATTACTTTTAGATTTTCACTGTAAACTTGAATTGACCTGCATTCTAGTGAATGGATTAGCTCTTCTGATTCTGGATAGCCAAGCACGTTTCTGTTAACTATGCAGTTTTATCTACTATTCATTAAAAGCCCATAATGAAACTTAAGGCTGAGCAGTGTAGTTAACCTTATGTGGCTCCAGGAACTTTGAATTTTCTACTTAGTAACTCTGAGCCAGTAGCATCAGTCAATGAATACTGTATTAAGCAATTTCAATAGGAAAGTACCATAATTCCCAGAGTTCCCTTATCCTTGTTAAAGGACTTAGACCAGTGTTTCTTAAACTGTGTTCCACGGCACACCGGTGTGCCACGAGGCAGTCAGAGGTGTGCCACTGAGAACAGTAGAGTTCAAAATGGCCACCCTTAAAGGGGCAGGCAACCTTTTGAGGGGAAGGGGGGGGAGGCGCTCAATAACTTTTCCCCGGCCTCTTTTTTTCCCCCCCTCAACACAAAATCCTTGATGTTCCTCATAAAAAAATATTGTTTAGTGTTCCTCGGTCTTAAAAAGTTTAAGAAACACTGACTTAGACCTTAATTAAACAGCACTGTTGCATCATACCTGCTGCCTATTTTCCATCATTCACCCACATCCTTACATCCTCCCCTCTGTTCAGTCTGTGTTGTAGCAAGGTGGTGTCCCAGAACAAACCCCACTGATGACCTGTCATGGCCCTGTAAGAATTCTGCCCTCAGCTCCTTCTTGCTTCTCCAAAATAACTTGCTCACAACCCAGAGTACATTTTAAGCTTTCATAAAAATCCAATGTACTTTGGCCCCTCAGACCCAAATACTCCATCTTGGTGAAAAGATTCTGTAGCCTGCCACCATGAGGCTGCCTATTGCTTCTCTCTTGGGTTCAGGGATTTCACAGATCTCCGTGTGAGTCAAAGTAGTGGTTCAAGCTGGCTTCACTGAGGCAGCTAGAGCTATGTTCCAGCCCTGCTTTACAGAGCCTCTCTCTAAGAATCTGCTAAATGCTGTGGTGTCATCCCGTTCAGGGGAGAATTCCCTGATTAACACCTGGCTCCCATTCCTCATTTTATGGAACAAGATTGGCTGGCACCAAGACCAACAACTCCTTAAAGGGACCGGACCATTTTCTTACCAAGATGTCAATGACCTTGTCAAAGCAGCAATGGACAAGACTCTCCATGATCTTATATAGTTTCTCCCCTTCCTATATTCACTCTTGTGGTTTTAATATCCATGATTTCCAGTCACACTGGCATTGCCCCAGTAGACAGTGATGCTTTGGAGGACAATAAAATGGGTAGCCGTTCTTGAAATAAGTCTTACGTGGACAAGGTATGCTTATGGAACATTGACAGAACTTCTTGTGTGTGGACACGAGATCTGGGGGACCATGCAGTGGTTAGCATAATGAATTTCTCTAGTATAGGCAAGGCTTAAATAGGTTCTTTTGTTTGAAATTTAAAACAAGAAACTTTTTTTAAGGGAAAGGCATAACTTGTCCAAGAAGCCTTTTTAAAACAAGGAATTTACTTTGTCGTGATGTCCTTCAGTGTTTATGCCAAGTTTTGTACTATGCTGTAGGAGGGTGTGCTGAGTAAGTATTGGATTGAGAAACTGGGATGAGAAGTTTCAGTGTGACCCATTACTTCAAAGGTAGCATGCAAATATAATTTGTAAAGATTGAGTGATTCTAGATCTTGACCTCCTCCTTAGACTGAGATGTGAATGCACCTTCCTTCCTATAATTAATTAAATTCTGACATGCTCCTGAGGCTGTAGGGCATGACCACACCCCTTCCAGTCCTACTTCTCATTCTCTGCTTGTTTGAAGCAGGAGTAAGCAAGATCGTTCTCTGCACTCACTTTTCTCCCATAAGAGACTATATAAAACAGAAAAGGATCATCTCAACAGATCAACCCTGGTCTTCTTTCTGCTTGTTTCTCTTTCCTCAGCCATGGTAGAGCAGGCTGAATGGAGAAAGGACATGAGGTGCTCTATCTGTGATTAGATCTCAAGAAAGACAGAGAAGTCACCCATCTCCGCTCCCAACAGTGTGCCTTCCCTCTGCCTGGGGGAGATCGATTACGAGTCTAGAAGGGTTGTTGGTAACTCTGCTTTTCTCCACATCAGCCAAGACTTCTGAGAAATGCCTCTTTTAAGGGTAAGTGCTCTCTACTTTTGTGGCTCAGCAAAAAGGGCTGTTCTCACTGGTCAAGAGCTCCTTTTGGGGAAAATCAAAGACTTCTCAAGCATCTTCTGGTCTACTGCTAAAGAGAAATGCTTCATGATCTGCACCAGTTCCTCATAAGGATAATTAGAAACCTTGAAAATAACTCAGAAACTTTTCTGATTCCTTTTTTTCCCCTCAAAAAGATTCTGTTTTCCAGAATGCTCTCTTGCCATAATGATAGAAATGTAGCCGTGTTAGTCTGGTGTAGCTGAAACAAAATACAGGACTATGTAGCACTTTAAAGACTAACAAGATGGTTTATTAGATGATGAGCTTTCGTGGGCCAGACCCACTTCCTCAGATCAAATAGTGGAAGAAAATAGTCACAACCATATATACCAAAGGATACAATTCAAAAAAATGAACACATATGAAAAGGACAAATCAAATTTCAGAACAGAAGGGGGATGCGGGGGTGGGGGGGAGGTAAATGTCTGTGAGAGCTCTCTCCCCCCCCCCCCCCCCCGCATCCCCCTTCTGTTCTGAAATTTGATTTGTCCTTTTCATACGTGTTCATTTTTTTTTAATTGTATCCTTTGGTATATATGGTTGTGACTATTTTCTTCCACTATTTGATCTGAGGAAGTGGGTCTGGCCCAACAAAGCTCATCATCTAATAAACCATCTTGTCCTGTATTTTGTTTCTCTTGCCATAAGTTATATATTGAATGATGAACATTAGAGGTCAGGGACTTAAGTGGTAGGCTGAGACCCAAAAGGATGCAGTAGTTTAAAAAAAAAAGAGAGATAGAAGCCATATGATGTGTTTTCTAGCCCCAGAGCCTCAGGGAATAGCCTGAATTGCATCTGATGTGTGCAGGAGGAGGAGAAGATGAAATGCCTTGGACTGGAAGAGAGAGGAAGTGATTGGGAAACAAGTTCTCTGTTACGACATATGAAAGAAGTATTTGTTTTGTGGAACCTAATTTTTCTGAATTGTGGAGTACTTGCAGCTTCTGTCAACTTCCTGTTCAAATGGCGGGTGCTCAGTACTTCTGAAAATCAGAATTATAACATATTTCTGTGAAATTGGCAGGTGGTTGCCAGCAATGCTTATGAAAAGACCTTTAGGCTAAAGTGTCAGAGCACAGAAGGAAGTGTTAAATTCTAATCTCTGATTTACAAGTCTGGCAGCACATACTGCTCACATGGAGTGTGATTTGAATAATGATGTGTCTACTCCTAATCTCATTAACCCTGATTTAATCCAGGATTTTATTGCGTTAATGCTTGCTAACTTCAATAGCACTAGTCAAACAAGCATTCCTGTAAATATCTTTCTAAAAACATATGTCCGTGAGACTTTTTTTTTTTTTTTGAGAGGGAAAAGATGCAACTTAAATGAGAAGACTCCTTAAAACACAGGGAACTGGATTTTACCCTTGTCTGTATCTTGAAATCAATGGGGTTTCACAGTTTGTTTTATGTTTATGGTAAATACAGTGGACTTTACTTTTTGCCTTTGTAATCAAAGGCTGTAGAAGCTTGGATTATTGGGTTAAGAGAGTGACATACATTTGAAGGGCAGCTCTGTCAAGAAACAATAAGCTTTTACCAAATATGTATAATTTGCCTAAATCTTTTTATGCCAAAAGGCTTTGTGCTATGGTATTAAAGAACTGTGTGGAGACTGGGATGTTGGGTATATTTTTCTGGACTGGTGAGGGAAATGGATGAGCTGTCACTATGGCTTTTTAAAAAACGGTGACAAATAAAAATGTCAGTATTTCAAAGTTGATATGTTTTTGTTTTACATAGTGATTTTACTTTATTTTCCCCTTCATTGGAAATCATTTGGGGGGGAGGGAGGAAAAAGCCTTCCCTCACCCCAAATTAAAATCTTTCCCGTGATTCTAAACTGAGAACTCAACACGCTGGATGACTTAGGCATTGTTCTCATTTGAAAATCCTGCTGTAAAGAACTGTCTGGTGTATGAGCGGATTCTGCTCTGAGAATTTGCTTTATGTCGCCCACTGAACCTGCATGTGTCATAGGTAGTGCTTTATGCTATTGTTTAATGTATTATGCTTTACCATAATGTCTGCAATTTCTTGATTCTAATGCTATTTTTCCATATCAGTTTACCTACTTCAGATTGTAAATAAGGGGGGAGAAAGAACAAAGATGCAACCTCTTGAATTAATGATTTTAAGGAACAGCTTGCGTATCAGTGATAGAGCCTTTGCTGTGCTCTCAGCAGAAATATTTGTACTAGGCTAAATATAAAGATTGACTCTTTTTGAGTCATCTTCCTTTTATTCATCCCTCAAAGTAATAGGTTGTGTGTGTGATGGAAGCACAGTTATTTACCTCTCTTCTTATAAATTCATAATTATGTTTTTCTCCTTATCAAGAACAATTTTGTACTTTCTAAGAAGTTAATGATGGTTTGATTCTTTTGGAGAAAAATAAGCCCTCCACTTCCCTCCTCTTCCTCTCTCCCCCTCCCCCCGCCTCAATTGAGGAGCTTGAATGGAGAGGCAGAAAAAGCACAATGGGGTGTGTTTCCCTTCTTTCTGTTGTGATAGAGAAGAGCTGGCTGGTGGATAGAATGTTCAGTGCCTCTCTACAGATGTGGCAATCTGGGCTGGGTGTATGTGGGGGTGTCACGTTACTGGAATTTGAGGGAAGCAGCCGGATCGTGGCTGCACCCATAGGTGGGGGTGCTGGCCCCAACAATGATATAGAAGGGGGCCATGTGGGGTATTGAATAGGAGCTTGTTGTTTGCTGATCCTGTGTACGCTATTTATGTGAGTGTTTAATGTCTGTGTGAGCAGATAGGAATCTGTAATCTGTGTGGAAGCTGAATATTTCTCTGAATGTGGTTAAGCATTGCTATGGACAGGCTGAGTAGCGAAGCCCTGTGGAACAATGGCACTTGATGGGCCAAGGACACACCTAAAGCATGAGGGCGGAGACCCAAGAGCTGCCAGCAGAGAGAGGCTGAGGACCAGGTGACCGGCTGAGACCAGAAGAGGCCAGGAAGGGGGTATAAAGAGGCCATGTGGTCGATGCCATTTTGTTCTCAGCTCAGCACTTCATCCCAGAGGCAGCATTGCAGGGATCGAAGAGCCCGAAAGACCTGTGAACCCATCCTGATCTTAGGATGTGCAATAAGAACTTTTAAACCAGCAGCTGCAACATCTCTGCTAGAGCCTGCATCGAGAACTGGGAGATTCGGTGCATGTAACGTACTGTACTTTAATAACCTTACTCTCATGCTTTTCTTTATGTTACTAAACCTTTAGTTGTTAGATGCTAAAGGATTGGCCCAGCGTGATTTGTGGGTAAGGTCCAGAGGGTAAATTGACCAGGGATCTGTGGCTGGTTTCTTGGAACCGGACAGAACTTGTTCGGGGTAGGTGGAATTGGGTGCTAGGACCGCCCCACCTGTGTATAGGCCCGGGGCCATCTGGGGCACGGATATTGCTGGGGTGTCGGAGGGGTTTTGCTCGTGAGGCTTCAGGCAGGCTGCTGAAGCGCTCTGTGGGACTGGTTTGTGGCCTGTGTGGAGAGGTCACCAGTCTGGGGGCTGTAAGGAGCCCCGGATTTGAGCAATTCGCCCCGAGCGGACACCCTCAGCTGTGCCCAGACACGGCCCGGTCCGTCACAGGGGGTGTAAGAGTTGTCGGACCAAATGGGTCACTGAAACTGTAGTCTTCCCTGTGTTGCTGGGATTATGGTGAGGGAGAGTGCTCCTACTCAGTGGCAGTTAAAAGCCTGGCAATCTCTCCAGTGCCATGAAGGTTGGGGAGGGGTGGAGGCAGGGGATTCTCTATTGCTGTTAGGCTATATGTCAGGGGTGGGCAATAATTTTTGATGGGGGGGGCACTCCAAGATTTTGGAAAGTGGTTGAGGGCAGCACTCTTCCATGATATTAATGGAGGTGTGGGGTGGAGGTTGGGTGCAGGAGGGAGCTTGAGGTAAAGGACTGGGGTGCAGGAGGGAGACTAAAGTCTGGGCGGGAGTTGGGATGAAGCTGGCAGTTGTGACCTAGGGCAGGGGACTGGAGTGCAGGGGTTTGGGATGTGACCTAGGGTAGGAGGGGATTGTGATCTGGGGCAGGAGATCGGGGTGCCAGATCTGGGAGGGGGTATGGGTGTAAGAGGGGGACAGAGGGTTTGGGTATGTTGAGTGGAGGAGCAGAGAATTGGGGCAGGAAAGAGCTGGGGTGCCAGAAGCAGGCTGTGGCCAAGAGACTTACTTGTCAGCTGCCAAACTAGCCTGCCTGCCTGCCTGGCCATGTGCTTTATGAATAACTGAGCCCAGGAGAGGGGGCGTGATTCTTGGTAGCTGCCTGTTATTTCAACAAGCAGCTTCCATTGGCTGGTTTCTGGCAGAAACCAGCCAATGAGAATGTGCTGAGGGAGGGATGGCTTCTAAAACAACTCCCCCCCCCCCCCACTCCAGTTTTAATACAGAAACAGAGCCCCGTAGTTGTGTTTCTGCATGGCGGGCGGGGGCAAGCTGAGGAGACTGCCTAAGGCTACCTGCTCCCTCCACAGGCTGGATCCAGCCCACCGGCCGTATTTTGCCCAGGCCTGTTATGTGTGGTGACAGTCAGGGGAGCTGATTGCAGCCAGCCTCCTGAAGACAATTCTTGCTGCCACAAAGCTTGGTGCCACCACTCCACTGTCTGTATTTTAATGGAACAAATACTTGACTGAGGATTAGAAACTAGGAATGAATGCTGAAGTGAACGTTGGTGGGCACTAGCAGGCGACTCCACTGTAGTGCAAATTAAATCACACATTTTAGTTTCCCCTTCATCTCCAGCCTACCCAAATCCTTTGCAATCTCACTGTTTGTGCCTTTTGTAAGAGATTATTTTCAGTCTTGTGATTCTGCATTTCTGAGAAGTTAGGTTTTGATGCAGATTCATAAAAAATTATCCTCATTTTTAAGGTCTTTCATGTAGGGATGTTAAATAAAAATATTATTGTAACTGTAAAAGCGACAAGGAGTCCTGTGGCACCTTATAGACTAACAGATGTAGTGTAGCATAAACTTTCGTAGGCAAAGACCCACTTTGTCAGATGCATGTAGTGGAAATTTCCAGAGGCAGGTATAAATATGCAGGCCAGAATAAGGCTAGAGTTATCTGGAAATTTCCACTACATGCATCTGACGAAGTGAGTCTTTGCCCACGAAAGTTTATGCTACACTACATCTGTTAGTCTATAAGGTGCCACAGGACTCCTTGTCGCTTTTGCAGATCCAGACTAACACAGCTACCCCTCTGATATTGTAACTGTGTAGCTGCTAAAATTGTTAGCTGTTACACAATAGCTCACCCGGAGCGAGGCTGTCAGCCAGTGCGTG
Source organism: Pelodiscus sinensis (assembly GCF_052426305.1). Classification (NCBI taxonomy): domain Eukaryota; kingdom Metazoa; phylum Chordata; order Testudines; family Trionychidae; genus Pelodiscus; species Pelodiscus sinensis. The sequence continues at coordinate 213,506,490 of NC_143052.1, forward strand.
CTTGGATGCAGGCCCCACTCTTGGGGAGCCAGCTGCTGCCCTGTGCTGCAGACTCTCATAAAGGAGCAGCATTTGGCTCCCCAGAAGCTGGTGAGCTCAGCTGCCTCCTGCATGAGAGTCTGCAGCGCAGGGCAGCAGCTGGCTCCCTGGGAGCTGGACCGGGAGCTGGCGTGTAACCATTTGGGTAACTGATAAGCTCATGCTTATTGGTTTCCTGTTTAAATAAGTGCACTCTTACACATCTCTACTTTCATGGCCTATCCTTTTGCTACTTGATCCTCTGTCCTGCACTAGGAGAAGATGATTCCCATCGCTACTCTGTCAGTAATGTCCATCTTCATTGCCTGTTTGTTAAACTGACAAAAGCACCTTTCTGCTTTTCCCCGTGTTGCCGCTCATACAATGGAATCTCTTCCTCTAAACATCCACAAACATGGACAGTGGGTGTGGTAAGCTGGGGAAGGCTGTGCCTCCCCAAACAGCCTGTTGTGGCCCTACCCACATTGCATCCCCAAGCCCCCTCCTACAGTTCCCAGCATTCTTCCAGGCTGGCTGTGGCTGGTTCAGGTGACCTGTTGCTCGGACTTGGAGTGGCTAGTACAGGAGCCACGCTGCCTGCACAGTACTCGGGATGGAGGCACTGCTGCTATGCTGCCCAGCCCCTCGAGGCTGGGGTCAGGTGCCTGGTTGGGGATGCTTTGGGCTCCTGCAGCAAAGGGGCAGGACCATGGGTAGAAGAGGAGAGGCTAGTCTCCACCAATGGCCAGTTCACCAGCCACTCACATCCACAAAGCTGCCTCAGTATCCTCTCTCAAATCCCTCCTTTTCCGTGATGCCTACAAAAAAACTTGACAATAATTATGCAGCTGGTATTTTGTGATCACGGCTTTTATCCTGACCACTTTTGTGTCATTGTTTCCCTGTTTATCTGTTGTGATAAACATCTGTTGTGATTTTTCTTATATTTGGAATGTAAGGACATGAGCGCAGGGACTGGTTTTTTGGTGTTTTCCCATGCATAGCACTGTGGAACCTGCTGTCTCAGTGGGATCCCTAGGCATTATCGTAATATAAATTAATAATAAAACTAAATAGAGAAAGGGACCTGAAACAGAATAGCAGACCTGAATCTCCTCACTCCTTTGCAACGGGTGAAGATTGGCTCCAGAACTGTACCTTCTGACTTAGACTCACTCTTTAGTTAAATACATAAATTACAGAGTTTGGTTGCTTCCTATTTTTTTGTTGTACTTCTCATTTTGAGTCTTGATGAGACAAACATTTTAAAGATCTTTAGCATGTATTTGAATGTCTGTCTATCTGTTGTCTTGTGCTCATCAACATCATGTCCCAGCTCCCCCCAGAGAACTTTAACTATAGTGCATTAATTGTCTGATTTTATTTCACCATGTTTCCTTTAAGGCAGTTGGAACTGTTTATTTCCTTCCTCTCTGTCTGCCTCTCACCTCTTCTCTTTCCCCTCCCCCTTCAACTTTCTTATTTTCTTGTCTGTTTTTAGTTGCAGCTGTGGATAATTTAAATTGTAAAAGCGCATTGAACAATTTTCTCTGAACTGGAGGGTTAAGAGCTATGTTTATTGCCTGGAGCAGGAACCACTACTGAAAAGCCACACACGGGGGTGAGGAGGGAGAGTCTATCGTGCATTTATAAAACAGAGCTGAGGGAGTACTTAGGACCTAAATGATCTGTGGAGTTTATTATTATGATGTAAATATCTATGGTGATTTAGGTCTCTATATTATACAAGGCACTTTACATACATAGAAACTAAGTTCCTATCTGGAAGAAGTTTTATGATGAGACAAGCAAATATAAGATGCAACACAAGACAACACAGCTGTTTCAGAAAAGGGAAGGTGTGGGACTATTAAGACCCGGCTCTTGCTATGGGGGAAGGTCAGCTTAAGCTATGCAAATCCAACTACATTTAAAAAAATGTAGTTGAAGGTGATGTAAGGTGAGCTTCAGTGCCATCCTCACAGTGGGAGATTGAAGGAAGAAATGCTCCCATCAATTTCCCTTATTCCTTGTGAGGAGGAGTAGTACTGGTGCCAACAGGTTTTCCCCTAGTGTTTGATTTAGCTTGTCTTTACTAGACCTGTTAAATCAAATGCCAGAAGATCAATCACCCCACAAGTGAACCCCATCAATTTTCCCACAGGTGAAGACGTGGCTTCAGAGTATAGGGAGAGGGATTGCTGGAAAATGAGATCTAAGGAGACAAAGTATCTGATAAACACAAAGGCTGAGAGTGGGAAAAGCAAGAGAGAAGGTAGGAGAAATGGAGAGATAGGCAGAGTAAAATCCATGTAGGATTTTGGAGAGAAAGGTGAGATGCTTAAATCTGTTGTGGAAACCTCGGCAGGATATGACACAGTCAGAGTGCTTCAGCACCTTGGTTCATGGGAAGGTTGGAGTAGCAGGGCATGTGAATGCAGGAGTCCACAGCCATGGTTCAGCAAGCTGTTAATCACTGTAAAATATGCTAGCTATTGGAGTTTATTTCCTCTTTTTGTTAGCCGCCATTTTATTAATATGTAATAACTTTGAGAGGAAAATACAAAACAGAAACCTCCTATACTTGCAATAAGTGTAAATTGTTTATATTAATGTCTGACATGAATTTGTTCCAAAGGCTTATATAGTTCCACACTGCTCATTACTGGTTCTCAAGTACTTAAGAAGTATGTACCTGTTTAATAATAGAATTATAATAAAACATTACAATTCTTATTTAGTTTGACAGAAATAAAGGTAGCTCAGAGTCCTAGTCCTTTTTACATGAGCAAGCTCATTTATGCTAAGATAGTGCAGTGGTTTTAGATCAACACAAGTTATAAAATATATATTAGGAATACAGTAATGAGTAAGTTATAGATGACAAACCTTCCAACTTTACTAAGGTCTAAGATAAACTGTCTAACAACAGTTGTAAGGCTTCCCACACATCTGTGCAACCAAGCAGACAGCACTGTCAAAAAATGATGGATGGGGTCCAGTAATTTCTTAGCAGCAGAGGAAGAAAGTGAGACCAAAAGCAGTGAGGTGAGTTGCTCAAGCAGAAAGCATTCCCTGCAAAAAGAAGCACTCTAGGGCCCTGATCCTGTGCATGCCTAACTTTACATGTTGTGGGCATTCCTACTGAAAATAATGGAGCTACTCTCAGAAGGAAAAGTTCAGCATGTGCATAATTCTTTGCAGGATTAGGGCCTACATTAGATGCTGATCATGAGAGACACTGAAATAGGCTATGTGATGAATTCTGAAGTTAACATACACAAATCAAAAGAGCACAATGAGCTGTTTAGAGAGATGTTGTATAGAAATAAGTCAATAACCGAAAAGGACTGCTGGAGACCGGAATTATTTGCTGAAGTTTTGACTTGTAGAAATTCTAGAGAAAACTGGGAAACTGATAAGTTTTTTATCCCTCTCTACACACCAGCTACGTTATTGTATCCCTGACTGGTAGTTGGTGTACATAATAACCACTGAAGGTGCTAACAGCTTCCTTAGTGGTATCCTTCCTGTTTTAGGAATCTATCTATTGACTTCGATTTTTATCTGCTTAGGTCTAAGTACCCATTCTCCAGGTACTTACTGATGCTCTCTCTCTCACTCCCCTCCCTTTTTCTTTATCTTCCCCTCCCCTCTCCTATTTATTTTGAGTTTTCATATCCCCAACTCATAACTCCAGTCATCTGAAGAAGTGGGCTGTGCCCACGAAAGTTCATGATCCCATCTACATGTTTCGTTAGTCTATAAATTGCTACCAGATCATTTGTTGTTTTTTACTGCTATTACGACTAGCCAGTGGAGTTCTTCTTTTATCTCACACTCAATCTGTAGTTTTGGTGCCTGGTCCCTAGTTTGTTTCTTTCTGGCAATGCCTTATGTTTGGTGGTTATATGTGTATTTGATAATGTAGAATAAATATCAAATTTGATAATTTAAAATTAGCATCAGTTTGGTTAAAGAAATGTGTTGTAAAATAAATAAAAGAAGATTTGAAAATGAGTTGTAAGCCCAGAAAGAATGGAGTAGGGAGGATGTCTGGTTCAAGACATAACTAATAAAATAAGACAAAGTTTCTAAAAAGAATGCCTCTGACCAATAGAGGTGATTGCATATGGCTTTAAATAAGACAAAGTGAATCTGAATTAGAAAGAATCACCCCACATATTAGTGCTACATTAATAATTAGGGTCCATGTGATCCTAGGTGTAATAGAAAAACTGGTCAGCAAGTAGAAAGAAGATGAGGTTTATTTCTTAGAGATATATTGCTATCCAAGCTGGAAATTACCAATGTGAGTCTAAGCAACCTTAGGTTTGACCTATTTCTAATTATTTTGATGAAATGCTTATAAATGTTTTGTTACTGTTTGGATGTAGTAAATTGCATGTTTAGACTTTTTAGGTGTGCTTAAATTGTATAAATACCATTTGGCCTTTGGATTTAATAAAGGAATTTATGGTTAATGTACAGGCAGTCCCCGGGTTACGTACAAGATAGGGACTGTAGGTTTGTTCTTAAGTTGAATTTGTATGCAAGTCAGAACTGGTACATATTGTAGGGGAAAGTCTAGCCAAACATTTCTCCAGAGCTCAGTTTTATTCTCCCACACCTCACTTCCCTCAGTCCTTTATTCTCAAGCTGAGGTGTCTGCTGAGAAAAGCCGCTCTGCGTCTCCCTGGTCTGCTGGGGGAGGGGGGGGGGGCGCTAGCTTCGCGTCTCCCTAGTCTGCTGGGGGGAAGCAGCTAGTGCGGGGTTGCCTCACCCCGTTTGTAAGTAGGGATCCGATGTAAGTCGGATCCATGTAACCCGGGGACTGCCTGTAGTGTTTTGGTGGTAAAAATAATAATCCCAACACATAATAAAGGAGAAACAAAGTTCAATTAATCTGGAAAGATTTGTGGGGAGTGGAAAGCTGGGGCCAATGGGTTTCTATAGGCCCCTAGAAGGTTTTGACACTTTGCTGCTTTACTTCACTTTTATATTCTTGCCCTTGCGCTTTGCATGTCCCTTTTTAAATGCAGCTATCATATTTACATTATAAGAGATAAATGGGTAATATGGTGCCAAAGATGGTCATTAGTTGACAGGGGTATTGATGTTGACCAGTACAAGAGATTTGCTGCAGAAATACTGTGAAGTTTGATGTAAAATGATATTTTAAATCTTGCCTTATTTTAAATTGTAGAGAACAGTTGGAGGAAATGACTATAAAAAGCTGTATATTTTAAAATACACACTATAGTTTGAGTATGGAGAAGCAGGGTAGAAACCTCTGTTAACATTCTTCATATCAGAGGGTTCCATTATCCTATTCTGATAATTAGAATGTGTTGCATGCCATCCCTCTAGGCTTCTATGAGTCTGTATTCCTATTCCTATTACCATATTTGGCTTTAAGCAACGTACAGGCAGGCAGTAGGGTTTTGAGTTGTAAAATGTCTCATTACTTCTTAACTTGCCTCTGTTTTTTACTGCTTGTTGTTTTGTTTGTTTTCAAAAGCTTTAGAAATTAATATAGAATAATTTGATTAACCCCCTTCCTTCCAGAGTGTATTTCCCTTTTTCAAGTATAAGCCTTAGATATTGTCTTGGTTTGTGACAATAATTTGCGCACCAATTTGCATAGCTTCCTACAGCTTTGAGAAATGAAAGTGACCTACTGTCTAGAACCTTTCATCTCCAAATTAGCACAGAACAGCTTTTTATGTTGCAATTGTTGCTGTGGAAAGCTTGCAGCAATTTACTCAATTGTTTCTAGCTAATTTGCACAGTGAGGCTTGTAAATGCATTGTTGGAAGAATCGGTTGAGTTAAGTTCTTGAAATGTTCCATTAATAAAAATGCAGAAGTTCCCTTAGTGAATTTAACTTAGTAAACTAATAAAGCAAAGCACTATTATAAGGTAAATACTATTGAGTTCCCTCTACTATTAGCACTAGACCTTTTAAACATGCAGTTTAGAAAAAGTACTGTGTGTTAGTGCATATAACCCGCCGGTTATACAAAGTTTTACAAACCCTGCAACCTCCCCCTCTCCCCCCGCAGGGTATACATGTCTGCGGGGTATGCAAGTTTATTTTTACTTGCCTGCGCTGCACTCTCCGTTCCCCCCACAGGGAGAAGGGTAGATTGCACCTGGCTGCAGCTGCGCGGAGCCTGGGTGCGAGTGCAGCTTCCCTCTCGCAGGCCAGCCAGATCACCTGTGCTGTGCTCTCTGTTCCCCCCTCCTGCAGGAGGGTGGGATGTGCCTGGCTGCGGCTGTGCAAAACCTGGGCACGAGTGCGGCTCCCCTCCTGCAGGCCGGCCAGCTCGCCTGCGCTGCGCTTTCTGTTCCCGTCTCCTGGAGGCTGAGGCTGGTATGTGCAATTACCAGGTACCTTAAAGTAGTGTATATAACCTGCGGGCTGTACACGTGCACGGGTTATCTAAGACGTTTTTTACACATTCAGGAAAAACTGCGGGTTATACATGAGTGTGGATTATATATGCTAATTTACGGTAACAATCGGGTTACTTTTGGGTATTGTTTCTAATACCTCTGAGCAGATTTTCTCAGGGTCGTGGTAGTGGTGTACCCCACATAGTAGTATTAGCTGTAACTATGGTGACAGAACTGATTTACGCATTTCCTCTTTATTGGGGAAATATTTTGTTAGAAGTAACTATATGCAGGCACAGTAGTTAGACTGTTTCTTTCAATGGTAGTTAGTGAACAGCCCTGAAAGCAAAGCCATATATTTTAATATAAATAGTAATAGACACTTTAGACTTACCAAAAGCTTTTTTTTCTTTGCAAACTAACAACCCTGCTATTTAACATCACGTGTAGAATTTGCTAGTTATAGATGGAGGGGAGCCAACAGCTTCTGTGGGCCACTGGGCGAGGTGTCAGGGGGTGGTGGCTCTACACTCCCAGAAAAAGCAAGGCCTCCGGTAGAAAGGGCCAGGCTGGGATGGCAGGTCCTTAGTGGTGCTTAGAACACATCACACTGGCCTCCCTATTCGTCACAGCTGCATGGAGTGTGTGGGGTGCCACTCTGGCAGTGTTTTAAAGGGCCGGGAGCCCTGGGCTCTTAGAATCGCTGCTCCCCAGGTCAACTGCCTCCTTTTACCCCTCTCTGTTGGTGGGCCTCTGTATGGGTGACAGGTTGCCTCCTCTGAGATGCTGCTGAGTCTGCCTGTTCTGCCAGCCTGGGAGCCCTTTCTGCCCATCTTGCTGAGTCAGGTTATTAAGCCTCCTCCAGCAAACACACAGACAGGCACAGCCACACCAAATTGCAGAATGATATACACTGAGAAGACTCAGTTTAAGGGATTTGCAATAGAAAAATGTACCACTTAGTACTGGTGACTGTAGAAATTAATTTTTCTGAGTCTGATTAGTTGGAGAACATTCAGTTTCATATTGATATGGGATCTTGAAAAATCCACTTAACAGTGGTGCACGAGAAACTACCTCTGACAATAAGGCAGGCCCTCTGAGATCATGCTTGAAGACGACTAATGTTCTGACATACTAGCTCCTTCCACCTAAATTGTCAGTATCCATTTGATATTCTCAAAAATATTCTGTCACTTAGAGTTGCAAACTTAGTTTGGGAACTCCAGATTTAGAATGAACACGTTCATTCTTTTTCCATTTTAAGATTTTAAAAATATACTCTTGTAACAGTCCATGTACTGGATTAGTCTATTTTTAAAACATATTGTTACCTTTTTAAAATACATATGTATTGCCGACAGGCAGAACCAAATCTAGGGGTTTAGTGCAAGAGCTTGAGCTAAAAGCCAACTGACTCTCAGCTAAGTGATTCAAGTGCCACTAAACGGACAGTACACCACACCCAGAAGCTGTGTGGGTTCACATGCATCATTTTTAGAGTATACTTATGGATCACCTGTAGTAAGCATAGGGATAAGATACTATGCATGGCTTGGGAAGCCCATGCAGTGTCACACTTTTATTCCTTAGAAGTGCAGTATTATACAACTTCTGCTTTCAGAGATCTGTGCATTAATTGCATCCCACGTTGCATGTATTTTGGAAAGTGGCAGACAGCTCAAGTTCGTAGAAATAATGAATAATACTACAATGGTTAAGTAGTGTTATTTTGGTAGCTACATTTTAACAAAAACCTTGAGGAAAAATATCAGACAATTCACAAAATTGCTGCTTAAGACATTTTGGGCCTGAAATAAAGCCCAAGTTTAGATGTTTGAGAGACATTACAACAAAAACAATTAAAAGGTGAGTTGGTGGATGGATCTCTCGCCTAGAACTTGGGAGACCCAAGTTCAGTTTTGTGCTCCATCACAAGTTTCCTGTGTGACTTCACAGGGATGTAATGAAGATTGTTAAAGTTCATGTGGTGTTCAGATATTACGATGATGGGGCTTTATAAGAACCGAAAGGAGAATGTATTTTAATGTCTCCATGAAAAGTTTGTGAAATGGTGCTCTTTGCATATGTTGAGTGAGTATTAGAGCTTTCAATTAACATGCATTAATGCCTGTGATTAATGCAGTCCAGGATTAACATGTTAAATTTTTTAATGTGTTAATCGCAGGTGTTAAAGCTGCACTGCCCTCGAAATGCCACTGTGGCGCTTCGAAGGGGCAGTGCAATGTGGAGCCTGGGGTCAGCTGGGGACTCCCCAGCTGACCCCAGGCTCCATTGCCCCTTTGAAACGCACGCTGCCACTTTGACCCCGCTTGGGGTCCGTGTTGCAGTGCCCCGTTGATGAGCCACCACGGCACTTCAAAGGGGTGCTGTATGGAGCCCAGAGTCAGCTGAGGACACTAGCCGACCCCGGGCTCTATGCCGCAGCTTCCAACCGCAGCCCCATTGAAACACCACTGCCCCGCTGAAATACCGTAGTGGCTTTTCAAAGGGGAGTCACACTCGATTAATCACACAATTAAATTTTTTAATCACGTGACAGCCCTAGTGAGTTTATTTTTTAAATTATAACTAATTAAAAACTATTGTGAACACCTTTACTCTGGCTCCAGCGATTAGGAAGGGAATGGTATTACTTTGATGAAAGTTCACTCCACTTGTTTTTCCCTGTCCAGTGCTAAAAGGACAGTCTATTTAAAAGGTAGTCAGTTGCAACATATGTTCCATCAGTATTTGTTGGTATGATACCTGCCCTGGGTGACCTTTCCAATATTTGTAGTGCTAGTCAGATTTTCCTATTTGAAAAACATGTTTTCCTACCCCCCTGTTGCTTTGTTGAAGCAGCAAGAGGGTAAAATGACTTACTTTTGTTAAGGCAGCTAACTTTGTAGGTTACTTTGTGCTATGTTATCAAATGCACAAGTATTCATGTTGGAACAATGGTGAAAAGTATTTTCCTGTAATCATTCAACTAGAATAATCTTAGGCAGTGGTGGACAACCTACAGACCATTGGGGTTTTATGTGTGGCCCATGAAACATTTGTTTTCCATTCCCCACAAGCAGGATTATCAGATTCTGCTAGTGTTTGTCCGTGTATTTTTTTTCCCTACCAATATTCCCAAAGTGACGTGCATGCAAAGGAAGGATACATGAAGTGAGGTGTGTGCTGATTGCACACTATATTGACTGAGAGCTGTGTGCTCCCTCTGCATCCAATCAGAGTGCTGCCATGGTTCAGTTGGCAAATCCTGCAAACTCTAGATATGCTAATTCAGGTACCAAAACTATCCTTTCCCATTGGTTATGACAATCTTGTGGCCCACTGAAATGATGGAGGGCCATTCATGCAGCCCCCTCACTAGCCTAGGTTGCCCATTGCTGATCTTAGATATTACTAGTAAAATAGGACAGACATTTTAGAGAAAGAAATGTTATTACACTGGTGAAATTAACCCTTTAAAGCACTGATTAGGGAACATTTTGATAATTTATTAGCCTGAATATGGCTAGGTTTTAATTGTGGCATTTCTGCATGCAAATATGTCCAGGGATTGTGGAAGAAATATATTGTGGCTGTAAACACACTAACTATAACACTACAGCAGTGTGAATTAAAATAGTATTCTTATTGTGAGAAGGAAGGAACAGTTTTAAAGATTTTAGCTCTCACAATCTTGAGTTGCCCACTAGGTGAATTTCAACATTAATTTCATTTAATTAAATGTATTTGGAAGTCATTAAGTATGATAAACATGAGTTAAAAATGTCTAGTTGTTTCATGCATTGGGGTGGCAGTAACCTGGCACCAGTGTAACTGTACAATAGTAAGAGTGTAACTCTGTTTTCTGCAGCGAGAGGAAGAATAATTCTTATTATTTGGGTTATTTGGGATATTTGCCCTCTGAAGAAGTGGGTTGTGCCATGAAAGCTTGTCATACCATCTACGTTTTTTGGTTAGTCTCTAAGGTACTACAGGACCATTAATTGTTTGTTTTCCAAATTATTGTGAAATTTTAAAATATGGTGAGTCTAGTTATCAGATTTTGATCCTTTGGGAATTAAGTTCACATCTGTGACCTTTTCCAGTACTGGGCACTTGAGTTAGTGTTCTTTGAGACATCTTGTAAGTTATTTTTCCTTTTTCCTCCCATATAGGAAATAAAGAAGGATATGAAGAAAGAAAGTATTGCCAACAAACCACCAGAGAAGCCCATAGATGAAGTTTCCAATGGAAACCCATTACTGTTTTCTGAGACAATTATTAGAACCACCAGAAAAGGTACAGTATATCAAAATAGACACTGTGGTTAAACCAATTTACTTTGTTCAAAAAAAATTAAAATAATGAAACATAAGCTTTTGTTGTTTTTAGTGTTAAAGCACAGCATTTATACAGTTGTGAATGGCTGCTGTTAATGTTGGGAAGATGATAAAAATCTTTCTTTGGACTGACACAGATGTAGTCAGTATGCCCATTTTCATTTGCAAAAGCACAGCTCCTTTCCTTCTAAAGAGATCTTGCCAAGATTTATTTTAATTAAGAGAAGCTACATGGATGGATTACTGAAGCTTATCAAACTGACTGCTAGAAGCATGCAGAGAGAGAGAGAGAGGCACTGTCAGAAAATTTCAGTCCTGAATGTATCTTTTTCACGTTCTTTCCCAAACAGAAGATGTGGTGTGATTTGTTTTTAGGGTCCTAAAAATGATGCCAGGAGATGGGTAGAGTAGCAGAGCTCTCCTTTCTCTCTCCCCCCACTCAACACCTCAGACGTCTTAGTGGAAAGAGAAGAGATAGAAAGTTCTTTTTTTCTTTTCCAGTAGATGAGAGGATGGAGCTTCAAATTAATGAAACACTGCCTACACCAAATCTGATATGAAAGCTATAGCTTTCAGCTCTGCCTCTTGCCATCATCTGGGGATGGCGTCAGGGCTTCTTAACAGGGCAGTGTTGCCCCACTTTTATATCTGTATACCAGATGGTTGGTGAATTTTTCAAATGCTGCCTCCTTCCCACAGCTGTCCCCACTTTCAGAAACACTGCACCAAAGTAACTGAGTAGCCTAAGACGTAAATTGTTTTCAGAGCATCCACTGATTTGGGGTTTGTTGTCATGGTTATCACTAGAATAGCAACAGGGCAAACCAGTCACCCAGAATGGGGTAATTTGAGGGAAACCTGACAAGCACAAACGCGACGTTCGTAGATAGCCCTCTGCCCCTAGTTATACATGAGGAAACAAAGTTAAGTAATTGGGTTACCATGACAAATGTCCCCATCTTCAGCCTCTTAATAACCAGAGTAATTTTTTAAAGGTAGTAAGGTGGTTACCAAGAGCCAGATTGAGACCACCAATTCATGTCACAGAGATCACTGAACATGTGTCAGATGATAGCTGTTCTGTGGTCAGTACCAGGCTAGAATGAGTTCAGATCGGTAAATTAGGAGGTGTAACCCCCTACCCATAAACCATCGAGTCAACTACTATGTATGTGTTAGATATTAAATTGACCATTCTGGACAAAATATTTTTAATTAGAAAAAACATAATGGCAAACTAAAAACTTTGAATTTATTTAGTGTCTTTGAGCAAACTATCACATTCTGAATTGAATCAATGCAGTTTTAACAAACGTAATGCTGAAACTAAGCTGAGAAACTTAATACACTTGTCTAAAAGTTATTATATAGCTATAGATAGGTTTGCAGGGAATAGATTTTTTTTTTTATTGGTAAATGTAGATTTTTCTTTTCCCATACAAATAGAGTTGCCAGCTCTCCAAGACTGGTCTGGATTGGAATCAGTGATGACTATTGAAAGCAATCCAGGAGATTTTAACAAAATGACATTGTCACGTAGGGAAAAAATCTCCAAGAATAGCTTCAGTCAGAGCTAGCAAACCTGCAAACAAACAAAATAAAAGATGTCCATTGATAATAATTGAAATGTACAAGTAGATAAAGTAAGAGAAATCTAGTCTGAGAACATATTCGCTTGATTTAAAAGCATATTTAAGAGGAATTTGATAAATTTGGTCTTTAAGGTTTATTTTTTGAAATTCACATTGTGTTCATAATTAAAATGTAAGGCTTCTTAGCAAAGGTAAAAATAAAAAAAGTCCTAAAAACTGTCAGCACAGAAGCAAATCACCTTGTCTTGTTTTTAGAAGATAGTACTTTTTTCACATAGAACAAATAACTGTTGGCCGAGAAAAAGGTAGCAACCTTGATGTAAAATGTTTAATCCATTATTTACACATTTCTACAGTGTACAAAAATATAATAGTCTCGATCTTGAACCCAGTAGACTGTATATTCAACCTTCATCTGTAAAATAAGCATATAATATTCTTAATATCAATTTTTCCAAAATGTCTCCTTTTAGTAAAAGGCCTTCATTTTCCTTTGTGAGTTTAACTATAAGACAGGTTAAAATAAATCACTCTCAAGAGAATTGGAAAGTATTTCCTTCCTCTTGACATTTGATTCTAGTTAAGTTAAACATTAAGAGAGAGTCCAGATTTTCTGGCTTAATATTAAAGCATAGTATATCTACAGTTTAATCTTTATATTTTGGAAAAAGATATAATTTTTCCCTTTTTTATTTTTATACACAGACTCAGTCATTGTTGCTTAATAGTCTTAGTATTTACTGTCAGTAGCCTTGATTCTGCAACTTGATCCATGCAAGTGAATCTTTGCACCTAAATAGATCTAGTGGGAGAATCAGGGCCTAAGAATAGTATAGAGAATTTTTAAGAATTGAGAAGAAAGGGTTAATTGCCATGCAATCAGTTGAGATCAGTTCATTATATATCTTTTATGTTTTCACACCTGGGTTAAGATTATACATGTCATTTGTAATATGGAGTAATTGTCCAAGTTTGGATCTGATTTTATATTCCGAAGGCTAACTTGGAAAAGGTGGAATTTTATCTTCAAAAAATCTTAAAAAAAAAAAAATGGAACTAGCCAAGGGATCCGTTTCTGTATTAAGACCTGATTGCATCTTCTCTCTAATAACAGTAATATTCCCAGTTTGTATTTGGCCAAAGATGTGGAAATGTTTCACAAAAATTAATCTTCCCAACACACTAGTTAACCAAAGTGACATTGAGAACTCACATGTGGCTCAATTTCATTTTGGTAAAGACAAGCTTTTCTACAGCTAAGGGCAAGAGAAGCCTAAGTTACAAAATCATCTGCAAAATCCTGAAGCACCAGTACCAAGTCACCTGGCTGGGGCCGGCTAGTACATAGATAACATAACATTATCTACGGGACCCATTGATTAGATTGACAGATAAGCATTAAATGAAGTAGGAACAGGGTCAGTCATAGAGAGTGTTCTGTTATTACTCTTGGAAATAAAGATCTGTATTGTTGCTCATTTAGACAGCCTGCACGGCTAAGGACAGAGATACCAAATTGTTACTGTGGTATAGCACCTAAAACACAATGTGACACACATTAAAAGGGATGTAAATCAGCAGGTGTTCTCTAACTTTAGCTCACTTGTGATTGTCATGCAGCATTACTTCCTCAATTTTTATTTTCACTTATACTGAGTGTGTAATACCAAATTGTAGCACTCTGTACATCAAAACATCACCCCAGAAGCCTCATATTCACCACTGGAACCATAATTATGTGTTCTGTACAAAGTATGCCTTATGAGGTATCATTTTGAAAATCTTGATCTGTTGTGATCTGTTGAACATGAATTATCCTGTTGGATTGTATGTGGTATCACATGCAGCTGTATGAAGTATTGTGTGTACGTGTTACTGAAATATGTTGTGAGCTTGGAACATCCACAGTCAGCCTTTCAGGCACAACAATGGAGTAGCCAGACATGTTGATATCCCAGAAATTGTATACAGTGGAGACTGAGGGCTATGTTCACACTTGAAGTTGATTGACAAAACTTTTGTAGTTCACAAGTGCTTAACGATCCTGCCCTCAAACAACTAGGCTAGGTCTATACCAGTGGTCCCCAACGCGGTGCCCGCGGGCGCCATGGCGCCCGCCGGGGCATTTGTGTGTGCCCACCAACAACCTGGGCCGGCCCCGCCCTCGGCGCGCAGCGCATTGGAGGCGCCGGCCCCAGGCACGCGACACGCACCGGCGCCTGGTGCGTGGTGCTCGGGCAGCCCCAGCCCCGGGGCACATGCGGGCGCGTGGCACCGGTGCCGGCCCCAGGCGCACGGCTCGGGCGGCGGTGCCAGCCCCGGGCCCACGGCACAAGGCGCTCGGGCGGCACAAGGCGCTCGGGCAGCCCCGGCCCCAGAGCACATGCCGGCGCAGGGGGAAAGGGCATCCCCGCCCCTGGCGTGCCCCAGGATGCGCGGCCCCACCCCCCGGGCGCCCGGCGCGTGAGTGGCCCCGCCCCCGGGCACCCGGGAGCCTCTAAAGGTTGGGGACCACTGGTCTATACTGTGCTCTCTGGCATAAGAAAATATGGAAATGAAGCGAAGCGGTAAATATTGCCCCACCTCATTTGTATACTTAATGAGCAGCCATTTTGCACAAGGGGCTTTTGTGCAAAAAGGAGCCATCTACACGGCTCCTTTTTGCACAGAAATCCCCTCTTGCACAAGAGCCGTTGTGACGGACCTGGCCGTGTCTGGGCACAGCTGAGGGCGTCCGCTCAGGGCGAATTGCTCAAATCCGGGGCTCCTTACAGTCCCCCTGACTGGCGACCTCTCCACACAGGCCACAAACCAGTCCCACAGAGCGCTTCAGCTGCCTGCCTGAAGCCTCCCGAGCAAAACCCCTCCGACACCCCAGCAATATCCGTGCCCCAGATGGCCCCGGGCCCCATACACAGGTGGGGGGTCCTAACACCCAATCCCACCAACCCCGAACAAGTCCTGTCCGGTTCCAAGAAACCAGCCACAGATCCCTGGTCAATTTACCCTCTGGACCTTACCCACAAATCACGCTGGGCCAATCCTTTAGAATCTATATCTAAAGGTTTATTATCACAAGAAAGAAAAGCATGAGAGTAAGGTTATTAAAGTACAGTACATTACATGCACCGAATCTCCCAGTTCTCGATGCAGGCTCTAGCAGAGATGTTGCAGCTGCTGGTTTAAAAGTTCTTATTGCACATCCTACGATCAGGATGGGTTCACAGGTCTTCCGGGCTCTTCAATCCTTGCAGAGCTGCCTCTGGGATGAAGTGCTGAGCTGAGAACCAAAATGGCATCGACCACATGGCCTCTTTATACCCTTCCTGGCCTCTTCTAGTATGCAGCAGGTCACCTGGTCCTCAGCCTCTCTCTGCTGGCAGCTCTTGGGTCTCCGCCCTCCTGCTTTAGGTGTGTCTTTGGGCCATCAAGGGCCATTGTTCCACAGGGCTTCACTACTCAGCCTGTCTATAGCAATGCTCAACCACATTCACAGAAATATTCAGCTTCCACACAGATTACAGATTCCTACTTACACACATAGACATTATACACTCACATAAATAGCGTACATAAGATCAACAAACAATAATCTCCCATTCAATACCCCACACGGCTCCCCCCACATCAATTTCTGGGGCCAACACCCCCACCTAGGGGTGCAGCAGCGATCTGGCTGCTTCCCTCCAGTTCAGCAACGTGACAGCCGTTCTGCCGCTTTTTTCCAGGCAGGACTGCTGTTGCGCAAGAGGGGGTTTTTGCTCAAAAAGGAGCCGTGTAGATGGCTCCTTTTTTGTGCAAAAGCCCCTTGTGCAAAATGGAGGCTCATTAAGTATAATATAATATATGGAGATATACCATCTCATAGAACTGGAAGGGACCTTGAGAGGTCATTGAGTCCAGTCCCCTGCCCTCACAGCATCCCTGACAGATTTGCCCCAGATCCCTAAGTAGCCCCCTCAAAGATTGAACTCTCAACTCTGGGTTTAGCAGGTCAATGCTCAAACCACTGAGCTATCCCTCCCCCCTATTCACTGCTTTACCTCATTTGCATATTTTCTTGCACAAGAGAGCGCAGTATAGACATAGCCCTAAAGTATGGCCATGGCAAGTGAAAGTGTGACTTCTGTTTGGTGGGCAGCAGGACTCTCCTGCGGACCAAGGGAAAGCGGGCAAATAGCGTTCACACACACTGACTTTTAGAGGAAAGGGCTATATCAGCACAGCTTTGTAGTGTGGACATGTGCTCAAAGACACAATGGGGACTGCTTGATCCAGATGAGCAGATTTCCTTCCCTTAGTCACAAGCATAGATCTTTCCAGTCAAGTTGGAAGAAACTATAAAGATGGGACGGGACATCATGACTTGGCCTCACTCCCCCCACAGCTCTGTATCTGAACGCATGCCTGATAGGCAAAGACTTTGAATGGGGGCAGGATGTTCCAGGGCTAGCAGAGAGCCCTAGCTGGGGTTTTAAACTGTATCGTGAATCAGGGTACGGCACTGCTTCATTCAAGTCTGGTTTTATAGAACTTAGACTGCACATTTAATTTATTTCTTAGCCAGGGTGTCAGAACAGAAGTGATGGGGCGGGAGAAGAGGGGGTTAGGGTGGAGAGCAGCACCAAGAGGCTTTGGCCTTTTTTGAAAGTGGATGGACCTGGCCCAACCAAGTCCCCTACCCCTTCTCTTTCCTCTGAGGCCCACATCTCCCAGCCAGGCTGGAAGCTGGATCCTGTCTGTAGTAGGCCCTGAGAGCAACCACTGGCCCATGTCTCTGTCCCCTGCCCAGGCAGGTCCATGGCTCCCCACAGCTGCCCAGATCATTCTTACCAGGGCTTGACTGCAGTGCTTTTGCCCCCAAGGCATCACCCTCATCCCAGGCCAGAAGCCAGATACAGGGTAAGAGCTGTGGGGAGTCAAGGATGGGGGAGGCTTCAGAGGCCTGGACATGGGCCATGTGCTGCTCTTGGGGTCACCCTACCCCAGGCAGATGGAGGAGCCTGGACTCTCCAGCTTACCTCTGGCTTGGCTGGTGGGGTGGGACCCCCTGTTTCTTACGGAACCAACTTTGATCTCTATGCTTAATGCTTATAGGCACTTAAAAACTATTTGTAGTTAATAAGCCTGTATTGAATTTTACCTAAAATATAAGTTGAAGTGCTTGGAAAATCTCAGCTCAGTTTACGTAGGCTACTCTAGTTCATCCTGTCCACATTGAGGGAGGGGTGAATTGAATAACAAACTTACACTAGTCATGAGTCTGACAAGGGCAAGAGGGTACAGTTCTGAGGTGCAAAGCTGGGGTGGGGATTGGCTGGAACTTCTCTGGTGAGTGGCTAGAAGAAGCATGTGTGTAACTCAGATGGGTGTGTCCCTGCCCTTGGCTGTCTAAGTGCAGTGTTGCCTGAAGTTTGTAGTTTGCCAAGATCATCATGGTGTGAGAGAGAGCCCTTCAGCCGTCCCATAGTTCAAGTTGAATCCTGGGATCCCTGTCACACTTCTATTAGATGTTGCTTTGTCTCTGAGTGAACAGGTAAGTTTGATTTCTTCACCTACATCTGATTGGTATTTGAGCTTAGACACATGTCTGGGTGGACACTCACCATCATGGCGCCTCATGCCTGTAGCACTGGGAATTAACTTGGAAGTAGGGAGCATCCCTCTGGTGGGTGTCCCTCTGTGTCCTCTCTTCACGCTCCAGCTCCAGACCTGCATCACTCTGACAGCGCTGTTCTCTTCAGGACCCTGCCCTATGGCAGTGCCCACTCCAGTGTGTCTCAGTGCCCTTTGGGGGAGAGGGGTGTTTTTCAGTCTTAGCACTCTGGGGTCCTCCCCTTCCAGGGAACCTCCACCTCCCCTATACCCACCTCAGTGACCCATTGCCAGTCATCATCTAGCCCCTGTCACAAACTACAGTCTGAAATGGCCATTTGTCATTGGCAAGGGGATGTGGACCTGCTGCCTATTGCTATCTCGGTTGCCCCCTCTGCAGCCCTTGTACTCTCAGGCCTTGCCTCAGGCCCTGCAGCCTGGGAGTGAAGTCAGGCCAGAGCTCCCCAGCCCTGCCTGCTTTTCCCCAATACTGCTCTGTCTTGGGAGGCCTCCAAGTTTCCTTAGTAGCCAGGTCCTTCCTGCTCCCCAGCTAGACCAAGTTGGAGTCTCTCCCTCCCAGGGCCCTTATTTATACAGGCCCCAGCTGTATTGGCAATATCTGTCTCAGCTGCAGGCTTTGTTCTCAGCGCTCTACCAGGGCTGGGTTTTACCCTTAAAGGGACAGTGCAGGGCAGATGCCCCATCACAACACCCATTGCATTTTTATGATGCTCTTAGCATGTCAGAAGAAATGCCTGCTAACTGAAAAATTGTCATGAGTGGAAGTTAATATGCTTTCAGTAAGGATATACAGGTGATAGTTTAAATTTCAACACCATTGCTGTTTGTGGTGAACTCCTTTATAGCAGTATGCACAAAAATGTTCATGGGGTAATCTGCTCCTGCAACCAAGGAAAGAGGAGGGTTCCCGCCCACTCCCTCCCTGAAACAGTGCATTACTCTGCGTGGGTCCATTCAAACCTGTTGTCTTCCTAAGAGAGCTTCCTGTTCCTTGTCAGAACCCCGTGATTTCCTTTCAGGAGACTGCAATCGTTCAGGCTGACAAACAAAAGCTGTTTTAGCTTCTGCCTTGTGCAAAGTACCATGAAGGTCTCTCTTTAGCAGACTGTAAAATAAACAGCCAGCAGGCTTCTTTTCCTGTGCAGGATGAGCTGAAAGCAGGAATAAACATAATCTAGATCTTTTGGCTGCAGGTGCAACAAAGCGTAGTCCGAATGAAAGCTGAGATTTCCCACTTTGATAGGTGTTTCAGTTACTTCGGTACCTACGAGATTAGTGCTTTTTTCCTAGGACTGTCTCCCTCGCCTGGCAGCTGCCATTCTGTCTCCTGTCTGCTCTTGGCTGGTGAAGACTGAGGAGCACCATCCCACTCTGAGCTCTAGCCATTAACTTTTGCTTCCCAACCCTGGAGCTTTGTGACTTTCTTCCTTGGTTCTGCACCCAGCCATACTAGGATCCTCAGGACCAGCACAAAAATCATGGTCTGGATGGTCCCTGATTAAAATACATCATTTGTTTGGAACACATGCCAAATGAAAATGACCAGGACTTGTCAGTGGCTCTGATGAAGCTGGCCCTGTGAAGACTGAAAGATAACTCCAGAACTGCAGTCTTTATTGCCATGGGTGATCTCCCAATGGTAAAAAATATACTGACTAACTTTCTCAGGGCACATCTACACAGTAGGGCTAAATCCAAAATAAGCTACACGCCTCGAGCTATGTCAATTGGGTAGCTTAAGTCAAAATAGCTTATTTTGGCTTTTGGCGCTGTCTACACAGCAGGAAGTCCAAGAAAGAGCACTCTTCGTCTGACTTTCCTTACTCTTTGTGAAATGAGGGTTACAGAAGTCGGAGTAAGAAGTCCTCCAGCTCACTGATATTTTAACATTTTATGTTGAAATAACTGCTTGTAGCGTAGATATGGACAGTTATTTCAGAATAATGTTAGTTATTCCAAAATAACACTACTGTGTAGATGCACCCTCAATGGTTATCCAGGTGCTTTGATGGAAACAAGTCACGCTGTCTATACTGGGTTAGCTGAGGAAGAGAGTGGCATGATTTTGTATCTATGGTTGTAATGCATCACTCAGTGCTTTGGCAATAGGTGTTTCATTTCATTTTAAATTATACAAATAAAAAAGGGGGGGTTGCAATCCTGTGAGCATTCAGCTTTCCTATTTCTAAGACATGGAGGATACATGCTGAATAGGGGGGCAAGATTCATGCCTTGCTTGGGGTTTGACTAGGTTACGAAATGGCTAATAGGGTAAAAGTACCACTGAAGCCTTCTTCCCAGGGATCTGCTCATCCTCCTTTTCTTTCAAAAAATGAGTGGGTACATATGACTAGAGGACTCCTCAGAATGTTCCTATGTGGGGAGTTTCAGGACAGTTGGTGCTGGCACTCCTTGCTACGCTAGGCTGCTGATTTAGAAAGACATGACTTCCATCCTCCTGCTGGTTTTGTGCTGTGGCTACAGCATTTTCCACCCCCTGCTTCTCTCTTCTGGGTGAGGATAAAAAGGAGTGAGGTTGTGATTATTCAGCTGCACTCACTAGGAGAGCCAGGGCAGTTGAGGCAGCCTGTTGATAGGACCATATCAGTCAATGAGTGATTTTTGGGGTGTGGACAGAAAGCAGTGCCATGAAGATCTGCCAGGGTTTACTTTTCATTGTGATATTGTTTAGGGACCTACTTAGCTTGTGTAAATGAGAGGTCTCAGAGTAACTCCTAAGCTAACATTCATGTTTCTGCCAATTAAGATTTATTTTTATTACATTTGTCACAATACTTCTAAAAACGTACATGTGCTTTTGTTTAATGTATGTTATCTCTTTAAAGTTGGTGCTCTGTTACAGATAATGACATATAATGAGCTATTTTGGCTACATATGAGATGCATTTTTCTTACGGTGTTTATTGTGTAGTTTGACTCGAGTCAATCTATCCTATAATATTGTGGAGGAAGTTACTTTACATTTGAGACCAGAAGGAAATTGAGATCAGTGTCTGTAAGCTTTACTCTTCAAAGGAATGACATTTAGGAGTCCAAATGGGAATAAACATAAGAGGAAGTGACACATGGACTAGCATTTTGAGAACACAAGACAATGAAACATATAGAATAGCATTGTAGAAAATGCTTTTCTTCCTTTGTGTTGTCAATCTGTTGATACTTCTGATAACATAACACAAAATTTTACTTGGAAGTTTGCTGTATTACATAGTTCTCATACTGATGTATGTTTTGATTAAGGGAGAACTTGGTTGTACTTTGAATCTGCTTTTTGATGGTGTTTTTACTATGACTCTGTAAACACCCACAACCAAACAGCTCTAAACAAATATAGTAATTAACCTCAAATCATGAAAGATTGACTATTTGGAAGCTGAGTCCAATACAGTTGTTATAGTGCCACATGTTTTGTCCTGTTGTATGATCTGTCACCATTTCCATCAAAACAACTTATTTTCAGAAATTATTATAGGTTTTAAAAGCATTCTCCCAGCTAAAGTGCGACATACATGGTATGAGCCTGTGTGTGCGTTTGGGATTGTTTCTCTTACACAACTCAAAACATTTTGATTCCTATGGTTAAAACCTACTAAAGTCACAAAGAATAACAAGTTAAATTAATGGTGTTAGGCAAGAAAACTCCCTTGATAAAACACAAACTAGCAGGCTGTTGATAAATGTGTAAGCTAGATAATTCTTGGGAAGATAGAATTACCAGGTATGTAGACTCTCATTGTTCTGAGTTTGGTAATTGAGAGGCACAGTGAGACCCCAAATGTTTGTTCCTCTTGTGCATTGACATGAGTCCCTGTTGGTTCCTTAAGAGTTTTATTACTCTAATTTTTCATTGTTTGTTTTATCAATCATCTTTCAAAAACATCCATTCCTCCCATGGCACACTTCTGTGTATGCCTTTTCATTTTTCTTTTGGGCCAGGAAAAAATGTAGTTTTTGCTAAATTTGAGTGAAAACGCTTTTTAAAGAACTATCCCCTATATCCTATGGAAATCTCATTGCGTCTATTAGTACTATGATGTTATGGAAATGATACTGGAATGAAGATTTAGATCGGGCTTCCCTTAAACCTCTCTCTGCAGTGCCTTCAGTTCAATGAAGCATTTTGCTTATTGCATTGGGTATGATGGTGTCCATTTAAGAGTCTTGAAGCATGTTACAGACACTATTTAATGTAGCTTCACAGCACACTGATTGGATGTGATAAAAAATGACACAAGGAATACTGTACTAGTAAGTGATTTTTATTTCCTGGCTCCGTGCTCCTAACATCGGTCAGGGTTACAAAAGGTAATTATACCCTGTCATATCACAGGGGTGGTTATTCACTGGCTTTATTGGCAACTTTATTTTTTACATATATGGAAAGTGAAACACAGGTTAAGACTGTGTGGCCAGTGGACGATCAAGATGCTAAAGGAGCACCCAAGGAAGACAAGATTACTGCAGAAGAGCTAAATGAATTCTTTGAATCTGTCTGCAGTGCAGAAGATCTGGACTGCCTCTGTTTGAGGTGTCAGTTAAGAATGTTTTGGAACAAATTCATAAATTAAAGAGTAATTATTCACCAGGACCAGATGGCATTATACCAAGAGTTCTAAAGGAACTCAAACATGAAATTTTGAAACTACTAACTGTGGTGTGTAATCTTAAATCAGCCTCTATACCAGATGACTAGAGGATAGCTTGTGAAATGCTGATTTTTAAAAAGGGTTCAAGAGGTGACCATAGTCATTAAAGCAAGCCCAACCATTCAGACAAAATGATGGGGTCTAAATTAGCTGTTACTATTAAAGGAAGAAAGGTAACACACAACTCTTATGCTCTTGCATAGTTCTCTGAAAACATCTGCTAAGAGTGAATGGGTAGTCAAAAAACGTTAACAATGTTAAGAGCCATTAGGAAAAGGATAGACCCTAAAACAGAAAAGATCATAATGCTAGTGTATAAATCCATGGCATGCCCTCACCCTGCATATCACATGCAGTTCTCATTGCCCCATCTCAAAAAAAGTTATCTTAAAATTGGAAAAGAAACAGAGAGAGGCAACACAAATGATTAGTGTTATGGAACAGCTGTCATACAAGGACAGATGAAAATGACTGGAACTGTTGATCTGAGAAAAGAGATAACTAAGGGGGGATTTGATAGAAAGCTATAAAATCTTGAATATGGAAACACTGAATAGGTAAGTGTGGTTTACCCACAACACAGGAACTAGAGATTATCTAGTGAAATTGATGGGCTGCACATTTAAAACATATATCTAAAAGTACTTCTTCACCCAACACACAGTACACACGTGGAACTAATTGTTGGGGATGCTATAGAGGCCAATAGTATAACTGGATTCACACCAGACTAACACGGCTACATTTCTATCATGGATTCACAAAGAATCTGATAAATTCCTAGAGGATGGCTCAAACTAAGATGGTCAGGGAGGCAATCCCTTATTCTTGGTGTCCCTAAATCTCCAAATGCCAGAAACTTGGACTGTATGACAAGGAATGGCTAATTTCAAATTGCTCTGTCATGTTCATTTTGTCTGAAGCATGTGGCACTAGTTGCTGTTAGAGGCAGAATACTGGGCTTGATGGCCCAATTGCTCTGAACCAGTAAGTTTATTTTCTATTGACCTAAAACTAACTTTATTTTCTGCATGTAAAACTTTTAAGGGCCTACGCCAAAGATTGAGGTAAATGAAAAGATGCATGATGACTCTTTAAATCAGGGCCTGAGTACTTAGTTTTCCATATGTCCCTTTTCCGCCATTCAGGAATCTCCCCAACGTCCTCAGCCGTGAAGACTGAAGCAAAGAAATCATTTAGTTTCTCCGCAATGGCTTTATCGTCCTTGATTGCTCCTTTTATAACTCGATCATCTAGGGGACCCACAGGCTTTTTAGCAGGCTTCCTGCTTCTAATGTACTTAAAAAACATTTTGTTATTTCTTTTTGAGTTTTTGGCTAGCTGTTCCTCAAAATCTTTTTTTGCGTTTCTTATTACATGTTTACACTTGATTTGACAGTGTTTATGTTCCTTTCTATTTATCTCATTAGGATTGGACTTCCACTTCTTAAAAAATACCTTTTTGTCCCTCACTGCTTCTTTTAAATGGTGGTTAAGCCACGGTGACTCTTTTTTAGGTCTCTTGCTATGTTTTTTAATTTGGGGTATACATTTAAGTTGGGCCTCTATTATGGTGTCTTTAAAAAGTTTCCATGCAGCTTTCAGGGATTTGGCTCTAGTCACTGTGCCTTTTAATTTCTGTTTAACTAACCTCCTCATTTTTGTGTAATTCCCCTTTTTGAAATTAAATGCCAAGGTGCTGGACTGCTGAGGTGTTCTTCCCACCACAGGAATGTTGAATGTTATTATATTATGGTCACTATTCCCAAGAGGTCCTGTAACGGTTATATCCTGGACCTGATCCTGCACTCCACTCAGGACTAAATTGAGAATTGCCTCTCCCCTTGTGGGTTCCTGCACTAGCTGCTCCAAGAAGCAGTCATTTAAGCCATTGAGAAATTTTATCTCCGCTTCTCTTCCTGAGGTGACATGTATCCAGTCAATATGGGGGTAATTAAAATCCCCCATTATTATAGAGTTCTCTATTTTGGTAGCCTCTCTAATCTCCCTCAGCATTTCTATGTCAGTATCGCTGTCCTGGTCAGGTGGTCGGTAATATATCCCTACTGCTAATTTCTTATTATTGGAGCATGGAATTTCTATCCATAGCGATTCTATGGAACATGTTGATTCACTTAATATTTTTATTTCATTTGATTCTACATTATCTTTCACATACAGTGCCACTCCGCCACCCACCCGGCCTGCTCTATCCTTTCTATATATTTTATATCCCGGTATGATTGTGTCCCACACATTTTCCTCATTCCACCAGGTTTCAGTGATGCCTATTATGTCTATCTCCTCATGTAATACGAGGTACTCTAGTTCACCCATAGCATTTGTGTACAAGCACTTTAAAAATTTGCCACTGGTTATTTGTCTGCCCTTCCCTGATGCATTGGATTCCTTTGTATGCGGTTGTTTGTCAGCTCTGGCCCATGGTTTGCCCTCTCCCCTCCTCTCTTTCTGACTACAGCTTAGAGAATCTCTATCAACGGATTCTCCTCTAAGAGAAGTCTCTCTCCGATTTACGTGCATCTCCGCACCAATCTGCTTTCCCCCATCTCTTAGTTTAAAAACTGCTCTACAGCCTTATTAATGTTTAGTGCCAGCAGTCTGGTTCCACCCTTGTTTAGGTGGAGCCCATCCTTCCTGTATAGGCTCCCCCTCTCCCAAAAGTGTCCCCAGTTCCTAATAAATCTAAACCTCTCTTCCCTACACCATCGTCTCATCCACGCATTGAGACTCTGAAGCTCTGCCTGCCTACCTGGCCCTGCGCGTGGAACTGGAAGCATTTCCAAGAACGCCACCATAGAGGTCCTAGATTTCAGTCTCTTTCCTAGCAGCCTAAATTTGGCCTCCAGGACATCTCTTCTACCCTTCCCTACGTCATTGGTACCTACATGTACCACGACCACCGGCTCCTCCCCAGCACTACACATAAGTCTATCTAGATGCCTCGAGAGATCCGCAACCTTCGCACCAGGCAGGCAAGTGACCATACGGTTCTCCCGGTCATCACAACCCCAACTATCTATGTTTCTAACGATTGAATCACCCACTACTAACACCTGCCTCTTCCTAACTGGCGTTCCCTCCCCATCAGAGGTATCCTCAGTGCGAGAGGATCCCGCAACATCCTCTGGGAGGAGGGTCCCAACTACGGGATGGTTTCCCTCTGCTCCCATTAAATGCTCTGTTCCCTTGAGACTTTCATCCTCCTTAAGAACACTGGGGCTCTCAGACTGGAGGTGGGACAGTACTACAGTGTCCCGGAAAGTCTCATCAACATAGCTCTCTACCTCCCTTAGCTCCTCCAGTTCAGCCACCCTGTCCTCCAAAGCCCGAACTCGGTCTCTGAGGGTCAGGAGCTCCTTGCAACGGGTGCACACATACGCCACCTGCCCACAGGGCAGGTAATCATACATGTTACACTCGACACAATAAACAGGATAGCCCCCACTCTGCTACTGGGCTTCTGTCTCCATGTTTGTAATGAATAAGTTTAAGTATAAACTGGGATTCTTTTTAAACTTCAGGAGTATAGATTATTCTAAGAGTTAGGTTTTAAAGAAGGACAGAAGTCACTAGTGCCCTCTAAACTCCCTCTCCAAACTCACTGTTAGCTGCTCCTGGTCGCGCTCTCCCTGGTCGCTGAGTCACAGGCTTATATAGCTCTGGTAGCCCCTCCCCCTGACTGAGGCTCAGCCAATTAACAGAGGCTTCTAGATTTCAAACCTTTTAGAAGCTCCTTCAAACAGACAAACACAAGCTCAGCACACTGCAAATAACTCCCCCCCCCCACACAAACACACACTCCAGACAGCCACTTACCACAAGGGTCCCGTTTTTACTCTTCTTTTACCTGGAGAACTCCCTCTCCAAACTCTCCTGTTACCTGTTCCTGGTCGCGCTCTCAATGCTTAATTAAAAAGAGTAGAGACTAAAAGTGTGTTTCATTAAAGTTCATCTTGAACCAACAAAATAACCTTGTTTTTCACAAAAAAATTATAGCTTTTAAACTTACTACTGTTTACTGGAAATAAAAGAAAGAGTCTAGCTATTTGCCACACTACCAGGTTTTTTTTTACGTTCCAGACCATTTACAGTGCCCATCTAACTTTGCCGTTTGCTTCTAAAATCTGTCAAAGCTGTATGGAAAAACAAGATGAAGATAACATTCCTGCAAAATTATTGGCAATAGATCCCTTAAGTAGGAAATAGGATTTTCATTTTCTCTTAGTCATTTACTATTTTGATCTTAACTAGTTTGCACAGAAATGATTTTTTACAAAGAAGAAAACAGATTTATGGAATTTTGTAAAATATGGCATTTTAAAAGACCAAGTTACTGGCAGTTTTGAAGGAATGAAAACCAGAAGAGGCTGGTGTGCTTTACTTTTATGGCCCTGAGCTATCTTGAAAGTGGTGCAGTAACTTAAATTGTAATGCACCTGTAGAAATGAGGGAACTAGAGGTGAGGCAAATATTTAAACTTAATAAATATTTGACCCTCTGGCTGTGTCCAGACTCAGGGGTTTTTTCGGGAAAAGTAGCCTTTTCCTGAAAAAACTTCCCCTGTGTCCAGACTCAAGCCGCGTTCTTTCGAAATAATTTTGAAAGAACGTGGCTTTTCTTTCGATGGCGGTAAACCTCGTTTCACGAGGAAGAACGCCTTCTTTCGAAAGTTCCTCTTTCGAAAGAAGGCGTTCTTCAATGTAAATAGGGCTTCCTCGAAAGAGAGCATCCAGACTCGCTGGATGCTCTCTTTCGAAAAAGCGGATTGCTCTTTCGAAAGATCCGCCTGCAGTCTAGACGCGATCTTTCGAAAAAGGCTCTTTCGAAAGATGCTTTCGAAAGAGCCTCTTTCGAAAGAAGCCTGCAGTCTAGACATAGCCTCTGTGTAGAACACTGTTTTGCTGTGTTCTGGGGTTTTGCCACTAGTGGTGCACTAGAGTTTCAGAAGCTTGATAATTCACCAGGACAAGAAGCTTGATATAGTCTGGAATGCTTCAGGTTTTAGAGGAGTTTGATATAACAGTGACTTTATTTCCCTTGCATCCTCATTATAAAGGTGTCATTTGGTAGTAGTCACTTCTCAGGTTTTCAGTAGTCTTCTTTATCTGTGTCAATGCTTAAAAGTAGAAGCAGTTCACATATTGGGGTCCAAAGCTTACCTTAATGATGAGAAGATGCAGTTACTGTCATCTTGGCCTTGTTGCTCTTTGGAGTTTCAAGATAAGACCCCTTTTGATGTTGGATTTCAACCAACTTTTGAAGAGGGAAAAACACAAATTTGTCTTGAGAGGCTGATATGTGCCATACACTTTTATGAACTTGAAGAATCCTACTGTAAAACTTCTCATTTCATTTTCCAAATGAAAATATTTAAAGTATAGAACCTGGTCCTGCTTATGTCTGTAGAGTCTTAGGCTATGTCTAGACTGCAGGCTTCTTCCAAAAGAGAGCGTACACACAGCAAATGCTCTCTCTCTCATTTGTTGTGATTACTATGGACCAAGTGGCCACCAAGGCACCTGTGCTTTTTCCTGGAGGCCTCCTCTTTAGCGAAAAACCCCATAACCTCTTCCCCATCCACACACGCCTTTTTCCGAAAGAGTTCTTTCAGAAAAAGGCTTCTTCCTCGTAGAAAGAGGTTTTACACAGCAATGAAACAGCCCCACAAGCCCAAGTCAGGTGGCATGGGCCAGCTGCAGGTTTTTCTTTTCTGTGTAGACATAACCAATGCAGCCCTAGGTGCTTTTTCCTGAATGTGCCTTTTGAAGTTGCATTCTTTGACTTCTGTCTGCCTCTTGTAGCATTGTATTATAACAGTAATGTGCAGATCTAAGTAAAAGTTTCACCTGCTTATATAATGACACCCAATTATTTAATTTAAACTCTCTTAATTATTTATAATTACTCTTTCACCAACCCTGTCTTGGACCATCTTTGTCAAAACACAAGTTAAGAACAGAAACAGGGACGCTAAATGTCGTGAGCAGCTGTATGTCTGAGGAATTTTCATTGTATATTGAAGACACTTTTTTCCCTCCAGCTGGTTACGTTACTTCAAATAGAAATCTTTCTAGTTAACAAGAGAGGCCTCAGAGTGCTGAGGAAGGGGTCTGTTTGGTTTTTCAGGCTTACTGGAAGATCTGAAGGGTTCTCAGTTTGGCTTCTCCAGATGAATCATAGTTGTGCTCTTGTAACTCACAACCACTGGGTGTAGTTCACTGTCACATGTAGTGGCACTTAGACCACTGAGCCAGAGCGAGTGAGAGCGAGCTACCTGGGTTTTAGAGCAGGCTGTTAGAGGCTCATGCACAAAGTGTCAGAGGTACCAGGTTCAGGTCTTCCTGTTGGTATTACACTATCATGAGATCGGGGCATAGTGGCAGGAACTAATGCTGTGGAAGGTGCTGCAGCACACCCAGTTTTATTTGCAGGGTCTTGACTGCAACCCCACTCCCAGGTTCCTCCTACTGCTGGCCTTAAGTCTGGGGCTGCACTCCTGGCCTCATACCTGGGCTCCTGGCTGCAGGAGATCTGTTCCTGGCCCTGCACATGGGGGTTTGGTTCTTGCTGGCGGCCACTGGCTCCAAGTCTATGGCCCTATTCAACACCTTGTATCAGGAAGGACTCTGTACACAGATTTCTGGCTGCCGCTGGCCCTGCACCAGGCACTCTGCTCTTTGTCCCATATGCCAGGTTCCTTGTCCCCTCTTCCTTGCTCATGTTCCACCCAGACCCCAAGCCAGAGTCCCATTCCTGGCCTCAGATGTGTGTTGGGTATGTGCAGATGGGAGTAAAAGGGGGGCAAGGTAAAAAGTTTGGGATGGGGACCACTGGCTTTCAGCTCCCCCATGTAAAAAATGTTCCATTGACACTGTATCTGTGAACAAGGAAGGGTGACAAATGTTTGAGAAAAAGCAGAGTTTCTACCCAGGCTTACTGCTACTGAGGTCATAGATTCAGCTCCTCCTCAGCACCTCATTCTGTTAGGTTGAATCAAAACAAGCTGTCGGGTGCTCTAGAAATCTAGCACTCACTGAGGCTGACCCATAACAAAGAATCAGAAAAAAAATATGTTGCTTAAGAGTTGTCAGAAACTTTTTTGTTTATTTATCTTCCATTAACTCCTTGAGAACTCAGCCAGATAGAATCCCTAATTTCCTACAGGCTGTACAAAGCTATAAAGACAGTTTCTGTCTTGAAGAGCTTACAGTCTAATTTAGGGCAAGGCATCAGAAGTGAGCTAATTAACAATAAGATGGGGGATAAATGTAATATGATTGTGCATTAATGCAGTTATAACAATATCCCAAATTCATGTAAAAACAACCACTGCTTATTACTTTCTTCAGTGTGTTATGTGCTTTTGTGTGGGCTCTGGGGAAGGGAAAGAAGAAAAAAGGGAGGAAAAGGGTGTAGACAGGAAGGAGAGGAGGGAGTTGGGAGGGTTCAGGGTCAACAGGATGAGATCACAGTGAAAGAGAAGAAGTAGATACCAGTAAATGTTGGCAATAGAGTCCATTAACTGAAGCTGAAGCAGTGAAAAGATCAGAGAGGAGCTATTGTGCTGTGATGTCAGAATTTCTGAAAGGTGCTTCCCCATCTTGCTGCTGCTGCTGTTCTGCTGGAGGATTTGTTTTGTTTTTGAGGTGGGGCTTGGAGGATCAGTTGAGACAGATAACATATGGGGAGGTACCAACACCAAATTTGAAATTTTCAATCTGGAATTAAAAGAAAAAACACATTTTTTATTTTTCCTTTTATTATCACTGCTGAAAGTAATTTTCAGCACTTGATATTCCACTTAACCACTTAGCTGTTGGCATGTGATACAGCTGCCTTCTTTAGTGTCAGCATGCCAATGGAACTTTTGACAGTCCCACAGGGGTGTTTCAGATTCATTAAGCAGGTGCATTTTGCTCCATGTAGCTGGCATGCTAGTTAATATTGAAGCAATTGTATTTTTAAGCATCCATCATGATGAAATAAAATGTATTTCTCTGATGTCTGCCAATGGTGCAGTTCACATATGCACATGCACTCTTTATTGCGCTCTTCCTTCTTTAATATGACCCATGGAACAATAGTATTTTACTATTATTTGCTATGTAAACAGAAAAGAAGCCATTAACTTCAGTACATTGAATGGGTGGTGGGATGTATTCAAAATACAAAAGAGGATAGTCATTTGCATGAGGGAGGAGTGTGAAGGTACACCTGGGAAGCTACTTTGTTGTGCTTGATAGATAACA
This sequence comes from Pelodiscus sinensis, assembly GCF_052426305.1. NCBI lineage: Eukaryota > Metazoa > Chordata > Testudines > Trionychidae > Pelodiscus > Pelodiscus sinensis. The sequence goes on from NC_143052.1 coordinate 213,537,395, forward strand.
GAAATTAATGTTTTTGCTGGAAGTACTTAAGCAAAACTGGAACAAAGCTGCTCCTAAATGAATTACCTCAACCACTAATGATAAAAGGCTAAAAAGGCATTTGTAGGAAGAAAGAAGGGGGGATAAATAGGAGCCCACAAACTGGGAGAGATGAGCCCAAGTAAAATAATACCTATAACTAACGTGTCTGTAAAACCATAAGAGATTGATTACACCTTTTTTTGACTTGATTATTCCTGTATTAATTAGATTCATTAGGTACATGGCGAAGGGAAGAAAGGACAGATGATTCATTCAGTCTTGTTCTCCTGTCAACAAGAAATAATGACTGGTACTAATGGTTCTGAATTCACAGGAAAATATTGTGAGAAGATGCAGCAGTATTTTATAGAGTTCTGTTGAGTGCTAAAATAGAAAAGTAAACAAAACCTTTAACCTACTTGCTCTCCAACTCTAAAACAGATACGTACAGGAATGGCTTTTCTTCTGAGCAATCTGCCTAACACCTCACTTAATGTAGGAAATCAGCTGTTCTGTATGTATTCAGACTCAGTAGCAGCCCTAGAGGAGCTGCTGGCAACTGGCACCCTAGGCAAAACGCACAATCAGCACCCCCTCCTCCAAAGCCCTCAACGGCCATTTATCTTGGTGCCCTAGGCGACCACCTAGGTCACCTGTATTGACGGGCTGCCGCTGGACTAAGCTGGTTTTGTTCAGCATGGCTCAGCCACTAGTTAGTTTTGATCACAGGAGCGTGCATTGGAAACGCCCTATGCAAAAGCAGAGCTGAACTGCATTAAATATGATACTGTTCACTGGTGTTTTTCTTTAATTTGTGATGAGGGGAGAGAATATTAAAGAACATTTGTCTTTTTAACTGAGCTAATTCAGAATAACTCCTGGGCCAGATCCTTGGCTCGTGTGAATAGGTGTCATTCCATGGAGCGACAATGCAGGTGTGACACTTTACAGTAGCTGAGGAGCTGGTCCAATATATTTGACTCCCCTTCAGAAGTGAAAGTAAGGAAACATGCTCCTGTGCACTGCTCTGGCAAAAGCCAGCTTCACTCCAGCAAGAGCGGGCCCAGAGTGGGTCCTGTGACTTCTGATTTTTCCTGGGGGCATTCAACCCCTGCTCAGTCCCAGACCCTGCCCCTGCTCCACTCTTTTCCCCCAGGCTCCATCCCTACTCCACATCTTCCTCCCCCTGTTCCATCCCTGCCCTTCCTCTTCCCTGCTCCTCCCTTGCAGGTCTTTTATATGCTGCTGGACAGCTGTGGTATGGCAAGCAGGGGGTACTGGGGTGGTGGTGGTGGTGAGGAACAGACTTTCAGACCCACACCCCAGTTTGAGAGCTGCTGGAATAAGGCATCACATGTAATTATTCCCTCTCATGTCAGAGAGAGAGGATATGTTTATAAATACATTTAAATACATTTAAAAAACTCAGAAGTGGTTGGAGTTTGATATTTTAGTGAGAATGTATGATTCATGTGGGTGTCTGTGTTAACTAGAGTGAAAAAGTGCTAGACTGACAGTTCTGCTGGCTCACGTTATTACGTATCCATAAAACAAGGTAGCTCAAATAATATCAATTTTCTACACTGCCTCACCAATGTGCTCACCACCCTCATCTGGGTGGGAGAGGGGCTCTTAGAAGAAGTCCAGATTTCATCTCCTTTCACAAGACTGATGGTTCTGATGATCGTTCATTCAGCAAAACACATGCTTAAGGCCTCTTTACTTGAGTTGTAATCCTTGATACAGGCATTTGTGCATTACAAATTGACATGAAAGAGCACTCACTGCTTTCCTACTAGCCACCTAGTATCTGTCCTTCCCTGGCTCAGAGAGGTGACACGACAGTGAGGCAGCATAGGGAAGTTTATGCTGTTTGTGCTGCTAGGGGTAGTACCTCCTCAGATGATGAGTTTTGATCTTGTCCAAAGCATGTATTTCTTATACTACTATGTAATTCCATGCCAGAGTGGTGTTTAGGTGTAGATTCATTTAAAAGATATATCTGTATTCTGCTCTAGATGTGACAAAGTATAGATGAGAGTAAAGAAAATATTACAACCTTTTCTCCAAGTGTGCATGAAAAAATGATTGGCTTCAATAGTGTTCTGAAATGCATCTGCTATGCCTCCTAGGACCCATGCAAGCTGACTTGGGTCATGCAGCTTGAGTTAAGGGGATTTTTAACTGTGGCACGGATATTTGGGTGGGAGAGTCCCCAAGTTCAGGCTGTAATCCAACTCCCCAATATCTACAACACAATTAAGCAGTTCCTGAGCCCCATCAGCCCAAGTTATGGGCCAGTCACGGTGCCTGACTCCAGTGTAAACATACCCTTTAAAATATGAATCTGAGAAGGAAATGTCAAGCAAAGTCATCAGCTGAATGGGCAGATGTCATCTTGATAACTTCTTTTGCAAAGACCCCTGGGCTTATCCAGATTCAGCTTTCCTTGTCTTGTCCCCTTGTCTGGGGAAATCACACTCCCGTAAGTCCATGGGCTTAGTGCCATTTCCAAGCCCTTTTCTCAGAATGGATGCCAGGATGAATACTCAGGGAAAAAAAAGTGTCTCCTAATCTTTGGAAAAGCACTTAAAAGCGAGTCTGAGGCATAGGTGGTTTGACAGTATTTTCAGGGATCTGGACGCAGGGATGAGCTGTTGATGATTTTTTTCCTGTAGTCCTCATCATGGAATGCTTAATGTTCAATAGATGGAACATTGTTTGGGGGTGTGCATGTTTACAGTATACATACAGAGATGTTAGATCAAAATGTAAATATTGTTGCTTGAAGGTTGTACTCTCCTTTGTTAGAATTCAGAATAACAAATCAAACCACAAAGCGCGGAGAGAGAGGGAAAGCAGGCAGCTCCCTAAGGCAAACACACAACTCACCTTCTTGTTGGCTGCATTTTTCAGAATGACAGTCTGCTCGTACACCTTTCTTGCTAGGGTCACGGAGACTTCCAGCATGCAGACTAGCCTAGTGCACTTAGATCACAGTGCTAAATACAGCACCCATACCTCACCTCATGTAGAGAATGTCCTCCTTTTGATCCTCCAACAAGCGCAAAAGAACCGTAACTGGAAGGGGTAGTCAGTGCAATGCAGACCATAGAAGATGATTGTATAATATATCTCACAGTGTACGTATGGTGGTGAGTGTGACGGCGCGTTGGGGGTCCCCCGTCTCCTGCACCCCGAAATGGCATGAACAGACTGCACCAGCCGGTGGAATAGAGGAAGTTTATTGCCTCTCCAGGTTACAGCACAGCACAGATGTAATCTGGTCACAGAGCTGGGCTAGGCTGCCTCAGGCCCCCTTGAGATGGGGGAGACTGGGCCCTTAAACTCCAGCCCCTTTCCCTAGCCTGTCTCCTCCATGCTCCCAGACAGCCAGCAACTAACTAACCCCCTTCCAGCCCTGCCCCCCAGCCAGGGCAGCATTCCACCTTCCTTTGTTCCTCTCCATGGGGGGTGTCTGGCCACTGGTTTGCAAGTGACTCATCCTGTTTTGCTGGGTCGTGGTACCCACAGCAGCCAGTGGGGGTTACCCCAGAGCCAGCAGCATAGAAACCAGCCAGGTACCCCCACTACGTCACAGTGAGAAGAAGTGTGAACCCCAGAAATTTTGTAGACTTCAGGCACAGTTGCCAATGGAGAGTAGGATTGCCAACTTGATAATACTTAAAAACCAGACTCCCCAGGAGGAGTGCCGGAACCTGCACCAGCTCTTCTCCCCGAGGTCCCACCCCGGCCCACCTTTTTGACCCCAAAGCCTCATCCCTCCTCCACCTTTTCCCCCACAGAGCTCTCCACGGCCTCGCCTTCTTCCCCCAAATCCCTGCCTCTTTCCCTGAGTTCCTGCCCCATTTATTCCTCTTCCCTCTCCCCTGCATTGCTCATTCTTTTCCTCCTCCAAACTACCCTCACAGTCAGGAGGGACTTGTCTGCAGAGTTGGGGTGGGACTGCTCTCTCCCAATAAAGATAGGAGGTGGCCCTCGCGGAATAGGAACTGGAGCAGGTGATGATCCAGCACCTCCCTTTAGGTGCCTGGTCAGTAGATCTGACTGGACACTCTCAGGGGATGATCCCCTTTTTGACCAGATTTTCTGGTTTAAAAAAAAAAAAAAAAAAAAAAAACTGGGCACCAGGGCACTCTAGATAGGAAGGTGACACTTCTCCAGTCAAGCAACATTGACACTGTGATTCTGGGTGACTTTGCATGACCACTTCTACCTTGGGAAGTGAAGCTTACCCAGAGAGAGACAGATACAGTTGCACATTTGAGAAGGTGCAAGATGTCATTGCTGTGCACTTGAGGCATTTCAGTGACAGCTGTAGTAATTAAAATATCTACCTGTTGCACTTAGCAAAATATGTGAAAGTAAAGGTGAAACCTGTAAAGATCACAGTGGAGTGAGATTTGCTGAATCTCATGCTCACACGAGTCAGGTAAGCTATTAATAATCAGGCCAATATTCGCACAGCCTGGTAATGGCTGGCCATGCTGCCCATATGACACTACCTTCCATTTGGAAGTATATTAGAGAATGGGATTGATCATGTATATCTATGACTTAGGTGCCACTTGTTGCCATGTTGGTAATGAGTTTCTAATTATGTATTAAATTTGACCTTCATTATCCTATTAACTTAATTTGTATGGTGAATATTATGATGTGTAGAATCGTGGTTATGTTGATGGAGGTTTATCCTCAGTTGTAGATTTTATGTGCTTTTGTGGTGTTGGGATGGATTTGTCATGGATTTAGTCATTTGGGTGTTTTATGGTTTAATGATGCTTTGAATTATCAAGAGGAAGTTTTATGGAGGAGTGATTTGTTGTGTTGATATTCAGAATGGTATGATTGGCGCGCATAGTACACTGACTTCCCCTTAGCATTTTCTCTATTATAGCCACACACCCATGAAAGACTTCTTCACTATCAACTCAGAGTAACATATTTATTAAAAACAAGGACAGTTGGATGAATTTTATAGAGACATACATGTATCCAATTGGGATTTCAGTTTTCCTTTCTTTGGGTACATCAAAGGATAGAAAGCTTCAGGTATGTTTACGAGGAAATAGGAGAGTGGGTATTGTATTTGCTGTATTGTCCTAAGTAAAGGTGGTGTTTTGGTGGTGCAGGCACCCGCATAGAAGCTGGTTGCTGTGTTGCCTATTCTGCTCTTTTCTTGATGCCACAGATACTGATTATAAATTATTCTTTGGGCTATGTGTCCTCTGTTCCTCATTTCCCCCTCATGCTAAAAACAGTTCATCATGGCTTCCTGAATCTGCCCTGCCTTTCAAAATGGTTCTTTCTTTCTTCTACGTGAACTGACACATCATCAGCATTCCTTTCCCTCTCCCTCTTTCATGTCCAGGTATAGCTATACCTCATTTCCCTTTTCCTGGGATCAGTATTGTCAGATGTCCCCACCTTGTGAGTCTCATCCACCTGCTCTCAGCACTGCCTCTGTAATGGCCATTAATATGAAAAATAGCAATTTAACAACCATGGGGGAGTTGAAAAAAGGGTATAATGGTGTTAGAAGCAGAGTCCTGTTGAAAATTGCTAGGAGTCATGTCTGTCTAAATCATTTAGGTGCTTTGAAAATCTGCCCTGGAACTCATTCATTCCTTAGAATGCTTAGGGATACAATGAAAGTAAAAATCATAATTCAGTTTCAGTTCCAGTATTTTTCTTTTCCCAGGGACTAGAAATATTAAGTAGGTGTAATTGTGATAAGACTTAAAACATATATTAAAACAATATGGGGGCTTCTTAAATTATAGGGAGAAGGGGAGCTATAAATGTGAGGGGAGCACTTGTGATGCTCAGTACAAGTGGACTCATAAAGGTTATTTATTGGAGGCCAGCAGGAGCTTCAAACAACTCTGTGCAGAAGGACCCAGCAAAGGTGGAAAGGGAGTTACCAAAAACATGAGGGAAAAGGCTGATTAAAATTGCATTAGGTTTGTTCACACAGATGTCAGAGGACCAAATACGGTTCTGCTGTGCCTTCTAGGGAAGCAGGTCAGAGAAATTTGTATTGCCCCAAAAGGTGATTGTAAGGCTCGAATATTGGTTTATAAATGGTTTTCAGGCATTGCTGCTGGCGATTTGGGGAAATTAATGGGTCTGATTACTTGGTATTTATACAAAGTTTCTAAAGATGTTTGATTTCTAATTGTGGAGTTTCCTCTTGGAGTAGACCACCATCTTATTAGCTACATAGCCTCTGATGCTCATAGGTTTAGTGGGCCACAGCAACAGGAGTGGCTGGATTTTTTTTTTATGAGGCTAATTTAACACTTTCCATAACATGTTCTCTGTGCACTGCACAGTCAGGTAACCAACAGATAACCGAGTACTACATAAAATGCCCTTTCATGAAGTGGGTTACGTTTGGATTATAGCAATTTTGAAACAGTAGGTAAAAAAAATAATAAGAAAGCTTAATATAGGCAGAACAGTTGAGGGTTCCTCCTGTTGTATTTTCCCTTTAGGAGCTGGAAGATGGTCAGCTTTATAAACTAGCATGCTGGGCAAATGTATGTTACTGGATCAGTACATTGCATTAGCAGGGCTCTGGTGAGAGAACTTTTGGAAATGTCATGGTTTAATTGCCATTTAAACACACATGTGTATGGGTGGCCTAAGAAGTTGCCAGCTGAGGAGTAATTTGTCTCAATATAGACTAAGATAGGACCAAAAACTTGGTTAGCCTATTACATAAGAGGCGTTTTGTGATTTTACCTTGTTTTAGTTAATTAATAGTAGATGAAAGCCTAATTTTAGTCATTTACCGATGAGGCTTAAACCATTATCTATCGTCAATAAAAGCTTTATTTTAAATGTTGAGAGTTCAGAGCTATTTATTTCTTAAGGTAAAATGAACATATGAATTAGGGCAGTCAATTAATCTTAGTTAATGCACACAGTTAACTCAAATTAATCAGTCACACTGTTAATAGAATACCAATTGCAATTTACTAAATATTTAATGTTTTTCTACATTTTCAATTTATATTTGATTACAAATATTTGCACGGTAAAAATAAAATAGTATTTTTCAATGGATCTCCTACAAGTACTGTAGTGCAATCTCTTTATCATGCATGTGTATCTTACAAAGGGAGATATTTTTGTTGTTACATAACTGCATTAAAAACCAATGTAAAACTTTAGTCTGGACAGATCTGTTCAGCCAATCACTAAAACAAACAAGAAAAAGCTCTCTGGAACTAGGCGGAAAAGCTATCTATTTGTCAGATTGTCTCGTCTCTGTTAATAAAGCTTTCAAAACATTGATACTCATAGGTATATTCATTTATGTGAATGATGTACTAGTATATAAAATGAGTTGACAAGATACAACTTGTGTTAACATATTCTTAACAATTTAGTTACTCAAATCTGTATAGAGATTAGAGTGTTCACTGTTTATTATTTTATCTACCTTGAATAGGGGCTTTGCAAGCATTTTCATAAACTGATGTTTGAAAGGTAGATTTCACTTTCATTACAGCTTCCCTATGTAAATCTTCCTCCGCTGTAATCTTCCTGAAACAAATAAAAAAACAGTAACAATGAGCAGCAAATCCAAATACCAAGTCATTGTGTGTCCTCCAGCCACACTCATTTTGTTTTTCTTCTGTGATAGAAAAGCAAAGCATAAACCCCATCCACCATCACTGTAGAAACACTGTTATAAGCTGTAGCAGCGTACTTAGGTTTATTACTGTTTTGCTAGTCATACTCCATATTAATCACCAGATTCTCAAGGCTGACACAGTAAGTTTATATAATGCTTTTAAAAAAATCAAGCACTGTGTCTGGCTCAATTGCTTATCTCTTTTTGTACTCTTGGATTTCGATAAATGAACTTCAGCATTTGCCATGACTCCCATTCCCTCTGCCCCCAAAAAACACAGTCACTAATGACTCCTTAGCTCTGTTTTTTTCTTGTTACTGAAACCACCGCTGAGATTATGAACTGGAATTTGTATATACCATGTTGCTATTTCAGGGAATTAGATGGCATTGCCAGGCAACTGTTAACTGAAGATATTGTTTTGTGATTAATGACCACAGCAGCCATTCTGGAGTGAAAGAAATCTGTGTTTTTTAAAGGCTACCTAAGGCATCCTGCTCTTGAGAATAGATTAATTTAAATTGCTTTGATTGCAATGTTTATTTTAATCTGTTTTATTTTTAAAGAAACTCACTTTCACAAGATAAGACACAAAAATCTGATGTACAAGCAGCTGCCACTGTTTTGTTAACTAAAACATTTCTAAGATAGTAAAGAGTTAACTTAGATAAACTACATTTATTAAGCATTTTCATTTTGCTGGCGTGGGAATATTTTATATTCTAGTTCAGTGAACATTTTACGTATTCATCAAAATGTGTAAATTGTATTGTTTTCATCCGAGTTGAATTAAAGTAATAAATCCAGCATGATCAACATTGTGTTTGCTTGTTAAAAATAAAGATATGTCCAACTTGTTGATGCATAATCAAACTGATCTAGGAGCGTCAAAGCATATTTCACATGATAAATGACTGACTAAATAAAAAGGATAGAATGTAAGTAATTTTTGATACTTCATTGGAAAGACTTAGAATGATTCAGGTCATTAAGCTGTGGTTGGGATGGATGACAATTAGGAAGTGTTGATGTAGCAGCAATAGTCACTTCTTCCGGAGCAGGCTTAGGAAGGCCATTTGTTTCGTCTTAAATTGGACAATCCTGTTTTTCAATGGTTCCCTTCTCAAAACGGAAACAAAATCAGATGAGGCTTTGTCTGGTATTACACAGGTGGAAGATGGCTCAGGTCATTCTCATGAGTATCAGAATGTTCAAATAAGCTATATTCCTTGATTTGTACTTTGTACTGACACTGTGGGCACAAAAATGAGACGGAGCATATACTTGTCACTTGCAGTTTAGCTGTAGCTGCCTCTGCAGTGTTTCTTGATGTTTCTTCCAAGTTTACTTTCTATACATTTTAATATATATGTCTCTCTCTTTTAATTTGTCCATGACAGTTTTCTGTATCCTCAGAATGTCTCCTACCATTCTCTTTAGTCCTATGTTTAGGGTGTGTGATTATTTTATCATGATTTTCCATCAGGATTTAGTGGTGGTTGAACCAATAACATGAAGATTGAGTTCAGATAAATTTCTAAAGAATTTCTCTGATCGCTTCCCCTTCTAGGTCCTTTTAAAAAAACACACACATACCACACCTTCCAGAGGCATACTTCCTCACTTCTGAAGACCACATCCTTCTGCAGCAGATTCTAGTTCAAATCCTAGGTCAACTTACACATGCTACATCCTTATCCCATGGCAGCAGTTAAACCCAGTAACTCTGCTGAGTCATGCAACTACATTTCCATTAAACCTGAGGCTTTTTGGTACTTATACCTTAGGGAGCGCTTCTGCACCCACTAAGATAGGAAGTCTTGGAGCACAGAGACTAATGAATGCCATCATAGTTACAGGATGCTGTGTTGCGGGTCCCACTGTTACCTTGCTGCATTCTGCATTGAAAATTTTATGTTTTTATAAGAAGCACATGGGAACTTTTCCAGGGGGAAAAGGCAATACACCAGGTTTATTGAAAATACAGCATGTGCATTCTTGGGATGTTAAAATGCCTGTAATTAAGTAACCATGTAATTGTGCACATCAGAGGCAGAGGTGTGGGGTGGCAGGCAGCTCCCCGAGAGCTAGTGTGCACCGGAGTCAGCTTTTAAGCCAGCTCCCTGCGTGTAGCACCTGCTGCCCTGCACTGCTGCCTCTCTATCAGAGAGAGCAACGCAAGGCAGCAAGTAGCTCCGAGCTGCATGTGGCTGTATAGGGTAAACCGATAAGCATGAGCTTATCAGTTACCCGTTTAAAGGACGGACGGACACACACACACCCCACCCAACACTTGTGACAGTTTAGTGGCCAATTAGGTGGGGCACAAGGAAGGAGCCGGGTTCTGTCAGCTGCGGTCTGATGCTCCAAAGTCTTCACAGAACTAACCCAAAGCTAACCCAACTGAGGAGAGTTGGAAGTATTTCAAAGGGACGTTGTTAAGGGCCCAAAAGCAAACAATTCCGCTGTGTAGGAAAGATAGAAAATATGGCAAAAGACCAGCTTGGCTTAACAAGGAGATCTTGCATGATCTCAAACTAAAAAAGGAGTCCTATAAAAAATGGAAACTAGGACAAATAACAAAGGATGAATATAGGCAAGCAACACAGGAATGCAGGGGAAAGATTAGGAAGGCAAAGGCACAAAATGAGATCAAACTAGCTACAGGCATAAAGGGAAACAAGAAGACCTTTTATAAATACATTAAAAGCAAGAGGAAGACCAAGGACAGGGTAGGCCCACTGCTTAGTGAGGAGGGAGAAGCAATAACAGGAAACTTGGAAATGGCAGAGATGCTCAATGACTTCTTTGTTTCGGTCTTCATCGAGAAGTCTGGAGGTGTGCCTAGCGTAGTGAATACAAGCAGAGAGAGGGTAAGTTTAGAAGATAGGATACACAAAGAACAAGTTAAAAATCACTTAGGAAAGTTAGATGTCAGCAAGTCACCAATCCTGATGAAATGCATCCCAGGATACTCAAGGAGCTGATAGAGGAGGTATCTGAGCCTTTAGCTATGATTTTTGAAAAATCATGGCAGACAGGGGAGATTCCAGAAGACTGGAAAAGGGCAATTATTGTGCCCATCTATAAAAAGGGGAATAAGAACAACCCAGGAAACTACAGACCGGTCAGTTTAACGTCTGTCCCAGGGAAGATAATGCAGCAGGTAATTAAGGAAATCATATGCAAACACTTGGAAGGTAATAAAGTGATAGGGAATAGCCAGCATGGGTTTGTGAAGAACAAGTCATGCCAAACTAATCTGATAGCTTTCTTTGATAGGATAACGAGCCTTGTGGATAAGGGAGAAGCGGTGGATGTCATATACCTAGACTTTAGTAAGGCATTTGATACGGTCTCGCATGATATTCTTATTGATAAACTAGGCAAATATAACTTAGATAGGGCCACGATAAGGTGGGTGCATAATCGGCTGGATAACCGTAGTCAGAGAGTTGTTGTTAACGGTTCTAAATCCTGCTGGAAAGGGATAACAAGTGGAGTTCCTCAAGGGTCTGTTTTGGGACCCATACTGTTCAATATCTTCATCAATGATGTAGATATTGGGATAGAGAGTACGCTTATTAAGTTTGCAGATGATACCAAACTGGGTGGGGTTGCAACTTCTTTGGAGGATAGGGACATAATTCAAAATGACCTTAGCAAGTTAGAGAAATGGTCAGAGGTAAACAGGATGAGGTTTAATAAAGAGAAATGCAAAGTGCTCCACTTAGGAAGGAACAATCAGTTCCATACATACAAGATGGGAAGCGACTGTCTAGGAAGGAGCATGGCGGAAAGGGATCTTAGGGGTCATAGTGGACCACAAGTTGAATATGAGTCAACAGTGTGATGCTGTTGCAAAAAAAGCAAATATGATTCTAGGTTGTATCAACAGGTGTGTTGTAAGCAAAACTCGTGAAGTCATTCTGCCGCTCTACTCTGCACTAGTTAGGCCTCAGCTGGAGTACTGTGTCCAGTTCTGGGCGCCACATTTCAAGAAAGATGTGGAGAAATTGGAAAGGGTACAGAGAAGAGCGACAAGAATGATTAAAGGTTTAGAGAACATGACCTATGAAGCCAGGCTTCATGAACTGGACTTGTATAGTTTGGAAAAAAGAAGATTAAGGGGGGACATGATAGCAGTTTTCAAATATCTAAAAGGGTGTCACAAGGAGGAAGGAGAAAATTTGTTCCTCTTGGTTACTGAGGACAGGACAAGGAGTAATGGGCTTAAAGTGCAGCAGGGGAGGTTTAGATTGGACATTAGGAAAAAATTCCTAACTGTCAGGGTGGTCAAATATTGGAATAAATTGCCAAGGGAGGTGGTGGAATCTCCCTCTCTGGAGATATTTAAGAACAGGTTAGATAGACATCTGTCAGGGATGGTGTAGACGGAGCTTGGTCCTGCCTTGAGGGCGGGGGGCTGGACTCGATGACCTCTCGAGGTCCCTTCCAGTCCTATTATTCTATGATTCTACGATTCATAGCTGCACATCCCACTTTCATAGTTGTAGATCCCAACTTTAGTCTATGGGTTTTTTCAGTGTCATACTGAAGTCATCTAATTGTTTTACCTCAAGGCTGCTTCCGTTGTCATGCTCCATCAGTACTTTTGAATGTCCTTCGAGTGACTGCATCTCATTTATCTGATTCACACACCTCGCTTACAGGTGCATGCCCTTGCTTTACAGTAGCCAATTGTGCCTCTCTTTGGCCATCCTGAATTTGACTGACACCTGAGTTCACAACTTCTCGCAACCATTCTGACCATCTGGTGCTGGAGTCCTCTGTCTCTTGTGTTCCCACATTTACACATTCCCAACTTACACAAAGGACAGTTCATTTCAAAGAAAGCTATTTCTCCTACAAAAGAACAGGCAGGATTTCTTACAGACGTAGAGAGTTAAAAAAAAAAAACAATTTTAAACAATGTCTTACTAACTGACAATGCCTAATGCAGAATACTAGGGAGCTGTGCCCGCTGCTTACTATGCTCACCAACCCTCCCTTCCCCTCGGCAGCTTTCGTGGCCTGAGAGGGTGGTGATGTCATTCTGTCACCCAGCAGGAAAAACTTTTGTATATAGAGAGAGTTTTCAGTACCTAGCAACTTCTATAAAGCAAAGCTATACACATGTATGTAACTACATGAAACAAAGCTATACAATGAAGCCTATATAATTACTACTATGTGACAGGCCTACATCACTGCTCAGCTGCTACTAACAGTGGATTGGGTAATGAGACATCATGGGAGGCAGTATGGTCTAGAGCAGGGCTGGGGATCCTCAGGCCCGGGGGCTGGATGTAGCCCCCAGACCTGTCTGGATCTGGCCCATGGGGCTCAAGGCTCTTTCCAGCATTGGGGAGCCCATGCTGGCGCTCCAGCTCCTTTGCCATCCTCCCACGGGGCTGTAGCACACACAGTCTACTAGCCTGGGCCCCTCTAGACTCTGGTGTGCAAGGGGAATGTGAGGAGTGTATTTCTTCTTCTCAGTCAGTGAGGGGATTTTTTGTTGTTTTTGCTTCGCACTTGTGAGCAGCCCCGACTGATTTTTCTGTGGGTCAGCGGCCCCTGACCCAATAAAGGTCCCCAAAGCTAGTCTAGGGAACAGAACAACTGGATAGGGACTTGGGATGCCTGGGCTCTGTTCCTGGCTCTGCCACGGCTTGCTCTCTGGCCTTGGGTAAGCCACTTCACCTGTTTGTGCAACACTGTCTCTGTCTCTAAAATGGGAATGATGAAACAGACCACTCTGTGTAAGGTACTTTGAGATTTACTGATGAAGAAAGCCAAATAAACACTAGGTGTGTGTGTTTGTTCGTTCATTGTCTGTTGGGAGTGGATATGAGAATAGGTTGCCTGGGAGAAGTGAGCTGGGGAGGGATTTTCATGAATGCTTTACAACTCTTAGCAAAGTTTACATTGGGAAACAAGTTACAGTAGTCCCAGTTTGTTTAATCCCTGTCAGAAGAGAGTAACTACTTTCAGTAATATTAAACAGTCTGTTAGAAACAACATCACTGAATTCATCTTTCACTTTGTGAGAGTGTTTAATTCTTGTGTGTGCCTATAGATGGTAGTATTTATTGACAATTAAATTCCAAAGTAGTCAGGCAATACTAAAGTTAAAGTTCTGATAGAAGTGTTAATTTTGCTATGTTAGACGTATGTATTGTTTTTCAGGCTGCATCTGGTTAAATGTGCCTCTTATTGTAGTTTACTATTTCTGCTGTATCACATAGACATAAATATGCAAGATAAGCAGCAAATCAAATTAATGTTACTGCTTAAAATTTAACTTTTGCTTTTTATGTTTTTTTTTTTTTAATTATTCAACTTCATTGTTACAGTGTTTGCAGAGTAGAGGCTTAGGGCAGGGGGTATTATTTGGTGGGGCCTTCTTTCCGCCCTGCCCTGGCTGGTGGGGCCTTCTTTCCCCCTTTCCCTCCCCTGAAGGCTGGCAGGAGCCTTTTCCCTCTCTGTCTCCTGCCCTGGCCGGATGGTGGGGGCCCTGTTCCCCCCCCCCTGCCCTCCAGCACTGCAGCCAGGGGCTGGGGAGGCAAGGGTTCGGGGCCGGGGGCTACTTACCTGATCTGGTGGGAGGCAAGATGGCAAGCCCCAGCCTCCGCTAACCATTCTCTTGGTAGTGTGGTTGCCCTCAGTGGTCACTCTGCAGTATAATAGCTTTCCCCTGTGCTCTCAGTATCGTGGCCCTTCTCTCTGTGCTCCCTCACTTTCCCTGTTACGGAAAGTAGTCTCATTCCTGGCACTTCTCATTTTCCTGGCACAACCAAACTCTGAGCTGGCTTTAAGTTAGGAGGAGAAGAAGCTGCATACCAAATTTGGTGGCCCTAGCTCTCACCCTTTAGGAGTTCTTGAACAAACAGATTCATGGACAGACAGATGCACTTTTCTAAACTGTAGATGTCCACTCTCAAACTGACATCTTTTTTTTCTGCTGGATCTGGAACAGATCCGAGGTGGGATTTTATGTTTTCTTCCCTGAGTATCAACCTCCCTTCCAACTCCATTTGAGTGGTTAAGAGAATTAGAATTCAGGTTTTAACATCCTGGTTAGATGTCACAATTCAATTCTTATGAATATTGCCAAAGTGCTCCAGGATAAAATGGAAATCAGGACTTGATATTTCTGTTTTTGTTAGTTTTATTTAAGTGGGTTATGAACATTAAATCCTGTCTCTCCTTCAGTCAATGACAAAACTCTTGTTAATTTAAATAGGACCAAGATTTCATGGGAGGACTTCAAATGCTATCTTCAGTAAATCTTGCAGGATCATTAAGGGCACCAGCCAGTTTGTTATCCCATTTAAAAATAAGTTACAATTAAATTTTATCACAGACATGCTACGCATATACTTACTGTCTCATAAAAATTAATTAATGGCTCTAGTCTGTGCAGCTTAACTACCAGCTCTTGTTTCTTGAAAATTCTTGTCTTTTTCAATTTCTGTTTCTCCAGAGACTAACGTGCAAAGACAGACAAAGGCTGCATAGGATTTTCTTTTTTGTTCTGTGGTGGTGAACCATGGCTAAGCATGTCAGAGGAGTTAGTTAAGATGTGGTCTTAAAGATAGACAATATGTAGGGAAGGACGGAGACAGCTTAGAAAGGAACAGTGAAGTGGACTGGAAAGAAAAAGGGAAGGTGCTGTTCAGCACACACACTCAGCTTGCTATATTACCCCCACACTTTTGCCACAGAAGATCTGCCATCGCTTCTGGGCATAAGAGACCCTATCTGGGAATATTTAGAAAAAAATTGTTCCCTGGGTAAAAACGGAAAATGTGCCAAGTGTAAGCAGTACAAGATGATGATTTAGGCCCTAGCTGCAAGAATGTAACATCATAAGGAAAATTGTTTATTGGGAGAAAATCATGTGGATGAAGATGTGGATATGGCTGAAGAACAGTGTGGATCAATTTTGCAATGCATCATTTTTCAAGAATCTGTCTTTGCCTTTTAGTATAAATGTGATTTCACAAGCTGTTTGCCATGTTGGATGCTGCTGCACCCACTAATTTTGCCCTGTGGGTACTCCACTGGAGCACTCAGAGTCAGCGCCTATGTTCTAGTGATGTTACATATCGTGTAATTGAATAGTTGTGTAACCACATGAAATTTTATCGGTTACATGAATATTCATGGTCCCAGGGGTGGGGTCAGCAGCAGTGCGCTCTAACCCCGTTCCCAGGGAGCCCCCTGTCAACCCGCGCAGCTACCTCTCCGTGGAGCTGGTGCTGAGGAGAGCCGGCTTAAAAGTATCTGTTTCTGCCTGCCTCCCCTCGCTGCCTCTGTAAGAGGCAACAAGGGTGTGTGTGAGTGTCTGTGTGTGCGTGCGCACCATTGATAGGCTTAATCAATAAGCCTAGGCTTGCCGATTAACCGTTTACTTGACTATATGCTAACATTCCTCCTATGATCCAATACACACTGAGTAATATCTGATTTCTGCATCAACTGGTAATCAACAAACTCTTCTAGCTCATTATCTCAGATGGAGAGAGATTGAACATGTTCTGACATCAGCCAACAAAGTACTCAGCCTGGTCAGAAGTACAGTTTTCTCTAATTCACAAAAACTGCCATTTTTAATATCTCATTATTCAAAGGTAGCATCTCACATGCATACTTGGCTAAGCAAGTATATGACCTGACGGCACAAAAGAACTTCCATTTTGCAACGGGAGTAATATCCTCTTGTGACTCCAACTTTCCATACACATTGTTTTGGGACCAGACTGATAACACTGTTTGTCATCTCGGTTCAGCACCTGAGTAAAAACATTTTAAATCTTTAAATATTTACTGAAAATGAGTGAGACAAGCTTAGGAATGTGTGTGAGACTGAGATAGTATGCTAATGAGTGAGTCTCCCATCCAGTGGAACTTGACATGTCTGGGTCTTGTCTTGTTTCCTTTGAAGTCTATGGCAATTTCCCTCCTCCACTAACCGAAATCAAAGTGAGTCTTTCATTGACATCTATAGACTTTAGATAAAGATCCATATAGGCTGTGCCAAGCTTTGTTAGATTAAAATTTAATTAAAAAACATGAACAGCTTTTAACGTTTCTTAAATTAGTTAAAACTCCCTTATGTGTTGGATAATTAAAAAAACGATCAACACGTATTTTGTCTTTAAAGCTAACAATTATTAAACAAAGGACTTAATTATATGTATGTTAGTAAATTGAACTGGTTGCTTGTGATCATTATACTTCAAGATTTTAGAACTATTAGATCTCATCCTTGCTTGTCTGATTTTTTTTTTTTTATTTATAGATTAAAAGGGGGGGGGGGAGTTATGGGTTTTTTTTTCAGCTCCCAATTAGAGCTTTGAATTTAACTAGTTGAGTGAGCTGAGTTAAACAAACTGAAATAAAATAAAACATCCTCTCTACATTCGCAGAGGAGGACACCGATATCAAAAGCAGATTTAGCATTTCAACAAACCCGTTTTGCAAATGCTTAATCAGTGACTTCTGGTACCTCAATGGTTTGTTTCTTCAAAGCTTGGTTGTAAAGAGGAGCTGTTTAATATTATTTTTTAAATTATTCTAATAGACTATAATAAAATTTGGCCTTAATAAGGTTGTGATAATTTCAAATTTAATTTTAAATAGGTTCATTTAAAAATCTATAGTTTATTCAATTTAAATATTCATGTTTTGATTTTTTTTAAATCTATTTCTGTCCATATTGGACCCTTAAGAAAAGCTAAGTAAAACTGACCTTTTCTCTTCAATCTATCATAATTGTAATGAAAATTTGATTTAATAAATAGTGAATAATGTTTAGTTGAATCCAGTACTACTCAATATAATTAATTTATAAAGTGTCATTCTTGTTACTTGTTCATAATGCACAGCAATTAAAATAATGGAATTTTTGAGCATGCTGGGCGGTAGTCCATTTTGTAGGCTATTATGAGACTAGGCAACATTTCTAGTGGCTCTGTGTGCCAAGTTATAAACATCATTGTGCACATTATTTTAATTAGCTATTTTTAAATGTTCATATTTTGGCTTCCTGTCCTAGACCCTAGCTATAATTATACTATGCATTTTATTAAACATTTCTGATAGGTATCCTGATAAATAGATTTCTATTTGTGAATAGGTTTACTATGACGTGCACTTACTTATAAATCCAGAGTGAAGACTTGTGCTGAGAATATTGGAATTACATGATTAAACATTCTGCTCTACCAATTGCGATTGAGGTTGCAACCTCATTCTTAGTTGTGTTCCTTTGTGCATATGCCTTATAATATAGAGTTTAATTATGTGATCTTCTACTATTTAAAAAAATAAAATATATTATCTGTTTTTCTGCCACCATAACTCTAAGTGCAGCATCTTGGTATACTTTTGTATTTTTGAATAGTGAGAACTGCAGTTTCTGTTAACAGTTGCATTAGAAGAAAGTGGAACTGGATGATACTGTCTCTCACCTTCTGTTCTTTGCTGTTTTCCATTTAGATATTTCTTTAGAGAGAGATCCAGGGAGAGAAAGAGGTGAGAGACCCAGAGACTAATTTAAGGGTACTTATGATGTTTTTTCAGGAACTTTGAACAGTTGGGAATATTGAGTGCTGTGGGTTGATCTTTCTTCTTTGGTATCATGATGCTTTCATGCCTTAATGTACTGTATAACTTCTGTGAATGTGTCTGAGAGGAACTGTAAGTTCATGATCCCCATAGTTATAATACTTTGCATTTCTGTTAAGATTTTGGGATCTCAGAGTTTTATAAATGTCAAGTTGGGCTCACAATACATTGGGGAGGGAAGATATACAATTATCCCTATTTATAAATGGGGAAATTGAGCTCCAAGTACCTTAAACTTACCCAAACCACACAAGAACTAAGAGATCAGGGAAGAGAACACACATCTCTTGGTTCATTTTCTGTGCTTTTGAAACAAACTAGGTTTGTTCCTAAATTTTAAAACATATTTCTCACTGTTAAGATTCTCCTCTGCCCCACCTGCAGTTTTCTTGGATTTTCCATTTGCTAAAGCTCTGCTGTCGATGGAACTGAAGCCAGTGGGGTTAAACTCATTATCATTTTATTTTTAACTTTTCTAGTTTTGTTGTGATATGAAATGGATCTCAGAACATTTGCCTCTTTTCCTCTACCTTTCCCACAGGAGCTGGAGTAAGAGAATAGCAGTAGACAAAACAGTATGTTGGGCAATAGGACTTTTAGCTCCTTCGTTATTCCACATTGTCACTCTTGCATTGTAGAGTGCACACATCATGCATTGAAACTGTGTTGAAGAATTATTAAAGGCACTAGGATTTTTTTCTGAACATCTTTCCTTCTTCGATCTATGACTTTTGTGTTTTGTATATCTTTTTTTTTCTGCTGGACTGTGGACTGCAGCATTGAAGGAGCTTCCTTTTCACTCATCCTTCTTTTGTACTAGGACTTGCATTACAGTATTAGAGGACCTCCCACATTGTAGAGGATTTTTTTCCCAATAAAACAGCAGCAGTTCCCCAAGGTTGGCCCCAGTGGGCCACTGTTACTGTATTTGCTTGCATCTCCACAGGTACGGGTGATTGCAGCTCCCTTTCGCCATGGATCGCTGTTCTTGGTCAATGGAAGCTGCAGGAAGCTGTGTAGACTGGGACATGGCTTCCTCTAGCTTCTGTTGACCAGGAACAGTGATTCACAGCCACAGGAGCTGCAAGTACCCATAACTGCGGAGGCGCAAGTAAATATAGGGCTGGCCCATCTGGGGCTAATCCTGTGGAACTGAATCCGGCCCACAGGCTGGTACTTGCCCACCCTTGCCTAAAGAGAAGCATTAAGGAACTCTATTATTACCTTGGTGCCTAAGTCAAGTCAACAGCTACCACTTCATAAGTGCTGATGTTCATATAATGAGGATGTTTATCATTAGAGAAAGTCTGTTTTTTATTTGCAATTTTTTGCACAATCCTGAAAGCATTCTGTGTAGAATGCACTTATTGAAGGTACAACCCAGAAATCACCTTAGTAAAATCATTAGTGTGTTACAATACCTTTTATTAGTGCTAATGAAGAAAAAGAAACTGATATTTTTATGAAAGAAGAACTGAGATAGTTAGGTCAGCTGCATGAAATGTATATTTATATTTTTTACAAAAATTCCAGTAGTCATCTTCCATGCATATTATACCTCAAAAGGAAGGGAAACTTTCTCGTAAAGCTCAGGATGGGAAAATTTAACAGCTGAGTCTTCTAGTGAAAAGTAATCTGAAGAAGTGGGTTGTGCCCGCAAAAGTCATAATACCATCTACATATTTTGTTAGTCTTTAAAATACTACCAGACTATTTGTCTAGGTTTGTCTGCATGGGCCTTGCCTCTGCCCCTGCTTCTTTTACATTTTAAAAGACCAGCTTTC